>NC_139691.1:18548921-19775725 GCF_964106915.1 Podarcis gaigeae | reverse complement strand
ATGTTCTCACAATGGCCAACCAGATGCCCCAAAGTAGGGTGGCATGGGCATAGTCAAGAGGTGGCAGGGAGGCAGCTGCCCACGCAAATTAAGTAAATAAATAAAAATACTTACCTAACTAAGTACCTAGCTGGCTACACCCATGTAGGGTGGTCCAACTGTTTAAACCAAGTGGGCCGCAAGAGTACTTTGACACAGAATCCATGGGCTGTACACTGCCTTGTCATGCGGGGTGGGGAGCAAGGGCAAAATTTGATTCCCCACGCCCACCCCCGTCCTCACTCTGCCTTCCCAAAGTTGGCTAAGTGAGATGATGGGCTTTGGGAAGAAGGTGTGAGGCTCTGGAAGGGTCCCAAAACCTCCTCCATCCTCCCCAAAGCTGGGAAATTGCAAACTAGGTTTTACCAGCCTTTGGGAAGGCAGTGTGAGGGCTGTGGAGGGGGGGGCATTGCCAAGAACCACTGACAAAGGCCTTGAGGCCATGCAATGGGCCACCCTGCTGTAACGGACAGTAGAGCCAGACTAGATAATCTGTGGTAAATTGTAGAAATTAGTGTAATTGATGTACTGTGAGGTGGGTGCACTATATTTAATTGGGGGTAGCTGGCTGAGTGGATCTGCCACAATATTAATTGGCAGTGAAAAGAAGTGGGTCCACTACACCTGCCCTAGAGGGAAACCTTCTAGCAGTATTCAATGGCATCTCAAGTGCAGTACCATTTTACAATCCCATGGTGGGGCAGGGGCTTTTAACTTATTCTTTATGTACTGCTAAACCAGTTTTGAGTCATATATATATATATATATATATATATATATATATATATATACAGGTTTTGGTGTCCTCGGGTGTCTTCCCGTGTAAAAGTTGGGGTGTCTAGGCGACGTTTCGACGAGGTCTCACTCGTCATCTTCAGGCTGGTGCTTTCAGCCTGAAGATGACGAGTGAGACCTCGTCGAAACGTCGCCTAGACACCCCAACTTTTACACGGGAAGACACCCGAGGACACCAAAACCTGCATATATATATATATATATATATATATATATATGGTTCACTGCTGTAGCATCAAAATGCTATCCTATTTTTTAAAAAAAGAAACTTTCCTAATCATTGCAATTAACTACATTGCAAAAATGGCAATGACCCAAGATATATTTAAAATATATTAATTACCATTACCGTGTAATGGTACAATTGTGTAATAGCACTGTTATATAAAAATTAACAACATGTTAATTTTCTATTATTATTCCTCTCATTAAAAATATGTAGCTGGGAAAGCATTTTAGCAATAATTAAAATACTGATTTTTTAAAAAACCAAAGGTCTTAAAATAGCACTGATCTCAAGCATTTGGGTGAACATAAGATCATAAGGAGAGAGCCAGCTTGCTGGATCAGGTTAGTGGTCCATGGAGTCCAGCATCCTGTTCTCACAGTGGCCAAACAGATACCACTTATGGGAAACCCACAAGCAAGACCTAAAGAGCTCTCTCCCCTTGTGTGTCTTCCAGCAACTGGTATTCGGAAGCAATCCTCTTTTAAAGCCATCTGAGTTGGTGGACATCACTGCCTCCTGTGGGCATGAGTTCCACAGTTTAACTTCCTTTTATCGATTCCGAATCTTCCCTTGTTCACCTTTACTGGATGTCCGTGAGTTGTAGTGTTAGGAGAGAGGAAGAAAGGCTTTTCTTCTCCATGTCATGCATAATGTTACGGATCTAAGGTAACAGAACTTAAACCGCAGGTTAAACCAGGAAATCACCTGGGAGAAGGGCCATCCAGGTGTAATTACCGGACAATGGCCAATCATTGACCCTCGGTCTGAGCTCTGAGCAGATTTGGAAGGGGGAGATTTCAGGAGGCATGATGTCACACAGGAAAAAATGTGTCCATTTGAAAAACAGAAGTCTGGATAAGGGGAGCAAGCTGTCAGATGGGGAGCAATTACTTGGAGCAAGGGTTATTGGGAAGAAGACAGGAAGTGGGCAGAACTGATGACTGAAGCATTGTTGCTTTTGAATTATGGTGCTGGAGGAGACTTGAGAGTCCCATGGACTGCAAGAAGATCAAACGTATCCATTCTTAAGGAAATCAGCCCTGAGTGCTCACTGGAAGGACAGATCCTGAAGCTGAGACTCCAATACTTTGGCCACCTCATGAGAAGAGAAGACTCCCTGGAAAAGACCCTGATGTTGGGAAAGATGGAGGGCACAAGGAGAAGGGGACGACAGAGGACGGGATGGTTGGACAGTGTTCTCGAAGCTACCAGCATGAGTGAGTTTGCCCAAACTGCAGGAGGCAGTGGAAGACAGAAGTGCCTGGCATGCTCTGGTCCATGGTGTCATGAAGAGTCGGACATGACTAGCCAGAATTAAAATATCATTTTGGGGAAGGATATCTACGGTAAAGATGACAGTGCTACCAAGGATGTTATTCTTATTTCAGACCATACCCATATTAAAGGGTATAGGAATTTTTAAAGAATGGCAAAAAGTGATTTCAAGGTATATCTGGCAGGGAAAGAAGCCCAGAATAAAATTTAAGTTACTGACAGATGCTAAAGAAAGAGGGGGCTTCGCCCTGCCAGATATGAGATTGTACTACGAGGCAGCATGTTTATGCTGGGTAAAAGAATGGATAAAGTTAGAAAATGATGAATTATTAGATCTTGAAGGTTTTGACAATAGATTTGGATGGCACGCATATCTCTGGTGTGAAAAAAGGAGGGTTCATAAAAGATTTAGAAACCACATCTTCAGGGGTTCACTAATTGAGGTGTGGGAGAGATATAAAAATATTTTGGAACCAAAAGTCCCGCACTGGCTGTCCCCGTTGGAGATAATGAGTGTTAAGAAAATCAATATGAGGAAAAAATGGGGTACATACAGTGATTTGGTGACTAAGGAAGAAGGGAAATGGAGACTGAAGCCATATGAACAAGTTAAAGAGTACATATATGATTGGCTGCACTACCATCAGGTAAATGAAACAATTAAAAAAGATTTGAAGGAAAAAGGTTATGTAGAGGGGGAATCAATTTTCCAAAAAGACATAATAAACAATGAATATAAAACTCTGTCAAAAATGTATAAGATATTGCTGGAGTGGCACACTAAGGATGAAGAGGTTAAATCGGTAATGATACAGTGGGCAAAGGATTTTGGGTATAATATTCAATTTGAGGAATGGGAAAAATTGTGGAAAGAGAATATAAAATTCACGGCATGTACGCTGCTGAAAGAGAATGTTATGAAAATGTTTTATCGATGGTATATGACACCTGTAAAATTAGCAAAGATGTATAAGGTTGATAACAAATGTTGGAAATGTAAAGAGAAAGAAGGGACGTTTTTTCATCAGTGGTGGGAATGTAAAAAAGTTAAAAGTTTCTGGGAAATGATATACAATGTTAAGATACACTTTTGTGAAAAAACCAGAAGCTTTTCTTTTAGGAATGACAGGAAAGGACATAAGAAGAAAGGACTTTAAACTTTTCCAATATGCTGTAACGGCAGCCAGAATCCTGTTGGCCCAGAAGTGGAAACAAGAGGAGATACCGACGATAGAAGAATGGAGACTAAAACTGATAGACTATGCGGAACTGGACAAATTAACCGGAAAAATTAGATACACTAAAGACCAAAAGTTCATCGAGGACCGGGGGAAATTGGTGGATTATCTGAAAAATATATGTGGTATGAACACAACGTTAGTGGGTTTTCAAGAGGCACTGTAAAAATTAAATAAGTATTGTTTATTAAAAATATTGGGACTAAGGAATAATAATGGCAATATAAAAAAAGGGAATGCGTACTAAAGATATAAAAATGGATGACTCTCAGAGACACTGAAGGAAGTTCAAAACAGAAATAATTTGATGTATTCGGGTTAAAATGTATAACTGCACAAATTTATAATTGGTGGAAAATTAATAAAAATTTATGCAAAAAAAGAAGAAGAAGAAGAAGAGTCGGACATGACTAAATGACTAAACACAACAACAACAACAACAACAACATGAAGGCCAGAACCATCATGGCAGGCTGGAATGAGGCATGAAGAAGACATGCAGGATTCTTCAGACTCCACTGCTGTGGGGAACAAGCCCCTCTAGAGATGCAACGCTCTGAACTCTCTCCAAAGTAGACCCAGGTGTAAATATGCATGCAAGTTACAATAACAAACCATATTTCTTAAAGATACTAATCTCTGCTGAGCCTTGATTTCCCAATGGAAACACAACCCTTGGTGAGCTCTGGAACCCCCTTGGAATATTGCTACTGCTCAGCAGATATTAGGGGTGGCGCACGAAACTCTGCAGCAATAATTTTATACGCTTCTACCATGTTGCCTCTAACTTGCCTTTTCCCTAAGCTAAAAAGTCCCAAACACTGCAACTGTTCTTCATAGGGGAGTCGCTCCATCCCCTTTGCTTGCATATGCCCAGTGCAGAATCAGCTAGCATATGCCTGGAAAGTTGCCAGCTTCCCCATCACCCGAGCAGGGCTTGCTCCTTGGAGCGGAGTCGCGCTCTGACACATGGCTCCCAGCTGCCACGGCTGGATGCCACGTGGGCTTGGAGAGCTTGTGCATGAAACGGAGCCAGCCAGGGATGAGCCAAGCCTGGGAGCAACACAAAGAGCTGGCTTGTTTACTTCCGTTCGGTGTTTAACAAGCAGGATCTGGTGCAGCGCCTTGTTTACAAAGGATCTTGGCTCTCAGGTGGCGGCAGAGGCGTCTGACGCTTTCTTGCATTTCCTCGCAGCTGCTGTCATGGAAGCCTAGGGTTGGAAGGGACCCCTGGCCCTGGGGGGGTCATCTAGTCCAACCCCCTGCAATGCAGGGCACAGCAGATGACCATCCAAACTCCATTGGAAAGCTCTAATGAATCATAGAATTGTTGAGCTGGAAGGGATCCCAAAGGACATCTAGTCCAACCTCCTGCAATGTAGGAATCGCAGTTAAAGAATATCTGACAGATGGCAATCCAATCTCTTTTTCTTTGGGGTGGGAAGCTCACCCTTTACAGCCATACCTCTTCTGCTTGTAGAAGCAGAGCAGATGGTTTGTTTCCCCAACTTATTAAGGGCTAATTATCCCTTTGTTGGTTTTAGGGGAGGATACCAGTGATATTTGTGAATCAAGGCTCAGCCCCCCCCCCTTTTCACCCCACCTGAGATCCATTTCCCCTTGACCCTCAAGCTGGATGACACACTTCCAGGGGGAAATTTGCTCACAGAGGAAGACAGTGCGGGCTTTGTTTGGACTGCCCTTTTGAACAGTGGATCACTTTTCTCATCAAAAGGTCCATGTCCGCTACCGAATATCCAAAATAAGCAAAGGCCACCCAGCCTGGAGGATCATTTGAATCCAAGGGAGGAGGAGATCAAGCTCCATCTCAGTCCAGCCTCCACACACTCTATGCCTTCTAAGATTTAGGACAGATAAAAGGAATGACTTCTTCAACACAGCGCATAATTAAAATGTGGAACTCACTCCCACAGGAGGCAGTGATGGTCACCAATGTGGATGGCTTTAAAAAAGGGCTGGACAAATTCATGGAGGAGCAGAGAGCAATCAATGGTTACTAGCCATGATGTCTATGCTCTGCCTTAAAGGCCAGAGGCAGCAATGCTTCTGAATACCACTTGCTGGAAGCCACAGGATAGGAGAGCTGCTCTTTTTTGCAGGTGCTGCTTGAGGGATTCCCATCTGGTTGGCCTCTGAGAGAAGAGAATGAGGGACCAGGTGGGCTTTTGGTCTGATCCAACAGGGCTCTTCTGATGCTCCTGTGGAACCTCCAGGTTCAGATACACTCTATCTAGAATAATCAAATCATAGAATTGTAGCGTTGGAAGGTACTCCAAGGGTCATCTAGTCCAACTCTGTGCAATTTAGGAATCAAAACTAAAGCATTCATGACAGATAGTCCGTTCCACTGTCAAACAGCTCTTAGCACCAGAAAGTTCTTCCTGATGTTAGTTGGAATCTCCTTTCTTGTAACTTGAAGCCATTGGTTCAGGTACTACCCTCCAGAGCAGGAGAAAACAAGCTTGCTCCCTCTTCCATGTGACAGCCCTTCAGGTATTTGAAGATGACTCTCATGTTACGTCTTAGTTTCCAGGCTAAACATGCCCAACTCCTTCCACTGTTCCTCCTAAGGCTTGGTTTCCAGACCTTTAATCATTTTGGTTGCCCTCCTCTGCACACGTTCTAGCATGTCAATTTCCTTCTTAAATTGTGGTGCCCAGAACTGGACCCAGTATTCCAGGTGTGATCTCACCAAGGCAGAATAGAGTGTTATTATTACTTCCCTTGATCTGGATGCTAACTTCTGTTGATGCAGCTTAGAATAGCATTAGCCTTTTTCATGCTGCAACACACTGTTGACTCATGTTCAGCTTATGGTCTGCTAAGACCCCTAGATCCTTTTCATATGTACTATTGGCAAGCCAGGTGTCCCCCATCTTTTCTTTTCTTTTTTGTGCAGCTGGTTATTCCTGCCTAAGTGCAGAACCTGACTTTTGTCCCTATTGAAATTTATTTTTTAAGCAGACGTTTGGTGGCCATTTGTCATGGATGCTTCAGTTGACATTCCAGCATTGAAAGGAGTTGAACTAGATGACCCTCAGGGTCTTACCAACTCTACAATTCTATGATCTTATGGTTTGCTTGGAGGGACCTCTTGCCTGAGGTTCAGTTCACAGGGTGACACTCCAAGGCCACCCAAGAATCAGAACCTGGTCTTAGCTGTGATTCCTGCACTGAAGAGGGCTGGACTAGAGGGTCCATCCAACTCTACCATTCTATTCTTTACTGGACCTTTGGGCAGGGTCCATCTGCAATCTCCTTTCCCACAGTGAAGCACTCATGGGCCTTCAAGAGGTTCTTTGGACTAGCGTCTGAAATACTTTCTCTACTCAGGAGGACACCTGCAAAACCTGACCCCAGTAGGAGACCCCTCCACAATCCTGTTTCCTTTGGAATCAACCAACGTCTCTCTTCCTTTGCTGGCTCCAGAACATCGCAGAGACCTGGGAGTCCTAACGACAGTCAATTCTGCAGCAAGAACGTGGCACTCAGCTCACTGCTGGGGGAAGTGGGTGCGGCAATTACACCAGCCTGCAAGAATTGGGGGTGGAGGTGAAATTCTAGATGCCTGCACTACCGTACATCCCACCAGAGTCTGAACAGAGCTGAGTTCCACAGCGGAGCAGAGAAACACAGTCCAAATAACTTCCAGCAGGATCAAATGGGTGAGTGGTGAGGTGCATTAGCCCTTTTGTCAAATTGATCAAGATGGGACAACCTGAACTTAATTAAGTGGAGGATAATCCTGCACCAGGAGCCCCCTAGTGCAGCAATGTAATAGGCAAGAGAGGTCACATCCACACCAGACATTCAGGCACTTGAAGAGTCACAGTTTCCCTTCCAGAAACCCCTGAGAACTGTAAGAACATAAGAAGAGCCTGCTGGACTAAGCCAATGGTCTACCTAGTCTAGCATTTTGTCCTCACAGTGGCAAACCAGGTGCCTCTTGTGGGAAACTAGCAAGCAGGATTTGAGCACAACAGCGGCTCTCCCCTCCAGCAGTTTCCAGCAGCACCTGAGCGAACTACAGTTCCCAGGATTCATCTGGGGGTGGGGGTGACCAAAGTGATTGGGAGCGACTCCCCTATGAGGAAAAGTTGCAGCATTTAGTTTAGAGAAAAGGCAACTAGAAGTGACACAATAGAAGTTTATTGAATTACACATGGCTCAGAGAAAGTGGATAGAGGTAAGTGTTTCTCCCTCTCTCCTAACACAACCAATGAAGCAGAATGTGGGAAGATTAAAGACAATTAAAAGGACTTATTGGTGAAGCTGTGGAACACGCTTCCACAGGAGGCAAAGATGACCATCTACCTGAATGGCTTTATAAGAGGATGAGACAAATGCATGGAGGAGAGGGCTATTGAAGGCCAAGGTGGCTATGCTCTGTCTCCATAGCTGGAGGCAGCAATCCTTATGCTTACCAGTTGCTGGAAACCACAGGGGGGGAGAATGGCTCTTGGATCCTGCTATGAGTTCCCCATTGAGGCATCTGGCCATTGTGAGAACAGGATGTTGGACTAGATGGTCCATTGGCATGATCAAGCAGGCCATTCTTACGTTCTTATGACTGGCCTGGAGGGCCTTACTTACTTATTCATTTTCACTTATAGCCCAGCTTTTTTTCTGCAAAGAACTCAAGGCAGTGCACATAGGTTCTCCCCCTTCTCATCCAGTCCCTGCAACAACCCTGCAAGGGTAGCTTAGACTGAGAGGCAGGGACTGTAACCTAGCGTCACCCAGTCAACTTCATTGAGTGTGGATTTGAAACCTGGTCTCCCAGGTCCCAGTCTAATCCTCACAAGAACCCTATGAGGTAGGTCAGGCCAAAAGACAGCGACTAGCCCTCAACATCACACCCAGTGAGCTCCGCAGCAGTGCTGTCTCACAGGTCCTAGTCCTGACACTCTATGCACTATGCCACACTGGCTTCTCCCAGGTTCTTCCACACATGAACATCCCAGTGCAGCTTTGCAGGGTTGGTGGTCAGGTCAGGTCTTGCATGTTGCAAATGCACTTTACACCCCAGCCCTTACATTATGCTGGAGGAGAAAGGAGACTGGCCATCCTCATCCTTACTGCAACATCTGGCTCGGGGAAATTTATCAGCAGGGAATTGCATCATTTTAATCTTTAAAGCATCTCCCTCCTCCCCTGCTAAAACCTTCCCCCCCTGCAGAATTGCTCAAGGAAAGGAGGCAGGTTTTTTGGGGGTGGGTGGAATTACTCCCCTCCCCAAATGCAGAGGCGGTAAAGGATCTCTTTACTGGCAAGCAATGGGGGGCTGGGAAGGGGCTCCCCAAATGCCATTGAGTGCTGAGACAGAAGAGGGGGGGCCTAAACATTCATGTCAACGAGAGATTAGTGGGGGGAGCATTTTAGGTCTCTTGCCAGCGGCCAGGTTGCCATGGTGACCTGTTCAACCTTTCAACATCAAAGGGCTGCCTGTCAGTTTCCTGCCATTGAAGTGGGAGATGGGAGTCCCCCCTTTTTCCTCTTCTGCAAGCCCTCCTGTGGGGCAGGAGCGGTGTGTGGTGAAGAGCAAAGGAACCCCTCCTCCTTGAGCAGAAGGCAGACTGGCCTGGCACGAAGCCAGCCTCTACCCCCACCTTGAAACTGGCGGCCACTGACTTCTGGAAGCCCACAAAGGACCCTCACCTGCCAAGCTGGGGTGTTTGGGGGTGGGGGAATGGAAGAAAAAGAGCTAGCCCTGGGAATTGGGGGCAGGCTTTGTCCCTGTGACAGATGTCAGGATTTCCACTCAACTCAGCTTTCCACACCAACACAGGCCACCCCCCACCCCAAGGAACCATTTTTTTGCTCCTTTCAACCCTTTCTCTCCTCTTCTTCCTCCTGCTAAAGACTCAGGTTCATCTCGTGGGAATTGAGGGGGGAATGATGCTACTTGCCAGAAGAGAAGTAATGGGGCCCCACTTGGACGCTTGCAGCCAGCAAGAGAGAACAGCTGATCTGTCCTTAGAAGCACAGATCCCACTGTTGGTTTCCCTGATTGCAGGGTGGGGGGTGGCATGTCCGCACGAGGGAATGGCCACATTTTACACGTAAGAGACATTCCAGCATTGCAGGGGGTTGGACTAGATGCCCCTCAGGGTACCTTCCCACCCTACAATTCTATCATTCCATGACATACAGATATAAGAAGAGGTTGATGGGCACATGTAGCCCAGCATTCTGTCCTCACACTGGTCAAATGCCCCAGAGCACCTAGGAAGCTAGGTAGGCTACCTCTTTGCATGGAGCATCATAAGAGCCCTGCTGGGTCAGGCCAATGTGCCATCTAGTCCAGAATCCTGTTCTCACAGTGGACAATCATATGCCCATAGTGGGAAACTTGCAGGCGGGATTCAAGCATAAGAGCCCTCTTCCCTCTTGTGTTTCCAGCAACTGGGATTCAGAAAATTGCTGCCTTCAACAGTGAAGGCAGAAAATGGTCATCATGCCTAAAGGTAAAGGTAAAGGGGACCTTTGACCATTAGGTCCAGTCGTGACTGACTCTGAGGTTGCGACACTCATCTCGCTTTATTGGTCAAGGGAGCCAGCATACAGCTTTCGGGTCATGTGGCCAGCATGACTAAGCTGCTTCTGGTGAACCAGAGCAGCACACAGAAACACCGTTTACCTTCCCGCCAGAGCGGTAGCTATTTATCTACTTGCACTTTGATGTGCTTTCTAACTGCTAGGTTGGCAGGAGCAGGGACCAAGCAATGGGAGCTCACCCCGTCGCGGGGATTCAAAACGCCAATCTTCTGATCGGCAAGTCCTAGGCTCTGTGGTTTAACCCACAGCGCCACCCGCGTCCCGGCCATCATGCCTAGCAGTTGCAAATAACCCCTTTCCCCCTCTAATGTGTCTTTCTCCCTGGTCACCATTTTGTATCTCTGCACTCATTGTGGGGTGAAAATGGGAGCAGCCACAAAAATGAAATAATGAAATATTTTTGCAAAAATATATATATTCTATGTGGGCCTTTTCCTCTTTTTCGTTTCCTGGAGGAAGGAGGGAAAGAAACATCTCTAAAATTCTAGAGAGTTTTCCAGAGGAAAAGACTTTCATGGAAGGACTTTGCCCGGCTGGTGAGCCTTGCACAGTGGACATTATTGAATCATGGAATTGTAGACTTGGAAGAGACCCCTGGGGTCATCTGAAAAAATGCTCTGCAATGCGGGAATCACAGCTAAAGCAATCATGACAGATGGCCACCTGACCTCTGCTTAAAAGCCTCAAACAAAGGAGAGTCCACCACTTTCCAAGGGAGTCTGTTCCACCGTTAAACAGCTCTTCCTCGCAGGAAGTTCTTCCTTTCTTGTCATTTGAACCCATTGGTTTGGCCCTCCCATGTGACTCAGGTATATGAAAATGGCTCTCATGTTACCTCCAAACTCCCACAGCCGTCCCTCATAAGGCTTGGTTTTCAGACTGTCATCTTGAATCACCCTCCAGCTTATCAGCTGGGGCACCCACAACTGGACACAGTACTCCAGGTGGGATCTGACAAAGGCAGAATAGTATGGCACTAATGCTTCCCTTGATTTGGACACAATACTTCTCTTGATGTGGTCTAGAATTCCATTGACTTTTTTTTGCTACTGCTGCTGCATCATACTGTTAACTCATGTGAAGCTTGTAGTCTAACTAAGACCCCAGGATCCTTTTTGTATCTGCTATTGACAAGCCAGGTGTCCTCCATCTCACATTCCTGCAGCTGGTTCTCCCTGCTTAAGTGGAGAATCTGACATTTGTCCCTGTCGAAAGCAGCCTTGGCAGACCTAAGGAATATGTGAAGGCAAGTATGCTTTTTGTCTAGTTATATTGATATTTTTGCAACCCCATTTTTCTTTCTTTTCAGCTCATTTCCTTTTATGAAGTAGAGGAGACACTAGATATTAATATTATCTATACTGCATCTGCTGTCCATCAAAATGTGATTCACCATTTCTCCCGCATTGTGTTTGTTTTATCGTTTTCTAAACTATGTGCAAAATTGATAAGAGAGTCTTTTTTTAAGAAGTTTTGTTAGTTTTGGCCCAGTTCTCCAATCTGTTAAGGTCATCTTGAATCCCAAATCTGTTTTCTGAGGCATTACGTAGTTACCCCTCTCAGTTTGGTGTCACCTGCAAATTGGTTGAGCATCCCCTCAATTCCTTCACCCTAGTAATTTATAAAGATGTTGAACAACAATGGGCCCAGGACAGAACCTTGTGGCACCCCTCTTGTCCCTTTCACCCCCAGGACGATGAGGAAAACCATTAGTTTGGGTTCAGTCAGCCAACCAGGTATAAACCCACCTAACAGTTACCTCATCTGGCCCACGTTTCTGACACACAGCAGGAACCTGCTTTACACGAAACGAATGTGGCATCGTATATGCCCTCAAATCCTTTCCACCAAGATTGCATGTGACAGAAAACTCAGCCTTTCTTCACATCTTGCGTGGTGACTGCCATATTAATTTTGCATGCAAGAGCAAGCAGAGGCATGGGGGCTCTTCTCTGGATTGGTGTCACCAGAGACAGAGATGGATCTGGAGTGGAAGCGCAGCGTATGCTGAAGCAGGAGCAGAGGGCTGTTTACATTGCACAAACATCCCACTATGAGACAAAGAACGGTCTGTAAAATTGCACATCTAAAAATATGGGTTTTTAAAATATATTATTAGAATCATAAAATTAAAGAGCTGAAAGGGACCTGAAGGCTTATCTAGTGCAACCCCCTGAAATGCAGGAGTGTTACATGTAGTCACATCATTTTTTCTCAACCCATAAGGGAGCAGCAAATCGAAAAATTCACAACATAAGAAGTTCCTTGCTCAATTAGGTCAATGGCCAATCTAGTCTGGAGTCATGTTTTCACAGTGGTCAACCAGACGTCTCTGGGAAACCCACAAAGAAGACCTGGGCACAAAAGCCCTGTCCCCTCTTGCAGTTTCCAGCAACTGAGATTAAGCATTGCTGCCTCCAACTATGAAGGCAGAGCATAGCCATCATGGCTAGTTGCCCTCAATAGTCCTCTTCTCCATACATTTGTCTAATCTTTTTTGGAAGCCATCCATGTTTGTGACCCTCACTGCCTCCTGCAGAAGGAAGTTCCATAGTTATCGATGCACTGGGTGAATGACTTTATCTGTCCTGAATCTTCCAGCATTCAGGTTCCTGGGATGTCCATGAATTCCAGCACTAGGAGGAAGAAAAGCTTTCCCTATTCCCTTTCTCCAGGCTATGTGTATTTTTAGGATTTTTATGATCCCCCTATTCGACTTTTTTTTCTAACCTAAAAAAAGTCCCAAACACTGCAGCCTCTCTTCACAGGGCAGTTGCTTCACCCTCTGTATCATTTTGGTTGCCCTTTTCTGAACCTTTTCCCCCCAACTCTGCATCATCCTCTAGATGCTGAGGCAACCCAAACTGTACTGAGTTTTCTAAATGTGGCTACACCATAGATTTCTATAATGGGGAGTCACTTTGCCCCCTTGATCATTTTAGCAGGCTTTTCCTATCACCACTGCACCTTGCTTTATCGTCTTTCTGCTCAAAGACGCATGGAGAGGCACAATTAAAATACGAGAGACAAATGATCCTTTAGGGATCTTAAAGTGAATGCAAAGGACCACAAGAAACTCACAAAGTGCCCTATGGATGTTAATTGTTGCTGTTCCCAAACCCCACTAATGCAGAGTACTGCCAATTAGGCTACAAATTATTTCCCAGGCCCAATTCAAAGTTCTGGTTTTGACCCTTAAAGCCTAATGCAGCTCAGGACCCCAATATCTCGAGGTCCATCTCTCCATCTTCTCTGGCCTCTCTAGATCTGCAGGGGTGGCAGCTGATGTGTCTTGCCTTGGTAATGGACTGGATGAGAGCCAACAAACTGAAGCTCAATCCAGATAATACAAAGGCACTGTTAGGGGGTGGTTTTCTAGAATGGATGAATGGGAGGTTGCCTTCTCTTGGTGGGGTTACACTCCCTCTGAAGGAGTGGGTACATAGTTTGGGGATACTTCTGGATCCACTGCTGTCGCTTGAAGCTCAGGGTACCCTCAGTGGTGCAGAGTGCCTTCCATCAGCTTCAGCTGGTGGCCTATATGAATAGGAAGAGGCTAACTGTTGTTAACTATGCTCTGGTAACCTCTTCTGCAACATGTTATACATGGAGCTGCCTCTGAATATAGTTCAAAAACTTCAGCGGGTGCAGAATTTGGCGGCCAGGTTGCTCACTATACAATGCCAATTCTGGCCTGACTGCACTGTCTGCCAATCAGTTTCCAGGACCAATTCCAAGTGCTGATTTTGACCTTAAATGGCTCGGGACCGCAATACACCAAGAACTGCATCTCCCCTTATGAGACCCAGACTCTGTGATCATCATCTTGAGGCCCTTCTTCATGTGCCTCTTCTGCAAAACCTGGAGGAAGGCAACATGAGAAGGGGCTTTTTTGCAGTGGCTCCCTGACTGTGGAATGCTCTCTGGGGAAGCTCACCTGGCACCTCCATCACTTATCTTTAGGTTACAGACAAAAACATTCCTTTTTCATGATGCCTTTGTGTGCATGGGATGCTTTAATATTAAGCCCCCCCCTTAAAAATGTTGATTCTAACATATATATGTGCTTGGATTTTGGTTGCTATGACAAAAAAAAAAAAAAAAAAGGGTGACTAATCATAGAATCATATACAGTAGTAGGAAAGCACACCAAGGGCTCATTTAGTCCAACCCCTTGCAAAGCAGAATTCACAGCTAAAGAATAATAGAATTGTGAGTCTAATCTTCAACAGGTCATCTATTCCAACCCTGGCCATGCAGATATGACAGCTAAATTTATTATTTATTCCTTGACCCAGTTTCTAAAGGAGAACAACAACAAAAGACACAGAAGACCACCAAATTCCATAGGAAAAAATATTTTATTAAACAATATATCAGGCTCCATCATGGCACCAGGGAATCAAAATCCCGTTATTACTGATTTTACCAGTGACAATGATGTTATGATAACTGGGTGAGAACAGTGTGTGTGTGTGTGTGTTTGTGTGCATTGAATGAATGTCTACGAAGTGACAAGAATGTCAAGGAAAAATTAAAAAGATGTAACTGTTCCATTAAGTTTGATGACACCCATAGGGCCCCCAGCATTCCCTGAGCCCCTGGCACAGAAATCTGACAATGCTGGAAGCCAGGATGGGATCAACCAGTGGCAGCTTAAGTTGCTGCATTCTATGCCCCCCACCCCACCCCCAGCATAAAAACCCAGGGGGGAAAACCCTTCTGTGAGGGAGGGGTATTAAACTAAAGCTTCAAGTTCCCCTACCGCCTGCCCGCCCGCCCCCAGTGAAAACATAGTGAGGGAAATCACAAAAAAGGGGAACTGTTTTTTAAACAGTTACAGATAGGTAGCCGTGTTGGTCTGCCATAGTCAAAACAAAACAAAATCCTTCCAGTAGCACCTTAAAGACCAACTAAGTTAGTTCTTGGTATGAGCTTTCGTGCATGCACACGAAAGCTCATACCAAGAACTAACTTAGTTGGTCTTTAAGGTGCTACTGGAAGGGGTTTTTTTTTTGTTTTTTAAACCTGCGTCCCACGGGGGTGGGGGGCTGGCTGGATGTTGCAAAATTAGGGTGGTAGAGTTGGCAGGGGTGGGCCACCCACCTGGACCACCCAGGCGACTGAAGGAGACTCACATCCAAGGGAAGGAAAAAACGGAAGGTAGCATTTATCACAGAACTGCAGGGTTGGATGGGTCCTAGAGGGCAATCTGGCCCAACCCCCTGCAATGTGGGAATCACAGCTGAAAGTGGCATGGGATGAGGTGGCTCACAAAGGATGTATGTGGATGGGTGCAAGGCATGGCACTCTCTCTTGAGAGGCTTTGTGTACTATCACAGTAGACACTCAACCCCCCTATGAGATGGGCTGGTTCACGTCTCTGAAAGGTCAAAGATGCTGGGCTTGGAAGTGTGTGTGATGCTGTGTGTAGATGGCTAAGCTTTTAGCACACGTTAACACACACTCCTCTCTCAGCCTCATTGGCACAGCAGTCCTACCTCCCAGGGCTGGCGTGAATGAAGGGGGTTCTGCAGTCCCAGGCGGGCATGGCTGGTGATATGCTTTGCTTAACATGTGGCCAGGGAATTAGGGAGGGGGGGGGGAGACTAGCTGGATGCAAAAACTGCTGATTCAGGGAGAAGAGGAGACACTGTACTTAAGAACAGACCTTGGCTATCAATTACCAGAATTCAAGAGCCTTACAGCTTCACAGTGCTCATTCGCACAGGAGCGGAATAAGGCTGTGGCCGTGACTTCTGCTCTCCCAAGTCTGATCTGGCAGGGAATGTGACCAGGACACAAAGCCGTAGGTTGTAATTAGAGAACTGTAGGAAGGGACTCCAAGGTTCATCTACTCCAGCCCCCTGACCACTAGAAATTGTACAGAGCCAATTTATTTCTGAAGGGCAAGCAGGGAACCTAACAATTTCAGGGGGAAATGACCAGCATCCTAAAGGAATTTCAGCTCCAGGGAAGGCTGTAAATATTTATGAAATGCCATTCCAGCCCCATGCAAACTGGCCACCCACTTCTGCGGGGGGGGGGGGGGAGAGGACTGTGACAGATGCAGGACTCCAAAATGAATCTGAAACAACCATTTTCAAGCAGAGGTTTTGTTTGCCAACCCAGAGATTGCCAAATGGTCAGTGCCCATCCTGTGTCTCCTCTCACCTCACACAGGATTGTAGAATTTGAAAGGACCCCAAGGGTCACCTAGTCCAATCCCCTGCAACACCATCTGATGGTGCCCCTTTTTTTGGACTGGGACTGTTTTTTCCACTGTGGATTCCCCGCCTGGCTTTTGGGAGGGTAGCACACAGGCAATGACACCCCATGTTTGATGGATGAACCCTGCTAAGCCGGACTGCAGCATGACAAAATGTTTTACACCCGTTCTTGTGTGTTATTTTTTTTTTAGGTTCTTATTTGTTTTGTTTTGTTTTTCTAAGAAAAAGCAACCAGAAAATAATCCAGAGTTTATACAAAACATCTTTACATTATATTTTTTTTCCAAAAAAAGACTAGATATTTACACAAAATAAAACCTCAAAAATACAGAAAGAAATGTTCTTCTGAAGGGGCGGGGTGGGAAGAACAACAAAGAAACTGTTTTAGGACCCATTAAGTCAGACACACACAAAAATATCTGATCCTACTCCTCTCCCCCATTCCCCTTTTTTTTGGCTGCCCACAACTGGATGAGTTTGTTCCCTTTTGGACGAGGACCAAAACTAACCTTGGTGTTGGAACCTCCTGCAATTGATTGCGCACAAACCAATGGCGACAAGTGATGTCAGGAAAGATCTTACTGATTATGGTGGCAAGGATCACGGACAGGAGGAGGGCAAAATTCCCTGCAAAGTCAGTTTTATGGAGGGGAACTGCCTCCCATGTTGTGGTGGACACGTACATGTGTTTGACGTATTTCCCTCTATATGCAAAGATGAAGAACATGCAATTTCCACGGTTTTCTTACAGGAAATCTAGTTTCTCAACGTAGCACATTCAAAGAGAGTGATTTCAGTTCCGTTCAGCCTGCCATTTCATACCTTCCTGTTTCTTGTTTGCCTCCCCCCACAGGATCTGCTATCTAAGAAATGTATCTATAAACCCCCCCTTAAAAAAAATAGCAAAAGAAAAACCCTGGCCCCCTTTTTAAAATGTCGTTTTGAGTCTGACACAAACTCTCCCTGACTTGGAAAACAGTGTGATGACATGGTAAAGCCAGCCTGGATTTGGTAGTCCTTGATTTCCAAAAGTCGCTGAACGGACCCTGGGACCCCGCCTGACCTGCCAGTTAAATCAAGAAAATGGACAGATGTATTTGTCCAAGGCAGTATGATTCGAGAAACCAATTTGTGCTGCAGGGAAGGTAAGAAGCAAAATGCAAACCACAAAACCTTAGGCTGAAACCAGCATCATCCCTTCCAATCTAGACCTGGGGTTGGCATTTCCTGCAGATCTATCTACCACCCATGGATGGCCCACGGCATTTTGCCGCTTGAGGCAAAACAGGAAACAGTTGTCCCTCGTGCCATCTCCTCCACTGCTGCTGGAGGCAGTTTGGAGAAGCCCCAGTGAGTGGAAGATGAAAAAGGATGGAGAGAAGCAGGGGTGGCAGCAGCAGAGACGATGGTGGAGGTGGGAGAGAAGCAGAGATGAGTGGGAGTGCTTCTCTGGGCCAAATCTGCTGTCCCTTCCCAGCCTGCCACCTGAGGCGAGTGCCTCACTATGCCTCATGAGTGTACCAGCCCTGCTACCACCCACATTCTAAGACAGAGGGTTCGCTCCGCCCAAACCAACACACACTGCTTTGAACAGCCTCGAAGGACCCTACATTTGTGGCACCAAGAAAGGGATCGTTTGTATTAGGAGGAATGGAGAGATTTTCAAAAAGAAAGGAAGGAAGGGGGGGGAAAGCTTCAATTCTTTTTTTAAATAAAAAATAATAATAGCAACAACAACAACAACAACAACAATAATAAAAGAGACTGTTGGTTATTTGTGGAGTCCTGAGAAACCTGCCTCCTTGGCTGATCTCCATGGAGCATGCCTGAAAAAGTGCAAGGTTTACCTAAAGCCCTTACGGGATTTCCCACCCACCAACAGCTTCCGGATCCTGCATAGAGATGGGGGGAGAGTCAGTGCATTGGGGGTGGGGGCAGTGGAGGTGGGGTGAAAGGCAGGAAGAAGCCAAACTGCATTGGACATGAAGAAGGTGCAGCTGAAGTAGCCCAACTGGGGAGACCTCAAGAGATGGGTGTGTTTGGGTGTGGGTGTGTGATATGTGCACCTGCTCAATTCTTCCCAAGTCCATCAAGCCTCAGATTATTGCCTTGAGCAGGAGTTTGTATCAAAAGGGAAGGCAGGGAGGGTTTAAGGGCATAGCATGCTGGCAGCTGTAACGGGGGTGGAGGGCGCCCTGCTGCGGTGTCTCCGGCTCCCTTAAAAGGCCCTCCGAGACCACCTGGCCTAGTCAGTTTGAAAGCAAAATCTACCTATGAAGTGGAGAAATAAGGCTTTGATGCAAGCAGGGAGGGCAGGAAGCTACAGCCTCAGGGAGGCATGGGTGCTGGGCCCATAGGTGTGATGGACGGACGATGTTTGTGTGTCTCTCTCTCCCAGAGTAGTGGGGGCAAACCAGGCTTGGGCCTGGGGGCGGGGGGGGGGTGTTCCTCCTCCCCTACACAAAGTAAGGCCTCTGGCATGACAAATTCAACTCAACAAATTGAGGGCAAATGGCTCTCATTTGGGGGGGGGGTGCCCCAAAACCTTTAGAACATCACAGCCCAGTTGTGGATCAGGCAGATTAGGTGTGTTAGTGATCAAGTGGAATGCAGGGCTCCCCACCCATGGAAAATGTGCTAACCCATCTGGAGACATGGGACATGGGGACAGGTTGGTGGGGAGGTGTCTGTCGCCAGGCGACAAAAGGAAAAGGTTGGAGCAGGGTCTTTGATTGGCGCTTCTGCCCTGATCTGAGCACCCAGCTGGGAATGCTGGTGTGATCAGAGGAGGAGCTGAGCCCCGCTTCTAGTGCACAGCAACAGGGGCCAGGATTCCCGGAGTGCCAGCCGACCATCAAGATTTGTTCCCTCTCTTCCGCACGTGAGGCAAGCCAAAGGACAGGCAAGATTCCCCACCCCAACCCCCAACTGTCCTAGGGGTTGTGGAAGCCACGGCTGTGGTTCCTTCCACTGGAGATGCGCCTCAAAGTCAAGAAGTCTGACTGCAATGGGCTTCAGCTAGAACAGCCATGTTAAGTTGGGCTCTGTCCTATTGCAATAGTATCTCATAAACTCAGGGCCCCTAACTGGATCTGATGAAGCTTGCTGTAATGCTCTTGGTTCTGTGTTTTATTTAAAAGCTGTTCCCTCACTTGGGTAATGAACTGGTGGTGGAGAAGAAAATTCTTACCACGCCCTGGGCAAATAAGAACCTCAGTGCTGTTGCTAAATGGGCTAGCGGGCGACATCAGTGATGGGCTCTCTCCCTTCCACACCATACGGAGTTTGTCTGAGGGATGACGTGGTCCAAAAGTCTGTCTTTTCCGACAGAATTTTTTTGGGGGGGAGGTGTTGCTGGGTTTAGATACAGACCTCTTGTGAGAATGGATAAGGTGACGGCTTTCTCTCTCTCTCTCTCCCAGCCCCCTCTTGGCCTCAGACAACTGGCTTTTGTCACTCAAAACCATTTGAGACTGAATCGCCCCTCCAGCCTCAAAGTTCGTCAACTCCTCTGAGCTCACTGCTTGCTGGACACACCACGCCAGCAATGTTGGGATGCCTGAGAGAAGCGCTTTTGCACACCTCAAGGCAGCTTCTGCAGAACAGAAAATGATTATCTGCACAGGCCTGCACATGCATCCCTTTGTTCTCACAAAATCCCTCAAAACTTAAAGCAGACTGCGTCATGTGGCATTTTAATTGGTGCCAAGAACCAGGAAGCAACGTGGTCTTCAGTGCCGGAGCCCCCTGCCTCTGAAAAAAAAGGTTGTTAACAGTCCCTATCTGTACAACTTCCGAGAGAGATTAAGGGCTCATCCACATTTTTGCTTGACACCGTATTTTGATCATATCATGGACCGATTCATTCCCTCAGGTCTAAGAGCTTTTCTCGCCGTTCTGCTGCTGTACCTTGTGAAATTCCGGTCTTACCCAGTGAATCAGATCTTATCAGATACGTGGAAAATCTGAAGAGGGATTTTGCTTACCTGAGCTTCAGATCAGCGGGTGAGATTGGATTTTCGCAAGGCACAGCTGTGGAACAGCAAGGAAAGCGCATAGACACAGAGGAATTAATCGGGACAAGATGCATTCCAAATAAGGGCCAAGCAAAAGTGTGGACGAGCTCTAAGAAGCAGGATGAGGACACTAGAAAGGGTAAAACAGAGGGCTTGATTCCTAATGCCTAGGGTCACTGGGTTAGAGAGCAGGTGCAGGCCTCACTGTACAGTGGTACCTTAGGTTACAGACACTTCAGGTTACAGACTCCTCTAACCCAGAAATAGTACCTCGGGTTAAGAACTTTGCTTCAGGATGAGAACAGAAATCGTGCTCCGGCTGCGCGGCAACAGCTGGAGGCCCCATTAGCTAAAGCGGTGCTTCAGGTTAAGAACAGTTTCAGGTTAAGAACGGACCTCCGGAACGAATTAAGTATGTAACCAGAGGTACCACTGTTTTGGTTCTTCGTCCATGGAAAACGGAAGTGCTGAACATTGTGATTCTGCTTTCCTTGCGGCAGCAAAACACGCCTTGTAAGCCAGTGGCTCAGTTCTCCCTGAATGGACCCTGCAGAGGAGGAAGGTGGCAGCCCATGTCTCGGACAAGATACAAGGCAGCATCCCAAACGACCCTCCCCAACACCCATTACACACATGATCAAAACTTTGACCCTATTGCCTAACAAGCCTGGAGGTGAGGGATCTTTTTCTGTTTTCTAAACTAAAAATAAAGAAGACAGACCCAAACTGGAGAGAGACGGGGAGAGAGAGAGAGCTGCCCCGAACGTCCAAGAGCAGAAGCTCAAAATGGCAAAGAGGGTCATTGGAGGAGAGGGGAGGATGCCGGTCTCCAGGGCCCTGGTGCAGCTCCCGTCTGGGGGAGTTATGTGTGTATCAAATAGTTAAAAGAAGCTTGGGAGGCTGGTGGCAGCGACTCTGAGTTCCAACATTCTGCGACTTCAAAAGGAAGTTACAAAAAAATTAATGTCGCAGGAGAAAGTCAGGACCAGACACCTCCCCTCGCTTCGCAGGTTCTCCATCTTTGCCACACCGGCAAACAGCTCCCTTTCCAAACTTATCCTGGAGACCAGGTTTAAGGACAGCTGACCTGGCGTGAACAAACACACACACATTTACACCCCGCCCTGAGAACACCTGAAATCATAAAAGCTTGGAGTAGTGGAATCGAAAACAAAAAGGGAAAGAGTAAGTGACGGCGACGGCAACAGCAACGTTCCCTGGACATGTCCGAAGAGCAAGGGAAAAGGCACAAAGCCCAAGCACGGACAGCAGTACGTGCTGGGGGGGAGGGTGGCGGCGAAGACCTCGGCACTCCCGAGGCAGGAGGGTCTGCTGGCGAGGTCCTTCTTCCTCCTCCTCCTCCTCAACTACAAAATCTCCGAACTACAAAACTAAATTACTGGAGAAGAGGGAGAAGGGCGTGAGGGAGAAGGGTGCTCTGCGCTTCACCGTGGCAGCGGGTGGACCGCCTCCCGCCCTCTGCCGTGCAGTGCAGTCGCAAGCACGTTTCGGGCAAGAGGGGTTCCTGGCAGAGGCTGCCCTGCCCTCCTGAGCCCCAGTTTCTAGAAAGCATTTCCAAGGCTGCTGCTCCCTCAAACCTTGTAGTAAATGTTTGCTGGGCTCTGCGGAGGCATCTCCTGGACGATGTAGACGGGGTGCCCGTAGTCCCCGCTCACTTTCTCGTAGTGAGGGCAGTAGTTGTTCTCTGTAGTCCGCAAGGGGATGATGATGTCGCTGGGCTCCGAGCCGCCGCTGCCGCCACACTTGGGGCTGGCCAGGGTGCTGAGCGACAAGGCCTGCGCCCGCTGCTGCGTATGCTTCCGGTGGCGCTTGCGCAGCTTGATCAGCAGGACCACGAGGAAGATGATGATGAGGATGAAGATCACGCAACCCGCCCCGATGGCGGCGAAGACAGCCACCTTGGAGCTGAAGAAGCCGTTTCCAGGGCTCTGGCCATCCTGGCCGTCCTGATTGACATGGTCTGCGGGTGCGAGGGGAGGAAAGAAACAGATGGGGGGAAATAAACTTTGGTGAATTGGCTCTGGGCTTGGAAAAGGTTTCTAGAACAGCAATCAACCTAAATCTACTAACCAAACAAAATTTACCTTAGCGATCTTTAAAAGAAGCTGGATTTATTTTGAACTGAATTCATGGTTTTTTTTATAAAGTAGCATGAAAAAATGCAAGCTCTGATACCCTTAACAAAGTTTTGTTAAACACAATGGGGGAGGATATGTGGCTTTTTGACATGGGAAGGGTTTGTGTGCCAACATCTCATTCCAGTATCTTTTTAAAGGGCTGAATTGATCCATCAGTTACATTAAGCAATGTAGAGTGCAATTTAAAAACTAATCCTCTACTACCTAATTGTTGGAGGGGATGTAATAAACTCAGTACAGGCATCCCCTCCCCACTAATCTGCATCCTATTATGTTTCAAAACCTCCAATTAATCATGGCATTGTAGAACTGCAGAGTCAGAAGGGACCCCACAGGTCATCTAGACAAACCCCCTGCAATGCAGGAATCACAGCTAAAGGATCACAGGATTGTGTGTTGGCAGTAGGCCACAGTCAAAGGGGCTGCAAATTTGCTGTTCTGGATTCGATTTGGGATCTTGCAATTTTGACGAGCTCACGTTTGTTTGTTTTTCTTTTAAAGGAAAGGAAGTTACTAGTTGTCATGATTGTGTGCGTGTCATTATATTACAGTTTGTCACCAAAACTATTATGTATTACCCATCCTTGTTTCCCAAGAAGAAAAGGAAAACTAATGAAAGAAAAATAAAATAAAATGGCACGGGGGTGGGGAAGGATCATATAAAATTCTATAGTGCTGTGAATGAAGTAAAAGGAAACTTAATCGTCATTTACATTGTCATTTTTTTAATGCTCGTGAAAACTAGTATCTTCTTTTCCTTTAAGAAAGACCCCCTGCCTGACCACTTTCCTCTTCGTTTCCTACCATCTAGCACCAAGCCCCTCTTGCTTTGGATCTCACACCACGGCACACCCTCTTGACCAAGCTACTGGTTTCCTGGTTGCCGCTTTGCACAAATATTAAGGCAAGGAAGGCAGTAAGAACGCTCTAAATAGGAAGGAACTGATCCAGAAAGCATGTAGAATTGAAATGAAACTGAGGAAGGTAGAGATCCAGGGACTGATGGAAGATCCTGACTGCAACAGGGACCAAGAGGTGAACTTCCTGGCACACGTCACTTTCCTGGGTGCCTTGGCAATGATTTATAATGAAGCTTTGTGTTCGTAAAAGTGGGTCCCAGTGGTGTCATGGTTTCACGTCCAATAAAATTTAAGTTTTGTAAAGTTATTTTTAAAAGATGAAGAAGACCCCTTCCTGAAACCATGGAGAGTCACTGCTGCCAATCCATGTAGACAAGATGGAGCTGGATGGATCAAGACTGTGACTCTATACCAAGGCAGTTTCCTATGTTCCTATTTAAATCGGGCCTCTATTCATGAGGACTGGAGCCTTATTTTTAAAAGAAGGGTCATGGTGAAAGCAGCTATCTCTATTCCTATGGGGAAGTAGCTCAGTGGAGACAGAGCACTTGCTTTGCCTGCAGAAGGTCCCAGGTTCAATCCCCAATTGGCATCTCCAAATAGGGCTGGGAGAGAGAGAGACCAATTCCTGAAACCCTGGACAGGAGTTGCTGCCAGTCAGTGTAGACAAAGCAGAGTGAGATGGACCAAGGGTCTGACACTGCAGAAAGTAGCATCCTATGCTCTTTTACAACAGGAAATACAGTTATTTTGTGAACAGACAACGTACATACAAATGACTCTGTGGACTAACACTGAAATGCTGCTTTGGAAACTAGAGGCAGGCAGACCCAAACTGACCACGCTGAAGTGGGCAAAACCTGTATTTTCATACTTGCAAGGGGCTGGGTGTTTCCAGGAATGAGCACTTTTGTTTCACGGAAACACTGCACCATGGGGTGCATAGTCTGAAATATCTCCCTGCATCATGGGATTTATAGTCTCAAACATTTCCCTGCATTGTGGGGTTCATGGTCTGATTCCTACGCTCCTGCTCTGTACCTGGCTTCCCAGGGTCCTCCACAGGTGGGAGCCGGTTGCGTGGGCTCTGTGTGGCAATTTTGACTGTATTGTCAGAGTCCTTGCTGGGCCGGCTGGTCGTCAGCTGCTCGGGCATCACAGCATTCGGATCTAGGTACAAAGACAGAAAAAATCGGGATGATAAAACTGGGCCCAGAAAGAGAACATAATCTCTCTTGCTGTGCACCTGACCCTTTGGGAGGTGAGTACCAGGTCGGATTATTTTATCAGCAGAGGAGCATGCAAGGTTAGAGCATGCAAGGTTAGGTTGCTGCTGGATGTCATAGATCAGGGAAGTCAAGCAGGCAATATAGATCAGGGAAGTCAAGCAGGTGACATGCACTTAAGAGGTGGAAGGAATCCATACAACACTAAAGGACAGGAGTCTGACTTTGAGTTTGACCTGCCACTCTAAAATCACATGATTCTATGGCCTCTGTGCTTCTAGTTCTCATGATTGCATACTCAATAGCTTAGAGGGCTGTGCAATGTCTATGAAGGTCTCAAAAGTCCCACAAAGCAACGGGGACTGATTCATTTGGTCTGAATTCTGGGGTCTTAGTGTGCGTGCCATGCCTCATACACCGATGGCTATATTCCCTTCCCTACTTGATATATCAAAGTCTCACTGAACTACCAACTTTCATTTCAACCTGTTGAAAAATAAAAATAAAGTTTCAACGATTGATCCTTGGAAGTCAGTGTGTACCCATGAAGCTGAATCATAGAGTTGGAAGGGACCCCAAGGGCCATCCAGCCCAACTCCCTGCAATGCAGGAATTGCAGCTAAAAAATTCCTAACAGGTGGTCATCCAACCTCTGCTTAAATACCAACAATGAAGGAGAGTTTACAATTCTGGCAATGAAATTAGGTTTTGATGCAAGCCCAAATATCCTGAGCCACAGTGCTCTCAAGCCCATGGACTTCCCAGTTGGTGGGACCCTCTCTTCTGAAGGAGGCAGGGTTTTCAGACAAGGGGGTGGGGAACAGAGGTGGTGGAGGGAGCACTGGGAAAAGTCTGGTGTCTAGCGGCAGATCTGATTGCATGCGGTTTCCACTTGGCAGGTCATCTGGTTCCTCTGCCCTCTTTTCTTTTTTGAGGAGCAAGACAATTTCTCTGCTATTTCAGAAACTGCTGCGGTCTCGCCTCCCTGCCTCCTCAGTGTCCCCTGAGCCTGAGCAAAGGGAGTGTCAGAGAAACAGGAATCTGTTTTTTTGGCTCCTGCAACTGCGGCTGATATTCTAAACAATGAAAGAACACAAGAAGAGCCTGCTGGATCAGGCCAGGGGTGGGGGTGGGGGGCATCTAATGCAGAATCCACTTCTCACAGCAGCCAGGCCCATTATGGGAACCCTGAAAGCAAGATATGAGCACCCTTCCCTCCTGTGGTTTCCATAGCAGCATAGTAATGTAAGAAGAGCCCATCTAGTCTGGCATCTTGTTCTCACACTGGCTGCCCAAAAGCCTAGTATGTGAAACCCACAAGAGGGATCCGAGTACAAGAGCATTCCCACTCCTGCGGATTCCAGGAACTTATATTCAGAAGCATTGCTGCCTCCAACAGCGGAGGCGGGGGAAAGCCATCGTGGCAAGCAGCCATTGCTAGCCCTTCCCCCCATGGATTAAAGCCATCCAAGGAGGTGGGCATCAGCGCCTCCTGTGGGATGGAGTTCCCTGGTTTAACTATGTGCTGTGTGGAAAAGTACATGCAGGTCCCCCTATCCGCCCGCTTGTTAGCCGCAAACATAAACGCCCAAATATCGCTCTATACACACAGCAGATTCAGATATTTGAACAGCCAGACCTTTGCCCACTTCCTAACTTCCTTGCTTCTTAGTAGGCAGAAGCCATTTTCAGGCAGAACCCACAAGGAGGGAGGGAGGGAGGGAGGGAGGGAGGGAGGGAGGACGCAAGATCGGGTGAATCAGGGAGCAGGAGAGCGAAGGCAAATCGCTTCTTTCCCCTTTCTCTCTCTTTTGCTGGTTGGCTGCAGCCATTTTAGAAGTCTTCATTCAAATACTCTGAGCCTCCTCTTAAGCCAGTAAATAAATGCAGCCGGTGAAGAAGAAGAAGAAGAAAGCACAGGGTTGGGGGAAGTGGGGGGCAGTGGCTGCCTCGTCCTCCTCACCTGCCTGCTCAGAGTGGAAGACTGAATCTGTTCCAGATTCCAAAGTCCGGAGGGAGGAAAGCCTTCAGCTGCTGGTGGGGGCCCTGTTGCTTTGCCTTTTACACATAACTGCCCTTCAATTGCTGCTAGTTTACTGTGTGGCTTTAGCTGTAATCTCCCTCACTCTTGTGAGGTATTCCTCAGATTCCCCAGAGGGCAGGTATGTGCAATACAAACAGAACAATTAACAAAATGAGGTCTTCCTTACGACACCTTGGACACACGCATTAAGGCAGAAGCTCCCACCAACTCCTCAGTATTATTATCAATATTGTTATTTGCATTCCTAATTGGCTGCTTACAATTGAGCAGGGTGGGTGCATTTAGAAGCATACACTATTTTTGGAAGGAAGGAAGGAAGGAAGGAAGGAAGGAAGGAAGGAAGGAAGGAAGGAGACCTTCTTCCCAGCAACTTCCTCGATCGAAGTTGTGCCTTCAGAAGGAGAGGAGAAACCAGCAGAGCTACCACCCCAGAAGCGCCAGCAGTGCAGATTCCCTTCCTCGGAGCTGGCTGTGGAGGCACCCTGCAAGGATGCTGCAGGATAGAGCGGCCTGCAGACTGCCCTCTTCCCTTGTCCACAAGAAAAGGCCTTGCATGCATGTTAAACCACCCTGTTTTATAGAATCACAGAGTTGGAAGGGATCCCCAAGGGTTATCTAGTCCAACCCCCTGCAATGCAAGGATCAGGTGCCCACAGCCAGCCCCGAGGACCGATTCTTGACCAAGTTCCCGGACCGCAGGAGAAATCGCATGCAAAGCCTTGGCAACTCACCCTGGCCCACTTTCATTATGATCTTCATGGAGCGTGTCTGGCAGACCCCGCCTTCCCGGTTCTCCAAACCCTCCAGAGACCCATTGGATGTAGCTGCAAAGCAAGAGGAGATTAAGTAAGGGTTAAGGTGATGCTACACACCCCACCCACCCATATTATTACTAAGTCAAATTTGTTCGCTTGTTTACTTCAGAATTTATACACAGCTTGCTTGCTTTAAAAAACTCTCAAAGGGGTTTACAAACCCATAATAACACCACCAGGGAAAAGAACCTTAAAAGTGACTCATGTAATTATTTCAAAACATAAACTCAACAGTAAACTGAAAACAGAATTAAAAACATCCCTCTACATTCTACAAAATTAAGTCGCCTTGCCTAAACAAAAAATGTTCCAAAGTGTATAGGTTCTACCATACTAAAACAACAAATTCTCACAGGCGCTGAATGGGCATTATGTGACAGCTGTAACGGTGCCAGTTCCGCCGATTGAAGTGGTCAAGTAAGTGGGATATGGTGATCTCACAGGTAAACTGGTCCTCAGTTCTTAAGGACTTTATATATTAATAGTAACGCCTTGAACTCAGCCCACATAGGGTACATAACTGGAAATGATCAGCCATGCGTTAGAGAAATTGCACATCACTGACTCATTCATCCACAAATGGTGGTGTTAAAAGTGGCAATGCCCCAAAGTCTTTTTGTTTTAGGAAAAAGCTTTTTTTGTGAAACATGCCTTATCACAAAACAAAATATCCCTTTGGATGCCAAAATAGCACCTCTATTGTACTCCTCAGAAACGTCTCAACAATTTCCCCATAAGGATCTCATTGCTCATCTGATCGACTGCTGCACAGCTTACTATTTCATGGTATTGAACAACAGAATTGTATAGTTGGAAGGGACCCCAAGGGTCATCGACTCCAACCCCCTGCAATGCAGGAACCAAATGAAAATGCAGACCTGTTTACAATCAATCAATACACCTGCAACGCAGGAAAACATGGTTATGGGCCTCTGAGAACAGAACTGGTGGAATGATACCTTATCTTAACAACTGAAATGTAATTAAATAGGCATTTGGTGCTTCTGCGGCAGGTGGGGTGGTTGAAAACGGATTGTTGCTTCTTCCATAAATATGGGAAAATAACAATAATTTAAAAATTGGGGGGGGGGGAGATGGTGCAAAAGAAGGAGAGATCTCAGGTATTGATCTCTTGCAGGTGGCACCAATGGAGGTACTGCATGGGGCACAGAGACGCTCACAGGTGTGGTGTGCAAAGGGAGAGGAGGTATGACTGGCAGCAGTGGCACTAGCGCTCCAGGGAATGGTGGATTTCAAATGGTACACCCAAGCGTCATCTAGTCCAACACCCTGTAATGAAGGAACCACAGCTAAAAATCCCTGACAGGTGGCCACCCAACATCTGCTTAGAAACCTCCAATTTCATAAAAATTGTTTTCTAAAAAAAAGAAAAACCCACAGGTAAAACACAGAAAATGAAAAACATGTAAAATATAACAGTTCAAAAGTAACTAAACCACAACAGAATTGAAAAGATCAATTTATTGAAATAACGTTAGTAAAAACGGCAAAGCACTATTAAAATGCCCTTTCCTTAAAAAGCACTCAGTTCCCACAAACCCAGAAGAAGGGCTTTGCCTGCTAGTGGAAGGATAGCCAGGAGGGAGCCAGCCTGGCTTCTCTAAGGAGGGAGGTCTTAAGTTGCGAGAGAGCAGCCACTAAGAAGGCCCTGTCCCACATCCTTACCAATCATGCCTGTGAGAGGGGTAGGTCTGAGAGAAAAGCCGCCTCCAAAAATCTCAAGGCCCAGGCAGATTCATGAGATACCCTGCTTTCCAGATATAGGTCATAACTATCCCTTTGAACTGTGGCCGGGAGCAGACTGGTAGCCATTGGAACGGTTGCAGCAAAGGAGCTCCTATAATCAGCCCCAGTCAGTTTCTAAGCACTTTTCAAAGGCAGTCCCACATAGAATGTGTCACAGTAGTCCTGACGGAATGCAATTAAAGCTTGGGCCAATTCAGATATCTCCAGTTAACTAGGGCACTGAAGCAGATGGAGTGTCAGGCACTTGGGGTGGGGTGGAAATCTAGGTTCAAATCAGAATCTTGTTGGGATACCTTAAGGTGTAGGAAAGTGATTTAAAAACAAAACAAAACAAAACAAAAACCCTGCAAATACATTACAGGCGGCAGCCATTTTTGCACGTGTGACATCCACTGACGCATACATCGCTTTCAGTCCTGGAAGGGGGCGGAACTGGGTTACGCGAGACCACTGATGCACGCAACGACCTGGAACGCAACCCCCGCAAAACACACAAACACATCCCCAACTCATGCTTGCATTCACAATCAACAGCATACACACATCCATCTCAATTTGCACATGCAGGTCAATATATATGCCATCCGAAAATGAATCCCAATGGTGTTTAAGTTCGTTCAAATGCAGCAAAAATACAAAAGAGAGGTTTTCTTTAAAAAAAGCGGGTGGGTGGGGAAGCAACCAACCTCTTGGTCAGCTTCCAGTATTATTGTCCATACACTCCAGGCTCCAGCAAATGCATCCCAGACACAGAACTAAGGGTGGGACTGTGCAGAGAGGAGAAGGAGCAGGAGGAGGAAAGGGCCAGTAGAGGCATACAATCGGAATGGAACCTCCAAGGGCAATCTGGTCCAACCCCTGAATCGCTGGAATCATGGCTAAGGATTCCTGGCAGACGTGCATCCAATCTCTCTTTTGAAAATAGAATTGAGTCCTGCTCATGGGCTTCTCAGTGGGGCCTCTAGGTGGCCAATGTGAGAACAGGATGCTGGACTAGGTGGGCCTCCTTTGGCCTGATCCAGCAATGCTCCTCTCCATGGTCTTTTGGTGCTGATTTCCCACTAATGCAGGGGGTTGGACTAGATGACTCTTACCTTCCAATCCCACCATTCTATAACTCTAAGAAGAGCTCCACTATATTTTAGCAGAAACTGACCTGTAGCTTTCTGTGGAACAACCTCGACCATTGTATTATGGTGCCCAAAGTTTAACTTGCACACAGTCACTGCTAACTCTGACATCCTTTGTGAATGTAAACCCACCAGTTTTCCAAAGTGGCTGTAATTGCAGAACAGAGGGCAGCTCAACTCTCTGTCACCCCTCTCCCCTCCACAATCACCAGTCCAGACCGGAGCAACCCAGATGGAATCTCTCGTTCTTGATAGGCTGGATGGAGCCACCATCCACAGACCGCAGACCTCCTGGTTCGGGGAGGCAGAACTAAAACCACAATGCCAGTGCGGTCAACAAAGGCTCCTTCTCTGATTACAAGCTCATCTGCTCAATGCCCGGGGAGGGAGAGGCAGAGAAACAGGGTCACAGAGAGCTGGAGAAATGGAGTGGTTCCACCGATATGGACTCCTTCCAAAAGATTTCCCAGACAGAAGGCAGATCTCGCCCAAATATCTGAATGGTAAGCAGGACTCCCTAGCTGGGAGCAACAGAGAGAGATCAGTTGCTGTTTTGCTCAAAGCAACGAAGTACATAAGATCTTGCTGAATCAGGCCACTAACCCACCTAGTCCAGCATGCTGCTCTCATAATGGCAAAACACACCAAGAACCTAGGAATCAAGATAGGCTGCCTCTGGACCTGGAGGTTCCATAAGAGCATCAGAAGGGTTCAGCTGCTGGATCAAGCCAGTGACCCATCTGCTCCACCCTCCTGTTCCCACAGAGGCCAACCAAATACCTTATTGGGAAATCCAAAAGCAGGATTTAAGCACAAGAGCACTCTCCCCACCCCCAAAACCTAGGTCTCCAGCAATTGGTATCCAGAAGCATTGCTGCCTCCCACGATGGAGGGAGAACATAGCCATCATGGCTATAGCCACCAGTAGCCCTCTCCCCCATAAATGTGTCCATTCCTCTTTTATAGCCATCACTGCCTCCTGTGGAAGCAACTTCCAAAGGTTAACTATGTGCTGTGCCAAGAAGGACTTCCCTTTTATCTGTCCTAAACCTTCCAACATTCAGCTTCATGGGATGTCCACGAAGTTCTAGTGTTATGAGGGGACCAAGGGAAAAAAATTATCCATGCCATCCATAAGCTTATAAACTTCTATAATGTTGCCTCTTATTTGCTTTTCTCCAAAATGATCATTTGGGTTGCCCTTTTCTAAACCCTTTCCAACTCCACTATTTCCTTTTTGATGTGAGGTGAAAAGAAATGTGCACAGAATTCCAGATTCACCCCCAGAGCTCCCCTCCCCACCCTGCCCTACCCAATAAAAACGGGATCCGTCCCGGAGCCCCATTTGCAACCTGAGCAGAACACAACCTGCGTCTGCGCGTGCACGGGTCGCGACTCACCGCTTCTGTGCATGCGTGTGATGTCATTTTGAGCGTCTGCGCATGCACGAGCAGCGAAACCTGGAAGTAACCCTTTCCGGTACTTCCGGGTTGCCGTAGGACGCAACCTGAAAAGATTTAACCTGAAACAAACGTAGCAAGAGGTATGACTGTATTCAGAATAGTGGTCTGCATGCCCCACCCACTAAGGAAGGTAACAACACAATAAAACTCAGGACAGTAGCAGTTGTTTGCACATGTATCCCAAAAATGAATGTGTGAAAAAATAAATATATACACTCGTCTAATCTTGCAGCAAAAAAAAAGGATAGACAGCAAAGAACGTTGCATTGAAATTATATTTATGCATTTATTTTTTATTTATAATTGTATCTATATTTGTATTTTTATATAACTTCTATTTAGCTGTGATTCTTGCATTGGAGGGGGTTGGACTAGATGGCCCTTGGGGGTCCCCTTCCAACTCTACAATTCTACGCTTCTATGACCTCAGAAGGTGGTGGACTCTCCTTCCTTGGATGTTTTTAAGCAGGTTAGATGGCCATCCATCGGGGATTCTTTGGCTGCAATTCCAACACCGCACATGGTTCGACTACGTGACCTGGGAGGGTCCCTTCCAACAATTCTATAATTCTAAATCTAACAGCAACAACACAAGCAATTGTTTTATAAGGTCATTTGGGTGGAAAACAGTAGCTGGGGGAGATGGGACAGTGGATTTCTACCATAATTGGCTCACTGCTAGAGCTTCACAGTTTAGCTTTTTTGCTGGACGCTTTTCCTGGTGGCAGAAAAAGGCAGCTTTTCTTGCTAGACACTACTGTTAGAGAACGCACTTTTAAGTTAGAGGTTGAGATAAAGGACGAAGGCTCCCGAAGGCAGGTAGGGCATTCTTCTTTTTCTTCTTTTTAAGGCTACAGCGCAAGGCATGAAATGAATTCTAGCCAAATCACATGGGTCACTTCTCTTCACTTTCCCTGCTTGGAAGCACCGGGGTGATAATTCTTCTAGACACGGAAAGCGCACAGGGCAGAGGCAGAAGCAGGAGGGAGTGCGCTGGGCCACACAAAGCATGGACATCAGCATTGTTGATGCCTGAACTCGCAGAGCTGGAAAAGGTTCGGAAAAGGGCAGCCGAGATGATAGAGAGGACGGAACAATGCCCATGTGGGGGGAAGGTTGCAGCATGTGAAGAAAGACTACAGCGTATGGGGCTTTTCAGTTTAGAGAAAAGGTGCTGGAGAGGCGACATGACAGAAGCTTATACAATGATGACCAGCCTGGAGAAAGTGGAGGGAGAGAAGCCCGCCCACCCGCCCACCCTCATGCAGCCGCTTCCTAAAACTGCAACTCATGGACATCCAATGAAGCTGAATGTCGGAAGATTCAGGACAGAGAAAAGAAATCACTTATTCGTGCATAAACTATGGAAGTTGCTCCCGTAAGAGGCAGTGGTGGCCACCAAGCCGGATGTCTTGAATAGAGGATTAGACAAATTCATGGAGGAGGGGAGGGCTATCAATGGCTCCTAGCCACAGTTGCTAGGCTCTGCCTACATGGTCAGAGGCAACATAAGGCTTTCTGGGAAATGATCTACAATGAATTGAAAAAGGTACTTAAGTACACTTTCCCTAAGAAACCAGAGGCCTTTCTGCTGGGCATAGTTGGCCAATTGGTGTCAAAGAAGGATAGAACTTTCTTTATGTATGCTATAACAGCAGCAAGAATACTCATCGCAAAGTACTGGAAGACGCAAGATCTACCCACCGTGGAAGAATGGCAGATGAAGGTGATAGACTATATGGGACTGGCAGAGATGACGAGCAGAATCCGGGACCAGAGAAGAGATACGGCGGAAGAGGACTGGGAAAAATTTAAAGAATATCTAAAGAAACACTATAAAATTAATGAATGTTAGAAAGACGCTGGATCATAAATTAAGGGGTTAATTGCGGCAAGGGATAATTTAAAGAAATTAAATAATACTAAAATTAAGTTAAAAGTAAGGGAAGAATTTGCTGATAACTTAATCTGAAATTGGAATACAGAAAGGGGAGGTATGAGGAAGTCGGGAAAGTAAGTTATAAGAAAGAAAAAATCGAATTTATACGTGTTTTATGTTTGTATTTTTCTACTATAATGTCTTTTTTCTTTTTCTCTTTTTTCTGTTGATTATTGTGTTGTGTGGAAATGTTATAAATTGGTGAAAACTTGAATAAAAATTTATTTTTTAAAAAAATACATGGTTAGAGGCAACAATGCTTCTGAACACGGGTTGCTGGAAACTGCAGGAAGGGAGAGGGTGCTCTTGGGCTCAGATCCTGCTTGTGGGTTTTCCATTGGGGCATCTGGCTGGCCCCTGTGAGAAGAGAGTTCTGGACAAGATAGGCCATTGGACTGATCCAGCAGATGCTCCTTATGTTCTCCTAAAGAAACCTGCTAAGTAAGCATCATGCTATCATCCACAGAAGCACTTTTGCCTCCCGAGAACTACATTAACGAGTAAGAACATACTACCTGTTTTATTTTATTGCATATGTATGTAGCCCTCCAGGGACGCGGGTGGGTTAAACCACAGACCCTAGGACTTGCCGATCAGAAGGTTGGCAGTTCGAATCTCCGCGACGGTGTGAGCTACTGTTGCTCGGTCCCTGCTCCTGCCAACCTAGCAGTTCGAAAGCACGAAGTGCAAGTAGATAAATAGGTACCGCTCTGGCAGGAAGGTAAACAGTGTTTCCGTGCGCTGCTCTGGTTCGCCAGAAGCGGCTTAGTCATCCTGGCCACATGACCCAGAAGCTGTACGCCGGCTCCCTTGGCCAATAAAGCGAGATGAGCACCACAACCCCAGAGTCGGCCACGTCTAGACCTAATGGTCAGGGGTCCATTTGCCTTTTATGTAGCCCTCCTTTTTTCCTCCAAGGACCTCAAGGTGGTGCACATGTTTCTCTTCCTCCTTTCATCCACACAACAATCCTGAGAGGTAGCTTAGGCCAAGAGGCAGAGACTTGCCCCCAAGGTCGCACTACTCAGTGAGCTTCGTGGCCGAGTGAGGATTGGAACCCTGGTCTCTCCCAGGTTCAAGCCAGACACTCTAAGCACTACACCACTTGGATACCACATAAGCACATCAGAAGAGCCTGAATGGCCCATCTAGTCCAACACCCTGTTCTCACAGTGGCCAACCAGATGCCCCAATGGGAAACCCACAAGCAGGATCCGAGCATAAGAGCCCAACTCCTTTTCTATGGTTTCCATAAAAATGCAAGAGGTTGGATGGCCATCTGTCTGGATTATTAACTGTGATTCCTTCATTGCATGAGGTTGGGCTAAGTGACACTTGGGTCCCTTCCAACTCTACAGTGGTGCCATTCCATGAGTGCATCAGTGCAGACTTGCACAGTCCCTCCTCCCCACACACTCAGCGAAACTAAAACTTTGGGGTGGGGTTTGCGTGTGTTATTTCCATCTTTCAAAGCAAAATGTGATCTGGGCAGGTTGGAAGATTTGGAACGTAGAACGCTTGGCGAAAGATAAAATGTAAGGGGGCTCTTAAACAGTAAGCTTTGGACAAAATTAAGCATTCTGAGCTGCCTCCCAGGTTCCCTTTAGCAGGTCTCTGTTATGATTTGGGCTCCAGCGCACCATTAACGTGCCGTGGCTGCAGCAAAATCCAAGCTGCTGGCCTTTTTATGGGGCTAAATGACTCTTGCAGCTGTGCAAGCTGTCTGGGTACTTTTAAAGGCGCAGGTAGAGCAGAGGCAAAACTCCACACATCTTTCCCTTTCCTTTGCATTCAGATCAAACCCAACAAAATCATTAAGTAAATCATATGAAATTCTTTCTGAGTTTAGGTCCTACAAGAAATCTGTACCAAAACAGCTGGGGAGAAAGGTATTTCAGACAGGAAATTCCTTTGGGCTTCTGGACCCAAGAAAATAAGAAGAGATTGCTGGATCAAGCCAATGGCCCATCCAACCTGTTCTCACAATGGCCAAAGGGCCCAAGGAATCTAAGTAGACTGCCACTGGACCTGGAAGATCCATAAAAAGAAAGGAAGAGCCTGCTGGATCAGGCCAATGGTCCATCAAGTCCAGCATCCTCTTCTCACAGTGGCCAACTAGATGCCCCAGCGGGAACTCCACAAGCAGGATGCAAACACTAGAAAGCATGGCATCTAATGAAGCCGAATATTGGAAGATTCAGGACAGATAAAAGGAAGTCCTTCTGAGTTAATGTATGGAACTCACTTCCACAGGAGGCAGTGATGGCTACCAACCAAGAGGATTGGGCAAATTCATGGAGGAGAATCACACTATCAGTGGCTACTAGCCAGGATGGCTATGCTCTACCTCCAAAGCCAGAGAGAAAATAAATAAATAAAAATAATAATAATAATAATAATAATAATAATAATAATAATAATAATAATTTATTATTTATACCCCGCCCATCTGGCTGAGTTTCCCCAGCCACTCTGGGCGGCTCCCAATCAGTGTTAAAAACAGTACAGCATTACATATTAAAAACTTCCCTGAACAGGGCTGCCTTAAGATGTCTTCTGAACGTCAGGTAGTTATTTATCACTTTGACATCTGATGGGAGGGCATTCCACAGGGCAGGCGCCACTACCGAGAAGGCCCTCTGTCTGGTTCCCTGTAGCCTCACTTCTCGCAATGAGGGAACCGCCAGAAGGCCCTCGGCGCTGGATCTCAGTGTCCGGGCTGAACGATGGGGGTGGAGACGCTCCTTCAGGTATACAGGACCGAGGCCGTTTAGGGCTTTAAAGGTCAGCACCAACACTTTGAATGTTTCTGAATACCAGTTGCTGTAAACCACAGAAGGGGAGAGGGCTCTTGTGCTCAAATCCTGCTTGTGGGTTTCCTCTTGATGCATCTGGCTGGCCACTGTGAGGACAGGGTGCTGGACCAGATAAGCCATTAGCCTGATCCAGAGGGCTCTTCCTTTAAGCAGTGTCTTCTGCTTTGCCCATTTTAAAGCGTGTTCAACAATTCATTTCCTGGGCTAGATTCAGACATTTGATAGTTTAAATGCCATGCTGACCGTTTTCATAGAACATCAGCCTGCAAGCTATTTAATTAAATATAAATACACTACATTTCCTCACCAGTTGGACTTCAAACACCCTGATGGGCACTGACATTTGCATCTGCCTTCAGGAGCCTTCATCCTTTATCTCATCCAACTGAATATTTAAGGGGTGCGTGCAAGCAAATACTTTTTCTTGGTGATTTAGCAAATTTTTCATTTCCATGTTCTGCATCAGTTCCAATTGCGTTTCTACATTCTGCAGGGCACCCTGGGAATTTTACCAAAAGGCATGGGATGAATCCCTTAAAACACACACTCACAGAACAGTAGAGTTGGAAGGGACTCCAAGGGTCATCTAGACAATGCAGGAATCACAATTAATTGCAAATGTGTAAAATAATTTTCAACATTAGAATTGCAACATTGCAGTCCATTTTGAAAGGACCGTGGCCTCTCAGCTTAGGAACCAGAGATGCTCAAAATGCATTTCGGCAGAAATAATCAGATGAACAACTATATGATGGGGGACACCTCCCTTGACAGCAGCACAGGTGGAAAGGATCTGGTGGTCTTTAGTAGAGACTACAAGCTTCACATGAGTCAACAGTGTGATGCAGCAGCAAAAATGGCTCATGCAATCCTAGGCTTGATCAACAAAAGTTTAGTGTCCATATGAAGGGAATGAATAGCAACCTATTCTGCCTGGAGTCCTATGTGCAGTTCTGGGCACCCCGCTTTAAGGAGGATACTGACAAGCTGTGCAGGAGGGCAGCCAAGAGTTGAAAAGGACCCCAAGAGTCATCTAGCCCAACCCCCTGCAATGCAGAAATCACATCTCATGAATACCTGACAGGTGGCCGGCCATCTGACGTCTGCTTAAAATCCTCTAAGGAGGAGAGTCCATGACCTCCTGAGCTTGTGTGTTCCGCTATTGAACAGCTCTTACCCTCAAAAAGTTCTTCCTGGTATTTAGTCAGAATCTCCTTTCTTGCAATTTGAATCCATTGGTTTTGGTCCTCCCCTTTAGAGCAGAAGAAAACAAGTTTGCTCCACCTTCCACATTACAGCCCTTCAGATATCTGAAGACAGAGACCTTTAAAAAGAAGAAGGGGGCAACTTTCCAAACTCTTAAAATCCTGCAGTTTGCTTTTATCTTATTTTGTGGTATCTGAATGCTTATTTGTTTTCCGGTAATTTTCACTTCTGGAAAGCTATGCCGGGAACCTCTTGAAGGGGGAGGGGATCCAAAATAAACTAAAAACCGGGGCGAGAGGGAGTGCTTTTCCTCAAAAACCTTGGTATCTTGCAAAGCAAAGCCTTCGCAGAAGTTCAAGGTGGTGTCAGCCAGAACATCTCGTTGCAGGGTGCATTGTTTGGGGCCATGTTCAGAAGGGCAGGGAACTGGGAAAGAATAACAGAACTGAAGCGTGGGAAGGGATCTCCAAGGGTCCTCTAGTTGAACCCCTCCAAACACAATGCAGGAATCCCAGCTCAAAAATCCTGACAGATGGCCATCCGGCCTCTATTTAGAAACCTCCAAGGAAGGAAAGAGCATCACCTTCCCGGCAGGCTTAAGCTTCGTGGTTCCCTCTCAGGAACTGACCACCGGACAGACGTCCAAATCAAGCATCTTCTCACACTTGATCGTCTTGGCTCCGTCGAACCACTTGGCCCGTGCGCTCACTGCAACTTGCCAGGACCTTTGCATTTCTTTTCAAGGAAGCAAATTAAAAAGAAAAATCCTCTCCCTTGCCTCCTTGCCTAACACCTTGGAGAAAAGAAGCCTTTTAATGAAAGCCGTTTAGCATTCAGAAGCTTGATGTTTCGGGGACTCCAAGAGGATGGGGAGAAAATGCCACATGAGGCTTTTGCAGGCCTTGCCGGTTGTTTGGAAATCCAAGCTCCAAGCAATGAAAGAAGAAGGAAGAGGAAGATGCGCCCCCAAACATGAGAGCATAAAAAGGGCCTGCTGGATGAGGCCAACTAGTCTAATAAACTGTTCCCACAGTGGCCAGATACCCCTAAGAGCCTCGAAATCTAGATAGACTGCCCCTGGGACTGGAGGTTCTGGAAGAACACAGGGAAGAACTTGTCTGCTGGATCAGGCCAATAGCCCATCTAGTCCAACATCCCGTTCTCAGTCCCCAAACAGACGCTCCAAAGGTAGACCAACAAGCAGGACATGAGCACAACAGCTCTCTCCCCTCCTGTGGCTTCCAGCCACTAGGACTCAGAAGCATTGTGGTCGATAGCCCTCCCCTCCTCCATGAATTTGCCTAATCCTCTTTTAAAGCCATCTATGCTGGTGGACATCACTGCCTCCTGAGGTTAGGAATTCCAGAGTTTAACTCTGCGCTGCAGTGAGAAGTGACATTCCTCTATCTGTCCAGAATCTTTCCATATTCAGCTTCATGGGATGTCCACCAGTTCTAGTGTAATGGGAGCTGTTTGATAGTGGAACGCACTCCCTCAAGATGCAGTGGGCTCTCCTTCATTGGAGGCTTTTAAGCAGAGGTTGGATGGCCATCTGCCAGGGCTTGTTGATTCCTGCATTGCAGGGGGCTGGACTAGATGGCCCTTGGTGATCCCTTTCAACTCTACAATATTCTATGATTCTACGAGAGAGGAGCATTTTATAAACTTCCATGCATAATTTTATAAACATCTATTGTGTCCCCTCTTCCTCACCTTTTCTTTAAGTTAAAAAGTCCGAAAAACTGCAAGATTTCTTCATATGTCGCAACGGTTTTTTTATTTGCACTACAACCTGTTCTCAAATGCTGCAACTATTCTTCATAGGAGAGTCTCTCCATCCCCTTGATAGTTTTGGTTGCCCTCTTCTGAACCTTTTCCAACTCCACAATATCCTTTTTGACGTTCTCGGCAGGAGAAGAGGGGTAACAGCTGTGCCTGGGGTGTTTGGCAGCAGGTGAGAGAATGATGAGCCCCAGGAAACTGCCATGGTCCAGAAAATGCAGCAGATTCTCCACCTGGGTTTTGGAAACCAGGGGCGGGGGGCACAGCGGAAGAGAACAGCCCCCGCCCACCCTCCTTTTAAGCTTCCTCTGGGCTTAAATCCTGCCAGTAATAGAAAAGGCAAGGGGAGAGGAGCTTACATCTCTCGAGGTTTCAGGGGAAGACAAAAACGTGGGTGGTCCAGACTTGCTTTTTACGGCGATCTCTGGAAGTTGGCAGCAGAGAGGTCTTGGGACTCGCGGGGGATCCGAGATCAGACGAAGATCTTTGGCCCACCCAGAGGCTGAGGATCAGTGCTCAGTGGATGCAAGGAGGAGAAGTCAAGGAAGATTAAGGTCAGGCATGAGACAGGACGAGAGACAAAGGAACACAGGAAGCAGCCTTATATTGAGTACTTGGTCTATCTTGCTCAGCACTGTCTATGCTTTCTGGCAGCAATGGCCCTCCGGGTTTTCAGTTAAGGGGTCTCTCTCCCGGCCCTATCTGCAGATGCCACTGGGGATTGAACTTGCAAGGCAGATGCTCTACCACTGAGCTGTGACCCTTCTGCTAGGAATAAAGTAAGATTCCAGTCCTCAAGGTTCTCAATAACAGGTTCAGCTGACTAAGAACATAGGAAGCTCCCTTATACTGAGTCAGACCCTTGCTTCTCTTGTCTACACTGACTGGCAGCAATAGCTTGCCAGGGATTCAGGCAGAAGTCTATTATAGCCCTACCTGGAGATGCCATTGGGAAAGGGATTTTTCTGCCTTCAAGATCGATGCTCTACCACTGAGCTATGGGGGCCTTTGTTGGGCAAGCACTGCCATGGAGGAGCCACTCACCCTGCTTCCCTTTTGCAGGACTGCTTAAACTCTTGGGTTGCCCTTAGAGGAAAGAATATACAGGCATTCCCCCACTTAACGCGCATTCTACTTGCACACGACTGCTTTTACAAGGGTCGCCGCAAAGTAAGTAAAGAATTTGAATGAAACGGCATGCTTTCCCTTGCTCAGGTCAGCTGCCTGGAAGTCGCTCTTGGCCACTCGCTTGCTGCGATGGCACTGAATGGAGGGAAGGCATGCTGGGCAGAGGCCTCAAGAAACTTCCAGGCAGCAGCCCCAGCTGCCCACATAAGTCTCTCTCCTCCCCACACATGCTCTCTATTAAAGGGGGGGGATCCCCACTTTATGCAATTTCAGTGATGCACGCAGAGGCCCAGAACATAACCCCCATGTAAGCAGGGGACACCTGTATACAAAAGTATACAGGGCCTTCAAAACAGCAGCTCAGCTTAACGGATTTCACCCGATAGACACCACAACGCAGGGTGAGATTTCAGCCTACAAACGCCATGATGCAGGGTTCCTGCAAAGCAAAAGGTCTGGAAATTCCTGGAAATGTCCAGCCCCTCACAGTTGTAAAGGAACAAGTTATGAAAAGACAGGTTTTCTCCAGTAAGATTTGGAGCATTACAGATTTTGGCCTGGCTGCCATCAGCTCCCAAAACAGCATTTCTGCTGTTCTGGGTGTACATTATATGTTAAGTAGTTTTTGCTACCTTTAAGATAGCAAAGGAAGATAGGAAGTTTCCTCGTACTAAGTCAGACCATTGGTCCATTTAGTTCAGTACTGCCTACACTGACTGGCAGCGATGGTGCTCCAGGGTTTCAGGCAGGGGCCTCCCTCCCAGCCACAACTGGAGATGCCAACAGGGACTGAAGATGGGAGTTTCTGCTTGCAAGGCAGGTGCTATAGCTCTACAGAAAGTGTTCAGGGGTTCCGTTCAAACTTCTGACTCCTTTCTATCTCCTAAGCCCCTCGCTGTCCATTGCCTCCACTTAGCCCTGCAGAAGGCAGGAACCGCTGGCTCCAGATTTGTTCCAGATTTCTACTAGTCTTGAACAGAAAGCCTGACATTACACAAGTTAAGCTTAAGAGATTGAGCTACTCCTGCAAGCAGGATTTGAGAACAAGAGCCCCTCCCTTCCTGCGGTTTCCAGCAACTGATAATCAGAAGCCTTACTGCCACCAACCATAGAAGCAGAGCAGAGCCATTGTGGCTGGTAGCCATCAATAGTCCCCTCTTCCATTAATCTACCCAATCCCCTTTTAAAACCATCCAAGTTGGTGGCTATCCCTGCCTCCTGCAGCAGCGAGTCCCATAGGTTAACAAAGGAGGACTTTCTTTTGTCTGTCCTAAGTCTTCCAACATTCAGCCTCACCGGAAGTCCACAAATTCTGGAGTCACAAGAAAAGGAGAACAGCTTTTCTCTGCCCGCCTTCCTCAGGCTATGCATGATTTCTTAAACCTTTATTGTGCCGCCTCTTCATCGCTTTTTCCCTGCGCTAAAAGGTCCCAAATGCTGCAACCTTTCCTCTTGGGGGAGTCATCTGATTGTTTGAGGGTGCCCTTTTCTGATCTTGCTGCAACTCTTGATATGGTGAAGACTGGAGAGGAGGCATTTGACAGGGATCCAAAAGGCCAGCTTCCCAACCTTTCACATCAGACCCTTCACCTTTCACTGCTCCCCCTCTGCCTGAGGATCCACCTGCCCTTTGCGAGGAAGTGACCTACTCACAGCAGAAAGGGCATCGTTCTACTCGGAGCAGACAGACAGAGACAACAGGCCACCAATCACCCACAGGTGTGGGGAGAAGAGATACAACAGCTGACAATAGAGAATCCTCAGCAATGAATATCTGAATGTAAGTGCTGGATCAGGCCAATGGCCCACACAGTCCAGCATTCTGTCCTAAACAGCCAGATGCTCCAATGGGAAACCAGCAAGCAGGATCTGAGCAGGAGAGGCAATGCTCTCCCCTCCTGTGGCTTCCAGCAACTTGCAGTATTCAGAAGCATTGCTGCCTCCATCTCAACAGCCCTCTCCTCCACAGATTTCTCAAATCCTCTTTCAAAGCCATCCAAATTGGTGGCCATCCCTGCCTCCTGTGGGTAGGAGTTCCAGAGATTAACTAAGCTCTGAGTAAATAATGGATTTCTTTTTAGGTGTCCTAAATCCTCCAAACAGTCAAATCCTGGGATGTGGGGCCCAAAATGAAAGGGGAGGTGATGCCCTGCTTGCCTCCACGGAAGCGGTTCTGATTGTTCTACCCACAAACCTCTATGGCCATTAAGTCCCACATCCTCCCCCCCCCCCACATCACAATCAGGCTCATCACATTGAGCCCCCTGGTGCTGCTCTCCACCCCAAACAAGCATCCCAATAGGCTTCACCCCAGGATGTAGGTGAAACTGACAGGCCCGCTTTTCATTTTCACGACCGCCAGAAAGTGTTATGTTGTTAATGCAATCTTGTTATATTTACACTGCTGAAATGTTGTTCGTTTACAATGTGTTATATATTTGCTACTGTGTTGTTTTCCCATGGTGCTATTATGAAATTGCATTTGCAATGTTTGATTCTGAGATGCGTTCCTGTTTTTCTCTGCTGCTTTGAAAAGCAGCAAACAAAGAAATCTGGAAGATTCAAGAAGTCCTAACACAGCACATAGTTAACCTGTGGTACTCCCTCACGCAGGAGGCAGTGATGGCCACCAACTTGCTTGGCTCTAAAAGAGGACTGAATGAATTCACAGAGGAGAGGGCTGCTGATGACTAACTAGAAACAATAGCAATGTTCTGCCTCCGCAATCAGAGGCGAAGATGCTTCAGTGCCAGATGCTGGGAGCTGCAGGAGGGGAGAGTGTTATTGTGCTCGAATCCTGCTTGGGAATTTCCTATAGGCATCCGGGTGGGCCACTGTGAGAAGAGGATACCATTGACAGCCCTCTCCCCCATGTCTAATCTTCTTTCAAAGCCATCCACATTGGTGGCTATTGGGTCTTCATAGGGGAGCAAGTTCCACAAATTAAATATGCGCTGTGCTAAGAAGTCCTTCCTCCTGTCTGTCCTGAATCTCCCAACACACCGCCTCAGTGAACGTCCATGAGTTCTAGCATTTGAGGGGGAGGGGGGGGCTTTTTCTCTCTCCACTTACTCTAGGCCATGCATAATTTCATAAACTTCTATTGTGCTGCCTCTTCCACACCTTTCCTCCAAACTAAAAGTGAGCGAGCAGCATTCTGTGTCTTTGCTCCCGCCTAAGATGCTCTCAAGTCCCCAGGCTGGCTTCCTCGCTAGGAGGGAAATCCCAGATCTAACAAGTCCTTGTTCCTCCCATATAAAGGAGCCCTTGAGAGAGATGTCGCACGCTGGGACTCTTTGCTCTTGAGAAGCAATGGCAGCTGTGGGGAAGCCGGCAAGCAGAAGTGGGGGTGGGGCAGGGGCGGGGGGGGGGCGGGTGAGACTCTCTCCGGAAAAGCATCCCTCGGCCATATAACTGAAGCAGGTGGCGGGGGCTGAACGGCACGGCAGCTGTGCAAACCCCAAGGAGCAACACAAGGCTCGGGTCTGTTCTAGACCTCACGACGGCCTGGGATGGCTCAACACAGCAGACTTTTTGGTTTGGAGCAGAGGCAGCACGATAGAGATATTGTGTCTGGTTCTGGAGGAGTATAATGACCGGCTGGAAGGTGTGCAAGAGGAAGGCAGCCAAGAGGATGAAGGACCTGGAAACTAAGCCTTTCAAGGAACGGTGGGAGTTCTATCATGACACCTTTTCTCTAAACTACAAAGTCCCAAATTTTGCAACTGTTCTCAATCAAACACATATTCAGTTTACCCCTGCTAAATATGTGGAGACATTTCACCAAAAGGAAATGACATGGACTCCCCTATGAGGAACAGTTGCAGCGTTTGGGGCTTTTCAGTTTGGAGAAAAGACAATAGGAGAGACGCGATAGACATTTATAAATGGATGCAAAGCATGGAGGAAGGGGATAGAGAAATGTTTTCCTCCCTCTTTTCTAACACTGGAACTCGTGGACATCCCAGGAAGCTTGTGTTGGAAAATTCAGGACAGATAAAAGAAAGTCCTTCTTCACACAGTGCAGTTAAACTATGGCACTCACCCCCCGCCCCCTGGAAGCAGTGATGGCCACCAACTTGGATGGCTTTAAAAGACTGGGCAAATTCACGGAGGAAGAGAGGGCCATTGATGGCCACCAGCCATGAGAGAGTCTCAGCTCTGCTGCCAGAGGCAGCAATCATCCTAATAACAGTTGCTGGGAACCACAGGAGGGCAAAGAGCTCTTGTGCTCAAACCCTACCTGAAGGTTTCATAGAGTCACAGAATTGTAGAGCTGGAAGGGATCCTTTGGGTCATCTAGTCCAACCCACTGAAATGCAAAAATCTCAACTAAAGAATCCATTGAGGCATCTGGTTAGCCACTGAAAGAAGAGGATGGCCTCTTCTGGCCTTGTCCAACAGGGCTGTTCTTATGTTCTTATGGAAGAAAAGCCAGCAGTCAGTCTTCTAGCCCAATGGGCTTTAACTGGTCCAGACCAAAAACATGCCTCAGACCCACAGCCTGCAACATGAAATCCACTTTTACATTGTGACTTTTGATTAATACTAACAATGCACACTGGTCGTGCCAAAATTGTAACAGACGGAGCAGCACCCCTTAGCGTTGCTACAGAACACAAAGAAATGATATGGTGCGTTTTTATGCTGAATCTGAGCGGAAAGGCTGAGAGGCCACTGAAAGTCAGTGATTTTTGCATTCTAGGTGGTCTTGATAGCTAAAGACCAGCCCCATTCAACCTGTGCATGGGGTGCGGGGGGGACAACAGGGACCTTTCAGGGACCCAGCCCAGAGACTCACTCTGGACCCTGCCTGCAAGCATGGAACATAAACACACATTTCAGCTTGTGAATAGGGGTGGTGTTAAATCTGATTTAGGATTAGGACTGGGATTAGGTTTGGGGCTGGGACAGGTTTAAGGCCAGAGCTGGGGCTTACCAGGATTTTGGGAACAGAATGTTTTTAAAGAAAGGGCTAGTGCTGTGATATTTTTATTGTAACAATACGTGTGTGTTTTAAAAAAATATTTGATAGATAGACAGACAAGAGATACAGGCGCGCGCACACACACACACACACACACACACCATTATGCGCATTCCACTCAAGTGCAACTGCATTTACATGCGTCACTGCGAAATAAATAAATGATTTGAACCAGGAAATGGTGCCGAAAGAGCAGGAGGGAGCAGGGGAGCAGGAAAAACAGCTTGCACAGCCGCTCCAAGTGTCTCACTGCCGGCCCCCCCACTCACTCACTCTCTTTGGCCTTCTTCTTCCCAGCTATCAGGGTTCTCTTGCGGGGGGGGGGGGGCATGCTCCATGCCTTCACAAGCCCCTCCCTCCCTTGCTCGTATCAATTGTGTTCCTTGGGCAGGGTTCAAAAGTCCCTCCGCCCTCCCTTACCCTCTCTCTCACCGCCCCACAAGAAGGGCAGCAACATTATTTCTTGAGGGTGGGGGAAAAACTAGATGAAAAGAAACCCGTCTCCAGCAACTTCCGAGACTAACAGGGAAATCACTGAGAGGCCCCATAGCAGCGCTGGGCACCTGCAGCCACCCAGCTACAAACCCCCAGATCCAGTTTCTGATCATCAGAAGCAGGCAAGGGCACATTGCAGCCCGGGTGAAGGCGAATGGGATGGACAGTTATCAGCTGAAAGAGTGCTGCTTCCCAGCGTCTCTCAAAAGCACCCCTCCCCACGTTACACAAATTTCCCATATACGCGCGGAGTCCCTGAATGTAACCCCCGCGTAAGTGGGGGGACGCCTGTATATAAAAAAATTACACTAATGTTTGATTGCTTTTTTAATGGTTCCTTTCCCCCTCTCTGTTTCTAGCTATTTCTCTTTTAGCTATAAAGCCACCTTGAGTCCCTGTCAGTGGGAAAAGGCGGGATATAAATATGAATATACTAATGAAAAGTAGTCGGGCAAAATAAGACCAGAGGGCAAACAGTGCAGCCGGGGAGACTCACAGGTGATGAAGTAGTCCTGGTGTCTCTTGAACTCCAGGCCCATGTAGTTGGGGCTGAACTCCTGGAACTTGATGGTGAAGCGGATCTCCTGGTCAGGCCGGTTGCAGGTCACCAACACATTGGGGTCCATGATGGTGCTGCAGGCGTCTGCCTGGCCGCGCTTCACCAGGTACAGCTTGTAATACTCATAGGGCCTGGAGGACTCAGCCTTCGGGCAGATAATGTCCAGCTTGTCCCCAATTTCTGGGTAGATGATCAGTCCCTTTCCAGACACAAACCTGAGAAAGGAGAAGGAAAGATATTAGAGCAATGATGATTATGATGGTTACAACCCAACCTCCTACAATACAGAAATCACAATTATTGTTGTTGTTGTTATCCCACTTTTCGCCTTAAGGTCCCAGGGCAGGTAACATCATTAAAACAAAACATTAAAAGCAGTTTTTATAAATATCCAAAATGTTACGGGGGGGGGGGGGACATTTTTGACATTTTAAAAACTGCTTCTAATGTTGTGCTCACATGTGCATATCTGGGTATAGATAACCTAATTGTCATAGGGGCTGTAATAAACTTGGTGCAGATGATCATTTATGGTGGACTTGCTCAGTCAGTACAGCATGAGATTCTTAATTTCGGGGCTGTCGGTTTGAGCCCCAAGTTGGGCAAGATTTCTGCACTGCAGCAAGTTGAACTATGACGATCCTCATGGTTCCAACTCTACTATTCTATGATATGATTCCATGGCAAGAGTTATCGAGGGATGAAGGCAAGGAGAAGGAAGAAGTGAACATCAACTTAGGTTCTCAAAGGGTGTGACTCACCACACTGGTGTGGCGGGAGAGGATGACAAGTGTGGAGGGGGAAATTCAAGGGCAATCAAATAAACATTTGAACATTTCAGTGTGGTAGTATAGTATGAATACACACACACACAACCCAGAAACAGCATGAAAGATCAGAAGAGAGGAAGGCTTCTTTGTGTTGAAGAGGAGATGAGAATTTGTCTGCGTCAAATTGGACCTAATATAAATGAGATTACCTGGCAAGTGCAAGTTCACACCTCTCATGAAGTTTGTAGATGTACTTAAGGTACATATGGAAGAGGCTCAGTTATAATTACATTTTGGGAATGATTCATGTTCTTATGTCGCCACATTGTTTTATGCTTTCTGCATATCCTATGCAGGATTATAAAGTAATCCTGTTCTATGGTATAATCAAGAACTGCTAGGAGCTGTTTCTTTTTTGCTGTCCAATGCATTTCTTATCAATAAAAAATTGGGTTTGGCACAAGCAAATTTTTATTCTGAAAGTGTGACCCAGAGGGAAAAAAAGTTTGGAGAACACAGACTTAGGCTAACGACCATAATCTGCTCCTGGTGAAAGATAACTCAGGAACAGATGTGAAGGCAAAATTATCCTGACTGCTGCAGGGCAGAAACAGGGGGCTCCAGGAGGGTGGGGGGAATAGTGGTGTGGGCCCAGACTGCTGGCTGCATCCTCCCAGTCAGGCTGCAAGGCATTGCCTCTTTCCTAAAGCAGGGGGGATGGGGGAGAAAGGGAGAGGAGGGGGAGAGAAAACACTTTCCACAAATGCACAACAAGGATGCAGAACTTAAGAATGGCTGAATGTAAGAATAGCCTTCTGGATCATGCCATTGGTCCATCTAGTCCAGTTCTCACAGGGGCCAAATGCCCCTAACATCTTAGGAACTGAGATAGACTGCCTCTGCAGCTGGAGGTTCCATAGGAGCTTGAGAAGAGTCCTGCTGGATTAGGCCAAAGGGGGACCATGCAGTCCAGCATTCTCTTTTCAAGGTGGCTCACGAGATGCTCATTATGGGAAACCAGAAAGCAGGGTCTGAGTAAAAAAGCCCTCTCCCCACATCAGTTTCCAGAAACTGGACTTCAGAATCATTTCTATAAGGTAAATATTTATTATCTGTTTGGAGCTGGGCTGTGTTTGTATATCTGCTCCTCTAGCCTGTGATTCAGAATATGTTCAGAATGTCTAGAAGGGGATGTAGGAATCCTATAATAGTAGAGTTGGAAGGGACCCCCAGAGTTACCTAGCCCAACCCCCTGTAGTGCAGGAATCACAGCCAATTGCAGAGAGGGCAAGAGAAAATAAGGTCTAAGTATGCTATGTTGCAGGTAACTATGATACGGAGCCCGTAACGCTGCCCAGAGCTTTTAAAAGGAAGTTGTTCAGAGTCTCCCCTCCTCACTGCCTTCCGACAAACCCCACCCATGTACAAAGGTCCCCTTCCATGCCTTTTAGCAGCCTGGTGACTCACCCACAAAACCACCCCACAGATCATGGGACTGAGGCCCGTTTCTCAGAAGCAGCTGATAAGGTGCGTAAGCGTTCTGTCCCAGCTCACAAGACTGAACACTCCTCCATCCAAAGAAATGAAAGAAACAAAAACCCAGCAGTGGGAGAGATGGGAAGCAGGAGCCTCTTTCCATCAGCTTTGCTGAAATCCCAGCTCCATCAGCCGCTGAATAGTTTAGAAATCAAGGCCAGAATTTTTATTTTTCCTCTTCCCTCTTCCTCCCTTTTTCTTGCATGTGGTTAAAAAAAAAAAGACTGTAAGCCTGCGTGGGCAGGGACTGTCTCATTTTCACTGACTGCATGTAAGATGAAGAGCAGGCTGCAAATGCTCTGAATAAACAGATTAAAAATGCTTTGTTAACCCATGCATGTAGATGAAACACACTGGATATTCAAAAAAACTCAATCTAGAATGCCAAATGCAGGGGTTGCAACACTCACATCCACAAAAAATAAGACAAATTTAAAGTAATTGTGGAGAGTTATACTCTGCAGGGATTATATTACACAAATCCACAGCCCCACGCCTTGACCCAAACCCGCGGGGCTGGAACACAAGGAAGGAGAGGATTCTTTGCCCACCCAAGGGTGGGTCCTATAAAGGATTTTTTAGCTGGGATTCCTGCATCACATCAGGTTGGACTAGATGAGCCTTAAAGTTGCTTCCAACACTACAGTATTTGTCTTCTGACTTTATGCATCACAATCCTGCGTGATTAACACCAGGGTTCTGTCCTGGGCCCAATGTGTGCACAACCTGAAAGGAGGAATTGAGAGCAACCAAGATGATAAAGGGTCTGGAAACCAAGCCTTAAGAAGAGGAACAGTTGAGAGAGCTGGCGATGATCAACCTGGAGAAGAGGAGACTGAGAGATGGAATTACAGCCATCTTCAAATATATGAATGGCTGCCCCATGGAAGTTAGAGCAAGCTTGATTTCTGCTGCTCTGGGTGGATCTGAACCAACAGATTCAAATGACAAGAAAGGAGATTCTGTCCAAATACTAGGAAGAACCTCCTAAGGGTAAGAGCTTTCTGACAGTGGAACAGACTCTCATAAGAGGTGGTGGGCTCTCCTTCCTTGGAGGTTTTTAAGCAGAGGTTGTATGGGCCACCTGCCAGGGATGCTTTAACAGAGATTCCAGCATTGCAGATGCTTGGACGAGATGACCCTTGGGGTCCCTTCCAACTCTACAATTCTCTGTTTCTGTGTCCCCAAATCTTTGCTCCAGGTGATAAAACTCTGGCAGAAATGAAGGGAATGTAGACTGACTTAAACTAACTGGGAAAAGTCCACTCAGGCTTCCGGACATCAAATCCCACCCCCTTCAACGCAGGAATCCCAGCTAAAATATCTTGGAAAGACAGCCCTTAACCTTTGCTTAAAATTCTCCAAAGGAGGAAGGTGTGCCTCCTTCTTCAAAGGTTGTCTGTTCCAAAGTCCAATGGATCTTACTGGGTCAACATATTCATCAAGCTGCCTACTAGCAAAATTCCCCTATATGCTTGTGTCCCCCCTCTCCCCTCTCCAAAAAAAAAAAAGGTGTGGAGAGGGGCTCCTTGCTATTGCTTTTGGCCAGTGCTTGTGCTCAAGACCAAGAGCCCTCCTTTCTCCAAAGACTCCTTTGTGCTCAAACTTGGGGGGCAGGGGACAGATATGGAAGCCTCTTTCACCTTGGAAGGAGGTTTCAGGTGCCAGGTGAGGATTTTCTAAGTTGTTCTTAGAGGTGTTTTCTGGTGGTTAAAGTGAAAGTGCCCCTTCTGAGACCACTGAGTTGAGTAAACAAAGAAAGCTCTGTTGGCCAAGGGGCCTTGGGGGGCAGGAAGCAGACACTCTTGCAGAGAATGGGGGGAGCGTTAAGGGCAATGGAGAGCCTGAAGCTCACCACGGGCAACCCAACCAAGTGGATAATAGAATCATCCCTGCATTGCATGGGGCTGGACTAGATGACCCTCAGGTTCCCTTCCAACCCTATGTTTCTATGATTCTATAAAAGCACAGAAATTCACAGATTATTTAGCTGTGGTTCTTGCATTGGAGAGAGTTGGACTAGATGGCCCTTTGGGGTCCCTGCCAACTCTATGACTCCTCTGCTTGAAGATCTATACCTTAAGGCAATGGTTTTCCATAGTGGGTCCATGCAACCCGGGGTGCCCACAAAGCGTGACTTGTGCAGTTTTGGGCACCGTGCAATCACAGGGGATGTGGGAGCGCAGCCCAAAAGTTGTGCATCTCAATTTTTACACTTGCATTTGTTGGAGGGTATGGTGGCACCATTCACATAAAAACTACCACAGAGATAACAGCATTTTAAAAAGTAGGGGGTCCATAGCTTGGCCTTTGAAAAACAGAGGGCCTACTGCCCTAAAGATAGCAAATGGGGCCCAACAGCTAATGGCTTATGACCATCAGCTTCTCATGGGGGCTCAGGATGAAATCTCTGAAGAGTGCTGAGCAATTCAGCTTTAATCCCCACTCACTCCACACGGTGGTTTACGGATTCCCAGAAGGGGCTTAAGCGGAATTCGATCTCACAGCCTAAGTGCTGCATCTGGCTTGATAATCTGGGGACTCCCAAGGATATACGTTAACAGATTGCGCTGGGACAATCCTGTCTCACAGGATTGTAGAGATGGAAGTGACCCCAAGGGTCATCAAGTCCAACCCCCTGCAACGCAGGAATCTCAGCTAAATCATGCATGACAGATGGTCATCCAACGTCTGATTTAAAACCTCCAAGGAAGGAGAGCCCACCACCTCCCGAGGGAGTCTGTTCCACTGACAAACAGCTCGTGCTGTCAGAAAGGTCTTCCTGGTGTTTAGTCAGAATCTCCTTTCTCATAACTTGATGCCATTGGCTTGAGTCCTACCCTCTGGAGCAGGAGAAAACAAGCTTGCTCCATCTTCCATGTGAAATCCCTTTGGATAAGTGAAGATGGTTATCATATCTCTTTTCTTTCTCCTCTTTCCCAGGTTAAGCGTGCACAACTCCTTAAATCATTCCTTATAAGGCTTGGTTTCCAGACCCTTGATCATCTTGGTTGCCTTCCTCTGCACAACTTCCAGCTTGTCAATATCCTTCTTAAATTGTGACACCCAGAACTGGACCCAGGACTCCTGGTGGGGGTCTGACCAATGCAGATTAGAGCCGTACTATGACCTTGGGACACAGGTGGCGCTGTGGGTTAAACTACAGAGCCTAGGACTTGCCGATCAGAAGGTAAGCGGTTCAACGGGATGAGCTCCCGTTGCTCGGTCCCTGCTCCTGCCAACCTAGCAGTTTGAAAGCACGTCAAAGTGCAAGTAGATAAATAGGTACCACTCCGGCGGGAAGGTAAACAGCATTTCCGTGCGCTGCTTTGTTTTGCCAGAAGCAGCTTTGTCATGCTGGCCACATGACCCGGAAGCTGTACACCGGCTCCCTCGGTCAATAAAGCGAGATGAGCGCTGCAGCCCCAGAGTCAGCCACGACTGGACCTAATGGTCAAGGGTCAATTTACCTTTACTATGACCTTGATCAGGACACAAGACTTCTGTCAATACAGCCTAGAATAGCATTAGCTTCCCCCTTCCCCCAGCTGCATCACACTGTTGACTTGTGTTCAGCTTGTGGCCTATTAAAACCCCAAGATTATTTTCACATGTCCTACTGGCAAGCCAGGTGTCCCACATCTTATATTTGTGCAACTGGTTCTTCCTGCCTAAGTGCAGAATCTTACATTTGTCCCAACCGAAATTCGTTTTGTTCATTTTGCCCCATTTCATATGTTCTTATGGATCCTCCAGGCCAGAGGCTCTCTCTCTGTTCCCAGGTTGCCTGGAGCATTTCACCACTGTGAAAACCAGATGCTGGGCTTGATGAGCCATTGGTCTATTCCAGCAGCCTCTTCTTACATTCTTATGAAACTGGAGAGCAGCTGCTCTTAAAAGCATCCTATTTCTATAGAATTATTCCAATGCTTCTGCCTGTCCTTGGGTCCAGGATGCTGGGTTTGGGAACCACCAGAATGAATCAGAACAGCAACACTGTTTAATTTTTTGACTTCCTCTTCAGGCAGCTTGCTGGCTCCAAGTTCAGGATCTACCTAAAAAAATCCTTCTTATCCCCCCCACCTTCTTCCTCATCTGAGTCACAAACAACAATGGCATTAAAAAAAAATTTGGAATTGCTACCTCACCCGCTGATTTTCCATCTTCCTCCACCGACTCAACATTAATCCTCAGTCTTGCTTATTTTAGGGTGCTAAACCTCCCACAAAAGCAACCACAATCACCCAGCAGGTGACCATGTGTTTGTAATCAGCTCATGAATATTCACTGGCCTATTAGCATAACTGTACGTCTTGGGAATATATTTCCTAATGGGAATGAGTTTTATAAAGGGCGGGGCGGGGGGAGATGTTGAATCAAGCTCATCCAACAGGAAATAATGTCTCCAGAGGCAGCCTCATATTTTATACGGCACTGTAAAGAGCTTCTCTCAGCATTTCATCAGACCTGATTTGAACACAAAGAGCTGAAAGGCTTCTCCCATCCATTCTCCTGCATTGCAAAAAAGGGTTAAATCACAGCAGCAAATGCCTTCTGAACTAAAGGCTTCAGCACATTATTTCTGAGAGATGGCCCTTGCGGTTCCTTCCAACCATACAATCATAGGACTGTCTTCCCCCATTTGAACCAACCTAGATTCTGCATTTATCATCTGAGGTCCGTCTCTGTGTGCCTCCTCTGGGAGAGGTTTGGAGAATGGCAACACAAGAACAGGCCTTTCCTGTGGTGGCTCCCCATTTGTGGGATGCTCTCCCCAACGAGGCTTGTCTGGCACCTTCACAACATATCTTTAGACACCAGGCAAAAACATTCCTCTTCTCCAAGGTTTTTGGCTATAGCCTTTAGAATGCGATGGGAAGGGAGAACTTTTGTTTGTTACTATGGTATGTATTTTTATACAGCTCCATGATCCGGAAAGAAAGAAAGAAAGAAAGAAAGAAAGAAAGAAAGAAAGAAAGAAAGAAAGAAAGACAGGCTTTGGAAGGTAGAGGATTCTCCTTCCTTGGAAGCTTTTCAACAGAGCTCAAATGTCTGTCTCTCAGGGATTCTTGAGCTATGATTTGTGTACTGCAGAGGGTTGGACTGGAAGACCCTTGGGGGTCCCAATCTACAGTGCTATGATTCATTTGAGGTTTTTAAACAGAGGCTGGGTGACCATCTGTCCAGGATCCTTTAGCTGTGCTCCCTGCATTGCACGGGGCTGGATTATATGGCCCACGGGGACAATTCCAATTCTCCAATTTTAGGTGAAATGCTGCTAGGTGTGGCAAGACACAGACACCCTGCTCACAAACCCAGCCCTCCAACCCCAATGCTCCAATTGTCTGGGGAGCAAGGGTGGTGGTTAAATACTCCTCTATTAATAAAGTCCAGGGAGCTAAGGAGAGGCTATGGGGCTGCCTTTGTCCCCTGCTGCCCTCTCTACTCGACCTGGACCCCTGGACCCCTCAGAGACACACTTTGAGGCCATTCTTCCCCCTCCATGTTTTTTCACTTTTAACGAGGCTCAGAGACAAAAGGGGCCCACCTCCACGTCCTCCCTAAATGGATTTACAAGATGCATCAATGGGGCAGAAAAGAGGTTCCCTTGGCAACCCCTAAGCTCCCCCCTACACCCAAACTCAGCTCCCCTCCTCTTCTCAGCCCCAAACACAGAGATGTGTGGAAATCTGGGAGGAGGAAAATCCCTCGGTGGTTAAGGAAAACCTGATGCTTTGGTTAACCCCAGAAACCTCCCCCCCCCCAATAAGCAGCTGCCATTTTGTTACTTGATTAAACCAACAATGCTCTCCATCCCCAATCACATTGGGGTCCCCTTTGTGCACTTGAAAGGCACCTCATTTAAAAGGAAAAAAATAGGCATTGGGGGTGCCAGGACCGTCCTCGCCTCTGCCCTCCCCCTGGATGCCCAAGCAAGAGAATTCTGGGAAGCAAAGAAAGAAAGAAAGAGCATGAAGACCTCCATAAGAGCTTCAGTAAGAGGGATAACAGCAGTGGAGGTGGACGCACAAGAAGCTGCAGCAACATATAGCACTGATTCCTGCATTGGAGGGGGTTGGACTAGAAGACCCTTGGGGGTCCCTTCCAGTTCTAAAATTCCATGATACACAGAAAGTACCCAAGTGGAACACCCATGTGGATCAAGGGTTTGGAATTAGGGCCCTATGGGACAGAAGATTTGGAAGGGGTGATTGTACCCTTCACATAACTCGAGGGCCGTCAGATGGAAGAGGGGAAAGACTAACTATCTCGGCAAGGGTAGGAAGACAAAGGACCCAGGAGAGAAAGGGGCAGATCACGTTATTGGAGAAAAAAATGACAAAAGGGATGCAGCTGGGTTCTCACAAAGATAAAATGAGGAATGGAACCTGGGAGAGACCAGGGTTCAAATCCCCCCTCAGCCATGAAGCTAACCGGGAGTTCTATTTCCAGGGTGGTGGCAAATCTTGTTTCTGGGCTTTGCATTGTTTTGCAGACACCACCAACCACTTCAGTAAAATTCACACATTCAGAGAGGCAACCACACTGCAGATGACATAGATATAACATAGACACATGCAAACACGCCCTTCCTAAGCAAATCCAGGCAGTTCCCAATGTCATTCCAGAACACACACTCAGTAAAAAAAAAATTAAAAAAAAATTAAGCCTTAAGGGCTTTCTTCTGCAAAGAACCGGGGCTGAGACGCAGAGCGAGAGAGGATTCCCAGGCCAGGATCACACCCTCACGCCACAAGCCAGTCAAAGCCTCTGGGTAGCACAGAACCTCACTGGGGACTAGGACCAGGGAGGAGAGACCAGCAGCTGCTTCAATAAGACCTGTTCCTCTGGATCTTTGTGTAAGGCAAGGACATAAAAAGAGACCTCTAGATCAAGCCAGCTGCCCATGTAATCCAGAATCCTCTTCTCACAGTGGCCAAATGCCACAGCAACTTACATATCTGGGTAGACTGCTTCTGGGCCTGGAGGTTCCATAGCAGCACCAGAAGAGAGCTACTGGATCAGACCAAAGGGGCCCTTTAATGCAGAAATCACAACTAAAGAATCCCTGACAGATCACCTTCCAATATCTGTTTTTTCAGAAGGAAAAAAAACTACCAATGAAGGAGAGATGAAGGTTGAAAATACTCCAAGAAACTTCACAAGATTATCTTCCAAGAGGCTGTTTTTGACCTGAAAGCAACTCTGCTTTGAAAATGATGCACTGAATTTAAGAAACGTAAATTTTTTTTTATGACATAGTAGAGCCAAGTATTGGAGACCTCTGAATGTGGATTAGAAATTTTACTCCCTGGCAGGTTGCCGTCCAACCTCTGTTTGAAAACCTCCAATCGTATCACAGAATTGTAGAACTTCATTCAGTTGCACACAGTGGCAGCATTAAGGGCAGGTGCTTCCGTCTTCCCATGGGCCTCTTAGAGCTGTGTGGGTGTCCTGGGTGTGGGGAAGGGTTTGGGTTTGACGAGGCAGCACTTTGAACTTTGCAAACAGGGTGTGAGCACGCAACGCATATATTACTGCAAGGGTTTGGCAACAGCATGCACAAGTCTTCAAAGTGCTGAAGGGCCATTTGATGGAGGACTGGAAACAGGTTTAAAAATAAAGCAGTGTGAACTTGATTGGCTGTGTGTCTCCTTTTCCAGACAAGCGTTGAGTAAGCCGCCTGAAGCTGAATCAAGACCAAGAGAGGACCAGTGCAGGCTTGCAAACTCACACTCCCTTGGGGCTGGTTCCGACAAAGATCTGTACTCAGCCTTAGCAAAGCCTAAGTTGGAATGCTGTCCTCCCCAACGGAGTCAAAGAACAAGGGGGGAAAGCTGGAAAGAACAGCAGTATACTTGACTGGAGGTTTGGAGAAAGTGATGGTGTATGTGCACATTACTGAATATTACTGAAAAAGAGCCTGTTGGATCAGGCCAATGGCCCACCTCATCCGGCATCCTCTTCTCACAGTGGCTGAATACATGTGGGAAAGCTGCAAGCAGGATTTGAGCCCAACAGCAACACTTTCCCCTCCTGTCATTTCCAGCAACTGATATTCAGAAGAATTGCTGCCTCCAACAGTGGAAGCAGAACTAGTAGCCATTTCACAGCCCTATTCTCCATGAATTTGTCCAATGGTCTTTTGAAGCCATCCAAGTTGCTAGCCATCACTTCCTCCTATGGGAGTGAGTTCCACAGTTTAACTATGTGCTACATAAAGAAGGACTTCCTTTTATCCATCTTGAATCTTCTAACGTTCAGCTGCAAAGGATGTCCACGAGTTCTAGTGCTATGAGAGAGGGACACTAGACTTCTGTGGCTACAGCCTAGAATAGATTAGCCTTCTTTGCTGCTGCATCACACTGTTGACTCATGTGAAGCTTGTGGTCTCCTAAGACCCCGAGATCGTTTCTGCATGTCTTGCTGTCAAGCTGAGAATCCCCCATCCTACATTTGTGTATCTGGTTTCTTCTGCCTACTTGTGGAATCCTCCCTCGGTGCTTGTTTTTTCCTTTACATCCCAGTCTGGAGAGGGGACTCTCCCTTCTTTAGCAAGTTCTCATCTGCATCCAGACTCATGAGTAAAGGGGAAAGAGCAGCCTGGAACTGGTCCCACAACCGCCCAGTATCAGTGAAAGTGCTTACTCCAACGTAAGCTCAACAACACATCGGACACCCAGACATAAATAACCATCACTCTAAGTGCCTTGTGTAAGAGTGAGATCATTCACAGGATTTTTAAAGCACCTGAAATGTGCTTCCAGACTGGATTGCTGCAATGCACTCTATGTGGAGCTGCACTTGAAGACGACTCAGGAACTTCAGTGGGTTTGAGGTCAACAGTCAACATTATTTTCTCACTGCATCAGCTGCAGGAGATGCCGAGAGCAGAGACGCCCTTTGTACATTGCCTTCATAGACCTGATGAAGGCCTTTGACCATGTCAGCCAAAACGGGTTCTTGACGCTACTCAACAAGATAGGGTTATCCACCTAGGCTTCCACAAAAACATGTGCTGCACCGTCCAATATGATGTCCCATCCTCATCAACCTTCCCTGCAAAGAGTGGTGTGGAACAGGGCCATGTTCTTGGCCCAACCCTCTGCAGCATATTCTTCTACCTGTTGCTCTCATATGCCTTCAGCTTGACAGTTTGTACATCTATTCATAGAGGTTTGTTCAACCTGGCACATCTCTGCATCAAGACGAAAGTATGGCTGGTCCTTTTCTGAGAAATGTTTGCAGATGAAGCAGCCTTGACAGCACACTCCAATGAAGCTCTACGGAGGCTTGTCAACCATTTTGACTAAGCCTACAGAAAGTTTGGCTTTATTGTCAGCCTGACAAAGACCAACATCGTCGTCAGCACTTCATGCATGAGCATTGGTGACCACATGCTTGAGATGATAAATGATTTTGTGCTTCTGGGCTCCACCATAATCAGCAGCCACTCCATTGATGCTTAGCTGGGCAAGAGTACTGGCACGGCAGCTCTGGCAATGGCTCACCTCTCCAAAAGGGTATCGGAGAATATGATGCTAATGACCAATACCTAGATGAAGGTCTACCAAGCTTGTGTCTAGAGCATGCTGCTTTATGGAAGTGAGTGGAGGGCAACCATCAGAAGCGATGCCTCAACACCATCCGCAAGATTTGGGGTATCACATAGCAGGACAGGGTTTCAAACAAAGATGTGCTCTCCCAAGCCCACAATCCCAGCATGTTTACACTCCCGTCTCAGTAACGTCTATGCTGGCTTGGTCATGTCCAAATGGAAGATGTTCTATGGGGAGCTAGCTTCAGGCACCAGGTCCATTGGCAGATCACCTCTGTGTTACATACATGTCTGAAAGCAAAATATGAAGGCTGGCAACATCAACCTCACCATTTGGGAATCCCTTGCAGACAACCACAGTGCCTGGAGACAGACAGGTTGTGTATCTGCAGCAGTGACCAAAGGAGGAATGACCACTGGGAGGAGCACAGACAGAAGAAACTCCATGGTGCGTCTCTAATGGTGAAACCAGATGCCTTCATCTGCCCCAGCTGCAACAAAACATCTCTCTCCCTTATCAGCTTCTAAATTTGGCTTGAATCCTAAATACCTGAAAGTATTCCCTAAAGTACCTCTCAGATGCTGAGATTGGCACAGCTAGTCTTGGTATCCCTCCACTTTGGGTGGCAGGGCTGACCAGGGGCCTTCTCTGTGGCGGCCCCTGAGCTGTGGAACAACTTTCCCACAGAGATGCATCAGGCACCATCATAGTACAGCTTTTGGAGAAAGATGAAGAGGCACCTTTTTACCCTGGTCTTTAAAGATCCTACGAAGAGCTGCTGGATCAGGCTAAAAGGGGCCCATCTAGTCCAGCACCCTGTTCTCACAGCAGCCAACCAGATGCACATTATGTGAAACACACAAGAAACACCTGAGTGTAAAAGCAACTGCCCCCTCCTGTGGTTTCCAGCAACTGGCATTCAGAAGCCCCGCCGCCTCCAGGCCTGGAGGCAGAGCATAGCCACTCTGGCTAGTAGCCATTGACACCCGAGATGTGTGTTTTCTGAACCCACCCAATTCTTGTGAACATAATGCGGTTTAACAGCTTTTAATTCTGTATTAAAAATTCTTGCAACCCACCCTGGGGCCCTGCTGGTGAAGCGTAGGTTAATAATTCAACAGCAACAGCAACAATTGACGGAGATCCACTTGAATCCCAAGGTTCCTGGAACGCCGTCAAACACACTTTTCCTTAGACCTCCAAGCTGTGCAGTTGCTCTTTAACAACTTCTGGCCCGCAGCCCCACTACTTCTCCCTTCCTCCCCAAGTGAAATTCCAGAGCGCAATCCGCCTCCCAAATAAAGACTGGGTCCCTTTCCAGCACCTACCAGGCTAATTTCCTGGCCCAGCTACCAAGGGCTAATGACCACCATTGTCCACTCCGGATCCCCAGATTCCATTTGTTCAGTCCTCAGCCTCCAAATAACCCAGCAGTTAATTATTTTCCGGCCCCAAACAAAGAGCTTCGCCTCCTGAAACTGGTCCAAAGTCTTTAGCAGCACCTCAGAAGAAGGTGGCATGCTCTCCTTTGTTGGAGGCTTTTAAATAGACTTTGGATGGCCACCTGTCAGAGATTCCTGAGATGTGATTCCTGCACTGAAAGAGGTTGGACTGGATGACCATTGGGTCCCTTCCAACTCTGCAATTCTCGGATTCTATGATTAATTGTAGGTTATTCAACAAAGGTTGGATGGCCATCTGTCAGGGATTCTTCAGCTGTGACTCCTGCATTGCAGAGGACTAGACTTAATGGGGGGGGTTGCTTCCCAACCGTACATTCCTATAACAGGAGTATGACCTCTCTATTCCACCTTTCTCAGGTAATTCCCTCCCCCTCCTGATCTCTCCCCCCCCCCCCAAAGGAGCTGGCTGCACAACGACCCTGCATGGAGTACAGCCCAATTAAGACTGGAGCCGGCTTCCCACCCCACCCCACCCTGACTTTCCTCCAAACGGGAAAGTGGGGGAGAAGTGGAGAGTGTCCGTCTGGCTCACCCCCTACCACATCCAGCAACCCCCTCACACACAAAAATATAAAATGGGCATGTCAATGTGATTATCTCCATCAATGGGTCCCCCATGCTGAGAATGAGGTAACAGGCAATTCAAAAGAGAGGCCTTTGTTAAGAGGTTTTGTGGGGTGTGGGGTTTAATGGGGGGGAGAACAAAAGAGGCTGATGAGAACTGACGGAAGCCTGAACAAAAACCGCTTGAACAAAACCCGTAAGGCAGCTGAATGCCGACATGGGGCGATAATTGGAAAAGTGAGACAATGAGGCGCTGGGCCTGGTTTTAAAGTCCCAGCCTGCCCAAGGAGGTGGTGGGGGTGGGGATGGGAGAAAAGACCCCAGGGCTCTGTTGAGATCGACAAGGAGGGAGGGAGCCCCCTACCCAAATACACAAAAGACTGGATTACTGCAAAGAGCTCTATGTGGGGCTTCCCTTCAGGATGCTGCAGGGTGATTGCTGACAGGAGTGAGGCCTTGTCAACATATGACACCTGTGCTCCAGAGATCTGCACTACTTGACCACTGGCTACCAGACCAAGTTCAAGGTTAGTTTATAAAGCCCTTAACAACTTGGGACCAGATTACACCTGTGCGATTGCCTGATCCCATATGTCCTCCCTCAACTGCTTCAACCAGTGGAACTAGCGACGGTACAGGTGGTACGTAATCCTCACTCTGCTTCTGTAAAGACTTGATCCTTTAGTGCAGTGGCTCCTACACTTTGGAACTCCCTGCCTATTCATATCAGGTAGGTTGCACTCTTTTCAGCGCATGCAAAAACACTCCTGTTTATGGACAAGCCTGCTTGTCTTTGCTTACAAAGTTTACAAGTAAGCCTTGCTTACAAAGTTGATGCATGTTGTAAGCTGTTCTCAGTCTATTGTTACTTTAACTTAATGAGAATTAAATTATTGTTGTTGATTTGTCTTATTGATAATTCTATTGTTTTATAGTTTTCTGTAAGCCACTTTGAAGTGTTTCTTCTTCTTCTTTTAATCTTCTTTTAATTATGCAGTGCATAATTTTATGAAATAAATAAATAAATAAAAAACATTTCTCCCCTGCAAATGGGAACTTGCTGAAGAAAGGAGATTCCCTACTCCAGACTGGGAAGGAAAGGAAAAAGCAAGCAGAGAGAAGGATTTTTGCACCTGGGCAGGAATAAATCAGATGCACAAATATAAGATGCGGGGCCACCTGGCTTGATGGAAGGACATGTGGAAAAGATTCAGGGGCCCTATTAGGTCACAAGGTCAATATGATTCAACAGTGTGTTGTATCAGCAAAAAAAAAAAAAAAAAAAAGGCTAGTGCAATTCTAGGCTGTATCATCAGAAGTGCACTGTCCAGATTAAAGGCAATAAAGTCCAACAGAAATAGTAGTAGTCGTAGTAGAAGAAGAAAAATCTGATGATTCCAAAATCTGGCTACTACTGTCCCAAAGGAATTGACAGTATGCTCATCAAATTTTCAGGGGACACCAATCTGGGAGGGGTAACCAATACTGCAGAAGATAGAATGAGGACTCAAGATGACCTTAACAGTTAATAACAATAACTCTCCTTCATTGGAAGCTTTGAAACAGAGGTTGGGTGGCCACCTGTCAGAGAGATTCATGAGCTGTGATCCCTGCATTGTAGGGGGCTTCTCTAGATGACTGTTGGAACTCCCTCCCAACTCTACAATTCCATGACTCTATATTCTATAAGGGAAACCAGAAGTCCTCTTCTCTCTCCACCCTAAACTGCATCCAAAAGCACAAAGCTTCCCAAGCTCCCTGGTTATGCTTTCAGAAAGCACAAAGGAGAATGTGCTTTACGCACACGCACACATGTTCTGGCTCTTCTTGCAGGCTCCCCGCCAGAGAAAACCTTTCCCCGTCCCACCACCCAAAATTCCAAATGAGCATAGATTCCTTTGCAAAGCAGCAGGGCTCCAAACACCAGTTAAATGATCTGACAGAAGGGGATCAGGTTCCTCTGTTTGCATTTGGCTTATGAAGGCCTATGGAGGCCCTTCTCCAATGATTTTCAGGAGGGGGGGGAAGGGAAGGTTAGATGGGAAGGTGGCTCGACCCAGCATGATTCCCACTCCTTACTTGACCCCCAAGAGAAAGCCAAAGAGGAAGGCAACACACACACACACACACATCCAGCTTCCAAAGCAAAGAATTTCTTTGGCATCTAATGTCAGCATTGGCAGCTGAGCGCCTGGTTTGGAAGATGGGGTGAGTCTCGGCAGCAAAAGTAGTCGGGGAACTTGATTGGGAGTCTAGTCTCCAGAGTATTGTAAGAACATAGAATCGTACAGTAGGAACTGACCCAGTAGGAACTGGCCAGTGGCTCATCTGGTCCAGCATCCCCTTCTCACAGTGGCCAAATACCCCAAGCGACCTAGGAATCTATGGGACTGGAGATTCCACCACAGCAGGTGTTGGCAACCTAAGGCCCATGGGCCACAAGTGGCCATGGGGGTTGTTTAACCAACCCCCGAGCCACCCGTTCAGCGAGTCCCCGCGCCAATCACATCTGCACATGTGCAGATGCCAAAAACCACGGGTGCGTGCACCATGCGGCCCACGGAGGGATCTCCACTGGAGTAAACCGGCCTAGGCAAGGTAAACCTTGCCGACCCCTGAACTACAGCATCGTAAGAGACCTGCAGAACAGGGCATCCTATTTTCACCATGGCCAAAAAGGAATTGAGCAGAAAAGCACTCTCCCCTCCTGTGGTTTCCAACAATTAGCATTGCTGCCTCCGAGCTAAGATGTCCAACATAGTCCTCCCCTTCCTCATCCAATCCCTACAACCCTGCAAGGTAGCTTAGGTTGGGAGGCAGTGACTTGCCCCAACTTCATACCTAGTAAGCTTCATTTCCAACTGGGGATTTGAACCCTGATCTCCAATGTCCAACCTAATCCAAAACTCTGACCACTACACCACACTCTCTCTCATTTTACCTCTTGTTGTATGTTATTTTAAACTACTTTTAATGTTGCACTGCCATGAAACATTTAATGTAGCAGGGTGACAAAATTCACTGGAGTCATTTACAAAAAAAACAAAACCCTTTACTTCTTGGAGAAAACGGTGGGGTATAAATCTCTTCTTACCTACTTAAGAAAGCTGGAGGGGAAAGGCTAGATGGAGATGTCAGTCACCAATCCGGCATCCAGAGATCTCCATGCGGTCGCAATTGAACCCACACCAGTAGCAAAATGCACCTGGTGCCTGGCTAACTACAAACACTGGGGAGGAGATCCAAGTGTGTGCACCCCACCCCAAAAAATCTCATTGCAATTCAACAGGTGGGATAAAGCGGCAGGATGAACAACTCCCTCTCTAAGAGCAGACCATAATACCCCTTTTTGTCCCCTCCCTGAAGTAGCTTATGGCTTCTGATTTGGGAAAGGAGGGAGAAGAGAAGGGAAGGAGTGCAGAATTCAGATAGGAGAAATGAGATTTATTCCAACACAGGGGAGAGTGGTTTGTGGTGGTTTTTTTTTTTTTTCCATGCCGAAGAGTCCTCTCCAGTTCTGAGGCCTCTCAGAGCCTCAATGGGAAAATGGGGCAGAAACCTTTTTTTGCTTCTGCATCACACTGCCGACAAAAGTTAGGTTTGCATTCCATTAAGACCCCCTAGATCATCTCGATCTCCCTCCGGTGTTAGAAATTTCCCAAGTGCCAGGTGCATTTTGCAACTGGCATGGGTCCAACTGTGACCTCATGGAGATCTCTGGGTGCCAGGATGGTGACTGACACCTGCATTTTGCAGGCCCCTCCAATTTTCTTAACCAAGTAAGCAGAAGAGGTTATTTATTGCATTCCTCTCCCACCTCTTTCTCCAAGGAGTACATGGTTCAAGCCTCTCCCTACAAAGACCCTGTGAGGTAGGTTAGGAAGTTGGAAGTGGCCCAAGGTCACTCAGTGAGCTTCATGACTGAGTGGGAACTTGAACCCTGAACTCCAAGGTTCTGGTCCAAAATCAAATCACTACACTGGCTTTCTGGAGTACTTCTGCTATGTGGCAACTATACAAATTAAGTAGTTAATAAATAAGGGAAAACAAATTGTCACTTACAGAAGGATCTCAAATATGCTCCTTGAAGCTTGAATTTCTTTTATTCTGAATCATTTTGTTTGATGTTTTAATGTGTTGCAAACTGCTCTGAGATTTATTTTAAAGTTTATAAAGTGATATATAAATGAAAGAAGAATTTTCATCCATGGGAAAATGATGCCTAGACATTCCATTGTAGTGACCATAACTTAGGCTTAAGGTGGCATTTGGTGATTAGTTTATGTACCTGAGTTTCTAACACTGTCTCCTTCCTCTAACCACCTTGCAGCTTGTCGATATCCTTCTAAGGAGAAGTAGGGTGGCCACCTGTCAGAGATTCTTTAGCTGTAAATTCTGCAATGAAGAGGGTTGGACTAGATGACCCTTGGTGTCCCTCCACAATTCTATGGTTCTTAAACTGGAGTGACCAGAACTGAACACAGGACTCTTTATGGACTTGGAGGTTAAAGCCACCCAAAGTGCAGGTTCACAAGAAGCCAGGAAATCTGGTTCTGGGTTTTGCACACATCTCAGGTGCATGGAAACCTTGCAACAGTGAAGTGACACATCGCAAGTGGCAGGTTGTTACCAGAGAGGACTACAAACATCCAGATTTCCTAGCTGCTCTTCCCTCTGTCTCCCTAAGCAAGTGTTGGGAACTCTGGAGGAGGCCAAAAACCTCCTTGTTTGTTTTGGCAGAGACAGGCAGGAGACACACAAGCTGCTGATCTAGTCACCATTTTGGCCTTCCCAGAACACCTATAAATTCATACTGAGCTCCCTCAGAAAACAGGGGTTACCCGTCTTCCTGGAGGGTGGCCAGGCATCCCCAATTGCAAAAAACCCAAAAAAAACCTTTCTCCTGCAGCAGAAAAGGGCTTGATTCCTCAAGGATACACTGAACTGGCAAGGAAATAAATACAGCCTTTTTCACTTAGCAAAGATTATTCGTACAATCAAATTTTTTGGCAATGCACCCGTGGCTTCAGATTTCAGCCTCCTGTACGTCTTTTGTTTCACTCACTGTGATTTGTGATCATGTAACAGTATCATAGGGTTCTACATGTGGAAGGGACCCCAAGGATCATCTAGTCCAACCCCCTACCTTTCAGGTATCACAGCTACAGCAACATGACCACGTGGTAGCACTGAGCAATTGCAAATCATATCTGGGTGTGCCATCAACCCCTCCCAGCCATTTGGCTTGATCTTTGGGCAGTCCTGTTCGGTTACCAGGTTCCATTCATTGCTTGTTTCATTCATTCACTGGGGGTTCCTGGATTGACATCACTCCATGTGGAAAAGATTTGTGGGTCTTCTGGTAGACCAAAAAACTCAACATGAGACAACAGTGTGATGCAGCAGCAAAGAGGATGGAAGAGAGGGCAATTGATGGCTGCTGTCCATGATGACTGTGCTCAGCCTCCACTGTCGGAGGCAGCAATGCTTCAAAGTACCAGTTGCTGGAGGCCACAGGAGGGGGAAAGGGCTCTTCATTTGGGTCCTGCTTGTGGGCGTCGCACAGGGATAAGTGTGAAATCAGGATGCTAGACTAGATGGCCCAGTGACCTAATCCAGGAAGGCTTGCCTTATGTTAGCTGTGATTCCTGCATGGCAGGGAGTTGGTCTGGATGACCCATGGGATCTCCTTCCAGCTCTCCAATTCTTGTTACTTACAGCAATTATGCCCCACTCTTCAGCCAAGAAGGCTCCCAGGGGACCTTACATGCCATCAAAGCAGGCTTAAAATCAAAAAGACACACAAGGGAAGAGAAGAGAAAAATCAAAGTTCTGCATATGTAATCCAACCAAGGGGCTGCCCATTCAGCTATAGGGGATTTCTTTCTTCCCCCCCCCCCCCTTTTAGTGACCAGCAACAGATTTTAAAACTGACTCTCACAGTACAAAATAAAACAAGCAGGTTTTCCTATAACCTCTGTAAGGCAACAGTTGCTGCACCTGCAACCATTCAAAAGCTCAATAAATCCAGCCATAAATACAGATTAAAGGACAGTCAAAGGGAAAAACAGCAAATGGCTTTGAAGGCTCGTGAAATGGACTGTCCAGATAGTGAATCACTCTCCCCATCTGCAATGCTGAACCCTGACGGCCACCTGTCAGGGATTCTTGAGCTGTGATTCCTGCACTGCAGGACTTTAGGCCACATGACCCTTGGGGAATCCCTTCTGACTCTACAATTCTAGAATTCTATGGAGGCGCTGATTAATCATGTGCCTCAATATACGTGTAAGAAATAAAAACATGCAATAAATTTAAAAAGCACTTTGTTTCAGGGCGTTATTGCAGACTATTCTGCTTCCCCGTGTAGCCAAATTTAAGGAAGGAAGCAGGGGGGAAACCTCAGGTCACATTTCTGTTCTGCATTCTTTTGAGGCAAACACAAACAGGGTTGTTTTTCTTTTTGTGAAATCCTCATATCTGGGCAAGCACCTTTTAAGCCAGTGTGTTATAGTGGTTAAAGCATTGGACTAGGACCTGGGAAAGACCAGGGTTTAAATCCCCACTCAGCCATGAAGCTCACTTGGGTGACTGACCTTAGGGGCCAAATCACTGCCCTTCTCTGCCTAACCTCCCTCAAGGAGCTGTTGTAGGGAGAGAACTACGTATGCCACCATGAGCTCCTTGGGAGGAAAAAAGGTGGGATATAATTGCAATGCAAAGAGTTGGTCCACATGAGTTACAGACAGTGGTCCTCAAATCAATGCTATTAAATATACTGGGCACTTGGTCTCTTGCCCATTTCCCCTGTCTAGTCCGGCATCCTGTTCTTACAGTAGCCAAACCTCTAGGAATCTAGATATTAGCAACTGGTATTTGGAAGTATTTACTGCCTCTGCCCATGGAGGCAGAGAATAGTTATCCTGGCTAGAAGCCAACAATAGCCCTCTCCCCACAAAATTGCCTAATCCTTTTTTAAAGCCCTACAAATTGGTGGTCACCCCTGCCTCCTGTGGGAGAGAGTTCCAAAGTTTAGTTTGAAGTGCTTCCTGGGCTGGATTCAACCAGAGATAGTGAGTGGGAGGGAGAGAGGGAAGGGAAGGGAGGGGGGAAAGAGAAAGTGGGAGACAAAGAGAAAGAGGAAGAAAGGAGGGAGAAAGAGAAAGAGAGAAAAGAGGTTTCCCAAAATGTCCGCCACCACACAGAAAACAACTTTGCATGTCAACAAACCTAACCTTCTGTCGCAGCCGCGAACTGGGAGGATTTTCTCCATGGCAACCATTTCCCAGGAGAGGCCTTGTGAAGTGGAGGCCGAGACCATTCTGAGCCTGCCGTTTGCAAAACCTGATCCCCAGCGAGCAAGAGGCTCCTTCCGGTCCTTGCAGGCGCCGCTGCTGGCCCTTAGCTAAGATCCTTACATTCCCTTTAAAATCAGCTCCTTCAAGACTGGAATACCTCTGCTTACGTATCCCTCTGGATACGTAAACTTCGGGTTGCGAATGCGGCAAACCCATAGGTGTATACTTCCAGGTTTCGCCACGCGCGCATGCGCAGAAGCGCTCTATTGTGCCGCATGCGTACGTGCGCAGAAGGGCACCTCCGGTTACGGACTTTTCGGGATACGGCCGGGCCTCTGGAACGGATCCAGCCTGTAACGGGAGGTACCACTGTACTGCAATGGGCTCTCGGTGGGGTTTTTGTTGTGCTGGATCCAGAAGCTCCAGCCAGAGCAGGATTCTGCAGCCCAGTTGCTGCAAGGCCTTGTGGTATATATAATCCCTATACAGTACTCAAAAGATCTGCACTGGTTCTCCATTTGCTACTAGGGTGAGTTCAAGTGGTACAGGTGGCGACCATTATGCATGGGGGTTTTGTTTCTGACCCCAGTGCGCATCAGTGGAAGACACATAAACAGCACACCCACCCATATTCCACACTACCAAATTTTTGGTCCACTTCCTTGTCGGCAGCAACAAGTGTGTGATTGCATATCAACTGGACATGAATAAAATGGTCGCTGCCTATATACAAAGCCCTTAATAATTTAGGACCGATTTACCTGTGAGATTGCCTTACCCCACAGGAGCCCACACAACTGCTGCAGTCCTTTACAGGTACCGCATAATCCCCATTCTGCATTTGTAAGAACTCAACTCTTTTATAGTGCTGCCACCTACACTGTGGGACTCCCTGCCTGTTGATGCCTTCACTACACCATTTACTGTTTCTATTGTTGTTGCCCATGTTTCTAATGGATCTTTCTCAATATCATTTTAATTTCTATTAGTGTGCAATTACATTTTAATGTAATTTCCTGCGTTTTGAGCTTCTTCTATTTTATCTTGAATCCCGGACTGGTATTAATAGTAATAATAGTAATGGTAATAATAAATCAATAATTTAGTGTGGAAGCAGCCAAACTTTGGAACTCCCTGCCTATTGATATCAGGCAGGCACCTTCGCTGTACACTTTTCAACGCCTGCTAAAAACATTTTTTTATTTAAAACAAACCTTACCCTGTTACCTGGAATGCTGATGTGGGGTTTTTTAGTTTAATTGAATGTTTCAACCATTTTTACCAATCATCCTATTGATTTTTAGTCTTTTTGCAAACCGCTTTGAGGTTTTCTACAATCAAGCGGGGCTTAAATTTTATGGAAAGGAATACATTTAATTGGCAATCACGACGATGAGAGCTATTATTGGCTCCGACTGCATCTGCTCAGTTTCTTTCAGCGGGAGAGGTCTCTAACCTGCCTCTACCTCTGTGGGGTCTATTTTTAAACCTCAGACGTCCTTTCTACCTGAGTGGGTTCAGCAGATCTCCAGGGAACAGGAAAATGGGATTGCTGAGCTTGTAAAAGACAAAGACAAGACTCGCCCTCAGAGAGACAGCAGAAATTAGAGGTTAACACAGTTCTCTCCTAACCAACCCAAACCAAAAGCATTTGGAGAGGTTCCAAACAGTTCCAAGCAAATACAGATATCCATGTGCAAATACTTACAGTGTTAAAACAAGAAGGATATTGATAAGCTGGAAAGTGTGCAGAGGAGGGCAACCATGACGATCAAGGGTCTGGGAGCCAAGACTATGAGGAATGGTTTATCTGTGGGTTCTGCATTGTAGGGGGTTGGACTATTAGATGACTCTTGTGGCCCTATCCAATTCTATAACTCCATGAATGAGACAGTTGGGCATGTTTATTCTGGGGAAGAGTTGGCAGAGAGGGGATATGAGAGCCACCTTCAAATATCTGAAGGGCTGTCACACAGAATATGGAGCCAATTTAGAGAACTTTTTTATGCCTTCCCAATGCTTAACATGGATCATCACAAATCTATTGCAAAAAAAAAACCCCAAACAGAACAAAGAAGTTTCTTTTAAATGTTTATATTTTTATATGCACTTTCTGGCTAATTGTTTTCTTTTCCTGTTCCATGTTTCATTTGTATAATAAGCAGAGCATAGTTGCTTGGAGTGGGGGCTTGTACATCAATACAAATCCCACGTAAGGGTTTTTAGCTGGTCTGCACTTGTTGTGGAGCCTGGGGGCGGGGGAATTCACCCGGGCCCAAATCCACTCTTGGGTTTGGTGTGAATGACCCTCCCCTGGGATCTGTGGCTCCTCAAGGAACAGGCTGCTTGCTGATGCATTGAGCTGAGACAGCCTCCTCCTGCTTCAATGTAGTTTCCAATTTTTATTCCTCATTCTACAATAAGTGACTCATTGGCCATGTGCAACGCTCAAAGCGAATTCCAGGCTTGTACTGGCACGAAACATTCATTAAGCAAATCAGAGAGTTGCAGATTCAGCATAAGCAATGTGGGGATAAATTTCTAAGTGGAGATACCCAGGTCAGAATGACCCACAGGGACCTCCAAGCCCAAATGGAGCGAAGGAGTCCCAGACCAGAGAACTGGGCTACAGCTCATCCAATTACCGTATTTTTCTGTGTATAAACTAGGTTTCCTTTTACCAAAAAAATAGGTTTAAAATTGGGGCTCGTCTTATACATGGGTAGTGCTGAGGGGGTGTTTTCTTAATTTGGAGTACCCAAAAATAGGGGGCGTCTTACACATGGGGGCAACTTATATACGGAAAAATACGGTAATTTCAATAGGGGCAAATGTCAGGTTCTGCACTTAGGAAGGAATAATCAGATGCCGAAATATGGGGGGGGGCACCCGGCTTTATAGCAGGACATGTGAAAAGGAAGATGAGGTCTTGGGGGACCACAGGCTTAAAATGAGTCAACAGCAAAAAAAAAAAAAAAGGCTCATGCAATTACAGGCTGCATTAACTGAACTCAAGTGTCCCGATCAAGAAAAATCACAGCACTACTATATACTGCTTTAATCAGACCCCACTGGGAGTGCTGTTTCTGGGCACTACAAAATTCTAAGTATTGTAGAACTGTAGAGTTGGAAGGACCCTAAGGGTCATCTAGTCCAACCCCCTGCAATGCAGGAATCTCAATTAAAGCATCCTTGACAGATGGCCACCCAACCTCTGCTTTTAAATCCTCCATGGAAGAGGACTCCCAACGGAGTCCATTCCACTCTCAAGCGGCTCTTACTGTCAGAAAGTTCTCCCTGATGTACGGTTGGAATTTCCCTTCTTGTAATTAGGAATCCATGGGTTCAAGTTACAAGGAGGATATTCAAGAAGCACATTGGCAAGGTTGATCGTGCGCAGCAGAAGGCAACCAAGATGATGAAGGATCTGGAAAGCAAGACTTAGGTGGTTAAGCTGTGATTCCTGCATTGCAAAGCATTGGACTAAGATGATTCTCAGGGTCCCTTCCAGTTTGTTTTCTGATGCTCCAGGGTAGAAGACCCAAACCAATGGATTCAAGTTAAAATAAAGGAGATTCAGACTAAACAAGAAGAACTTTATTGATGGTAAAACCATTCTGAAAATGGTGTGTTAAGGATATTCAGAATTATCGAGCATTCAGAAGTATTCCTGCCTCCAACTGTGGAGGCAGAGTATAGCCACTGTGGCCAACAGAAATTAATAACCCTCTCCCCCATGAAGTCTAATCCTGCTTTAAAGCCATCCAAGTCTGAGGCTGTCATGAGCTCCTGCAGAAGTGAGTTCCACAGTTTAACTAAGAAGTCTTTCCTTCTAACTCTCCTGAATCTCCCAACATTCAGCTTTGCTGGATGTCCACTTTCTCTAGGCCACGGATAATTTCATAAGCCTCTATCATATTTGCCTCTTACTCATATGCCCTCTAAACTAAAAAGTCCCAAACAATGCAACCTTTCTTCATGCACTGCAACTCTTCTTTTTTGGAAGTTTTTAAGCAGAGGTTGGTTGGTTGGTTGGTTGGGTGGCTGTCTGTCACAGGGGAGTCATTCCATCCCCTTGACAGTTTTGGTTGCCCTTTCCTGAAACTTTTCCAAATATCCTTCTTGAGGTGACGTGACCAAATATTCCAAACACACCAAATATTTGTATAATGCATTGCGATACTGGAAGCTTTATTTTCAATTCCTTCCCTAATGACCCCTAGTACCAGGGAGTTTGCGCCCATCAAATAAAGGGGACCCAGAGTTGCCGTATTATCTCCAGGTTTTGGGGAGGGAGGGCAGCAGCACCTGGAGTGGGAGGAGGAAGGAAGAGGGAGCAGGCCTCATCCAATCACATTTGCCTCATAGACAAAGAAACGAGGTCACACAAGCTCGGAGCCTCTGAAAAGGAAAGGGAGTTCATTACTTGTCAAGCCCTTTTCAATGGGGTGGAATGTGGGAGGGCCCCCTTTTCAAGGGCCAATCCATCACCCAGAGCTGGGGGGGCAGGGAGGTGAGAGAGAGGAGGCCCTTTGCAGACAACACACCACCCTGCCAGCCTTGACAGCTGGGATGCTCAGAGTGCAGATACAGATCCAGGCTCGCAGGGCAAAACATATTCTGGTTGGTCTCGAGGGAGAATGGCCCATACCATGTAAATCAGGGTAGTCCGACGTACAGCTTTCCGCAACATTTGATGTCCCCCCTCCCTCCTTCAAGCTGCCTCCCCAAAGCCTGGTAAGTGGGGCAGGCTCTGGGCTTTGGAAAGGAGGTGGGAGGGTGTCAAATTCTGGCCGCTCTCCAGCACCAGCAGCACCACCATGGTGAAACAAGGCAGTGTGCGGCCCGCAGGTTCTATGATGAAGTAATCTTGTGGCCTAGTTGTTATGAAAACGTGGACCACCCTAATGTAGAATGTAGAACTGTAAAGTTGGAAGGTAACCTGCAGTGGTCATCTAAGTCCACTCCCCTGCAATGCAGGAATATCAACTAAAGCATCCATGACAGGTAGCCATCCAGCCTCTGCTTAAGAACTTCCAGCGAAGGAAGGCGCACCACCTTCCAAAGGACCCTGTTCCAAAGGAGCCTGTTCCACTGCCCAATGGCTATTGCCCTCAGAAGGTTCTGCCTAACGCTTCGTTGTTTGCAGTTGATTGGACTGGATGACCCTTGGGGGTCCTTTCCAACCCTAAAATTCTTTGATTCTGTGCAACAATTCTAGAGTGTTCCTTTGCAGGGGGTTTAAAGCTCTTAAAGCAGAAATACGATCCCACTGGGTGGGAAAAAAATAATTGCTGGAATGAGGAAGGCTTCAGAAATTGAGAGGGGAGAATGAGCAATGTGTTCAGCAGACTAAGCAATCCAGCAGGACCCTGTTAAAGTGGGAAATGATCTGCAATAATTATTCCAGTCGTCTCTCTGGAACCAAAGTCCTGCTCAGAGAGAAAGAGTCTGAAGGCAGGAATGGATCAGGGACGCTCTACAGGTCTAGAGGGGCTGGAGGGGATCCCGGAAGGTATATGGGGATGCCAGCAGCAGGCTCCCAGCAAAGAGAGGGGCCACAGCAGGCTGGCAACCCCTTGTGGAAAAACAGTTCAAATCCCAACATGCCAGTATTCAGGTAGGGGCTGGAAGGCAGGTGGAGATGCCCTCTGATTTAGAGTCTGCTGGATCAAACCAAAGGGTGGGAAACCCACAAGCAGGATTTGAGCATAGCAGCACTCTCCCCTCCTGGGGTTTCCAACAATACGCTGTCTCCATCTTTGGAGGCAGAGCACAGCCATTGTGGCTATTGATAGCCCTCTCTTCCTCCATGAATTTGTCTAATCCTCTTTTAAAGCCATCCAAGTCGGTGGCCGTCACTGCCCTGCTGCAGGAGCGTAACTAAGGAAGAATTTCTTTTATCCGTCCTGAATCTGCCAACATTCAGTTTCGCTGGATGTCCACGAGTTCTGGCATCATGAGAGAAATAAAACATTTCTCCAGGCCATGAATAATTTTATAAACTGCCGCCATATTGCCACTTCCCTGCTTTTCCTCTGAACCGAAAAGTCCCAAACGCTGCAATCTTTCTTCATCAGGGCATCACTCCAACCCCTTGATCATCTCAGCTGCCCTTTTCTGAACCTTCTCCAACTCTGCAGTGCAGTTGCGAATTCCTACGTTGCAGGGGGTTGGACTAGATGAGCCTTGGGTTCCCCTCAAACTCCACAATTCTATGATCCTTTTTGAGGTGAGTTGCCCAGTACTGTGCACAGTAACTCACAGATCAGATTAGGGGTTTCTGAACTTTCTCTCCCCGCCCCCCATCACAGCTGGGTAGGAAATCTATAACTGGTTTTATCCTGGACTTCGCCTCCAAGATCATTTCACTGACACTCACCCTAAGTGCGTCTGCCTACTTTGAAGTATTTGGCAACAGTTAGGCAGAGATACAACCTTTATTGCATTTCCTATGAATCACTGTAACTGCATATATATTTTTTGTAACAAAAGTAATTTTATGCTTTTTACCCTTTGCAGGGGGGTTTCTTCCATTTTTAATTGGGTGAGCTTTCTTTCAAGTTACTGGTTCAGTCTCCCATTTCTTCCTTCCAGATATATTTTACTGGCAGACAAAAAAAGGACTCTGAAAGCAGGAGTTGCGGGGGGGACGGACCAGATGCAGATTCATTTCAATAGCCCAGACACAATAGCCTTCGACCCTGTAGAGTCGTTAGGATTACAGATAGCCAATATCATACAATTTCAGCACTTTAGCTCAGAGAAGAGCTGAGAGATGATATCATCATCATCATCTATTTCTTTATCCCCCGCCCTTTTTCCTGAAAGGAACTCAAGGCGGCTTACAAATAAAATAATAGCTAAAAACACAGGGAAGGAGAAGCAATAATTTAAAAACACTTAAACATTAATATAATTAAAATGACATATATAATTTGGAATAAACGGTATTGCATCTAATATAGATATAAATAAAGCTCTATTAAAAACAAATAATCACAATAAAAGCAGCACAGCACCAGGCGTTTCACTAAAGCAGCCAGTCGCCAAGCAGGCTGTTGAAACAAGGTTTTCACCTGCTGGGAGAAGGATAGCAAGGAGGGAGTCAGTCTGGCTTCTCTGGGGAGGGAGTTCCTAAGCTGTCTGAGAGGAGCCACCAGCGAGAAGGCCCTTTCCTGCAACACCACCAAGTTGAGGGTGGTGGGACTGAGAGAAGGGCCTCCTCCAAAGATCTCAAAGCCCAGGCAGATTCATATGCAGGAATACAGTCTTCTAGATAGCCTGGGCATAAACTGTAGATATAAGCCACCTGAAGATGGAACAAGCTTGTTTTCTGAAGCATCAGACGGGAGGACCCAGATTCAAAAACAAGGAGATTCCAACTGAACATTAGGAAAAAACTTTCTGAAGGTAAGAGCTTTTCCAGAGAGGAACACAGTCCCTTGGAAAATACTGGACTATCCCTCATTGGAGATTTTTAAACAGAGGTCAGCTGATCATCTGTCAGGGATTCCTTTAGCTGTGATTGCTGAATTGCAGGGGTTTGGACAATTCTAAGATTCTTTTTAGGAAAAGAGAAACCAGCCTCCAGGATCACACTTTCCCCCTAACACTTTTTAGCTGCTTGCACATTTTCAGGAGCATAAGCAAATTATGGGGACTTCTGAGTTAAGGGCAGCTTTTCAGTGCTGCCTCGCTGACAAGTCAGGCATCTGTGTGCCTTTCGGTGGCCTCTGGTCAAGCTATTTCTGCAGGGCAAAGTCTTGGCCTGGGGGAGGCCAAGACAAGCTTGTACAAAAGAGCTTACTGGGTCAGGCCAGAGGCCCACCTACTCCAGTGTCCTGTTCTCACAGTGGCCAAACAGTTGCCCCTCGTGCAAAACCCGCAAACAGGATTTGAGCACAAGAGTCACTCTCTGCTCTTGTGGCTTTCAGCAGCATTTGCTGCCTCCAACAGTGCAGGCGGAATACGTAGATATCCTGGCTAGTAGCCACCAATAACACTGTGCTCTCCTCCTTGAATTTGTCCAATCCTCTTTTAAAGCCACCCAAGTTTGTAGCCTTCATTGTCTCCCGTGGGAGCAAGTGTCGTCATTTAACTACATACTAAGTGAAAAAATCCTTCATTTTATCTTCCAACATTCATCTTCATGGGATGCCAATGTATTCTGGTGTTCTGTGAGAGGGAGAAGAACTTTCCCCTACCCACTTTCTCAATGTCAGGCATGTCACCACCTACTTGCCTTTTCTCTAGGCTACAAAAATCCCAAACGCGGCAATGTTTCTTCACGGGAGAGTTGCTCCGTGCCCTTGATAATTTTGGTTGCCCTTTTCCAACCATGCACTATCCTTTTTCAAGTGAGGCAACCAGAACCGTACAGAACAGTATATTGCAAGTGTGGTTGGCACCAAGAGATTTATCTAATGGAATTAGGTTACCAGTAGTTTTATTTTCAATTCCTTTCCTGGTGTACAGCCATCAAGCTCCCTTAACTGGGAGGCAAACCTTGCTCCGAAAAGAAAGAAAGAAAGAAAGAAAGAAAGAAAGAAAGAAAGAAAGAAAGAAAGAAAGAAAGATTGTCTGGGCATACACAGAGTGAGCAACATCTTAAAAACATGCTTCTCTCCTGGGAGACGAAGGTGGCCTGAAATGGACTCCCTGCTTCCCTCTCACGGGAGACCAAGATCATGTTGGTGGCAAAACTAAACAAAGGAATGGCACTCCTCACAAAAGCAAAGCTGAGTTTGCAGACAGGCCTGCAGGCAATTGCACACTCTTTCTTTTAATTAGCACGCACATTTGCAAACTGCCCTCCTGTTCCAAGTGAAGACCAATCGCTCCCACTCCTGCATCTCCACACACACACATACTTGCCCTGTCTCAGCCATTTCAGGGGCTGCTTGCTTAAGAGACCATGTTTTAAATCAAAGGGAAGGGAGAGCGCACCAAGCAGTTCCCTCGCAGCCCTGCCTCTTTGGGGCCCAGGCAGAGACAGCAGTTTTGCAGAGCGAGAAAGAAGAATGCAAATGTTCAGAAGGGCTTGCAAAGGCAGGACAGGACCCGGCTGGAGCAGAGAGCATCAGAAGAGCTCTGCTGGATCAGGCCAATGGCCCATCTAGTCCAGCATCCTGTTCCCACAGTGGCTGACCAGATGCCCATTATGGGTTTGAGTGCAAGAACAAAAGAAGGTGATTTCTTAATAAAAATATATGGAACTCTATCTCTTCCTGCCATTACATGCCTCACTTTCTCAGCCTCCTTTCCTACAGATATTAAAAAGAGAAACATAAGAAGAGCCTGCTAGGTCAGGCCAGCCAGTTGCCCTAATAGAAAACCCCCAAGCAGGATTTGAGCGCAAGAGCTCTCTCCCCTCCTGTGGTCTTCAGCAACTGAGATTCAGAAGCATGGCTGTTTCCAGCTGTGGAGGCAGAGCATGGCCATTATCCTGGCTAGTAGCCATCAACAGCCCTCTCCTCAAGGAATTTCTCTCATCTTCTCTTAAAGGCATCCAAGCTGGCGGCCATCACTGCCTATTGTGGGAGTGAGTTCCATAGTTTATGTGTAAATAAGTACTCTTCCATCCCTTTTCCTCACCTTTTATCTAAACCAAAAAGTCCCAAACTCTAAAACCCTTCTTCACAGGGGAGCTGCTCCATCCAACAGAGGTTGGATAGCCACCTGCCAGGGGCTGGGCTAGATGACCCTTGGGATCCCTTCCAACTGTACTATACGCAACTATGATTAAGGAGCACCTTGCAGGGAATGGGAGGCTCTTAATTCTGCATCAACACAAGGGGGAAGGGGCTTACTGACATAAGGGGGGCTCTCTCTGGTCCTCATCATCTATAAAAAGCCAAGCTGGGAAGCTTCCCATCTCTGGTTGCCCATTGAGATATCGTGCACTGACAGCATTCAGCTGCGCAAGGTTGTGCCCATTACTGTAAATAGACCTTTGTCAAGGGCCTCTGGCAAACGGGGGACAGCAAATCTGACCTCAGTCCTGAGGGGGCTCAGTTGTCCGCCCTCAGGCTACTGGCCGGCAGGAGGTGCGGGATGTTCAGCAACGACAAACAGGGGAGGAAGAAGCAGGTTGTAGAACTTTAGAGACATCTGGCCCAACTAGTAAAAAATAAAATATTATTTTAAAAAAAAATCTGGCCCAACTACTGCAAGTTAGGAATCACAGCTCAATAATCCCTTCACAGGTAGCCATCCAGCCTCCAAGGAATGGCAGCCCACCAGCTTCTGAGGGAGTCCATTCCACTGTATATCAGCCCTCCATGATTGCTCAAGAACTTTGGATGGAAGCAAAAATCCATCCAGCCCACAATATTCTACTTTCCACAGCAGACAGGAGGAAGAAGGAAATAAGGAAGAATTCTACCCCCAACCACTTGCCAGCTTCCAAGCCCATGGCATTTAGAGGTAGAATTTTCCTGCACATGGAAGGTACGCTGTGGCTACTCAACTAGCTTGCAATACAATTGGGAAGTGGGGAGAATGGGGAAGGGGATCCAAGGGCCATCTAGTCCAATCCCTGTTTCCCCGCCTCGCCACCCAAAAAATTCAGGAATCATGGCCAAGTTTATTTTGGCTTGCCTGGCACCACCATTACTCATCTTTAGGTGCCAGGCAAAAAATTCCTTTTTGCCACGCCTTGGCTTTTAATCATCTATCGCCTTTTTGCGTGGGTGGGATGTTTTAACATAGGGGGTTTTTTTAAGGAAAAGACACACCTTTCTTTCTTTCTTTCTTTCTTTCTTTCTTTCTTTCTCTCTCTCTCTCTCTCTCTCACACACACACACCTACACACACACACACACACAAAATGCTGGTTATCATGTATGTATGGGGGTGTTGGGTTGTTGTTGTTTTTGCTTAAAATATTGAAAATCACTTTGAGTTGCCCTTACACCAGGCTGCCTCAGTGGGAGAGATGGGCTCATTCCATCATTTCTGTCAAAAATGCAGACCCATCAGCCCCTGAACTGTGGCAGCTGCCCACTGCAGCAACAACAGTTTAGAAACTGCTGTCTGAGTTCTGATATTTTTGGTCCCACCTCGTCCCGTTTTCCTTGTGTGCTGTGTTTGTTTGTTTGTTTGTTTGTTTGTAAGATTCTTAGCCTCCATGGGCAGAGAATGTCTCATTTTCATTTTTTTACTGAAGCTGCTCTGGGAGCCTTTTTGGCTGACGGGAGGGGATGAAAATGCTCTGAATAAATGTAATGAAAACGAAATGTAATGTAATGTAATAATATAATAATGGTTTCCCCAGGCTGCAACACCTCAACCTGGAGGCAGAAACTTTAAGGACCTGCTGTCTCTTGTCTCCCTGATATGGGGAAAGGTCGGGTGGCCACCTGTTGAGGATTCTTTAGCTGTGATTCCTTCACTGTAGGGGGTTGGGCTGGATGACCCTCAGGGTCCCCTCCACCCCTAAAATTCTGGTTCTATGCTGACAAGGCCTCGCTTCTTTCAATAATCGCACCACAGCATTACGGATTCAGCACAAGGGAAGCTCATATAGAGGGATATAGGTGGAGCAGCCAATCCTGCGATCCCACCCACCCCTCTGCCTGCAACCTGACAATGGTATGGCCCCGGTACACCTGATGTCTCAGGTGAAACAACACCTATTGCCTTCCCTTTTCCCAATCCCAGGCCCGGGAGCCCTTGGCTCCTGTCCAGCTCCTCCTCCACCAGCCTCTTTTCTAAAGTGGAGCAAGGCCGACATGAAGCCCTGCACTCCTCTCAGCACCTGAGGAAATGAGAGGCCGTTGTGGCTGTTGGATGAGGGAGGCATCCTGGTCTCATAGAGGCCAACCAGATGCACCAGGGTGAAAGCAGCAAGGTAGCTACTCTCCCGCTGTGCGGTTTCCAGCAACTGCCATTCAGAAGCATGAGGCCTTGTAAGAACACAATGAGATCCCATGTAGCCAAGCATCCTGTTTTCTCAGTGGTAGACCTTATGCCGTCTGCTGGGAAGCCTGCAAGGAGGATTCGAGGACAAACGAACTCCCCCTCCCGAGGTTTCCATAAGAACACAGGATGAGGCTGACTGGATCAGGCCAAGGGGCCCATCCGAAACAATATCCTGTTCTCACATTGGCCAAACAGATTTTCTCTATGCTGCGCCTAATTGAATACACTAGGTTTACTGACTAAAATGGCAAGAAGGAACTTTGATTTTTTGTGAATAGTGAGGCCAGTCAGGTCAGTCACAATCCCTGGGTCAAACCAGGTAATAGGACCCGAGCACAAGAGTCCTCTCTCCTGTGGTTTCCAGCAACTGGGGTTCAGAAGCATTGCTGCCTCCGGAGGCAGAGCATAGCCATTGTGGCTAGAAGCCATCAATAACCCTCTCCTCCTCCACGAATTTGCCCAATCCTCTTTCAAAGCTATCCCATTTTGTGGCCATCACTGCCTCCTGTGGCAGTGAGTTCCATAGTTCCCCTTGATCATTTCAGTTGCCCTTTTCTGAACCAGCCTGAAACCTATTCTTTGTTCGGAGTCTTTACTTCTAAGAAGGGACATATGGAAGCCCGTGTGGATCAACATTTACCCGATGAAAACAGTGAAGGGCTTTTGAGGAAGATCCTTAGGAAAGGAGCTGAAAACAAAAATGCCACATCATATTTTTTTTTAAAAAAAAAACACCTATGGTCTGTCTTCATTTGGAACATCCTGTGCACAGTTCTGCTCACCTCAAAACCTCAAAGATGAAAAAGGTTCAGAAAATCAAATGAGCAAGGGGATGGAGGATCTCCCCTTTGAGGAAAGGCTGCTGTGATTGGGGCTTTACAGTTTGGAGAAAAGGTGAGTAAAAGGTAACATGACAGATGTTTCAAAATTTTTGCAGGGCATGGAGAAAGTGGAGAGGGAGAAGTTTTCCTCCCTGTCTAACACTAGAATTCGTGGGCAATTCGGTGAAGCTGAATGTTGGAAGATTCGGGGCAGATCAAAGAAAGTCCTTTTTCACTCAGTGCAAACTACAGAACGTGCTCCCCCGGGAGGCAGTGATGGCCACCAACTGGGATGGTTTTAAAAGACGAATGCACAAATTCATGGAGAAGACTATCAACGGCTACTAGCCAGAATGGCTATGCTCTGCCTCCAGTTGGAGGCACCTTCTGGGTATCAGCTGGTGGAAACTGCAGGAGGAAAGAGGACTCTTGTTGCCCAGGTCCTGCTTGCTGGTTTTCTGCAAGAGACATCTGATTGGCCATTGTGTGGACAGGATGCTGGAATGGAAGGATGAAACCTTATCCAGCAGGTTCTTCCGACGTCCTTATGACTTCTCCACAAAATTTCACCCCTTGGCTCCGAGATGTTACCCCGTTACCCCGAATCGAGCAACCCCGGACGTCTGGCATTGCAGAAAAAAGGATGACTGAAATCACCCAAGCAAGGCCATTGTTCTCCTTTCCCCGGAAAGATATTTGCTACGCAGACTTCCCCCTTCAGGCACGAGGGGATAAAATTAAAACCAGACCAGCGTCTGTCTGTCTGTCTGTCTGACACACTCACAGACACGCGCATATATACAGGGACTTTTCCTGGAAGGAAAATTCCAACAGACGATCAAGAATCAATAGCAAATTTGAAACGCAGAACGAATCGTAAGCATTTCACGAATTATTCGAGACATCTTCGCCCTGCAACTACAAAGAAATAAATGTTTAAATATTATGAAAAGGTAGAGAACTCCGATTCCATTATCTCTACCAAAATACAAAACAAATGATTGCCTCCTTACCTAGAAGCAATGCTAGATGTCCCCTTCCAACTCTACAATTCTATAAAATTGAAGATTTAAAACAGGTAGTAAAATCTGGTAAAGCGGTGTTTGTTCCTTCCTTCAGATATTTAACTCAAGAATGTTAACCAAAGGGATGTTTTAAGAAAAGCTAAAAGTTTCCCCACAATCCTGGCTTGGGTGGCATTCAGATAGTTATAAACTACTGTTTTAGAGTAGCAGAAGTTATGTCGGAGCGAGGAAAAGAAAACCGGAGGCAGGAGTAGAGCACAGAAATTTGAAACGATTTCATTTTTTAAAATGATTTTTATTACAGTTTTCACAATACAATAAAATACTATTTGGAACACACAGAATCAAAAAGACAAGAAAGAGGATAGAGAAAGGGAACAAGACAGGAACAAGAACGGAAAAGAAGAAAAGAACAGAGAGATAAGAAACATTAAAGATAAAGGAAGAAAACCTCTGGTTTTCCGTCTGCTGGTTACAATAGAAATAGATTATTTAAGGTGTTAGTATCCATCTTTTCTACATTCTGTTAAATCATATGAAATTTTGAACCATTTCAAGTCATTTTCTCAACACCGCAAAGTGCAACACCATTTCTACCAGGTTGAAAAACTCCACAGTTCTTGTTTTTCTTTTTAAAGGATATAGGCAATTTGTTCTGAAAACAAATATTAAATCACAGCACTTGTGGAGGCTAGTTAGGTGGGGGCAGAGAAGGCAGAACCACCATTATGTGCTCCAGAGAATCTCCTGAAATGAAGCACAGAATCAAAGGGTTGGAAGGGACACCCCCCCCCCCCCGAGGATAATATAGTGCAACCCTGGCAATGCACAAATTGCACAGCTAAAGAATCTCCTACAGGCGACCATCCAAACTCTGCTTAAAAACCGCCAATGAAAGCAAGTTAGTACAAGGTTTTTTGGAATTTGATTTTGACAGAAGTGATCAATATTACTAAAGAAGCTGCTATTTCTTGTCCAGAATGAATGCTACTGATTATTTCCGATGATACTAGTATCAACAGAACAGCTTTTATATATGATCTTGGCAACTCAAACGGTCATTACAATTCTATGGAAAGCAGCCCAAAATCTTAACACTGGACGCTTAGTAGCTAGCACTTGCTCTGTAATAGAGCTATAGTGGAGAAAAATGCACATAATTTGATATTTCAACAAGGGCTAGAACCTCCAGGCTTTTTTTGTATGATTTGGCATTTCTATATGACATATACAACAGAAGCATCATTTCCTGAACAACCCTTGTCACAAGCCTGGCAAAACTGGAATAATCAAATAAAGGGGATATTCTTTAACTGGACATTGTTATTTTCACCCAAGCGCATCCAGTCTCGTTCTATGTGCCTATTTTATAGCTTCACTTTCTGTCTGTCAATCTTTACCTGTTGTTATAACTGTTCTCTGTTTTATAGAATAAAACGGAAAGCTTTACAATAAACAAACCTCCATAGAATTGTAGAATTGCAGAGTTCGAAGGGACCCCCAAGGGTCATCTAGCCCAACCCCCCATGTTTTCATGACGGTCTTCTCAAGTCATCTGGGAAGGGGGGTGGAATCCAAACTCCAGGCATATCCACACTTCCTTTCCCCCATGCTTTCCACGCATAGTCCACACTTTAATGCTTTTTGTTTTCTCCAGAGCTCTCGCTGTGAAAACCCGCTCTTTGAAAGCTCAATCAGAGCAAACAGCAATCCACAGAAAACCCAAATTGCTGTTTGCTCCAATTCAGCTTCAAACAGTGGGTTTTCACAGAGGAAGCTCCAGAACAAACAAACAAAAAGAGTGGGGGGAAAGAGAGAGACTGAGCTTTACAGCGCAGTAAGTGTGGAAAAGCTGGTCTTTAAAACGTAAGCAGTTTGCTTGCACACTTCCTCAGTTGAAGTCTCTGACCGTATTATTTTGCTGGGAACTTAACAAGATCTCCAGCTACACGGAAGGGTAGGATGTTCCCCTGTGCAAGGTATTCTCTGCCTTGCCGACCTGCCCTGCAAGACAACCCCGGACTGCTCCTGCCACATCCTTCAGCCACCCCAAATCCAAAAGTGGGAAAGCATGGTGAATGCAACGTGCCACTGATTACAGTTCCAGCACCTCACCTCTAAAAGTATACTGCAGAGTTGGGAAAGGTTCAGAGAAGGGGAAACCGAAATGACCGTAGGGATGCAGCTGCTCCCCTACGAAGAGAAGTTGCAGAATTCTGGATTTTTTAAGCGTAGAGGGAAAAAGGCGACATGACTGTAATTTAAAGAATTATGCCTGGCTAGAGGAAAGTTTTCCTTCCTCGGTCCTAACACTGTAGCTCATGGGCATCCAACAAAACTGAATGCTGAAAAATTCAGCAGACGAAAAAGAAAGTGCTTCTTTTAAGTACATAGTTAAACTATGGGACAGGAGGCAGTGATGGCCACCAACCTAAATGATCATGGCAAAAAGTTCTCCATCTGTTGGGAGACCCTAAATGCAGGCTTGCTTTGAGAACCAGATCTCGCAACTCTGGGACTTCATATTAACTGGACAAACTGACAACCCAACGTCCCGAGAGAGTTGAACAGCCTCGAAAACCCCGACTTTTCAATCAACCTGGTCTTGTTTTATTACATATGCAATATCGACAGAACACAGAATACTAGAATTGCATCGGAAGGGGTTCAAGGGCAATCTAGTCCAATAGCATTCAAAAGTCACAGGCTTCTAAATACATTTACCAAATTATACCTTTGTTTTTAAAAAGGACTTAAAATCAAATGCAATTAAATAGGCATTTGGTGCTCCAGGTTGGGGGGGGGCACATTGTTGAATACTGATGGAAGTTTATAAAATTATGCATGATCTGAAGAAAGTGCAAATAACACCTGGAACTCATGGATGCCCAGTGAAGCTGAATGCAGGAAGATTCAGGATAGATAAAAGAAAGAACTTCTTAGTTAAATTGTGGGACTCGCTTGGCAGGAGGCAGTGATGGTCACGAACCTAGATGGTTTTGAAAAAAGGGTGAGACAAATTCATACAGGAGGACACAGCTATCAATGGCTACTAGCCACGATGGCTAAGCTGTGCCTCCATGGTCGGGGGGGGGGGGGCAGCGACAATTCTGAATCCCAGTTGCTGGAAACCACAGGAGGGGAGAGTTGCTCCTGTGTTCGAATTCTGCTTGCAAGCTTCTCATAATGGAAATCTGGCGAGCGACACGGATAACAGCAAGCTCTTCTTATGCTCTTATGTTGTATGAATAAGTAAAGAAAAGAAAATATTTGGCAGAGAAGGTCTCCTATCACAGAGACACTTTCTAGCTGTTATTTGGCATGCTATCCCTTTTTTATTTGGAAGCGATGACCAATCATCCCATAAAGGGTCTCGAAACTTCAAGACCCACAGCGGTCCAGTTGTACAGTGGTACCTCGGGTTACAGACGCTTCAGGTTACAGACTCCGCTAACCCAGAAATAGTACCTCGGGTTAAGAACTTTGCTTCAGGATGAGAACAGAAATCGTTTGGCGGTGGCGCAGCCGCAGGTCCTATTAGCTAAAGTGGTACCTCACATTAAGAACAGTTTCAGGTTAAGAATGGACCTCCAGAACGAATTAAGTTCTTAACCCGAGGTACCACTGAATATACAGATGCACACCTACCCCAAAGAAAAGAAACCCCCCACTCCCCAAAAGAGACACACACCCCCCACGAGAAAGCGTGAAGATTTCAGGCTCTTCCAGAATCCTGCTCCCGAACTCCTTAAAAACTGATCTGCTGGATCACTTGAGGGGGGTCTTCAATTTCATCAAAAAGTTTCCTCTTTTCAGGGATATCTAAATATGTCTTCCAACAAACTGATGCAGAATAATTCTTTTTGTCGCGCTCAGAGAAAAGTAGCAGTTAATAAATTTAATACATGCTCATGATGATTTTGAAGGCTGGAGAAAAGGGGTCCTTTCCCAACTATGTGACTTGAAAAGAATATGACACCCACCCACCCACCTCTCCTTCCCTCCACCTTCCGGGCTTTATTCCCTGATGGACAAAGTGGGGGTGCCCTCCAGAGGGTTAGTTCACCCTTGATTTTTTCCCCCACCCTAAAAGAGATAAACAGACTTATAAGATAAAGGATAGCCGCTCCCAAAACATCCTGATGAAATCAGTCTCCAAACGTCTCTGGATAATTAGCACTCCAACCGGGAATCTAAACATCTCTCAGAGGACTTTTTTTTTTACTCTCGCAGTTGAGAGGACTGTTTGGAAAGAAACATCTGCCATTGTTAACATTTCTTTTGCACAAACCAAGTACAGAGGCAGGCCTGGAATTGCACTGCAATTATTTTAATAAAAAGGAAAAATGTGAGGTCCCAACAGTGGACTTACAGGAACCCAGAAACAATGTTATTTATTTATTTAATACGGCTACATTATCAAAGCTATTGACAACAATATAAAGATAAGCAACAGCACAGCTTTTTTAAGCGCTCCCAAGTTGCTGGGCCAACCCCCCCTCCCCACTTAACTTTGATTAGCGTGGGTGCAAAAAGATGCACTTCCTATCATTATCACTTAGTTTTTAATTTTTTGTACGTCTTGCATTGTTGTTGGTAATTTTTCTTAGTGATCATTTTAGGAAACCACTTTGCTTTTTGGAAATCAAGCCGCCTGACCACATATATTATTATTTACATTATTAGATTTAATGTGGCAGCACCTACACTTCGGAACTCCCTGCCTATCCTCCGCTGTCCTGTTTTCGGTGCCTGTCGAAAGCATTACTGTATAGACAAGCCTCTCGAGATGTTTAGAAAGTTGATGGGAATTTTAATCTGTTTTATTGTTATTTCAACTTTTCATCAGTCTTAAACTATCGTCCTCCTTTTTACTCAGAGATCATTTTGTTATCTTTTTCGTAAGCCATTTTGAGGATTTTTATTTCTTTTACAATCGAGCAGTGTGTAATTTTTATGAAATAAATAAAAAATAAATATCACATGGAGGGAGGACCCACACACTTTTCTCTACATCCAAGGATGCTTCTTGCCACTATTAAAGTATTTTTTTCATTATGCTGCCATGTGCAGGGCACTCCATGGAACATTGTATTATGGGGACAGACAAGTCTCTGCCTCAGGGAGGTTCCAATTTGCATTTTGATGAGGGAGAAGTGGAAGGGCTGAATCCAAAACCTGTCCTCCTTGCCCAGCACAAGCTAGTACAATAGGTATCTCAGGTTAAAATTAATGGGGAAAAGGAGAACCGGGAAGACTGGAAACCAGGCACTTAGTGAGACTTTCTGCAAAGTCAAACTCAGGAAACCCCACAGCCCAGTAAAGAGAAGTGGGTGATGCTTTGTGTCTGCAAACGCCTGGCAAACATTTCTGCAGCTGGGTCTGACAGATAGAGGCCTGCCAAGGCGGCATGCAGAAGGCCTGCTGGACAAATCAACACTATGCTGGCACCAATGTTTACCATCTATTCCTGGGTGTCTCAGTGGTTTTTCCAGGGCGCAGCTTCGACTCACTAAAAACTCAAAGTCTGGGTTTTGGGGTTCAGCTACTCTTGACAAGCCAGGTTTAGGGGTAGCCCCACAAACCACAGATGGGCAGGGGATAAACCTGACCCCAGGGGTCGCTTGGTGCCAGACGAGGAGAGGAAGAAATATTCCATTTGCAGTGGGTCAATTTCCATTATAAGAGTGGGTCAATTTTGGGCGCCCTATTCAACAGCATTCACCAGGAACAACTACCTTCCCAGCCACACCCAAGAGTGGGCGCCAGCATCCAGTTTGGGTGCAACCTGAGATGACACTCCCCCCAGGTGAAGTGCTCAGGGCCCAAACAGAAGACAAGGAAGGAAGCAGGTCCCTTACGAAAACCTTCAAACACCTTAATAGTGTGGCACTTAGGCCCCCCACCTTTAACTCAGCTCTCTGCCCGATTCCAACTCAGCTCCCTGCATGCACACATACGCCAAGCCAAAATCCACTTTCCTGCAACAAAAGAACCCGTCACCCAATTTGACCCCTGCATCACAGGGGGTTGGACTGGGTGACCCTTGGGGGTACCATTCAACTCAAGAAGCCTAGTTTTAAAGCGGAGAGGAATGGGTGAAGAAGGGGTTCCCTGAGTGTAGCATTTAACAGGGGTGAAAGTTAGACAAGTCCTTGGAGGGGAAAGAATTAATCCGTTGCCTATTAAGAGAAAGAAACTCCCGACTGGCAGAGAAAAAATAGATGGAAAAGAGGAGGCGCCCCCCCCCTTCCAACACACACCAGGAGACTCCTTTGTCTTCCACAATCTGGACAGTGCTGCCTTGATATTTCCTGTTTGCTCATTACGCGATTGAAAATCAATTAAAAATACATTTTTAAAGAACACACAGGCAATTCGGACTCACTTGGTTTTCTATTTCAGCAACAAAGAAGTGCCATTCTCCCCCAAAGACAATAAATGGGTTAAAAAATTAAGAGAGAAATGCAACCGCCCACTCAGGTGCCCTTTCTCCTCCCCGGGGAAAAAACCCGAAACCGGACTCGGGACACGCCGGCGCCTTTCAGACGAGCGGGAGCGCCCGCTTCGCCCTCCGAGGCCGGTCAAGGGCGAAGGAACAACGCGGGGAGGGGAGAAGGGGACTCCAGCGCCCGCCCTGTCTATCCCAGCCCCGGCAGAAGGGATTCCTGGACAGAAGAGCCCGGCGGAGCCGCTCCCGAGTTGGGACTGAAGATGCAGCCGGTGCTCCCCGCTGCGGCCTCGGCCGGCAGCCTCCCCAGCCCGCCCTCCGTCCCCGTCGAGGCTGCACGTACTTTGGGTTGGCGGCGCTCCAGGCGACGGGCTCGAGGCTCTTGGCCAGCAGTGGCGGCGCCAGGCGGCACAGGGCGAGCAGCAGTCCCAGCAGCAGCCGACGGCAGAGGAGGCGGCGGCCGTCGTGGGTCCCCTCCGGGCGGCCCATCCTCCTCCTCCGCCGCCTCCGCCGCCGGCTTTCCGGCGCCTGCGCTTCCGACTCCCCCTGTTAAATCCACACCACGAGCGAAAAGTAAATCCCCGATCCTCCACGGCGCCTCCTGCGGCGGCTTCAGGCAGCTCCTATAGCCGGCTGCGATCCCTCTTCCTCCGGCCAGGCTAAGCAATCCCTCCCGGGCTGCTCCTCCTGCTCGCTGCGCTCCAACGCCGCTCACTCTCCGGCCGCCAAACCCCGACTGGCGCGCCGCGCACCCCTTGCCGCGCTCTACACCCGCGAGCAGGCGGTCATCGAGGACAGCCCCCGTGCGTCGGCCAATGGCGACGCGGCGGAGAACGGGTCCTGCCGTGAGTGACGGCTGCTGGAGAAGGCGGGAGGAGCTGGAGGCCACGCCCAGCTCGGGGAGGCGCGGCCGCGGCAGACGCTCCCGGGGACCGATCCCGCGCCTGCTGTTGATGCTACCGCTTCTGCCGCGACGGCGCTGACTCGCGCGCTGCACGGGCCGGCTCACGAGGAGACCTATTCCTACTCCGAGTCCTGACAGCTGCTGCTGCTGCTCTCACAGGAGCTTGACTAGCGAGGGATAACGGGAAGGGAGGCAGCCGAGCTTTAACATCATTATTACTGTTAATAATTTATTAGTGGTATTGTGTCATTGGGATTAATATAATAATACTAATTAATTTTTATATCTATTGTTTTATTATAGATTATATTATTGGTGTTAATATATTGCTATTTATTAAGCAATAATAGTGTCTATACTAAGCATTTGTGAATATATTAATATTGATAAAATGTTTAAAAGATTTCGTATAGTATTGATGTATTGTTAATTTATTTACTGCCCACCCTTCACTGTCATGGTCCCAGTTGTAAAGTTACCCCTGCCCGTACGGGCCAGTTGTGTCTGACTCTAGGGTTGCACGCCCATCTCACTTAAGAGGCCGGGGGCCAGCGCTGTCCGGAGACACTTCCGGGTCACGTGCCCAGCGTGACGAAGCTGCTCTGGCGAGCCGGCACCAGCGCAGCACATGGAAACGCAGTTTACCTTCCCGCTAGAAAGCGGTACCTATTTATCTACTTGCACTTAGGGGTGCTTTCAAACTGCTAGGTTGGCAGGAGCTGGGACCGAGCAACGGGAGCTCACCCCGCCGCGGGGATTCGGACCACCGACCATGAGACTGGCAAGTCCTAGGCACTGAGGTTTTACCCACAACGCCACCTGCATCCCTTGGTCCCAGAGGAGACTGCAGCATTAAAACACAATATTTTTTTAAAAAAAATAAAACAACTTCCAACCATAAAGGAGGAAACATTTCCTCGGCTTCCCTCACACTTGCCCTGCAAGGTAGGCATGGAGCACCAAGATGCTTCGACAGATGTAGCAGCCTGCCAGGCCAGAGTGGAGACTTTTCTGCTTTAGGGAAGGGGGGGCTCATACTCCCTGCTTCTTTCTTTTCCCCTCCCTTGAGTAGCCTTTGCTACCTGGGGGCTCTCCAAGGCATCAGAGGTAGGGGGCGCAGGCCCAGGCCCACCTGAAGATGGTGCTGTGGGGGGGGGAGAGATTGAGCTCAGGGCCTCCTGAAAAAGGTGGTCTGTCTGTCTGCCTCTTCCAAATGGGCCTAGAGTCATAGAATGGTACGCTTGAGAGGGACCCCCACAGGTGTCACGTAACCCATCCCTCTGTAATGCAGGAATCACAGCTCACCTGGTTCCTTTCAGGAAGCTTTCCTGAAGAGACAAGAAGCCTGCTCTGCTCCCACCTGGCTAGAACGCACTGCCTCCACTTTATTCATAATCACGTTTTTAGGGGTGAGCTGGGGTTTTCTCAATGGGTGCAGGGGCTAAGTCCCAGTTCAGATGCAGCCCTCTGCCCACCTGGCCAGGTCTCTTGGTACAACATGTCCCTCCCTCCTCTACATTCCCACCACCACCACCCCTTGGATGTCCCAAGTTTGCCAGTCCAGATCACACAGCATAGAATCATAAACTTGTCAGCTTGGGAGGGACCCACAAGGGTCATCTGATACAACCCCTTCAATGCAGGAATCACAACTAAAGACTCCCTGACAGGTGTCCACCCAACCAGATGACGTGACCTGTAGTCCACAGAGGCCTCTGCTTGGACAAAACCTGAGCTGCCTTTTTTCTCTTTGCAAGGAGACTCCCAATGAGGGGAAAAGCCTGGAAAAAAAATATTTTCCATGCCTGGAACAACCTGGATTATACATACACAGTACTGATCAAATTCAGTGGTGAATTTTTTTTGGGGGGGGGCTGTTCCAGACCCACATTCCCTTAAATTTTGGATTTTGCCTCTTTCCAAGCAAGCTTGCTTGTTTATTGCATTTCCATCCTGCCTTCATTTAGCACCTTTATAATAGCACCTCTTTACTCTGGTTTTTTACATTTGAGGTTTGTATTCTTATTTATTTTATTTCATTGCATTTATTTTGCGCTATTTCTGTGAAAGGGTATATGTGGTCTTTTCCCTCCTCATTCAATCCCCACAACAATCCTGTGAGGTAGGAGAGGCTGAGAGTGAGTACCTGGCCCAAGGTCGCCCAGTGAGCTTCATTGCCAAGTGACAATTTGAACCCCGGTCTCTCCCAGGTCCTAGTCCGACACTCTAACCACTGCACCACACTGTCGTCCTACAGAATGGCTTCTCCCCTGCAGAACTACACTACTCTGAAGCCCTGAATTGTGTTTTTCTTCAGTGAATAACTTTTTTGAGGGCAATTTTAACATGTAAAAGTGAAAATTTTCAGTGCCTTGTTGCTTACATTTGTATCAGGGATGTCCCATTTAAAGGGGGTCTAGAAATTCATCCCCCTCCCCCAAAAAATTATTGTTAGTGGGATTATCAAAAGGGAAGCCAATGGCACTCCTCAAAAATGAACCAATACCTCCCTCTCGTGGCCAGGAACAGCCACTACTGGCTTCACTCCTGCTCCCCCTTCAGGTGAGTCATTCATAAAAACCGTGGAAAGAATCAAAATATAAAACAAAAATACTTGTCAAATTACCTTCTTGATGTCTATTGATTGCTCCAAAGAATATAGGGGAAATCATGACATGAAAAGCTTGCTTGGTACACTCATTTTTTGAAAGAAAAAACAAAGGCAGCCACTTTTTTCTCCCTTTGTTTGTTTGTATCTATTTCTTGTAATGGTAAAAAGATACAAGTTTGTAACATCTTATAAAAACTACAGTTTAAAAGCGCCAGGGTAATACACACCCTGCCCCAATTCCCTCCCATATAGCAAAATAAGTGAATTATTGAATACATTAGAAAAAGAATATTGGCATATGTCTCTTCCGCAAACTTCTTGAAAAATTAGTGATAAGCAACATCTAAAAATTGGTTGACAATGTTTCTTGATGTAGAATCATAGAATTGTTGAAAGGCACCCCAAGAACCATCTAGCCCATGCAGGAATCTATGTAATACAGTCTTTTTTATTCTTGGTGCTGTTTGTGTCTATGATGATTTCAGGTATAGGTTTCTGTTTCTGTATATCTTTTAAGTTGTGTGCATCACACCTCTTGCTCTCTCATTTCTGTCTGCATCTCATCACAAATATCCAGATAACCTGCTTTACCATTTATTCTGGTGAATGCAACGTCCCATGCTAGCCTTGTACTTAGTAAATCAATAGTAAGTAAGTAAATAAGTAATCGTAAGTAAATAGCAAGTAAATAAATAGCAATGCTTCCTTAATATTTACTTCCTTACTATTTATTTACTTCCTTACTATTTATTTATTTACTTGCTTACTTACCGGTACTTACTATTGACTTACGATTACTTATTTACTTACTTATTTACTAGTAAGTTAATAGTATGTAAACAATAAATAAGAAAAATAACTAAATAATACATAACCAAATAATTAAATAACAGTCAAAGGGGATGTGTCCAATGCTAATCCTACTCAGAGTAGAAACATTGAAGTCAATGGATGGGACTGAGCTGCCAGGAGTTGAGATGGAGGTGATAAAATGGATGAAAAGCTGACTGGGTAATTCTATATATATATATATATCCCTCATTTGGATAAGAGTAAAATCGCCAGATTCTGTGACCTCAGAAGAGCCTCCTGGAACAGGGCAATGGCCCATCTCGTCCAGCATCTTGATCTCACAGGGGTCAACCAGATGCTCCAGTGGGAAACACACAAGCAGGATCTGAGCATAAGAGCCTTCTCCCATCCAGTGGCTTCCAGCAACTGGTGTTGAGATGCATGGCTGTCTGGCTCCCAGAGGAGGCCATGTCTACTCCTCAATATCAAGCAGGTGCCTTACCTGTACTCTTTTTGGTGCAGGCTAAAAACATTCCCAGATGCTTAGGAAGTTGAAGCAATTTTAACCTGTTTTAGTATTTTAACTTTTGTATGTTTTAAAGTAGGGTTGTGGATCTTTCTGGATTTTATTTGTCTTATCTTTTGTAACCTGCTCTGAGGGTTGTTCTTGTTGCTGTTGCAATCAAGGAGCATATAACAAATAAACAAACAAGGATGGAGCAAGTTTATTTTCTCCTGCTCCGGGGGCTAGGATTCAAGTTACAAGAAGGGAGATTCCAACTAAATATCGGGAAGAATTGGCAGTAAAATCTATCTGAGAGTAAGACATACATCTTTGGAAAGTGGTGGGCTTTCCTTCCTTGGAGGTTTTGAAACAGAGGCCAGATAGACACCTGTCAGGTGTTCTTCAGCTGTGATGCCTGGATTTCAGGGGTTGTGCTGGATTTCAGGGGTTGTGCTAGGGGGATCCTTCCAACTCCACAATACTTTGATTCTATCTCTTTGTGCACACAGCCTAGGAGGACTCAAAGGCACCTCACTGGCCCCCCATCCATCCATTAGCCAATCTGTCCGCCCGCCCCCCGCCCCACTCTGGGATCCTGGCTCAGAGCGACCCAGACAGGCCCAGCCTTGCCAACGTCAAACATTTCGGGAAGCAAGTCATAAAACCCAGCCAGGCTTCGCAACAAGTTCAAACAGACCAGGCAAGGTCTGGCCACCTCATAAAAATCCAAGATAAAAAAAAGGGGGAGGGGGAAACACCTAAGTTCCTTCAATGCTGGTCTGATCTTCTCCCTCCCCAATAAACATCTGTGGGGGCTGCATTTGCAGAAACCTCATATGCGCTAGGATTCCCACAACCCTGTCACGGGGCCGATATGTAGCAGCTGAGTCTGGAGGACCAGAGAAGGCAGCAGGATTATGTAATGCCCCCCCCCCCCATAGTAGTCATAGAATCCTAAAATTGTAGGGTTGAGAGGTAGCCCCAAGGGCTAACAGGCCAACACCCTGCAATGAAGAAATCACAGCGAATGAATCTCTGGTGAATGGCCATCCAACCTTAGCTTAAAAACCTACAATGAATCATAGAATCACAGAATTGTAGGGTTGGAAGGAACCTCAAGGGTCCTCCAGTCCAGCCTTTTCCAATGCAGGAATCACCACCCACCTCTGTAGTGCAGCAGCATTTTGGCCAAGCAGGGTCAGGGCTATACAGGGTTTAGGAAAGGAAGGTTCTCAGTGAGGGGAGGCCTGGCCTGAAAGCTCCACCATGGCCCCTTTGGGATCTACGGCATCTCTGTGTAACAATATGAAAACATAAGAAGAGCCCTGCTGGATCAGGGCCAATGGCCCATCGAGACCAGTACAGTGTACCTCAGGTTACATATGCTTCAGGTTACCAACCCAGAAATAGTACCTCGGGTTAAGAACTTTGCTTCAGAATGAGAACAGAAATCGCGTGGTGGCAGCGGGAGGCTCCATTAGCTAAAGTGGTACCTCAGGTTAAGAACAGTTTCAGGTTAAGAACGGACCTCCAGAACGAATTAAGTTCTTAACCAGAAGTACCACTGTATCCAGTTCTCACAGTGGCCAGCCAAAGAGAAACCCACTATCAGGAACTGAGCAAAAAAGCACTCTTCCCTCCTGTGGTACTCTAACCGCTATGTCCTGCCAGTTGCCCCTGTGGGAAATTGAGGGTTCTAGTACAAGAGCAACACACACACCCCTTTGCAGTTTCTGATATTCTTGCTGTCACAAGAATGTAATAATAACATGAGGATCAGGTGGATCAGGCCAAGGGCCCATCTACCCCAACATCCTGATTATAGATTCATGGGATTCATAGATTCATAGAATTGTAGAGCGGGAAGGGACTAGGAGGGACGTCTAGTCCAATATTCTGTAAGGCAGGAAGGTGGGACTCAAACCCCAAAACCCTGAGATTAAGAGTCATGCTCTATTGATGGAGCTATCCCAGTCTTTCTCACAGGGGCCAACCAGATACCCCAGTGGGAAACCGGCAAGCAGGATCCGGCAAGCACAATAAAAGCTCTCCCTACCTGTGGCTTCCAGCAGCTGGTACTCCAAAGCATTGCTGCCTCCAACCATGGAGGCCGAGCATAGCCATGTGCTGTGTTACTTTACATGCTCAATTGTTTTTTCTTTCTTTCTTTCACACTGTGAATTGCTGGGATATTTGGCTAGTCTTGTTTGTTCTTCATTAAATTATATATGTATATATATATATATACACACACACTTTCTGGTTGCGAAGAGAGACCACAGGCTGCCTTGCCCGGCCAGTCACTCCCATGCAAGACAGAGTTCTCTTTTGTTCTTTTTTCCTGGGCAGGTCCCAACACCCGTAATGATAAGGTTGGGGCAGGCGAAGGAACAACAGAGGCAGAACTGGCAGCAGACCCAGATCCAGGCAGGAAGCTGGAAGGGGAAAGACTCCCCTCCTAAAGGATACGGAAGAGTTGGGGATAAAAGAACCAGTTCAGAAAAGGGCAACCAGAAAGTTCAGGAGGCTGGAGCAATTTTCCATACAAGGAAGCATGTGAAGAAAGGCTGCAGCGTTTGAGACGTTTGAGTTTAGAGAAAAGGTGGGTGGGAGGGGCCATGATAGAAGCTTATGAAATGAGAAAGGGGTCAGTTTTCCTCCCTCTTTCCCAACAGAAAATACTTCTTCCCACATCGTATAAGTTACCGTATTTTTCACTCTATAAGATGTACCTGACCATAAGACGCACCTATTTTTTAGAGGGGGAATGCAAGAAAAAAAAATTCTTTAAAGAGAGCACTGAGCAGAGTCTGTATGCATCCCAGGCTCTGCTCAGCGCTCCCTTTCGCAAGCCACGTGGAGCATGTGTGCGGTGCTTGTGGGCTTTTCCCCAAGGAGGGAGGAGGGCAGCCCCTTCTCCCTCCTCAGGGAAAAGCCCCCAAGAGCCACAAACACACTCCGTGCAGCTCTTTAAAGGGAGTGCGGCTCTTGGGGGCTTTTCCGGGAGGTGGGGGAAGGGCGAAGCCAGAAGCCAGAACAGCAAGAGGAAGCGCTGTGCAGCGATCTCTCTCGCTGTTCTGGCTTCTGGGATAGCAGCACAACCTGCATTCGTTCCATAAGATGCACACACATTTCCCCTTACTTTTTAGGAGGGGAAAAGTGCATCTTATAGAGCAAAAAATACAATAGTCTATGGAATTCCCTTCCATAGGAAGCAGTGGTGGCCACCAACTTAGATGGCTTTAAAAGAGGATTGGACCAATTCATGGACCCAGACCTCATGGAGGAGGAGAGGGCTATTGCTTGCTACTAGCCAGGATGGATCTTGTCTGCCTCCATGGTCTGAATATCAGTTGCTGGAAACATACTCTCCAGCATTCCTCAGGTGAAAATAAGGACATTTCTCACTCTCCCAACAACTGTCCCTCCTCGACCCCCATTTTTTTTGCCTCCCCTCACCCTGATAGAGCATTTTGCATCAGAAGAAGGGCGACAACACCAATGGGAAACAACACACACGAGAGAGAATTCCACAAGCACAGAGCCACCTCTAGACCGTTCCAGAGGTATTGTGGTCCTGAGCCATTTAAGGCTTTATAGGTCAAAACCAACACTTGAAACTAATTGGCACCCAGTACAGTCATGCCAGAATCAGTATAATATGTTCAAACCATCTTGCCCCGGTGAGCAACCTGGCACCAGCTAATTTAGAAAAAGAAAAAGAAAAGAAAACACTCTAATTGAAAATGACACACAAGTTCCCCCCTCCCACCCACATGTCTTTGGGTCCTGAGCCAAACGGGAGCACATCAGAAGAAGATTTAACCTGATATGAACCCTCTAGGCTGACAGTCAAAGGGACGCCCAGGCAGTTTCCCCTCCAACCTCTTCTGACAGAGCATAATTGGCAACGCAGGAGTCACAGCTAAAGAATTCCTGACAGGTTTTCCTTTCATGTGGCAGCCCTTCAGATATCTGAAGATCGCTATCATGTCACCTCTCAGTCTCCTCTTCTCCAGGCTAAACATCCCCGACTACCTCAACTGTTCATTTGGTGAGTTTGGGCGCGGTCCTCCATTCTAGTAAGGTCAAATTGAATCCCAATTCTGTCTTCAGGCTCATTAGCTCCCCCTCCCAGTTTGGTGCCATCTGCAGATTTGTTGAGCATCCCCCTCAGTTCCTTCAATCACGTCATTTATAGAGATGTTGAACAACATTGTGCCAGGATAGAACCCTGCAGCTTAGGAAACAACATAAGAAGAACATTGCTGGATCAGACCAGTGCCCCATGTAATCCAACATCTTGTTCTCACAGTGGCCAAGCAGATGCCCCAAAGGGAAACCCATGATCAGGATTGGTGCACAAAAGCATTTTCCAGCTGCTGGTGTTCAGAAGCATTCACTGCTTCCAACCGTGAAGGCAGAGCTTAGCTGTCCAGCCATCAACAGCCCTCTCCTCCATCAATTTTCCTTTCTGGATGATCCCATACTCAGTCATGGGCATAGCCAGGATTTTGTTTTTGGGGGGAGGCTTTATGATGGGGGGGCAGAACCAAGTTATCTGTGATGCAATTGGTCAGTTAGTTAAGTGTTTTTATTTATTTACTTGATTTACACCCCCTGGCTACACCCATGTGCTCAGTCCTAACAGATTGTGTGAGTGGAGGGAGTCAGGTGCGTGCATGCAACTGCTGCATACAGAAACTCATGGGGGGGGGGTCTGTCCCAGCAAGCAACCTGCCATGCCAAGCCCTCCCCTCCGGGCCCAGGGACTGCCACTCCAGGTGCCTGGGAACAGGATCCAAGCCTGGGAGCTGGAAACGCTTCAAAGCTGCCTGTAGGGTGGAGCAAGGAGGGGGGGCCCTCCTGGCGACCGCAGGCAGGAAGACAGGAATGTTGTGGGGTGTTGCTGTGAGAAAGGGTGTTGGCATCAGGACGGGCCTGTCACTCAGGGAACAAAGAGCGGAGGCTTCCTTTCCAACTCCCAGGCCTGTGGTAAAAAGGGCAGCGGCAGCCCTGGGAGAGGTGGGGCTCTCAGAACATAGGAGCCCTACTGGATCAGGCCAAGGGCCCATCCAATCCAGCACCCTGTTCTCACATGGCTTTGAGAACCTAGGAATTGAGATAGACTTCCTCTGGGCCTGGAGGTTCCACAAGAACATCAAAAGAGCTTGCTCCCCACCCTCTGTGCTTTTAAGATTCCCCAACAAAAGTCCTTCCACCTTAAGGATTGTTTGTGGAGCTGGCCACCCTTCTGGGGACTTTTCCTGTGAACAATTCCCAGTCGTGTCCCATCCACTGCTCAGCGGGGCTTGGGATGTCACTTGACAATTGCTTGCAAAAGAGAGAGAGAGGAGGAGCTGCATGTCGCAGCAGCAGACTTTCTGAAGCGGTGCCTCAGCCAGAAGAAACTTTCTTCATGGTCTGGGCCAGGAATGAGCAGGTGGTGTCTAGGCAGACATGTGAGGAAGAACCGAAGGTCTTCATCTCGTCTCCCTGCAATTGCACTGAGGAGCTGGATGTGCACAGCAAACCAACTCTCTTCTCACTCATCTTTGTTGATGCATGAGCACCAGGATGGGCATGTCTCTGGAGGTTGGATATTGTCCCCATTTACATCTGAGGAATGTTGGAGAGTATGCAAATGGCACTGGTTAAATGGCACTGGTTAATTTTTTAAAAAAGAAATAAATCCTGCTGTCAAAACTCAGCCAAGTAGTCTATAAACAAGGCTGGTTTACTGGGTCAAACAGGACATGGCTGGCTGCTTTGGCTATTGGATCTTTTCTTTCTCCTCCCAGCCTCTCACCCTGGGAGACCAACTTTTCCCTACTCCCCACCAAGATCCCTCCATCAATCATATCATCATCATCAGTTTATTGTTTGAATAACGCCCATCTGACTGAGTTGCCCCAGCCACTCTGGGTGGCTCCCAACAGAATATTAAAAACACAATAAAACATCAAACATTAAAGGCTTCCCTAAACAGAGCTGCCTTCAGATGTCTTCTAAAAGTCAGACAGATGTTTATTTCCTCGACATCTGACAGGATGGGCACCACTTCCAAGAAGGCCTACTGCCTGGTTTCCTGTAACTTTACCTCTTACAATGAGGGAACCGCCAGAAGGCCCTTGGAGCTAGATCTCAGTGTCCAGGCTGAATGATGGAGGTATACAGGGCCGAGGCTGTTTGGGGCTTTAAAGGTCAGTACCAACACTTTGAATTGCACTCAGAAACGTACAAACAGCTAGTGTACATCCTTTAGAACCAGTGTTACATGGTCCTGGTGGCTGCTCTCAGTCACCAGCCCAATAGTGTACAATCTCTGGAACCTAATAAAGAAAAAGAATAAAATGAAGAGGAGAGAAAAAGAAAAAAGAAGAGAAAGAGAAAGAAACAGGCAGAAGAAAGGAAAGAAAGATGTGTCCATAAGACCACCCAGCAAGCAATGCTGAGCAGGAGTTTAATTTGGCAGGTCTGTCCCCAAAATGCTTGCCTCACCCCAGACCTCCTTGTCCACCTGGGAGGCTTCTTGGCGCAGCCACCTCCTCAGCTGTGCAAACAGAAGACTGTGTCTTCAGGCTTCCAGCCTGCAAGATGGGACACTTGTTTTACCAATTCTCTGTCACCAACGGCCTACCTGCTAAGAGCAGCAGAATGTAAAAAGAGCCCAGCTGGATCAGGGCAAGGACATCCCGTTGGCTAACCAGGTGCCTTATAGAGAATCCAGCAAACAGGACCCAAGCACAAGAGCCTTTTGCCTTCTGACGGTTCCCAGCAATTGGTATTCAGCAATGTTGCTGCCTGCAAGCAGGGAGGCAGAGCATAATCATCATTTATTGATGGTCCTCTTGTCCTCCCATCACTGCCTCCTGCGGCAGTGAGTTCTACAGTTTAACTGTGTGCTGTGTGAAGAAGTACTTCATTTTATCTGTCCTGATTCTTCCAACATTCAGTTTAATTGGATGCCCACCAGGTCTAGTGTTAGAAGGGACCCATTTCAGCGTCCTGCCTGCAGAGTTGGTGTTTTCCATGGAATCCCAAGAGTGGCCTTGCACAGTGCTGGTGCCCTAGAGGTGGGATGCTCTCCCTCCGTATGTTTGACTAGAGCTACACAGGTGGCCTTTGACATCAGCATAAAACATGATGCTATAGAATGAAGGGGGACTCTCCCCTAAACCCTAGAAATTAATAAATGGTAAGTTTTAGATTATTTGGATTATTTGAAGGGAAAACGACAGGCCAAGCCAGGGCCTCACCTGGAACAGAGGTGTTAAAAGGCGTTGATGGTCTATCATAGCAGATTCTTGGGCCTGGGCAGACTGAGGTTGCCATGGTGATGGGGTATGTTTTTGAGGCGACAGAAAAAGAGAGTCTTTGGGGCAAGGTGTGCTGGGAAGAAGAAGGGACAGAAGAAAGACTGGGATCCATCTTGGGCAGGCTGGCTGAAGGCTGGCTGGGAAGGATGCTTTGGACTTCAGGGCTGCACTGCTGTGGGGAACAAGCTCTGCTTGAGATGACCATGCCGTAAGATCTGGACGCCCTCCATTCAGACTGAAGGTGTGACTAGGTGAATAAATCATATTTCTCAGAGTTATGACAGTCTCTGTTGTGTCTCAATTCTCCAAAGGAAACAGAGACCCTGGGTGAGTGCCTGGAACCTCCTGGAATCTTGCTACCACTCTGCAGAGACTGGGGGTGGCACCCAACTTCTGTAGTACTATTTATTTTTCCAAGCTCTTAAGCACTTTATTGGGTATTGAGATTATCTCTAACTTCTGGCATTAGTATACTGATATGCATTGTCATTCTTGACCTGGGGTCAAGAATGACAGAGGGCAGGATCAACATTTCCTTAACAAATAAGGCAGGGGATTGGAGGAAATTGGACACAGAGCTGGGGAGTGCTAACCCCTTCCCCGACCTCCTTATCCTCCCTGAACCCCCCAGGCTGAACAATGATTGCATAGATGATTTGGGGGGGGGGGGATAGCCAAGTAGGGTTCTCCACAATAAAAGAAAATGTGGGTGTGAGTGAAGTTTGCACTCAGGTCCTGCTTATTGGATTCTGATTGAGGCATCTAGTGGACAACTGAGAGAACAGGATGCTGAGCAAGATTCTGACCCAGCAAGAATCTTATTAGTTTATTGTTTCTTCATGTACCTGTCTGGAAAGGGGAATGACCGAGTCAAGGAGCACTAGGTGCTGTTCTGCTTGGGGTCAAGGCCCTGGGGAATCCTAACAGAGAGGCTGGATTTAAAATAATCAAGAGATAAGGTGACCTCTGACCTCATATGCAAACTCACCAAGGTCCTACCAACCCAGGTACTGATAACCTAGAGAAGATGCCATCATTGCAGTCTGGGCAAGAATGCAGAGAATCAGAATCTAAACTAAAGCTGCAGCATTGCCTCTTCCCTTAGAAACCTACTGGGGAGCAGTTTTGGGTGGAGTCATTTTTTAAAATAAAAAAATACAACTAATAAAAAATGACTCCACCCAAAACTGCTCCCCAGTAGGTTTCTAAGGGAAGAGACAACCCTGCAGCTTTAGTTTAGATTCTGATTCTCTGCATTCTTGCCCAGAATTTATTAATTTGAGACATAGTTTAGAAAAAAAATAAAAGAAACAATAGGGAAGAAATGGTGAATCACATTTTGGTGGACAGATGATATAAAGAATAATAGAATCATAGACTGGTAGAGCTGGGAGGAACCCCAAGTCCTAACTTATACAGTGCAGGAAAATATAAAAAGTAAAAATGACTGGTGTACCTTCACAAAAGGAATGCAACGACAGCAAATGAGCTGAAAGAAAGGAAAAACTGGGGTGCATGAAAAATGTCACCATAACTCTGCAAAAATTGTACTGTTTTCACACATTGCATATATCTGCCAAGACTCGCATCCAGAAGTGTTAATTTTGATTTGGTTTGATTTGATTTTGATTTGTGTTCTGCATTTCCAACAGCAAATGTTGAGCTCGATACAGCTCACAGCAATCCTGATAACACTGAAGGAGGGAACACATACGTTGTGTCTCTGCCACAATATAAAACACAATGATAGATAAATGCAGCAAAGAATGTTAGAATAATTAATGCAACTCAGTCCACTCATGACTCAGTTCAATGCTGAACCAATGATTCAAGTTGCAAGGAAGGAGGTTCTGACTAAACATTAGGAACAACTTCCTGAGCCATTCAGCTGGAAGGTGGCAGACTCAGTTTTCTTTTCTTCGAAACAGAAATCTGATGACCATCATCTGTCGGGGATTATTTTGCTGTGATTCCTGCATTGCAGGGGGTTGAGCTAGATGATCCTTGGGGGGCCCTTCCGACTGTATGATTCTATAAAATACCTAGAGGGCTGCTACAGGGAAGTTGAGTGAGCTTGTTTTCTGTTGCTCCAGAGGGGAGGGCATGAACCAATAGACTGAAAAGACAAGAAAGGAGATTCCCACTAAGCATTAGGAAGAGCTTTCTGACAGTGGAAGGGACTCCCTTGGAAGGTGGTCATTTTGGTTGCCCTTTTGTGAACCCTTTCCAACTCTGCAACCTCTTTTTTTCAGGTGAGGTGAGCAGAACTGTACGTAGTATATTCCAAATGCAGCCATGCCATAGATTTCTATAACTGTGTGATGATATTGGAAGATTTATTCTAAATCCCTTTCCTAACAACACCTTCTGCATCCAACCAGCGTTCTTGCAAGGTAGTGATGCCGGTGTGAAGGAGACAAGCTAGTTGTGATTCCTGAATCTAGTTGTGATTCGTGTATTGCAAGGGGTTGGGCTAGATGACCCCTGATGTCCCTCCCAGCTCTGCAATTCTTTAAGGCCCAGTTTGGTGCCTTCCTGGCTATGACTGCAGGATTTTTGTGTGTGCGTCTCATTGTTGTTTCTCTGAGAGTGGGGAGGGCCTTCCTGTAAATCTTCTCCCGTGGCCCATCCTGCCTAATTTATGCTCTCCATGGGGCCCTTTGCACTCTTTCATCCTTCCTCCTTAATACAAACCAGAAATTTTCTTTGGCTCAGAAAATCCTGCTGCATTTCCTCCCACTGGTTCTCCCTTCCCCACCCTCGTTCCCATTTTTTTTTCTTTGCAGGGTGCGATAAGGACAAGATTTATATGGCAGAGGAAGGAGGCAGCGGGCAGGGGGTTAAAGACCCACATTTTTTTGAGATGCAGGTCAGGGAGGGGGATCTTTGAAGATAAATTTAACTGCCTCTTATCTTTTTGCTGGGGAGGCATCAGGAAAAGGTTCACAGTGAGGGAAGGGAAAGGAGATGTGAGACAGGCTGCAAAAGTGGGGACTGTTTTTGATAGAATCAGAGAACTGTAGGTAAGGAAGGGACCCGGAAGGATCATGTAGCCCTATCCCCTAGTCTGTGCCAGTTTGGGGTTCATTATAACAGCTTAATAGCCCATGCACAGGTTAATAACTCTTCCAATGGATTCAGATGGCAAGAAAGGAGATTCTGACTAAACATCTGGAAGAGTTTTCTGTTGGTAAGAGCTGTTCAACAGTGGAACAGACAGTCACAGACTCTCCTGCATTGGACGTTTTTGAACAGAGGTTGGATGGTCATCTGTCAGGGATTCTTTAGCTGTGATTCCTGCATTGAAGGTGGTTGGGCTAGATGACCCTTGAGGATCCCTTCCAAGTCTTCAATTCTCTGATTCCATGATTCCACTCTGCTGTGGCCTCAGGCTAAATAAACACAACTCTCATGGCTTGTAAGGAGCTGGGGAATTTGAAACCTAATACCAGATAAAATGTGGGAGAGGGGCACATGGAAGCATTTCTGACAATTCTCCAGTGTTTAATTGTCGGGGGGGCGGGTAGGATTGTGTTACCACAGGTGCTAGAGGCAGATGCCCATGACCTTACTCTTTTCCAAATACAGTGGTACCTCGGGTTACAGACGCTTCAGGTTACAGACTCTGCTAACCCAGAAATAGTGCCTCGAGTTAAGAACTTTGCTTCAGCGTGAGAACAGAAATCGTGCTCTGGCGGTGCGGCAGCAGCGGGAGGCCCCATTAGCTAAATTGGTGCTTCAGGTTAAGAACAGTTTCAGGTTAAGAACGGACCTCGAGAACGAATTAAGTTCTTAACCCAATGTACCATTGTAATTCTACAGCTGGAAGGAACCCTGAGGGTCATCTAGTCCAACCCCCTGCAATGCAGGAACCACAGCTAAAGAATCCCTGACAGGTAGCCACCCGACCTCTGTTTAATTATCTTCAGTGGCAGCCAGGTTCTGACTTGATGGACAAACATCCCCCAAACTTTTGGAAGCTCAGAGGTTGCATCCTGCATCACTGCAAAGGTCATTTCCCTCAGAGGTTTGAGGTTCAATCCCCTGACCTCTGTTTCAGCAGATATTAGTGATCTGCTCATGTGTTTCCTTTGTGCTGACAAAGACAGCGACCTTTTTTTCTTTTTTGGAAGTCTGCATCCCCCCTCGACAAACTCCTAACAATATTCAATTAACATTCATTTTGGACAGCAAATAATAGTTTATATAGCAATTGTCTTCACCCAAAAGGAAAGCATTGTCCAACCTGGTCATCACAGAATAAACAATGCCAGGATGGAGCTGCAGCCTCAGATAGGAAAAGAGGTGGTAAAGGAACAGCTAGCTACTTTAAATGGATTAAAATCTGATGAGGGCCTGAGGAGCTGCACCCAAGGGTATTAAAGGAGCTTGCGGATGTAATCTCAGAGCCTCTGTATATAATCTTCGAGAATTCTTGGAGAACAGATGAGGTCCCTGCAGACTGGAGGCAGGCAAATGTTGTCCCCATCTTCAAAAAGGGGTGGGACAAGAAGACTCAAGTAACAACCAGTTGGTGAGCTTGACATTTATACAGTCAATCTTTGAGTATTTAGAAAAGGATGCTGTGATTACTAAGACCCAACATGGGTTTCTCAAAAACAAGTCATTCCTGGTGAATCTCATTTCTTTTTCTGATAGAGTTACTAACTTGCTATGGACATAGTGTAACTTGATTTCAGTAAGGCTTTTGACAAAGTCTCCCATGATATTTTTTCCAGAGAAGCTGAATATGGTAATTGTTGGGTGAATTTGTAGCAAGTTGACAGACCAAACCTAAAGAAGGCTCACTAATGGTTCCTCGTTATCTTGGGGGAAAGGGGACAAGTGTGGTGCTGCAGGGTGTAGTTCTGGCCTGTAGTTGTTCAACATCTTTATGAACAACTTGGATGAATGAATTGAGGGGATAATAATAAAATTTGCAGATGACACCAAACTGGAAGGGCTACCTAATGCCGCAGAAGACAGAATTGTGATTTAAAATGACTTTAACAAATTGGAAAACTGGGCCCAAACTAAGAAAATTAACTTCAAGTGGGACAAATGTAAAGTTCTGCACTTAGGCAGGAAGAACCAGCTGCAGAAATATAACATGGGGGATACCTAGCTTGCTTATAGTACATGTGAAAAGGATCTAGGGGTCTTGGTGGAACACAAGCTGAACATGAGTCAGCAGTGTGATGCAGCAGAAAAAAGGGAAAAAAGCAAAGCTAATGCTATTTTAGGCTGCACCAACAGAAGTCTAGTGTCCCAGTCAAAGGAAGTCATAGTACTACTCTATTTTGCCTTGGTCAGACCACACCTGGAATACTGGGTCCAGTTCTTATATATGTGTGTGTGTGTATGTGTAGATATAGATATAGATATACTGTAGATATCGATATAGATATAATTATTGGTTTTACATATAATCACATTACGGAACACCATACCCTCTTGTTTTATCTCTTTGGCTCGACTGAGCCTAACGATTTCCCGCCCTCCCATCTGATAGTTTACAAAATTAAACTTTACATCTTTACATTTCTCTTCGTTTCCTATCCTTGTTATATCATTACCTAGAATATTATATTACTCAACCTGAATACGTAGCAATTTCACCTTACAGATCTTCAGATAACCCTGCTAATGATGTTAATTGCTTACAGTTGTCTTTCAAATATAATATAAATTTGTTCCAGTCCTTTTGGAATGTTTAATCTCGTTGGTTCCGGAATCTTCCCGTAGGTGTCGCCAGTTCTGCAAAGTCCACCATTTTCATCTGCCACTCCTGTTGTTTCCATCTTTGGGCTAACAAAATTTTTGGTGCAGTTGTTGCATATAAGAACAATTTTTTATCTTGCCTCGGTATCTCTCTACCCAGTATACCTAATAAAAACGCTTCTGGTTTTTTAACAAAGTTGTTTTCAAACATTTTCTTTAACTCATTATATATCATTTCCCAGAAAGCTTTTACCTCTTTACATGTCTACCACATATGGTAAAGAGTACCTTCCTTTTCCTTACATTTCCAACACCCATTTTTTGTTCTATACATTTTGGCCAGTTTAACTGGTGTTAAATACCACCTATACATCATTTTCATAACATTTTCTTTAAGTGTACTGCATGCTGTGAAGTTAAAACCTTCATTCCATAACCTCTCCTAATCTTCTAACTGTATATTACTTTGGTCCAGTTCTGGGCAGCACAATTTAAGAAGGATATTGACAAGCTGAAGCATGTGCAGAGGAGGGTGACCAAGATGATTAAGGGTGTGGAAATGGAGTCTGACTGAGGGAGTTGTGTATGTTTAGGCTGCCGAAGAAGAGACTGAGAGATGCAATGGCCACCTTCAAATATCCGAAGGAAGGGCTGTCTCATGGAAAACAGAGCAAGCTTATTTTCACCTGCTCTGGAGGATAGGACCTTAACCAAGGGATTCAAGTTGCAAGTAGATTCTGACTAAACACCAGGAAGACCTTTCTAATGGCAAGAGCTGATTGACAGTAGAATTGGCTCCCTTTTAAGGTAGCGGAATTTCCTTCCTTTGAGGTTTTTAAGCAGAGGTTGGATGGCCATCTGTCCTGGATGTGTTAGTTTTGATTCCTGCATCGCAGGGGGTTGGACTAGATGACCCTCAGGGTCCTTCCAACTCTACAATTTTATGCTTCTATAATATTTATAATTTCTATCAAATCTTGCAGCAACTTAAATTCCCTCCATCCATGATAAGACATTCCAAGTTTATCGCAGCCCCTCCAACAATTAGCTGATATGGGGGGGGATTACATTGACAAAAGAATGTAATGATATCTGCGTAGTAATTCCAAGGAGTTTTTCCGAAGAATACTGGAAAGAGATTTTAAGATTTCAAAATTTTATTCCAATTCTAGGGAATATTTCGTTTGCCAGTATGAAGATCCCATGTCTTTTTAAGGGGTTCCGCGGTCAAAGCAGCTGATGTTTTTTCAACTAAATTTACGTTAGCAAACTCTTTCTCCCCCCCCTCCCCACCCACCCCCACCCCCGCATCCTGTGACATTCAACTCTGTGGGGATTCGGTCGAACTGTGCTCCGGTCAAAAGTACACTCCCTTCAACCCCAACCTACCCCATGATCAAAACAGATGTCCTCCCAGGCACTCCAAACTGTGTACTCTCACCATGTTATAGAAGCTTTTGGTTTGGTTTAGTTTTCATGTGTATGTCTCATGAAGTTCTATGTTGTTGTTTGCCTTATATGGCTAAAATTCAATAAAAATACTTTTTAAAAAATACAGTGGTACCTCGGGTTAAGTACTTAATTCGTTCCAGAGGCCCATAATTAAACCGAAACTGTTCTTAACCTGAAGCACCAGTTTAGCTAATGGGGCCTCATGCTTCTCTCATGCCACCAGAGCATGTTTTCTGTTCTCATCCTGAAGCAAAGTTCTTAACCTGAAGCACTATTTCTGGGTTAGCAGAGTCTATAACCTGAAGCGTATGTAACCTGAAGCGTATATAACCTGAGGTACCACTGTACTATGGAAAAGAAAAAAAGGAGATTATTCGTAAAACCGAATGAAAGATCTGCTATTTATTTTTATTATTATTAAATTTATGTATCACCTTTCATTCCCTGTTTAGAGAAGTTTTTAATATTTAATGCTGTATTGTTTTTAACACTCGACTGGAAGCCGCCCAGAGTGGCTGGGGAAACTCAGCCAGATGGGCGGGGTATAAATAATATATTATTATTATTATTATTATTATTATTATTATCATTATTCAAGCAAAGGCAAAAGGACATAACAACATACAAAACAATAGCCCAGGTCCCAGACTGACACCCTTAATCCCTACACCACACTAGCGTATCCCACCTCACAGGGTTGTTGTGGGGATTAAATGAGGAGGGGGGCATCACATACATCACCTCAAAATCCTTGGAAGGAAAAAAACAAAGGTGGGATACAAATGCAACAAACGGACAAAATAAAGAAAAACTGAGCCATGGGGTTAGGAGAGACTTTTGAGTCTGACTTGTGAATTTACACCCAGCTGGCTTTTCTCTGTCTCAATTGGCTCTAGGACAGGAGGCTATATATCTGCCAGAGAGTTATCTAGGGATTTGAGCCCTGCCTCCCTTATCTCCATGATATAATCCCCTGGTCCTTTCTAGGTATCTTGCCCTCTGTTGAACCAGGCCCCAGTCTTATCAGTGGGGCCAAATCCAGGATCTGCCGTCCACCACCCTCCTTGGTCTCCGCAAGACTGATGGGCCATACCTTTGATGAGGCAGGGGTGTTTCTGCCATAGGCTTGCAGAGTTGGAAAGGATCCCAAAGGGTCAGCTAGTCCAACCCCGTGCAATTCAGGAACCCAGCCTAAGAATCCCCAACAGGTGGCTGTGCAACCTCTGTATAAAAACTTATAATGAATCATAGTGTTGGCAGGGACACCAAGGGTCATGTAGTCCTTACAATGCAGGAACTGGAGCTAAAGAATTAAGGTAGGCAGAAAGGATCACTGGAATACCTAGGAGACATAAAGTTCCAGCACCCAGCCATGCTTTCGCTGGACTCATATTTTGATCATATCCTGTACTGATTAATTCCACAGGCCTGATAACTTTTCTCATTGTTAAGAACATATGAAGAGGCTGCTGGATTAGGCCAGTGGCCCGTCTAGTACAGCATCCTGTTCTCACTCGCCTAATTACCCTAACAGCCTAGGAATCAAGATAGATTGCCCCTAAGCCTGGAAGTTCCACAGGAGCACCACAAGTGGCCTGCTGGAACAGGCCAATGGCCCACTTAATCCATAGTCTCTATCTGCCCCCAAAATGCCAGGACCATCACAAAAACCCTATCACTAGGGCTGGGCAATACCTGTTCTTCAACATTGTGATATATTACCAGCTAACCATTGTGATATAGTGAAATATCACTACATCTGAAATAAGGAGGGGCGACTGGGCTGGAGAGGGAGGGAGCAGGAGGAGCAACCAGGAGGAACAAGGCAACACACCTTCTTGGGCTGCTGAGGCTGTGGGAGGGAGGGAGGGAGTGGGAGAGCATCAAGTGGCCTTACAGGGCACAAGCGTCACTCAGGAGTGAAATCTACTGTGCTGGCAGTGGCTGGGGAGCCAACCGGGATTCACGATATATTGCCAGCTCAAAATTCTGAAGCCGTTACCACAATCTGAACTTCAAACCAGTTTCAGACAATGGATTGATATAACGCCCGGCTCTAGCCTTGATAGATCATAGAATTAAAGATTTGGAAGGGACCCTGAGGATCATCCAGTCCCACCCCCTGCAGTGCAGGAATATGCAGCTGTCCCATATGGGGATCAAACCTGCAACCTTGGTGTTATCAGCACCATGCTCTAACCTACTGACACAGCTTCTCTCTTTGTTACACAGTCCTGAATTCCCAAGTCGGAGTGGTCCAACACCCAGCCTGCAAGGCCTTTTTGCTGGTCCTCAAAGAAGTGTCATTAGCACCAGCAGTCATTGTCATTCTCTTTCCTTTTTACCTCTATATTCGTTCTGGTGTGAAGAGGGGACAAGCTGCAATTGGCTAAGACCTGAAGTGTGGGGCAAACTCTCAGCAAAAGGGATCTCCAATCCGAGGGCTTTGCAGCTGAAGGAGGGAGTTGTTGGCATCCTGCTCCATGGCACTCCTAACTGAACTCTTGGAACCAGAGCAAAAAAGCACATGGAAGGCCACAGGGAGCCCTTCTTGGCTTCCTGCCAGCTGAAACGGGATCCTTGCTTGTTTCCCTGTCCTTGTGCACCCTCTAGTGGCCACTGGTTCAATTGCAGTGGCTGAACTCTGCACCAGAGAACCAGGGAATTCCCCGATTGGAAAGAACATAATAAAGCAGAGTCAATATGCCCATGAGGTGGACTGAACAGTGCCAGATTCATGTATAGGCAAAGTAGGCTGAGGGACGCGGGTGGCACTCTGGGTTCCTGTTTACCTAAGTAGGCTGAAGCCTAGTGCCTCTAAAACTAGGGGGCCTCCCCAGCCTGCCCGCCCGCCCCCCAGCAGGCAGTTTCCCCTCTCCCAAAATTGCAAACCCAAGACTTCATGTGAGGGTAGGGCAACTTGGGCCCAGCAACTATGAGACTCAGGGCCAGGCAGTGGGGCCTTATTTGAAACTCTAGGGCCCAACTTGAATTCTTTTGTGGGGCTCCAGTTCACAGCCAAAGTCTGCAGAATCTTAGGTAAAGGTAAAGGGACCCCCCTGACCATTAGGTCCAGTCGCGGACAATTTTGGGGTTGCGGCGCTCCTCTCGCTTTGGTGGCCGAGGGAGCTGGCATACAGCTTCTGGGACATGTGACCAGCATGACTAAGCCACTTCTGGTGAACCAGAGCAGCACATGGAAACGCCGTTAACCTTCCCGCCGGAGCGGTACCTATTTATCTACTTGCACTTTGATGTGCTTTCAAACAGCTAGGTTGGCTCCCCCGTCACAGGGATTCAAACCGCCGACCTTCTGATCAGCAAGTCCTAGGCTCTGTGGTTTAGACCACAGCGCCACCCGCGTCTTAGTGATATAAATAAAATTCATCTAGATTGCCCTAGTGCACAGGGGCCAATTTGGCCCAATTGCTCCAATTGCCTAAGGGCAGCCCTGATGAGACTGTGCAGGGGCTGGACTGACAATACCTGCCCCTTCTAGGTCCCTGGGGCCACTATTCAGAGTACAGACTCCAGAGCCAGCAGGCTCAGAGTCAATAACCAGCTGCACAGCCTTTCCCAGCTCAAGGGTCAGTGGTATGTGCTGCACTTTAATCAGTGGGAGAGTGTGAGTAGGGGGCCGGCTGGGGGAGATAGACCAGGCAAGCAAGCCTTCCCAAGTCCCTTCCATTCCTTCCCTCCTCCTTGGCTTGAACACAGCAGGGCAAGCACATGTGACTGGCACTGGCCTCACCCCTCCCAGGCAGCGAAGTCTATCTTTCACACTTCACAGAGACCTGTTGGTGCCTGCAGCATGCGCTGCAGATTGCCCACAGGCAGTGCCGGATTTATGTATAAGCTAAACAAGCTGTAGCTTAGGGGCCCACTCTCTTGGGGGCCCCCAAAAAATTAAAGGGGAAAAAATCTGATGTACTTTTCCAAAATATAAGATAAAAAACAAATAAAACCACCTCCATACAGCAACAGTGTTTTGTGTTGTGTAGGCTCCTATGATGTAAGTAATGGGCCCCGCCTGCTGGCTTGCTCCCTAAAATATCACTGGCTTTAGATACTATTAGGTCCATAAATTACCATATAGCATATATTCAACACAAAAAGTAGTGACATATTTTTGTTGACAAAGGACAACTGGACATATAAAGCACCCCATTACCTTCAGGACTCGGATGCGGGTGGTGCTGTGGGTTAAACCACTGAGCCTAGGGCTTGCCGATCAGAAGGTCAGCGGTTCGAATCACCGCGACAGGGTGAGCTCCCATTGCTCAGTCCCTGCTCCTGCCCACCTAGCAGTTCAAAAGCACGTCAAGTGCAAGTAGATAAATAGGTACCACTCCAGCGGGAAGGTAAACGGCATTTCTGTGTGCTGCTCTGGTTTGGCAGAAGCGGCTTAGTCATGCTGGCCACATGACCCAGAAGCTGTACACCGGCTCCCTCGGCCAATAAAGTGAGATGAGCACTGCAACCCCAGAGTTGGTCACGAGTGGACCTAATGTTCAGGGGGCCCTTTACCTTTACCTACCTTCAGTAGCTTCAGGCAGAGAGAGGCCTTGGGGATCAGGGAAGACAGCAGTGGGAATGGATCCTCAGAGGGATCCAGAGCTACCTGTGGAAGGTAGGCCAGGCTGCAGGTTGGTAACTGGACCTCATCCCAAGGGAAAATAAATATAGGGATCTGTTCAGGGACAGAGGAACTGCGTTGTGTCTTATTTAATTTGTGCCCGGTGGCGTTTTCCTTTCTGTGTTTGATTTAAAGTGCCTTTTTGTGTTTAAAACCCTGTTACTTGTAAATAGTCAATAAAATCTTTGTTCTTTGTTTAAAAGCCCAATCCGGTGTTCTGACCATGAAGTCTCCCCCGCTCTGCCCACTATTGTTCAGCTGTGGATTGCTGCCTTGATGCAATGAACTGTTTTGGCATTATCAATGAAATTTATACCTTCTTTTCACCTGATTCAAAAGTGCCTAAATATTTGTCAGACACTAGGTGGGATGCACAGGCAAAAGCTACAGAAGCTGTTTCGGAAAGTTACAGTGCTATCACTGGTGCCCTCAGTCATTTCTACTTTGACATTAATGGGAAGGGGGAGACCAGACTTCAAGCTAACAATCTTTTGCAGAAAATGGAAGAACTGGAATTTGTGTTTATGGTGCATTTTTGGACCTATGTGCTAGGCCATTTTCACAGGTCAGCAAAGCCCTTCAGAAATCAGACCTGTTATTGAGTTCTTGTGCAAGTTTGTACAGTTCACTTCCAGATTATTTAAGGAAAATTAGAGAAGATTTTGATGAGCTTGAGAAACAAGAAAAAGCCACCTTGGCAAATGTTAACTACAAAACAAGGAGACAAAGAGTGAGGGAACAGCAGATAAATGACAGAAGTGCACCTGATGCCTCAGATGTACTTTCTTCAAGAGATACTGGTAAGTTTAGGATAAAATCCTTTATTCCTTTATACTTTTTTCTCTTTGGTGATCACTCGTAGCTGAGTAAGATTTTCTTCCATAAACATGGTTTTAACAATGAGTCCATAAGTGACTGTGGAGGCCAATTCTGGACCCACACATCCTTCCACAGTGGGGACACTGGTTCCACTGGTGGATAAAAAAGGCTTAAGAGATCCAGGACATATCCGACACTCATGATGCACAGAGTTTCTTTAAAGCCACAAAGACCATCTATGGGCCAATAAATCATGGCATATGCTCCCTACACTCAGCAGACAGTACCACACTTCTAAAAGATAAAGAAGCTATTGCACTGTGCTGGAAAGAACACTACCAACATCTCCTTAACCACAACTCCCCCGGAGCTGCTGAGGTCCTCTCACAAATTGTGCAAAAACAAGTTCGAGATGAGCTTGCAGTATCTCCAAATCTAGAGAGTTGTGTACAACTATTAACCAAACGAAAAACAACAAAACCAGTGGACCTGATGGGATACCTGCTGAAATCTTCAAAGTGGGTGGAATTGAAGTTACACAACTTCACATGCTCATCGAAAAAATCTGGGAAAGAGAAGTGATCCCAGACTTTAGGGATGCCAAAATTATCAATCTCTTTTTTTTAAAAAAAGGTGACAGAACTGATTGCGGAAACTATCAAGGCATCTCTCTATTAGCTGTGGCCGGCAAAATTCTTGGAAAGATCTTAGCAAACCATCTCTTAACAATATCCGAGGTGACCCTTCCTGAATCCCAAAATGGTTTTTGGCCTTCTAGGGGGACAGTGCACATGATTTTCACTGCTCGACAGCTTCAGAAAAATGCAGAGAGCAAATCCAACTCCTGTATATGACGTTTATTGACCTGACTAAGGCTTTCGACACTGTAAATTGTAACGCCCTGTGGACTGTCCTTCTGAAAACTGGCTGCCCAGATAAATTTGTAAACATCATTCAGCTCCTCCATGATAATATAACAGCAACAATCGCAGATAACAATGGCTCTCAAAGTGAACCATTCACAGTAGGATCAGGTGTTAAACAGGGTTGTGCTATTGCCCCAGCTCTATTCATTATTTTCATTGCCATGATCCACCAGAGGTCAGCAAACGTTTTCAGCAGGGGGCCGGTCCACTGTCCCTCAGACCTTGTGGGCGGCCAGACTATATTTTTTTTGGGGGGGGGGGGGAATGAATGAATTCCTATGCCCCACAATAACCCAGAGATGCATTTTCAATAAAAGGACACATTCTACTCACGTAAAAACACCAGGCAGGCCCCACAAATAACTCAGAGATGCATTTTCAATAAAAGGACACATTCTACTCGCGTAAAAACACCAGACAGGCCCCACAAATAACCCAGAGATGCATTTTAAATAAAAGGACACATTCTACTCACGTAAAAACACCAGGCAGGCCCCACAAATAACTCAGAGATGCATTTTCAATAAAAGGACACATTCTACTCATGTAAAAACACACTGATTCCCGGACCGTCCACAAGCCAGATTAAGAAGGCGATTGGGCTGGATCCAGCCTCCGGGCCTTAGTTTGCCTACTCATGTCCCCACTGGGGTATAAATCATATATCAAACAGAAGGAAAGTTCTTAAATCTGATTCCTTTATTAGATGCACTTGAAGCCAATTTAAAAAGAAGTACTGTGTACAGTGATGTTTCACAATTGTTTTCCATTTTTGCTAATCTGACAGTATCTAAGCAAGAAATTCAGCAAGGTGTTGAACTGTTGATGGAAACATACCCAGAAGATATTGACCTGAAACTTCTTGATGAACTTTTGCACTTTCACCTGTACGTGAGACAAAGCCATAGGCTTACAGCAGAGCACTCTCTGTCTCATACAGAACTTTATCAAATTGTATACAGTCATACCTCGGGTTAAAGACGCTTCGGGTTAAATCTTTTCAGATTGCGTCCCGCGGTGACCCGGAAGTAACAGAATGGGTTACTTCCAGGTTTCGCTGCTCACACATGCACAGATGCTCAGAATGATGTCATGCACATGCGCAGACGCAGTGAATCGCGACGCACAGACACGGATTGCGCTCTGCTCATGATGTGAATGAGGCTCTGGAACGGATCCCGTTCGCATCCAGAAGTACCACTGTACAAGGAAAAAATTCAGCTGGCCTTTCCTTGCAGCTATTTCTTAGCTTTATGGTCACCAACTGCTTAGGAGAGAGGAGTTTTTCAAGACTCAAAAGAATTAGAAATGAATTAAGGGCCATGATGTCTCAAGAGAGGTTGTCTGCACTGAGCATTTTGTGCACTGAAAGTGACAAACTTAGACAAACGTATTTTAATGAAGTTTTGGATTATTTTGTTATGAGAAAGGCTAGGGGGGGAAAACATTTTTAGTCTTACTGTATTTGATGGTTGTAATTTACTTCTTAATATGTATTTTAAAACTGACTGTTTAATGACACCATAAAGTAGATTCTAAAAGTGTCACACTGTTAGGTAATCATGATCATATTATTTACACTTCCCAGGCAATATAATTTGTAAATTCAATGTGTTTTTGAAGAAGAAGAAGAAGAAGAAGAAGAAGAAGAAGAAGAATTTATTTATTTTTACCCCACTCATCTGGCTGGGTTTCCCCAGTCACTCTGGGCAGCTTCCAACAAAAATGAAAAATACATTAAAACATCAGTCATTTAAAACTTCCCTAAAAAGGGCTGCCTTCAGATGTCTTCTAAACGTCAGGTAGTTGTTTATCTCTTTGACATCTGATAGGAGGGTGTTCCACAGGGCAGGCGCCATTACTGAGAAGGCCTTCTGCCTGGTTCTCAGTGTCTGGGCAGAACGATGGAGGTGGAGACGCTCCTTCAGGTATACTGTGCTGAGGCCATTTACGGTTTTAAAGGTTAAACACCAACACTTTGAATTGTGCTCAGAAATGTAGTGGGAGCCAATGTAGGTCTTTCAAGAATCTGAGCGACTTTATCTGTAAAAAACTTTGCAAAGTCATTGCAAGAGATCTTGGGGTCTTTACCAGGCCCTGATGGCAAAGGTGGTTCCATTAAATTGTGAACCACCTAAAAGAGTCTCCTGCTACTATTTTCTGCAGATGCAATAGAGGCAGTGAAGAAAGTCCTCTTTGCCATCGCTATTGCCACTTGGTAGGCTTGACGTTGAGCTCTAGCCCGTGTCCAGTCAGATTCAAAATGAGAGTTTTTTCTCTAGCTGTCTCAGCGATTTTTTCTTCGCCCTCAGATCCGTAGAAAACCACAGGGCTGTCTGGGCTCCATGCAATTGGAGAGGGCGCTTTGGAGCCACACAGTTGATAGCCCTGGTTAACTCCACATTCCAGCAGGCCACCAGGGAATCAGCTGAAAGGCCATCAACATGGGATAAAGCATACCCTACCACTCTCTGGAAACCATTTGGATCCATTAAGTGGCGGGGGCAAACCATCCAAATCGGTCCCACCTCCTTGCAGAGGGGAAGGGTCACGGAGAAGTCCAGTTGCACCAGGAAGTGATCTGACCATGGCACTTCTTTTGTTTCACTTTTACTTAATGTCAGATCACCCACGCCAATAAGGTGATCTCCGTTTTCCTAAAAAATAATGCTTATTCCACAATAGGTTTACAAAGTTCAGTTATTGCAAAAGTTTTTCAGTGTTAATTTTAACATTTAAGCATTTTTTTAAATCACCATGGTATTTACGGTAACAATAATATCTTATGTCCTTTAGAGGAGAAATTGTGAATTGCAGAATTTTAAATACCCGTCATCATCCTTGGCTTCACTCAATTTTGTTTATAACACTCTTCCATTTTCTTCTAGTTGTGAGGGTGAGGGATTGGGAGGGGCCTCACAAGTGGAGTAGCCTAGGCAGTGACGGAGCTTCATGCTCTGGCATGGGGGGGACGGAGAGCAGGTGGGGGGCGGGGCTGGTGCACGTCCTGGGGACACCGCACACTGCCTGCAGGGGCGTGGCACCCAGCGTGGGTGGGGAGGCAGCCACGATGGCACCCCACTGGGATCGCGCTGCCAGGTGCGGTGCGCTCCCCCTGCATTCCTCTTCCTCCGCCAGTGAGCCTAGGGCCTCTCTTCATCTAAATCCAGCCCTGGGGCTGAAGAAGCTCTGTGTAGTTGTGGAACCCCAAGAGGTAGGACCCCATGGGCACCCCACCTGCTCAACCTCTGGTGAAGAGGTGGCAGCAGCAGCAACTTCCAGCGAGTTCTTGGAATGCCTCTACGAAATCTCATTAGTCAGTGCCAGAACCTGCATCCACCACTTCGCAGGAGCCTCTGTGCAAACTGGAGAAGGGAAGCTTCACAGGGCAGGGGACAACCCTAACAATGGGGCAGCAACTTCCCATTTTGGCTCAGGTGATGAAGCAGGATATTCTGCCCCTGCAATGCAGGAATCACTGACAAATGGCCCCTTTCTGCCCCCTGCCCTCTTCAATGATATAAAGGTAAAGGGACCCCTGACCATTAGGTCCAGTCACGGACAACTCTGGGGTTGTGGCGCTCATCTCACTTTACTGGCCAAGGGAGCCAGCATACAGCTTCTGGGTCATGTGGCCAGCATGACTAAGCCGCTTCTGGCGAACCAGTGCAGCGCATGGAGACCTTCCTACTAGAGCGGTACCTATTTATCTATTTGCACTTTGACGTACTTTCAAACTGCTAGCTTGGCAGGAGTTTTTATGATACAGTGGTACCTTGGGTTAAGTACTTAATTCGTTGGGGACCCTTCCAACTTTATAAGGCAATCCTCTGCCTCTGGGAAACGGATGAAGCTGTGGGGGACTGCTATGTGCTGCTGTCCTGACACCACAACATGGATACTTGGGATGAAATGGTTCAGGAAGAAGACATTCCCCCAAAACTAAGTCAGTGCCCCCTCCCTGACATCAGCGAGGTGTAGTGGTTAGAGTGTCGGACTAAGGACCAGGGAGGGACGGGGGTTCAAATTTTCTTCCAGCCATGAAGCCCACTGGGAGTGACCTTGGGAGCCAGCCACTGCCTTTTGGCATGACTTACCAAACAGGGTGAGGGACGCGGGTGGCACTGTGGGTTAAACCACAGAGCCTAGGACTTGCCGTTCAGAAGGTAGGCGGTTCGAATCCCTGCGACGGGGTGAGCTCCTGTTGCTCGGACCCTGCTCCTGCCAACCTAGCAGTTCGAAAGCACGTCAAAGTGCAAGTAGATAAATAGGTACCACTCCGGCAGGAAGGTAAACGGCGGTCCGTGCGCTGCTCTGGTTCGCCAGAAGCAGCTTAGTCATGCTGGCCACCTGACCCGGAAGCTGTACACTGGCTCACTCGACCAATAAAGCAAGATGAGCACCGCAACCCCAGAGTCGGTCACGACTGGACCTAATGGTCAGGGATACCTTTACCTTTACCTTACATAACAGGGTTGTTGTGGGGATTAAATGAGGCCTAGGACCTGGAGACCAGGGTTCAAATTCACACTTGGCCACAAAGTTTGCAACTCATCTCACTCACCTCCCACTTGGCTACAAAGTTTGCTGGGTGTGACCTTAGGGGCCTGTCGCCACCTTCCACCAGCCTAACTCACCTCACTCACTTCACTCACCTCACAGTCGTGTTGTTAAGGATTAAATGAGGAGGAGGAGAACAATTAAAGCACCACCCCCAGCTCTTTGGAGGAAAGCTGGGGTGTAAATGCCGTGAGTAAATAAGCTCAATCATGGTAAGATGTAATCTGCACTTCTGGAGGCTGGAAGCCTAGGAGAGTGGTGGGGCTCCTGTCCCTTCAAAAGGAAAATGAGGCTAGGGTTGCCACTCATAAGAACATAAGAAGAGCCAGTGTCCCATCTAGTCCAACATCCTTCTTACACAGGAGCCAACCAGATGGGAAACCCACAAGTAGGATCCCAGCACAAGAGCGATTCTTTCCACTTGTAGTTCCCAGCAGCTGGTATTCAGAAGCATTGGTACCTCCAGCTGTGGAAGCACAGCAGAGCCATTGTGGCTAGTAACCATTGAGAGCCCTCTCCACTATGGTGGGCATCAATGCCGTCTGTGGGAATTTCTTTCATCTTTCACAAATCTCCCGACTGCCATGACCGCGCAACCAACGGAATGACGAGCTAGAGAGGAGTGCTTTTTTCAATCCACTTTCTCCATGCCATGCATCATTTTATAAATTTCTACCATGTCATATCGTCCTCACCTTTTCTCCAAATTGTCCCAAATTGCTGCAACCTTTTCTCCTTGGGGAGCCACTCCAATTGCCTTGACTGCTTTGCTTGCCCTTTTCTGAACCTATCCCAACTCCACAATATCCTTCCTGAGGTGAGGCGGCCAGAACTCTACACAAATGTACTGTAGATTTGCATAACGGGGCATTATGATACCTGCAGTTTTCAATTTTCAGTTCCTTTCCTTATGACCCTTAGCATTGAGCTTGCCTTTTTCACAGCCACCAAATACTAGGCCACCTCATTTGGATGAAGAATTTGCAAGAACCCGTCCCACAAAGATCTTTCAGATACCACCACAAAAATGGGCTACCTTGTCCTTGGTACTTCAAAGGTACTTCAAAGGTTTTGGCCTAAAAAGCCTTATGTGTCTTAGGATCCCAATACATCCCAATTGGAACCGCCCCAGACCCTACGACCATCAATTGAAGCCCTTTTCTGTGCTCCCATTCCATGGGAGGTCTGCAGGTTGGCCATGCGTGAATAGGGCCTTTTCAGTAGTGGCTCCCACCTTGTGAAATGCTCTCCCCAATGAGAGCTCTCCTGGCACCATCATTACATAACTTTAAGTGCTAGGCAAAAACATTTCTTTTCTGCCAGGCCTTTTTGGCTTTTAATTAATAATAGAATTGTAGGGTCTGAAGTGTTCCAGGGCTCATCTAATCCAACCCTTGCAATGCAGGAATCTCAGCTAAAACACCCCTAACAAGTGGCCATCCAACCTCTGTTTGGAAACCTGCAATTGAGCCACCTTAGTTAACATCAATAGTAATTTTATGATACTATATCTTTAACTCCCAGGCAAAAATAAATAAATAAAATCCTCTTTTGCCAGGTCTTTAGCTTTTAACTATGACCCTTTTTTGCACACATAAGTTTTAATCTAGTTTGTGTGTATATAGATATACAGTGTTTGGGGGGGAGTATTTGATCCCCTGCTAAATTTGCCCATTTGCCCTCTGATGAAGAAATGACCAGTCCATAATTTTAATGGTAATTTTTTTTGTAGCTGTGAGAGACAGAATAACAACAGGAAAACCCCCAGAAACTCATAAGACAAAAGTCAGAGATTGATGTGTATTATAATGAGTGAAATAAGTATTTGATCCCCTATCAACCAGCCAGATGTCAGGCTACCTGGTATCTTCACTGTATGTAATGAGCTAAGATTAGAAGTGCCTGCTGTCGAGGTCTTACCTATAATCCCAGCTCGTTATAGTACAGTGGTACCTCTGGTTATGTACTTAATTTGTTCCGGAGGTCCGTTCTTAACCTGAAACTGTTCTTAACCTGCAGCACCACTTTAGCTAATGGGGCCTCCCGCTGCTGCTGTGCCGCCGGAGCACGATTTCTGTTCTCAACCTGAAGTGTATGTAACCTGAAGCGTATGTAACCCAAGGTACCACTGTACACCAGTATACTAATATCTTTACAAATAAAATAAATTACCCTCTAAGAGACCAAAGGAGCAAGCATACCAGCCATGTTCTTCTCTGGATTAGTTAATTATACTGGAATTGGAAACCTGTTCATAGAATTATTGGGTTGCAGAGTTGGAAGGAAGCCAAAGGGTTATCTAGTCCAACCCCGTGCAATGCAGCAACTTTCCCATCCAAGCTACTATGTGTTTCCTACAATAAATAACTTTATCATTTGCTTACCAACAGGCGTGTATTTGCAGCAAGCCAAGCCGACTTTCTAACAAAGATTCACTAGTTCATTCTGCATATCAAAAAGGCTTCCAATAGGTAATCAACCCTGTAATCCCATTGCAATGTATTTATGAATTGCATTTCTATCCCGTCTTTTTCTTGTAAGAGCTCAAGGTGGCATACATGGCTTTTCTGCTCATTTAACCTCCACAATAACCCTGCAAGAGAGGTTAGGCTGACAGGCAGTGACCAGCCCCCTAAGTCATGCCCAGAGGCTCTCTTGCCCGGGCAGAGGTCTCCAGAAAAACACCAAGCAGGGGGAGTAATAGTGGTAATAATTATTATGGTCAAAGACCAATTCAAGACCAAGCAGGGGGAGATATATCTGGGCTCTGAGGCTCCCTCCTATGTCTCACCTGCTGCTCCCCACCTTGAATGGCCTTCTGCAGGATGAAGCTGTTTTAATGCTGTGATGCAATTGCTGTTGATGGGCACTTGGATTAAGGAAAAAATCATACCATTTTGGTGTTTTACAACTGCTTAATGGATTTTAAAAATGTCAAAGTGATTATTTTGAGTTTGTTGCGCATTTTGAAGAAAGTATTGGTATGAAAAATGCCAAAGCTTTGGGGGAACTGATCATTATTGGGGAGGTTTTTTTTAAGGAAAAGAGGTTTTGAATAGTGCTGTTGTTACTATCTGTATTTCAACCACACTGTTTTAATCATAAGCAGCCTTGAGTCCCAGTCTGGGGGAAAAGTGGACTAGGAGAAGGAGAAGGAGGAGAAGTCTAGACAAACCAAAAAGCCAGTGGTGACATAGTGGTTAGAGTGGTTAGCTAGAACCTGAGAGAGCCCAGGATGTGAATCTGCACTCAGCCATGAAGGTCACTTGATGTGACCTTGGGCCAGTCACTCACTCTGACCCACCTCACAGGGTTATGGAATCATTGAATCTTCTCTGGATTAAACACCCCCAACTCCCTTAACCGTTCGTCATCTGGCTTGGTTTCCACACACACAGCTTTATTGTAGTTCATAGACCCAAAATGCACAGTAAAACAAATGGCATATATCAACAGTTATTAAGGCGTAAGAGTGGCTTTGCTAGCCAACAGAGGAGCTCTAGCCCATAGATACTGATTTCTGATTCTTCCTGCCTCTGAGAGAAATTGTGCTGCAGCCAGTGTAATAGAATCAGTCTTATCCTCAAAGAGAACTTTAACATAAAAGGAGTCAGCAAATCCAGGTTGTTCTGTTAATATTGGTTTGATTAGAAGCTGTCTAACATGGTTATACAGACTACAGTATAATAAAATGTGTTTCATACATTCAACATCCTGGGAACATGGGCACAGCCAGCCACTGCGTCTTAGCCTGTCCTACCTTACATGATTGATGTGAGGTTTAAAAGAGGGAAAGAACCATTATTCCAGCTTGAGATCCTTGGGGGGGGGGGGAAATGTGGGGTATGTCATTATTATTACATTTAAATTCTCTTCACTATTAATTACAATTCAAATTATTATTATTAAATAATTGTTACAAAAGGAGCAAGTGCATTGATTAAAATCTACATTAAAAATAAAAAATGAAAACTTTTAAAAATCATTCTTTTCTTTTTTAAAAAACTGCATTAAAACATCCGACCCATGAGCAAAAGGCCACAGAAAGCTAAGAATCAATGGCATAGAGAAAAAGGAACAGTTTTTGTTTTGCTTGGCACTTAAAGATGGTGCCAGGTGAGCCTCCCAGGGAAGAACCTTCCACAGGTGGGGAGCCACTACTGAAAAGGCCTTGTTCTACTGTCACAAATGAAAAATAATAACTTTTATTATCCCCCATCAGAGTGCAAAGTTCAAACAAGCAGGAGTGACTGTCTCAGCTACTTCAGACTCTCAGATGGGGGAGGCACAGGATGTGATAGAGACCAAACAGAGGGGGACCCACAATTGTCATGACCCCCCCCCCTCAACCACCTGGCAGGGGAAATGGGCCTCTACAGGTTCTGGGAGGCAGACGAACTGAAGGCGCCCTCCTTTGTAAGGAGGATGCCTTTGAGGGGTGTGGAGGTGCTTCATAGAATACTAGAGTTGGAAGGCACCCCAAGGTTCCTCTCATCCAACCCCATGCAATGCAGGAATCACAGTTAAAGGATCCCTGACGGGTAACCGTCCAAACTCTGCTTTAAAACCTCCAACAAAGGAGAGCTCGCCACCTTCCCAGGGAGTCCCTTCCACAGTCGAGAGAGTGGGCGTCCAGGAAATGTAGGAGCGGCGGCGGCGGCGGCGGCGGCGGCGCGTGCTTCTTGGCCGAAGGCTGGCCGGAGCTGTCCTTTCAGAACCACAGCGCCGGCGGAGAGAGGCTGTCGCGACAATGGAGATGCTCGGGAACCGTCGACGGAAGCCCGAGGCCCTTTCTCCGTCCCTCCCGGGGAAAAAGTTGCCCGGAGAGGGTGCCTGGAAGGGGTAACGGAGGGGGGGTTAATTGAGGGGAGCCAGATTGGAGGGGGACCCCAGAAGGAGTCTCTGCCCGCTGCCCCACTAGCTGTCCGGCCAAGGGAAGGAGGAAGCGCGCGGCCGGCTCGAGGGGTGTTGGGGCCGGTAGCAAGCAGCGCGCACGCGCCCTCGCGCAGCAGCAGCAGCAGCCCACTCCCCACCCCATTCCTCAAGGTGTTCACGGAAGATGGCGACGGCTTGAAGGCGAGCGATGGGCAGGCGGAGTTCCCCCCGGCGCCAGGCTCCTGCTCCGCGACGCGGCTGTCCGGAGGAGAAGCGGGCGAAGGCGGAGCGGGCGCGCGGCGAGCGATCGGGAGCGAGCCGGCCGGCCAGGCCCCGTCGGAGCTGAGCGGGGATGGGGGGGAGGGGGAGAAGGAGGAGGGCCGAGCGGTGACGGACGGACGGAGCCGGAGCCGGGGGATGCCGACGCGCCGGGGCCGGCCATGGTGAGGGGCCTCCCGTCGGCGGCGACGCAGCACCATGCCCTGCCCGGCGGGAGCCCTTAGCAGCAGCAGCAGCCCCGCGGCGGCAGCGGCAGGAAGAGGCTGGGGGCGCCCTCGGGGCGGGGATCGGCGGCGGAGGGCGCGGCGGCGGACGGGGGGCGCCGCTGCCGCGCGTCGCCTCGTGGCCGGGGATGCTTCTGCCGCCGCCGCCCGTCGTCGCCGAGCCACCATGCCGCGGAGGAGGAGGAGGAGGAGGCCGGTGACATTACCGGGGAGGGGGTGCGGAGAGGAGCCCCGAGAAGGAAGAGGAGCCGGAGCCCCCCCGCCGCCGCCCCCTCCAAAAATATGACCGGCGGCGCCGCCTCCCAGAACCGCCGCCGTTGCATCCGAACCCCGCCGAACCCCCCCGAGAAACCGTGCGCCGACTCGGAGCGGGCCCAGAAATGGCGCCTGTCGCTGGCCTCTCTCCTCTTCTTCACCGTCCTTCTCTCCGACCGGCTCTGGCTTTGCGCCGCCGCCGGGGCCCAGCTCAGAGCCCAGGATAGGAGCGTCGCCCAACCGGAGGCCGCGGTGAGGAGCGGTGGAGGCGCAGCCCCGACAGCGGAGGTGCGGCTCTGCCCCAACCAGGACTTGAGCTCAGCTTGTGGCCAACCGGCCGCGCCTCCCAGACCAGAAGCCGCGGCGGCGAGCAGCCCCGACGGCGCGGCCCCGACGGCGCAGCCCTGCCTGGACTTAAGCTCTGCCTGCAGCCACCGCCGCCTCTTGCAAGGGCCGCCCGGGTCCGCCTTCCCGGCCGCCGCGCCTGCTGAGGCGTCCCCGCCGCAGCTAGCCTTCCTGGAGCGGCACTTCCGCGGCTTGCGGCTCCCTTTCTGCCAAGCCTACACCGTCTGGGACCTGCTGCTGGGCATGGCCGCCGCGGAGAGCCTGGACTGCAGCCTCCGGAGCCTGTTGGCCGACGTGGCAGCGGCGGCAGGCGGGGCGCAGCGCGGGGAGGCCTGCAGCAGCTGTCTCGAGGCCTACCAGAGGCTGGACCAACACGCTCAGGAAAAGTACGAGGAGTTCGAGGAGCTGCTGGAGAAGTACCTGCAGGCCGAGGACTATTCCGTGCGCTCCTGCCTGAGAGACTGCAAGGTAGGGTTGTCGTCGTCATCGTTGCTTCTGTTGTTGTTGTTAATTACATTTATAGACTGCCCTGTTTTCTCTAAGGAGCTCAGTGTGGCGCACATACCATATTTCTCCCTGTTTTATCCCCACAAGAACCCTGCAAGGTAGGCTGAGAGGCAAAGACTGGCTCCCAAGGTCACACCCAATGAGATTCATGGCCACGTGGGGATTTGAACCCTGGTATCACCCAGCTCATAATTCAGCCCTTTAACCTCTACACTATTATCCAACCCCGAGCGAAAGCTTTTAATGTTTAACAGACTATTGTATTTTAATATTTTGTTCGAAACTGCTCAGAGTGGCTGGGAAAACCCAGCCAGATGGGTGGGGTATAAATAATAAATTATTATTATAGTATCATTATACACCACACTTGCTCTCACTTGTGAGAATTTGTAGAATGGGGGGTCACCCCAGGAGCTGAGACTGCCTTCTAGGCTCCTTCCTCTCCCATGGAAGGAATCTGGGCTTTCTCTTATTTCATTACATTTATTCATTGCACTTATTTCCACTTTAGGGGCCAGCCCCTCCTCATTTAATCCCTGCAACAACCCCGCAAGATAGGTTAGCTTCAGAATAGACAGTGTCTGGACCCCAAGGTTGCACCCAGTGAGCTGTAGGGCTGAGCAGTGATTTGAACCCTGGTTCCTCAGGTCCTCATCCTCATTGATCCCCACAACAACCCTGAGAGGTAGGTTAGACTGACAAGTAGATACTGTGTTCCCCGCCTCCCGTGAGTTTCCTGGAGTCTGAGAGGGGGTTTGAACCCTGAGCTCTCACAGGTCCATAGTCCAACCTTCTAACCATTATACCACACTGGCTCTCTGGGAGTAAGTTACTTGTTTTGCTTCAGGGATGGCTAGCAGACCCTGTTTTGAGCTCAAGGGTGACTAATATAACCCCATTTGCCTGCCTACCTTACTCATTTGAAGTACCATGTGAGGCCCCTGTGTGGGAAGAAATGGAGGGGCTGCTGGTCTTGTATCCCTGCTTGAGGGATGAGTCCAGGTTGTGCGGGAGGTAGCATGGCTCGGATCTAGGTGCAGAATCATGGAATTGTAGTAAAAGCACAGGAAAACAGTAAAAGCAGGGGAAACAGAGGGTCAGTGAATTGGGAGAGGTTTGGCATCAGTGGCTGCTAGCCATGATGGCTATGCTCTGCCTCCACCGTGAGAGACAGGAATGCTTCTGAATACCAGTTGCTGGAAACCAACTCTCAGAAGTTCATGTGTCTTCCATAGCACCCAGTTACATTATGGGACTCAGGCAGGAGGCAGTGGTGAGTGGCTGTAAAAGAGGACTGAACAGATTTTTGAAAAGGAGAAAGCTATTGATGGCTGCTGGCCAGAATGGCTGTGCTCTGCCTCTAGCATCTGAGGCATCAATGCTTCTGAGTACCAGTTGCTGGAAGCCACTGAAGGGGAGAGTTGCTCTTGTGCTTAGGTCCTCCTTGCAGATCTCCCTTTGGGGTATCCAGTTGGTCACTATGAGAATTCTGGACTAGATGGGCCTTTGGCCTGACCTAGCAGGCTTTTGTTCTGCTCTTCTGCTCATGTTCCGCATGCTGGTTTCCCGCAGGCATATGTGCCCCTGTTGCAAGATACTGCTGGACTCCAACTCCCATCAGCCCCAGTTGTCATCATGTCTAGAGGTCAGGAAGGAGGGTGGGAGTTGTAGTCCAGCAGCAAGTGAACAGCTCTGTTCTGTGGCAACGTTATTAATGCTATCATTATTAATTAAATATACCGTACTAGTCTCAAAGTGACATATAATATTTTAAAGGAATGAACAAACATAAATACATGAAACCATTTTTTTAATTAAAAAAAAATCAGCTCTGTATGAACCTCGGCTTATTGCTGATATATACAGTGGTACCTCGGGTTACATACGCTTCAGGTTACAGACTCCGCTAACCCAGAAATAGTACCTCGGGTTAAGAACTTTGCTTCAGGATGAGAACAGAAATTGTGCTCCGGCGGCGCGGCGGCAGCAGCAGGCCCCATTAGCTAAAGTGGTGCTTCAGGTTAAGAACTGTTTCAGGTTAAGAATGGACCTCCAGAATGAATTAAGTACTTAACCCGAGGTCCCACTGTACTGCAAATAAAAGCAATCATATACAGTGAGGGGGGAAAGTATTTGATCCCCTGCTAAATTTGCCCATTTGCCCTCTGACGAAGAAATGACCAGTCCATAATTTTAATGGTAGGTTTATTGGAGCTGTGAGAGACAGAATAACAACAGGAAAACCCCCAGAAACCCAGAAGACAAAAGTCAGAGACTGATGTGCATTATAATGAGTGATATAAGTATTTGATCCCTTTGCAAAAGATGACTTAGTACTTGGTGGCAAAACCCTTGCTGGCAATTACAGAGGTCAGACGTTTCTTGTAGGTGGCCGCCAGGTTTGCACACATCCTGGGAGTTATTTTGTCCCACTGCTCTTTGCAGATACTCTCCAAGTCAGTAAGATTTCGAGGCTGATGAGTAGCTACTCAAACCTTCAGCTCCCTCCACAGATTTTTGATGGGATTAAGGTCTGGAGACTGGCTAGGCCACTCCAGGACCTTAATGTGCTTCTTCTTGAGCCACTCCTTTGTTGCCTTGGCCATGTGTTTTGGGTCATTGTCATGCCAGAATACCCATCCTCGACCCATTTTCAATGCCCTGGCTAAGGGAAGGAGGTGCTCACCCAAGATATGACGAAACATGGTCCCGTCTATCGTTCCTTCAATGCAGTGAAGGTGTCCTGTCCCCCTAGCAGAAAAACACCCCCAAAGCATAATATGTCCCCCTCCATGTTTGACGGTGGGGATGGTGTTCTTGGGGTCGTAGGCAGCATTTCTTCTCTTCCAAACACAGCGAGTTGCATTGATGCCAAAGAGCTCAATTTTGGTCTCATCTGACCACAACACTTTTACCCAGTTCTTCTCTGGGTCATTCAGATGTGCATTGACAAACTGCACACAGGCCTGTACATGTGTTGTCTTGAGCAAGGGGACCTTGCGCGCTCTGTAAGATCTCAGTCCTTCACGGCGTAGTGTGTTACCAACTGTTTTCATGGTCCCAGCAGCCGTGAGATCATTGACAAGTTCTCCCTGTGTAGTTCTGGGCTGCTTCATCACTGTTCTCATGATCACTGCAACTCCACAAGATGAGATCTTGCATGGAGCCCCAGACTGAGGGAGGTTGACAGTTATTTTGTGTGTCTTCCATTTGCAAATTATTGCACCAACTGTTGTCACCTTCTCACCAAACTACTTGGCAATAGTCTTGTAGCCCAGTCCAGTCCTGTGCAGGTCTACAATCTTGTCCCTTACATCCTTGAGCAGCTCTTTGGTCTTGGTCATGGTGGCTACTTTGGAATCTGCTGGGTTGATTGCTTCTGTCGACAGGTGTCTTTTGTACAGGTACAGTGGTACCTCGGGTTACATACGCTTCAGGTTACATACACTTCAGGTTACAGACTCCGCTAACCCAGAAATAGTGCCTCGGGTTAAGAACTTTGCTTCAGGATGAGAACAGAAATCACGTGGCAGCGGCGCAGCAGCAGCGGGAGGCCCCATTAGCTAAAGTGGTGCTGCAGGTTAAGAACAGTTTCAGGTTAAGAACGGACCTCCGGAACAAATTACCGTAAGTACGTAACCAGAGGTACCACTGTACTATAACGAGCTGGGATTATAGGTAAGACCTTGACAGCAGGCACTTCTAATCTCAGCTCGTTACATACAGTGAAGATACCAGGTAGTATCTCAGCCTAACCTCTCTTGCAGGGTTATTGTGGAGGTTAAATGAGCAGAAAAGCCATGTATGCCACCTTGAGCTCTTACAAGAAAAAGACGGGATAGAAATGCAATTCATAAATACATTGCAATGGGATTACAGGGTTGATTACCTATTGGAAGCCTTTTTGGTATGCAGAATGAACTAGTGAATCTTTGTTAGAAAGTCGGCTATGGCTTGCTGCAAATACACGCCTGTTGGTAAGCAAATGATAAAGTTATTTATTGTAGGAAACACATAGTAGCTTGGATGGGAAAGTTGCTGCATTGCACGGGGTTGGACTAGATAACCCTTTGGCTTCCTTCCAACTCGGCAATCCAATAATTCTATGAACAGGTTTCCAATTCCAGTATAATTAACTAATCCAGAGAAGAACATGGCTGGTATGCTTGCTGCTTTGGTCTCTTAGAGGGTAATTTATTTTATTTGTAAAGATATTAGTATACTGGTGTACAGTGGTACCTTGGGTTACATACGCTTCAGGTTACATACGCTTCAGGTTGAGAACAGAAATCGTGCTCCGGCGGCACAGCAGCAGCGGGAGGCCCCATTAGCTAAAGTGGTGCTGCAGGTTAAGAACAGTTTCAGGTTAAGAACGGACCTCCGGAACAAATTAAGTACGTAACCAGAGGTACCACTGTACTGTAACGAGCTGGGATTATAGGTAAGACCTCGACAGCAGGCACTTCTAATCTTAGCTCATTACATACAGTGAAGATACCAGGTAGCCTGACATCTGGCTGGTTAATAGGGGATCAAATACTTATTTCACTCATTATAATACACATCAATCTCTGACCTTTGTCTTCTGGGGGTTTTCCTGTTGTTATTCTGTCTCTCACAGCTACAAAAAAACCTACCATTAAAATTATGGACTGGTCATTTCTTCATCAGAGGGCAAATGGGCAAATTTAGCAGGGGATCAAATACTCCCCCCCAAACACTGTATATCTATATACACACAAACTAGATTAAAACTTATCATATGTGCAAAAAAAGGTCGTAGTTAAAAGCCAAAGACCTGGCAAAATAGGATTTTATTTATTTATATTTGCCTGGGAGTTAAAGATATAGTATCATAAAATTACTATTGATGTTAACTAAGGTGGCTCAATTGCAGGTTTCCAAACAGAGGTTGGATGGCCACTTGTTAGGGGTGTTTTAGCTGAGATTCCTGCATTGCAAGGGTTGGATTAGATGAGCCCTAGAACGCTTCAGACCCTACAATTCTATTATTAATTAAAAGCCAAAAAGGCTTGGCAGAAAAGAAATGTTTTTGCCTAGCACTTAAAGTTATGTAATGATGGTGCCAGGAGAGCTCTCATTGGGGAGAGCATTCAACTAGGTGGGAGCCACTACTGAAAAGGCCCTATTCACACATGGCCAACCTGCAGGCCTCCCATGGAATGGGAGCACAGAAAAGGGCTTCAAATGATGGTCGTAGGGTCTGGGGCGGTTCCAATTGGGTTGTATTGGGATCCTAAGGCACATAAGGCTTTTTAGGCCAAAACCTTTGAAGTACCTTTGAAGTACCAATAACTAGGTAGCCCATTTTTGTGGTGGTATCTGAAAGATCTTTGTGGGTCGGGTTCTTGCAAATTCTTCATCCAAATGAGGTGGCCTAGTATTTGGTGGCTGTGAAAAAGGCAAGCTCAATGCTAAGGGTCATAAGGAAAGGAACTGAAAATTCAAAACTGCAGGTATCATAATGCCCCGTTATGCAAATCTACAGTACATTTGTGTAGAGTTCTGGCCGCCTCACCTCAGGAAGGATATTGTGGAGTTGGGATAGGTTCAGAAAAGGGCAAGCAAAGCAGTCAAGGCAATTGGAGTGGCTCCCCAAGGAGAAAAGGTTGCAGCAATTTGGGACAATTTGGAGAAAAGGTGAGGACGATATGACATGGTAGAAATTTATAAAATGATGCATGGCATGGAGAAAGTGGATTGAAAAAAGCTCTCCTCTCTCACTCGTCATTCCGTTGGTTGCACGGTCATGGCAGTCAGGAGATTTGTGAAAGATGAAAGAAATTCCCACAGACGGCATTGATGCCCACCATAGTGGAGAGGGCTCTCAATGGTTACTAGCCACAATGGCTCTGCTGTGCTTCCACAGCTGGAGGTACCAATGCTTCTGAATACCAGCTGCTGGGAACCACAAGTGGAAAGAATCGCTCTTGTGCTGGGATCCTACTTGTGGGTTTCCCATCTGGTTGGCTCCTGTGTAAGAAGGATGTTGGACTAGATGGGACACTGGCTCTTCTTATGTTCTTATGAGTGGCAACCCTAGCCTCATTTTCCTTTTGAAGGGACAGGAGCCCCACCACTCTCCTTGGCTTCCAGCCTCCAGAAGTGCAGATTACATCTTACCATGATTGAGCTTATTTACTCACGGCATTTACACCCCAGCTTTCCTCCAAAGAGCTGGGGGTGGTGCTTTAATTGTTCTCCCCCTCCTCATTTAATCCTTAACAACACGACTGTGAGGTGAGTGAAGTGAGTGAGGTGAGTTAGGCTGGTGGAAGGTGGCGACAGGCCCCTAAGGTCACACCCGGCAAACTTCATCGCCAAGTGGAAGGTGAGTGAGATGAGTTGCATACTTCATGGCCAAGTGGGAATTTGAACCCTGGTTTCCAGGTCCTAGGCTTCATTTAATCCCCACAACAACCCCCTCCTCATTTAATCCTTAACAACACCACTGTGAGGTGAGTGAGATGAGTTGCAAACTTTGTGGCCAAGTGGGAATTTGAACCCTGGTCTCCAGGTCCTAGGCCACATTTAATCCCCACAACAACCCTGTTATGTAAGGTAAAGGTAAAGGTATCCCTGACCATTAGGTCCAGTCGTGACCGACTCTGGGGTTGCGGCGCTCATCTCGCTTTATTGGTCGAGTGAGCCAGCTTACAGCATCCGGGTCATGTGGCCAGCATGACTAAGACTCTTCCGACGAACCAGAGCAGCGCACGGAAATGCCGTTTAACCCACAGCGCCACCCGCATCCCTCACCCTGTTAGGTAGGTCATGCCAAAAGGCAGTGGCTGGCTCCCAAGGTCACTCCCAGTGGGCTTCATGGCTGGAAGAAAATTTGAACCCCCGTCTCTCCCTGGTCCTTAGTCCGACACTCTAACCACTACACCTCACTGATGCCAGGGAGGGGGCACTGACTTAGTTTTGGGGGAATGTCTTCTTCCTGAACCAGTTCATCCCAAGTATCCATGTTGTGGTATCAGGACAGCAGCACATAGCAGTCCCCCACAGCTTCATCCGTTTCCCAGAGGCAGAGGTTTGCCTTATAAAGTTGGAAGGGACCCCAACAGCCATCTAGCCCTGCAGTGCAGGAATCACAGCTTTCTTGTATGTTAAAAATGGGTGGGGACCACATATCTCTCTATCCCCATTGTCTGATCCTTTGCAAGGATGTGATTCAGAGAGAAGGAAGTCCTTCATGCAGCACAGAGTTAAGCTGTGGAACTCCCTCCTACAGGATGGTTTTAAAAGAGGATTAGGGAAATCCTCTTATGATTCCTCAGTGCTGCTCTCGCTGCCTGCTCCTCCCTTGAAAAGCAGAGCGGCCTCCTTCATTTCTTCCGCACATATTTGCATTGCAGCATTTCAGTTTATTCGATGCTTGCTCTTCAAATACTCCTGAGTATAGAAACGTAACTATAAAATATACATGGATTAAAATGGAACAATAAAAACAATATAATTCTGAGAAGCAAAGCAAACCCCCCCACCACCACCACCTGCAAAAAAGAAAAAGAAAATTATCCTTTAAAGACAGCAGTTATTGGGAATTGCAATTTTATTGCGGTCAGAGCATCTGGATTGGGTCTGTCTCATAAATCATGAATGCAGGGAAATGAGCACTGCTAATGAGATGTTTGAGCATCTGTGCAAGCTCGGCACACACAGTAGCCCTTCAAGGCAGGCTAGAGAAGAGTTCGCTCTCTTAGGTAGCACAACCTGTGGGTGGGGCAGGTCCACACCTCACATTTCCATGAGTTTTATAGCATCTTCCAGGGATGCTTTAGTTGTGATTCCTGCATTACGGGGGGGGGGGGGGGTTGGACTGGATGACTGTTGGGGCACCTTCCTTACAACTCTACATTGATTGTTCTCAAGCAGAGTTTGAATGGCCACCTGTCAGGGATTCTTTAGTGGTGATTCCTGCATTTCAAGGGGTTGGTCCCAATTACCCTTCTGGGGGTCCCTTCCAGCTCTACAATTCTATGAATTGCATAGGAAGCAGGATTGTCCGTCATTTCCCTTCGAAAGCCGCCAGTTTCCTTCTCCTGCTGGGAAATCCTGGTCCAGCCGCAACACTCAGCTCATGGCTGCCATGGCAACCACATCTGCTTCCCAGAGAAATGTGCAGGATGCATGTGGGAGTGGGCACGTCAGGGCAGCGCAACCAAGTTTGGGGGAGTGAGCGAGCGAGTGGTAGCCACAAGCAAAGGACGGGAAGGGAGGAAACAGCCCCTCTCAAAACTTCTCCTTCTCTAGCGTCATCGAAAAAGAGGCAAGAAGGATATCCCCACCACCACAAACATTTGGAGCCTGACGCTCCTTATTGATGGTGTCGTTGCTAAATGAAGCCCTTTATTGATGGTGGTGTTAGCATTAATTTTTAGTGCATTTATTCACTGGTTTACATAATGTAGAATCATAGAATCATAATGTAGAATTATGCCTGGTTGGAAGGAGACCCTGAGGGCCATCTAGTCCAACCCCCTTCAGTGCACAAATTGCAGCGAAGGAATCCCTGACAGATGGCCATCCAGCCCCTAGTTAGAAATCTCCAGTGAGGAGATTTCTCCAAGGAGAGTTGGTGTTCTTAGATCATAGAACTGGAAAAGGACAGTGAGGGTCATCTAGTCTAAACTTGCAACGCAGGAATTTCCCTTACAACGCAGGAATCATAGCTGTGCTGTATTACTGTGCTACTCCGTTATAACATGACTCCATTTCTTGATGAAGACGTTATCTTGCTGTCCACCAACTCTGGTTCTCACAATATATGGAAGCTTAACCATGCATGACTACATCCCAGATTTTAGTTATCCATTCTCTCCTGAATGGAGTTATCACACACCCACACCCATTTTGACAGATAATGAAATCAAACATGAAACGAAGCAGGATGATGGTGCAGAAAGGAGTGTAGACAAAGCTAGACAAAGGAGAAGGGGGGGGGAGAGAGAAAGGCTGCCGGCAGTGGGGAGGGTAGCATTTGGAAGCAAATAACTGTAGTAGAACATCATTATTTGTAAAGCCAGGGGCAATATTTTGAGAGAGAAAGGAAATGCTCTGGTGCCAACTTGAACTGTGTCATGCAGAGGAAAGTTTATAAGATAGATTTTATTTACCCTCTGTGGGACCTGTGCACATTGACTAACTACTAAGAGGAGATACCGCGGAGCTTTATTTCTTATTCCTAACCTCTGTGCTTATACTTTGAATTGGTGGCAAAAATGAGTGCGTTCCGGTTAGGTTTCAACTGCTCAGCCTAGTGTTCAAACGTAGGAGCAAGAGGCAGCAGCGTCACCCGCTAGACCCTGGACCCCCACAATCAGCGAAGGCTGAAATATTACAGGAAAAAGTCCAGCAGGAGAAGCTCTCATGACCATAACTTGTAAACAGGGCATTTAGCAGAAGAGTTTGAGGGGGATGCCTGGAATGCTGTCTCACAGGGTCCGTGGGACCAAGAGACATGGATGGTGAGGGAGCTGCTGCAGTGATCTGCAGCACCTGTTCTGTTTGTCTGCCTGACTGAGAACGTGCAAAAGTCCAGGTCCAGAGGCATTCCTTTATTCCTCAATGGTTAGGGGCATTTGAACACTGTGAGAACAAGATGCTAGACCAGCCGGGCCATTAGCCTGATGCACCAGAGATTCTCTTACGCTTATTCCAAATCCAGTTGCAAGGGTGCTGGGTTTACATTCTTTCTGTACAGTGTTTCTCTTTATTCCTACCTTCAGAGCATGCAAGGCTGCTCCCTGTTGCGTCCACACCTGTGTCAACCTTGTGGATTCCATTTTTCTAAAGCCCCTTTCTCCTTCCGCCCTTCCTGCAGGCTGTCTACAAGGCATGGCTGTGCTCTGAGTACTTCAATGTGACCCAACTGCAGTGCCAACACCGGATCCCATGCAAGCAATACTGCCTGGAGGTGCAAACAAGATGTCCCTTCGTCTTGCCCGACAATGACGAGCTGATCTATGGAGGGTTGCCTGGCTTCATCTGCACAGGTGAGGCTTAGAATCTATGTTATAGAATCAGAGAACTGTAGAGTGAGGCAGTGCCCCCAGGTGTCATCTAGTCTAACCTCCTTCAATGCAGAAATCTCAGCTCAGAAATCCCTGACAGATAGGCATCCAACTTCTGCTTATGAACCTCTACTGATGGAGAGCCCACCATCTTCATCATAGAATTGTAGAATTGGAACCTGAGAGTCATCTATTCCAACCCCTTGTAATGCAGGAGTTGCAGCTGGATAATCCTTGGCAGACACCATCCAACCTCTGCTTAAGAACTTCCAATGAAGGACAGCACACCACCTTCCGAGGGAGTCTGTCCTACTGTCAAACAGCTTGTATTCCCTGATCATTGGGATTGTTGGATTTGTATATTTGGACAAATAATATATTCTGCTTGTCCAAGATACTATCCACAGGGAGTTAGCCTTGGACTTGTCCAAAGCCTGCCTAGTGTTGTTTTTTTTTAAAATAAAGATATTAACACAATTACCAACACAAAAGTGAAGTAGCAGGGTATTGCATCAATCCATATCCAAAGCAAGCAAGCAAACAAACAATAAATAAAAAGAGAAAGAAATGGTGAGACACACTGATAAAAATTGATACATTCCTACTTCCCAAGTTGGCATGGATGGTAAATGTTGAGCATCTGTGTCCAAAGCACTGGAAATGAAAGTCCCACCAGGTGGCATAGAAGCCTCCTGGATCCCCCAGCCTGGAAACACATAGCTTATGTGTCATTTTTTCCACAAAAGCCAAAGTCCTTAAGTTCTTATACCACCCAGCCAAATGCATATTTTTCAAGCTTTTCCACTGCTGGCCCATTGAAACCCTAGTACTACAGGGGGTTGCAGCAGATGACCATTGGGGTCATAGCTTTCAAGGGACAGCTTATTTAGAGGAACAGTCCCTTATTCCAGCACCATGCCCCGCTGCTGTCCCTTATTGATGGATGTCCCTTAAATTTCCCGGGTTTCAAAGGAAGCAGCTCCTCTCCCTCCCTCCCTGCCAGACAGGGAGGAGGGAGGCTCCAACTGTGTTGCTTGGCTGTCCGGCCCACCCCCCTCCGGCCTCCTCTCACCAGCCTCAGCCCCTGGGAGCCCCTCCCCGCCGGGACTGATGGGAGCCTCGGGCCCTTCTGCCGCCATCCTCCTTGCAGCCGCCAAACAGAGCGTCTCTGCCTGGGGCCTCCCCTCTGCCCGTCGCTCCCGCTCCCGCTCAGCCGTACTGCGGCTGTGCCACCGAAGGACCCGGATGAGATGGGCAGCCTGGCATGGCCTATGAATTGCTGAAGAGCCTTGAAAGGAGAGCGAGGGCAACCATAGAGAAAGCAGTTCAGAGAGAGGAGGAAGTGGAGGCGGAGGCGCAGGCAGGTGTTCCAAGGGCTACAAGGGAAGGACCACAAGCACTTCTCCCATAGATTTGTAGTGGTAGACTAGCATAGAGGGTCTGATCTGCGGGTTTACTTCGGGTATCCCCCCCCCTCTTCCCACCCCACCTGATGGAATTGAGAGCTGCAGATGGAGCACGAGAGAAAAGATACAGAACTGCAGCAGCATCTTCGTAGCTTAGATTTCGTTTTGCGCGAGAAGTGGTTGCTGCTTGTAGTTACAGTGGTGCCCCGCAAGACGAATGCCTCGCAAGACGAAAAACTCGCTAGACGAAAGAGTTTTCGTTTTTGAGGTGCTTCACAAGACGAATTTCCCTATGGGCTTGCTTCGCACAACGAAAACGTCTTGCGAGTTCTTGCGAGTTTTTTCCCTTCCCCCCTTTTTCTAAGCCGCTAATAGCGCTAATCTGCTAAGCCACTAATGGCCGTGCTTCACAAGACGAAAAAACCGCTAGACGAAGAGACTCGCGGAACGAATTATTTTCGTCTAGCGAGGCACCACTGTATTTAATTGCAGTGTTTCATCTGCTGGTGTCTTGAGCAGCAACCTCTGGAAACGAAGGGCAAAAAACTGGCGCTGCTCTCCAAAATTATCTGGTCCCTTTTAACTTCGTATTTCAGTTGGTTTACTAAAATCCCTTATTTTGGCTGCTGGTCCCTTATTTTCAAATCTGTAAGTTGACAGCTATGATTGGGATCCCTTCCAACTCTTCAGTTCTATGATTAAGGGCTTAAATTCACCTTGTTGATTTCCCATGCCTTGTGCATTAGTATAGAAAGGAAGCCACATTCCCTCCAAATGCTTGTTTCTTGCTTTTTTTACTGCCTATTTGAGGGTTCCTATAGTGCAACCCTGGTTTCCTGTACACCAGTGAGATCTCCTGAAGGTAGCGTTTGCCAGACCTGTGCCATTTCTGATGCCACCTCTTCCTTCTCCTCCTTTGTTTCTGTTCTCATTCTGCCAGGGTTGCTAGAGAGGGAGCTGCCTGACCAGGAAGCCAAGTGCTGTGATGTGCGGTGGGACTCCTGCGACCGGCACCTGGAAGGCTATCGCAATGCATCTGCCAAATCAGAGCCATTCCACGACCAACACCACAACACCCCCCATCACCACCAGCAACGGCAGCAGCAGCACTACAACCTCTACTATCACCACACCCAGTACCACCACCACCACCCGTCCCTGCTGCCAGTGTCTGCAGGGTCCCGCCTCAGCAACAGCAAGATCCGGTTCTGCGTCCTGGTCCTGATGCTCCTCCACACCATGGTGTCCTTCTCGAGCGTGCACAGCAGCGGGGGACTAAGCTTGGGGGCCTACCCCACCATGGATGAGACCCTCGCAAGGGACGAGTGAACCTCCTTTGCAAGGCAGGGAAAAAGGAAACCTCCAGCTCTTTTCTCACCTGGAGGAAAGAAGGGGTTTGGGTGGGCACAATGAAGCTCTCCCTACAGTGGCGGGGGCGGTGGCACAGGACTGGGGGTGACACAGACAAAGCCACCCCAATGCAGAGCCCCCTCCCACCCCCCAGAGCAGGTCATCGCAGGCCCCGCCCTGCAGTGGGTGAGTCTCTGAAGCGTTTGGGGGGCTGTGGGAACAAGCGATTGTTCAACAGCAGGCTTCAGACTGGGCCTCTTGGGGGGAAATGGCTCAGTGAGCAGCAGGCCTTAGGCTGGGCCTCTGGAGAACAGAGTTATGTCAGCAGGAGGCCTCAGGCACGGCCTCTGGAGAAAAGGGTTTGATCGGCTGCAGACCTCAGGCTGGGTCTCTGCAGGGAAAAATGGTTCTGTCGGCAGCAGGCCTCAAGCTGTCGGCCTTCAGCCTCATAGAGGCTCAGAGGCCGAGGAAAGGCCCACAGTGGGGCTTGGAAAGAACTGCCTTCTTAGGAAAGGCAACCCCCCCCCCCCGGCCCACCAAGGGCCACTTCTCTGGCCGCCACCACACATAACATGTCTCGTTTATGGGGCCACAGTGATCTCTTCCCCATACTGGGTAACTTGCCCTAGGGGCAAAAGAAACGGCTTGGCAGAGATCCGTTTTTTTTTTTTTTTCCTCCTCCATCATCCTCTAAGCCCAATCCAAACTATAATTGTGATGGTGCACTGCCCTGCTGCCCCCTGCCCCCACCTGTAGGACCCTCCATCAGTCACTAATAATTCCCAAGCAACCTTTTCAGTGCTCTTGGTCAAGCCATGTTATGTGATGGGTTGGCTCTTCAGCATTGCAATGGGTTGGACTAGATGGCGCTTGGGTTCCTTCCAGCTCTACTATGATACGGTTTTTCAAGTGTGATTCTCTTGCTCCTTAAAGAGCTTAAATTGAGTCCATGCGTGCATCACCCTTGTCCTCCAGGAGATGTCCTAGGACATGCCACCAACAGCAGGTCCACTCCTGCTCCTCCTCCCACCCCCACTGGTGTGGTCCAATTTTTCCATTTTTGGAACTGGTTTGGCAATCACTGGGAGTTCCCTCATATTTGAAGTAAGAGTTTATTGGCAGAACTGCAGCTTGGAAGGGAAAGGGTTAAATTTATAGAATGGTATAATTGGAAAGGGTCCCAAGGGTCTTCTAGTAAAATCCCTGCAATGCAGGAATCCAATACAGTAAATCACTCCTGCCTTCCCACTTTCTGTGATCCTGATATTGATTTAAAAAAAAAAAAACCCACACCCTTTCCATTGCTGCTAGCCAGGCTTTTTAAAGAAACCATTTTTTAAATGAAGTCTTTAAAGTTAGGTCTCGTTTGGCCCAGAACGGTCAAGAGACAGATTCCCCTTTTGAATGTTGAGTTTCTCCTTGTTATTTGAACTGTCCCTGCTCTGCTAAAGAGAATTTTCCCCAAAGTTCATCCAGTAATCATAGTATCATCATCATCATCATCATCATCATTATAAAGAATCCCCAACAGATAGCCATCTATCTCATGTTTAGAAAGGAGAGTCCATCTACCACCTTCTAACAGTTCTTACCCATTGAAAGTTCTTCCTAATGTTTAGTTGGAACCTTCTTTCTTGAAATTTAAATCCTTTGGTTTGGATCCTCACCTCTGGAGCAGCAGAAAACAAGCTGGCTCCATCTTCCCTGTGACAGCCCTTCAGATATTTGAAGGGCTCTTATGTGGCCTCTCAGTCTCCCCTTCTCCAACTCCCTCAGCTGTTCCTCACAAGGTTTGGTTTCAAGACCCTTAATCATCTTGGTCACTCTCCTCTGCAAACCTTACAGCTTGCCAAATTCCTTAAACCTGGGTGCCCAGAACCAGACACAGGATTCCAGGTGGGGTCTGATCAAGGCAGAATAGAATGGTGCTATTCTTTCCCTTGTTCTGGACTCCATAGATTTCTGTTGATGCAGCCTAGAATTGCATTAGCTGTTTTTGCTGCTGCATCACACTGTTGATTCATGTTAAGTTTGTGGCCTGTTAAGACCCCATTTTTTTACATGTACAGTGGTACTTCAGTTTAAGAACAGTCTAAGAACGATTCGGTTTACAAACTCCGCAAAACTGGAAGTAGTGTCCTGGTTTGCGAACTTTACCTCGCTCTAAGAACGGAATCCAAACGGTGGAAGGGCACCGGTGGCGGGAGGCCTTATCAGGGAAAGCGCACCTCAGTTTAAGAATGGTTTTGGTTTAAGAACAGATTTCCAGAACAGATTAAGTTCATAAACTGAGGTACCACTGTATATGCACAGTTTTGTGTTTCTTTTAAAGTTATTTTGGGTATTTTTTGTCTTTCACATCAAGGCGAGAGGTTGGGGGGCAATGGGTCATCTGTCAGGGCTTTAGCTAAGATTCCTGCATTGCAATGGGTTGGATGAGATGGCCCTTGGAGGATACCTTCCAACTCTATGATTCTATGAAATCCGACTTTCTCCCATCATTTGTGATGCAGAGAAAATGCTTCTGCCTCTATTTTCCAGTTCTTTGGAACTGTTTACTACAGCCCGAATGAGACAAGGCAGGATGCACAGGGCCCTGACTCCAAGGTCTTGATTCTGCTGTTACTGCCACCTCACCTCCTGGCTGGTGGTGTTTGCATTTTTGTTTAAAACCTGCCTTTTCAGTGCAAAAATGTGTTTAGAGCCCTATCATTTTCTGCCCCGAGTTGTGTCTGTTCATTTGATGGTTGGCAATACAAATAATGTCACCTTCTGAGAAGGACATGGCTTTACCGTGATACTCTCCAGTCCAAGAATGCAGCAGTACCCACCCACCCATCCCCAATTTTTAGTCACCCTAAAAAGGCACTTCTAACTTTTCCTCCATGTCCAAGAGGACATTTCTGGAGAAGCATCCCCCAGGAAGCATTGCAGTGGGTTGGACTGGATGACCCTTGGGGCACCTTCCAGCTCTACAATTCTATGATTTAAAGTTCTAGTCCTTAAACCAAACAAGCTGGAGGTGGGAGGTGGCCAGGCAGCCAATGGAACTGGCAAGGGCAATTGGGTGGGGGGGTGCTCTGATCTAGTATTCAAAATGTGTTGTGTGGGTTCATTTTAAATGTTGCTTTACAATGCTTGTTTTATATATTTTTATTTTAATGATCTCATTTGAAAATACTTCAAGGGCCTTTGTGGTGGACTAAAGCCCCAGCACATTGAAACAATGCTTGCCTCTTCTTGTCACTCCACTGAGTGAGATCTGGTGAGCTAAGAGAGGTTGGGGGGATGTCATTCAGAGACCCGGGGCCTGGTTGCTGCTGAACCCTTCTCAAGTGCTTGTAGGCACCAAGGCCAGGCCTGCCATGGGGGAAAACAAGTCATTTTTTACAGTACATAGTGGTGAGGTTTAAAAGATTAAAGTCATGTTGCTGAAGTCAACATTTTAAAACCTCCTTTCTACTCTCTCCCTGCCTTGTTTCTGTCCTACTTTCTCCTTTCTGGGCTCATCCACACTTTTGCTTACCCCATGTTTTGATTGTGTCATGTGCCAATTAATTTCCTCCAGGTCCGAGAGCTTTTCTCATTCTTTCCACTGCCGTGCCTTGCAAAAAGTCTGATCTTAACTGCTGAATTGGATCTCACCAGATGTGTGGAAGTGTTGCTTAACAGAGGGCTTGTCTACCCTTTTGCTTGCCCCATATTTCAGTCATATCATGCTGCTATTCGTTCCCATGATTCTGAGACTTCTTGTTGTTGATCCACCGCTGTGCCTTGTGAAAATCTGATCTTATCCACTGAATTAAAGATCATAGAACAAAATTATAGAATTGTATGGTTGGAAGGGATTCCAGGGGTCATCTAGTCCTATCCCTTGCAATGCAGGAATCACAACTAAAGCATCCCTGACAGATGGCCATTCAACCTCTGATTAAAAACCTCCAATGAAGGAGAGTCCACCACCTTCCGGGGGAGTCTGTTCTATTGTCAAACAGCTCTTACCCTCAAAGTTATTTGCTCAGTTAAGCAAAATCTCTGGATTTTCTACATGTCTGATAAAGATCTGATTCAGAGGTAAGATTGGATTTATGCAAGGTGTGGCCACAGAACAAGAAACTAGGAATTAATTGATACACAATACAATCCAAATATGGGTCGAGTGGAAGTGTGGAGGAGCCCTTAAGCAAAATCTCTCTTTGGACTTTCTGCATAGCTGGCAAAATGTCATTTGGTAAGTGGTACTGGATTTTCGCAAGGAACAACCGTGGAAGAATGAGAAAAGCTCTAGGACCCAGAGGAATTAATTGGGGCACAATATAATCCAAATAAGGGTCTAGTGAAAGTGCAGACGAGCCAACTGTCATAATAAAGCGACTGTGTCTTTGGAAGGGGGTGGGACAGTTTTCTTACGCCACTTGACACACTGTGCTTCATCTTTAGAACTTTTTTGCACTAGTTCCTATTACATTTATTTTCCAAAAACAGTTTGGGAGTTGAGGGAGGGGGGAAGGGGGATAAACCAACCCAAACAACAAAACCATGCTATAATTCAGTTGTATTAAAACTATTATCCTACTCTGTGTTTTCAGTAGTCTCTGTACCTGTAACGCTTTCAGTTCCATTGTATTTTGGATCAGGGGTTTTCTCTGCTCCTTGTTTAACCCAGTAAAGAAATAAAATGTTAAGAATTGATGATAACTTTCCCTCCTGGTGCATTATTTCAGCTTTGCAAGTTGAGTTTCCACTTCCACATAGTAAAATATCAACCATTAAAACCTTCCCTAGACAAAGCTGCCTTCAGAGTCTTCTAAAAGTTGTGTAGTTCTTTATCTCCTTGACATCTGTTGGGAGGGCGTTCCACAGGGAAGGTGCCACCACCAAGAAGACCCTCTGCCTGGTTCCTGTAACCTCCCTTCTCACAATGAGGGATTTGCCAGAAGGCCCTTGGAGCTGGACCTTAGTGTCTAGGCTGAACAATGGGGTAGAGATGCTCCTTCAGGTATACAGGGCTGAAGCCATTTAGGGCTTTAGGTCAGCACCAACACTTTGAATTGCACTTGGAAACATACAATAAAAACAAAGGCATACAATAAAAACCATATAAAAATGTTAAAACAGGTATCAATTAATCATTGTGGAAGGATATCTTCTTCCTCGCGTGGCAGAATAGAAAATATTTCAGCAGCAGTTTAGAAGTTGTCATAAAAGGCAACTGCTGAATCTCCAGTGGCAGGGAGTTCTATGTGCAGAGGCTTTGTTTCTTGTTATCAGATGAACCTTACCAATTGGGGAAATGTCCAATAATGCTCCTGCAGATGATCTCATTGATCATGCTTCCTTGGAGGTTTTGAAATACGGGTTGGATGGCCATCTGTCGGGGATTATTTAACTGTGAATCCTGAATTAAATGGCCCTTGGGGTTCCCTTGCAATGCTACAAAACTATCATAAAGGCAACCCAGGCTGGCAGGCTGAGCCAGGTGTATGATGCTTCATTTCCCCCGAAAGCTGGGCGCCTGCCAATCAGCTGCTTTACCGGAGAGGGGTGGGGCCAGGGTTTGCGGAGGAAGGCCCCAGCATGCCTCCTGGCGGGCTCCTGGCCAACTCCATACACAGACATGCACCCGCCCTCACCTGATCCATATCATCTGTCACCTGCTCGATGTTTTGTCCCCTGGGGGGACGTCCTCCGCTGCTTTGCCGCTGATGCATGCTCACACACACACACACACCACCTTCTTTCAAAAGAAGCCAATTTGTCTTAATATCAGCTGTCTGGGTGCACCTCCTTTGCAGAAGCATGAAGAGTCGAGGGGGGGCACATGGAGAGGCAGGCTGTGTTATGCTTTAATTGCCACCTGTTGAGGTTTACACAAGGCCAAGTTGTCTCGGAGAAATGGGGGCTGTAAGGGCTGATCATAAAAAGGTAGAGTTGGAGGGCACCCCAGGGGTCATCTAGCCCATCCCACTCTGCAATGCAGGAATATCAGCTAAAGAGCCCTTGGCACATGGCCATCTGACCTTTGTTAAGACTTCTCCAGGAGAGTCCGCCACCTTCCAACCACCATTCAGCTTTGGTTCATTTATTTATTGTATTTATAGTCTGCCTTTTTATCCAAAGACCTCAAGGTAGCATGTGATTCTCTCCTTCCTCACGTGATAATCTCCACAACAACCCTCTTGAGTGACGCTAGATGTCAGTTCTGATTGGAGATGAGCCACCAGATCAGCAGTTTACTGCACCTCCGAAATCACATCAGAAGCACGTAAAAAATACTTCGGTTTTGGGGAGCAAGATACCCAAGTGACACTTAAAACGACCAGTCCCAAATTGAGAGCCAGTGTGGTTTAGAGGTCAGACCACGGTTCAAATCCCCACTGAGCCATAAAGCTCACAGTTAGTGACCTTGGGAGCCGGTTACTGCCTCTCAACCTGACCTACCTCACAGGGTTGTTGTGGGGATTAAATGTGGAGGTAGAGAACCATGCAAGCCACCTTGAGATTCTTGGAGGAAAAGATTTATTGCTGCAAATGCAATGAATAAATCAATAAAATAAGTTTCCATTGAAAAAGGCTATGCTGTGGGATTAAAATTTCCCCCCCAAAGAGAGGAGAAAATAAGTTTCTAGACAAGGGCTAGGTAGAATCTGGCCATAATAATAAGTTCTAGTTCCAATTTAGGAATCTTGTTGTGGACTAAGTAGAAAAGTCTATGACCAGTGCAGAGTATCCTAGAATTACAGGGTTGGAAGGGTCCTCTACTTCAATCCCCTGCAATGCAAGATTTGTGGCTCAAGAATCCCTGGCAACAATGCCCCTTTATAGGAAAGAACAATAAATTAGCAATGTTTTGTTTTGTTTGAGGCTTCTGTTTATGTTTTCCCTCTGAATGAGCCCGGAGGAACATTGTAAAATCCTAATTACTTAATTAATTAGGGAGGATGATGGAAGGAGCTGCGCCCAGTCTGACTGGAGCCTTAATTGTGTAGCCTTTCATGGAGCTTGTTAAGAAAGGAAGAGCACCTGAGCAAGACCAGGCAGGACCTTTTTGGAATTTCACTGGGAACAGGTACATCCTGGTGAGGAGCAGCAGCAGGAGGAGATGGGCGGAAAGAGCTCAGCAAAAGGATGCTGATGAAATCTGGCCTGCCTCTGTCTCTCTCTTTCTCTCTTAGCAAAGAAACTGGTCTGGTAGTGGTGCTAAGCACCTCCATTTTGTTTCACATTTGATTTGTACCGGCAACTCCCAATTTACGCACTTTCAAGGCACATGCGAATGTGTACTGCTGCAAACCCGGATGTGGCACAAAAGGGGCAAAAACAGCCCTAAAAGAGTGCGAAAATACCAGCTGGCAATACCATCACAAGCCTTTGCTAGTGTAATCCCAGGAGCCTTTGCACAGACCTTTCAGTTCTTTGGAGAGTTGAAATTTGAGCAAGGAAGTTTGGAGGAAACAATTGTGGTGGAGTTTGGTGGATTTTTGGTTTTTTAAAGGGTTTTTCCATGGTTTCCAAAAGTTTAGAGGGTGTTTGCAAGCTTTTTCAGTGGTGTTCCCAATATACGCAATTTACTTAAATGTGTGATGCCTTGGAACACAACCCCCACGTTGCCTGTATAACAGAAGGCCTCTAGAACAGAAGACAGAATTCATGACTCTGCTGGATCAGACCAAAGGGGGCTCACCTAGCCCAGCATTCTGTTCTCACAGTAGCCAAATGCTCCCAAGAGCCTAGGAAACTAGATAGACTGCATTTGGGCCTAGAGGTTCCATAAGAGCATCAGAAGGTGCTTGATCTAGTCCGGCATCCTCTTTTCACAGTGGCCACCCTGATGCCTCAATGTGAAACTGGCATGCAGGATTTGAGCAGAAGAGCCCTCTGCCCTCCTGTGGTCTCCAGTGACTGCTCTTCAGAAGCTTTCTTGTAGAGGCAGAGCATAGCCATAATAGCTAGTAGCCCCCAGGCATGCATATTTGTGGTATGACAAGGTTAAAGTGCACAAATTGTTTAAAAACCACATTGTCAGGAGAGGAATTTTAATGGTCTGGACAAAATATAAAGACTTATTGGAGAGTAAGACTCCGAGGTGGCTCTCACCGGTGGAGGCCAAGGCATGTAAGAGACCTAATATGGAAGCCAATTGGCCTAAATATGGGGAAATTATTGAAAAGATTGGAGACAATTGGAGGCTGCAGAGCTTGGAAAAACTAAAAAACAAGGTGCGAGATTGGTTGCATTATGCACAAATTCAAGAGGTTTTTAAAGTAGACAAGAAGGTTGGATTCCAGGTGGAAAAATCGAAACTAGAGACAGAATTGTTAGAACCAAAAAGTAAATTACTTTCGAGAATGTATAACCTGCTGCTTAAATGGAATACTCAGGACGAGACAGTCAAATCCGCCATGATAAAGTGGGCGCAGGATTTGGGGCATAACATCATGTTCGAAGACTGGGAAAGGTTATGGAACACCGGAATGAAATTTACGGCATGTAGTGCCTTGAAGGAAAACATTATGAAAATGATATACCGGTGGTACATGACCCCAGTCAAGCTTGCTAAGATATATCACCTGTCTGATAATAAATGCTGGAAATGTAAAGAGGCGGAAGGGACATTCTTTCACCTCTGGTGGACCTGCCCGAAAGTGAAGGCCTTCTGGGAAATGATTCATAATGAATTAAAAAAGGTACTGAGATTTACCTTACCTAAGAAACCAGAGGCCTTCCTTCTGGGCATGGTGGACTGGAGAGTGTTTAAGAAGGACAGAACTTTTTTTATGTATGCCACCACAGCAGCAAGGATTCTGATTGCAAAATACTGAAAGACACAAGATTTACCCACACTGGAGGAATGGCACACGCAGTTGATGGATTATATGGAACTGGCCGAAATGACTGGCAGAATCCGAGACTTGGGAGAAGAAACATTTGAGGACGATTGGAGAAAATTTAAAGACTATTTGGAAAAACATTATAAGTTGTATGAATGTTAAAAAATGCACCTTTTAGGAAATTCTAGCTTCAGTAATGTTAAATTCAAGAAATGGAAATTAAGGCACAAGGAGCCAGAGATAGAATAATGAAACAACTTTATTGTGTTAAAATGAAAATGTACATGATTTGGGTTATAATGCATTTGAAATTGGGTAACATGATAAAAAGGAAGATACAATAAGTATTGAAATAAGTTAACAAATTGCAGACGTTATGTATCACAGAGAATGCAGGGTTGGGAGGATGTGGGGAAGTCCAACAGATTTGGAAAAAAGGGTAAGAAAAATTTGTAACTTTTCTTTTTGGCTTTTATAACACGTTCTTTATTCTTTTTTCTGTACTATATAAAACTAATAAAAAATATTATTAAAAAAAAATAGCTAGTAGCCCCCAATAGTCCTCTCCACCTCCTCTAAAAATATCTCAGTCCATTTCTAGGCTTCTTTTGGTCTCCAGGCAAATCTTATGGATTTGATACATATCCAAAGAGGGCTGATTTAGAGCTCTCCAACTTTCCGTGGAAAAACTCAATTTGCCACTGAGTTAAGACTTTTCTTGTAAGGCTCACAAATGAAGTAGGCTTCTGCCAAAGAGAAAACAGTGTGATCTGAGAGCTGCCTCAAAGAGGAAAAAAGAAATTGAAATATGTCCTAGGCTTCCCTTGCTGTCCTTCCAGCTATGAGTCCCAAGTCCCCCCTACACACACCCTCAGAGGGACAGGAATGGGACCCCTTCTGATTCTCTTTGCGCCTGCCATTTCTTCTCACAGTAAAGGTGAAATGTTTTGTAGGATTTAATAGAATCACAGAATGGTAGGATTGGAAGGGACCCAAAGGGCCATGTAACCCAACCCCCTGCAATGAAGGATTCACAGGTAAAAGCTATTGTCATCTCATCGGCTTCTGAGACCGCCACAGGTAGGCAATGGACAGGGGCCTGTGACCTTGATCATGCTAAGGCCCACTTCCTTCATTTGCAGAAAAGGGGCTTGTGCTCACTTCAGGGCAAAGTAAGAAGTCATTGAATCATATATTTAAAGAGTCTGAAGGGATCCCAAGAGTCATCTAGCCCAACTCCTTGCAATGCAATCCAAAGAGCATCAGAAAAGCCTGCTAGATCAGGCCAATGGCCTATCTAGTTCAACATCCATAGTGACTGCCGATCAGTTGCCTGTGGGAAACCAGCAAGCAGGATTTGGGCACAAGAGCCTTCTCCCCTCCTGCAGTTTCCAACAACTGCTATTCAAAAGCATTGCTACCTCCAACTGTGGTGACAGAACACAGCCATCCTGGCTAGTAGCCATTGGTAGCCCCCTCTTCCATGGAGAGGAGGAGTTCCTGGCTGTCAGGGATCATTGGGACTTGACCTGGATATTCTGCCAAGGTGAAACACAGGCTGGGCCAATTACTTGACATTCAAACTTCTTCCATCTGGAAGCCTCCCTAGTTGTTGGTCTCACCACAATCCACTGGGTGGCACTGATGTCTCTCCCATTCTTTTGAGAAACACATTTAACCAAGCAAACATTTCACTCTACAACTGTTAAGAACAACCCTAGTCATGCTGAATATGTGAAACTGTTCTGATCTCCTGCAGTTAAGAAAATGACTGGGAATCTTATTCTTAGATGGGGAAAATTTTCATTTTAAAATTAAACTATGACAAGTCATCTAATGCACCATAAATCATGTAAATCATAAATTATCAGTGTTTAGTAACACATATTCTTATCAATTAAGTTGGGGGTGTTTAGACTTAAGAAAAGAATATGGAGAGGGAGTATCAGACCCATTGCCAAATATCTGCTCATATGGAAGATGGAGCAAGCTCGTTTTCTGCCGCTCCAGAGTGGAGGGCTTGAACCATCAGATTCCAGGAAATCTGATTCCAACTAAACATTAGGAAGAACTTTCTGAGGATAAGAGCTGTTTTACAGTGGAACAGAAGACTTCAGAAGGTGGTGGACTCTCCTTCCTTGGAGGTTTTAAAACAGGTGGGATAACCATATGTCAGGGATTCTTCAGCTGTGACTCTTGCAGGGGGCTGAACTAGACAACCCTGTGCTGGAATCACAGCTCAAGAATACCTGCCAGGTGGGCCATTGGTTTAGGTACTCCCTTTGGAGCGGCAGAAAACAACCTTCCTCCTTCCTCCATGTGACAACCCTTTATATGAGGCTGCTCCTGCCACCACCATCACTGCAGTCATATGCATCGAGTGGTACTGGCTGGTGAAGGAGCACAGTGGCAGCTGCTCATCACTTTCCCCTCCCCGTGGGTCTCACTGTGCCACCATGAGAGGCCGGGCCTCCTCCTCCCCCACCGACCACGCTCTTCCCCACTCCCTTTCCCTGCTTGCAGAATTCAGGTCTCTGCATGACACAGTGAGAAGCCATGACACCTTAAGGGTTTCCATGACAGCCCTGACATTTTCAGGGCCGCTGGAGACTATGCCATTGGGGTGTCCAGAACTGGACACATCACTCCAGGTAGAGCCTGACCAAGACAGACTTGACTTCCCTTGAGCTCAACACTTGACGTCCTTTGATGCAATCTGGAATTGCATTAGCCTTTTTTGCAGACACATCACACTTTTAACTCACATTAAGTTTGTGGCCTACAAAGACTCACAGTTCTTTTTCACATGTACTACTGGCAAGCCAGGTGTCCCAGATCCTATACTTGTGCATCTAGTTATTCCTGTCTAAGTGCAGAAACTGAATTTTGTCTCTACTGTAATTCATGTTTTTAATTTGGGCCCAATTCTCCAATTCATTAAGGCCATATTGAATCCTGGTTCTAGCCTAGAACTTACTCTGAGCTGTTAATGGCTCAAGCCAGCCAGTTGCACTCCCTTAGCCTGCCCCTCCCGAAACAGTATAATAAACTGTTTGGTAACTGAGAAAGGGCCAGGCTGGAATCACAGCCTCCTTTCCAGTAAAGCTTTTTTTCAACCCCCCCCCCCCCAATCAAGGAAAAGTGATGACATTATATTGCACTGACTCACCCTGGCAAGGAAGAGCTTGGGAAGGGAATCTTGTTTGCTTTCACAATACGTTAGCGCCACAGAACTGATTTGATTAAAGCAGAAATGTCAAGTTTGTGTCCATGAATAAAAGCAATGAGATCCAAGAGGGTTGTTTTCTTTTGCAAAATGTTCCCAGAGCATTCCTGCCTGGGGCCTGCTTCAGAAGAGTGGTGTGCTGGATGAGGCCAGACTTGAGCCATTTGTGCTTGAAACTGTCATATGGCTTGGAGGCACACACTGCAAAAAACACTGATGAGCCCTGATCATATCAGAAAGGGCAAATGGTTATCTACAATGAGACTTCCTTGATGGCACTTTAAAATTTTCTTTCAGTTTCACTGAAACCTCCTTTTGAATAGCGGTTGGATGGCCAGCTGTCAGGGATTCTTTACCTGTGTCCCTGCATTGCAGAGGGTTGGACTAGATGATCCTTGGGGTCATTTCTAACCCAACAGTTCTATGATTCGTTCCCCAAGCTTTCACCAGGAGGATGGATATGTCTGATGCTTTTGAGAACGGCTGCTATGGGGTTTTGTAATGTTTTAGCGGTTTATAAATATTCCAAATAACCGATTTCGAAACCGGAACTTGCTTCCAAGGAATGTGCCTTGGATCCTGCAATCAGCTTGCAAGCCTAGACACAGTTCCTTGGAAGGTAGTTCCAGATAAATAAACAGGAACTGCCTGGTAAATAAGGGTTTGTGGTGTCAGCCAGATTCAGCTTTAAGTAAATGATCTTGTATTCTCATTCATTCATCCGTCTTCCTTCGGGCTGTTTTTCCTTCTCACTCTTTCACATTTGACCACTGCCCAGGTCTATCTTAGGAGTCCCTGCTAATTTCCAGCTATGCTGGTCCACTTACAGAGGCTGGCAAGACTGATTATTTGCCAGTGTTCCAGATCAATCAAAGGGGCCCTGCTCTGTAGCCCTCACAGTACTAGCATCTCCACATCACATAGATCAGGGGTCAGCAAACTTTTCCAGCAGGGGGCCGGTCCACTGTCCCTCAAACCTTGTGGCAGGCCGGACTATATTTTATTTTTTTTGGGGGGGGGAGAATGAATTCCTATGCCCCACAAATAACCCAGAGATGCATTTTAAATAAAAGCACACATTCTTCTCATGTAAAAACACCAGGCAGGCCCCACAAACAACCCAGAGATGCATTTTAAATAAAAGAACACATTCTACTCATGTAAAAACACGCAGATTCCTGGACTGTCCGCGGGGCGGATTGAGAAGGCAATTGGGCCGGATTTGGCCCCCGGGCCTTAGTTTGCCTACCCATTACATAGATCCTGTGAAATGCAAAATCTTCACTTTGCACCCAGAGAGCCAGTGTGGTGTAGTGGTTAGGAGCGGTAGTCTCGTAATCTGGGGAACCGGGTTCGCGTCTCCGCTTCTCCACATGCAGCTGCTGGGTGACCTTGGGCCAGTCACACTTCTCTGAAGTCTCTCAGCCCCACTCACCTCACAGAGTGTTTGTTGTGGGGGAGGAAGGGAAAGGAGAATGTTAGCTGCTTTCAGACTCCTTAAAGGGAGTGAAAGGCGGGATATCAAATCCAAACTCTTCTTCTTCTTCTTCTTCACCCAGGTGCCTCATACTGTGTTGGTCTGCCTTGGTCAGGCTGCACCTGGAGCTCTGCATCCAGGATTTAATAGGACCTTAATAGATTGGGCCAAAACTAGCCAGAGGAATTTCAATAGGGTCAAATGTCAGTTCTGCACAGGCAGGAATAAATCAGATGCACAACTCTGGGATGGGGGATAACTGGCTTGACAGCAGGACATGTGAAAACAGATCTAGGAGGTCTTAGTAGACCACAAGTTTATCATGAGTCAACAGTGTGATGCAGCAGCAAAAATAGCTAATGCAATTCTAGGCTGCATCAAGAGAAGTGGAATGTCCAGATAAGGGGAAGTCATAGTATCACTCTTATTTTGCATTGGTCAGACCACACCAAGACAGGGAATCTAGCCTCCAGTTCTGGGCACATCAATTGAAGGAGTATATTGACAAGCTGGAAAGTGGGCAGAGGAGAAAAACCAGGATGGCGAAGGATCTGGAAACCAAGCATTGTGTGAAACAGTTGAGGGAGTTGGTGATGCTCAGCCTGAATATGAGGAGACTGAGAAGCGACATGAGAGTAATCTTCAAATATCTAAAGGACTGCCACATGTCACATGGAAGATAGAACAAACTTGTATTTTGCTGCTCCAGCGGGGACGATCCAAACCAATGGATTCAAATGACAAGGAATGAGATTCCAACTGAACATTAGGAAGAATTTTCTGATAATAAGACCTGTTCAACTGTGGAATGGGCTCTGTCAGTAGTGGTGGACTCTCCTTCGTTTTTAGGTGGTCACCTGTCGGGAATTCTTTAGCTGTGATTCCTGCACTGCAGGGATTTGGACTAGATGACCCTTGGGGATCCCTTCCAACTCTAGAGTTCTATGATCACAAGCTTGGAAGGGATCCAGGGGTATCAACCAAACTGAGGCCCTCAAACTCATCACAATATTCTTAAGCTGAGCCGGAATGAGACATAACTCAACCAGACCATTGCCCAGGTAATAAACCTCATGCTTGAAAGGCCAGTGGAAGAAAGATGGGTTTTGGGGGCCTTCCAAAAGCCTTTATCACTGGAAGACTGGCATAGGTCCAGTGGAGAAGAATGTGATATTTATTCATTATCCACAGTGAGATATGAAAATGAAATTATGAGATGATATGTTTGCTGCCTGTAGGGTATTGCTTTTTCAAGCCACACTGGTGCTCTTTAAAGGTGAAGGAAGCCCTCTGCCACATGGTAGTGACAAAGTCCTGAGTGGCTCATGGCCCTCAACTTGAATTAGCTCCCAAATTGGAAGATTGCTCTATTTGCAGGGGGTTGAATTAGATAACTCTTGTGGTCCCTTCCAGCCCTACAATTCTGTGATTCTATTGTTATTTCACAGCACAAATACATTATGTGAGGGGCCCTGTTTAATGCTCCCTCAGCCGTATAGGTAAAATGCACAAGGGCACATATCATTTGTTGTGGCAATGTAAATTGATTTAAGGTTTTGGGGTTTAAATTTTGTCAGAAATGACAAACATTACTAAAGAACCCTTTTTGCTGTTCAAGATTAACGTTACTGAATATTTTTGATGATACCAGTAAATATATACGATAAAAAGAATTGGTCTTATATAATCCTGGCGACTCAAATAGTTATTGCAACAGTATGGAAAACAGCCCAAAATCTTACACTGGATGGTACCACTCACTCTGGAACAGAGCTATAAAGGAGAAAATTTGCACATATTTTGAGATTTCAAAAAGGACTAGAACCTCTAGATGTTTTTTATATGATTTGGCTTTCCCTTATTACAACAGAACCATCATTTTCAAGACAAGCCTAATCACAATCCTCGCAAATCTAGAACTACATTTGATAGATAATGCTGATGTTCTTTACTCAGACTTTGTTATTTTAACCCCTGTGCAAGTGAACTCATTCTATGTGTCTCTTTATAGGTTTTTCATCTTTTGATTTTCATCTGTTGTTAGAACTGTTTCCTCTGTTTTACATACATTGTAAAATGAATTTAAAACAACAACCAAAACTTTACAAAAATAAATCTACAAGGGCATAACAAAGGACATGTTCCCAGAAACTGTGGGATCCCCAGAAAATGCCTTTGATGATGTCCCTTTATAGCTTTACGGAGGGCAGTAAATTCCAAGCAATTCCACAAGACATTTGGCAACATTTCATTGGTCCTCGGACAGGTGCTACTTTCTTTTCAATTGCTGTTTTATTGTAAAGGTTTTTTTCTGTTTTTTTCTGTTTTAAAAGCATACTTAAAGGCTGGGTTCCCAGACTTGTGGATAATTCTGGTGGCCATAAGATCAGAGGAAGAGGCCTGCAGCAACATGATCAGACCAAAGGGCTTTCTAAGAACATAAGACCAGGCCAATGGCCCATCTAGTCCGGCATCCTTGAGATCAGTAGCAGGAGACTAACAGAACACCTGCATGTACTCAGCCCAAGATTGCAGGATACCTCTCCCAGCAGTTTCATGCACATGTTGAAAAGAATGGGAGATGAATAAAACCGTGAGGTAACAGCCAAATGAACTGGCTGTCCATAGAGACATCACCTTGCCAAGAAAGGTCCGTATAGTTAAAGCTATGGTATAGTTAAAGCTATGACGTATGGAAGTGAGAGCTGGACCATAAAGAAGGCTGATCGCCAAAGAATTGATGCTTTTGAATTATGGTGCTGGAGGAGACTCTTGAGAGTCCCATGGACTGCAAGAAGATCAAGCCTATCCATTCTGAAGGAAATCAGCCCTGAGTGCTCACTGGAAGGACAGATCCTGAAGCTGAGGCTCCAATACTTTGGCCACCTCAGAAGAAGAAAAGACTCCCTGGAAAAGACCCTGATGTTGGGAAAGATGGAGGGCACAAGGAGAAGGGGACGACAGAGGATGAGATGGTTGGACAGTGTTCTCGAAGCTACCAGCATGAGTTTGACTAAACTGCGGGAGGCAGTGGAAGACAGGAGTGCCTGGCATGCTCTGGTCCACCGGGTCACAAAGGGTAGGACACGACTAAACGACTAAACAAGAACAACAACAACAACACAACAAATTCCTGCACTGCAGAGATTTGGACCAGTCCCTACCAACTCCACAGGTCTATGAGTCTACTTTTCACAGCCTGGACACTGTAGTGCTGTTGATGCAACCTAGAACCACATTTGTCTTTTTAGCGTTGCTGATTCATGTTTTGCGCGCAATCTAGTAAACCCCCTAGAATCTTCTTTTTTTAAAAAAAAACAACAACACATACCACTGGCTCAATTACTAGTTTTCTGTGAGGTGCTCTCAAATGCATACTTCATTCCCCACAGCATTTTGCATGCTTTCTTGGGGGGGGGGGGAATTGGCAGGCCTTGTTAGGAAGGGTTTGCAGAGTTTGACTTTTCGTAGAGGAGTGATTTAATTCTGAACTAACTGATTTTTTTGTTTTTTGTTTTTTTATTTGCCCAAAAGCAAGGGTTAGAAAGCCTGTGGGTTTCCATTGCAACATCTGGGCTATTTATGTAACTGGGGGCTTGGGGCGCAGAAGCAGCTACCAGACAGGATGCCTCCAGGCTGCCTAACCCCAGGAACATGTGTCAATACAAGTCACAGGTGGGGCAAGTCAAAACAGGTGTACGAGACTGAGTAAGGGCAGGGTGTGAGCAAAGGAGGGGCAAGCAGAATGGGATCTATTGGAAGCATTTTATTCTACTCCTGTGCTCTAAAAAAAAAAAAGGAGGCAATGACACTAGATCTAGAAAGTTCTGAGCTGATTCAAAAATTAAAAGGGAAGGTGGATGCATGGAATAGCTGAATGCTAAATAGACTGCAATCCTATACATATTTACCCACAGACTCAATGAGACTTACCAAGCGGCTAGTAGCCACTGAAGTCTTCCCTCCTCCATTAATTTGTTGAATCTTCATTCAAGTTAGTGGCCATCACTGCCTTCTGCAGCAGCGAGTTCCATAGGTGCACTATGCACTATGGGGGAACAAGTGAATCATGAGAACTGGTATTTCTAAAAAGAGACATACAGTGGTACCTCGGGTTACATACGCTTCAGGTTACAGACTCCGCTAACCCAGAAATAGTACCTTGGGTTAAGAACTTTGCTTCAGGATGAGAACAGAAATCGTGCTCCAGCGGTGCAGCAGCAGCAGGAAGCCCTATTAGCTAAAGTGGTATTTCAGGTTAAGAACAGTTTCAGCTTAAGAACGGACCTCCGGAACAAATTAAGTACTTAACCCGAGGTACCACTGTATCATCTATCATCAGGCCCAGACAGAGGGGGGGCCATATGGGCCACTTGGCCCAGGCCTCCGATTCCAAAGGGGGCCTCGGTCAGCATATTGTATATCTATATTTTCCATTTTGTCTTTATATGCAGATATGGTTCAAGCCTTGAAATAAAATTATTTGTCATAACTTTTGTGAAAATTATTTATATACTTACTGATTTATAAGACTTCAGTTATCCCCAGGGTAAAAAAAAAGTGGGGGCACATTATCTACCTGGCCCGGGCCTCTGCCTGGCTCTGCAAGACCCAGTCTATCATATAAATGTTTTTTTTAAAAAAATCCTGAAGAAGCAAGAAAAAAACCACAATTGTTTCCCACCTTGTTTTGCTATTTATTAACTTTTTCATTTACACTTCCTACTTTTAAAACAAAATAAGAGCACTTTCCCTTCCTGCAGTTTCCAGCAATTGGTATTAAGCAGCATTGCTGCCTTGTAAAACCACATGCGACATAAATGTTAGAACAGCTGAACAAACATGCTAATAAGCAACCAAAGATTTAAAACAGGGCCACAAAAAGATGAATAAAAAGTGAAGAAGGAATAAAGAAGGCTAGAAATAAAGAAGGCTAGAGGAATAAATAAGTCCCCATGTAAAAGCCAGAAGAGAAGCGTGAAGGGCGGTTCTCAGGGAACAGAATTCCACAACTGTGGAGCCATTCCTTAAAAGGCCCTGTCCCCCCGCCTGATTGGCCTCAGCGGTGGGCCAGAGAACAGATTTCCCAGGGGCCTATACAGGTTTGCATCGTTGTAGGTAGTCCCAATCCATGCGGCACTTTAAGTGTCAGTACCAACACATTAAGTTGAGCCCAGACAAGAATGGGTAACCAGTTCAACTGACACAAAGCCAGTGTGGTATGTATCAAAGCACCTACCCCACCCCACTGCATTCAGGAAGCTGAATGTTGCAACAGCTGAAATTTCTGGTCTGCCTTTAAAGGCAACCTGATATAGACAGACACCAGTGCTGTCTAGTATTGACAGAATCATGGATGTGTAGCATTGGAAGGATCATCTAGTCCAACCCCCTTGCAATGTAAGAATTGCAACTCAAGAATCCTTGACAGATGACTATCTGACCTGTATTTAAAAACTTCCAGTGAAGAAGAGCCCACCACCTTCCAAGGGGGTCTGTTCCACAGTCAAACAGCTCTTACCAATAGAAAGTTCTTCCTAATGCTTCATTGGAAGCGCCTTGTCATTTGAATCCATTGGTTTGCATTCTCCCCTTCAGAGCAGGAGACAACAAGCTTGCTCCATCTTCCATGTGACAGCCCTTTAGATATTTGAAGATGGCTATCCTATCACCTCTCCGTCTCCTCCTTTCCAAGATAAACATACCCTAAAGGTAAAGGTACCCCCTGACTGTTAGGTCCAGTTGCGGACAACTCTGGGGTTGCGTGCTCATCTCTCTCTATAGGCCGAGGGAGCCAGTGTACAGCTTCCGGGTCATGTGGCCAGCATGACTAAGCCACTTCTGGTGAACCAGAGCAGCCGCTGGAAATGCTGTTTACCTTCCCGCTGGAGCGGTACCTATTTATCTACTTGCAATTTGACGTGCTTTCGAACTGCTAGGTTGGCAGGAGCAGGAATCGAACAACAGGAGCTTACGCCGTCATGGGGATTCGAGCTGCCTACCTTCTGATAGGTTCAGTGGTTTAGACCACAGCGCTACCCGCGTCCCACATACCCTAAACATGATAGTAAATCAGTGCAGATCTGCTTTCTCCTTTTTGGGTTGCAGTTGGGGAAGCTGTCACAGCTGCTAAATTCATCCCTACCTCTGAATGATGTTAATCACAGGTGGACTCCCCAAATGGTGGACCTGATGCGTTAGGCTGCAAATCTCTAAGTAGGTTAGAGCTCTGGCCAAACAACAGGTCTTCACCCTGATCCATTTTAGAACTCCTTCGGGTTGCCTCTTTAAGACTTCCACTGCCTCCCTGAGTAGCAGAAGACGAGAGGAAGACCTGTGTGTACTGGTGACAACTCAGCCCAAGGACCCAGGTGACCTCTCTCAGCAGTTTCATGCAGACATTGAAAATAATGGGAGGCCAATGGAACTCCGAGGCAACTGCTAAACAAATTGGTTGTCTATACATCAAAATTCCTGCATTTCAGGTGTTTGAACTAGATGGCCCTTGGTGTTCTCTTCCAATCCTAAAGTTCTATGAAACCTTTGCCTGCAGGTGCCTGGTGTAATTCCAATGAAGACCTTGTTTCGGTTGGTGTTGGGACCAGTCCAATTCAGGGGTCTCTGCAGAACAGATCTCAATTTCCAGGATATATAACATTCCCTGCATTTTTAAAGGTAGGGGGACGTTTAGGTGTGTGGGTTATTTGTTAAATGATCCCAATTTTCTTCAAGTGGTTGGGAAGGTGGTGGACTTTCCTTTATTGGAGCTTTTAAGCAGAGGTTGGTTCTCCACCCACCAGGGATTCTTTAGCCACAATTCCTGCATTGCAGGGGATAGAACTAGATGACTATTTGGGTCCCTTCCAACACCACAATTATAAGATTCTATTCTTCTGCAGTATTCTTCCTTTCCACCTACAGCTATCTGCCTCAGTGCAGCACTATGTTGTCAAAGCCTTTCCACTTTGATTATGCGACATCCTTAGCCTGGAACCAGGCAGAAAGGCCTCCCCAAAAGGCCTTAGCCTGAGCTCCTCCAGATTAGAAACCTAAGCACTGGTGGCCAGCAAGAAACAGAACTAGCCAAGCTGTCGGGGCAAGCCAGCAATTGGCAGTGGATGAATGATGACAATCTCCATCAGAGATGCCTTCAAAGAGCGTAGAGAGACCATCTTAAATTGATTTTCTCGTTGAAGAAGCCAGCAGTGTCCCGCTCAAAGATGCAAGAGAATGCAAGAAGAGGAATCATGTGGCAAGCAGGCGGCTGGAATTTCAGGCGTATGACTCAACAGGTGTTGACGTGGAGTTTCTTGGCTTCGGAGAAGGACAGAGCTGCAATCCCTCAAATGTGGGAGTTGGCAAGCCCAGCTGTGGCAGGTGCCAAATTGCATTTTAATTAGGTGCTGAAAGTCGGCTGAGTAATTGTAATATTTATGAAACCTTCTTCCCTCGAGTTTAATTTTTTTTGCTTGAAAACCCTGTACCGAATTTGACTCTGGGATTATGTTGGAGGTGAATCCTCTCATTCTCCTACCACGTGCATGGATGTGCATTTGAATGAGTGATCAGATTTTTTGATATCTGGATCACGACAGTCTGAGTGCTCTTCTGAGGCTACATTACTATCAAAGAAAAAAGAGAGGGGGGAAAGGAAAATTCCATACTAGGGATTAGGAAAGGGATTGAAAATAAAGTATCATAATGCCGTTATACAAACATATGGTGTGGTTGTGTTTGGAATTCTGTGGACAGTTCTGGTCATCTCAAAAAGCACATTACAGCAGCACCTCGGCTTACGTTACCCTTGGTTTGCGAAAGCGGCAAACCTGGAAGTGTTTCGCCGTGCACATGCGCAGAAGCCGTCACTCCTGTTGCAGAAACCTCGGGATCCGACCGGAACTCCAGAACAGATCCTGTCAGCAACCAGAGGTACCACTGTACAGGGTTGGAAATAATTAAAAAAAGGGCAGCTACAATGATCCAGAGGGTGGAATGGCTCCCCTATGAAGAAAGGCTGCAGCATTTGGGACTTTTTAGTTCGGAGAAAATAAGGGACGCAGGTGGCGCTGTGAGTTAAACCACAGAGCCTAGGACTTGCTGATCAGAAGGTCGGCGGTTCGAATCCCAGCAACGGGGTGAGCTCCCATTGCTCAGTCCCTGCTCCTGCCAACCTAGCAGTTCGAAAGCACATCAAAGTGCAAGTAGATAAATAGGTACCACTCCAGCGGGAAGGTAAACAGCATTTCCGTGTGCTGCTCTGGTTCACCAGAAGCGGCTTAGTCATGCTGACCACATGACCCGGAAGCTGTCTGCGGACAAACGCTGGCTCCCTTGGCGAATAAAGCAAGATGAGTGCCCCCAGAGTCGGTGACGACTGGACCTAATGGTCAGGGGTCTTTACCCTTTACCTAGTTCAGAGAAAAAGCAAGTACAGTAATAGATGATATGAAAGAAGTGTGGAAAATTATGCATGGCACAGAGAAGGTAGAGACAGAAAAGCTCCCCCCCTCCAATCTCATAACAGAAGAACCTATGGGCATCCCGTGAAGTTGTATGTTGGGAGATTCAGGGCACAAAAATGGAAATCCTTCCTGACGCAGTGGAAAGTTAACCTATGGAACTCCCTACCACAGGAGGCAATGATGGCCACCAACTTAGATGACTTTAACAGAGGATGAGACAAGTTTGTGGAAGAGGAGACGGCCATCAATGGCTGCTCCCCACAATTGCTATTGTTACAAAAGTTGGGTGCCTCCCCTCGCCTCTCTGCCAAGTGGTGGCAAAAACCTGTGATGTTCCAGGCACCCACCCAGGGTCTTTGGTCCTTTGGATAATTGAGGAAACAGTGGAGACTGTCGTCAGTGTAAGAAATATGTTTTATTCACCTATTTACACCTTCAGTCTGCAGGGAGGGAGTCCAGATCTCCCACGGCACGGTCATTGTAGAAGGGGCTTGTCCCCCACAGCAGTGAAGCTATGGAGGCCAAGGCATCTATCCCAGTCAGTTCTGCAGCCAGGCTGCCCAAAGATGGATCTCAGTCTCTCTTCCTTCTTCTTTTTCCCAGAACCCCTTGCTTCCAGACTCCCTTTTCAAAGACACAGTTACCCTGGCAACCTTCCAAATCCCTGTCTCTGTTCACACCTCAGGGCAGGGGGTAAGGACAATACTCTAGCATTGCCAATGGCCCTCAAAGGCCCTCTATTGTTTCTTAATGGCCCTAGCTTGGCCAGGTCATTTTGCGTAGGTTAGCCCAGGAATTCCTTTGCAGTTTGCATTTCTTCCTCCACATCCCAAATCATCAAAATCCTACCATTTATTATTTTAAACCCAAATCTATAACGCTATGCTTTGCCTACATGGTCAGATGCAACAATGCTCTGAATCCCAATTGCTGGAAACTGCACGAGGAGGTTAAAGTGCTCACGTGCTGGAATTGTGCTTGCTGGTTTCCCATAAAGGGCACTGGGAGGACAAGGATGCTGGGCTAGCCGGTCCCCTTTGGCCTGATGCAGCAGGCTCTACTTATGTTCCTAAGCCGGAAAAACGGGAGAGGCTGCACCTCCGCTCTTATTCTGCCCGAGGAGATGATTCTATTCTGCTCTCCCATTGTTGGAAGAGTTCGTCTCTGTCTCACTCCTGAAGAGGGCATCGGATCAGAGGAGTCGACTTTCCCCTTAACGTAAGGGAGGAGGGGATGAGCCCCAAGGAGGCGCTGCCGTCCCTCAAAAGGCGCCTGGGTTCACCCCAGCATCGCAACTTCCCCGCACGCCTAGCAGCAAGAGGTGCGGGAGCGAAGGGGGTTCGGGGGCGGTCTGGCGGCAGCCCTCCAACCGCTGAGGGGGCGGCCCTTGCGGCTGAGCAGCCGCCTCGTAAGGAGGTTTCACTAGGGCTTAGTACGCGAAAGCAGCTGCAGGCAAGAGCTGGAGGAGTCCTCTCGCCTGGAAAGCCGGAGCGCCGCTGCTGCCAGCCAGTGTAGGCAGCAGTAGGCAGGGCCATCTGGCTGCAGCGCCCCCAGCAGACTGCCCGCTCAGAAGGCTCCGGCGAAGGGGAGCCCAGCGGGAGCTGCGACCCCTGGGCCCCTCACAAAGCGGCCCCTCGGGCCCCCCTCCGGCGCAGAGGAGGCTCCACCCCGGCTCCGCCCCCGCTCCCGCCTCCGGAGCCCGGACGCCCCGAGCGGCCGTCGAGGGAGGCGGAGACAGCCGCGCTCAGCCCCGGCCGGCCGCTCAGCCAGGCACCCAGCCACGGAGGAGCAGGAGGGCCGCAGCCGGGATGGGCAGGCCGCAGTAGCGCCCCCAGGGGCCGGCGCCATGGGCTCAGAGCCGCAAGCCGGAGGAGGAGGAGGCCGAGGTGGCGGCGGGAGCGGCTGCGGCTCCTGCGGCGGGGCCCGGAGGGGCGTGGGGCGGGCGCTGTCGGGCTTCTTCGCGCTCTCGCTGGCGCTGCACCTCCTCACGCTCGGCTGCTATCTTGAGCTGCGCTCCGAGCTGCGCCGCCGGGAGGCGGAGGCCGCCTGGCCGCCAAGGCAGAGCAGCGCCGCGCGGACCGCAGACGACGAGGACGGGGGGGCGGCGGGCGAGGTCTCCGGTCCCGGCCGGCCCAAGCACCGCTTCGCTCAGGAGTCCGGCAGGCAGCGGCAGCAGCAGCAGCAGGTGGGTCCGGCGGTTGGTCGGTGGGGCGCAGGTGGCGCTGGAGGGGCTGCACGGGGGCCCTGCGGCGCGCTCTCGCCCGCTGCAAATGGGCTGCCAGACTCCAGCTCCCAGCGTCCCTGGGCCCTGGCCGCTACGGCGGGGACTGACGGGAGTTGGAGTCCGAGGGCGGGAGGGTCGCAGGTCCAGAGCTGAAGAGGGATGGGGAAGCGGGAGGCCGCTGTTGGCCCCAACAACCCTCAGGGAGATCGTGGTTTGGCAGCCCGCCTTGTGGCGGCGGCGATGGCGGGGCGGCGGCTTCGTAGAGCAGGCAGTAACTTTTGTGGAGTTGCAGGGAGCCCCGCAGGATCATCTAGTCCAGCACCCTTGCAATCCAGGACTCACAACTAAAAGATCCCGGACAGACGCTGTCCGATCTCTGTTTAAAAGCCTCCAGTGAAGGAGAAGACGATGCCACCTTCTCCCGAGGAGAGCGCTCGTTTACTGAGTTTGGCACATAAGCAAGTGAGTGTCTGTGATTCATTGCATTGAGATTACAAGAAAGGAAATTCCGACTAAACACTACTTTCTGACAAAGGAGCCAACTCCTAGGGGCCAGGGTCAATTTGCTCCCCCCATAAAATATTTGAGAGGGTCTAGCCCTTTGCCCCCAAGTTGTAGGGCACTGCCATTCAAATGATGTGATCAATTATTTGGGAAGGGGCTTATCTGTCCCCCAGATTTTATTCAAATTGACACCCCTGCCATCTGATAGTAAGAACCATCAATAGTGGAACAGAGACTCCCTCTGAAGAAGTTGGCAGACTCTTTTGCTGGAGGTTTTTAAGCAGAAGTCAGATGGACATAGGTCATAGGTCATGGATGCTTCACTTGAGATTCCTGCACTGTAGTGGATTGTACTAGATGACCCTTTTGGTCACTTCCAACTCTACAATTCTGAGGTTCCACAAGTAATTGTGTCACCCATGCGAATGTGAACATTGTGGTGGTGGTGGTGGTGAGGCGTTCTCTCCACACCACCCCCAATAATTATACCAATATGAGACATTGCAATTTATGGTTTCCAGTTGCAAAACACCACCAACTTCCAGGCTGTGCTAATTAATTGTGTGCTTGACAAAGACTGGCCATAAAATAGATGCCTATTTTCTGCTTTTAAGGAGGATCCTGCTCTGTATGCCCAAATGAACTGACTGGGTCAGTTTCTTTCTTCTGTATTCCATGAACTTTTCGTTGTTGTTCTTTAAAAATGCCTTAAATCTGCCCAAATGTGAGCAGTAATTTTGGGTTCCTGGTAAAGACCAAATGAATAGTTATGGGCAGCTGCTGTTATTTCAGGCTGTTGCTCTGATTTCTTCTGATCTGATCGGGAGAAGTTGTTGCATTTCAAGACAAGAAGCCCCATCTAACACTTATTTTTAAAAGGATCATTGTTCCTGTTCTGGAATCCTGCTTGTGGATTTCCCATTGAGGTGTCTGTTTGGACACTGTGAGAACAGGATGCTGGACCGGAAGGGTCCCCTTCGGTCTCATCCAGGAGGGCTCTGCTAATGCTTTTATGGAAACTTCAGGTTCAGAGACAGTCTATTTAGATCCCTAGGTTCTTCTGGGCATTTTGCCACTGTGAGAACAGGATGCTGGACTAGATGGGCCACTGGCCTAATCAAACAGCCAGGTTCTTCTAATGCTCTTATACAGTGGTACCTCGGGTTACGTGCTTAATTTGTTCCGGAGGTCCATTCTTAACCTGAAACTGTTCTTAACTTGAAGCACCACTTTAGTTAATGGGGCCTGCCGCTGCACCGCCGGAGCACGATTTCTGTTCTCATCCTGAAGCAAAGTTCTTAACCCAAGGTAGTATTTCTGGGTTAGCAGAGTCTGTAACCTGAAGCGTATGTAACCTGAGGTACCACTGTATTATCTATCTAATCTCTCGTTGCCCCCCATTTAAAGTAACATGTTTTAGCCTACATTTGAAGGGGGCTTCTTTGTTTGTTGTAATAAACTGTAACTGTAGGTATGATTTGATACTTAAAAAGAGCTATCCGTCTTTTAAAAATGGGTGAACAAATTTACCACTATGGTCAGCAGAGTTGTATGCAGTCATTTGGCAGTATCTTCAACCTTTTCAAAACCAGGACCCACTTTTAATCCAAACATGCATTTCTGGACCTTCTTTTTACTCTATGTCTGCAAGGTGGTAGGCCTCCTGTTGCGAATTATCAGGCCACAAACTGCAAGTGTCTCCTAACCTCTCAGCTGAAGACCGATGCTTTAGAACAAAAGTTTTCAACCTTTTTGAGTTCATGGCTCCCTTAACCAACTGCATTCTTTCTGCAGCTCCCATGTGGGGCTCAGAAGCCCAGTTATGTCACCCTTTGCCTGCAGAGTTGGCAACCTCTCACCCTTTTTTGAACACCCTCCCTTGTGGAGTGTTCTCTTAGCCTCCTCTCCTCTCTCCTCTCCTTGGGAGTCCTCAGGGCAGCCACTGCTGCTGCCCCTGATCTCTGAGCTGCCCCCCTGCCCCAAAGAGAGCTCACACTGTGTCCCCCAGGGGCCTGGGAAGAGGATGCCTCCAGACTTAGCTGCCCAGCAGAGACTGGCCAAAGGTGAACATGAGGCCTGCACCTCACCTTGGGTGCCACCGGGCCTGCATGGCAGAAGGTCTCCCCTTGGGTGCTGGGTGCCCCTTGCCTGTAGAGTGGGCAGCCCCATACCCTTTAAAATATCCTCCCTTGCGGAGCATTCCCTCAGCCTCCACTCCTCTCTCATTGGGCAGCAGCACCCCCCCAAAAGATGTGCATCCTCATGTCGCCCCATAGGGGCCTGGAAAGAGGATGCCCCCAGACTTAGTGGCCTGACAGAGACTGGCCAAAGGTGAACATGAGACTTGCACCTTATTCACCTTGGGAGGCAACAGGGATCGCTGCTGGGCCTGCATGCTGGAAGGACTTCCTTTGAGCACTGGGCACTCAGCTCTGAGGCAGGCATTGCATACAGCCAGCACAAGGAAAGCCAGTGCGCTGCTTGCTTGCCTGCCTGCCCAGCCTCCCACTTGTCCGCCCATTCCCAACAGCCAGGGCTGACAGACTGGTTGGTTGGGCTCCTTCACCCACTTGCTTCTTAGAGGGAAAGAGGGACAGAGGGGCCAGTGTTGCCCACGACACCCCTGACCATCATTCAAGGAACTCCAGGGTGCTACAACACACTGGTTGAAAACCACTGCTCTGGAATAACAAGAAGCTGTGTTTTTTTAATGGCAAGATTTATTTGTTGCATTTATATCACGACTTTTTCTCCAAGGGGCTCAAGGTGGCAAACATGGTTCTCCCCATCTCATTTAATCTCCACAACAACTTTGTGAGGTAGGTTATGCTGAGAGAGTCAATGACTGGCCCCCAAAGTTACTCCCAGTGAGCTTCATGGTTGCGTGCAGATCTGAACTCTGGTCTTTCCTAGGTTCTTGTCTGACACTCTAACCATCATGCCACACTAGCTCTAACCCAGTGGTTCCCAACTTTTTTTGACCATGCCCCATGTAAGCATCACTAAAATCCTGGTGTCTCCCCTCTGTGACATATAATACTTATTATTCAAAAAATGAACTCCTATTCATGTAGAGGAAGCCTAAAAGGTCATTCACTGTTAATAACTCATTCTCAAATTGCCCCCCCTTAAAAATCAAATTGCCCGCCTTAAAAATTAAATTGTCCCCCCGTGGGGTGTGTTGGGGACTACAGCTCTTTCCCCTTGTTCATAATTTGACGTAAGCACAGCAATTCATATAGAAGCTGAAATGACAAGGAGTCTCATGGTAAGGCTGACCGGCCCTTGACAAATTGTCCTGGTCCTGCCCTGATCCATGAAATAAGTTTGCATTCTGCATATCACTCTGCAGGTAGACAATGGATATATAAGCACTGCTTTATTTTGGAAACTGAAGCTCCCTGTGTCTGTGTTCCCTTGGCTTCCACTCATAATCTATTATCTTATTTTATTTATTTGCATTTACGTACCTTTTTTCTCTAAGGAGCTCAAGGTAGTGAGCATTATTCTCTCCTCCCCATCCAATCCTCAAAACAAACCTGTGAGGTAGGTTAGGCTCAACTATGAAGCCTACTAGTTGAGCTTGGGGGTAGTCACTGCCTCTCAGCCTAACCTACCTCACAGCCAGTGTTTGAAATTTGCCAGGCAAATTATGCACCTGGTTTTCAACCATTTGCAACCATGTGAAGTTGCCTGGGTGCCAGGATGGTGCCTGACATCTTCACCCTCTGGGAATCATTGGATCTTGTGTTTTCACACACTAATACCCCATCCTGTAGAACGCTTATCAGTTATATTGCATCTGCACAATCAGAATGAATTCCAAAGTATATGTGGACTATCCCTGGTTCAAATGACTTTTCTTGTTTAAGTTCTCAAAGCTCTTCACCTAGCTCTTCTGAACTAGCCAGATATTTAACTGAGAATCAATCACAGTCATTATTCGAAAAATAAGACCTTAGAGCTGTCATTCCTACAAATGGCAACTAGACATTCCATTTTGGCGACTGCAACCTTGGTTTAACGAGACATTTGGCGCCTTGCTTCTCTATCTGAGTTTCTAACACCTGTCACAGCATGGTTGTTGTGGGGATCAAATGAGGAGGAAGAGAGAACCCTGGATGCCACCTTGGGCTCTTTGGAGATGAAAGGATGGAATAGAAATGCAAATAAATAAACAAATAAACGCCAAGCAAATTTCAAGCTAATAAGAGCTTGTGGGTTTATCATGCAGGGATATAATGTTCTTAAGCACCTTCATAAGCAAAAGGATAAAACCCATCCAATTTGCCACTTAAGAGCTTCTCCTGGTGTTTTCCTCTGTTTGCTTATAGTATATGGATCATTGCCAAGTTTTGTAAGAAATACCCACAGGCTAAGTTGCATATATCATGTCTATTAAAACTGACAGTAAATCTGTAAACAGTTCTTCCAGAGCACCTCTTGCATCTTTTCAGAGAGCAGAGCACCCCGTGCATCTTTCAGAATTGTACACTACCTAATTGTAAAAAGCTCTAAGCATAAAATAATCAATAAAAAAGAAGTAAAAGCAAGTATTCCTAAAAAATCAAAATGTGAATAAAAGCAGCAGTTTAAAATATATATTATTTTAAAAATTATATTAGCATGTCTGCTTTACATAACTTGGTGCGTCAGGAGTGGTTCAGGACTCCTGCTATGGCAACCATGGGTCTGTCCCAAATAATTTCTGGCCCGGTCCATGCTGCAGGGCACAGTCTGGATTTGGTTTTCTGTCCTGAATTGGTTGATGGTAACCTTAAGAGTAGAGGAACTTTCTATAGTGCCACTGTCTTGGTCAGATCACTACCTGGTGGAGTGTAGACTCACTGGAACTCAGAACCTCTGCAGTGGTGGGGGACCAACTACGATAGTGGCTCTTGGGGAGTTTCCTATTTCCTTGGCAGGCATTTTTTTTTTGAAGTAGGGTTGCCATATTTTGACAAGCAAAAAAAGAGGACACATTTGCCTTATGACCATGCACTCTGGCACACATCACGATGCCCTGTTGTGCCAGAAGCAGTTTAGTCATACTGGCCACATTACTGTACCTGGAAAGCTGTCTGTGGACACACACTAGCTCCCTTGGCCTAAAGTGAGATGAGCACCACACCCCTTGGTCAGCTTACCAGTGGTGTCCAAACTTTTATCAAAGAGAGCCAGATTTGGTGAAGTGAAGGGCCGAAAGGGCCGACCCAAGTTTTTTAGGATTGAAGCTGTTGAGCTTTTTTATTATTTTTACCCAAAAGTTGTTAAGTTCCTTTTTAGGATTTTACCCCAGGAAATAAACTGCCACAGGGGCCGGATTAAACTAGATTAGGTCTCCAAAACAGACTTTGGACACGTCTGCCTTAGACCATCTAGGGGTTGTTTACCTTTACTGGGGAATAAGCTCTCAACATATTAATAACCCCTGCGAGGCCAACCAGCCCGCAAAACAAGCACTGCAGTGATTAAGAATCACTAATGTAGCCCACTCAGTTCAGTGGCAGCCATTAATATGTTAAGTCTGCCTATAAAAAATAATGTTCAGGCAGGTTTTAATCAGTTCTCAGAAACAGAAAAAAGCATTACAAACAAATTACATGACAAATATTTTTAAAGCCGAAAGCTCATTAAGGGGGATGTGCACATTAAATGTGCCAACTCAGCTCAACCATTCTTCCGATGGGATCGAGACCTCTTCCTCCTCCAGCTAGCAGGTAGCAAAAGAAATATATGAGCTTGTGGGGTAAGGGGTAGGGGGCTGGCGAACAGAAGAGAAGGGCAGGCAGGGCAGAGGGGGCAGCAGCCACAAGCTGACATTGGTGGGACACAGTTTCCGATCCCCATGTTTACAGGCGGTTGTCAGGTTTGCAGATGCAGGTGGGGGGAAGCAGGGAGTGCCTGCCATTAAGCCACTGCGCAAGGAGAGAGGCACTTGAGGAGAACAGAGCCAAGGAGACCTGGAGCCGCTGCAGGAGAGGGCGAGTGGCGGACTTGTCTCACATGCCACATTTGGCTGGGTTAGGCAGGGTGGGGGGAGAGAAGACGTGATGATTATTTTTTTTTTTTAAGAAAGGAAAGCAAAATTTGGCAAGAGCCTGATTAAAACAAAGGCACATTTGCACTGGGGCCTAGAGCGGGGCAAGGACTCTTCTGAAACGCACCACCTTCCTCCCCCATCACTGCACGGCTGCATGATGCACCACCTGGCCAAGGCAGGCATTTGGGGCCTTACCTTTCCGCCTATTTGCATACACCATGCTCTCCTCAGCCCCCCCGCTGTCGCCCAGCCACCTTCCATTCTCTCCCTGCCTCTCTCTCCCCCCCCCCCGACAAATAAACATTAGACAGTTTTACCCAACAGCAGCCAACCTACATTTTAAATCCTCTTTGGCCAATTTGAAAGGTATAGCTTTGTTTTGGTACACACACCCTGCCACGCACTCCAAATATGCCGGGCTTTCCTGCCAACTTTCGACTGGGGTTACATCTAAACCTCCCCACCTTAGTTTTCCAGCCAACCACCACACCATTTCAAAAGTGAGACTATTTGGGGAAAGGAAGTAGCGTGGGGAAACCACTGATTAACATTCACGATCCAATCAGTGTTGTAACGGCAGGGGTGCTTTTCGTGCCTGTGTGTGGCATTGGGTGCAGCGAGGTTAGCAAGACTTACTCACTTCAGCTCTGCTGGAAAAACCCAATTTCCTGAGCACACCCACGGGAAAGTGGGGGCATGCGGTGGTGGCACCCTCCCCTCCCTTCTTCTTTTCTTTTCCCTCAATAAAGGTAGTTCCACCCATGCCCAGCGCGGGCGTCTTTCCCAGCAAGCAAGGCCTTGGATGTCTCACGCTCGATTTTGAAAACCCCATCCCACCATGCTTGCTTGCTCTCTACTGCTGCTGCTTGCAAGCCGCTCCCTCGGCTGCCAGAGTTTCTTCTGCGACTTCGGCACCTGCCTATGATAAAGCTGCAGAGCTCTCCAAAGCAGCAGTAGCACCGCCACCACTGGACACTGCACACCCATTCTTCGTCCTAGAGCAGCCGCCATCAGCGGCCTCCTGGACAGCATAGACCAGATGTACGCAGGCAGCAGGAAAAAAATCTGGGCATTTTGCATTATTTTAAAAATCCACCTGGGCAGAAATTTTAAAGTTTAAAAAGAGGACGTATCTGGAAAAATCCAGACATATGCTCACCCTATTTCAAGCTCTGGTAGACCTTTGGGATGGAGAAATTACCTGGGTGGCAACCAGGCCCATGGTTCTCTAGGGAGCTGGTGATCATGCATTATGTGAGATAGGGACTAGAGTGATTTTGGTGGGAACTCTGAATGAGTCCGAAGAAACACAGGTGATTTGAAGGCCTATTTTGTATGGCATTGTGGCAGCAAATAAATCTTTTTCTCTGCCACCATTGCATCAGCGAGGAGCCATCCAGTAAAACTGTTTTGGATGGTCAGGGGTATTTTACACTCTGGCCCACATGAGGAGAATTTAGACCACTCGATGGCTCGCTGTGAACAATTTGCTCAGCAGTTCACTGAGAAGATTGCTTGGCTCTGTCCTGACATGGATGATAGAGTAGATATGCATGTAACCTTGGCCCCTGCTTGTCCAGTGTTAATAGATACTTTTCGATTTGTGGATGTGGGCAGGATCCTGGAAGCGTGAGAGCAAACACATCTGTGTCAGCCTTGCCTTTCCTGGCCCATCAAAAGTGGGTGAGCGGAGTGGTCACAGCCTCCTTACAACTAGGCAAGGTTGCAGTGTTCCTAAAGGAGGCAGCTATAAGACCTCTATTGAAAAAGCCCTCCCTGAATCCCACTGCATTGGAAAAATATTGGCCAGTCTCCAATATCCCACTTCTGGGCAACTTACTGGATCATATAATCTCAACTCCAGGGGTTTCTGGAGGAGACGGATTATCTAGATCCATTTCAATTTGGTTTCAGACCTGGTTATGGGACAGATGGCTTTGGTCATCTTGAGAACTGGACATGGGAAGTGTGTCCCTGTTGGTTCTGCTGGACCTCTTGGTAGCTTTCAATACCAACAACCATGGTATCCTGCTGGGCCACCTTTCTGGGATAGGACTTGGAAGCACTATAAATTGTATGAAATCTGGCTTGGTGGCAAATCACAGCCAGTTAGGCCTCTAAGCAGAGGGTATGCTCTATTGATAGTATCAGTCTTCAGCATTCCAGGCAAAGCGGAAGGGAATAATTCCTGGCTTCATAGTCTCCAGTAGCTGGACCACTGCAGCCAAGCTCTCCTGATCCAGGTGTGGCTGCCACTGTCTTGCCAGCCATCACAGGTGAAAGGCACTCATCCAATGATGTGACAGAAGTATATAACATAAGATGTGCCCGCTGGATCAGGCCAATGGACCATCTACATCATCCTGTTCTCACAGTGGCCAACCAGATGCCTCAGTTAGAAACCCACAGGTAGGATTTGAGCACAAGAGCAGCACTTTCCCCTCCTGTGGTTATCTGCAGCTGGTATTCAGAAGCACAGCTACCTCCAACTGTGAAAGCTGGTAGCCATGGGTAGCCCTCCATGAATTTGCCTATTTCTCTTTTAAAGCCATCTTGGTTGGCTGCCCTCACTGCCTCCTTTGATCGTGAGTTCCATAGTTCTTAGAATCATAGAGGAGTTGAAGTGGCCCTAAGGGTTGTCTAGTCCAACCCTCTGCAATGCAGAAATCTCTACTAGATCATATGCGGCCGGTGGCTATCCAGCCTATGCTTAAAATTCAAGGAGGGAGAATCTACCATCTTCCGAGTTTGTCCCACAGTTCTTATCATCAGAAAGCTCTTCCTGACGTTTACTCAGAATCTCCTTTCTTGTAACTGGAAGCCATTGTTTCAGGTCCTACCTTTTGGAGCAGGAGAAAACAAGCTTGCTCTGCCTTCGGTTTGAAAGCCCTTTAGGTATAATATCTCCTCTCAGAGTCCTCTTACCCAGGCTAAGCATACCCAAATCCCCCCACTGTTCCTCCTAAGGCTTGAAAAAGAAGAATCTGTATCATGGTCATAGGCCGGCATAAGGTAAAAGCACCTACATACATAAGTAAGGTAAAGGGAGCCCTGACCATTAGGTTCAGTCATGCCTGAATCTGGGGTTGCGGCACTCATCTCACTTTATTGGCCAAGGGAGCTGGCGTACAGCTTCCGGGTCATGTGGCCAGCATGACTAAGCCGCTTCTAGTGAACCAGAGCAGCGCACGGAAACGCCATTTACCTTCCCGCTGGAGCAGTACCTATTTATCTACTTGCACTTTGATGTGAGCATGCTAAATAGGCAATAGGGCAACTATAGAAGTAAGGGGTACACATACTCATTCTCTCAGTTACGACAAACCAGCAAAAGATAAAAACAGGCTTTGTTTCCTTTATCATCTTGGTTACTCTAGTCCGCACACATTATAAAGACGATGTTGAACAACATTGGGCCCAGGACAGAACCCTGCAACACCCTACATGGGACTTTTTTTCCAGAATGAGGAACCATTAGTAAGCACTCTTTGGGTTTGGTCAATTAACCAGTTACAAATCCACCTAACAGTTACCAGCTTCTCTGCAAGAATGTCATGGGGAACTTGGTCAAAAGCGGTACTGAAATCAAGATACACTATGTCCAGAGCCTTCCCCTAAATGTCTGGAGGTTCTAGTCCTTGTCAAAATAACAAATTATATGTAATTTTCTCCACTAGAGTTTATTTCAGAGTGAGTGGTACCATGCATCCAGTGTAAGGTTTTGTGATGTTTTCCATTGTGTTGCAATGACTACTTGTGCTCTCAAGAGCAAATATACAATCAATTCTTTTGACATAAAACATATTTAGTAGCATTAATTTTGGACAAGAAACAAGGGTTTCTTTAGTATTATTTATCATTTCTGTCAAAATTAAATCCCCTCCAAATCTTGCACCTACTTACATTCCCACCATAAATGATAATCACAGGGAATATTGGTAGTTTATTAATTATGGCAAATGTGCTTGAGATACCTGAAAACTGTTTCTAAGAATTGGATGATCCAGACCTGGGCTACGGTCCCTCTGCATCAATTCTCCCTGGACCTTTGCTTTGACAGCCCCTCGAGACATAACCCAAAAGGCACAATAGTGACCCGCATTGCAAGATCGATGCAGTCCTAGTTTGTGTGCAAAATGCAACACAATTCTTCCAACAGAAAGTGCTGTAGAGGCGTCACATACTGAGTTACTAAACGTATAAAAGTTATTCTGATTTTTGGCAAACTCTCCTGCCTTTGGGCTTCATGGATCTAATCCAGGAGATGAATTCTGGAATCAACAGTGTCTCCAACTCAAGGGGCTCTGCTGAGAGCTTGCCAGCTATTACTATTTCCAAGGAGAGTCTAAACTATTCTTTCAGAAAAAAATATCTGAGCTAAACCTGTCAAACACCAGTGCATGTTTTTCCATAACAAGTGACTCAAGGAGCCTTGTCTCAGCCCCATTACAAAAGAGTATTTATCTGGCGCCGATGGCAACTTGCTCGAAACAGACATAATGCTCATACAGGCATAGGATTGTAGGGTTGGTTGGAAAGGACCCACAGGGTTCATTTAGTCCAACCCCCTGCAATGCAGGAATCACAGCCTAAGATTCCCTGACAGGTAGTCATCCAACCTATGTTTAAAAACTTCCAATGAATCATAGAATTGTAGGGCTAGAAGGGACCTCAGGGGCCACCCTGTCCAATCCCGTGTCATGCAGGAATTGCAAACTAAACTTTTAGCAAGGAACATTTGTGCAAGACTTGACAGAATAGGATTTTTTTCTCCACTCAGTAGATTTTGGTCACATCTCAATTCCAGGGTTTTGCTGCCTCTGTCCTGTGGTCCATTCAGGTTATGGGAAGGAGATGGGCTTGGCAACCCCAATGGATGACCTAACACCACAAACTAGGTGGAGGGGAAAGTGTGTTTCTGATGGTTATGGTGAACCTCCTTCTGTATTCCTTCTTTATATTACTAATTGGCTGTCATGAGCCAGAGTCAAGAGTAGGTCAGTAATAAAATACCTGGTGTCAGTGAAGTTAACTCTTAATTCAAATAAATAGTGCAGGCCTAGTGATCGCAGCAACTCCTCCCAGTAGGTCTTGCCTCAATGAGGCAGTTGCAAAGGCTGCCCCACATTCCCACGATGTCTAAGGCTCCTCCCCCAGCAACCCAAGGCTTTGTCTTCTTGCTCCACCCTCTTCATTTCTTTGCATGTTCTGGGAGAACAGGAGGAAGGGGGACCACGTTGCAGCAGGAGGGGGAGACGCCCTGGCTTCTTCAGCAGCCTGCCTCATCTTTATCTCCTGGCTCCCCTTCTCTCCTTTCTATGCCTCTGGACTGCTCTCTGCCACAGCCTCTTCCTGCTCACGAAACCCTGTTACCCCTTCAGCTTCCAACACCTTCTCCTCCCAGTCTACCCCCTCTTTTCCCTCCCAGCTGCCCACCAGGTCAGAGTGCACCATACACCACTGATTATAGGAGCGCATGCTAATTCTTATCCAGGAGCCCATCCTTACAGTTGCCTGCTGTCGCCCCATCTTCTTACTCCAGCAACTGTCTACTGTACAATTTAATGCCCACCTCCTTCCCTTGCAGCAAGACTGCTCCTTGCTCCTCCCAGGTCCACCTTGTGCTTTTAAAGGGACCAGTGTACCTGCCTGATCACCTTATACCATATAGGCCCACTCAGCCGCTTCAACCAGCAGCAGTGACATTGTTATAGGTGCCACGTAATACCCGTCATTTAGTGTGGCAGCACCTGCACTTTGGAGCTCCCTGCGTTTGACATCAATCAGGGAGCCTTCACTCTATTCTTTTTGGTGCCTGCTAAAAACATGATTCTATGAAAAATCATTACCTGTAAGTCCTGCATTACAATGGGGTTGGGCTAGATGGACCTCTGGGGGTCCCTTCCAGCCCTAAAATTCTATGCATGTTCTGGAGAACTGAATGCTACTTGCCAGCTGCACCTATCAGCCTTTGCAATCTGACTGCTTGCATCAATCGAGAGGCGAAACCTCAGCCGTAATTTGAAGCAGCGTTCCAGTGGGGCTCATTATGAGTGGCAGGCACGGTGCAAAGTTTGCTGAGCTCAGGCCCCTTTGAGGTTTAGGCTGCAAAAAACTCCAGTGAAACCACAAGAAAGGCCGAGGGTGCATAATTGAGCAGGTGGAACAAATTTGTTAAATCTGTTATTAAGGGAGGGGGGTACAGCAACTTGCTTTCAAGCAGTAAATCAATCCATGGCTCGTTGTTCCTTCAGTTGCAGGAGGACTGCGAGGAGTCTAAAAATATCAACAAATGGCAAGCAAAAATCCCTAAAGAACTGCTTCGAATTAGCGCCCCAAGGTTGCCAGGGCTGGTGACGCGGCACAGTTCAAAGCGTATTGAGACATCTCTCACGACACAGATGTTGATGGTGAGAGTCGATGTGCAGAATTAGCTTGGGCTTTAGATAAATGAAATGTAACTGCAGCTTGTGGACCCAGCCAGGAGTCATAGGTCTCATTTATGCTGTATCTGCACCAGAAACTGATAACGTGTTCAGTAACTGTTTCATTACCATTAGCGCTTAGTTAAACTATGGAACTATCTCCTGCAGGAGGCAGTGATGGCCACAAACCTAGAGGGCTTTAAAAGAGGACTGGACAAATTCATGGAGGGCTCGGCTATTGATGGCTATTAGCCATGGTGGCTATGCTCCTCCTCCATGGTCAGACGCAGCAATGCTTCTGAATACCACTTGCTGGATACAGCAGGAGGAGAGAGTTCCCCTTGTCCTTGAATCCTGCTTGTGGGTTTTCCCTAATAGGCATCTGGTCAGTCACTCTGAGAAGAGGATACTGGATTGGATGGTTCCCCATACCTGAACCTGCAGGCTGTTCTTATGATCTTATGAAATACTTGCTATCCTGCTGGAAGAATGCCCTGCGTTACGTTAGTGACTTCTGCAGGATGAGCATCTCCTCAGTTCATTCATCCAAGTCGTTCCCTCACTGCAAGAAGTGAAGTTACAGGGAACCAGGCAGAAGGCCTTCTCAGTAGTCATGCCTTCTCCGTGGAATGCCCTCTCATCAGATGTCAAACAATAATATGACTTTTAGAAGACATCTGAAGGTAGCCCTGTACAGGGAAGGTTTTAATATTTGAGATTTTATTGTGTTTAATTTTCTGTTGGGAGCCTGCCCAGAGTGACTGAGGCAACCCAGTCAGATGAATGGCATATAAATAATAAAGTAATAATTATCATTATCATCATTATCATCATCTTCATCATCATCAAGATCAAGACGTTTAGCAACAACAGGCCCAGGACAGAACCTTAAAGCACCCCTCTTGTCACTTTTTTGCAGGATGATAAGTAATCACAGCATCCTTTTCTAAGAGCTCACAGACCAACTGCTTAATTACCTGTTTGAGGACCTTTTCTGAAATCAGTGTCAACCTCACCTGGGTCTTCTTTCCCCCTCTTTCTGAAGATGGAGACAACATTTGCCTGCAGGGACCTCACCTATTCTCCATGAATTATCAAAGATTGTAGACAGAGGCTCTGATATGATATCCGCAAACTCCTTTAGTACCCTTGGGTGCAACTCATCAGGGCCTGGAGATCTGAATTCATTTAAAGTAGCTCACCTCTTTTCCTATCTTGGGCTACAGCTCCCTCCTTAGATAATTTATTCTGTTATCACTAGGTTGGGTACCGCTTTCTTTTTGGGTGAAGACAGACACAAAGTAGGGATTGAGCAGTTCCACCTTTTCTGTGTCATCCAATAGCATTTCTCTTCTCCATGCACAGGACCTGTTACTTGCTTGTTCTTCTTCTTGCCTTGAATGATGCCAAATAACCTCTCTTTCAAGAAGCATGAGCTCATTCTGAGCTTTAGCCCGCCTAATATTCACCCTACAACTTTTGGCTCCTTGTGTATACTCCTTCTTTGTAATTTCCACTTTATTACATTTTTTATACATGCCCTCTTAAATCTCAGCTCATCTTTAAGCTCCTTATGCAGCTATACTGGTTTCTTTAGATGCCTCCCACTTTTCTTGTTGAAATGGCCTGCATTTGGGCATTCAGTATTTCAGCTTCAAGAAACTACCATCCATCTTGGACTGTCCTTCATTGGTGCTTTTTAAACAGGTGTAGGAATGTATGTATGTCATGCATTCTTAAGCTGTGATACCTGCATTGCAAGGGGTTGGACTAGATGATCCCTGGTGTCCCTTCCAACACTACAATCCTAGGATTCTATTCTATGAGGTGTTTACAACTGCTATAGAGTGTGAAACATTGGGCTTCTTGTCTGGAAGGGGGAATAGAATGTATTTTGTACATTTATCTTAGCTGGGTTGCTTGAACATCTGAGAGGCAAAATTTTAGAAGCTGTTGCTTAAATGAATTCCATTCACATCAACTTGTTCTTTGGCTGTGAAGTTGCTTTTCTTTTTGGTTTGCTGTTTTTCATCTCTGAATCGTTTTCTTCTTCATTCCTCTAATCCCTTAAATTGTTTATCTAAGATTTTTCTCAGATTTGCAAATACCATCCTCTTTAGTAAGCGGTACAAGGAATGGCTAATGTAGATAATATCATGTTTCTGGCTTCGCCGTCTTCCTATGATGGAAAGCCTAGAAACTAAAAAATAAAAGTTGTGGAGCCTGCTCTGGTCTCATGTTTGCTGGAATCCTGGGGAGGAGCGGAATGAGGTTGATGTGGACTGCAGATTCTGTCTGCTCTGCCCAACAGCCCACTTCAATCCTCATTAGGAAAGGAATTGAAAATAAAGCTGCCAGTATCATAATGCCCCATTATACAAGTCGATGACACAACTGCACTTGAAATATACTGTGGGCAGTTCTGGTCGCCTCAGCTCCAAAAGCATATTGGAAAAGGTTCAGAAAAAGGCACCTACCTTTGTTACCTTTTCTCAAAACTAAAAAGTCCTATAGGGTGCAACCTTTCTTCCAGCAACACCCCTATGAAGAAAGGTTGCACCCTATAGGACTTTTTAGTTTTGAGAAAAGGTGAGAAAGAGGCAATGTGAGATAAAATTAGGCATGGCATGGAGAAAGTGGATAGAGGGAAGTTTCTCTTCCTCTCTTGAAAGATAATCAGGGGTGCTGCAGGCAACAGTGGCCTCTGTCCCTCTTTCTTTCCTTCCCTCCCTCCTTTGATACCCTCTCATGTCTCTGCCTCCCAAAGACGTTTGCGGCTGTTTGCCTCAGGTTCACCTTTGGCCATCTCCATCAGGCTCCTAGGTTTGGGGGCATCCTTTTTTCCCGGACCGTATGAGGCACCTCTCTTTGGAGTGGGGTGGGTTGCTGCCCAGAAGACTCCCACTGAGAGAGGAGGCAAGGCTGGGGGGACACTCCGCACGGGAGGGTATTCGAAAAGGAGTGAGAGGCTTCCCCTCTCTACAGACAAGGGGTGACATAACTGGGCTTCTGAGCCCCACAGGGGAGCCACAGAAAGAATGTAGTTGGTCAAGGGAGCTGTGGACTCAAAAAGGTTGGATTAGACAATTCCATTGAGAAAGAGTGTTATTAGTGGCTTCTAGCCACAATGGTTATACTCTACCCAGAAAATGCTCATCAATGGTTCCTCAACATCTTGGAAAAAAGAAACAAGTGGGGTACTGTCCTGCCCCTGTCGTTGTTCAACATCATTATAAACAACTTGGATATAGAAATTGAAGAGATGCTCATCAAATTTGCAGATAACACCAAAATAAGAGGGGTAGCTAATGCCTCAGAAAACAGAACTGGGATTCAATATGACTTTAACAAATTGGAGAACTGGGTTCCAACTAACAAAATGAATTTCAATAGGGACAAATGTCAGGTTCTACACTTAGTCAGGAAAAGCCATCTGCACAAAGATAAGCTGGGGGACACCTTGCTTTCCAGTAGTACATGAGAAAACGATCTGGGTTATTAGTAGACCACACGCTTAACATGAGCCAACAGTGTGATGCAGCAGAAAAAGTGAATGCTATTCTAGGCTGCATCAACAGAAGTAATAGGCTGCATCAAGGGAAGTAAAAGTCCCATTCTGTTCTGCCCTGGTCAGATAACTCCTGGAGTCCTGTGTCTATTTCTGAGCGCTAAAGTTTAAGAATGGCATTGACAAGCTGAAGTGTATACAGAAGAGGGCAACCAAGATGATCGAGGGTCTGGAAATCAGTCCTTATGAGGAACAGTTGAGGGTTAGCCTGGGAAAGAGGAATCTGGGAGGAGATATGATAGCCATTTTCAAATGTGTAAAGGGCTTTCACATGCAAGTTGGAGCAAGCCTGCTTTCTCCTGCTCCGGATTTTAGGACCCAAACCAATAGGCTTCAAGTTACAAGAAAGAAGATTCTGACCTAAACATCAGGAAGAACATTCTGATGGTTATGAGCTACTCGACAGAGGAACAGACTCTCCACCATTGGAGGTTTTAAAGCCAAGGTTGGAAAGCCCCCTGCATTGCAGGGGATTGACTAGATGGCCCTGTGTCTCCTTTCCAGTTCTACAATTCTATGATTATACCTCCACAGTCTGAGGCAGCATTGCTTCTGCATGCCTGTTGCTGGAAGGCACTGGAGGGTAGAGTTCTGCTTGCAAGCTTCCCATTGGGGCATCTGGTTGGCCACTGTGAGGACAGGACACTGGCACTAGATGGGCCATTGGCCTGATCTAGCAGGGCTCTTCTGATATGCTTATGGAATCTCCAAGTCCAGCAGCAGCCTATTTCATTTCCTAGTCTCTTAGGGTTATTTGGCCACTGAGTGAACAGGATGCTGAACTGGATGAAACATTGGCCTCATCCAGCAGGGTTCTTCTTACTTTCTTATGTTCTCTGTGTCTTGGTTTGTTAAGAGTAAAAGCTCCTGCAAGCATCCAGAGGAATCACTCCTCCTCAGATAAGCTGCTCCACATCTTTATTTTGGGTTTTCTTGGGCCATGGGATTTCAAAAGGGAATCGTTTTATAGCCCCGCAACTGAACTCAATTGCGGAGTCAGAGACCTTTAATGGGATTTTCCTTTTATCACTAGCAAAGTTTTTACGGGAAATTAATTTTTCTCTAGCGACTTATTATGCAGAGTTGCTCTTTAATGCAGACAGCTGTCACCCAGCTGTGAGCCATCTGGAGTGCAGAGTGAGGAAACATCTGGATGCTTTAAGTCTGTTCAATGCTGTAGTGCTTAACTGGCTCATACTCCGTGTCTTATGGCACAAAAGCTTGTCCAACACTCTGCTTGCTTGTCTGACATGAAGGAAGTAGAGCTTTTAACATAGAATCATGGAATTGTAGAGTTGGAACAATCTCCCAAGGGCCATCTAATCTAATCACCTGCTAGGCAGGAATCACAGTCAAAGAATCACAGATTCATCATTCAGTTATAGACCTGGAAGGTCTATAATGGGTCATCCAGTCCAGCCCCCTGCAATGCCAGAGCTCAGTGGACTAGCTTTAGGGAAGGAACGTCAATGACAGCTTGCAAAGTGAGGAGTGGGGACCTTCCCCTTGCATCAGTTGAAGAGAACTGCAGCTTAATTGAGTTCTCCATATGTAGTTGATTGAAACTGGGGTTTCTGTTGGGTTTCAGTTACAGAGTCTTCCAGGTCCAACTTGGATGGTGTTAGGAAAGGAGGTTAGATACATTCGTGGTCAATAAGGCTATCCATGACTTCTTCTCATGCTTATCACAGTATCATAGAATTTTAGAGTTGGAAAGGGACATCAAGGGTCGTCTAGACCAACTACCTGCAATGCAGGGCTCACAGCCAAGGAATCGCTGAGGAGTGGCCATTCAACCTCTGCTTTAACCTCTAATGGCCATTCAACCTCTAATGAAGGAGAGTCCATTATATTCTACTGGAGACAACAATACTCTGAATATCAGATGCTGGCAATTACAGACAGGGCAAGTCACTGTGGCTCTCAGCTCTTGCTTGGGCGCTTCCCTCTGTGGCACCCAGCTGGCCACTGTAAGAACAGGATGCTGAACTCAGGCAGGCCTCTGGTCTGCTGCAGCTTGCTTGTTTATTACATTTTTAAAAACATTTTTTTTCATTTGAGGAACTCAGAAGTGGTGGACATGGTTCTCCAACTCCCCCTGTTATCCTCACAACAACACAGAGATGGATTGGGGTGGAGGGCATTGATTGACCCTTGGTCACACAGAAACACTAATCACTACACATTGGCTTGTTTCCTTCCTTCTCATCTCATTTAAACACTGCTTTCAGATTTCCTACAATAGTCTGGTTCGTCTCTGTGACAAAAGAATGCTGGACTATATTGACCATTGTTGGCCTAAACCAACAGACAGGTTCTTCTTATGGAACCTCCAAGGTCCAGAAGCAGTTTTAGATCTGGAAGCTGCTGGGGGACCCCGAGGGCAACTAGACCTTTCCAAATGGGACGTTGTGTCAATCATTGGGCCCCACTCATAAGCCTTGTTTTTGCTGTTCCAGACACTAGCAGGCTGAGACTCCGTGCCACAACAGGGTGAATTCGATGAGAGATCTGAAGCAAGCTCAGACTTGGCATGCGGGACTGGATCTGGATTGCAGCCCTTAGATTTGCCAGAAAGAGTCTTAGACATAGCCGCGGGCAAATGGGCTTAACAAACAACACTCCTGTATCCCTAGCAAAGAGCTCAACTAAACATTGAGGTTCATGCATCTAAGAACATAAGAAGAGTTCTCTTGGATCAGGTCAGTGGTCCACCTAGGCCAGCATCATCATCTCTCAGTGGCCTGAGAATTGAGACAGACTGCCCCTGCACTTGGAGGTTCCATACAAAAACAGGAAGACCCTGGTTGTTGGATCAGGCTAATGGTTCATCCAGCTCAGCATCCTGCTCTCTCAGTGGACAACCAGAGGCCTGCCTTGGGGAACCCACAAGCAGGACCTGAGCACAAGAGCAGCACTCTCCTCTCCAGCAATGGCGATTCAGAAGCATTGCTGCCTCTGACCATGGAAGCAAAGCAGACCTATCATGGCTAGAAGTTATTTATAGCTCTGTCTTCTTCCATGAATTTGTCTAATCCTTATCTAAAGCCGTCTTGGTTTGTGGCCATTACTGCCTCTTGTGGGAATGAGTTCCATACATTTACTTAGAAGGACTTCCTTTCATCTGCTCTGAAAATATCAACATTCAGCTTCATTGAATGTCCACAAGTTCTGGTGTTATGACAGAGGGAGGAAAGCTTTTATCTCTTCCCTTTTTCCATCTACTTTAAAGAGTGGGCTAAGTCTAACAAGTTTATAAAATTATGCATCGTATGGAGAAAGTTGATGGAGAAAAGTTCAGTTGGCCACTGTGAGAACAGGGTGCTGGACTAGGTGGGACACTGGCCTGATCCAGGAGGACTCTTTTGATGCTCTCATGGCCCAGAGGCAGTCTATGTAGATTCCTAAGTTCTTAGGGGTATTTGACCAATGTGAGAACAGGATGCTGGACTAGATGGGACATTGGTCTGATGCAGCAGGCTCTTTGTATATTCTTACATTCCATGTTAGCAAGTTATTATGTTCAGGTCTCAAAAACCTTTGCTTGTTAGGTTAACAGAAAAGAATGGTGATATTTTTAAAAAAGTAACAGGACTATTGAGTCAAGAATGTCATTGGCCACCAGCCTGCCTTTGGGGTAGGCTGGCTGGCTGGAGAAGCAAGTGGAGAATGAGAAGGACTCTCCAGTTAGAGCTTGGATCAAATGCTTGAAATGCTGATCCTAAGTAGGCATGCCAGTTTCTGTAAAATGAATGATTAAACTATAGAGTTGGAAGGAATCCCCAAGTTTCATGTAGCCCAACATCCTGCAATTCAGGAATCACAGCCTAAGAATCCCTGACAGGTGGCCATCCAATCTCTGTTTAAAAACCTCCAATGAATAATATAATCATAGAGTTGGAAGGGACCCAAAGGGTTATCTACTCTCAACTCGCAGCAGACAGTTTGGACTGGAGTCCCAGTCTAGTGGTGGGGGTAATGTTCTACTGAGCTGACATCAGGGCTGGCTTGGGATCGGTGTGCAAGCCTTTTGCTTCCTTGGTTAGTGTGGCTCTTCCTCCTTAATGCTCATATTGTTTGCATTGTTCCTGGAAACCAGGCTGGAAGAGGAACGTTTGAGGAAGTTGGGGATGATTGAGAGGGGATATGAGAGCCATCTTCAAATATATGAAGGGCTAGTTACAGATATCTGGTATCTGAAGAAGTGTGCATGCACACGAAAGCTCATACCAAGAACTAACTTAGTTGGTCTTTAAGGTGCTACTGGAAGGAAAAAAAAATTGTTTTGTATATGAAGGGCTGTGATTCTATGAATTAGTAAAGTTGAAGTAGCTTTGTGGTTGAGTCCATTGTTCCTGAGTTGTTGGCATTTGTCTGTCTCCAGAGACAATGGAGTGCACCACTGGGGGTAAAGCCAAACTGCTGCAGAGTGTGCATGTGAATTAAGGCCTCTCTGTGAAAACCTTCCTTCTGGCAATGCAACAAAGGGGGGTTTGGCGGCCGCCATATATTTCATCTGCATCTGAAAGCAGTCACTGATATAGATCAGCAGAGCCCTGTTTTCTGCCAAGGCACAGGAAGCGTTATCTGTGTCAAGGAAGTTTACCCACTGAGATCGGTAAAGGAAAAAAGAGTGGGATAGATAAACGTTTTTTAAAAGAGATTAATTGAATGAATCACTGGGTTTGTTGAGCACCCTGCCTAAGAGAAAAGGTGAGCAAGAGGCAACATGATAGACATTTACAAAATGATCCATGGCCTGGAGAAGGATAATAGAGAACAATTTCCTCCCCTCTCAATAACACTAGAACTCATGGACATCCCATGAAGCTGAATGTTGGAAGATTCAGGACAGACAAAAGGAAGGACTTATTGGCACAGTGCATATTTAAAATGTGGAACTCCTTCCCTCAGGAGGCAGTGATGGCTACCAACTTCGATGGCTTTAAAAGAGGATTTGACAAATTCATGGAGGGCTGTTGATGGCTACTGCCACTGTTAGAGGCAGTAATGCTTTTGAATAGAATTTGCTGGAAACCATAGGGGAGAGTGCTCTTGTGTTTGAGTCCTACTTACTGGTTTCCCTTTGGGGCATTTGGGTGGCCACTTTGAGAATAGGATACTACAGCAGATAGGCCATTGCTTTGTGTTCTTAAGAGATCTTAAAGAACTGACATGTGACTGGACATCTCCAGAAGGTTCTGTCTGAGGTCTGGGCAGACAAGAGTCCCATATCTGTAAGTGTACAGAGGACCACTTGGACAATAAAAGTAAGCATGTCCAAAACAACAACAACAACAACAACAACAACACACCCTGTTACTCTCCTATCAGGTTTATCCTGGTGACCAGAATGTGAACTTCTAAGAATGTCAGAAGAGCCATTCCAGATCCAGCAAAGAGCCAACCTAGTCCCGTCTCCTCTTCTCATAGTGGCCAACCAGATGCCCCAACAGGAACCCCTGCTAGCAGGATCTGAATACAAGATCCGTCTCCCCTCCTCTGGTTTCCAGCAACTGGCATTCAGAAGCATTGCTTCTTCTGCCTGTTGAGGCAGAACATAGCCATTATGGCTAGTAGCTATCAGTAGCTCTCTCCTTCACAAATCTGAGCCTGTTTTAAAGCCATCCAAGTTGGTGGCCGTCACAGCCTCCCTTTGGGTCCCTCCGAACACTTCAATTCTACGATTCTATTATTCATTAGAGTTTTTTAAACAGCTTAGGTGGCCACCTATCAGGGATGCTTTAGCTGCGATTCCTGCATTGCAAGGGGTTAGACTAGATGACCCTTGGGGTCACTTCCAACTCTACTGTTCTATGATTCTATGTCTTAATCTCTGTGTTTGGCACAGCTGTGCCCTGCACTGAAGGCAACAGCCTGAACAAACAAGCTACTCCTAGTTGAGCCCCGTTCATGTTCGGGCAAACGCCATTCTTTCCTCCTCTGTTTTTACAACACATATTATAATATATATTTGGAGCAGTGATGTGATCTGGCAGCATAAATTCAGTTGATGCCTTAATTACCACCTCTGAAGGATGTAATCTGCGTTTTTTAATGCGCTACAAGGAACGGCCGTGTTTGGGAAGAAAAGGTGTTGTTAAGTCAGTTGTTGTCAACAGCCTCAGGAGTGATTTGGCTACCCGGCGCACCACGGGCAGAAGCTTAATGGACACAATCCACTGCCCTTGGGCATGTTTATGTTGCCTCCTGTTGGTGCTGGCAAAGCACCACCCCACCCTATGGCCCAATGTAGTGGGAAATGAATTGATATATACATGGATAGATAGCTTCAAAAGGCAGTAAAAAGAAAGCATTAAAACAATGTTCGAGGGCGGACATTATTGTAAAAAAGAGAAAGCCTAGAACAGCTTTAGCAATCCGTCCTGCCAGGCAAAGAGCTCATGAATGAACTCTGATTCCCACTGCTGTTAAGGGCGGAGCTCCCTGCCTGGTGATATGGATACCTGGCATCATGCCTGTGCAAAGTTTGTCTGAGTCCTGGAGCAGGCCGCCCCTCCCACCCCCCGCACAGGCCTGCCTGGCATTTAAAGAAAGATGTATGTGTACATGTGTGCATGATTTTTTAAAAAAATTGTCCACATGAAAAGGATCTTGGGGTTAACAGTGTGATGCAGCAACAGAAAAGGCCAATGTGATTCTAGGCTGCAACAATAGAAGTCGAGTGTCCCATCAAGGGAAGTCATAATATTGCTTTATTGGTTAGGCTCCACTTGGAGTCCTGGGCCCAGTTCTGGGGACTCCAGTTTAAGAAGGATATTGACAAGCTGGAAGGTGAGCAGAGGAGGACAAGAGGATGGATCTGGAAACCAAGCCTTGTGAACAATGGTGGAGGGAGTTGTTGTTGCTAACATTTGTAGCAACAACAACTCTGTAGATCTATCTGTAGATCTCAGGGTGGTTCACAACATACAGTTACAATATAAACCCCCCCACTAAAAATAGGAACAGCAAAACCAATAATCCCCGTTCCCATGACACATTTAAAAGGGCATTGTATGTCAATCAGCCAAAGGCCTGGTTGAAGAGGAACCTGGCGCTTAAAGGTGTATAATGAAGGCACCAGCCGAACCTCCCCAGGGAGAGCATTTCACAAACAGGGACCCACTGCAGAAAAGGCCCACTTTGATGTTACCAACGTTCAGACCTCTTGTGGAGGATGCGCACAAAGGAGGGCCTCAGAGGCTGATCTCTGTGTGCAGCTCAGCTAAGAAAACAAAGTCCAGAGTTTGGCCTGTCACATGCGTTGGGCCAGTGACATGTTGGGACAGTCCCATGGGCATCATGCCAGCCATGAAGTCCTGAGCCATCCCAGAGCCAGTCACCTTGGCATGGATGTTGAAGTGCCCCAGAACCAGAAGTCTGGAAGTCCTCAACACTGCCTTTGAGACCAGCTCTGTCAGTTCAGGCAGGGAGACTGGGCAGCAAGTTGGGCAGTAAAGCATCCCTAATCTGTTCCAATTGCCCAATGCCAGGAACACATATTCTAGATCCAGCCCCCCCCCAAAAAAAAAATGGGACAGAGAGCCTGGAGAGAGAGGGAATTTCTATAGCAATTCTGCCCCCCCCCCCATCGTCTGCCCTGGTGCTGCACTGAGTACCCAGGTGGGCACAACTGGGTGAGACTGACTTCATCCTGCTCACCCACCCAGGCCTCAGTGATACAGACCAGATCAGCCTCCTCCACAATGAGATCAACGATGAGGGTGGTCTTACTCCAAGCTGACCAGACATTCAGCAACAGCAGAGGAGATTGAGAGGTGCTGTGAGAGGGCCCCAAGAGGACTAGAATTTTATGTGTAGGAGAAGGACCAGCATCTGCACAGCATGCAGAAGGTCCCAGGTTCAATCCCTGCTGGCAGCATCTCCTGGTAGGGCTGGGATAGAAAACCTTGCCTGAAACCCTGGAGAGGAGCTGCTGCCAGTCATTGTAAACATCACTGAGTTAGATGGGTCTACGGTCTTGACTTGGGAGCAGGTAGCTTTCTGTGTTCCTAATAGCTTTATACTTTGTGCTGCAGGGGTTTTTTTTATGGGGGCGGGTTAAAAAAATCTGCCAGGTGTTTTATTCCATAAGAGTTCTCCATGAAGCTGGTCTGTGTTTGGGTGACCTCAGGCTATGGTTTCCAAAGAGTTCCTGTTTTGTTTGTCCACCATCTCATAATATTAACAGATCAGGTGCTCCATAGAGGACTCTTGCTTGTCATTGCAGGGCTGTTCCTTTTGTTCTTTTCTGGTAACAAAGACTTGACCCACTTGGTAGTAGGTGTGAGTCAGCCTTTATGTTACTCCCCTCCACACCCTGAACTGAAAAAGTCCCTAAACTTTGCTAGTTGCAGGACATCTGGGACTCTGGTTGGCCACTGTGAGAAGAGGTTATGGGACTGGCTGGGCCAATGGCCTGATCCAGGAGGCTCTTCTAATGTTATTCTGCTCTTGTACTCAGATACTGCTTGAGTGTTTCCCACTGGGGCATCTGACTGGCCACTTTGAGAACAGGAGGCTGGGCTAGATGGGTCACCAGCCTGATGCAGCAGGTGTTTCTTATCTTCTGATATTCATAACATGCGACTGGTTAATTTGATTTGATTTATTATATTTCTGTGCCATTTTTCATTCAAATGAATTCCAAAGCGGCTTACAAACAATAAATAACAATGACATAATAGCCTAAATACAGCCTAAACCATAAAGAATAATTAAACAATCAATGGAAACAATTACAGTCTGTAAAACACTGTTAGCAAAGTAACAATTTTTAAAAAATAAGTTAAACATCACAATTGAAGCAAAAGTCATATGACTTAACAAATCAATACAGCATTTATAATCTATAAAACAATATTAACAACACCAGCAAAGTAGCCACCAAAAAATGTACTTGTTAAGTTCACACACACACATACTCCACACCCCCTTGACTCATAATCCGTCACTCTGTTCAGCTTCTTAAAACACACACACACACACTGCTCGGGGCAGCAACTTCCTTCTGAAGGTTCCTTCCTTGGGCTGGAGGTAGGGCAGCACAGGTGGCAAACAGAGTCTTTCTCCCCTCACAGTTCTTCCTCTGAAATCAGCTCCATTACTCCTGGGTAATGCAGGTGGAAAGAGCCATTACCTGCTCTCCCCTCACCACTGTGCTTGGCCAGTTGTGATAATAGGATGCTGAATTATATGGGTCACTGGCCTGATCAATAAGGTTCTTCTTATGTTCTAAGGCTAGCTTATTTTTATTGTTATATCCAATGTTCTGTTGACAGGAGGGGAAGAGGGCTCTTGTGCTCAGATCCTCCTTGCTGACTTCCCACAGACACCTGGTTGGCCACTGTGACAACAGGATGCTGGACTAGATGGGCCACTGGCCGATCCAGCAGGTTCTTCTTATCTTCATGCTGATCTTCCAAAGCAGCATTGTCTGGTCCTGATGTTGACGCTGGTGGGACCCATCTCGCTGCAGAGCAGAAGCCACAATTTCAGGGGCAGGGAGGTTTGCTACTCAGGGGCTCCCCTGGGGTGCATCGACTGTGTCTCTCGGGAAGAGATCTGGGTTCTTTTCTTGCAAATCTTCCGAGAGTCCAGTGAAAGTGTTTCCCCTGGCAACTTCTTCATTCCACTGGGATGGTGGAGTTGTGATTGCTGCACATTGCAAACAGTTATCACACCACTTACTCGTCAAAGTTTTCTGGGTGTAATTGCTTCCTTGTGTATGATTGCTACCCTGTCCTCTCCACAATAATAATGCTGCAACAACCATCCAATCTGTTCTCTGTTATGTAAAGTGAAAGACAAATTCTGGATCATGGTGACCTTGAAAGCTGCTATTCTTTTGTTACTTATTACAGCATAAGGTTGCACATTACCATTGAACTTATGATTCAAAACGTTTTTGAAAAATACATTCTTCCCTGTAAACCTGGCTTATATGTATTTTTGTAGGAAGTTAGCTTAATTATAGTTACTATTGACCAACTTTTCTCAATCCATTCAGATACAGTAGGAGATACACTTCTTTTTCAATTTTTTAGCTATTATAATCTCATCAGCAGTTATGAGGATAAACACTGTTTCTTGGTCATTCTCTGGAATAACATATTTTAGATAACAAAGCAGAAATATTTTAGGTTACATGTGTATACGATATCCTAACATATTAGAGGTGTTAGCCTGAACAGATTTCTAGAATATTGACTTTCTTTTAGAGAAAAGCTGTTTCTCCACCTGTAAAGTCCCTTCGGTATTGCAACTCAAGGCAGGTGTAGGATGAGAAGTAAAATCTGGGGTGTAGTGACCTCCCTTAGGGGATCCCACATTCCTCGGCATTGAGGTATCCTCGCCTTTTTGAAACTTTATACCGGCCTCAGCACCTGGGTAATGAGTTTACAGCCTCCAATGCACTAAATTGTAATCTGTGCTGTTGCAAAGAACGTGTCTGCCAAAGAATCCAGAGTGCTCTGATATATATATATGATTATGAGATACTCGTCAGATTTGCAGGTGTCATCAAATTCATGGAGGAGAGGGGTATCAAGGGCTAGTAGCCACAATGGCTATGCTCTGCCTCTACAGTCTGAGACAGCAATGCTTCTCAGTGCCAGGTACTGGAAAATGCACAAGGGGAGAGGGTTCTTGTGCTCAAGTCTCCTGCTTGCTGGCTTCCCATAGGCATCTGGTTGGCCCCTGTGAGACCAGGGACTAGACTACATGGGGCAACTTTGGCCTGATTCAGCAGGGTCATGTTCTTATAAGAACATAAGCAACATCCAGAGGCCCACAGGTTCCCCACATTGTCAGACAGTGCAGAATACCTCCAGGCCTATCTTTGGATGGACAGATCCGTCTTTTGTATTTTGATTAGCAAACCGGTTAAAGATGTATTAATTTCAATATGGGTAAATATCAGGTTCTCCACTTAGGCAGGGATAACCAGACACACACATATAGGACTGAGGACGCCTGGCTTGACAATATAAAAAGGATCTGGGGGTGTCTTAGGAAACACCAAGCTTCATGTGAGCCAACGGTGTGATGTAGCAGCAAAAAAGGCTATTATGCAATTCTAGACTGAATCAGCAGAAGTTGAGTGTCCAGATAAAGGGAAGTGGTAGTACTGTTCTATTTAGCCTTGGACAGAGTCTGCCCGGCACCCCAGTTTATGGTGGAAATGCTTTTGTGCTTGAATCCTGCTTATGGATTTTCCATTGGAGCATCAGAACTACCGCTGTGAGGACAGGATACAGGACCTGTTGGCCTATTGGCCTCATCCAGCATGGCTCTTCTTACATTCATATAAAGATGGCCATAGGCAGTGTTTACTGTGTGGCATTGTCCCTTTTGCCAGCTGCTTTTTTATGTGTGTTTCAGCCCCAAAGGTGGAACTTATGACCCCTTGTCTTCCAGGTGGCATTGCTGAAGTTCTTCTCGCCTGAAGAAAGGCCTTTTTTCGGGGAAGGAAGCCGCCGTGTCCGGAGGAATAAGCGGAGCAAGAACAGCGAAGGATCAGAGGGTGAGAGAGAATCTTTACCTTTTCTGTTTTGATGTTGCATTTCAACACACTTCATATCCAGCAGTCAGGCATCGCAGGGGGTTGGGTTCCCTTACAACTCTATGATTCTTCTGAGCCACTATACGAAGAAAAAGGAGGCAGCTCTTCTCTCTTTCCCTAAACAGGGAGATGTCCTAAGATCATGTGCTCCATCCCACCTGCCTTTGACCCAGCCATCTGAGGCCAGGCACCTCTCTGAAAGCTGCTCCTCAAGGAAGGAATGCAAGAGCCCTTAGGGTACAGCCTCTGTTGCCTTTCAGAATTCACAGCATTCATCTTTTTGTGGGCTTCAGCTTAAGCTCTTAAGAGTGCATCAGAACACATAAAAGAAGATCCTTCTTCACACAGTACATCGTTAAACTATGGAACTCACTCCCACAGGAAGCTATGATGGCCACTAATCTAGATGGCTTTCAGGTGGCGGTCTCTTCTTTGTTGGAGGTTCTGGCAAGAAACTCAAGACAGCTCTGTGAGATCCTCCCAGAGTCCACCAAGCAAGGTGGAGAGCTTCTAAGCTCTTTCCACACCTGGAAAACCCTGCGCAAAAAGAGCTCCTAAGCTTTCTGCACACTTAATTTGTGCTATTTCAACTGGCTGTCCATCAAACACGTAAAGTTGAAATCATGCAAACTAAAAGGCGCTCAAGTTGCAAGCAACCTGCAGCTCATAGTTCATAGGCGGGGTGAAGCATGCTTAACGGGATCCTTCTTTTCGGCTTGCGTTAAAGGCTGCACCACAACTATCTATCGCGCACGGTTCTGCCTTCCCCTGCAGGCGTTGAGGTGGGAATCCAAACAGAGCTCTGTCTGTTACGCAGCTGACAGATATTGCCACAGTTCTAACATATGCAGACTCATGTGTTTCAACAAAATACCCAGAGGGCTCTTGGCTAGAATTAAGAGTTTATTTTTATATACCACAGCACTCTTTTTTTAAAAAAAAAAAAAAAAACAACAACCCTCAATGCCACACTATTAAAATTCAACAATCCAAGCTGCAGTTCAACAGCTGTGTTTCTGTTCCATTTTCTAACACTTAATGCAGAACACTTAAGAACATAAGAATAGTCTGCTGGATCAGGTCAGTGGCTCATCTAGTCCAGCAACCTGTTCTCACAGTAGCCAGCCAGATTCCCGTTGTAGGAAACCAGCAAGCGGAAGAGCCTTGTGGATCAGGCCAATGCCCCTCATAGCTAGTAGCACTCTCCTCCATGAATTTGTCTAATCCTCTTTTCAGCCATCCAATTTAGTGCCATCACTTCCTCCTGCAGGAGGATGTTCCATAGTTTAACTAAAGAAGTCCTTCATTTTATCTGTCCTGAATCTCCAAACATTCAAGCTCTAGTGTTACGAGAGAGAGGGAAGCTGGACAGATATGGGAAGATCCTTCCCTGCAGATATATTCTAAGAACGGAAAGCAATCTGTATCAAAAAGGTCAGTTTTAGCCTCTTCCCCAGACCACCCTATGTCTGTGTCTGGTCAAGCCTTCTGATGAAGCGATGTCCCAGACGTTATCAGAACGTACTTCACATGGTAAAGCACCATGAAATTTCCAATAAAGGGCAATAAATAACCTGGTGTCCACTAGTAACTAGACTGGATTTCTGTTTGTGATGGAGGGGTTGGCATCATTCTCTAAAGAGAGAAGAGCCAAAAAAAGGGCAGAATTAGTGCTGTTACAGGCACCACATAGCCCATCCCACATTTGTTTAGTCTGCCAGCGCCTAGACTTTGGAACTCCCTGCCTATTGACACCAGGCAGGTACATTCACTGTATTGTTTTTGGTGCCTGCTAAAAACATTCTTGTTTAGACAAACCTGTCCAGATGTTTATGAAGTTGAGGTGTATTATAATATTGTATTATAATACAAGTATTATAATCTAGCAGGGAAAGAGAAATGCTATTGGGTGACAGAGGAGGCGGAAATGTTCTGGCCCCCTACTTTGCCTTTGTCTTCACTCAAACAAAAGCAGTGCCCAACCAGCTGATAACAGAGTAAATGATGTAAGGAGAAACAACAGTGACCTTACTGTGAGTGTCTGCTATAGAGGGAGTGGAAGGGCCATTGACCTGATCCATCGGGCTCTACTTAGGTTTTCATGTTCTTTGTCCAGAGGCTATCCCAGAGTGTTTCATAGGTGCGGTTTTGAAATTTGTTAAAACCAGTGCTGTTTCAAAAGGCTAAGCCCAGCATCTTGATTCAAAAAGGGGTGCCCAGCCATCTCCAGACATAGATGCTAATCTGCGCCAAGGGACTGCGCCAAGCAGAGCAGCAATTCTCTGCAAGATACCGTGGAAGAATGAACATGTAATTAAAGAAGAAAATATGTGACATTAATTCGACATTGCAGAGAAAACAGATTTATAGGAAGGGAAGATTTTTCTTCATGTCTCAGACTTTTTAAAAAAGACTTCTGGCTACTTCTAGCATAGTTGAACACTGGCTGGGATGACTAATCCTTCTGTCAGCAGGTTTTTTGCTTCATATTTTGTTTGTGGCTCACAGGTGAAGAGAGAGCTGGAGAAATAAACCTATATCCTTGCAAGCTGCAACCTGCTGCAAAAGGGCAGGAGATTTTCAGGGTTTGCAGTCGTGCTGAGAGTCAGTAGAGCAATGACTGGTGCTGGAACGGAGGTTCAGGAATGGTTCCCTGGGACAATCCTAGTAGGGTTGGCAGCATGGCCAGTGGACAGTATCATAATGCTATTATACAAATCTATGGTGTGACTGCATTTGGAATATACCATCATCCATACTGGTCACTGAACCTCAAAAGGGATACTGTAGAGTTGGAAAAGAAAAGGGCAGATCAGATGAGCAGGGGGGTGGAATGATTCCCCCACGAAGAAAGTTTGCAGCATTTGGGATTTTTTAGTTAAGAAAAGGCAATCAGGAGTTGTCATGATGGAAGTTTATAAAATTATGCATGGCATGGAGAAAGTGGAGAGAGAGAAATCTTTCCTCCCTCCTAACAGTAGAACTCAGGGATATCCCATGAAGGTTGTAAGATTCAGGGCAGATAAAAGAAAGGACTTCTATTTGATAAATAGTTGTTCAGCTGTGGAACTTGATCCCATAAGAGGCTGTGATTTCTGAATACCAGTCGATGGAAATCACAGGAGCGGTTAGGACTGTTGTGCTAAATTGTGCTTGCTGTCTTCCCACAGGCATCTGACTAGCTACTGTGAGAATACGATGCTATATTAGATAGGCCATTAACCTGATCCAGCAGATTCTTCTTATGTTCTTATAGGAGTTGTCACTCAGCAATGTCCAGAGGCCCAGAGTTTCCCCACACTGACCTCAGAAACTTCAATCTTTTGTGTTTTGATTAGCAAACTGGTTTCAATATAGGTAAATATCAGGTTCTCCACTTGGGTAGAAATAAAAAGATGCACACATATAGGACGGGAGACACCTGGCTTGACAACATCTGAAAGCCCTGATCCACTAGGCGCTGAGGTGGATTGCACCCTGTGCCTTGCAGAGTCAGGCCAAGGCTGCCACTGGGCCCAGCACTGGTGGCAGCAACAAGCAGTTCTAGCTCTCCCATTGCCACCCTACCACTGCACTCACCTGACCTGGGGGTTCTGGATCATGAGCTCTACCTCTCAAAACGGGTGCCTCAGAAATCACCCTCTCCTGCTGGAAACAAACCAGGACTGCTCCAAGAAAATGCACATGGTAAAAAGGAGTGCTAGGCCCTGGTGGGCTGCCCCCTTACCCATTTGTGATTGGCCAAGCGGATAGCCAGTCAGTCGGGATTTTAAAAAAATGATTCCCACCCCCCACCCCCACTTCTCACTTCCCTCTGTGGTGCCTTAGCCTCATGCTGTGGCCTTCCATTTGTGCAATTTTCACCTGTCTCTCCCCCCCCCCCGAATATCCTAGGTTCCTCCAGGGGGCCGTATGGCCCTTGGTTGGGAAACACTGGGCTAGACAACCCTATAATTCCTTCCAACTCAACAATTCTATGAATCTATAGTCCTCATTCACATCACTCCTTATTCACTGCAGGGTTTTGTGCACTCATGTTATTTCCTGAGCAAATCCAAAAAGTGCTTAATCTGCAGAATATGAAAACGTAAGGACAAGAACATGAGCTGGACCAGGCCAATAGCCTATGTAGTCCAGCATCCTGTCCTCACAACCAAATGCCCCAAAAGGAAATCCGAAAGCAGGATCCAAGCACAACAACAACTCTCTTCTCTTGTTTCCAGCAACTGCAATTCAGAAGCATTGCATGCAATGGGTTTTTCATCTTCTAAGAACACTGACATATATTTCCTGGTCTGTCTTCCTCTGTGCCACTCCTTTGTGATCCTCAAGACCGTCAAGTTTCTTCTTATTTTACTGGTGGATGAATGAAGATCAGCTTCGTGCTCAGCCTTCTGATTTTGCAGCTCCTTTTTCCGTTATGAGCCTGATCTTGATGTCTTAACTCCTCAGCCCTGAGCTCAAGCAGTTGCAATTGCACAATTGCCTTACTCCTGCCAAGACACTTTTGCTGACAAGTTTGGGCTGAATTGGACAAGTATTTGAGTAATTTTGTAATTAGTTGCATGTCTGAGGTTTTCCTAACCTTTTTTATTTTTTAAGTTGACATTTCTTCATGTTTTGGAGAGCTGACGAGGTTCTCTCAGTCTATATGCATTAAAGGATGAGGCTGACTCTTTCCAACAAATCTCAGCTGCTTGTCCAGAATTCGGGCTTCGTACAGGCTTATTTTTTAAAAATTTGTTTCCTAAAAACTTTATACCTCTTAATTGTAAAACAACCTCATGGTAGTTCACAAAAAAAAAAAAAAAAAATCCAGGAAAGGAGTTACAAGACTTTAAAACCTACAAAAGTTAAAATATTAAAACAGATCAAAACTCACATCAACTTTTGAAGCATCTGGACAGGCTTAATGAAACAAGAATGTTTTTTGTAGGCACCAAAAAGGGAACAGCGAAGGCACCTACTTGATACAGTAGGTAGGGAGTGCCAAAGCGTAAGTTCTGCAACACTAAATGATTTGAGTTCTTGCAAATTTGGAACAGGAATTTTGTGGCACCTTTAACAGTGCTTCTTCCGCTAATTGAAGTGGTTGTGTGGGTATTTATAGGGTAAGACAAAATCTCACAGGTAAACTGGTCCCAGGCTGGAAAGCACCTCCTGTTCGGTGCCACAGCTTGGCTTTTTCCTAAAACTGTTTGTGCAAATCTTGGGAGAGAGTTTATCCTCTAAAATTCATTGTCATTATTGTTATTCATAGAATTGTAGAGTTGGAGGGGACCCCAGGGGTCATGTAGTCCAGCTGCATACAATGCAGGGATAGCAGCAAAAGAATCCCTGTTAACACTGAGCTAGATGAACCCCGAATAAAGAGTGGGCTGAATTCTACATAAAGCAACTTCCCATCTTCCTTGCGGCTCTTCCCACTGAATTCTATAGCCCCTCCTTATTGTGAGTGGCACAGTAAGACAAAATATGCTCAGAGTTGGACCCTGAGTTTGCTTCTTTAGTTCATTTATGTGCCCCCACCCTGCCCCATATATATAGTTACATGCTTCCTTGACCTCCAAACCGTGAGAGGCTCCAGGGGTTCCAGCAATTACCCACGTTGAGTTTCGTTGGGGCGAAGGTCAGCAGAGAAAGTGGTGTCTTTAAGATATGTGGTTTTATCTGCACATATAGACAACCTGACCATAGATTGAAAGGGCTTACACTTCCTCCTCCAGTGAACATGACCCCACACCCAACACCAGTGTTGCAGCTACCACAGTTTCCCAAGTGATAGGAGACTCTGGGCCGGAGTTCCCAGGCTTACCCAGGCTTGGTTTATTTGTAAGGATGGTCAGTGGAGACTTCCGGACACTGTATATGTTTTTATTTACACATATATCCAAGGTGATCATAGGATGGCAGGGCCAAAAGCCTACAAATGTATTATTCTCTCCATCTTGCATTATCAGCTGTTTCCCCCCCTCTCCTCTCCGCCCTGGGAATGTTTCCAAGAGAGACGAGGCCTTCATGAGCTGGAGGCTACAGCTAATTCTCTGAAGTATGAGAAGAGGTTTGACTTATGTCTTCTGTGCCACAGGTTCTCTTATTACACAACACACACCCAAAAAACGTATCTGTGGGACACACATTATCAGCTGTCTCGTTCTGCTGCTCCTGAATTAGAATTGTAGAGAGTTGGAAGGGACTCCAGGGGTCATCTACACCCTACATTGGAGGTTTTTGAGCAGCGGTTGGATGGCCATCTGTAGGAGATTCTTTATTTCTGATTCCTGCATGGGGGGGCCTAGATGACCCTTGGGGTACCTCCACACCTTACAGTTCTATGATCCTATGACTTCCTGAAACCAGAAGAGAGTCTCTTCTCAGTTTTTTTGTCCGTTAGGGAGTTGAGGAGAGAGAGCTGGTCTTACTCCACTCTAAAAAGAATGTGATCATAATGCTTGGCCACCTTCCTAAGGAAACCCAGGCAAATGATTTTAACATTGCAATGAATTTGTTCCCAGCTAAGAAGGGTGCCAATTCTTGCAATAAAGTCATAGAATGAAGGGGAAAGGGGGAGAATCTGAGTTTAATTAGGAACTTAAATTCTTCTTCTTTTTAATTGCTCTGATTATATAACGAACTTGGTTCTTTGTGAGGGTGTGGCCCATTGAAGAACCTAAGAGAACCTCATCCTACTGGATGAGGCCAGTAGCCCATCTAGTCCAGCATCCTGTTCTCATAGTGACTGACCAGATGCTCTCATGGGAAAACCTCAGGCAGGATTTGAACACAAAAGCAGCCTTCTCCCTTCCTGGGGATTCCAACAACTGGTATTCATACTCATTGGCATTGTAGCTAATAATCATTCGTAGCCCTCTGGTCCTCCAAGAATATGTGCACGCCCCGTTTAAAGCCATCCCAAGTGGATGACCATCACTGACTCCTAGGGGAATGAGTTCTACAGTTCAACGCTGCACTGTGTGAAGGACTTACTTTTCTCTGTCCTGAATCTGCCTCTCCTTCCATTTGTTCCCCTTTTATGTTAAGGGCTTTAAAATAATATGCCAGGACATTAATGTAGCCCGTGAAATATGATTTCAATATTTGGGATGCTATGAAATTGGCTTCCAGTGGGGTAGTGGACAGGTGTAACAAGGGCCTTGGAAAGTGTTCAGTTTCGTCAAAGTCTGGCAGGATCTTTCTGCTCTCTCTCTCTCTCATCAGGGTCACCTAGAATCTATTCACCTCTTCAAAATCCCCCCTCAAAGGCTCACTCTGTAATTCTTAGTTTCTAGTTCTACCAAGCATTGTGGGGAGTTGGACTGGGTGACACTTGCGGTCCCCCAATTCTATGATTCTGTGTAGGATTGGTGCAGCACATGTTTTTAAGGCTCCCTTTGCATTGATCTTGAAACACTTCATCAAGGAACTGGTGGGATGCCCACATGTGGTCAGCAGCACCCTTTGAAATGGGCCCTGCTAGGGCTAAGTCAGTTGCTCCTCTGTTACAGGTTGAAGCACCCCAGTCTGAGAGGAGATTTAAGTGGGATTCTTGCATTTCAGGGGGTTGGACTGGATGGCCCTCTGGCATCTCTTCTAACCCTACAATTCTGTGATTCTTTAGCCATGGTTCCTACATTGCAGAGGGTTGGACTAGATGACTTGTGTTCCACAATTCTGTGGATTTCCACAAACTCTCGCGGGCATCTGAGGTTGTCACAGGCATGCTCCCTGCATCTTCTGGGGTTTAAAAAATGTGTTTGTGGGAAGAATCTCCTGCCCCGTCCAAGAGTTTCCCTCAACCGCACTTGGCACAGATGCACATCTTGTAATAGACGTCCCCCCCATATGGTTCTCATTCCCCCTCAGCTTGCCTTTGAAGCGAATTGGCTCCGTCCGTTTCAGATGCATTTGCCTCACAGTTATTTCTACTTTCCTTCTGTTTATAATTCTTGCGGTGTGATGTGATCTATGCACATAAACACACACATATATAATTTCATAACACTGACAGGCTGAATGGACAGGTTTGCAGCACTCTGTTTCCATGTCGGGTTATTGGGTTGGGGAAACCCCTGCCGCCTTCAAGTTCATAAGAACATCCTACAGGATCAGGCCCAAAGGGGACCTGTCCGGACCAATTCATGGTGATGGGCTTCCAATGAAGTTGAATGTTGGAGGAGTCAGCGATGGCCACCAACTTCGATGGCTTTAAAAGAGGACTGGACAAATTCATGTAGGAGGAGAGGACTGTTGGTGGCCATTAGCCATGACAGCTGTGCTCTGTCTCCAGTGCTTCTGAATCACATTTGCTGGAAATTGCAGGAGGGAAGAGTTGTTCTTGTGCTTGAATCCTGCTTGCAGGTTTCCTGTAATGGGCATCTGGTTGGCCACTGTGAGAACAGGATTCTGGACTAGATAGGTGCCCATTTGGCTGGACATTGACTGTGAAAGCAGAAACTTTTATGCCAGGGGCAGTCTAGCTCAGTGCCAGGACTAGTTCAGCTGCATGTCAGCACAGAGACTCAAGAGACAAGTGGTAAAGTTGATTCTTCATTCAAGGAAACAGAATACAAACAGAGAAACATACCACGAGACTGGCCCAAGTAAAGCAGTTGCAAAACTGACAATTTGGTCCTCCCTCTTTCCTCTTAAGTCTCCTCCATGTCCAGCTGTTTTCCCTGCAGTCTTAAATTCCACCAGGGAGCGCCCCCTCCCGCCCCAGCAACCTCATTGTTCTGCTATATGTAAAGGTCCTTAGCTACAAGGGCAGTGTTTGAAATTCGCCAGGTACATTTTGCACCTGGCTATCAGCTACTTGAGACCAAGTGAAGATGCCTGGGTGCTTGGATGGCACCTGACCGTCTCCACCATCTGGAGATGCATGCCTGGGGATCCTTGGATCTTGACTGTTTTCACATACTAGCAACACATCCTGTAGAAGTATATCCATTATATTTTATCTGCGCAATCAGAATGAATTTCAGGAACCAAAAAGTTGTATTGAAAAATATGACTTTTGAACCATCTGGCCCTAGAATGGCAACTAGGCATTCTGTTTTGGCGACGGTAACCCTGGTTAAAGGAGCCATTTAACGCCTAGCGGACTCAGCCCTACCATCAATTTCCTATGAGTCTGAGCATCCTTGGCCATGCCACAGCAAAGCATGTGAGAGGAAATAGCCTATAGGTCATTGAAGAGGGATGCCCTTCCTTCACTGGAAGTTAGGAAAACAAAGCTTGTGGGCCGAAAAAGGGGGTTGTGTTTTTTGTGGTTTTTTGTTTTCGTCCCCCAGAATCTCCGTCTGAAGGGTTTTTGCTGAGTGCTAGACCAAAAAAAAACAGTGAAAGATAAAGGACTGATAGCTGTGTCTTAATGTAGCCTTTGAAATATGAGGAAGTGCCTAAATGCAGAATATTGTACAGCTGGCTGAATTGCATACACACATAGATTCATTTGTATGCCATCTTTCCACAGAGGAATATGTCTGCCACCAACTCAGCTGCAGGAGTTGCCTGAAGGAGGCTAAAAAGGCAACACCCAACTGTCTTAGGGACTCCACACTGGATTTGTGTAGGGTTTACTCCTTAACATTTTATTCCTCCAAAGATGTCCTGCAAGACAGCGAAGGTTTAGGATTGGAGTTTTCCCTCTCCTAGATGGGCTCCCTTCCCAGGTTGATGAGCCCTATCTGGCCTTCGCTTCCCTTTACAGCACATGCAGAAACTGCCTTCTTGACCCTTGGACTGATTATTGGTCTCATCCACTCAATCCTCCAGAGCCTATCTTCGCACACAGGGGAAATCCCTAACTTACTGAGGGTTTGAGACCCATTGGCTACCCTCACCTGGTTTAGCTAGACAGTTTGAGCTGTTTCCCAGTGTGTGACCACTGTCCTATGCTGACAGCTTCTAGGAGCCACAGGTGAGAGCTGAGTGCAGGGTGGGGCCCCAAGATGGACAAACTACCCCAGAAGGAGCATGAAGTGTCCTCCACCAGTGGTATTTCCCCTCCCTAACACACCATACATAAATACAACATAGCAAAAGTAGTCTTAAACAATAAATAGAACATTTAAAAATACACAACAAACTGTACAATGTCCACATGAATCACAACAGGATCTAAGATAAAGATACAGAAGGAGAGAGAGAGAGAGAGAGAGAGAGAGAGAGAGAGAAACAAACAAACAAATAAACAAACCAGCAACAAGCCCCCCTGCTGCCACCCAAAACAGAACCCTCTAAACAACACCCCAGCCCAAGGTTTTGTTCAGCAGCCTCAGCTTTTGTAGCTGGAATGAGTCAAAGCTCCATCCTCCCTGGCCAGGTGGGAAAGGCCTGCAAAAACGGGAGTGGGTCTCCCAGGACTCATAGCCAATATGGTCTTGGGGAACTGCCAGTTCTGTGGAATCATATGATTGTAAAGGGACACCAAGGGTCATCTACTCTGACCCTTTGTAATGCAGGAATCACAACTAAAAAAAGCCCTGGCAGATAGCCATCCAACCTCTGCTGAAAACCTTCAAGGAAGGAGAGTCCACCACCTTCCGAGGGAGAACATGCCACTGTCAAAACAGTTCTTGCCACCAGAAAGTCCTTCCTAACATTTAGCAGGAATCTGCTTTCATAGAATCATAGAGTTAGAATGAACCCCAGTGGTCATCTAGTCCAATCTAAACAAGAACCAACATGCCAGGTTTTCACCCAGCGACTTACTTACAATAGGAAGAGCTTCTCCCCTGACGCCAGGTGTCTGGAAAATTGGAAAACTATCCTCGTTTTGTGAAGGAGGTCAGAGGGGCTCCTTTAATGCCAGGTAATTAAAGCCACCTTTCCCTGGAAGGCGATGTCAAGCCGTTTCACAAGACGCTTCACTAAAAGCTTCATTTACTAGAATGACTTTTGCCAAAGGGGAAACCAGAGCCGGCTCTTAACTGATGGGGGGCGGGGAGAGATGGGGACGGTGCCCCCTTTCTCTTTCACACAACAGAAGGCATCAGTCACCCTCAGAGGTCTTTATTTGGCTTGAAAACCAGGAACCTTCCAGAGTATGATCCTTAATAGATGATACACAAAGTATGTCCACAGGATAGATAGATGTCTGCATGCATGCACCAAAATCTCATCATTCATTCCTACTTGGGCTGGAGAAGAGACTGAGAGGTGACGTGACAGCCATCTTCAAATACCTGAAGGGCTGTCACAGGGACAATGTTACAGTAGTTGAAAATTAAGAGATGAAAAGCAAAACTATAAAACTGAGTCCAGTTGCACATGGGTGAAAATAAGAAAGTGCAAGTAAAGAATATCAATGTTGCCTGATTATTCCAGATTTGCCAGGCTGAGAAGACTTATCTTCAAAACTATGCTTCCACTGGGTGCATAATAAAGTAATGCCAAATCCTATAAAAAGCACCTGGAGGTTCTCTAGCCTTTGTCAAAATCTCAAGTTATGTGTCATTTTCTCAATTCTAGCTCTGTTCCAGAGTGAGTGGTACCAAGTACCCAGTATAAGATTTGGGGCTGTCTTCCATTGAGATCCAATGAGCTGCTAAGATGATTTATAAGACCAGCTCTTTTGACAGTACATCTACACTGGTATCATCAAAAGGACTTGGTCATATTAATAGCATTCTAGGATTCATTGGCAGTTTTTAAGGCCTTCTGTCAGGGACTCTTCAGCTGTGATTCCCTCATTGTAGGGATTGGACTTGATGACCTTTGGGGATCTCTTCCAACTCCAGCATTCTGTCTCCCCATGGTTCCTTTAGGTGGGCATTGATGTCAGTAGATGCAATACGTAATTTCATGTGACTAAAATATCTCTTCTTGTTCTTTTGCAGGTGCAAGCCCACCAAAAAAGAAAAAAGGTAAGCAGAAATTCAGACCTCTTCTGTCCTATGCCAAATATTTGGGCCAGTCACTGCCTCTCAGGCTAACCTACCTTACAGGGTTGTTGAGGGATTAAATGAGGACTAGGAGCTGGGAGACCAGGCTTTGAATCCCCAACTCAGCTTTGAAGCTCCATGGGTGACCTTGGGCTGGTTGTTGCCTCTCAGCCTGGCCTACCTCACAGTCTTGTGGGGATTAAATGGGAAGGGGGAGACAAGCCACTGTGTTGCCGTTATAGAGTGTTGGACAAGGACCTAGGAGAGACCACTGTTCAAATCCTCTCACTCAGTCATGAAGCTCACAGGGTGACGCTGGGGGCCAGTCACTGCCTCTCATTCTAACCCACCTCACAGGGTTGTTGTGGGGAATTAAATAAGGAAGGGGAGAGAACTCCCTGAGCTCACTGGAGGAAAAGAAAGGTGAATTACAAATGCAATAAATAAATGCAGTAAGACAGCGGTCATAGCAGGAAGAAATAGCTGCTAAAATCCTAGAATTGGAGGCTTGGAACTCCCAAGGGTCACGTAGTGCCCCCCCCCCAAATGCATGAACCAGAGCTGTTGATTCCTGGTGGTTGTGCTTAGCTCCTTTGCAGACTGAAACCCCTCTGCCTTGACCTTAACCCTAACCACAGCTGCCTCTGAGCTTTACGCTCCATGCTCGCCTTACCCCAGGGGACCTGGAGAGAAATAAGCAGGGCAAAACCAGGGCCCATCTCCCTTGAGATCAAACCCAGAGGCATACAGGCCACTGCTTCCACATTCTCTGCCCCTCTCCCTCTCCCTTTCCCTCAAGAGGGAGGCTAGTGAGCAGAACATCCTGACAGATGTGGCTTGAGGTAAAAATGTCTTCACAGGCAAAGTTGTATCTCCTGGTGGAGCCAGATTGGCCCTCAGACTGGATTTTTCCATGCCAAATGAAGAATTGTAGGAAGCACAAATGTTGAAAGCTTTCAAACTCATGCTAGGCCCAACCAAGAGCTCTCTTGCTATTTCCGCCTCTTTTCAAAGGTTTTTGGTTTGTTTTTTTACAAAGGCCTCCATGGAATTGTAGGAAGCACAAATGTTGAAAGCTTTCAAACTCATGCTAGGCCCAATCAAGAGCTCTATTGCTATTACCGCTTCTCTTCAAAGGTTTTTAGTTTGTTTTTTTTACAAAGGCCTCCTTGGTATTATTGTGGAGAAGCTGGTAAACTGTAGGCTGGACAAAGTACGGTAACTGTTAGGTGGATTTGGAGCTGGCTGGCTGACGGAACCCAAAGAAGGTTTACTAATGATTCCCTGTCATCCTGGGGGAAAAGGGCAAGTGGGGTACCGCAGGATTCTGTCCTGGGCCAGTTGTTGTTATTCAACATCTTTATAAATAACTTTGATGAAGGTATTGAGGGGATGCTCACCCAATTTGCAGATGACACCAAACTGGAAGAGCTAGCCAATGCCACAGTAGACCTTAACAGATGGGAAAACTGGGCCCAAACCAACAAAATGAATTTCAATAGGGACAAATGTCAGGTTGTGCACTTAGGCAGGAATAACCAGCTGCTCAAATATAAGATAAGGGACATCTGGTTTGCCAGTTGTATATGTGAAAAGGATCTAGGGGTCTTTGTGGACCACAAGCTTAACATAAGTCAACAGTGTGATGCAGCAGCAAAAAAACCCCTAATGTTATTCTCGGCTGCATCAACATAAGTATAGTGTCCAGATCAAGGACACAAAGCAATGGATTCCAGTTACAGGAAATAAGATTATGACTATAAATGTCAGGAAGAACTTCCTGAAAGTAAGAGCTGTTCAGCAGTAAAATAAACTCCCACAAGAGGTAGTGGACTCTCCTTCATTAGAGGTTTTGAAGCAGAGGTTGGAGGGCCATCTGTCATGTATGATCTAGATGCGACTCCTGCACTGCAAGGGGTTGGACTAGATGACCCTCAGGGTCCTTCCAACGCCACAATTCTATGATTCTAAGATTCAAAGATTTTAGAGGGGGCTGATCGTCGTCCTTAGTGCGCTAAACTGATGGATATTGCCCTGCTGGAAAAATTAACTAATAAGCTGAGAGTCCTCAGAGGCTAAAGAAAACAGACGATTTTGTACCTGTTTTGTCAGTCTTCATCTTATTTGTAAGCAAGGAGGAACATAGCAAAAGACCCTGCTTGGCCCACAAATGAATATGGCTGAAACAGTGGCTCAGGGCATTGAATACTTGAATTCCTTTTCCATAGCATGATAGGGCCCATGTTTTGTAACGGTGCCTTGTTTAACCATTATGTCCAAGCTGTAAATAGTTCCAATCGCTACATTCCACGCATTCATGTACTTGTGGTTTATTTATTTTGGTTTTATTTTATGTCTATTTTTATTCGGCAGTGCTCTATAATTGTATATGGACTATGTATATTGTCATTAGATGCTACTTGATTACATAGCATTTTGCAGAATCTCATATAACCTTTTAAAAAAAAAGAAAACAAAGAAAAAAACCTATGTTGGCCAGAGTCTGTGGCAGGGGAGAGTAGTGGCCAATCAGTTCCAGTTTGTGTGTTGGAAGTAAAGTGGGTGCCCTATTCAGAGGCGAAAATTAACACGCACTGTTTCCACAGGCAAAAAACATGGCCCCCCAGGACCGCCTGGCCCACATGGACCTCCTGGCCCCCCCGGAATCCCAGGGATCCCTGGGATTCCTGGCACCGCCGTGATGGGACCTCCCGGCCCTCCAGGACCTCCTGGCCCCCAAGGCCCCCCTGGCCTGCAAGGCCCCACTGGTAAGTGCTGCTTCAGCAAAGGGCTATCATAAGAGCAAAACAGGCCTGTGTAGCCAGGGCAGGATTAACTCCTTCCATCCATCAGCTGATACCACAAATGGGGGGAGATGGCCTCGCAGGCAAAACTGGAGCTTCTGGTGGGTCAATATTGAACATTTGGGCAAAGGGGAAATGCCAGTCATGGTGGTTCAAATGCTGAACCACCTGGCTATACCTGGCTATATTATTATATGTAAATATAATATAATATAATATATAATATAATATAATATAATATAATATAATATAATATAATATAATATAATATAATATAATATAATATAATATAATGGTAAAGGAACCCCTGACCATTAGGTCCAGTCATGGCTGACTCTGGGGTTGCGGTGCTCATCTTGATTTATTAGCCGAGGGAGCTGGCGTACAGCTTCTGGGTCATGTGGCCAGCATGACTAAGCCGCTTCTGGTGAACCAAAGCAGCGCACGGAAACGCTGTTTACCTTCCCGCCGGAACGGTACCTATTTATCTACTTGCACGTTGACATGCTTTCAAACTGCTAGGTTGGCAGGAGCAGGGACCGAGCAATGGGAGCTCACCCTGTTGCGGGGATTCGAACCGCCAACCTTCTGATTGACAAGTCCTAGGACCTGTGGTTTAATCCACAGCACCACCTGATATTAAAACACATTCTGTTTTGCAGGTGCCATGGATAAAGCAGGACCTAGAGATGTACAGGTGAGATATCTATCCTGAGGGAAGAATGACAATGAATCCTCAGCTAGAAAAACTCTCCCTTCTTAATATGGAAAGCTAGCCTTTATTGAACAACAAAAAAAAAAGCCCTTCTTAGTTAAGCACAGGAGGCAATGATGGCTACCAACCTGGATAGCTGTAAAATTAGCGGAGGAGGAGAGAGTTACTGATGGACACTAGCCATGATGGCTGTGTTCTCTCTCCACAGTTGGAGGCAGCAGTACTTCTGAATGCTAGTTGTTGAAAACCACAGGAGGGGAGGGGGCTTTTATGCTTGAATTCTGTTTGCTGATTTCCCTCTAGGGCATCTTGTCGGCCACTGTGATGCTGGACTAGGTGGGCTGGGAGCCTGATCCAGCTAGGCTCTTCCAGTGCTCTTATGGAACTTCCAAGTCCAGAGGCAGTCTATCTCGGTTCCTATGCTCTTCAGGCTTTGGCTGCTGCAAGAACAGCATACTAGACTAGGTAGGGCCCCACTGATCTGAAACAGCAGCCTCTCCTGAAGGTTACAAGCACACAGACTCTTCCTGTAGCTAAAAATTGTTGAAGAGCAACCATGGTGGTACTCTTTGCCTATCTGAATCCCAAATAACATTTTCCTTGGTCACCCAGAACCTCTAATATAATCCTAGAGTTGCCGAGATGGAAGGGACCCAAAGAGTCGTCTAGTTCTCAAGTGCAGGAATCACAAGCAACACAGGAATTTTTGGCACAGCAGCTTTATGTGTGCCTAGCAAAAGTAATTTCAAGCGGTCCTCTTTTAATTTGCAGCCGGCTGTTGTTCATCTTCAAGGGCAGGGATCAGCGATTCAAGTCAAGAATGGTAAGAATCCTGAGGAACTGGACTTTGGAAACTGCACCCCTTTTTCCTTCTTTGGTTCCATATCTTCTAACAAGGTGGGTGTGGGGAGAAAAGGCCCATCCCACGTGGCCATAGCATCCTAGTATTGTAGAGTTGGAAGGGATCCCAGGGGTCATCTAGTTTCACCCCCTGCAAGGCAGGCCTCACAGCTGAAAAATCCCTTAAAAACATCATGTGAATGATGGAATCATAGAGTTGGAAGGAACCATCAAGGGTCATCCAGTCCAACCCACTGCAAACGTAGGTATCCCAGCTAGAGAATCTCCAGACAGGTCATTAATCACCTTCTGCTTAAAAGCCTCCAATGAATCAGAATTGTAGAGTTGGAAGGGACCCACAGGGTCATCTAGTCCAACTCTCTGCAAGTTCAGGAGTCACAGCTCAAGAAAACCTGACAGATGGCCACCCAACCTATTTAAAAACCTCCAACGAAGCATAGAATTGTGATGTTGAAAGGAGCCCAAAGGGTCTTCCAGTCCAACCCCCTGCAATGCATCTAAAGTATTCCTAACAGGTGCCCCCCCAACCCCGGTTAAAAACCTCTTTCTTCCAAGCCCCCATCCGCTTGCCTGCCAAGCGGCTGTTGCCTGTGTTCACGTTGCTCTGGTATTTTGTCTCTCCTCATCCCAACGGGTACTGAGTGACTGCCATTTTCTCATACTGAGATCTTTCAGGGGGAGTCCTCAACGACTGGTCCCGCCTCGCCCTGAACCCCCGTGTCTTCAAGCTGCATGCCCGTAGCGGGGAGCTGGAGGTGCTGGTGGACGGCACCTACTTCGTCTATAGTCAGGTAGAAGTGAGTACGGTCTGAGTATGGTACCTCTGAAATGCAAACCGCCTGGGTCGTCCGGGGCGGGGGCGGCTTTGGAGCAAGCAGAATGTGTCTTTATTACTTTTTAAATCTATTTCTATTCTACCTTTCCTCCAGGGTCTCAAGGTGGCATGCATATATTTCCCCATTTTATCCTCACAACAACCCTGCAAAGGCAGGTTGGGCTGAGAGTGACTGGCACCCAAAGTCGTACCCAGTGAACTTAATAGGCAAGTGGGGGATATGAACCCTTGTCTCTCCTGGGTCCTAGTGCACTTTACCCATGCAGCCGAAGGTGCTCACTCAGTGGTGACCTTGCGGGGCCAGTCTCAGCCTCACCTACCTCTCAGGGTTGTTGTGGGGGATTTAATGAAGAATACACTGTGTTTGCCACTTCGATCTCCTTGGAGAAAAAGATGGGATATAAATTTGATAGATAAAGAAATGTTAACATCCTTTTTTAAAAAATTTAAAATAATACTTTGTTGGCTTGTTAACAAAAAAGGTGCAAACATAACAAAAAGAATTAAAACAAGAATGGAACATTTTTGTTTTCTTAAAACAAGAATGGAACATTTTAAAGCATCACAGCCTGGAAGGACAGAAGTATCCAACACAGCTCTGAAGGGATAGTAAAGTATCACTCATGCAAAGATCCAATTTACAAGTAATAAAGCTTTCTAAAACGTAAAAAGTATTCTCCATCTCTGAGTTCCATCACTAGCAAGAATAAAGACTCTGTGTAGTCTTGGATGAGCCAGACATTTGCATAGACACTATGCAGTATGTTAGCTGTTGTTTCCTCATTACAGGGGGTGAATTAGATGACCCTGGGGAGTACAGTTCTTTTAATGGTCATTCAAGCTCTGCCCTTTAGATGCTTTTAGATTATGAGATACTTTTCAAAAAGGCCAATTAACCAAATCCTTTTCCTCCCAGTCTGGGACATTAGCTTCCATGCTGCTATCCCGCTGGAAAAGACCTTCTGTTCCTATTCCCAAAATAGGGTGGCAGAGAGAGAACACCGTGACAGAAGGAGGTGCTTTGTTTTCAATCCAGTTGCTTGCGTACAAAGACAGGTCTCAAAGCATTGTAGGGTTGGAAGGAACCCCCAGAGGACATCTAGTCCAACCCCCTGAAGTGCAGGAATCACCAATGGCAATCCAACCTTTGTTTAAAAAGCCTCCCATGAGGGAGAGTCCAGCACCTTCCAAGGTCATTTATTCCACTCTCGAACAGCTCTTACCTTCAGAAAGTTCTTCATAAGGTTTTGTCATTTGACTCCATTGGTTTGGGTCTTCTCCTCTGGAGCAGCAGGAAAACAGCTGGCTCCACCTTCCAGGGGACAGCACATCGGATGTTGGAAGACTGCTATCAGGCATTACTCTCCAACATCTGCTAGGTTCTGCCTGTCATGTTCTTGCATCCGTCCTAGAGTTTTAAAACAGTTGCTTCCCTTCTGCGTTTTTTTTTAATGGCAGGCTTTCTAAACGTTTTCGTGCTTTATCACAACGGTGCAAGACTCCCAGCCATTCTTGCTCCTCTTGCCACAATGTAGGGCAATACAAAGGAAATGATCAAGAGGGTGGGGCAACTCCCTTGTGAGGAAAAGTTGCAGTGTTTGTGGCTTATTAGTTTGGAGAAACAGTGAGTAAGAGGCAACCATTATAGGAGTTTATAAATGATGCCTGGCATGGAGAAAGTGCAGGGAGAAAAGCTTTTCTCCCTCTCTTGTAACACTGGAAACTCATGGACATCCAATGAATCTGAATGTCGGAAGGTTTAGAACAGGTTTTTAAAAGTACCTTTTTGGCACAGTTTATAGTTAAACTAGAGGGACGTGGGTGGCGCTGTGGGTAAAAGCCTCAGCGCCTAGGGCTTGCCGATCGAAAGGTCGGCGGTTTGAATCCCCGCGGCGGGGTGCGCTCCCATTGCTCGGTCCCAGCACCTGCCAACCTAGCAGTTCAAAAGCACCCCCGGGTGCAAGTAGATAAATAGGGACCGCTTACTAGCGGGAAGGTAAACGGCGTTTCCGTGTGCAGCTCTGGCTTGCCAGAGCAGCGATGTCACGCTGGCCACGTGACCCGGAAGTGTCTCCGGACAGCGCTGGCCCCTGGCCTCTTAAGTGAGATGGGCGCACAACCCCAGAGTCTGTCAAGACTGGCCCGTACGGGCAGGGGTACCTTTACCTTTTACTTTATAGTTAAACTGTGACATTCACACCCCACAGGAGGCAGTTTAAAAAGAGGCTTTAAAAGAGGATTAGGCAGATTCATGGAAGCGTGGAGGACTTTTGATGCCTACAACCCATAATTGCTGGGCTATGCTGTTGCAGTGCTTCTGAGCACCAGTTGCTGGAAACCACAGAAGGGGCAGTATTGCTCTTGTGTTCTTGTCCTGCTTCCCGCAAGGAACTGTTCAACCTCTTTGAAAACAGGCTAGATGAGCCATGGGCCTGATTCAGCAGGCTAATCTTATGTTCTTATGAAATACTCTAGGACTCTTCATTTATTTGAACAAGAAACGTGCTGATTGAAGGTCACTTGGGCATTTCAGTTGCCCTTAGAAACAGAGGTAGAGTTGGAAGGCACACCAGGGGTCATATAGCCTGGCCCCCTTGCCTTCTTAAAATAATGCCCTTTCCCCGCTGTCTAGGTATATTACATCAACTTCACGGACTTTGCCAGCTACGAGGTGGTGGTGGACGAGAGGCCCTTCCTGCAGTGCACACGGAGCCTCGAGACGGGCAAGACCAACTTCAACACCTGCTACACAGCCGGGGTTTGCCTCCTGAAAGCCCGGCAGAAAATCGCCGTGAAGATGGTCCACGCAGACATCTCCATCAACATGAGCAAGCACACCACCTTCTTTGGGGCCATACGGCTGGGAGATGCTCCAGCGTCCTAGAGGGGACTTGGACAGGGAGAACGGACAAGGGATATTTATTCATTGGTGCGGCAGCAGGAAGGAAGGGCATAAAAAGGGGGTCCCCTCTGGGTTTTGCATTAGGGAAAAGGAGGTCCCCTAGCATACACCAGGGAAAACTGAGGCTGGGGTGGGATCATATCACTCGGTTCTCTTCGACAAGCAAACGTTGGATCTTAAAATGAGACTCCTGGATATAGAGCCATGTGATCCATGGCCCGTCTGTGCCAATTGTCGTGGAATATTCAGGTGACCTGTGCCCAGTAACTTGTCCCTAAGTCAGTTCACTGCCCTCTAAGTCCATTCACTGCTCCCCTGAGTTCAGTTTAAGAGGGAATGCAGATCTTTGCAGGCAAAGCAGGCAGACTTGTGTCAGCATCACCAACCCTAAGCTGGGGGAACAAACAGAGAAGCCAGTACTTCAATAGGAAGTTGCTGAACACCTTTTTCATGTTCAGATGTAGTCAGATATTGAACAGACTGCAATTGGTAAGGATCCCAGGAAAAAAAATGGTGTTCAAGGACACTGCACATGGATTTGATGCTTACCTTTTACCCAATTTGTGGGGAAATATTTTTAATTCTAACTCTGGGTACTCAAAAGTTGTCACCTACTCAGAAGGACCTCCACCATCCCAGCAAGTGACATTAAGAAACACTGCTGCCTCCAGATGTGGAGGTGGAACATAACCACAGTTGTTAGTAGCCATTGATAGCCCCCTCCTGCTCTACAAATTTGTCCAGTCCTCTTGTAAATGCCATCCAAGTTGTTGGCCATCACTGCCTCCTGTGGGAGGGAATTCCATAGATTAACGAAGAATTGTTCCTCCCCTGCAAATTCCTCGGGTTTTGACCATGCTGGTAGAGTGGTGGTTCAGCTCCCCACTGCAGCTTAGGGTGGCCAAAAGGGTCCACGGGCACAGGGGAAACGGCCAGGCGGGCATGTTCTCCACTGTATGGTCTGTATATAGAATATACATAATGTACATAGACAGGGATGTAAGTTTACGTGAATTGTCGATATTTTCCATTGCAAATAAAACTTTTTCCAACCTGATTTTGGATGCTGTGTTTGGAATGGTCAGGCCTTCAGTCAGAGTGTGATGAAATCATAGAAACGTAGAGTTGGAAGGTATCTCATCCAGCCCACTACAATGCGGAAACCACTAGATTGTAGCAGTGGAAGCAACAGGTGACCATCCAATCTCAGTTTAAAAACCTCCAATGAAGGAGAGTTCACCTCCTTTCGATGGAGTCCGTTCCATGGTCGAGCAGCTCTTACCATCAGAAAGTTCATCCTAAGGTTTTGTCTCCTTTGTTGTCACTTGAAGCCATTGGTTTATCTTCCCTGTGACAGCCCTTTAGATGTTCGAACTCCCGGCAAGGCAAGAACCACAGTTCAATAATCTTTGACGGGTGGCCATCCATCATCTGTTAACAAACCTCCAGTGAGTCAAAGATCAGAATTGTAGGGTTGGATGTAACCCCCAAAATTCATTTAGTCTAACCCCACTGTGATGCAGGAATCCCAGCTAGAGAATCTGCCCATCACTTGTATGGAGTTAACGCTTCTATAATCCTAAAACCTTGAAACAGATGGCAGACCAGTGGGATCCATACTGACTTGCCTTCACTGATCCCATAGAGAAATAAGAGTTGAAAGGGCCCAGCCCCAAGATTCATATAGTCCCAACACCCTTCAATGCAGGAACCACAGCTGAAGAAGCCCTGACAGATGGCTATCTGACCTATCTTTAAAAGCAGTTTTGGTTTGGAGCCCACCACCCCTGAGCTGCAGTGTAGATATCCTCCTTTCCAAGCATGACATAAACCTGTGTCCCTTCTATGCACCACCTTGGTGTAAGACTCTTGATCTATGGTACAATTTGCAAATTTGTTGTCTGAGTCTCTTCAGTCCATCCTCACACCATTTTATTCTTTCCTCTTCATGAAATGAATTTCAGGAAGCACCAGACCCTTCATGACAACTCCTACAAATAATTTTATCCTTAAATGCCTGACTGAAGAAGCATTTTTCAAGGTAAAACTTTCCAGTCAGCTCATCAGGTTTGTAGAGCCATTGGATTCATTAGAATCCTAGAACTGTGGATTTGGAAGCCCCAAGGAACACTTAGTCTGCAATGAAGAAATCGCAACAAAAACCATCCCTACATTATTATTTTTTATTTCTTGTACTGCTTTATGATTTTAAGCAAAATAATCTCATAGTGGTTTGCAAGCTATATTCAAACATCCAATAAAATATTCCAAAATAAAACATCACAGAAAAAGATAAAATATACATTCAAAACTAAGAGGAAAATGTAATCTTAGGTTAAAGGTTTCAAAATACAGTGGTACCTCGGGTTACAGACTCCGCTAACCCAGAAATAGTACCTCGGGTTAAGAATTTTGCTTCAGGATGAGAACAAATCGTGCTCCAGCGGCGCGGCAGTAGCAGGAGGCCCCATTAGCTATAGTGGTGCTTCAGGTTAAGAACGGACCTCCGGAATGAATTATGTACTTAACCCGAGATACCACTGTAGGACATTACACACAAAGGTCACGTATAGAATGCACATTTAACACAGCAAATTTAACAAAAAAAGCAAGCATTTCAAAAAGGAGCCGTTCTAAAGGGGGTCCAATGTAGAATATGTTTTTAGAAGCATAATTAACAGGGGAATATTGTCTTAGACATTGGAACATACCTGCTGTTGTTGCTTCAGCTGCCAATTACGATTATTACTACATTTATTTATATCTTGCCTTTTCCCAGACTGGGACTCAAGGTGGCATAGAGAAAATGGCACAGTTAAAATACAGAAAACAAAAAACACCTAAAAGATAATAAAAAGTAATTCAATTCAGAGGGGTGCAGCTTCCCCCACCACCACCACCACAACCTTCAGCTCTAGAAGAACATCTTTGGACTTCTGTCAGCAGACAGATCTTCCACCAGTGGCTACCTTTGCTCTAGGATGGCACATCTGTTGATTGCATTTGTATCCCAGTATTTTCCTCCCAAGAATCCTTTCTTCTCTCCCTCCTCACTGAGAGCCAGGGTGGTGTGATGGTTAAAGAGTGAAGAGACCAGGATTTGAATCCCCACTCAGCCATAAAGCTCACCAGGTGACCTTTGGGATCAGTCACTGACTCTGCCTAATCTACTAGACAGGGTGGTTGTGTGGATTAAATTAGGGCCTTGGGATGCCGGGGTTCAAGTCCTTGCTCAGCCATGAAACTCACTGGGAGACTGGGGGTGGTCTGTCAATGCATCTCAACCTAACCTTCCTCAAGGCATGTAAGCCAGCTTGAGTTTGAAAAAAAAGGTGGGATATGCATGTGATAAATAAATCCCCACAATAGCAACAACCCTGTGAGATAAGATTATGCTGAGAGGCAGTGACTGGCCAAGGACCTCAGGGAGCTTGGATCGTTTAGATGAGATCCTGGGAGCCCATTGTATGTTCCTGAGGTCGGGAGTGGGTCAGGACTGGCCCAGACCATCCCACTGGGCCACCCACAGTTTTGTTGCCCAAGGGCTACCAGTGTGAGAAGAAGGGCTACCCTTTGTTGCCCAAGGACTACCAGTGTGACTTCAGAGAGGAAACAATAGTCTGCTCAATCTGGGTGGGCTGGGGGATGCCAAAGGCCTAAAGAGCATGAGAAGAGTTTTGCTTGATCATGCCAATGGCCCATCCGAGTCCAGCATCCTGTTCTCACAGGGACCAAATGTCCCTACGAGACTAGGAAGCTAGACAGACTGCCCCTGGACATGGATGTTCCTTAGGAGTGTAAGAAGAGCCTGCTGGATCAAGCCACTGGCCTACTGAGTCCAGCATCCTGTCCTCACAGTGGCCAACTAGATGCCGAAATGGGAAACCCGCAAACAGGCCCAGAGCGCAAGAGCACACACACCCCACCCGCAGTTTCCAGAAACTGGTATTCAGAAGCATGAATACCTTCAACTGTGGAGGCAGAACACAGCCATCATGGCTAGTAGCCATCAATAACTGTCTCCTCCATGAATGTGTCCAATCCTATTTTGGTGGCTTTCACTACCTCCTGCGGGAGGGATTTCCATAGATTTGCTAAGAAGTGCTTTATTTTACCTGCCTTGGATCTTCCTACAGTTAGCTCCTCCCAGGGAGTAAGTGTACATTTCTTTACTTGCCTCAAAACAGAATAAAACGGGGTGGTGGCATGACTTGGGCCAAGGTCTGACTGGATGGCCACCTGGCCTCCTTCCTCTGTGCTGCTGCTGCTACGTTGGGTCCAGTGGTGGGCAAAGATGGGATGCCAAGTCCAGGAAGGACCGCCCCCTCCCTCCGCCTTGAAGTCCTTTCTAAACAGGGCTCCATTGGACTTCCCTGAGCATTGTTCCCTTTCCCCCTTCTTTATTGGAGCACCCAGGATTCTGCTTCTCTTTGCTATGCAGGAAACACCCTCTGAGAACCTGCACTACAACTTCCTATCTAGCTCCTATCTAGAAGCTACATAAACAGTGCTATAAATAGAGGCAGCCAGCAGCCTTTCTCTGGAGTTGCGGGAGTAGAGGAAAGGTTTGGGATCCCCCACTCTCACCATGCCAACAACAGAACTGCAAACTCAGGGATGTTTGCAGAAGGCTATTGCTGATGGATAATGCATAAAGAGATGTAAGGAACCCACAAGAGTCATTTTTAGTCCAATCCCCTGTAATGCAGGAGTTGCAAATAAGGAGAGGGAGGAGATTGTCCCAGTGTGCATCACTTCACACTTACCTGCCTCAATTCAGATTTGCCTTTCCCCTCCTTTTCTTTTATCCCCTCTTACCAGAAACCTTCTCTACCTCACAGCTCATTACATCTTAACCAGGTATTTTATGGCTGAAATGTACCATCCTTGGCTACTTTGAAATTATGACCATGAGCATATTTGATATTCTGTAAATGTTTTCAGAAGCATGAAGTATTTTTAATTTAATTTAATTTTTAATTTAATTTTAAAAAAATATTTTTGCTGCTTGCAAAGATGTAAAGTTGGTTGTGTAATAAACAGCAACTGCTCACTCCAGAGGGGAAAGCAGAGGCAGAAATCCTACAGGCCATTTACAAGGGCAGGATGAATATTTAAAGATTATAAAATTGTAGAGTCGGCTTCCTTGCTTGGAGATGGAGCAGGCTCCACTTTGTTTCTTAGGGAGCCCAGACAGAGTAGCATGCAGGTCTTAGCCCTTTTCAGGAACCAGCGCACACTGGCGCAAAGGAGGCCCACAGTGCACACCAAAAATGCTGTTACAGCCAGATAGACCTTGTACGCATTGCGAGGGCACAGCTGCCCAGCCTGTTCACCACTGATTTGAGTTGTGAAGCTTTCCTCCCCATTGCGGTAATAACACAGGGTCTCACCCAAGTCCAGCACAGAAGTGCCCAGGATTTGCAGCCACTTTCGCTCGCAGCAGCTGAAGGGGTTTCCAGCCACAGACAAAGCCCGGAGGCTCCTTCTTAGCTGCTTTGCTGCGGCTTCTTCTATGCTCTCCAGCTGGTTTCCTTGGATGTCCAGCTTCTCCAGCGGGGAGCAAAGCAAGCTGGGAGGGATGGCACTCAGGTCATTCCCTGACATGTCCAGGATGCTCAGGGACACCAGGCAAGGGAAATTCAGGCTGGCGGTCTTCATTCGGTTCCCTCTCAAAGAGAGCTCCTGCAAAGATGCTTCCAGACCCTCGAAAGCATAACTGGGCAGGACCAGGCCCTGGTTCTCTGACAGATCCAGGGAGGCCAAGGGCGTTCGGTGGAACAGGCATCCATGCACCAGCCCGAGGTTGTTCCCGTGTAAGCTGAGGTGCCTGAGCTGTGGAAGGCAGTGGAAGGCAGTACAGTCCTCTGTTTTGGCATGGAGGCACTCTCCCTCGGAGGAGTTCCTTGCTCGACAGAGCTGGATGCGGTTGAGGCCAAGGTCCATCACCTCCAGGTCAGGAAGCAGGTCAAAAAAATGTGGCGGCAAGTGGCTGATGGAGTTCCCTTGGAGGTCCATCATCCGTACAGACAGTGAGGTTTGTTTTTGCCATGCCCTATCGGCAATGGGACCTGGTGAACTGTGATTCATGGGCAGCTCCACGGCAATGTCACTGAGGCAATTCCTCGCCAGGCTTAGAGTCCGAAGGGAAGCCAAACCACGAAGAAGTGAAACTGGGAATGATCCCAGGCGGTTGCTGCTGAGATTCAGGTCCATCAGTTTTGCAAAGCTCTGAGAGACATTCTGAGGGCTCTTGTTAGCCCCTGTGGTGATGGCGTTGTGGGAGAGGTTGAGGTACCGAAGCCGGTTCCTCCTGGGGAGCAGCGGGAGGGCATTCAGCCGGTTGTGGCTCAGGTCCAAGACATGGAGGTGGCAGGAGGCCTCTTCTCCTGCCCCGTCAAAGGACTCCAGTGCATTGTAGCTAAGGTTCAGGACTCGCAGCTGGGCTAGGCCGAAGCCTGTGATGCAGTGGAGGGAATTCATGGACAAGTCGAGGACTTCCAGGGCCCTGAGCTGGGACAAGGCCCCTTCCTCGATCTCAACAAGGGAGTTGCGCCTCAAGTGCAGTTCCCTCAGCCTGGGCACCCCCTGGAAGATGCCATTTGCCAGACAGGTCAAGTGGTTCTCCGACAGGTCTAGCAACTCCAGAGCTGGGAGGTGGTGGAGGTATGAGGCCACCAGCTGGTTGTCTAAGCCGTTGTCTGAGACATCAAGGGCTGCCAGGCTCACCAGTGACAGGAAGGCGTTTCCATTGGAGAAATGGTCTTGGTGGAGTTGGTTCCCGGCCAGAATCAGGGAGCGAAGATGGGCAAGGTGCCCCAGGGCTCCCCCGGACAGTGAGCGCAGGTGGTTGTATGACAGGTCCAGCTGCTCCAGCTGTTCCAAAGCAGATGTGTCATGGTCTGTCAGGTTTGAGATGGCATTGTGGGAGAGGTCAATCCGCTTGATTTCATAGCTGAGTCCTTGTGGAAACGTGGTCAAGCCTCTGCCTCTGCAAGAGACAGAAATCCAGGTCTGGAGAGAGGAGGAGTAAGAAGAAGAAGGAAGTCAGACAAACATGAGAACATAAGAATAGCCCTGCTGGATCAGGCCAGTGATCCATCTAGTCCAGCATCCTGTTTTCACAGTGGTCAAATACCTCTGGACCTGGAAGTTCCAGAAGAGCATCAGAAGAGTCTGCTGAATCAGGACAACGGTCCAACTAGTGCACCATCCTATAGTTACAAGGACCAATCAGATGTCCCAAAGGCAAACCAGTAAGCAGAACCCAAGCACAAGAGCTCTCTCATTCATTCATTTCATTTTTATGCCCCTTTTCCACCCTCAAAAAATCAAACTCAAAGTGACTTATAACAAAGCTAATAGGAAAGTGCTTCAAAATCAAACAGTGCAAACAGCATTTTCATAATAACATAGAAAAACCACACAATACCAAATATAAAAAGGTAAAGGTACCCCTGCCCGTACAGGCCAGTCTTGACAGACTCTAGGGTTGTGCGCTCATCTCACTCTAGAGGCCGGGAGCCAGCGCTGTCCGCAGACACTTCCGGGTCACGTGGCCAGCGTGACAAGCTGCATCTGGCGAGCCAGCGCAGCACACAGAACGCCGTTTACCTTCCCGCTATAAAGCGGTACCTATTTATCTAGGTAAAGGTAAAGGTAAAGGTACCCCTGCCCGTACGGGCCAGTCTTGACAGACTCGGGGGTTGTGCGCCCATCTCACTCAAGAGGCCAGGGGCCAGCGCTATCCGGAGACACTTCCGGGTCACGTGGCCAGCATGACATCGCTGCTCTGGCGAGCCAGAGCCGCACACGGAAACGCCGTTTACCTTCCCGCACCTATTTATCTACTTGCACTTAATTGTGCTTTCGAACTGCTAGGTGGGCAGAATAACAAATATAATGACACATAAAAAGCAACATTTCAGTCTTCTCCCTTCCTCTGGTTTCTAGCAACTGATGTTCAGAAGCACTGATGCCTCTGATTGTAGAAGCAGAGCATAGCCATCAGGGCTAGTAGCCAATGTTATAAGAATTCTAAGGTCTCGAATATAGAATAAATGTTCATAAATGCACAAGGTAAACACACATACATAAGTATATAAACCACATGTCTGAAATAGTACAGGAGAGCAATCCTTGAAGCCATTTGGACTCTCCCAAAGGGACCTCAAATATTTCTCTGTAGTAGGAGGATGGGGAAAGCCTTCCAATTGTCTTTTCACTTGCAAATCCCATTAACAAAACTGTCTGGAATCTATGGGGCTTACCCCCTTCCTGCAAATCCAGTCTGGCAAGTTTCTGTTAAGCTGAGCAAACTGTCAATAGGTGTAAACTAGTAAATAAGAGATTTAGGAACTAATCTATTTACCATTTCAAAGGAATGGCCCTGCTACTAGGACAATGTAATTCCCACTGCAGATAAATATTTGAGGTCCCTTTGGGAGAGTCAAAATGGATTCTTTTAATCAAATTGATAGTTTTATTACAAAAGAACATAAAAACGCAAACTCTGAGACCCTTAACACAATTTATAAATTTATTAAACACAATGGGTGGAGGAAGATTAGTTTCTGAATTGTATTCCATATTGCTTAATTTAACTTACAGATCTATGGAACCCCATAAAAAGATACGGGAGCTGGATATCGGCACAAAAATTATTCCCTGAGCATTGGAATAAAATTTGGGAACTGCCAAAAATCTGTTTCCAGCTTTCTTAGGGAAAGCTCAATGAAATTGATTCACAGATGGCATCATGCCCCTTTGTAAATGTAAAAAATAATAATGGTGTTTTTTGTTTTAAATTATTCTTTATTGAGATTCATTATTTATACAGTTAATCCACACATTTTTCAAAATATGTTTTCTTCCATATCAGCTAATTGTCAGACGGGCTGCAATAAACTCAGTACATATTGATGGCAAAATCTAATTTGGTACAATATTTTTGGGATTTAATTTTGACAGAGGTGAAAGCTCACCCTTGAGAAGGCTGTGTGTCCAATAGGTTAGAGCAAGCCTAGGGAACCCGTGACTACAAATCCCATCAGTCTTGACCATTGGCCATGCTGGCTAGAGTCCAAGGACATCTGGAGGGCCATAGATGTCCCCAGCCCTCTTGAAAGATTCTAATATATACAGACCCAACCTCTGTATAAAAAAACTCCAATGAGTGGTTGGACTGGATGACTGTCCCCTTCCAACTCTACAATTCTGTGATTCTAGGTGCCTTACCTTCCAGCAGGGCAGAAGTTTGGGGGTCTCCTTTTGGCGAGGCCATGCTCTCAGAAAAACAGGCAGCAGCACCCAAAACAGGAGGTGTACCTGGACCTGGAGGAAGCCCATTGCAGCTTCTAAAAGCCACCCTGCAGTGCCTCTTCCACTGTCCCAAAGGAAGGAGGTTTGGTGTATAAATAGACCTGGGTGTCTGCAGGGAGATGATAAGGGCTGTGCATTTCTCAGGACCACAGAAGCCACAGACTAGGCACTGGGAGGCTTAATGGGGAGTGGGGGAAGAGTCCAGAAGGGAAAGCAAAACCAAGGAGGAACCTCAGAGGACCTGGGAGAGCCTCTTAGCCCCAAAGGGAAATTGGCTTTTTGAGGGAAGGGAGCCCAAGGGATTTCTCAGGTAATCCCCCAGCTGGAAAACCCACTGGCTTCCAGGGGGGGATTTTGCATCACTGGTAGAGCACCTAGAAGCACACAGAGGGATGGGAGTTCCTACGGATCCCAAAATCCAGCTTTTCTTTACATGTTGAGGCTCAGATGATTCCCTCAGGGCTGAATGTCCATCTGTGAAAATCATAGGATTTTAGGGTTGGAAGGAAGCTCTGAGGGCACCTAGCACAACCCCCTGCAATGCTGGAACCACAGCTAAACCATCTCTGACTGATGTCCAACCAACCTCTGTATACTTCATCCTTCCTTTAACTTAATGGACCAGATCCCGACTGTTTTCAGGCCGGGGAGCAAACCAGAGCCCATTTTGATGCATTTCAATGGCTATTTGTTTTAAAAGGTCCCTGGAATGCGTAAATATTCAGTGTAGTCTTACAACTTTCCAATCGTTGCATACTGAGGGCACAGCGGAAGAACCAGGGAAGGTGATAAACGTCCTATGCGAGTGTCTAGAGTGGTGGTGGTGGCAGTCAACAGACTGAATCCAGAAGTACTTTGTCTGGGGACAGGGGGCAGGTGGGGGGCATATTCCTTGTTTCTGAATGGGGTAACTGTGCCCCTGAAGGACCAGGTGTGATACCTGGGGGCCATTTTGGACTCACAGCTGCCCATGGAGGCGCTGGCCAATTCTGTGTTCAGGGCAGCAGTTTACCAGCTCCATCTGGTATGCAGGCTGAGACCCTACCTGCCCACGGACTGTCTCGCCAGAGTGGTGCATGCTCTAGTTATCTCTCTCTTGGACTACTGCAATGCGCTCTACATGGGGCTACCTTTGAAGGTGACCCGTAAACTACAACTGATCCAAAATGCAGCTGAGAGACTGGGAGTGGCTGCTGGGACCATGTAACATTGGTCCAAAGGATCTTCACTGGCTCCCAGTACGTTTCCGAGCACAATTCAAAGTGTTGGTGCTGACCTTTAAAGCCTTAAACGGCCTCGGCCCAGTATACCTGAAGCAGCGTCTCCACCCCCATTGCTCAGCCTGGACACTGAGATCTTCCTCCGAGGGTCTGCTGGTGGTTCCCTCACTGCAAGAAGTGAAGTTACAGGGAACCAGGCAGAGAGCCTTCTCGGTAGTCGCAATCCATACACACTGCCCACGCTTGCTCCCTGGAGAGCAGTTTGACTTCACCCCTGGAGGTGCACTCCATTGTCTCTCCAGAAAGATGGACATCAACAACCTTAGGCTCCTTGAAAGAAAAAAAAAAAGGATGGAGTATAAATGCAAATACAAATACATAACCTCTACATTTCTAGGATCTTCACTTTCCAAGAGGGTGCCCCCACCCCGTTTCACTCCCCTCCCAGGTCACTTCAATCCACACCCCGCCTGGGCTGCGTTCCAATCCTTCGTACACTTTTCCCGGGAGCGCCACGCTCGCAGGAGGAAGCGGAGACGCACCCCATCTAGTGGGCCAAGGAAGAACTGCAGTAGCGTCGCCAAAGTAGCCCGACGGCAAAAGTTGCCTACGGCAAGGCTGGCGACCCTCCCAGTCGCCACCTGGGCCTGGTGACCGCCCATTGCGTCGGGGAGCAGCCCTTTTAAGAGGCCTCTGCGCCCTTCCCCGGCCTTTCTTTCCGCCAGCCATGCGCTGCTCCTGGATGTGGCTTGCCCTGCTGCTTCCCAGCCTTGGCCTCTGCGCCGCCATCCAGTGGTTGTGAGTCCCGTTGGGGTGGGTGGGTAGGTGGGTTGGGGTGAGGGGGGTCCTGGCAGGGGTGCGTCTTCTCTGTCTCCAAGCCCAGCGGGGGACGAAGGACTGCCTCACCAGTCCGCTCTGCAGGGTTCAGGGAAGCCCGACGACGACGCCAGCTCTCGGGGATTTCCCTCCACACCAGCCCGCCTTTCAAACACAGGCCAGGACCAAATGGGTCATCCAGTCCAAGCCCTCTACCCCCCCCCCCCATCGCATGCCCGCAATGCGAGAATCACAGCTGAAATCGCCCTGGCAGATTGCCGTCCAACCTCTGCTTCAAAACCTCCAAGGAAGGGGAGAGGCCGCTGCACTCCGAGGCCATAGAAGCGCAGAATTGCAGAGATGGAAGGGAGTAGCACAAGGCAGCAACCAGAGCTAAAAAAACCCTGGCAGATGGCACAGCCCCTCCAATGCCAGCCAGCCTTGCAGGATCAACACAAAGCCTCTCTGATGCCTCCTTTATGCCCCCCACCTAGGTTTCTAAAGGCGGCAGCGCCATCTGCAGGGAGCTTCCTTTGCCATCCTACCCCCAGGGACTGGGGAGGTTCCCTGACACCACCCACAAACTTGTGGGTCCGTTGCGGGCAGAAGGTGTCTTCTACAGGTGTCATGACAGCTCTCATTCTTTTTCTCTCCCACCCCCGCTTCAGGAGCCTGGCAGCCAATGGGACACAAGTGGCCTGGGATAACCCCCAGGACTGCCGCCTTCTAGCATCGGACGCCCTCGCCCGGCTATGCCGGAGGCACCTGGAGGCGATGCCCAGCCTGGTGGAAGCAGCACGCCAGACCAAGGCTGTCTGCCAACAGACCTTTGCCAGCTCCCGGTGGAACTGCTCGTCCGTCGAGGGGGCGCCTCACTTGGCCCCAGACCTACAGAGGGGTAATGATCAACCTTTGTTCCATCTTCATCCCTTCGTCCCTTTCTCTGAGGAAAGCCCCCATGGCTGGATCCAGCCTCCTTTGCCCAGGTGGGAACGTGGGCCACTTAGACAGTTCCCCCTCCCCAGTTAGAATCATAGAATTGGTTGGAATGGACCCCAGGGGTCATCTAATTCAACCCCCTTCAAGGTTCCATAAGAGCCCTACTGAATCGGGTCAAGGGCCCCCTAGTCCCACATTCTGTTCTCATACTGACTGACCTGATGCCCATTATAGGAAGCCTACAACCTGAGCACAAGCGAAACTCTTCCCCTCCAGAAACAGGGGTTCAGAACCATTTTGGTGGTATCAGAACATAGCCATTGTGGCGCGCTGCCTTGATAGCCCTCTTCTCCCTGAATTTGACCAATCCTCTTTTAGAGCCATCCAGTTTAGTGGTCATTACTGCTTCCTGCTGCGGGTGGCGCTGTGGGTTAAACCACAGAGCCTAGGACTTGCCGATCAGAAGGTCGGCGGTTCAAATCCCCGCGACGGGGTGAGCTCCCGTTGCTCGGTCCCAGCTCCTGCCAACCTAGCAGTTTGAAAGCACGTCAAAGTGCAAGTAGATAAATAGGTACCGCTCTGGCGGGAAGGTAAACGGCGTTTCCGTGCGCTGCTCTGGTTTGCCAGAAGCGGCTTGGTCATGCTGGCCACACGAACCGGAACCTCTACGCCGGTTCCCTTGGCCAATAAAGCGAGATGAGGGCCGCAACCCCAGAGTTGGTCACGACTGGACCTAATGGTCAGGGGTCTCCTTTACCTTTACCTTACTGCTTCCTGCAGGAGTGAGTTCCATAGTTTTAACTAATATGTCCTTCCTTTTATCTGTCCTCAATCATGCACCACTTCAGCTTCATTGGAGGTCCACAAGTTTGAGAGAGGGAGGAAAATATTCCTTTGTCCACTTCCTCCATGTCATGCCTAATTTTTAAAACTTCTACTACATCTCCTCTTTGGTAGCCTTTGCTGCCTCCTAGCAATTTAATTAAGATAATAAATAATACTTGCCTCTTTCCACTTTCTCCATGCTGTGCATTGCTTTATAAAACAAATTTCATTGACTCTTTTTCTTGCAGGCACCAGGGAGTCCGCCTTTGTTTACGCCCTGGCATCTTCCGCCGCCAGCCACTCCATTGCCCGGGCCTGCGCTTCTGGGCAGGTCCCTTTCTGCTTCTGTGGCTCCACTCCTTCTGAGGCACCCGACCCCAGCTTTCAGTGGGGTGGCTGTGGGGACAATCTCCCCTTCGGACTCCAGCTGGGCTCTGCCTTTGTTGACGGCCCCATGAAGTTCAGCAAGGCGGGGACGCAGATCTCCAGGGTCCTAAACCTCCATAACAATGCAGTGGGCCGGCAGGTGAGTAGGGTCATTCCTGCACTGCAGGGGATTGGGCTAGATGACCCCCGGGTCCCTGATTTTATTATCTGGTACTGGAGAATCCAGGTGAGAGAATTGTGGGTGCAGGAGGTTCAATTCTCCCCACTCGGGTGCCTGACAGTCCTTCTCTTTATCTTTCCTCCTCCTCCCCTCCCAGGTCCTGTCAGACTCCCTAGAGACTACGTGCAAGTGCCATGGGGTGTCTGGATCTTGCACTGTCAAGACCTGCTGGAAAGGCTTGCGGGATTTAGCCACTATTGGCTCAGAGCTCAAATCCAAGTACCTGGAGGCCACGCAGGTGATGCCTTGGCTTGTGGGCAGCAGAAGGCAGCTGGCACCCAGAGGAGGCAGACTCCGGCCCCTGAAGGCAGATGAACTGGCCTACCTTGTACATTCCCCCACTTATTGTCTGAAGAACCCCAAGCTGGGCTCCTTGGGGACTCAGGATAGGTGAGTAAATCCTTGCATGATATATACAGAAGCCTTGATTCCCGAACCCAGAACCTCTGTCATCCCACTGCCAGCGCAGGGGGTTGGATTAGTTGGAGATCCCTTTCATCTCTACGATTCTTTGATTTTGCTTTGTTTTTGTTTGCCAAATCTGACAGGGCTTTTCTCATGTTCTTATGGAACCAATGGGCCCAGAGGCAGTCTGCCTAGATTCCTAGGCTCTTAGGGGTGTTTGGCTACTGTGAAAAGAGAATGTTGGGCGGGATTAGTCCCTTTTGGCCTGATCCGGCAGCCAGGCTCTCTTCTCAGATTCTTATGTTCTCTCACCCCCCAACAGGCCTTGCAACAAGACTTCAGCGGGCAGTGGCGGGTGCCGCCTCCTCTGCTGCGGCCGGGGCTACAACACATATGCAGAGAGGGTGGAGGAGAAGTGCCGCTGCAGGTACCATTGGTGCTGCTACGTGACCTGCAAGAAGTGCCAGCAGGTGGTTGAAAAACACGTCTGCAAGTGACCAGAGGCTGGGGCCCCGAGTTAAGCTATACCCCTTTCCACCGAGAGGGTTCATATACAGAGAGAGAAACAGATATATTTATATATATAATTATATATATTTTTAAAATAGTAATTTAATTTTAATTTTTTTCAAATTTCTTTTAGATTTAAAATCACAGTTACCGTAACTTTTTTATAAACGGCAGTATTTCATTTACTTTTTTCAGCAATAGCATCTAATTTTATTTCTTTTCATATTTTTTTTAAATTCATTTTCATTTTTCAACTGTTTAACATGGTGGCATTGAGATATACCTTATTACAGCATATGACACGTGACAATTACATAAAAATAAAAGTAGAACTACAACCAACACTCAGATAAATGTTTCTGATTACATTATCAAAGTTGTGTCAAAGTATATATACCAAAATTATTACAGTTGTTACAGAAATAATATCTAATTTTAAGAATGCTGTGGCTCATCACTCTTTTAACTAATGAAGTATCAGCATTTATCAAACAATGAGATTCTGATAAGGTTGAAAACAAAACAATTGACTTTAGGTCAAGCTTGTGACCCCCAATATAACAGCTTTGATGCTCCAAAAATATTTTAACTTATGTGTTCATCTTGTCTTGTGAGCTCATAATATTAACAATACCAGCTTGACCAATCTTCTGTCCATTTAAGCCCGTTTCAAAATCTTTCTTTGCTCTTCTGGAGTAATGCAGAGAACTCCAGATGAACAAATATCTAGCCATTTATTACAATTTTAAACAATCCAAAAGTGCAGGAGCAAGCAAAGCAAACAATAAATAATAATTTATCTTTTTTAAAAATGGCCTTTATTACCACTGTTAACAGCCCTCTGCGTTGCAGGGGGTTGGACTAGATGGTCCTTGGAGTCCCTTCCCACCCTACAATGCGATGAATTTTCAAAGGCTTTTCAACAGAGATCGGCTGTCAGTCAGTCAGGGATTCCTTTTGCTGCCATTTCCGCATTTCAGGGGGAGAGTTGGACTAGGTGACCATTGGGGTCCCTTCCAACTCTACAATTCTCTGAATTTGGGCAGTCAAGAGGAGGTTCTTGATCAGATCTGACTCATTTATCATCTGCAAGCTTCTTACAAACAATTAGCCAAAGCAGACTGGGTTTGCCAAGGCTAAAATCTCACCAGACTGACCTTCTCTCTTGTCAATCAGCTTACTGGTTTAGGAGATTTCGCTGGTGCGATTTGTCAAATGTATCTTTCAATCAGAAAACTGATTTTTTAAAAACGGCTTACGAGTTTTTCCACATCTTTCAGAATTCCAGAACTGTAGAGTTGGAAGGGACCCCCAAGGGTCATCAAGTCCAACTCCCTTGGCTTAGATGAAGGTGCATCCTCATCAACTGGCAGAGGGCACAGCTGGCACCTGGAAAAAATGCATCATTTTCAAGAAAGAATGCATTTTAACTTCTGCTGTTTTCTCCAAGTTTGATATGTTAAGTTTGGGGCAGTTTTAATACATTTTTCTTAAAAACAACAACAACAACTTTTTAAGGGATATAAAATTGGCTCGATTTGTTTTAGATTTGGGGGTATATTAAAGCCTAAATACCATGTGGGCAAATAGACATCAAATTCCCACTTGGCCATGGAGCCTACTGGGTGTCCTTTGGCCAATTGCTGCCTCTCAATATGTCCTACATCACAGGGTTGCTGTGAGGGTTAATTGAGATTATGGTGGGGATGCAGATGCAGCCAAGAACACCAGCAACTTAATATTTTCATTTCTATCTTTCTAAACTCCTAAAATCCAATAAAATATAAAAATAATAAAAAATGATTAATACCAATAACAGCAGCAACAATGAATAATAAAAATGAACAACAGCACTGTGAACAAGCACAGTGATTAATACCATAATAATGTCCATCATTATTGTTATAGAAAAATTAATGAGATATCAGTTTTAACAGTAAAACCTGAGCTGAAAAAGAACGGAGGGCAATACAGGAGCCATGCTTAACCCCAACCCAACCTCAAGACTCCTCCAGTCACATAGCAGGAAATTCTTCCTGAGCCTCCCCTCTGTGAAATTGGTTTAACAAGTATTGATAACTGTCCAAGCAGACTTGTCAAAGGAGCAGATATCTATCTGCATGAATGAAACAGGTCATTGATAACAGATTCTGGAGTCAAGGTATTCCCCATTTCAAAAGGATCTCTCAGACAGACCAGGAAGGGCAATTATCAGGTATTGTTGGTCATCTTGATTGGCAGACTTGCAAATATGTTGGAGAAACATGAACCCTGAGCATGATCGGATTTACATGGACAACCTGTTTTGCGATGCATCTGTGGCGTTTTTGGAGTGGTCTTTCTGTGACAGAGGAAGGTACCACCCAAGGGTTAAAAAATTGTAGCATGCTTTTGTTCTGGATTCCCTCACCTTCTTGCAAGGGCTGAGGGGTGTGTGTGTGTGTGTGTGTGTGTGTGTGTGTGTTGCAACAGGTCAGTAAAGATCAAACGCTGGCCTTGCTTTCTTTTGTTGTCTCATTGTGTTATCATTTCCTTGATGGGGGGCAGTAAAAGCGTAACCCCAATTTCCCCCATAACATCGTCATCAATAATGATAAGTAATGTAATGATGATGAACCGGGAGCGGAACAAGTGCCAGGACCCCGCCCCCCAGCCCCCCTTTCTCTGGAACCCTCCTATCAGCTGACACAACAGCCCTGCAGGGTAGTCCCTACCCTCTCCCACCCCGCCATTGGCTCCTCCGTTTGCTGAGGGGAAGGCGGGGCCTGCAAAGCGAGGAGGCGGCGCCGCTCCGGGGGGCGGGGAAATAGCCCCAAACCAAGATGGCGCCAGCTGTCACTTCTGCTGCCCTCTTTCAGCATGGCGCCGCCGTCTTCAGCGGTACGGTGTCGCCGCTTCCGCCCGAACCCTCTCTTCCTCCTTCCGCCGGTGGAACCCGTGGGCGTCACGGCGCCCACTCTGCAGGCCCTCGTTAAAGATGGCGGCACCTCCTTCAGCCGCAAGACGGTACCACTTCCGTCCGCTCCTTTCCCTCCACATCCGCCTCTCCCATGATGGCGGCGAGCACAACTACGGAGGAGCCGCTTCGGCTGTCGGAGCTGCTGGAGTCCGGCTGGCGACTGCTGGAGGAGGTGGAGGATGGCAGCGCCGCGGAACCTTCGTCGGGGGCGCCCGCTGTGCAGCGGAAGGTGCAGCGCGGGATCGGCCTCCTGGAACGCGCCGCCAGCGCCGTCGCCGAGCTCCAGCTCTTCAGGTGCCGTAGAGCATGTGCAGAGGGCGCCACATATACACCCCATGGGGGGGGGGGGCTGTCCATGGCTCACAGTCTACCTCGGGATGGCAGCGCCTGCCCGATGACCTTTAGAAACCGGCAGGGCTGCAGTCCGATCTTCAGCTTGTGGCTCCAGAGGCACTCTGCATCTGCCCAGAGGCACCTTCAGCTCCTCGCCGCCACAAGCTTCTGCTTGGGCTGGATCTCACCCCTTCACAATAGAAGAGGGAGGTGCCCACCCCCACCATGCATTCTCTGCTCAGATCCTGACATTTCATAGGCAGTTTTTCCCAATTTATGGAATAAAAGCTGTTTGATTTGGTTCTTCTATTGCTTTTCCCTGCTTTTAAAATAGTTCAGCAAATAGTGCATGAGATTCTTAGCATTGGGCAAAAGACTCCTATGTTGCCCTGGGTTGGACAAGTTGACCCTCATGGTCCCTTCCAACTCTACAGTTATATAATTCTAAGAGCCTGGTTGCTGGATCAGGCCAATCACCCATCTAGTTCTGCATCTTGTTCTCACAGTGGCCCACAGGGGCAAAACTAGGATTTATTTTGCCCAAGTCAAAGACCCAGTTTGGCACCCCCACACGCATTTGTGTACACACACACAGAGGCTGGGAGCCTCAATGGCCGCCCTGTGTAGGCTTCACTGAGGGCTACCTAAGCCATTGTGACTAGTAGCCATTCATAGCCCTCTCCTCTTCCATGAACCTGTCCTCTTGTAAAGCCATCTGTGTTCCGCTGTGGTAGCGAACTCCACGAATTAGCTATGTGCTGTGTGAAGAAGGACTTTGAAAAAATTGTCCATGCATTCTAGTGTTATGAGAGAAGTGAGGTTACAGGGAACCAGACAGAGGGCCTTCTCGGTAGTGGCACCCACCCTGTGGAACACCCTCCTTTCAGATGTGAAGGAAATAAGCAGCTATCCTATCTTTAAAATACATCCGAAGGCAGCCCTGTTTAGGGAAGTTTTTAATATTTAATGCTGTACTGTTTTTAACACTTGATTGGGAACCGACCAGAGTCACTGGGGAAACTCAGCCAGATGGGTGGGGTATAAATAAATTATTATTATTATTATTATGAGAGAGGGAGGGAAACTGGTGGTGGACTCCCCTCCATTGGAGGTTTTTTCTGCAGAGCTTGGCCAGATTCTCTAGCTCTAATTCCAGCATTGCAGCGGGGCTGAACTAGATGGCCCTTGGGGCATCTCTTCCAACTCCATGATTTTTACTCTGCTCTCTCCTTTCAGCCACAACGAAGAGCTGGAGGAGATCTCCTCAGCTGATCTGAAGTTCATGCTGGTCCCTGCTCTGTTGGCAGCCCTCGTCTTGAAGCAGGTCAACCCCAGCAAGCGCCTGGAGCATGTACAGAGGGCCCGTGCTGGCTTCTTGGACTTCCTGAAGGTCTGCAAAGACTATGGGATTGGGCGCTTCCAACTCCCACGGGAGGTGGAGGTGGAGAGCGGGGATGAAAGTGAGTCCTCCGGTAGCAACATCAACTCCGTTCTGGGGACTGATCAACAGACAGCTATCCTTGCCATGGCATCCAACAGGCAGGCGAAGATCGAAAGGTGAGTGGGGAGGCCTTCCTGGATAATGGGTGGCAAATGTCAGTTTCAAGTCATTTTGATTTTAAATATTTTCAGTTACTATGATACCTTTTTGGTAATATTTAAATTCTGGCATGTTTCAGAATAAACAATAATTAAATTAAGCCAGAAATAAAACAATAATTTCATTGGAAAAACCATAATTATAGGTATGCAGTGGGCTGAATACCTAAACTTAAGACAGCAGTTTAGAAAACAGGCTCAAAGAAGCTGTTTTGTAAAACAGGGAAAGCAAAGTGCTCAAATTTAAAATAGACAGGAACATAAATATTTTTCAAAGCCTTATCCCTCGAATCCTGGAAGACACCTCAGGGATCATCTGGTCCAGCCCACAGCAAAGCAGGAATCCTTGACAAATGCCTATCCAACCTATCTTTAGAGTTAGAAGGGACCCCTGAGAGTCATCTAGGCCAACCCCTCCATGTCCTTTCCCCAAACAGATATAAGCAGAAGAAGGAGCTCGAGAACCAGCTGGCCACCCTGAAGCCCTTCATCGATGGTGGCCAGGCAGAGGAGGAGCAGATCCGGGAGTTCTACTTGCTCCAGATCAAGAAGTGGATTAGCACAAGCCTGGAGGAAATCGAGAGCATTGATCAGGAAGTCGCTATCCTCATTCGGCGGGATGCCTTGAAGCAGGTAGGGTGGTGGGACATGGGGAGGGGACCGCCCTCTCTGCCTTTGTGGGGCCTGAAAGCACTTCAGGCATTGCAGTGGGTTGGACTAGATGCCCCTTGGGATCTGTTCCTGCTCTTCAATTATATGGTTCTACAATGGGGAGATAGCATCTGAGTGGTCCCCTGTGGTTGTGGTGGTAGTGATGTGACCCCTTACATGTGAAAAACAGGGGAGCCCTCTATCAGAATGCCACTCCCCACCCCACAGAGGTGCTACAGAGGCCCTGGAGCAGCCTGGGCTCCCCAGATGTCCTTTGACCACACCCATGAAGACATAAGAAGAGCCCTGCTGGATCAGGCCAGGGGCCCATCTTGCCCGGCACCCCATCACAGCGGCCACCCAGATGTCTGCTATGGGAAGCCTGCAAGCAGGACCCACACACAAGAGAAGATAAGAAGAACCTTCTGGATCAGGCCAATGGCCCATCTAGTCCAGCCTCCTCTTCTCACAGGGGCCAACTAGGTGCCCCAAAGGGAACCCATGCAAACAGACTCAGAGCACAAGAGTAGCATTGCAGCCTCTGAATGTGCAGGCAGGGCAGAGCCATTGTGGCTCTTAGCCATCGACAGCCCTCTCCTCCGTGAATTTCCCTAATCCTGTTCTAAAGATTGGTGGCCATCGCTGCCTCCTATGGAAGCGAGTTCCACAGTTTAACTTTGTGCTGAATACCAGTTGCTGGAAGCTGCAGGAGGGGAGAGTTCTGTAATGCTTGTGTTCTGCTTGCCGGCTTCCCTTTGGCACCTGGTTGGCTGGGTGAGATGGCCAGCTCCTCTTACAGGGCCCTGTGTACAGAACAGCCCCCTCTTCCAGATCCGGCCAGAGGCAAGGGCAGGGCAGATAGTTGAATGTTGCAGCTTTGGTAAATTGTATGTAGGAACATAGGAAGCTGCCTTATACTGAGTCAGACCCTTGCTCCGTTCAACTCAGTACCACCAACACTGACTGGCAGCAGTGGCTTCCAGCCCTACCTGCTGATGGCGATGGGACTGAACCCAGGACCTTTTGCTTGCAAGGCAAATTCTCCACCACTGACCTATGGTCCTGCCCCACTTGGGAGAATCTGAGGTGACCTGTGGGCAGCAGAATCCGTCACCTGTCACTGGGTGGGTGTCATGGGGTGGGGCCCTTCAGTTGGCTGTGGAGGGTAGAATGTGTCTTTTGGATTGTGTGCTGAAATGTGTTTTTTATCTTCTCTAGGGTACAGGGATGCAGCCTCCACGCCCGCTTGGGCCTCCGTTGAAGCCCTTCATCCTGACCCGGGATACTGCCCAGGCAAAGTATGGGTGCTCTGCTCTTTTCGGGGGAGGGGCATTCGGGGGGGGGCTGGCTCCTTCCAGGTGTGTGATGCTGGTTACGATTCCTGCATCACAGGGAGTTGGACTGGATGACACTTGGGGCCTCCTCCAGCTCTACGATTCTGCAGAGGTGGGGAACCTATGAGGATAGTCCGTTCTCAGAGGCAGATGGACCCAATGGGTTTCCAGATGGCTCTGGGGGATTTTTCCAGCTAACCTCTCGGTTAGATTGATGCAATGTGTTCTACATAGGGCTGCCTCTGAAGACAGTTCAGAAACTTCAGCTGGTGCAGAACTTGGCGGCCCGGTTGCTCACCAGGGCAAGATGATTTGAGCATAATGGACCGATCCTGGCCTGATTGCACTGGCTGCCCATTAGCGTCCGGGCCCAATTCAAAGTGCTGGTTTTGACTTATAAAGCCTTAAATGCTTTGGGACCACAGTACTTCAAGGACCATCTCTCTCCATAGGAACCTACTTGCACCCTCCAGTCACTATCTGAGGCCCTTCTTTGTGTGCCTCATGTGGCAACATGAAAACAGGCCTTTTCTACAGTGGCTCCCCGTTTGTGGAGGTTCGCCTGGTGTCTTCATTATACACCTTTAAGTGCTAGGTGACATCCAATGCCCTTTTAAATGTGTTGTTGTGGTGGGGGGATTGGTTTGCTTTTGTTATTGTTTTAATTATGTATTTTGTGTTTGTTTCTATTTTATGTATGTTTGTTTTGTGAACCACTCTGCACTCTACAGATGAAGGGCGGTATACAAATTTTAATAATAATAAACATAATAATAAACAACTGATTCTATGAATAATGGTGATGATGTTGGCAATAACAAAAACAACCACAATCTTCCTTCACTGAATATTTTTAAGTGAAACTTGAATGACTGCCTTTCATGTATTCTTGAACTGTGATTCATGCATTGACTCTCAGGGACACCTTCCAACTCTACAGTTCTGTGATTCTGTAAGTGACAAATATGTATCCAGGAGTACCCTGTAGCTCTACACTTGCAAGCTCCTTCAGAGTACCATCCTAGACCTGTCTCCCGAACATGGGAACCCCGCAGCCAAAGAGACTCCCATCTTGCTAGGACTAGAGCACAGCTCTGCTCCACCACTGTGCTGAATGGTTAAATGATAAAAATGTTCATTCCTTTCTTATAGGGTGTTTGGCGCTGGCTACCCAAGCCTGGCGACAATGACAGTGGATGACTGGTATGAGCAGCATCGAAAACAAGGAGCCCTTCCTGATCAGGGCATATCACAAGCGACCTCAGGTATTTATCTGGGTCAGGGGTGTTGGGGATGGATGCCTCTTGTAATGGTGAGAGACTAGGGCCCGGGAGAGACAGGGTTCAAATCCCCACTTGGCTGTGAAGCTCCCTGGGTGTGACCGTGGGGACCAGTCACTGCCTCTCAGTATCACCTACCTCGCAGGGTTGTTGTGGGGATGAAATGCAGATGGAGAGAGAACTGTGTATGCCACCTTGAGATCCTGGAAGAACAGAGGTGGGACAGAATTGCCATAAATAAGTTGTGTCTATGAGCAGCATAGACTGGGAATCCCCCACTCTGAATAGCTTTGTTTTATTTGTTTATTGATTGATTGATTGATTGATTGATTTGATTTGATAAAAATATAAGATAAAAGCACATATAAATAGTTACAACAGAAACAGCAAAATAATGCCCCACCTGCCACAAACACATTTAAAAGGCTGAAGAACATTAATTAGCCAAAGCCCTGATTAATGTCTCCCCTACAATGTCTCCCCGCTTCCTTCCAGCAGCAGCAGATAACAGTAGGCTGAGGATTTAGAATAGTAGAATTGGAAGGAACTCCATGGGGTCCTCTAGTCCAACCCCCTGCGATGCAGGAAAGAATCCCTGCACACCCACTCTCTGTTTAAAATCCTACAGTGTAAGAGAACTGTTGTGGTTGTTCATGGAATCACAGAACTGTTGGGTTGAAAAGAACCCAGAAGGGTAATATAGCCGAACACCCTGCAATACAGGAATCATAGTGCATTCAGAGTTTTCCTCCCTACTGTGCTCTCAGTCTGGCTTTTCCCTTTTTCGGTCCTGCAACAGCTGCAGAAAAGCAGCAGGAAGAAGAGAAGAAAGAGGAGGAGAAGGATGATGATGAAGCTTTGCGCAAAGCCCGGGAGTGGGATGAGTGGAAGGAACTTCACCCCAGGGGCTACGGCAACCGCAAGAACATGGGCTGACCAAGTGCATCCTCGAGAGGAGGAGCCTGTGACCCGAGCGCCCTCCACAAGAACCAGAGGATTGAGCCCCCCACCCTGCGGACCCCTCTCTCTCCAGAGGAGAAGGCTTTCAAAAAGAGAAGGGTTTTTTTGTTGGGTGGGGGGGCTTGTGTCAGGTTCCCCTGGCCAGGAATATGGAAGTAGTGAAAGCATCTTCCCCCAGATGGACGATCCCTATTGAGAAGTTGGTTATCCCTGTTTCCTAAAGGAGTCCTCAGCAAGCTGAGTGGATAAGCCTTATGGAGTTAACTCGTAGTTGCTGTAACTTATTCTTTCTGTATTTAAATAAAGTAACATGAAATGCCTTCCTCAGTTTATCACTTAAGCGGGGGGGGGGGGGGTTCTTGAAGTGAATCAAACAAACAAACAAACAAACAAACAAACAAACAGATACAATAAAAATAAGAGAAAGGCAAAAGAGCAGAATGGAATATATAGGAGAGACTTAATTGCAGGAGGTTGGACTAGCTGGCTTTGGGGGATACCTACCAATTGACTCTGTAACCAGTTAAAGAGTGTTGAAGTTCACACAGTTCTCTTGCCTGGTTGCTGGAAGGAGGATTCAGATTAATTGTTCCCGATCTCCATGAGACCTCATTGAGCTTTGGGTATACAGCTGTTGTTTAGTCAGAAAGCTCCAGCCCTCTGGTGTTTGATAAGAATATGGCAATATTAGAAGAACCTGCAGGATCAGGTGAGTTTAAGCTTAAGGAGCTACTGGGTGAGATCCCATGGTCAGAAATATTCAAAGAGAAGTGAGTCCAAGATGGAGAGAAGTTTCCTAAAGGTGAAATATTGGAGGCCCAAAGGCAGACAATTCCAACAAGAAAGAAAAGTGGGAGGCATCTAAGGAGACTGGTGTGGCTGCATAAGGAGATTACAGATGCACTGAGATTTAGGAAGGGCATATATAAGAAATGGAAGAATGGGGAACTCATGAAGAGTAGTTTCAGGGAGAGAGTCAGGCAGGGCAAAGCTCAGGATGAACTCAGGCTTACAAGAGAGGTTAAAAATAATAAAAGTTTCTTTGGTTATGTTTGAAACGAGGAAGAACAAGCAAGTAGTAGGTCATCTGTGTGGAGAAGGTTGAGAAATGCTACCGGATGACAGAGAAGGTGGAATTGCTCAACCCCTACGTTGCCTCTGCCTTTCTCCAAAAGGCAAGCAATGCCCAACCTGGTGATAACAGAATAAATGATGTAAGGAGGGAGCTATAGCCCAAGATGGGGATAGAGGTGATAAGGAAACACCTAACCACATTAAATGTATTCAAATCTCCAGGGCCTGATGAGTTAGGGGGTACTAAAGGAGCTTGCAGGTGTAATTGCAGAGCCTCTGTCTGAGTGAGGTCCCTGCAGACTGGAGGCGGGCAAATGACCCCTTCTTCAAAAAGGGGGGTGGGGAGAAGGACCAAGTAACTACTGACTGGTGAGCTTGACATGGATACCAGGAAAGGTTCTAGAACAGATAATTAAAACAATCAGTTTGTGAAAAGGATGCTGTGATTCCTAAGACCCAGCATGGGTTTTTCAGAAACAAGTCATGGCAGACAAATCTCATTTCTTGTTTCGATAAGAGTTACAAGCTTGGTGTGGGCATGGGTGGCGTTGTGGTCTAAACCACAGAGCCTAGGGGTTGCCGATCAGAAGGTCGGTTTGAATCCCTGCGATGGGTGTGAGCTCCTGCCCACCTACCAGTTTGAAAGCACATCAAGTGCAAGTAGATAAATAGGTACTGCTCTGGTGGGACAGTAAATGGCATTTCCGTGCGCTGCTCTGGTTCGCCAGAAGCGGCTTAGTCATGCTGGCCACATGACCCGGAAGCTGTGTGGACAAACGCCGGCTCTCTCAGCCAGTAAAGCAAGATGAGAGCCGCAACCTCAGAGTCATCCACGTCAGGACACAACGGTCAGGGGTACCTTTACGTTTACAAGCTTGGTGTATCGGGAATGCTGTGGATGTAGTGCATTTTTATTTCAGTAAGACTTTTGACAAAGTCACCCAAGATATTCTTGCAGAGACGCTGGCAAAACGTGGGCTAGATGAGGTAGCTTTTAGGTGGATTTGTAGCTGGTTGACTGACTGAGGCCAAAGAGTGCTCACTAATTGTTCCTCATCACCTGGAAGAAAGGGACAAGTGGGGTGCCACCACAGGGATCTGTCCTGGGCCCGTAGTAGTTCAATGTCTTTATAAACAACTTGGATGAAGGAATTGAAGGATGCTCATCCACCCTCAAGAACCCTCTCCCCTGCTGCAGTTTCCAGCAACTGGTATTCAGAGGCATTGCTGTTTCTGACTGGGGGGGGGGGGCAGAGCATAACCCTCGCCTGGATTTGTCCAATCCTCTTTAAAAACCATCCAAGTTGGTGGTCATCCCTGCCTCCTTTTCGGTAGGTTGGTTGGCATCTGTCTGTCTTGAGAGACAATGGAAAAGTGCACCTTTGAGGGTGAAGTCAAACTGTTGGAAGCTTTCTTGTCATCTGGGTAGCCCAGAACCTCCATTCACACTGTCCAGGCTTGTGCCCCAGGCTTTGATGCTGCTAATGCAGTGGTTTAACTTCACCCCTGGGAGGCACACTCCATTGTCTCTCGAGACAGGTGGATGCAAATAGCTTTTCCCCTCCCTGCCACTTATTGACAGCATCTTCAAGGGAGGAAGCTCTTCCAAATGATGTATGTCCAAATTTCAGTGATTTGCTTTGATTGATTTTTTTTTTTATGAATCCCAAAGCAGCTTTGCAACCAACCAATAATGGGAACAGAACAGGCTTCCTCAAACTCGGCACTCCAGATGTTTTTGGCCTACAACTCCCACGATCCCTAGCTAGCAGGACCAGTGGTCAGGGATGATGGGAATTGTAGTCTCAAAACATCTAGAGGGCCGAGTTTGAGGAAGCCTACAACAGAACATGACAAGTAAGCATCAATCATATAATCAACAAATCATGAATAAAATAATTCCTGTCTATAAAACACTATTAACAGTCCTAGGCTGCTGAAATAACAAGACCTCCCCTCTTGGCTGCGCTGATGTAGTCATATAGCAGAACTATATGTTTGCCACCAGCTTGGCTGCACGAGTTGCTGGAAGGAGGCATACAAGGGGTCATCCAGCCAGTTTAGGGACTCCACTCTGGACTTGTGTAGGGTTTACTCCTTAGCCTTTTCTTCACCTGAAGATATCCCGCAAGGCAGCGAAGGTTTAGGATTAGCGCTTTCCTTCTCCTAGATGGGCTCCCTTCCCAGGTTGACGAGTGGTACACAAAGATCAGCTGTGGAACTAAGCTGGTGTTGGGAAATCCTTATGTAAGGGCTGGATGGGGCGAGGCCTTTGCAGCCGGCCTGCCCAGGAGATAATTCAAGCTGCATTAGGAAGACTGCAGTCAAGAGAGTTCAATTAATTACAGATGAGCAGTGACCACCATCTGTCACCACAGGAGATTGGAAGGGCAGCCAGGTTGGGACCTGCCTGAACGGACTCCACATTAAAACCAAAGTAAATAAACAAAAATCACCCCCTACCTGTCGAAACGAAAAGAATATGATTCATATCTGGAAAGTCTTTAAAAAAAAATCCAAATGTTTTAAACTAACAATAGGCTTTGAATCATAGAATTGTAGAGCTGGAAGGGATTGTTGCCAGTCGGTGTTGGCAGTACTGAGCTAGAACAGAGTGAGGGTTTGACTTGGTATAAGGCAGCTTCCTATGTAAAAAGTAAAGGGACCCCTGACCATTAGGTCCAGTTGTGACCAACTCTGGGGTTGCGGCGCTCATCTCTCTTTATTGGCCGAGGGAGCTGGCGTACAGCTTCCGGGTCATGTGGCCAGCATGACTAAGCCGCTTCTGGCGAACCAGAGCAGCGCACAGAAACGCCGTTTACCTTCCCGCTGGAGTGGTACCTATTTATCTACTTGCACTTTGACGTGCTTTCGAACTGCGAGGTTGGCCCACCCCATCGCAGGGATTTGAACCACCGACCTTCTGATTGGCAAGCCCTAGGCTCTGTGGTTTAACCCACAGCGCCACCCGCGTCCTGTGTACAATTTACCAAAGCTGCAACATCCCACTATCTACCCCACCTTGGCTTCTCCCACCCAGTGGAAGGGGGCGTTCTGTACACAGGGCCCTGTAAGAAGAACCTGCCTGTGGCCCATCTATCCCAGCATCCTCTTCTCACAGTGGCCAACCAGATGCCCCAAAGAGAAGCCCTGCAAACAGCAGGAGATATGAAAAGGATCCAGGGCTCTAAGAAGACCCCAAGCTCACACTGAGGCAACAGTGTGATGCAAATAAAGCAAATGCTATTCTAGGCTACATCCAAATCAAGTGCCCAGATCGAGGGACAGAATAGTGCCACTATTATTCTGCCTTGGTCAAGCTCCACCTGGAGTGCAACTGAGAAACCAAGAGACATTGTTTAGGGAGTCTGTGATGTTCAGCTTTGAGAAGAGGAGACCAAGAGTTGACATGAGAGCCATCTTCAAATTCTTGAAGGCCTGTTATAGAGAAGACAGAGCCAGCTTGTTTTCTGCTGCTCCAGGGGGGAGGACCCAAACCAATGGATTGAAATGATAAGAAATGGGATTCCAACTAAACATTAGGAAGAACTTTCTGACAGAAGAACAGCCATTAGACAGTGAAGAGGATGCCCTCAAAAAGTGGTGGACTCTCCTTTGTTGGGGGGTTTAAAGCAGAAGTTGGATATCCGTTTGCAAGGGATTCTTTAGTTGTGGTTTCTGCGTTTCTGCATTGCTGGAATTGGACTAGATGACTCAAGGGTCATCTTGAATTGGAGTCCCTTCCAATTCTGCAATTCTATGATTTCTTAGAGAGGAAGACTTCATAGTTGCTGGTGGCTCATTTTTGCAACCACCACTCATTTTTCTTCCGAGAAATCTTAGTACCTATGGCTCTCCTTACCTTTCATTTCATCCATAGCTTCTGTTTAATTGCTTTAATCAAAGCTCTTTCTTTAGCCAGCTGCAGTTGTCATTAATACAACTGTATTCCTTTAGTGAGAAAAGGCTTTCAGAGCAGTTTGCAGAAAACTGAACAGCAAACTTTCTGTTTAAGTGAAGGCTGGTTGGAGTGAGCGTGTTTCTTGAAACAAGCAAGTTCGTTGCATCCCTTAACCTTGACAGAAATAGCTGCGGCTAATCTGCCAACCTTAAGCTGCTCTGGAGTGAACAATTATGGGATCAGGAGTCCTACCTCTGGGCAACGTGCTCAAGGGCCCAGCGGTTCAGCTTACGAAGTTCTTCACATCAATGATGGGCTCACACTGGGAGGGCTGGCCAAGGAAACTCTCTGAATAATGGTGGCTTAGGCAGAGGCAAGTGTCCCAGACCAACTGAGTCCGTCCTCCAGAGATCTCCATGTTTCTCCAAAACAGCATTGTAATTCACATTGCAGGAGGTTGGACTTGATGACCCTTGGATGTGCCTTCCAACTCTGCAGTTCTATGATTCTATATGTTCTTCATATTTCTGCTGGACTGCTAGTAATTGGAAAGCAAGGAAAACAGTTGTGTTAACTCCCTGTTCATTCATTCATTCATTCATTTGGCTGATGAACTGCAGGGCAACAGAAAAGGTGCTGAATGTGACAGATACACAAAGCAATGTCTGTTTACATTTCTACCTTCTGCATTTGTAAGAACACGATCATTAATGTGGCAGCACCTACACCTCAGAATTCCTTGCCTACTGATATGGACACATGCTGAAAACACTTTTGTTTAGATGAGCCTACCCAGATCCTACTTATATTTACTTCTAAATCAACCCTGCTGAATTCATTGATGCTTCCTCCCAAGTAAGTGTCATAGGACTGCAGCCTAATAGCCTGATCCTCTTTATGTCTACTCAGAAGTAAATCCAATTGAGCTTAATGGGACATACCCAGTGCCGGATTTGTGTATAAGTTAAACAAGCTATAGCTTAGGGCCCCACTCACTTGCTTGCCCCCCAACAAAAAATATTTCACTATGAATATACTTCTTCTTAATTGTATTTCAGTTCAACAATTATTTTGATAAGACACATATTTTGTTATGTGCAAATGGCTTTAGATACCTATTAGGTTCATAAATTACCATATAGAATATATTCAGCAACATAAAAACAACAGGGGCAATTTGTTGTTGACAAAGGACAGCTGGACATATAAAGGGCCCCATTACCTTCAGTAGCTTAGGGCCTCATCAAATCTAAATCCGGCCTCGGACATACCACTAAGTACGTTGGCACAAGGCTTCAGGCAAAGTCTTATTATTGTGTGTAAGAGCATTGTGTGATTCTGCATGATTATTTTAAGGAAATGCATCTTTGCATGGAAAACATTGCAGTCATTTTGTCTTCTCCCACCAGATGCTACATTCCATATGATTTTAGTGCATTTTTGTTGTTTTGTTGTTGCTTTCTTGCTTGTATGCAAAAATTCATCCCTTGTTAAAATTTATACATTTGAAATAAAAATAAAATAAACAGAATGAAGAAATAGATACCACTCCTGCATTTGTTTATTCCATTTCTACGCTGCCTTTTTTCTTCAAGGAGCTTGAAATGGTGTAAATAGTTCTCTCCACATTTCATCAAGTATGCAACGTAGGTTGGGCTGAGAGACGGTGACTAGCCTCCAAGGTCACCCAAGTGAGCTTCACAGTTGTGTGGGGATTCAAACCATGATATCTTGCATGTCCTCGTCTGACACTCTGACTGCAGAATGACGCTTGCAGATAGATCCTACTTGCCATCTTGGTCCACCTAACTCAAAGTACCAAATGCAGAAGGTAAGGGCAGAAATTCTTCAAGAAGACAAGCCAGGGTGAAGGACAGGACCCCCTCCCACACACACACAGAAGATGGAGATGCCTGGGATCAGTCTCATTATGGATGGAAGCAGGCTGACCCCATTGACACACTGCACATTGATGCTCAGCTGCGCCATGGCCTGAGAGATAATCCTGCAGAGGCATGAGGGACACAAAACACAGAGATAAGAGACTTGGCAGGATATATCCTCAGCAGAGTGGGTATTATTACTAGGAGCTAGAGCAGATACTTTTCAAGGAACCCATTTTCACTCTCCCCTCATTTCAAAAACATTGGCAAAACGTGAAGGCATCTGAGCAGTTTTCCATATGTGTTTTTATGGTTTATTGCTTGTTGTTTGATGCCCTTTGGGAGGAAGAGCAGGATAGAATAACAGAGTGGTGGAATCATTGGATTGGCAGGGATCCCAAGGGTCATCTTGTCCAATCCCTGCAATGCAGGAATCACAGCTTAGGAGTCCCTGACAGGTGGTCATCCAACCTCTGCTTAAAACAGAGATTGTCAGCCTGGTCCCTACCACCCACTAATGGGAGTTTCAGGATTCTAGGTGGGCGGTAGGGGGTTCTATGGCACAAGCTGAATCCTCCTCCCATCAAGCACTGGTGGGCGGTACGGAAATTTTACCATCAAGAAAGATGCATTAGTGGGCAGTAGGTATAAAAAGGTTGACTACCCCTGACTTAAAATCTCCAATGAAGGAGAGTCCACCACCTTCTGGGGGAATCTGTTCTACTCTTTAAATACTCTTGCCATCAGAAAGTTCTTCCTAATGTTTTGTCAGAATCTCCTTGTAATTCGAATCCTCCTCTCTGGAGTAGAAGAAAACAAGCTTCTGTGTCACAGGAAAAATAATAATCCTTGAAGGGAATTCCTGTGGTTGAACACATTGCCCAACGCACCTAGACATTTGGGGACATTCCTGCTGGAGTGGGCTCAACATGGGTCATAGTTTTTAGGATGCCCCTAATCTGCCACCTCAAATCTCTCCAAACACATGCTCCTGGTGCTGGCAGGTACTGCACCTGCTCTCCCTCCCTTTACAATGACTGGGGAGATCTGGGGCAGCCCCAGTTGGAGGCAGCAATGTTTCTGAATGCCAGTTGCTGGAAACCATAGGAAGGGAGGGTGCTTTTGCCCTTGAATCCTGTTTCCCACAAGGGGCATCTGGTTGGCCACTTTGAGAACAAGATGATAGACTGGATGGCCCATGGCCTGATCCTGCAAGGCTCTTCTTATATTCTTAATGACAAAGACCATTTAACCCACTAGAAAAAGTTTCTGCACTGAGTTTCTCAAAACCACAGCAATTTGGAAATCCACATAGAACTCTCTTGAAAAAATGTACTGTATACAGAAAAGAAAGAAACATTATAACTTACTGTTGTTGGCATCCATCTGTCTCAGGAGACAAAGGAGGAATGCATCTTTGGGAGTGAAGTCAAACTGTTGGAAGGTTATGGCCTTATGTGGCTGTAGAGGCCGATACGGGAGAGACATGTTTTGTTGCACCTGGGGCCATATCTTTTCCATTTTCTTTTCCCTATTTGGAATAAGGGAATTTTCCTTAAAAAAGGGGAAACGACAGCTATGTCTGGGGCAGATGAAGGTGTCTGGTTTCACTGTTAGAGATGCACCATGATGTTTCTTCTCTCTGCACTCCTCCCAGTGGTATTTCCTTCTTTGGTCAATGCTGTGGATACAGGACCCAACTGTCTGTCTCCAGGACTTGTGGTTGTCTACAAGGAATTCCCACATGGCAGAGTTGATGTTTCCAGCCTTTGTGTCACATTTGCAGATGTTGCCAGCCTTTGTGTCACATTTGCAGGAGCCCTTGGGGATCCTCAGCGGCGTAGCGTGGGGGGTACAGGGGGGGCCGGCCGCACCGGGCGCAACATCTGGGGGTTAGGGTTAGGGGGCGCAAATCCACGGGTTAGGGGGCGCAAATTACTTGCCTTGCCCCAGGTGCTGACAACCCACGCTATGCCACTGGGGATCCTGCCATCTTCCATTCTGTGGACGTAGACCAAGCCAGTGTAGATGTCACTGAGGCAGGAGTGCGAAAATGCTAGGAATGTGGGCTTGGAAGGGCAAATAATTTTTTCAAACTCTGTCCAGTGTGGTGAAGTGGTTAAGAGTGGTAGACTCGTAATCTGGTGAACAGGGTTCGCGTCTCCACTCCTCCACATGCAGCTGCTGGGTGACCTTGGGCCAGTCACACTTCTTTGAAGTCTCTCAGCCCCACTCACCTCACAGAGTGTTTGTTGTGGGGGAGGAAGGGAAAGGAGAATGTTAGCCTCTTTGAGACGCCTTTGGGTAGTGATAAAGCAGGATATCAAATCCAAACTCTTCTTCTTCCTGCCATGTGATGCCCCAAATGTTCCTGACGTAGCATATGTGGAAGGAGTTGAGGCATTGCTCCTGGCAGTTGTAAGCTGCCCATGACTCACTTCCATAAACCAGGGGGCTCAACATGCAAGTCTGGTAGACCTTATACAACAGGTGAAAGCGAAAAGATGAAATACAAAATTATAAAATAGGCACATAGAATGAATACAGTTTATGAATATTAATTATTATTAATTGTGATGCTTTTATATTCCACCTTTCCCTCCAAGGAGCTCAAAGTGACAAGTCCATTGTTCTCCCCCTTCACATTTAATCTCCACAATAACCCTAGGCTGAAAGGCAATGACTGGCCCCCATTGTCACACCCAATGAACTTTGTGTCCAAATGGGGATCCAAACCCTGTTTTGACATTCTAACCACTATGCTGCACTGTACAGTTACATATGAGAGGAGGCAACAAAATCCAAGCAAATATGATCAGCATTATCTGATTATTCCAGATTTGCCAGGCTTGTGACAAGGGTTGTCTTGAAAATGATGTTCGGCTGCATTATATGCCAAAAAGGAATGCCAAATCATATGAAAAGTGTCTGGAGGTTTTAGTCCTCACTGAAATCTCAAATTATGTGTCATTTTCCCCCACTACAGCTCTGTTCTAGAGCAATTGGTACCAAGTGTCCAGTGTAATATTTCCCATTGTTGCAATGGCTCTTTGAGGTACCCAGACGTCAGATAAGACCTGTTCTTTTGACACAGGCACCATAACTAATATTCGGTTACATTAATTTTGCACAACTATAGTTCAGGAATATTTATCATTCCCATCAATATTAAATCCCCCAAATCTTGCACATGTGTACGTCCCCACCATAAATTAGAATACCCACCAAGTTTATTGCATCCCCTCTGGCAATTAAGTGATATAGAAGAGAACATTTTGGACATTTTCAAAGAAGGGTGATGCCATCTGTATAGTAAGAACACCCACATCGATGGCTTGATCTCAGGCATCGTTGTGCCTGGCTAATCTTGGTGCTTGAGCCTGCTTCCTCAATCCCTGTAATCGTCTTCCCAAAGAAAACGTATTTATAGCCCACTCTGTTACTCAATCAGAGTCCCCTTAACTAATAGTCTAATAGGATTCTGGCCTCAAAAATAAGCACACACTTTACACCCCCAATGAATGGAGGAGGGACCACAATGGGGTTATAAAAAGCCCCGGTGCAATAGTCAGAAGCCTTCCAGGATTGGTGCAAAGAGGTGTGTGGACCTCGAGAGACTCTCCTGATTTCAGGTAAGGCATCTTGGATGGACCTTCTTCTTCTTTTACTCCAGTGACCAGCAGCGCTCAGAGGAATTTAGGGGGTGCCTCTCTCTGAGTTCTAGAAGCTAAACTAGATGAATATATCTGGCACCAGAAAATTATTTTTTAAAAAAATTTGATTGTTTCATTTTAAAATGTCTATAAACAGAGAGAATAATTGTAACGATAGATGACAAATAAAAGATTAAATGGTAAAAGTTGAGAAAAGTAAAGGACCCCTGGACAGTTAAGTCCAGTCAAAGGCGACCATGGAGTGCGGTGCTCATCTCGCTTTTCAGCTGGCATATAGGCACCAGAAGGTGATTGATTGATTCCTTGACTGATAGATAGATAAATAGATAAATAGATGATAGATAGAGGAAGATGATAGATGATAGATAGATAGATAGATGATAGATAGATAGATGATAGATAGATGATAGATAGATAGATGATAGATAGATGATAGATAGATATAGACTGACAGAGGATTGATTGGCAGACCGACAGACCGACAGCCAGCCAGACAGCCAGACAAAGGCTTATGAAAGTTTCTTTGTGAAAAGAAAATAAAAGTTCATTTGCACCTCCAAGTCGCTGACATACTTTGGTCTATATTAAAGTTAGAAATATTTTTTTTAATCATTATTACTTTAGAGTTTTAAGGTTGATAGTATCCAAGCCCCTTGTGAGAGGGTAGGACTGCCTTCTATAAAATAATGCTCACTATACCATCAATAACCGCACTGTAAGCTATTCGTTTTTTCAGAGTTCGGAATTTCAGCACAGACTACATTGAAATGGTCAATGGCAATGCACAGCTGCTTTGCCAGTGTTGAGGGATGACTTTGTTGTAGCTGCATAAATGGGCCCCTCGTTGTGACACCTGCTAGTAGGCTCCCAGCTTGTTAGGATTGACCTGCTTAAAGAGCTGGGCTCATCCCTGTTAATCTTGCAGAAACTCTACTGATTAAAGATATATACTTACTCTTTAATTCCCAGGTTAAAGTTGGGCACCTCAAATACAGACACAACAGTCCATGTGAAAAGGATCTCAGGGTCTTAGCAGACTACAAACTTAGCATGAGCCAACCATGTGATGTAACCGTGCTAATGCAGTTCAAGGCTACATCAGCAGAACATTCTACACTTTGGCAGGAATAACCAAATGCGCAGCCAAATGTTAAGGGGCAGCCTGTAGGAAGAGATGAGTAAAGGATCTAGGGGTCTGAGTAGGCAGCAAGCTTAGCTTGAGGCAACAGTGCAGTGCAGCAGCAAAAAAAGCTAGGCAGCATCAAGAAAAGTTGAGTGTCCAAATCAAGGGAAGTAATAGACCTGCTTTGCCTTGGTCAGACCTCAAATGAAGACCTGTGTCCAGTTTTGGGCACCACAATTTAAGAAGGATATTGGCCAGCTAGAGGGTGTGCAAAGGAGGGTGACCAAGATGATCAAGGGTCTGGAAACCAAACCTTGTGAGGAACGGTGGAGGGAATTGAGTATGTTTGGCCTGGAGAAGAGAAGACCGAGAGGAGATATGATACTCACCTTCAAATATCTGAAGGGCTTTCACATGGAAGATGGAGCAAGCTTGTTTCCTTTTGGTCCAGAGGGAAGGACCCAAACCAATGGCTTCGAAGGACAAGAAAAGTGATTCCGGCTAAAACTTAGGAAGAACTTTCTGGTGGTAAGAACTTTTCAACAGTGGAATGAACAACCTCTGAAGGTGGCAGACTCTTCTTCACTGGAGATTTTAAAGCAGAGGTTGGATGGCCATCTCTAAGGGATTATTGAGCTGTGATTCCTGCATTGCAGTGGGTTGAACTAGATGACCCTTGGGGTCCCTTCCAACTCTACATTTCTATGATTCTATAACATAGGACTTTGCGGACAGGGAAGCAGGATGCAAGTGGAGGAGGCAAATCCCATTTTTTGTCCTGTGGCACTAAAAAGGCTAAGGGCAATCCTTCCTTTGCCATACAGCTAACTTAGCCTTTCAATTTCTTCCACAGTTCTGCTTCTGCTGCTTCTGCTACACTAATTGGATATGGCTGATGGGTCAAAGTAAGTCAACTTTTGCCTGCTAGATGTGAAAAGACCAAGCTCATTTGGGCTCATTTTCACCCCATCAGACTCACCTTGGACCCAGTAGGATGGTGGAGGGGGTGCCCCAACTTGGATCTCACCTATGTTTAGCTTTTCACTCAGTAGAAGATCCCAGGCTCAGTCCCTACCGGCATTTCCAGGTGGGACTACCCCCCCTGAAGCCCTGAATTGCTCCTGCCAGTCAATGTAGACAACACTAAGGTACATGTAGAGATGGGTGTTACTCACAGAAAGAAAGCAGCTTCTGATGTTGCTCTTTCAGTCAGGCCTTTTACACAGAGCCACAAGGCCTGGAATCCTATGACACTTTGAAGGAGAGGACTGTCACTCAGTGGGAAAGAGAAACCCCAGGCAGGTCTAGGAAAATCCTTGGCCTGAAACTTTGGAGAGCCACTGCTGCCAGTCAGTGCAGACAATACTGAACCAGGTGGAGCAATAGTCTGAATCACTATAAGTCAGCTTCCCAGGGGCCCTTGCATGCAGAAGGCCTGAGGTTCAATCCCTGAAGGCATCTCCAGGGAGGGTTGGGATAGAGCCCTGCCTGAAACCCTGGAGAGGAGCTGCCGGTCAGTGTAGACAATAGTGAGCTAGATGGACCAATGGTGTAAGGCAGCGCCCTATGTTCTTTTTCCAAACAAAAAAAACAAAACAACAACCATTAATTAATTTATGCTATTCATCTTGAGCAGACATTTCTCAAGAAATCCCATGCAAACATACACACGCATACACACTCAGAGTATGTATTTCGGCAGCCTCCAAACAAAAGCACCCTATTGCACTTGCTCACATTCTTCTGGCCACAGAACCTTAGGGTTGCAAGGACTCCAGAGGGCCATCTAGTCCAACCTCTGTTTGCTAGGTTTCATTTAAAATCAGGCAGACAAAAATGGTGTTGCAGGGGGGGGGGGTTGAGCTAGATGACCCCTTTGAACTCTATACTTCTAGGACTTCTAGAACTGTTGTTCTACCAAGGAAGTTGGTCTTCTGCTGTCTCCATTCTGTTCATTAGCCTTACCCCGAATATCTTGATTAGAGAAATATATGCAGCACAGTACTTAATGGAATACTTTATTTTTAAAAAATGGTTTGAGTTCATTCCCTTCCCTATACTTTTGTTGGCAGAGTGTACAAGAAGACCTGCCCCAATGGAAAGGTAAGACCACCGTTCAAATATGTATTATTTTATTCTTGCATTGCAGGGGGTAGGTCTTTTCCAACCAGGGGTGCCAACTTGAATAAAATATTGTGCGGGCCCAGGTGAGCCCCACCCCACCCTGCATAATTGATCACATGACACAGTGCCCACACACCATTTGAATGGGAATGCCCATCAACTTTGCGGGAGCCTGGCCCTCTCAAATATTTTATAGTGGGGGCTGACACCCCCATGGCCCCTAGGAGTTGGCTCCTATGCTTCCAACTCTCTGATTCACTGATTCTGAAATTGATGTGCCATAAACAAATATTTGAGCTTTGGAAGTCTTGGTAGGGGCCCTCTTGGTAGCATCTCCACCCTCAGAGGCTGGGGGGGGGGCTTCTCTGTGTAGCCCCTGAGTCCCCCTCCCCCCAAGGCTACATCAGGCATCTTCATTGCACAGCTTCTGGAGGATGCTAAAGACACACTTCTTTGCCGTTGGGGTGTATGTTTTTAGGACCTGCCTTATTTTGATGGCTGTAAGATGCCATAAGACTAAATTTGCTAGCAGATCAAACACTTTCCCCCCTCCTCCTGCCCATCTAGCTATCCATCTACCTGGGGAAAAGAGATTTTGTGGACCATGTGGATTCTGTGGAACCTGTCGGTGAGTGGTTTTCTTTCTATCCCCTTGAGTCATCTGGATTTCAGCTGGAAAGATGGTGGGGGTTGATGACATTGCCTGTCTACCTGATGACTGGCGGGGGGGCATTAAGCTCCAACTTGAGTACCCATCTGTCAGGGCTTTTTTAGCTGTGATTCCTGCATTGCAGGCATGTACATGGCCCTTGGTTTCCTTCCCAATCTACAATTCTATTGCCTGTAGATCATAGAATTCTTGCCTTGTACAAGGTTGGGCTAAAGGTGGCGCTGTGGGTTAAACCACAGAGCCCAGGACTTGTCGATTAGAAGGTCGGAGGTTCAAATCCCCATGACGGGGTAAGCTCCCATTGCTTGGTCTCTGCTCCTGCCAATCTAGCAGTTTGAAAGCATGTCAAAGTGCAAGTAGATAAATAGGTACCGCTCCGGCGGGAAGGTAAACGGTGTTTCCGTGCGCTGCTCTGGTTCTCCAGAAGCGGCTCCCTCGGCCAATAAAGCAAGATGAGTGCTGCAACCCCAGAGTTGGCCACGACTGGACCTAATGGTCAAGGGTCCCTTTACCTTTACCTTTACAAGGTTGGGCTAGACAACCCCTGGGGTCCCTTCCAACTCTACAATTCTATGATTCTATGAGTCTACAATCTACCTCTCCCTCTTTGTTGATCCGATTCTCTTTTACATGTATTTGCAGATGGAATTGTCTTGGTTGACCCAGAGTACCTGAAAGACCGGAAAGGTAATTTTCTCATTGTCTTGTTTTTCCAGTTTTATTTTTTTGGGATGGAGACAAAAATTTTGTAACAATTTTCATTGCAAACAAATGAATATTTGGGAAAGACTTAGTTCAAGGCAACTCTGCTCAGCCATGAAACCACCTCTTCCTCCCTCCCACGCTTATTGCCTCTGCTGCTATTTAGAAGCTTAAAGCGGGCAAAATGATACAAATATCAGGCTTGTCTGCTGCTCCAAATCAATAGCTTCAAGTGCCAGGAAAGGAGATTCCAACTAAACATCAGGAAAAGCTTTCTGACAGTAAGAGCCATTTGACAGTGGAACAGACTCCCCTGTATGGTGGTGGACTCTCCCTTCATTGGAGGTTTTAAACTGAGGTTGGATGCCCATTGGATGCCAGGGATTCTTGTAGCTCTGATTCCTGCATTGCATTAGGTTGGACTAGATGACTCTCGGAGTTCCTTCCAACTCTACAATTCTGTGGTTCTTCCTCTCTTAGATTGGATGGTTAATCTTCAAACGAAAACACGCGCACACACATAGCACATTAGACCTGCTCCTGTACGAATACTGTTCTAGATTTAATTTACAATCTGAATTCAGAAACGTTCTCCAAACTGACCATCATCTCTCTTCCTCCTGTCCCTGCTGTCCTTTCTCAACTCCCATCTCCCCATGTCTTCCTTCTCTTTTCCTCTCCCCATCCTGCTGCCCCTCCCCCACAGTGTACGTGACACTGACCTGTGCATTCCGCTATGGCCGCGACGACCTGGATGTTATTGGGCTCACCTTCCGGAAGGACATCTATGTCCTCACTGCCCAGATGTACCCACCTGTGCCTGACCAGGCCCCCAAGACACTTACTCCTTTGCAGGAAAAGCTGATGAAAAAGCTGGGGGAACATGCTTACCCCTTCACCTTTGAGGTATACACCTTTGACGCATCTTCCTCTTCCCTGTGCAAGACCCCCATCTTTCCCCCCCTCAATGGAGTCATTGTTTTTATATCCTAAAAACATGATTATATGTATACATAAGAAGAGCACTGCTGGATCAGGCCAAAAGGGGCCCACCTGGTCTATCAACCTGTTGTCACATTGGCCTCTTTTGGGAAACCAGCACTGCCTCTTAGGCTAACAAACTTCACCTCACAGGGTTGTTGTGAGGAAGGCGGAGAACCATATATGCCAACATGGGTTCCTTGGGAGGAAAGGTGAATGTGGGAAAAGCCCTGCTGGGTCAGGCCAGGGGCCCACCTAGACTCCAGCCTCCTCTTCTCACAGTGGCCAACCAGGTGCCCCAAAGGGAATACCTCAAGCAGGATTTGAGCACAAGAGCCCTCTCCCCTCCGAGGGTTTCCAGCAACTGGCATTCAGAAGCATTGCTGCCTCCAACTGTGGTGGCAGAGCATAGCCATCGTGGCTAATTGCCATCAATAGCGCTCCATGAATTTGTCCAATCCAGGTTGGTGGCCATTGCTGTCACCTGCAGGAGGAAATTCCTTCCTTTAATCTGTCCTGAAACTTCCAACATTCAGCTTCATTGGATGCTCACGACTTCTAGCGTTATGAGAGAGGGAGAATAACTTTTCTCTATCCACTTTCTCCATGTCATGTACCAGTTTATAAACTTCAATTATGTCCCCTCTTACTTGCCTTTTCTCCAAACTGAGAGGTCCCAAACACTGCAACTTTCCCTCATAGGGGAGTCACTCCACCCCCCTTGATCAGCTGAGGTACCCTCTTTTGCACCTTTTTCAACTCTACGACCTCCTTTTTGAGGAGAGGCAACCAGGGTTGTACACAGTATATTCCAAATGTGGACTGTAATCCTCGTACTGCCTCCTACCCCAGCCAGCCCAACACGTCATTTGGGACAAGCAGCTCCAGAAGAAAAACTGCTTTTTAGAAAAGCGTAGACATTAAAAGGGAATAAAATATTATTTATTTTTTCTCTAGATGGCAACCAACCTCCCCTGTTCTGTCACCCTCCAGCCAGGACCAGATGATGCTGGAAAGGTGAGCTGTGTGTGAAAGCATCCAAGAAACCTGGAAAGCAAATGGAAATTAAAGCATATCTCAATTTAGCTGTGATACCTGCACTTCAGGGGGTTGGACTAGATGACCCTCAGGGATCCCTTCCAACTGTACGATCCTATGGTTCTACAAACCCTTTTCTATGAGCTCCGATGGGATGGCTTTCTGTCCTCAAAACCATGAGCCTTTCAGGACTTGGTTGTGTTTGTATCAAGAATTGCAATTAGTAGTCCAGAGGAATGACCCACCCTTAATCTCTAACCAACTTTCTTCTGCATTTTCCTCAGTCTTGTGGGGTCGACTTTGAGGTCAAAGGATTCTGTGCTGAAAACCTGGAGGAGAAAATTCACAAGAGGTAACCCCAGCATAAGTTTCAACCGTTACTCATTTATTCAAAGCATTTTTAGTTTGCTCTTCAGCTGAAAATAAATGATGCAAAGAACAGAATGACTGGCTGGAGGGCCATTTAGCTGGGGGTTCCTGCATTGCAGGGGGCTGGATCAGAGGACCCTTGGTGTCCCTTCCAACATTGCAGTTCTATGATTCTAGGAATAGGCTCTGAGATCCACTTATGTAAAACCAACAAGGAAAATAAGACAGTTTGCAATCTATTATTGTAATCTATTATTATTATTCACTGCATTTATATCCCAACTTTTTATCCAGGGAGCTCAAGGTTGTGTCCATAGTTCTCCTCCCCATCCCTCCCCTCCCCATTTTTTTGCTCACAACAGCCCTATGAGGTGGATGAAGCTGAAAGACAGTGGCTGACTCCCAAGGTCACCCAGTGAGCTTCCTGGCCAAGTGGTGGGGAATTTGAACCTGGCTCTCCCAGGTCCTTATCCAACACACTAACCACTCCACCACACTGATTCTCTAGCAATATAGATTATATATATTTATATGTTTTATGGGCAGGGACGCAGGTGAAGCTGTGGGTTAAACCGCAGAGCCTAGGACTTGCTGATCAGAAGGTCGGCGGTTCGAATCCCCGCAACGGGGTGAGCTCCCGTTGTTCAGTCCCTGCTCCTGCCAGCCTAGCAGTTCAAAAGCAAGTCAAAGTGCAAGTAGATAAATAGGTACCACTCCGGCGGGAAGGTAAAAGGCGTTTCCGTGCGCTGCTCTGGTTCACCAGAAGCGGCTTAGTCATGCTTGCCACATGACCTGGAAGCTGTAAGCTGGCTCTCTTGGCCAATAAAGCGAGATGAGCGCCGCAACCCCAGAGTCGGTCACGACTGGACCTAATGGTCAGGGGTCCCTTTACCTTTTACATATGTTAGGAACCCTTGCTGGAAGCCACAGGAAGGGAGAATTGCTCTTGTGCTTGGATCCTGTTTGGAGGTTTCCCACTGGGGCATCTGGTCAATCCCTGTGATGACAGGATACTGGGCCCCTTTTGGCCTGATCTTTGGCCTCTTCTTAATTTCTACTGAACTTGGAGGGAGGATTTCTGGAATTGATGAAAGCACCTGCCTCCCACTAGCTGCTTCTTGGAAGAGCTGGGTGCAATTTCTGCATTGCAGAGAGTTGGCTTAGATGACCCTTGGAGTCTCTTACAGCTCTGCAGTTCTATGGAAGAGGTAAATGCCTCTCTCAAATAACACACGTCTTCTCTGTGCAGAAATTCGGTGAGGCTGGTGATTCGGAAGGTCCAGTTTGCACCTGCCCAGACAGGCCCAGCCCCAAAGTCGGAGACGACCAGGCAGTTCATGATGTCGGATAAGCCTTTGCACCTGGAGGCCTCTCTGGATAAGGAGGTGCGTGTTGTTGCGTGTTGGTCTTTTGAGGCATTCTCTCCCCTTCACCAAGTCTCTCTGCTCCGGGGGGCCCCACGCTTAGTGAGACATTATTGACCCTTTAAGTGAGCCAAAAATGTGAAGCAGCTGCAAAAACAAAACAAAACCAAAACCTAATGCAGTTCTAAGCTGCATCAACAGAAGTCTAAACCAAGGGAAGTCATAGTACCTTCCACTTCTGCAAGTCCATTGCTTAACCACACCTTGATTTGCAGTCAGTTAATTTGGCCAAATGTGTGGCCTTTCTGCTCAATTTTGTCATTTATTTATTTATTTCAAAAAAAATTATACACCTCTGGGATGTTTTTTTAAAAAACAACAACAGCACACCCTTCAGAGCAGTTCATGAAAAACATAAAACAATAATTTTTAATCAGTAAAAGCAACTCTATAAAACATTCAGAAGATAAAACCAGCAATTAAGTAAAAAATAGATTAAAGCCGACATCAACATTCTAAACATGTGGACAGGCTTGCCTAAGCAAAACGGTTTTTAGCAGGTGCTGAAAAGGGTACAGCGAAGGTGCTTTCATGGTGTCAATAGGCAGGAAGTTCCAGAGTTAAAGTGCTGCCACACTAAAAGACCAATGTCTTACAAATGAAGAACAGGGATTAGGTGGCAACTCTAACAGTGCCAATTATGCAGACAGAAGCAGTTGAGTGGGCATATACATGAGGTAAAGTAGGCATCCCCAACCTTTGGCCCTCCAAATGTTTTGGACTACAGTTCCCATCATCCCGGACCACTGGTCCTGTTAGCTACGGATCATGGGAGTTGTAGGCCAAAACATCTGGAGGTTGGGGATGCCTGAGGTAAAGTGATATTGCAGGTAAACTGGTTCCATGCTGTTAAGGGTTTTGCAGATTAATAGCAACACCTTGAACTTGGCCCCATAGCAAATGAGCAGCCAGTGCAGATCTCTGAGCACAGGGGTTATATTTTGACAAGGCCTTGTTCTCATAAGCAATTGTATTGCATCATTCCGCAATCACTTTAGCAATAATCCAGTCATCGCAAGATGTAATACACAAAATGGCGCAGGAGATAGTTGTGGAAATAGTTGTGGGTCCAGGAGAAGATTGGGATTTCCTTCCCTTTCCCCCCCTCTATCTTCAGCAACAACCCCCTGTCGTTTCAGATTTATTACCATGGAGATCCAATTGGCGTTAATGTCAACATCAACAACACCACCAACAAGATTGTGAAGAAGATCAAAATAACAGGTAAGGGCACCAATAGAACCCTGCTTTGCAGGGGGTTGGAAGGGTCATATTCCAACTCTACAATTCTATGATTCTGTTATCACCTCAATAATTTCTTTCTCTCTCTCTCCGTTTAGTTGAGCAAGTCACAGATGTGGTTCTATATTCGCTGGACAAATACACCAAGGCTGTCTGTTCAGAGGAGTTCGTGTAAGCACACAGATCTCTAACCAGACCAGTGTGTCTTTGCACAGATGTCTTCAACTTGTGCAAGGTCTTGGGTCTTCGTGAGAAAAATCTGGATCAGTGCCCCCCCCCAAAAAAGAATTGATGATGAGGCACAGAGGAAGTCAGTCTCTTCTTTTGTTTTAATTCTGCCCCAGGACCATTTTCACACCCATTGTGAAAATGCTAACTTCTCTCAGAAATCTCTGAGGAGTACAACTTTTCCTGTGTTTAATTTGTGTACTTACACATGGATATGAGTCTAACACTTCACTCCACATAAGGACATTCCTTTTTGCTGGAGAGAGGGGGGGTTGGAAAGACAGATGAGCCTACCTTGCAAGAGGGTTGTGCTAGAGCAGTGTGCAAAATGAGCTCTTGAAATTCTCCACCCTAATTCTTATTATTTTTGTGGGGTGGGTGGGGGGAGAGAAAAATTCTTCTACAACTTCTTGGGGATGGGTCTCATTGTTCAGAATGTGGGATGGAAGGACACACCAATTTCAAATTTCCCCAACTCTCATCTTTTTCAATCTGAAATCTGACTTTCTGTATTTAAATACAGTGGTACCTTGGTTTAAGAACAGTCCTGTTTACGAACTATTCAGTTTACGAACTCCGCAAAACCGAAAGTAGTGTCGCGGTTTGCGAACTTTACCTCAGTCTAAGAATGGAATATGAATGGTGGAAGGGCACTGGCGGCAGGAGGCCTCATTAGGGTAAGCGCGCCTCTGTTTAAGAACGGATTCAGATTAAGAACTGACTTCCGGAACGGATTAAGTTCATAAACCGAGGTACCACTGTAACAACAAAAAAATCTTTAGATGTGATTCCTCCATTCCTGCATCTTCAGGGGTTGGACTAGATGAGCCTTAGGGATCCTTTCCAACTCTACAGTTCTATGATTCCATGATTCTAAGATTCTTGAGGTGTGTAGTTTTAAATTGAGGCAAGGTGGGCTCCTTTAACCTCCTCCATTGCTGTCCTTCTGCAGGGAGAACGTGGCTGCCAACTCCACCTTCTCCAAAAAATACAGCATCACCCCCAGCTTGAACAACAACCGGGAGAAGCGGGGTCTGGCCCTGGATGGGAAGCTCAAGCACGAGGACACCAACCTGGCCTCCACCACCGTGTAAGTCTGGACCCTGAGGAGCATACTGGAAGCCAGAGAGGGGCAGGGAATTGAGAGAGAAACTGATTCCTTTTCTGTGTTGCCCATTGTCTGCAGTGTGAGGCTGTCACCAACCTTTTGAGGCCCAGAGAAACACTTGTGTGGTGGTTAGAGACAAGGTGGTTAGACAAGGGCCTGGGAGACCAGAGTTCAAATCCTCCCTTGGCCATGCAGCTCACTGTGCGTCCTTAGGGAGGGGCAGTCACTGCCTCTAAGCCCAGCTTCCCTCACAGGGTTGTTGGAGGGGGAATTAAATGAAAACGGGGAGAACTATGGTTGCCACCTTGAGTTCCTTAGAGAAAAAGGCAGAATAGAAATGCAACAGATAAATAAATAAATACAAAATATTGGTCAAAAAAGGCTTCTTCCAAGCCACATTTTAGCAGAGTGGCAGGGCCCTGAGAGCACCTTGAAAGGCCTCTGCAGATGCACCCGTGGGTGCCACATTGACAAACCATGCTCTTGACGACCACTAACCTGGGCGGCTTCAAAAGAGGAGTGTACAAATTCATGGGAAAAGGGCTACTGATGTTAGTAGCCACAATGGCTATGTTCTACCTCTATAGTTGGAGGAAGAAATTTTTCTGGATTTGAGTTGCGGGAAGCCACAGGAGGGGAGAATTGCTCTTGTGCCCGGATCCTGCTTGTGGGTTTCCCATAGTGGAAATCTGTTCCCCACTGTGAGAAGACAATGCTGGATTAGATGGGCCACTGGCCTGATCCTCCAGGCTCTTCTTATGTTCTGATATTCTTGTCTATGGTGACTCTTGTTTGAATGTCTCCTGTTTTTTCTCCCTTAGTCTGAGACCCGGGATGGACAAGGAGGTTCTCGGGATCCTGGTTTCCTACACAGTGAAAGTCAACCTGATGGTATCCAGAGGAGGGTGAGGATGTTTTCTATGGGAGGAACTATCATTTCTGGGTTATGTTGGCTTGTTATTCTGTCCTGCAGTCTTGGCCTAGCCTGGTCAGGGTGATTTTTTTTAAAAAAATTATTTGATTTCCTCTCTCCCTTTGGGAATGTTGCATTTCTGAAGAGATATGAGGATGCACCCTATAAAGGACACATTTTATTGGCTCAACCCTGTAAGGAAAGGCTGTGGCATTGGGGGCTTACTAATTTATAGATAATGTGAGTAAGAGGCAATATGATGTAAGTTTACAGAAATATGTCTGGCATGGAGAAAGGAGAGAGAGAAAGGTTTTTATCCTGCTCTCAAAGCACCAGAACTTGTGGACATCCAGTGAAGCCAAATGCTGCAAGATTCAGGACAGACAAAATAAAGTTCTTCTTAGCTAAACTCCCATAGGAGGCAGTTCTGGCCACCAACTTGGATGGCTTTAAAAGAGGATTAGACAAATTCATAGTGGAAGAAAAGGGCTATTCATGGCTACTGGTCATAATAGCTATACTCTTGCTTCACAGCTGGAAACAGCAATGCAGTGGCAGATCTTGGGGTCTCAAATTTCAGCAGCACCCTGTACAACGCCAAAATTCAGTACCCCTCCCCTTTTCACACTCCATTATAAATAATAGGTGCAGGACCCCTGAGGATCTGCGCCCAGTGCAACCTAACCAGTCACACTCCCTTAAATCTGCCTCTGCAGCAATGCTTCTGAATGAGAGTTGCTGGAAACCACAGGAGGAAAGAAGGCCCTTGTGTTCAGATCCTGTTTGCAGGTTGCTCATTTGGGCATCTGGTTGACCACTGTGAGAAGAGGATGCTCTTCTGTGTCTCTTGAAGTCTATATAGGTCCAAACGATAGGGCCAGGCTCTGCCTTTGGCCTGTGAGTTCACATGAAGCCCTAAGCGGTGGAAAACTGGAAGCCCAAGGGGCTCCCAACAGACCCTCTGAATTGGCCTGGGTGCCCTCACACTGGGACGGGAGGGATAGCCTTCCCAATGAATGTTTCCACCTTTGTGCAGTCCTCCACCTTGAATCTCCTCTTCTCTTTGCAGCATCCTGGGAGATCTCACATCAAGGTAAGCCCCAATTTATTGACCATCGGCATCACCTCATCTGTGTGCCACTTTCCCACACTGCGCTCAAAGCGTCTCACAGCATACAAAACGAACAACAATAATTATAACAATTTAAGGGAGGGAAACGTATTATGAACAATTTGAAATAATCACAGTGTGAACAAATAGCTGTGATTCCTGCACTGCCGGGCATTGCACTGAATGTCCTTGGATGCCCCTAGAATTCTCTGCTTCTAAGCTTCTCTTTGCTCTCTGAGGCGTCTCCCATTCAGTCCTCTCTCCTCCTCTCTTTTTCAGCGATGTTGGTGTGGAGATGCCTGTGGTCCTGATGCATCCCAAACCTGATGATTGTGAGTAAAAGGCTTTGTCACCATTCAGAAATACTTCTCTAAGAGTCTTTCTGAATGGAAGTACTAAGGACCTATTCCCTGACCTTCCTCCTTCTCCCTAGAATTCTCTTAGGCAGGCTGTGTACACATGACCATCTTGAAACACAGCTGCGTTGTCCTTTTTCTTAATCCAGATTGAAGGTGGCTTTGGAGGCAACTGCATTAAAATGCATTATTTTTTATGAAACCACTGGATGGCTACTGGTGCGTGTGAACATTTGGGGTTCCTTCCAACTCTACAGTTCTATGATTCTATGATTCCCAGCCCAGCACCCTGGTTGCTGAGTAAATGCAAGTGTATGCACAGCCACACATTTTGCACCCATTTCTATTTCAGGTTCTTTAGGAACAATAATAATAATTATCAATGTGACTAATCAGTGTACCCCTCTCTTTTATTCTTCCCTCCCTCTGATGTGTGAATCGTCAACAGCTACACCAAGGTAAGGAAAAAAAACATTCCAGGGAGTGCCTGTTCAAGAGATATGAAATATCCACGAGTTCTCATATATGTGTGCCTGCAGTTCTTGACTACCGCTCAGTGTATTTTGGCTGTGATTTCTGCATTGCAGTGGGCTGGAATAGATGATCCTTGGGGGGGCCTTCCAATGCCATGATTCTATGATTCTACCACTGGCGTGAATAGTTGCTGTCCTTCTGCATGCATTGAACCTCAACTGACTGCACAAACTGCATTTCACTGCCACTGGACTGTTCACTGTAAATTTGATGTCTCTGAAGATGCCCCAAGACACTTTCTTAGGCTTTGCATGTGGAGGATCTGAAAACTGACGGTTTGCCTTTTCCTTCTTTCCCCTCCCTCTTCTACCCTGCAAATGGCTCATCCTGGATATCTGCACTTACGTGTTCTGCTCTTCCAAGGAGGTAACTAGCTGTTCTTCTTTACTCCTTTGTGGGGTCACTTAAAGACAGATCCACCTGAAATGTCACCTTCTTCCCTAAAGACCCTCTTGGGTGCTGAAATCGGCAGAGGGGGCCTTCTTGATAGTCCCCTCCTCCATCAGAGATGGGGGAGTGGCCTGTCAGGTGGAGGGCCTTCTCTGTGGCAGCCCCTAAGTGAGGAACTCCCTCCCTGCAGAGGTGCATCTGGCATCTTCATTGCACAGTTTCCAGAGGATGCTAGAGATGCACCTCTTTGCCTTAGCTCTTGACACTCAAGCTGCATATTTTTAGGACACTCCTTATATTGTTATTGGAAGTTGCTTTAAACACTTTTCAACGATGTGTTTTGATTTTAGGATCTTAGGGTAAAGGATGGGCAATAAAAGAAAAATATTAATATTTATCATTATTAATTATCAATATTAATATTCTTAACAATACTATTTTATTTATATTACTAAATACAATAATAAATTAATAATAATATATAATAAAAGTAATATAAACTAATAACAACAACAATAGCATCCGGGGAAGCTGACTGAGAGAGCCTCTGGGGAACATTAGATGGGGGCTGAGGACCATAGGTGGAATAACAGATCACCACAAATGCAGGGGGTGGGGTGGACTAGATGGCCCTTGGAGGTACCTTCCAAACTACAATTCTATGTCCTCAAAGGCAATGGGGGGGGGGCGGAGAGAGACAAGGGCACCAACCTCTGCTCCCATTGGAAGCTTCACCTTTTTCTGGAGGCAGCAATGCTTCTGCATCTCAGTTGCTGGAAGCCACGGGGTGTGTGTGTGTGTGTGCTGAGATCCTGCTTGGTGGATTCCACCAAAGAGTTATCTGGTTGGCTACTTTGAGAACAGGTTGACTGGACTAAGATAGGTCATTGGCCTGATTATTCAGGAAGGCTCTTCCTACATTGTTTCATCCTCTCATTTCTTCCAGTGAGGAAGATATTGTGATCGAGGAATTTGCTCGCCAAAAGCTCAAAGGGGAGAAGGACGACGAGGAAGAGAAGGAAGAAGAAGACAAAGAGAGCTAAGGGCACGATCCACCAGACCAGTGCAAGAAACCTTAGACAGCCTTCCCATGTGTCTTCCCCACCATCCCCGCAGAAACATGTTTTCTCTCTAGAGTACGTATTTGCATTTGTGATGTGGTAGTTTTTGCTGAGCTTGCTGTTCTCACCTTTCAAAACAAAAACCCCAAACTGCTGTGGCACTGAGTCCTCAGTCTTGCTGCTCATCCACACTTTCGCTTGACCTGCATTTTGATCATGTTGTGTACTTGAAGTCCTTCTTTATGCAGGGCATAGTTAACCTGTGGAACTCTCTTCCACAGAAGGCAGCGATAGCCACTAACTTGGATGGCTTCAAAAGAGGATTGAACAAATTCATTGGGGGAGAATATGGCTGTTGATAGCTACTAGCCATGACGACTATGCTCTGCCTCCACAGCCGGAGGCAGATATGGTTCTGAATACCAGTTGCCGGAAACCACAGGGCTCTTGTGTTTAGATCCTGCTTGCTGCTTTCCCATTGGGGAATCTGGTTGGCCACTGTGAGGACAGGATAGTGGACTAGGTCGGCCATTGGCCTGATCTAGCAGGCTCTTCTGATATTCTTCTGATGATATCATGTACCAGTTTATTCTCTCAGATCCAAGAGCTTTTTACATCATTCTGGGCTGTACAAAACCCCAAGCTGACCTGCTGAACCAGATCTTCTGTAGACAAGCTGAAGAGAGGCTTTGCTTAATTCAGTGACAATTGGGTTTTTGCAAGGGCAACTAACTAGAAAATCTCTCAGACCCATAATTAACTTTTACACAATTAAAGGATTCCTACATTGCAAGGCTTTGGAGTAGATGACTCCTGGAGGTCCCTTTTAGCTCCACAATTCTCCGATCCTATGATTCTACAATCAGAATGCAGGTCAAGTGAAAGTGTGGCCAAGCCCTCAGACTGCCCTTGAAGGATGGAGGTTCCCGGTTTACCCATTGCAACTATTTGTTCTCTTTGTTTGTTTTTTTAAAACAATCAAGCAGTGTATAAATTTTGTGAAATTAAAATAAAGACATAAATAAATAAATAAATAAATAAACAAACAAATAAACAAACTATGTGTGTGGACATGTTTCTTTGTTGTCTAGAGAGTAGGACTGAGACACATGGGTTGAGATTGCAGTGGTGTCTGATTTTTGACTAAGTCAATCCTTCACAAATCACAACCACGAAAACATTTAACACTTTATCCTGGTACCCACATGATTTTTAAGGAAACAAATTCTAAATCACATGTAAAGTATCAAGACATTTGGCCCTCCCCCTAGAATTCATAGAAACTGTAGAGTTGGAAGGGTCCCCAAGGGTCATCCAATCCAACCCCCTGCACTGGAGGAATCACAGTGAAAAAATATGACCTAGGGCCATCCAACCTCTGCTTAAAAACCTGCAACGAAAGGGAGTCCACAACCTCCCAAGGACATAGAGTCAAAGGACTGTAGGGTTGGAAGTGAGCTCTAAGAATAATCTAGTCCAATGTCCTGCAATTCATGGCTTTAACCAGCCTCTTTTGTTTCAGTCCACAATGGAGTTTTTTCTCTACTATACCAACAGTTCAGGAACTTTTACCATTTTGTAACTAAGCAACATTTTAACTGCCTGTGCAGCTTTTTCTGACTACTGTATGGAGAAGCATCTGCATCTGACTCTTGGCAAAGTAAACCATTTTTTGACTTGCCAAATGTGTGGCCTCTTGTCTGCTAGAGTAGTAGAAAAGGCTGGAAAGAGCTTTTAAAAGGGGACATCCTGTATTTCAATGTTTTTCCTTGCTGCATGTTTTATGTTAGATCTCTGCAGGTGTTCGCTCACCATCTGAGATCTTTTAAACTGGAGATGCCATGGGAGTTTGAAACCAGGACCTTTTGCATGCCAAGAAGGGACTCTGCCACTGAGCTGCAGAGGCCCTTCTTAAAAGGATTCATCCAGCAAATGCGGCCCCATAATTCTGTATCCCCCTCAGCCAACAACAACAACAACAACAACAAGCAGAAGAATTTTATTATTTATACCCCGCCCATCTGGCTAGGTTTCTTCAACCATTCTGGGCAGCTTACAGCATATCTAAACACATAATAAAAAATAATAATAATAAAAGCATCAAGCATTAAAAACCTCCCAATACAGGACTGCCTTCAGATGTAATTCTTTATCTCCTTGACATCTGAAAGGAGCGCGTTGCACAGGGAAGAAGGCCACTACTGAGAAGGCCCTACGTCTGGTTTCCTGTAATTTTGCTTCTCATGCTGAGTGAACCAGCAGGAGGCCCTCAGAGGAGGACCTCAGTGTCTGGGCTGAATGAGGCCATTTAGGGCTTTAAAGGTCAGCACCAACACCCAGGCCCTGGGGGGCAGGGTTGCAAACGCGTCCTTGCTCTCCACAACAACTGCTGGACTCCCTGGGTAAGGTTTGCAAAAGCTCTCAAATGTCCACTAGATGGCGCCAGTCATCAGTTCTTAAGAGGAGCTGGGTAACTTGCAGAAGCATATTTCCCTAGACTACAACAGAGATGGTGATCCAGGCAGGCTTGCTGGCTTTTTTTGCCCCTGGAAAGTAACATGAGACATTGGTGATGAGTCTTATTCTGCTTTTCAGCAGGAAGGAGGCATTCTCAAAAGCAGAAGGGAATAAAGTGCTACAAGCCTAGCTTGTGTGCACCAGACCTTCTTTAATCCCTGGGTCCATCAAGTGCTAAAATTTAATCATACCAGATCAGCTTCCTGGCAAGGGTGATGACCTATGCCAGTGGTTTTCAGCCAGTGTGCCGTGGCACCATGGGGTACCTTGAATGATGGTCAGGGGTGCCGCAGGCAACACTGGTCTCTGTCCCTATTTCCTTTCCTCCCTCTTCTGATGACCTCTCATGTCTCTACCTCCCAAAGGCTTGCACAGCTGTTTTGTTGCAGCAGCCCTGGCTACACGCTCCCCAGGAGAATGGTGCCTCTGGGGCTGGCCAGGGGTGGGTGCTTCCCAGGTCCCTGTGAGGAGGCACCTCTCTTTGGGGCAGGGGGCACAGCTCAGAGACCAGGGGCAGCAGCTGTGGCTGCCCAGAGGACTCCCAAGGAGAGGAGGCCGAGGGAACACTCCACAAGGGAGGGTGAGGGGCCGCCGGCTCTGCAGGCAAGGGGTGACATAATGGCTGCTGAGCTTCACAGCTGTGCTGCGGAAAGAATATAGTTGTCCAAGGGAGCCGTCGACTCAAAAAGGTTGAAAATCTCTGGTAAGGAGAACTAAAAAAGAGCTCTGTGAGAGATGGCAAATCTCCACCCCTGGCTGCTGACATTGGGAAAGGAAAGCATTGGAACAGCCCCGGCAATTGACTGTCAGCAATCTTTTCAGCTGTGGGCCGGTCCACTGTCCCCCAGACCATATGGTGGGCTGGACTATATTTTGAAGGGGGGGAAATGAACAAATTCCTATGCCCCACAAATAACCCAGAGATGCTTTTTAAATAAAAGCACACATTCTACTCATGTAAAAACAAGCTGATTCCCGGACCGTCCGCGGGCCAGATTTAGAAGGTGATTGGGCCGCATCCAGCCTCTGGGTCTTAGGTTGCCTACCCCTGGCCTAGCCTGTACTTGGATACTTGTAGTCAAGGAGAGACCAGCCTGCTTCCAAATAATTGGCTCTGTTGCTAAATTGTCCCAGGCCTCAAAACATTGCAGTGTTTGACCGGAGATGTGTAAGAGCATGGCTATTGAGGCTGAAGGGGGCTGCAGTTTCACAGCAGCTAGAAGGTAGCAAGATCCCCAGTCAATAGTCTCTCTGCAATCCCACCAGGCTATGCAGGTGATCAGGGACATGCTGCCCTGGGTGGGCAGGTGAAGCCAGGCCCCATCACTTGCAGGGAGAAGCAGGACAGGCCACAGGCTCTTGTTGATGGAGCTGCACAGTAGCCCAGAAGGCAGACAGGCAAAATAGCAGGAAGTGTCTTGTGCTGAGAGGCTCAGGTCCAAGCAGTCTGGCCAGAAGAGAAGGGAAGATGAGAGCTCCCCAAAATCTATTTTCCAGGACCTGGTCCCATTCAACTGAAGGAACACTCTGCATGCATCCGTCACCCCAAATATGGGACCACCCATTGGTCTCTGCTGAGAAAAGGGGTGCCACAAGCCCAAGAAGGCTACTAACAAGGTGCACTTGAATACACTTTATTAACTTCTGTCTTTTCCTACAAAACCCGATCTTTAGCAAAAGTGATATGTTTTATTTTCCCCCACTACCCACCATACATTTTTTAAATATATTTTTTTAAATTGCAATTTATGTTACAAAAAGAGGAGGGGTTCTCTAGGGCTAATAGTACATGTCTATTTACAGGTCATCTACAGTGAAACAGCATTGCAGCACCTCAGCACAAGAACGTCCAAGGCACCTCCTTGGGTCCTGCCAAGGAAGAGCTAGCTCTGCAAGGCTTCCTCCAGCTTCCGCATGTTGATGGGGGGTATCTTGGCCACCTCAAAGAAGACCCTGTAAGGGAGAGAGGGGGGGAACTGTTAGGAGGCCCCACCTCACAGCAGCAGTTTCAACACTCAAAACTTGAAGTTTCAGTTTTAGAATTGAGAAGGAACTTCACCTTCCAAGTCTTTTTTTACAGCCACATTTTTGAGTATGTTACTGAGCCAGCTCCAGTATTTCACAGCTTAGCTCACAGGCTATTTGAAAGACTGTATTCCCTCATATGAACCTGCCTGGGCTTTGAGATATTCAGGGGAGGCCCTTCTCTCCATCCTACCACCCTCCCAGGCACGCTGCTCCCAGACACCTCAGGGAGCTGTCTCCTGTCATGAGTATGTAGTATGAACGTTAGGCCCAAAAGAAAATGGAGAATTTGCAGAGCATGATATGCCGGCAAGCGAAGCGAAAAACTAGTTTTATCAAAGAAGAATGTATGACAGTGGTGTTGTTTACTGAAAGCAAAAAGCCTCAAACAAAAACAGGGAGGAACTGGCAGTGGGCCACGGACATGAGATAAAGGTCCGGAACATACTGTCTGCCTGCTCTGAAGTATGACTGAGAAGGGTTTTTTTGATGATAGTCCAGGAGGAGAACAGGAGAAGAACGGTGGAGACAGCCCTTCTGCAGACAACCCATGGACGGCAATGGGAAAGGAGACTATAAAAAAGACCCATTTGCATGCCCTCAGTGTTGCTGGGACAATTGCTACAACCCAAAACCTACAACCTACATGAAGGTACCCCCCTTTTGGTACCAAGATATTCACGTATGCTTGATTATATGAAATAAATGTTACATGAAAGGTGTGTAAACCCAGACCTGGTCTCCAACGTCTTACTGAAAGTCCTATAGAACACGGAATATCACTTGTCTCTCCAGATTTTAAAAGAACAAAGTCACCACAGTTTTGTGACACTCCCTCCCTAGAGAAGCCAGACTGGTTCCCTCCTTGCTCTCCTTCCACTGGCAGGTGAAGACTTCTTTGTTCCAACAGGCTTTGGGGAACTCACTGCTTTTAAGGAAAGGGCGTGCATATTTTATACATCTATATAGTTTTAATCCTATTATTGTTTAGTTGTTTTCTAACAATTGCCCCCAAACACACCTCCACGTTTTTAGCTTTTATAAAAAATCTGTAAGCTGCCTTGAGGCCATATCAGAAAAGGTGACGTGTACAATAACAATATTTCTACAGCCTGCCTTTTCCAAGCCCATCCTCCTTCCTCCAACAGTTCTCCTTCCTTGGAGACAAGGCAAAAGTGGGATAATGGCCCTGGTTGCCAGCACTGAGAGTAGCCAAGTAAGGATTCTGCTTAAGCACAGATTTTTTTTTGCAGCTCAGGGGGCAGAAAGAAAAAGCCCTACCGGTGGGAGTACTTGCTGTGCACAGTATTGAGTCGTTCATCGTGCTTGTAGGTCAGCATGAAGTTGAGTTTCTTCACCAGAGGATAAAGCTCTTTATCTTTGTAGCCACTGTAACGTTCTAGTGTGGGACCCTGTTGGGAGAGAGTGAGTGAGTAAGGGGCCTCTTTGCCCTACCCTGATATGCCTGAGGATTCACACAACTGGAGGCTCCTCTGGCAGCTTTCTGACTTGGCTCTGGCTGCCCCACCCAAAGGGAGCCCTGCTTCGAGGGCCTCAGCCTCTTTGCCAGGTTCAGGAGCCACCAGCTGCAAGGCCCTGCCCTCCCTGCCACTGCTCCAAGGCCACCCACTCACCCAGCCCCCGAGCTCTTTCATCCTGAGTGCCAAAAAGAGGCAGGCGGAAGCCAGCTGAGAGGCGCTTTCCTGTACGAAGTCGTAATCCTGTAGGGTGAGCTCGCAGATGAAGCGAGCCAGTGTCAGAGTCTCCATATTGACCTGTGCGCACTGCAGAGATGGAGAGTGAGAAAGGAGGAAGCCATTGTGAGAAGAGGTCACAGCAGCCCATAGCTGTCAAGCGTCCCTTATTTGGCAGGATAGTCCCTTATCCCAGCGCCATGTTCCGCTGCTGTCCCTTACAGATGAGGCTTCGTTTGGCTGCTGGCTGGGCTTTCTGCCTCTCGCTTGGAGGGGCTCAGAAGCTGAACATACCTGTGCCCGGAAAATACCTTATTTTGGCTGCTGATCCCTTATTTTTGAGGCTGCTGGTCGCTTATTTTCAAATCTGTAAGTTGACAGCTATGCAGCAGTCAGAAGGGACTATCAAATGTGCCTTTGGTAGCTGTCACTGTTATGAGCCATGAAACAGGAAACTGCCTTATGCTGACCCTCAATCTAACACAGTACTGCTTACAGTGTACTGCTTACACTTACCCTACCAGATGCTAGTGGGGATTGAACCTGGGAACCTCTGCATGCAAAGCAGACACTCCACCACTGAGCTATGGCCTGTATAGCCTAGATTCACAGCAACCTGTGGGGCTTAGCCAACTCTTCATGTGCCCCATGAGGTAGATCTCTCCAGCCTGTGCGCCGGAGGAACAAGACCTGCCAGCTCTAGCAGCCAAAGAAGCCCAATTCCTTTCCCTCACAGATTCTAGCACCCTGATCAAAGACAGAAAGAAAACATCCAAGACAAACCAAGGCCATTATTATCATTATTATCATTATTTAAACCTGTCACTTATTTTTACTTTTTAAAGAAAAGTAACTCAAAGTGACTTACCTTAAAACCAGCGTGAAGCCAACAAAACCTAAAACCCACTAATATTTTTCAAATGGAGGGACTAAAACACCCCACCCATGGAAGGAGGGGCGATTCACCAAAGGAGGGCTCAGAAGGCAGCATGGCAGATGCCATGGAAGCAGGCAGCTCCTGAAGCCAGCCAGAACCTACAACGCTACCTGGCTGGCTCCTGGGCTGCTGCTGCCAGTGCCGACACCGGAGAGGAACCGGGGGTGCCCCGAGCAAACCGCAGCCCCCCCCCAAGCAACCTTGACCGAGCTGGGACCAAGAGCACCTGGCCATCTGGAGCTCTGAGGTCAGGAGGACCTTGGAGCCAGCACGGAAACAGGAGGGGAAGGAGAGAAAGGAGCCCAGGCTCCACCACTTCTGCCTCCACCAACACCAGTGTGGGAACCGGGGGCACCCGGTGCACCTACTGAGGGAGCCACAGCCTTCCCCCCTCCGCAACAACCCAGCAGAGCTCCAACGCCGGAGGGACCTCAGAGGCAAAGAGACAAAGGGGGAGGAGAAGAGGAGGAAGGGAGAGAGGAGCCCCGACCTTGCTACCACCACCACCACCGAAGAAGAGGAGCAGAGGGAGGAGAAAGCCGGGAAGGCCAGGGAAGCTGGGAAGGAACACGCGGCTGAACCCAGGCCCAACTGAAACCTACTTCCCAGGCGGCTGGCGCACTAAGAACAAGCAGGGAGCCAGAAGGAAACCACACAAAGAGAGCGCTGTGTGGTCACCACCCTCCCACTAAGAAAGGGAAAAAATACCCTTTCTTAAAAAACACTATCATCACTATTTTTAATTTTCAAATATTTTTGATTTCCCCTCTTACTATTCTCTCTCTCTCCTTTTAAAGACAACCCCCTTTTTCTCCCCCGCTTTTTCCACCCCCTCAGTTTTTATTTTTACATTTATTTTTTAAAAAACAACTTTATCTTTATTTTTATTTCTACCTCAAACCCTTCCTTTAAAAATAAAAATGGTGGTGCCCAGAAGAGAGCCCTGGGATCGCCACGCCAACTCAGATAATCTGCCCCTCTCTAAATTATTTTTCTCTATTTTCTACATTTCGTTTTTATTTTTATCTCATTTTCTATTCCACCCTCATTTCTATTTTTTGAAAAGAAAGGGGTACAGAATTTTTTTAGTCCCTTTTAGTTCTTAAACCTGGACGTACTCCAAAATAGTCTCCATCCCAAAAGCTCTGAAAGACAGCCTCAAAGTAGAATTATATCGCCCAATCTCATTAATAAACTAAGACTACAAGATATTCACATCAATCTTGGCCAACCGCCTAAAAATCTTCCTACACAAGTTAATAGCCCCAGATCAGACTGGCTTTGTCCCTGGTTGCAATATAACAGACCCCATCAGGAAATTACTGAACCTGATTGAACACAGCAAGGCAACTAAACTCCTACTGACAGTTATGTCCCTAGACATCCTCAAAGCTTTGATTGCTTAGGCTTAACTAACATGACGTTTGGCCCCAACTCCCTACAAATCCTCAAACAGATATACTCCCAAGCCTCAGCAAAATGCAGGACTACAATATGGACTCTAATACTACAGTGGTATCTCGGGTTAAGTACTTAATTTGTTCCGGAGGTCTGTTCTTAACCTGAAACTGTTCTTAACCTGAAGCACCACTTTAGTTAATGGGGCCTCCCGCTGTCACCGCGCCGCCAGAGCACAATTTCTGTTCTCACCCCGAAGCAAAGTTCTTAACCCGAGGTACTATTTCTGGGTTAGCGGAGTCTGTAACCTGAAGCATATGTAACCTGAAGTGTATGTAACCCGAGGTACCACTGTATAGCAATCCAAAGAGGCACAAAACAAGGATGCCCATTGTCTCCCTTCTTATTTATCCTGGCTCTGGAACCTTTAGTAATCCAAATCTGAGCAGCCACAGACATCAAGGGAGTGGAAATAAAAGGCAGAACCTATAAATTAGGGCTCTTCGCAGACGACCTAATGGTCACAATACCAGACGCCATAAGCACAGCAACATCCCTAATCAGGAACTCAACACATTTGCAACAGTATCGGGCCTACAGGTAAATTTTGTCAGAAGTCAGAAGCTATGTGCTTCAATACCCCTCCTCACACCCAAAAAGAACTCACCAACGCCACCAAGATAAAACCACACCAAGTTCAGAGGCCTTGGGGTACAAATAACCAGAAACCTCAATAAATTATACCTCCACAATTACAAGCCCTTGTGGCGACAATTAACAAAGAGCTAAAGAGATGGAACAATATGAACTTCACTCTCTCAGACAAAATAGCCATGATCAAAATGATCACCCTCCCAAAACTAACCTACCTATTCCAAACCCTCCCAATCTGGATCCCCCCAACCCAACTCTGCAAATGGCAGACAAAAACTACACTCATTTATATTCTCACATAAAAAAACAAGAATAAGCCCCAAATACCTGCACCTCCCCTCCTCAGAAGGATGGAGAATCCCCAACATAGAAGCATATTACACTCCGAACCAAGTATGCTATATAATCCCATATATACCAGAAGATGAGAAAAAACAATGGATACACCTAGAGAGGGACACAATTGAAAATACCTGCACCACAGCATACCCACTCCTCCCAAATAAACTAAGGGAAATCCCCACAACATTCAACAGGTGCACACTTACATAACACACACAGATCATGCTCAAAGCATGGAAAGAAGAAATAGGCAAACTGTCCCCAACCCCATCCTAACTAATTCCCCTGGCACACCAACCATTATTCGACCACGCAGGACAAAACCTCCAGATAAAAACCTGGCAAATCAAAGGCTTATATCACTTAATAAACTTCTATAAAAATAACAAACCTTTGTCAACACAAGAAATACAAGACAAACTTGAAGACACCCAGAGGCACTGGCTAACACACCACCAATTACCGTACATGCCCTCTTAAACAATCCAGTAGTAAAATCAGCAGCAACTAGGCCCCTGACAACTTCGGAAACCTCCTCCCCGAACAACAAAGGGACACGGCAAAAGGATGGTATCTGCAATATACAAAATACCACTCCAAAATCCCATGAATCCTCAGACACAATTAAAAAACAATGGGAGGACAACATAGGCTATGAGATTAACCCCACCCAGTGGAGTAGAATATGGTCTAACCACCACCCCCCTTTAAATTCATATCAACAAAAAGGAAAGAACTCACTCTGAAACTCACCTACAGATGGTACCTAACACCAAGAAAACTAGTGCTAATATGCCCAAGAACCTCACCTAAGTGCTGGAGAGGGTGCACCTCCACAGGCACATACCTCTACATGTGGTGGGAACGCCCCCAAATTCAACTATGCTGGACAACAGCCATATGAGACATATGTAAGATAGCTAAGCAAGTATTAGAAATTACCCCAGAACTGGCCCTACTAAACATCTTCCAAGACAATAATGCCCATTTACACCACAAAGAACTCATAACCCACCTACTTTCAGCAGCCAAAAACACCATAACCAGACACTGGAGAGACCTGTCAGGAGTAAGCATGGACCAATGGTACCAAATAGTATGGGAAACAGCCCTACTAGAAAAATTAACCAATAAACTGAAACTGACACGGGGACAAATAGAAGATGAGGCCATCACCCCGGTATGACTCCGCTTTATCACATACACAGCCCAAGAAGACAACAACAAAAATCCACCAACAGCATACAAATCAATATGGCTAACCTGATCCAAAAGACCCACCCACTCCCATATGAAAACGAAGATCACCACAGCCAATCACAAATGAACAACCGCTCCCTAGGCCAACCCCAACTTCTCTCACAACCAAAGGAACACAAGCGAATAGCAGAGAACCTGCACAAGCGAAGCTGACACAAACCCACACACATACATTAAGTAAAATAGAAACATCGCCACCCGACCCCACCCCAACTCTCCTTTCCCCCCTCCACCTCTTTCTCTTTTCTTCCTAATGTAATACTAATGTCTCAACAAATGAAAGACACTGCTCATACTTTTGTAACCAAGAATTCTTTAAATAAAAATACATTGAGAAAACTAACTATCTATCTATCTATCTATCTATCTATCTATCTATCTATCTATCTATCTATCATCTATCTCAAAGGAGGACTCAGATCATTCAAATCCAAATGGGACCCTAACAGCAAATACACCTTTTGTGTCAGTCGCTGTTATGAGCCTCATATAGGAAGCTGCCTTACGAGCCAGACCATCGGTCTATCTAGCTCAGTACTACCTGCACTGAATGGCAGCAGCTCTCCTGGGCTTCAGGCAGGGGACATTCATACTCCTACCAGGGGTATGATGCCACTGGGGATTGAACCTAGGATCTTCTGATGATGGCCTAGCCGACAAGAAAAGGCCCAGGTAATGTTTCACAAACACAGGGGCCAAACCCGAGGGTTGCTACTGACCTTGGCATATTGCCGGAGGAAGCGGTAAGCGATGGGGATGTTGATGTCATACTTGAGCGCTATCAGGATACTCTTTTCAGTGCAGAGGAGCACCTTTCTATCGTATGCATCATCACAGATGTACAGAAAGTCATCCACGCAGGGTGGGCAGCGCTCCTGCAGGGAGAGAGGGGAAGGATTGGGTGGGGAATACAAAACTATTAAAACTCTACAAAAAACCAACACAGTGCCAGTCCTTTCCTTAAAAGCAGTCAGTTCCCCAGTCTTCACCTGCCTGTGGAAGGACAGCAAGGAAGGAGCCAGTCTAGCTTCTCCAGGGAGAGAGTTTCTAAGTTGTCTGAGAGGAGCCACCACCAAGAAGGCCCCATCCCGCATCCCCAACATGGGCTAGCTGATGTTTCCAAGCACTTTTCAAAGGCAGCCCTACAGTGGGTATGCTACAGTAGTTCAGAAGGGAGGTGACTAAGGCATGCATCACGGTGGCTTGCTGCTTGGGCTAACCTCAAACTTGGAGGCAATGAGGATGGCTGTGGAGCCAATGAGCTGCAGTCTGTCTCGCATGGTGGTCTCTTTCGCCAAAAAGTGGTCCATCAGCTTGACCGCCAAGTAAAGTGTCTCATGATTGAGCTCGAAGTTCTCCTGAAGAGGGAGGCAAAATAAGCCAGGTTACACATTGCTCAAAGACTTCCTAACCCTAACTGAAGTCCTAAAGGATAGAAACTTGAGGGCTGTGTTATTTTTAAAGGCAAGCTGGTCCTGCCAGGATGTTAAGAGGCAAAAAACAAAAGCAGGCAGCTGGTCTATACCCAGCATGGCTCTTGGGCAGAAAAGGGTTTCTTTCAGTTTGGGCCCCCTGTATGCTGTAGCAGCAGCAGCAGCAGCAGCAGCAGCAGCAGCTCTGCCCCTGAGCTGCCACCCCCTGTATAGTATTTCCCACCAGGAACAGATTTGAACTTGCTCCCACCTTCTGTTCCACATTGCAGTGCTCCAATCCAATGACCAAGAACTTCAGGGTCAACGGACAATGTTGCAGGAAGAGTGCGAAAGGATGCACTAGCTCCCATCCTACACTGCAACTGCAGACAACTCCCTCCATGGAAAATGAATCACTGAGTCCCAAACAGACCTTTTGCTATTTCCTTTCTTCCTTACCCAACTAGGCTCAGTCACTTGCAGGAGGACATGAACTGTGTCGTTTGGATGGATGCCACCTACATAGGCAGCATTGCAGGGGGTTGGACTAATAATAATTTATTATTTACACCCCGCCCTTCTGGCTCAGTTTCCCCAGCCACTCTGGGCGGCTCCCAATCGAGTGTTAAAAACAATACGGCATTAAATATTAAAAACTTCCCTAAACTATGACTAGAGGGCTCTTGGAGAACCCTTCCAACTCTACCATTCTGACACCCACCTGCACTTCCACCATCCAGTCCACCAAGATGGCCCGCATTTCTGTGGTGATGTCAGGCTGATCCTTCATGTAGTCTGGCAGCAAGTACCTCTCCTGCAAAGGAGGGAATAGGTGAGAAGGAGCTGTGCCAGCCAGGTGCCCCTGCCCACCCCCAGAAGCCACCCCAAACTTCCACAGGGAAGAGGACTACCGAAGAACAGCCCTTGTTCTAGGACCAAGCAAAAGGTCAAAGCAACTATCACATGGGTGGTGCCAGAATTTGCACCGACTATGGCTTCTCTTTGGATTCGCGGAAACTGGAATTACACAGAGGCACACTGCCTTTGACAGTATAACCCCCCAATATTGGCAGTTTCAACTCACGCACCCCTTGGTCAGCTTCCTTTGTTCCAGGGGCTGAGCTGTGGAATAAGGAAAGCACAACCACCACCCTAGCGCTCATCCCCACACTACCTCACGTTCCCGCATGTACATAAAGATGTCCAAGGCATATTCACAGTTGGCATAAGGGTCGCCCGGCTGGCCATTGTTGTCGACTGGCACGACCTGCACATTAAAGTATGAGTGTATAAATATAGATACAGAGAAAGGGGGAGAGAAACACATTCCAGGCTTCTAACTGCTTTATTTTCTACTTAGAGGAAATAAAACCAGCTTCAGAGAACTTAGTTCAGCTCTACCCTTTGGATGTACACAGGAGCTCTACTCCTGAGCTACAGCCCTTCATCAGTCGTCCCCCCTAAGTGTGGGACTGGTGGGCTTCTAATTGCAGTAACTTGCAGCTGGGTCTGTAGACATGGGCTTAAATGCAGGGGAAGTCCACGGGCTCTGGATGCAGGCAGAACTGCACAGAGGTGTGGAGTGCACAGAGCCACAAGGCCCATTGCATGACCTTTGTTATGTGACAAGCTTCTGAGCAGATGCCTAAAGCCATCCAGCGGACAGGAAAGGATAGCAGCTCAGGGCAAGAGCATCTGCCTGGAATGCATAAGGTCCCAGGTTCAATCCCTAATGGCATCTCAGAATAGGGCTGTGGATGTCCCCTGCCTGAAACCTACGAAAGCTGCTGCCAGTCAGTGTAGAAAATACTGAGCTGAATGGACCAATGGTTGGTTTGACTCATTATAAGGCAACTTCCTGTGTTCTGATGTACATCCATCAATGTCTGCAAGCCATGAAAGCTGCAGAGAAGTGGACTTCCTGGTTTCCGCAAAATGGCAACTGAACTGAGAATCTGATGGCCCCGTCAGATTTGGCTTCACAGAGCGAGGGGAAGAGCGCGAGGGTGACACACCTCCCTCCAAAACCCCAAGAGAGCACTGGGGTGCCTCAGGGTCCTGCAGCCTCACGGAGGCCCCGCAGATTGTCTGTTCTCTGCCTCTGTCCCAAAAGGAACAGAGAGTTTGGGGGGGGGGGGAGCCAAAGGAGCCGACAGGCTAAGTACTAGCACAGCTCTATGGAATGCAAAACCACTGAATCCAGCCACAAGCTGCCAACATTCCAGACACTGAACTGCTTGGAAGGTGAAGAAAAATTGATTAATTTGGACAATCTGGCAAAAAACTGGGAGTGAAAAAAAGAAGTCCGCTCCCATTACTGGTGCTATAGGCATGAAATATATGCAAGTGAAGTGTGAATGAAACTCATTTTGGAAGATAACTAATGAATTATTAGAACTAAAAGAATGCATGTTGCTTTTGCTTACATCAATCTCAAAGATTGGACTTATCCTCTAAACCTACGCTATCTTTGGTAACCCCTTCATGGATCACTGCCTTGCCGTGGCGAAGGGGCTTGAAGAACTCAGAGAAGCTATGAACTATGCCGAGCAGGGCACCCAAGATGAACAGGTCATAGTGGAGAGTTTTGACCAAACGTGATCCACCTGGAGGAGGAACCGGCAAGCCACTCCAGGAACCCTGCCAAGAAAACTCCATGGACACAGACAACAGGCATATAAAAGATATGACGCTGGAAGATGAGCCCCTCAGGTCGGAAGGCGTCCAACATGCTACTGGGGAAGAGCGGAGGGCAAGTACAAGTAGATCCAGAGCTGATGAAGCAGCTGGGCCAAAGCCGAAAGGACGCTCAGTTGCGGATATGCCTGGAAGCGAAAGGAAAGTCCAATGCTGTAAAGAAAAATATTGCATAGGAACCTGGAATGTAAAAACCATGAACCTGGGTAAGTTGGAGGTGGTCAAAAATGAGATGGCAAGAATAAATATTGACATCCTAGGCATCAGTGAACTAAAATGGACGGGAATGGGCGAATTCAGTTCGGATGACCATCATATCTACTACTGTGGGCAAGAAACCGGTAAAAGAAATGGAGTGGCCCTCATAGTCAACAAAAGAGTGGCGAAAGCTGTACTGGGATGCAATCTCAAAAATGATAGAATGATCTCGATACGAATCCAAGGCAGACCTTTTAACATCACAGTAATCCAAGTTTATGCACCAACTACTTGTGCTGAAGAAACTGAAATTGACCAATTCTATGAAGACTTACAAGACCTTATAGAAGTGACACCAAAGAAGTGGCACCAAAGAATGCTAAAGTAGGGAGTCAAGAGATAAAAGGAACAACTGGCAAGTTTGGCCTTGGAGATCAAAACGAAGCAGGGCAAAGGCTAATAGAGTTCTGTCAAGAGAACAAGCTGGTCATCACAAACACGCTTTTCCAACAACACAAGAGACGACTCTACACATGGACATCACCAGATGGGCAGCATCGAAATCAGATTGATTATATTCTCTGCAGCCAAAGATGGAGAAGCTCTATACAGTCAGCAAAAACAAGACCTGGAGCTGACTGTGGCTCAGATCATCAGCTTCTTATAGCAAAATTCAAGCTTAAACTGAAGAAAGTAGGAAAAACCACTGGGCCGGTAAGATACAATCTAAGTCAAATCCCTTATGAATACACAGTGGAAGTGAGGAACAGGTTTAAGGATTTAGATTTGGTGGACAGAATGCCTGAAGAACTATGGATGGAGGCTCGTAACATTATACAGGAGGCAGCAACGAAAACCATCCCAATGAAAAGGAAATGCAAGAAAGCAAAGTGGCTGTCCAATGAGGCCTTACAAATAGCGGGGGAGAGAAGGCAAGCAAAATGCGAGGGAGATGGTGAAAGATACAGGAAATTGAATGCAGATTTCCAAAGAATAGCAAGAGAGACAAGAAGACCTTCTTAAACGAGCAATGCAAAGAAATAGAGGAAAGCAATAGAATGGGAAGAACCAGAGATCTGTTCAAGAAAATTGGAGATATGAAAGGAACATTTCGTACAAAGATTTCCATAATAAAGGACAAAAGTGGAAAGGACCTAACAGAAGCAGAAGACATCAAGAAGAGGTGGCAAGAATACACAGAGGAATTATACCAGAAAGAAATGGATGTCTCGTATACCCCAGGTAGTGTGGTTGCTGACCTTGAGCCAGACATCCTGGAAAGTGAAGTCAAATGGGCCTTAGAAAGCACTGCAAATAACAAGGCCAGTGGAAGTGATGGTATTCCAGCTGAACTATTTAAAATGTTAAAAGATGATGCTGTTAAGGTGCTACACTCAATATGCCAGCAAGTTTGGAAAACTCAGCAGTGGCCAGAAGATTGGAGAAGATCAGTCTACATCCCAATCCCAAAGAAGGGCAGTGCCAAAGAATGCTCCAACTACCGCACAATTGCACTCATTTCACACGCTAGCAAGGTTATGCTTAAAATTCTACAAGGAAGGCTCAAGCAGTATGTGGACCGAGAACTCCCAGAAGTGCAAGCTGGATTTAGAAGAGGCAGAGGAACCAGAGACCAAATTGCAAACATGCGCTGGATTATGGAGAAAGCAAGAGAGTTCCAGAAAGACATCTACTTCTGCTTCATTGACTATGCAAAAGCCTTTGACTGTGTCGACCACGGCAAACTATGGCAAGTTCTTAAAGAAATGGGAGTGCCAGATCACCTCATCTGTCTCCTGAGAAATCTCTATGTGGGACAAGAAGCTACAGTTAGAACTGGATATGGAACAACTGATTGGTTCAAAATTGGGAAAGAAGTACGACAAGGCTGTATTTTGTCTCCCTGCTTATTTAACTTATATGCAGAATTCATCATGCGAAAGGCTGGGCTGGATGAATCCCTAGCCGGAATTAAGATTGCCGGAAGAAATATCAACAACCTCAGATATGCAGATGACACAACCTTGATGGCAGAAAGTGAGGAGGAATTAAAGAACCTTTTAATGAGGGTGAAAGAGGAGAGCGCAAAATATGGTCTGAAGCTCAACATCAAAAAAACGAAGATCATGGCCACCGGTCCCATCACCTCCTGGCAAATAGAAGGGGAAGAAATGGAGGTAGTGAGAGATTTTACTTTCTTGGGCTCAATGATCACTGCAGATGGTGACAGCAGCCACGAAATTAAAAGACGCCTGCTTCTTGGGAGAAGGGCAATGACAGGCCTAGACAGCATCTTGAGAAGTAGAGACATCACCTTGCCAACAAAGGTTCGTATAGTTAAAGCTATGGTTTTCCCAGTAGTGATGTATGGAAGTGAGAGCTGGACCATAAAGAAGGCTGATCGCCGAAGAATTGATGCTTTTGAATTATGGTGCTGGAGGAGACTCTTGAGAGTCCCATGGACTGCAAGAAGATCAAACCTCTCCATACTGAAGGAAATCAACCCTGAGTGCTCACTGGAAGGACAGATTGTGAAGCTGAGGCTCCAGTACTTTGGCCACCTCATGAGAAGAGAAGACTCCCTGGAGAAGACCCTGATGTTGGGAAAGATGGAGGGCACAAGGAGAAGGGGACGGCAGAGGACGAGATGGTTGGATAGTGTTTTCGAGGTTACCAGCATGAGTTTGACCAAACTGGGAGGCAGTGGAGGACAGAGGTGCCTGGCGTTCTCTGGTCCATGGGGTCACGAAGAGTCGGACACGACTAAACGACTAAACAACAACAACAATCTTTGGTAAAGAAGTCTTTGAGCCCTCAGAGTGTTGAAGACATCTAACCTAACAGAATAATTGCGGATTCAAGAAAATAAAAAAGGACTGTAATATTCATTGCAAATACTGGCCTGAATTAATTTTTAGAATGAATCAGTTTTATGTATATTGGTAATTCAAAACTATTTTGATATGAATGGATATTAAGGAGATATATAATTGTTAGATCTGCTAAAATTCATTTTTGTGACTAAAGTGGAAGGCGGGGGGAGGAGGCTGAATGTACTGGGCTATTTTACTGAGTCTAGTTAAATGGCCTTGACAAAGTACTGACAAATAAAAGCACACTGTCCTTGGTGGGAAAGAACTTTTTGTTTTGGAATTTAATCTCGGAAAGGAAGCTGGGATAAGGGGAAAGAACTCACCCCGCCCCCATCTTGAACCAGAAATGCCAGAAGCAAAAATTTCAATGCTGAAACTAAACAGCGTAGTTGACTTGCTTTTAGAATTTAAGAATTTAGGCAGCTTTTCAAGTTTGGGAGAATACTAAATTACTGTCAGAGGCTGTGGGACAACTTAGAGAGGTGAATGCACAAACTATTAAGGTTGGAAAGGCTGGGGTGCGAGGTTTGAAGAAAATACAAGGGAAAGTAAGGTTGGTCTATAATAAAAATGATACCTTGTGTGAATTGATTTGGGAAGTTTTGACGGTGATGGAGATGAAGCAGGAAAGGCCGGTAAAGCGTATGAGAGGCTACCATATGTGGTGGCAATGTAAAATTATTTAAAAAGCCTGGGATGTGATACATAAGGATTTGAAGAAAATGTTGAAAATGATTTTTGTTAAAATTGAAGCTGTGATTCTGGAAGCTACAGGACGTAATGGATTTACCATGCAAAAGACTTTGTTCCTGCATCTGAGAACATTAATTGAATTAAAACAGCCAGTTGGAGTTCCTGAACCCTTTTCAAAGGCAGCCCCATAGGGAGTGTTACAGTAGACCAGAAGGGATATAGCTAAGGCATGTGTCACTGTGGCCAAATCAGACTTCTCCAGGAATGGGCGCAGCTGGTGCACTAGTGCAAATGCACTCCTGTCCACCCCGGAGACCCGAGCAGACATGCTCATGGCTGAGTCTTGGAGCACACCCAAAGTGCAAGCCTGCATCTTCAGGGGGAGTGTGACCCCAATCCAGGACAAGCTGAACCCCTATTCCCTGTTCTGCTTTCTGACTGACCAAGAGCACCTCTGTCCTGAGTTTTAAGTTCCTGTTCTCAGTGGTCAACCAGTTGCCCTAAAGGCAGGACCAACCAGTTGCCCTCAGGCAGAACCAAAGCACAAGAGCAACACTCTCTCCTCCTGCAATTTCCAGAAGCTGGTATTTGGAAGTCTTGCTGCCTCCAGCCATGGACGCAGAGCACAGCCATTGTGGCTAGTTGCCATTGATCAAGACACACCTCCATTGTCTCAGAGCAAGTGGGGTTCAGTGCCGACGCCATTTGATCCACCGATGTCAGGGAATGGTCCATCTCCGCTTCTTCGTCCTGAATCACACCCTTCTTAGCAAATTGGTCAGAGTTTGGTGGTGCTTCCTCAGAGGCAGCTTTGCTTAGAGACCTGAAAGGGGACAGAGGGATAGTTCAGAGTTGTAATGGGACATTAGGACTGCTTGGCTGGGGTGGAATGCCTCACCCCAAGCACCTCAGTTAGCCACAAGGGACAGGCATGACTCCAGTGTTAAAAGAGCCTTCTGCATGGGCAGTGAGTGCTCTAACCACTTATCCCTCTCTTACCTAATGATTCAACTGAGAAAATAGAGAGATTGTGGGGGATGGGAAATGAAACCACAACATTTGTAGACATCTGTGATGGAACAGGGAGGAAAGCTGCTATATTTTCTTCAGTAAACATAGACCAGCCTAGCAGAGGCAGAGAGAAGCCTCTCCTAAGCAGGTGGTACATGCAGCCATCAATGCGATCCATTCTCCTTGTTAGAGACAGGCAAAAAGCCACTGACATGTGAGAGGCTGGTGCCACAGTTTGGTTCGACGCCTGGCTAGGTGCCACCAGCTCCAGACCACTTAGTAGGGTTTTTTGTGCTTTCATGACACAGGGGTAGATCCCAGAAGTGGTGGGAGGGGAGATGGGGGCACCCCAACCCAACATGTGCTCAACCTCTCACTTTTTCACGACGTGTCCGTTGCTCTCTGTGACTTGTGGCAGAGTTGTTATCTCTGAGGCTTTCTTGGCCACCTCCTTCTTCCCTTGCTTCTGTAATGACGTGTGGGCCTGCAGGGGAGAGGCAGAGAGGCCGTTACCTGCACACATCCACTTTGATGGAGGCTGCAACCTCCTGGTTTTAGAAAGGCTGCCCCACAGCTAATTCATTTTTAGCCCTGGACAACAGTGGGAAAGGATCCATTCTTCCCAGACAAGTTAAGAGGGGTGGAGAGGCAGGCAGGTTGCTAATGGCACCGTCACAACACAGGCAGTGGGTCACCCCAACCCTACCCCCAGGAAGAAGAGCACATACTTACATTGGTCATATCCCCAAATGCAGGACGCTTTCGGCAAGCCCCGGGGGGTTGGGGTCGCTTTGCCAGAGAGCTCAGCTCCTAAGATAAAGAGAGGTTAGCCAAAACAGGCCTGTGTTCAACAAGGGCCCTCACCTGAACTGCCTCAAACCACCCCTTCCCCTAAACCCAAAGCCTTGTCCTTGCAAACACAGACCAGGCAGGCAGGGCTGTGCAGTTCTCTGGAACAGAGCTAAGGGTATCAGTAGAAGGGCACATTCCTGTGTTCCTAAGCAGATGCCCCTATAAAGTCCACAAGTCAGGCTTTGAGCCAAGAGCCTTCCCCTGCTGCCCACCAGTGGTACACTGCCTCTGAACATGGAGGTTCTACCTATCCCTTCATAACTCACAACCACTCCATGAACCTGCTTGATATCTTTTTAGACCTCTGAGGTTTCCCCTCTCAACACATGCATAGCCAGCAATATGAGAATGGTTAGTGTCAGATTGGGACCAGGGTCCAGATCCTGCCTCTCCGGCTATCCTACCCTACAGGGTTGTTGTGGGGATTAAATGAGGAAGGAGAGAACCATGGACGCCACCTAGCACTCCTTGGAGAAAAATGTGAGATAAAGATGCAATTAAAACACACACACACACACACACACACACACACACAAAACAACACTGCAGAAATGGCCCAGAAGGGTGCTGCCCAGGAGCAGTCCTAGACAGACATCGCTTGATACACAACCTGCCCTCAAGCAAGAGATTGGGGTGGTAGGATGTTCATCACAGACAGAGCACCTCAGCATGGGGTGTGGGGAGAGTGGATGACGAGGCCTCCCTCCCCCTAAACTCACCTGCTCCGCTTCGGCATTATCCGCACCCGCAGTTGCTCCGTCCACTTGGGACGGCACGAAGTTGCGCGGACGTGGCATCTTCCCAACTAGAGAAGCCAATCTCTCCAAAGAAACCTGGGGATGCGGAAGAATGGAGGTTGAAATGCTAACCTCTTGGAGGGCAACACCCCAGAGGGGACTTCCTGCCGCCGCCCCCCCCCCCCGGAGCGCAGAGCCCCCCAGCAAGCCTAGTTTTGCCCCACGGGCGCAAGGACGAGGAACAGCGGCTGAGCGACTGCTCGGCTTACAGGGCAGGGGAGTCCCGATAGGAAAGACCTGGCAACAGCTGGGCACCCTGAAACAATGCGTAGTCAAGAAGGACGCTGAAGAGTTCAAGGGGGTTTGCCCGCAGAGCCGCAAGGGCAAGGCGTGCCTTGGGCATCCAGAGATAGCGGCGGTGGGGGCGGACTCATATCCAACTCCCAGGGTGAAAATTGGACGGGGATCCTTGCCCCCGCAGGAATCCAGCGGGGAAAGGCTTACCTCCCGGGGGACCCAGACCAGATCACCTGGTTACGTACCTGCTTTTGCTTTTTTTGCTGCTGCTCCGCTTCTTCCACTGCACAAAAATGCGTTTTTAAACATGCGACGTGGGTGGAATGGCGGCCTCTGATTGGCCCCCACAGCAGCCAATCTGAGAGCCGAAAATGCCCGCGGACGTTATCCAGAGTGGGCGGGGCGTGCAGGATTATTTTAGAATTTTTTAAAAATCCGGCTCTGGCAACCAATAGGAACGAGCGGAGCTTCGTCTTCGTGGGGCGGGGATGAATGGAAACGGGGCGGGCATGAGCTCCGCTTTCTTCCTCACTTCCTGATTGGCTAGAGGGAAGTCAGGAGCAATTTCGCCTTAAAGGGATAGCGGCGCGGAATTTGACGGAGAGCGAGTTTGCTCAGAGTAAGCGGGATCGGGGGCAGGGAGGGACAGGGCAGGATCGAAACTATGCTTTCTGTCACCCAGGTCAAAGACCCAGTTTGGCCCCCCACCCCTCCCCGGATGCGTCTTTGCGTCCATACACAAACAAACAAATGAAAGAACACCCCCCCAACACATTTATTCATAAATGGCATAAAAAGCAGGCAATATATAATTTGAATACAAAGGAATCCTAAGAAGTATTATGACTGTATGACCAAAGGGAAAATGAGCATCCCTTCCGGTAAAAGCAAATTGTTTGTCAAAAGTAGAACTTCCATGTGCAGCAATTGTCTATCTGTGGTCAGGTTTTTAATTGGATTTATTTGGTCACAGGATCGTTAAAAGATTATATTTCCATAAGGTCATACAAGACCCTCTGGTTTGCTTTTAAAATGTCTTCCCACCCCTCTTTGAGGCTTTTTTCCATCCACCCCTTGTGCAAACCCTTTCAATGAGTTTTGACGTGTAAATTTACTCCCGCGTAAGCTTCAAAAAGATTCATTTCAATTTTATTTTTGTTTTATTACTCATTTTAGGAAATGATAATTTTGTAGTCATTTTAGGTTCCATGTAAGGTGAAAGAGGGACGTGGGTGGTGCTGTGGCTTAAACCACAGAGCCTAGGACTTGCTGATCAGAAGGTTGGCAGTTCGAATCCTGCCAACCTAGCAGTTCGAAAGCACATCAAAGTGCAAGTAGATAAATAGGTACCGCTCCGGCGGGAAGGTAAACGGCGTTTCCGTGCGCTGCTCTGGTTCACCAGAAGCGGCTTAGTCATGCTGGCCACATGACCCAGAAGCTGTACGCCAGCTCCCTTGGCCAATAAAGCGAGATGAGCACCGCAACCCCAGAGTTGGCCACGACTGGACCTACTGATCAGGGGTCCCTTTACCTTTACTCAAAGTAAAAGAGGGACGTGGGTGGCGCTGTGGGTTAAACCGCAGAGCCTAGGACTTGCCAATCAGAATGCTGGCCACATGACCCAGAAGCTGTACGCCAGCTCCCATGTCCAATAAAGCGAGATGAGCGCCACAACCCCAGAGTTGGCCACGACTGGACATAATGGTCAGGGGTCCTTTACCTTTAATGTGAAAGAAATGGTTTTTGCGAGTCTAAAGTAGAAAATGCCCTTCGATTACAATCCTAATTCAGCCAGGCTGAACAGAGCTTGCGAGGGAACTGCCTCTGGCAGGAAAAATACTCACATACCCCTTACTTTTCTGTGTGTAGATCATGTATTACAGTGGTACCTCGGATTAAGAACTTAATTCGTTCCCTTGGTCCGTTCTTAACCTGAAACTGTTCTTAACATGAGGTACCACTTTAGCTAATGGGGCCTCCCGCTGCCACCACGCCGCCACCACACAATTTCTGTTCTCATCCTGAAGCAAAGTTCTTAAGCTGAGGTACTATTTCTGGGTTAGCGGAGTCTGTAACCTGAAGCGTCTGTAACCTAAAGCGTCTGTAACCTGAGGTACCACTTTATCTGTAAAATGACTCAGCCACAGCTATTTAAAATACATTCAAAGTTCTGAAGGGATCATAGAATTGTGGAAGGGATCTCAAGGATCATCTAGTTCAACTGATTCTCTTCCTCAGCTTCCCGCCCCTCCATCGTCCCTCCAGAATTTCTTTCTCACATAGTAGGTTGTGTGGCTTGTGGCAGGCCAGGCCCTGTGGTAAGTGCCCACCCCTGCGGTGTGGCGCCCCCTCTTCCCCCCCTAGCTATGCCTCTGAGGCTGAGAGCCTCCATGGTGCTCTTCTGGAGGCTTCACCCAGGGCAGAAACCCTGGCTAGACACCCCACCCCATCCCAGCTATGGCTGCAGAATGAGCCATGGTGTTTTCCCATTTGGGTGTTTTTCCAGGAGAAAGTTGACAGAAAAAGCATTTCTCCCTATTTCTTAACACTGGAATTTCGGGACATCCAATGAAATGGAATGTTGGAAGATTCAGGACAGATCAAAGGAAGGACTTTCTTTGTGCAGTGCAGTGTTAAACTGTGAAACTTGCTTCCACAGGAGGCAATGATGGCCGCTAACTTGGATGGCTTGAAAAGTGAATTGGGAAAATACATGGAGGAGAGGAACTCTTTTTAATAGCTCCTAGACATCATGGTAAGTATGTGTGTGTGTGTGTGTGTGTGTGTGTGCCCCCTCTGACCAGCAACCACTGCCGAATAAAGCTGACTAGTGTGCCTGTTACTTTAAGTTTTAAATAGCAAATACAGTCATACCTCATGTTACGTCCGCTTCATGTTACTTTCTTTCAGCGACCTGGAAGTACCAGAAAGGGTTACTTCCAGGTTTTGCCACTTGCGCATGCGCAGAAGCGCAAAATGACGTCACATGCATGTGCAGAAGTGGCAAATCGCAACCCGTGTGTGTGCAGACGCGCCGCTGTGGGTTGCACTCTTTTCATGTTGCGAACAGGCCTCCGGAATGGATTCCGTTCGCAACCAAACGTACCACTGTATAATGGGGAGAGGGTAAATCAGGATCACAACCCAGGAGGGGCTAAATCATTTCTCCTCCTGCTGCTGCCCCAAAGAAAATTGATCTCCTGAGGCTATTCCTGGACACAGCACCTACTTCACCACTCCTTCTACCACACCTAGTCCTAAAGCCCCTTCCCAAGCACCTCTTATTTACGTTTTTAATCTGAGACACCTTAGTTGCAAGTACTGTATGCAGTTAACTTCATGAACAGATTTGCCCTTTGCAAGGAGCTATAAGCCCAGTGATGAGGTTCAACCAACCAACCAATCAGTTTATTACAGCCAGCAATGATGAGATTCCTGACACTGCAGTCCTGAGGTTGCATGTTTTCTTTCCTGGCTGATTTATGTAGCAGTGGCCTGGTCCACACTTCTGTCACTGGAGAAGCATGTCTAAGGAAATACTGTATTGTAAACACAGTGAGAGGGATGACAAGGGCATTTAAACTCACTGTGGATGGCAATGTGACCTAGAATCATAAAACTGGAAGGTACCACCAAAGGTCATCCAGGCCAACCCCCTGCAGGAATCACAGGGAAAATCCACCACAGATGGCCAGCCTGTAAAAGATATACATTTAATGTGCATGAAGTGCTCTGTTTGTGTGCATTGTGTATGAAACTTAGTGCAGCTTTGTACTTGCAGAATGTCTGTTTTGCAGGGAGCTGTATCAAGTGCAAAGGAAGTGGAGAAAGATGCTTGTGTAGCTTAAAGCTGTAACAAGAGAGTGGAATATTTGTTTCTGTGCTACTGATGTTAAATTGATGGCGCATCCCTGGGAGTCGAAAGCAGAAACATTTATCCCAACAATTACATCTGTGGGTGGCTAAAAACTTGATGACTTAAAGAAAAAACATGAATCCCTTTGAATATGCTTGATAGTGAAAGATTCTGCATGTTTCTTTTCTTTTCTTTTCTTTTTATATTTCATTCTCATCCCGTACTTCTACCTGTTAACTTACTCTGATAAAGACTCTGGGCATATTGCCAGTACAAGAGGTTTGGGCACTCTTCCAGCATGTATATCAATCTACCACAATTCTGTTTTAATTAATTATTTTCATGGTTTTAATAGATTTTTATGTGTATACATTCAGTTTTAATTATATAGATGTCTAATTGTTTTTTTAATTATTCCCCTCCCCCATGTTTTTAGCTTTCTTATTTTTATCTGTAAGCCCTGTCAGGGAAAAAGGTGAGGTATGTATGAATAAATAAGAAAATAAATAAATGTTCCATTTCCAGTCTGAAAGCTTGTTTCATGCTTCCTTGCAATGTGACATTTTCCAAAAGTCCCTTTTATTTATACACCCTGATTGTGGCATCACTTCCTGGGAGTGCAATGCTGGTACAGTGCCCATGTTTAAAGAGGAACACATCAGAACTGTAAAAATAAACCTGGCTGCCCTTGTTCACTAGGCATGATCCCAAAGAGGGAGGGAGGGAGAAAATCAAGAGTGGAAGCTGTTCTGGCATGGTCCTTCCTGAGGGTTAAAAAGTAAACTCAGAAGTGCAGGATACATAGGACTCGTTGTTTGTAGCTCAGCTTCTGGAAGGGATTCCATGCAAATGAGTAAACACCTCTTTCTGTAGCCTGTTTTAAGCAACCAAACATAGAATGGAATAGCTTGTTGATGCTGGAACTTGGAACATAGCAGGGAGCTTTGCTGTAACCTTGCCATTGGTCTATCTTGCTTCATAGGTCTCCTCTCCTGATTACGGCAATAGCCCATGAGGATTTCAGGCAGGTGGTATTCTCAGCCCTGCCTGCCGGGGCGGAACCTGGGACCTTCTGCATGCAAAGCAGGTGTTCTGCCCCTGAGCTACATAGGCCCTTTCCCAGACCCACTGAGATTGCTCTCAAGGGAAGGGTGGCAGCATACAACACACAGACCTCCTCCGAGCCTTTGGAGTTGAGGAAGGTGCAGGAGATCGCCAGGGCAACCCCATCTCTGCTGCACCTAGGTTGGCAGGAGGGCTGGGTGCCAGAGGGCAATGGTGTCACTTGGACTGTCGCGAGTGCAGATGCAGAAGGCTGGTGATGACAATGATTTGCCCCTGCTGGATCAGGCCCTCTTACTCCAGTGTGTCATTCATTGGCAGAGCCAGGGGGCAGGCAGCGAAGCCATAGGGGTGTCTTTGCTAGTGGAGCCATAGAAGGGGTTGATTGCCAATCACGCACAATGCCCTGGGCCAAGTGTCCTCATGCCCTTCAGCTCAGCCTCCTCCCTTTCCACAAGACTGCAGCAAGCACATCGTTGTGAAGATCCCTGCTCTTGCCAGGCCTCCTCTGCTGAGCCTATGATCTTGATTTGCCCAGGAGCCCAGTGGGCAGATGACACTGGCAAAGGCAGTCCTGATGGCTTTGTGGGCTTGGCACCTCCCCCCCCCCTGCTTCTGAGAAGGAGGAGTGTAGGCATCTACTCTGCCCTTGGCATTGGACAGAAGTCCCCCCCTCCGGGGACAGGGGGCGGCAGTGAGAAGAGCTTAGCTGAAAATCTGATTAAAGCAGGAGTTTGAGGGCACTTCCTCTACTTTCCTTTTTTAACTCCAGCCCTTAAACTTTCTTCTTCGCCTCGGAGAGGGGAATGGCAAGCATTTGGATTAAGGGATTGCAGGGCTGTCTGCTTTAATTACAGCTGCCACCCGTGACTCTGGCGTCCTCTGCTGAACTCTTGCACAGAGTAGAAGGAAAAGGCCAGGTTTCCAAGGGTAAGTTAATGCGTGAGCCTGTTTCCTTGGTGCACCCATGTCTCCAGGCCCAGGGCTTACACATGACCAGGGGCACGGGAGTGGCTTTTCAACCGTGTATCGAGCATAACTGTCAAGTCCTTTCCCTGGGGGAGCACAAAGCCGCCTTCTCTCTTGTTCAGGTGAGCTGAGCAAAGAGGATCGAGGAGGCTGTATGGTCAGAAATTGTACCAGGGTGTGCAGGAGATCACAGCCTTCCAGGGTCAAGCCTGGAAGTGCCCCAGAAACTCTGATGTGAGAGCAGGGAAGTTCAGAGGGAAGAGAAGAAGGAAGGCGGCTTCTCTGCTCCGATGCTACTCACTCTTTGTCCTCCTGTCAACTCATACCCAGTCACCAAATTCTAAGCACAACAAACACCCACCCACTATCAAAGATGGTGAAGTTTCCTCCTTTGCTGCTGCCCAGGCCCCCTGAAGCTTGGGAGTCTGTGCGGAAGCTGTGTCTGCCCAGCTCCCGTTAAAGCTGCCCACCTGGACCACCTTGTGCTGTTCTGTGCACTTTTGTCTCTACTGTTGCTCTTTGTGGGCCTTACCTCTTCTGTCTCTTCTGCCCCACTTCTGCCTGCAGGTAAGCAGTGCCCACCAGCGAAAATAGGCAAATTGGTACCAAATGCATCTCTCATTGCCCTCACCTGGACCAGCCCTTTTAACAAATTCTTGGTGGAGAGAAATAAGGGCAAACGGAGGTGTGAAATATGCTTTATGAACAGCCTCCAGTAGCTGAAAACGGGGTGGGGTGGGTGAGCGTTTTGCTAGGAGCTCCCTGATAAAAACAGCATCTTTGTGTTCCAGCTTTTGGGGAGCTGCAGTACTTGGGTCTCTCCACTGGGTGACACCCTATGCCCACATTGGCTGCAAGAGCTTTTCAGGTGAAAATGTGTGCGTGGTTTTCAATTGTGCCTTACACGAGGTTCTCTCTCTCCCCGCTCCCCACATCTCCACCCCACTGCTACCCAAACTCTCACACTACCCACCATTACTACTTCTTCCACATCATGACAGGGTCTGGTTCTTGCCTTTCTCTGGAGGAACAGCAGCCAGCTTGACCAAGGGAGTGAGGATGCTTGCTTCTTCTTCTGCTGCAACATCTGGAGGGTTATTGTGTTGCAGTAAGAAGAAACAAAGCAATTTGAAGCTGGTGTTCAGCAGGGTTTGTAGGCAGAGGATGGGCTGGTGTTGCCTTCCCGGAGTGAGATGCAATTACAGGGTGCTCAGGTAGCAGGCCACAGAGACGCCCCCCTAGCCCTGACACATGCGGCTTCCAGGGAACCCCAAACTTTGTGCTGTTCGGCCCAGCTCTGCCCTGAGAGCTAAGGGCAGAGCTGCACACAGTCTGAACTCCTGGAATTAAACTGAAAGCTTTGTGGACACTCTGTAGGTCAAGCCGACAACTCCCACCTTCCTTGACCATGCTGGCTAAAGGGCCTTGTCTTCCAGAGAGGCACAGCCCCTGCTCCCCACAACTAGCGGGGCTGATGTAGCCCAGCCCGAGTGGGTGTTCAGCATGGCCCATGTGTGTTCCTCTTCCTCCTCCTCCAGAGAGAGAAGGGGTTGTCTCAACTAAAGATAAGGGCCTGCTACTCTTTTCTGATCGGAGGCATCACTGCATTAATGACACTTAATGACGTCTGATTTCCCAGATAAAAATGTATTTGTTTATAACGGGGCTCAGGAATCAAAGCTCAGGGATCAAAGCAGAGCTGTGTTGCCTTTTGCCCTTCCTGTTGCTGGGGCGGGGAAGAGAAGGTGCCCCCTCACACTCAGGGATCCTTTGGTTGTCTTCCCTTGGAACAGTGGCAACGTGGTTGGAGCCACCCTAGGCAGCAGCTGCTTGGACTCTGCTCCTTGCTTGGAGCGGAGCGTGTAGAAGACCCAGAAGAGAGATGTTTAACTTGTCTTGTGTGCCACCTTGGGATTCTCCTGGTTCCTCAAATGTTCCTGCAATCCCAGACAATGACCCCCATTCCAGACACTCCAGGCCAGCCTAGTGCAAAGTTCCTTGATGGAAGGGAGAGCAGGGAAGGAGAGCAGAGCAGAGCAGAGAGAGATCAAGAGAGAGAGAGATCTAAAAGGTTATTCTTAGCAGCCCAGGTGGGTGAATGTCGCCAGGTAGCTTTTGCTGCTGATGATCTGCCCCATTCATTCCACCCACCCCACCTCTTACGAGATGTTTCTGCCCTTCCAGCTCATTGATCACAGCCCCTCTCTCAGCACCATCCTGTTCCCTTCTGGCATGGCTAATATTTGGCTCCAGGGACTCCAGCCAAAACACTCTTATGGGCTGATGCTGCCTATTGCCCAAAGTGAAGGGGGGGGGTGATGGTGGGCCAGAGAACAGCCCTTTCCCTCCCAGAGAGACACTCTCAGGAAGTGACCGGGGCCTTCTTGAACTCTGTTGTCAGCCTGGTTCCAAGGAGTCCACCCAGTCTTTCCCTGTGCTTGTTTTTTGCCTTCTGCTCAGGCTTGGAGTAATCCTGACTGGTGCCCAGGACTTGTCACACAAGAGCCCGTTCCCATCATTGCAGAGGAATGGTGAAACCTCCAGAGCACCAGTGATGCTACGGCATGTGGGGGACCTTCCCACTGGCTGCAATATTTACATAGAATCATAGTTGTAAGGGACCCTGAGGATAATCTAGAGGATCATCTTTTCTGCTTTCTCAGAAAGTCAGAAAGGGCTGTAGCTTCGTGGCAAGCATGAACCCCTGCTGCCTGTTATTTCAGGCCACTGTGAGTTAGGTGGCCTGTTGGTCTGACTCAGGAGAAGGCAGCTCCCTTCCCACTTCTGCCTGCAAAGGAATCTGACCTCAGCACAAGCCACGGGGCAGCCTTCTCCATACAGCACCTGAAGGCAGCAGGCCAGTGCTCAGGGTGAAGGTCAGGCAGGGTGGCACCTGCAGCTGCACCTGCTCAATTCCCATCAGCACCTGCCACTTCAGACTGCCTGCCTTTGTTGTAAGGGAGACAGAGGAGGGATGTCTTCCATGCCCTACACTCCCTAAGGGAGCATCTTGGCCACTGCTGTCTCTGCTTCAGGCAACATGGGCTACAAAGTCCCCTGGAGCCAGCTTTCAAGTCCCTGCTTGGCTACGGTGGCACTTTAGTCCCATCACACTCTTTCGTGTGAGACTGAAACACAAGCAATGAACATAAGAACGTAAGAAGAGCCTGCTGGATCAGGCCAATGGCCCATTGGAGCACAGGAGCCCTCTCCCCTCCTGTGGTTTCCAGCAACTGGAATTCAGAAGCATTACTTGTCCCATCCTCTTAAAGTAAGGTTACCAGATTTTTTCAATGAATCTGGGAACACTTTTCAACTTCAATGGATTTTGTATGGGGACTGATTTGTAAATCCGGGGACTGTCCCCAGGAAACGGGGATGTCTGGTAACCTTATTTTAAAGCCATCCATACTGATGACCCTCACTGCCTCCTGTGGGAGGCAGTTCCATAGGTTAACGAAGAAGGACTTTCTTTTCTCTGTCCTGCATCTTCCAGCACTCAGCTTCCCTGGAGGCCAACCAGTCCTAGTGTTAGGAGATAGGAAGAGGTCAAGGGCAGCAAGTGACCCACCAACAACCACTTTCAAGCTGTCTCCCCTCTTGCCTCTTCCGGGAGCAGCAGAGGGTCTATGCATTGTCTTGCATAGGTCTATGTATTGGGGCAGGGCCTCGCCCTCTGCCCCAGTGGGATTCAAGCACCTTGGTCTCTGTTTACTCTGTTATGCCCCTATTATCTGGGGCATTCCAGAGGCAGCTTTGACTGTTATCAAGGTTGGTGTGGGAGTCATGGCAGTGAACTTCATGCCCCCTCACCTTCTTATGTTATTTTATGGTTGGGAATCTTTGAAATCAGCCGACTCCTGTGTGTCATTAGGAAGCCTGGAAGGGAGAGGCTTTGGGAAGTGGCTGGCTGCCTGGCATAGAGGGGTCACACAGTTCGTGGCAGTGCCAGGCAATTGCTGCAAACCACCCGCCCCCCGCCTGCTTCCCTTTGCAGCCAGTGTGCACAATGGTTCATAGAAAGCAACAAATTTAAGTAGAATACTAGTAGCCCCAACAGATAATACCAGTGCAATGCAACATTTGACAGTTTGCCAATTAGCAGTTCATTGTAAAGCATATCATACATTCAAAGCACATGACTTTCCCCCAAGGAATTAAGGGAACTGTGATGTACTGCTGCAATTCCCAGCACCCTGAACAAACCACGGTTCCTAGAATTCTCTGGGGGGAAGCTGTGCACGTTGAGTGTATGGTGCATGCACCATCCGCTGCACTTCTTGTCAAGTCTGACCACCGTTAAGTTTACTGATGATTTTCTCTGCTGCTCTAGACCTTGGCAAGGCTTTTTACTAAATGCCAGAGGCATAAGCTAGAGGCTGGCGAAACTGGCAACTGGTGGTGGTGGGGGAAATGCAGACCCAAAAATCACCGTTGGAGATTGACTGGGAGAGATCCTGCAACAATTGGCAGGAGAGGAGAGAAAGTGCTTTCAGGATATGAGTCTATCCTGCTGGGAGATCTGAGAGTAAACCCTATTGAACTCCATGGGGCTTCTTTCTGAGTAGGCTTGCAGAGGATTGCGTTGTTGGCATTGCTGATGCAACGCTTTGCGAGCCTTGCCCAATATATAGGTCGAGGTGCACAGGGGCGGGTTGTTACTTTGCAAGTATTTTGGACTGATGCACACTGGAAAACTTGCTTTCAGAAAATAAACTGCACCCCAAAATAGTTCAGTTAGCAAAGGACTCTGCTTGTGTGCCAGTCTACAAGGCTTGCCAGATTTTCAAGTACTTGGGCCACCTAAACTGTAGTAATTTCTAATGTGGCTACTGTGGTAAAAAGAGGGGTATCAGTGCACTGATACCCCTCTTTGTCAAGGAAGCAAAGGACTCCAGGAACACCTCTGCCAGTCAGTGTAGGCAGTACTAAGTTTGATGTACTAAGAGTTCGACATTCCCTGTCCCAGGCGGCAGGGGTAGGGGTGCAATGCAATGAGCTCTGGCATAGGTGCCAACGCCATGGGGCCCTGGTCCATTTGGCTCCCCAATAAAATATTTAGGGACACTGCCCCTCAGTATTTTCTGCAAATTGATGCCTCCCTCCCTTCTTTGGCAGCCACCTCCCCCCCCCACCGACAACAACTGCCCTCTTTTCCTGGCTTGCCCTCCTCCAATATTTTGTTCAAATTTGCACCTATGAGCTCTGAGCAGCTGGCTAGCCTTGCACCCGTGCTCTTCCTTGGGAGATTCCAGGAGGTCCCAGGAGGCCTGGCTTTCATGCACCTCCCTATCAAATTGGGCCCTGAATGTGTGTGTGTGTTCAGTTCTGAACTCTACCCCTCCCTGCCACCACCCAAAGCCTCAAGTCCCCCCTGGGTCCCTCTTCGTGTCCTGGTTTTTGCTCCCTCCTCTTGCCCCATTGATTCAGTGCTGCCTGTCTTGACACTGATGCTTCTTTGAAGCCCACAGACCAGGGCTCTCTGGCCCAACCACAAGGACTGGCACTTTTGCTGCCCCAAATCAGAAGCACCCAATCAGCCAGTCTCTCTCCTGTCAGGTTCTTTATTGTGAAGCCAGCCCCTCTGCCAAAGCCACGCTGCACCCACCCACCCACCCACCCGCGGATGAGAGGCACAGCTCTTCAAAGGCAGAAGCCCAAATGGACATCATGAGATCTTGCTATGAGCACGCTGTGGTCCTCTTCAAAATACTCCAACAAGGGAGACATTCTTCCCACTTCATGGGCAGCCTGGTCTCACCACGATGGGCTGTGATATGTGTCGGAGAACAGCTGCTAAGCAGTGCAAGGGCCCATCTGAGGCAGCCTCAGCCCCATACACTGTGTGACCTGGTATTTGGTTTTCTGTTGCGCCATCATTAGTCACTGGTGAACTTCCCCTGGTTCCTGAAGCCAGCAGCCATGCAGGTCCCAAGAGGCACAACATTTTCCTCCCCCACAACTTTCCAAGTTCCCTAGGTATCCCTCAGGGGGGGCATCCAAGACCCCACAGATCCGCATACATTTGGGAGACAGCCACTGAGTTTTTGGCAGGTGCCGTAGCCATGTCCTCATCTGCTCCATGTTCAGCACCAGCAACTTGATGCTTCAGAGATGTGGACTATGGACACCTTGCTTGATTCTTCAGGGTGCAGAGAGGCTTTTACCAAAGAAGATTCAGCTCTGAGTTCCTCAAAGAGGCTGCAGCTACCAGGCTGTTTGCAAGCTGCACCCATGAGAAGTGCCTCTGGTGAGTTAGGGAGGAAATAGGCCCTTAAGGAAGAAGCTGTGTCCAGGGAAGAACAGCAAGGGTGGGAAAGATGAGCCCAACTGCCTGCCTCCTTACCTCCATCCAAGCAGGCAACAGGATCCTTGCCCAGGGGCCCCCAGGAAGGTGTGCAGCACCCCAGCACCCTTAGACGTAGCCTGTCAGGTTATAAGCATTGAACTCGCTCTTAGCCTTTGGAGAGGTAGCTGGCACTGGTTGGCTCCTGCCCACCATGGTTCGAGAACGGTAAGGGCTGTAATAGGTGGCATGTGGGTCTCGGGGTGGGCAGGAAGCGCAGAGGATAAAGCCCCCAATGAGAGACACCAGGGAGGAGAGGACGCCCAGGTACAGGGACTCCCCAAGCTCAAACTTCATGCTGTCAGGAACGATGGGGTTGTAGAAGTCACGGAGCACCACGTGGATGTTCCACACCACAGGGATGAAGCAGAGGAGCCCCCCGAGGACAAAGGCTACCCCACCTGCCACCGCCACCTTGTCCTTGGCTGGGGAGCCTTGCGAGAAGATGGTGCACCTCATCCCCACCACGCAGATGATGGAGGCCAGCAAGGAGACAGCGATGGAGGAGGACATCATTGCCTGGGCTGCCTGGATGTCAGTGGGCAGGTTGAGCAGTGAGCTGTAGACGTCACACTGGGTGATGCCTGTGCTGTAAGTGGCGCACTCCATCCAGAGGCCTTTGGAGAAGCCAACCGCCGTGACGATGCTGGAGCCGATGTAGGAGCTGGTCCTCCAGCTAGGCAGCAGGGTGGCCACAAAGGCACACAGCAAGCCCAAGAGCCCCAGGGCATAGCCCACCAGCTGGAGGCCCACAGAGACCATTTCCTCTCCCTCTCTTGCTGAGAGCTGCCTTTTCTGTGCCTGCCTAGCCTTTGGTGAGAGGCTGGCGTTGGCTGCCGTCTCCTTAGTCTCTCTTCTGCTGCTGGGGCTGCCAGGAGGTCCGTGTCTGCTGGTCTTCTTGTGGGGGAGAAAAGGTTATCTAGGAGGGAGGGAGGGAGGGAGGGAGGGAGGGAGGAAACTACATTTGGTTAATGATTGACTGGTAGCTTCTGGGAAATGCCAAACGCCCTTTTGATCCCTGTTATTAGTAGAAATCACATTTGAAAAACCCCAATAATGCTAATAATAAGCAGGGTGAAGGGAGAGAGAACAGCAGCCAGCTATGATGGTTCCTAAAAGTAAGAGATGCAGATAATGGGAGAGGGGTGGGGTCTCACAGAACCCTCCCCACCCTGCCATTTCTGCTTTATCCCAGGCTGCTGGGTCAGCATCTGACAACCGAAGGGGGTGGGATGGGGGACAAGTGGTGGGGGAGCAGGGAATGCAACCAGCCTGTGAGGAGGAATTGCTCCCTTCTGCGCCTCTTCAAGAAGCCCCATTTTGACACTGCTGCCTTCTTTCCCAAGAAGAGCCCTGCTGTAGCTGGATCAAGCAAAAGAGAGCCCATATAGTCCAGCATCATGTTCTGACAGTTGCCAACCAGATGCCCCTGCACAGGGCCTGAGCACAGCAGCTACACTCTGCCCATATGTGCTCCGCAGCAACTGGTCTCTGACACTGGAGGGAGAAGGTAGCCATTGTGGCTCGTAGCCACTAATAGTCATGTTGCCTGCTTCTCCTCATGGGAGATAAAGTTTTGTGCTCAGGTTCCAGACCTTCCTCACTTTATTTTCAGCCATTGTTGCATCAATGGAGTTTTATTAGGCAAAGGCAGTTGATTTTTGGGGTGGGGCGGGGCTGAGGGGCTTTGCTGACTGCAGGGTAGGAGGGGGAGTTTTGCTGCTCCACTGCTGACATGTTTCCCTCCCCAAATCTGCTGTTTGCATTTCAGTGGGGTCTTTCACTTGGCACCAGTAGAGGCTTCCTAACAGCTCCAGTGGGTATGTTTTGTCCAGACCATCAGGTGAACTCAGGGAGCTCCCTAAAAACGTGACGCAGACCATCAGTCCATCCAGATTCTAGGATAGTCTTGTCTATACCAGCAGTGACCAACACCCTGCCAATCTGATGTTTTGAACTAGGACTCCGATCAAGTCAGGATAGCCCAAAGGGGAGGGGGGGCTGAGAATTGTAGCATCATGCTGGCAGACGGGTCTTTCCCAGCCCCACCTGGGGACTGAACCTGGGACCTTCTGCATACAGAGTAGCACTGGCCCCAAGGTGGCTCAGCTATTTACAGAGCAAAAAGAAATGTGCACAGCAGGTCATTGCCTTCACACAGTAAACATCATGCTTAGTTTGCTCCTGAGAACTGCAGTATTGGTGGGGTTGGCATTGTATGGAGCACTGTGGCAAATGCACTGTTTTCTAGGGTACCAAAACAACAGAAACATGAATTTTCATGGTGGTACGTAAGAATCTAAGAGGAGCCCTGTGAAGTCAGATGCACTAATGGGAAGTCCACAAGCAGGGCATGAGGTGCTTCTGATCATGAAAGCATACCCTCCAAGTGTCCCGATTCTCCAGGGACAGTCCTGGAATTGCAGACGCCACCCTAGTTTTTTATTTGATCCCAGAATGTTCCAGTCGTCCCCCCCCTGTTCCACGTCTCAGAGAACGAAAGTGGTGGAGTGATCTGGAACACACACACCATTTTTGGAAACAGGAGCCGTCCCCCCCCCCCCTCTGTGTATGTAGGTGCAAAGCGGACTTTTGCTTATACTGAAAATAAAATACCTGCACAAAATGAAGGAAATGGTGAAGCTGGCAAAAAAAACCCTTCCTATAATTTTGAAGGAAAATGTAACCAATCCACTTTTAATGCTTCTGATGCATTAAAAAATATACATGCTACTCTTAATGTAGTTTCATTAACTTTTTCTGGGCATCAGTGTCTCCCAGCACCAACCATTCTCTGAAGTCATGTTCTGGTTTGGGGCCTCACAGGGCTCCAGCTTTTGTCCCAGAAATCCTCTTAGACTCCTAGCCTCCCCCCCCCCACGCACTCTCTCTCTCTCATGCTCTCTCTCTCTCTCTTTCATGCCTCCCCCACCCCCCAGCTTTCCTTGCCTGCCTCAACAGGTCTGGGGGTTGGTCCTTGAGCAACGGGGAAATGTCTGCAGGGTTCAGCCCCCTTGGAGCTTTGCCCTTCCTAAGGGACAGATTTATCCCCTTTTCTCCACACTTTCTCCAGGCTGCTCTGGCCTGCTACAGGTGACTCACATGATAGCTGCCTCCAGGTACCTGAAGGGTTGTCAGTCATGCAGGTGACAGGTCAGCATCCTCTTTCTTCTGTTGCCCCAGAGGGCAAGGGCAAAACCAGTAGGAAGGAAATGGCAGGGGAGCAGATTTCAGCAGAATGTTTGGAGAAAGTTTTTAGCACCAAGTGCTGGGACGGAGGCTGCCTGTCTCAGAGACGCTAAGCTCTTCTTTCTGCTGCAAGCATTTTAGCAGCGCTTGTGTAGCTGCCTGTCAGGGATGCTGTAGCTGCACTGAGCAGGTGGAGCATGGAAATACATTAGATGGCTTCTAAAGGACCTTCCAACTTATAAATAAAGGTTCAAACTGCCTGGCTGGATCAGACCAGTTTCTGCCTTGTCCAGCATCCAACCATGGTGTTTTTAGGAAGCCCACAATTGGTGGGCGTGAAGACAAGCCAGTGGCTAGCCACCATGCCTAATAACCTCATCCTCCCCCTTCCCTCACCAAGTCATTGTTCTAACTCCCTTTAGGAGGCATCTAAGCCCATCATCATGTCTCAGGGCAGCAGCCACTCTCATTGCTGGCCACCTGAGGAAGTGAGATTCTCCTCGTTGGCACAGACAGGATCCCTGTAGGCCAGAGGGTGGCCCAGGAGGGAAGAGGAGAAATTAGAGCTATTTCTGGAGGGTCCCTCATAGCCCCTGCCTCCAACTCACTTGAGAACTTCAGTGGAGTGAGGAATGAGGAATGAGGAAGTGGGGGGGTGTCGGGTCTCAGGGGAGACAGACAAGGAGGTGGGCGACACATGGCTCTGGGAGACTTACCAAGGGAGCACCAGAGCTGCAGCCCCCAAGACGCCTGGGTGCCCACGGTCGGACATCGGCTGTGGCAGCTGAGGGAGGGTGCCTCAGTGGATGAGGGAGGAGAGGGCTGGGCCCAGAGGGTTAAGGGCTGCCTGATTGTTCACTGCTGCTTTGCCAAATCCATCTGCAAATCGTTGCCTGGGTCAGAGGCTTAGTCCAGATCAGAATTAAACCCTTTAAGGGCTATAAAAATCGAGGAGCCACCAGACCTCCCCTCCCCTCCCCATTACTTGTGTTTAGCTGCAGTGAATTTTCCTAGACTTCCTGGGGGACAGGAAAGAGGAGGCACCATCTAACTTTCTTGTGAAAAGACAGGCATGAACAGCCCATGATCAGGGGAAGGGGCCCCTCCATTGTTGGGTTGAGTTGTTGGGTTTGAGTACAGTGCCCATAGCTGTTAAATCTCCAGGAACAGGGAGTAATGTTTGTTATTTACAGAGGGGGTTCTTGCTCTGTGCCAGTAGAGTGGGCCCAGCAGTCTGGGAGGAGAATTCACAGAGGGGGAGCAATTTTCCCTGGTATCATTCTTCTTAGGCTAGTGAAGAAGCCAAGAGGCGTGCATCTTTGTTCCCAAAAGACAGAGTCCATTTTCTCCCAGATGTGAAGGGAGGAGGGAAGCCAGAGAGAAAGAGATGGAAAGACAGTGTTCTGTGTATCACAAGTTGCCACATTTGCCTCGCCAGAAATTGGCAGCATGGCAGGGAATCTAGCAATTCTAAAGTAACAGTCAGGAATAGCTGTGGAAAGGTTGCACAAGTGTTTTCATGGTTCTTTGACCATGGGCTGTGAACAGTTGTCTCTGGGGGTGTCTTTGAGGTTCTTTGGAGCCAGGTAGTGTTTCCACATTGTCAGTGTCAGGAAGTTTGACCTGCAACTGTGGGTGCAGCCAGTGATGTCAAGACTTGAGGGGGATAGCTCAGAGCCAGTGGATTCTGATCCATATCCCTCTGGTACTGGATGTTTGCTATATATTTCTCAATAGAGTAGACCAGATTAAGTTACTCTGTTAGAATCTTGAGTAGGGTTTGTAAGTAGTAGCCTGGAGTGGGGCTGACACACGTTTTTGTTATTTGTAAGGTAAAGGGACCCCTGACTATTAGGTCCAGTCGTGACTGACTCTGGGGTTGCGGTGCTCATCTTGCTTTATTGGCTGAGGGAGCCGGTGTACAGCTTCTGGGTCATGTGGCCAGCATGACTAAGCCACTTCTGGCGAACCAGAGCAGCGCACGGAAACATCGTTTAGCTTCCTGCCGGAGCGGTACTTATTTATCTACTTGCACTTTGAGGTGCTTTCGCACTGCTAGGTTGGCAGGAGCAGGGACCGAGCAACGAGAGCTCACCCCGTCGTGGGGATTCGAACCGCCAACCTTCTGATCGGCAAGTCCTAGGCTCTGTGGTTTAACCCACAGTGCCACCCGTGTCCCTTTTTTGTTATTTGTAACAGAATCTGAAGAAGTGTGCATGCACACGAAAGCTCATACCAAGAACTAACTTATTTGGTCTTTAAGGTGCTACTGGAAGGAATTTTTGTTTTGTTTTGACTATGGCAGACCAACACGGCTACCTATCTGTAACTGGAACTATTGTCATTTGTAGTTATTGTTTTAAGAGGTCATCCTCAAGACCAGAGAAGCTGAAGTGCTTTGTACTGTATATAGTGACTGGTCCAACTTGCCTGACTGGGAGCCAGTGTCTAGTATGGCGTTTCAGTTTGGCAATTCCTTGGTGTGGTAGAAGTTCAGGGAGGAAACTGATTATTGCTGGTGTGTAACCAAATCTCTTAGTTTTTCCAGAGACATGCTCAACTGATTAAAATGTTGGGGTTTGCAGTGCATGATGTGTACATGGTCATGGTTCCTACTGTTTTGGTAAAAATGAGAGGGGATGTTGGATATTATCTCTGTGCGTGAGAGAATCATTTGTTCCAGAAATGGAGAAGAAGTTTCAAGAAGCAGCAGAAGGCTGATATTGTTTTGTCTATGCAAGGATGTTTTCTGTGGGAACTGTTCTCTGGACATGCGCAGTGTGACAGGAAGTACTGATGACGGTTCTGTGTAACTTGTGACTTGCTGTGAATCTCTTGCTTGTACCTTGCAGGAAGCAGACAGGGACTCTTGGACTCTTGTTGGATTCTAAACATGCCTTGACCACAGCATTGGTGAATGTCTGTATATACTGTATTTGCTACCAATATGCTTTTATGCCTGTCAAGTAAACTTCTACAGTTGACTGAATCTTATGGCATCCACGAGTGTTTATTGCCTACTGCGTATACCTTCAGCCCCGAAGATGCTTTCATGGAAGGAGCTGCGTTGAGATGTAATTGTGTTCAGTATGAATACTGGCACACACATGCAACAAAAGTGATACTGGACCCAGTCCTTCTAAATCATCCATCAGAGGTTGATGGATTGATCCAACACATTGTACGTCCTAGTTCATAATTTTGCTTATTTCTGTAAATGCCCTTTTCCAAAGTGGTTGCACTGATTCACATGTCCACCACATGTGGAAAGTTGTGCCAATCGCCTTGCACCCTCTCCAGCATGCCGAGGATGCTTTGTCTATATACCGTAGCTGAATCCAGAAACTCCAAGTGCCCCTATTTTCCGCTTTGATCCCAGAATGTCCTGCTTTTCCTTAAAGGTAAAGGTAAAGGTAAAGGGACCCCTGACCATTAGGTCCAGTCATGACTGACTCTGGGGTTGCAGTGCTCATCTCGCTTTACTGGCCGAGGGAGCCGGCATACAGCTTCCGGGTCATGTGGCCAGCATGACTAAGCCGCTTCTGGTGAACCAGAGCAGCGCACGGAAACGCTGTTTACCTTCCTGCCGGAGCGGTACCAATTTATCGACTTGCACTTTGACGTGCTTTCGAACTGCTAGGTTGGCAGGAGCAGGGACCAAGCAACGGGAGCTCACCCAGTCACAGGGATTCGAACCACGACCTTCTGATTGACAAGTCCTAGGCTCTGTGGTTTAACCCACAGCGCCACCTGCTTTTCCTTAGGATATCCCTATTTTCATCGGGGAAATGTTGGAGGGTATGGAGTTATCCAATTCCCAAGCCATCTGAAGGCAGCCCTGTATCATAAAGTTTTTAAATGTTTAATGTTTTATTATGTGTTATATATGTTGGAAGTGGGTGACTATAAATAGTAACGTTGTTGTTGTTATTGATGAATAGGACGTCCTTATTATCATCGGAGAAATCTTGGAGGGTATGTGATTCTTAGAGGTGTTAGATGCCACCTACATATTAAATTGAAATAGTTTTCTCTAATGCGGGTTGATGTTGAAGAGGGTGGGGTTGTCGCTATGATATTCCAGTTTGTTTCTTCAATTTCTATACCTAGGCAGAGCCGTAGCTAGGTGATCTTGCACTCCTGGCAGAACCATTCAGATTGCGCCAGAGTTAGCTCTTCTTTCCATCTCTCCTCCAACCCCCTTCCTCTACTCATTCAATTCACCCTCTATTTAAAACCTTTTCTTATGAGGCAATAATCAATATTTTTATTTATAGACATATTTATGGACATATTTTAGCTGATTTTGCGTGCCCCCTCCCTTGCTTGTGCCCCTGGCGGGGCCCCACTTCACCACTCCCTAACTATGGCCCTGTACCTAGTCCTTTGTTTAATAGCCAAGCATTGTCCAATAGCTAGGCCAGTATTTTGTACAAAATGGACGATTTTAGTACAGTCATTTTCAGAATCAGTTTTTCAAATGGTGTCAATGGTCTAACTGCTTGAGATTTAACTGTTGAATCTGAGATAAAATATATCACCTGATAGATTAATAGCCAATTCATACTACATCCTTCCTTTCTTCCGAAAATTTCCCCTGCGGTAAGAGAAATATCATTTTCATAGAAGTGTACCAATCTATATGGGTCTTTTTCTTTCAATTTCATATAAATCAGTTTTTTATCAGGTGCATAGAGAGGGGTGCAGTGCAAAGGGAATCAATTGTGATGTAGGTGGTGTTAATTTTGATATCTAAAATCACCAGAAGACATTTAATTCTGCTTTTGAAAATGGAGTTGTTAATATTTCTAAGCTAGTTTTGTTACGAATCAAGACTGGGATACCAGGTATTCTGTGTTGCACAGGTTTATCAAATTCCAATTGTATGATACAATTTTTATCCAAATCTTCTCTTTTACAATATTTATCATACTAATAACATGTTGTATATGGGCAGCATCATGATCTTTGCAAATGTGGTAGACCCATGCCCCATCTCTAGCGGTGTTGATATAATACAATCAGTGCTATTTTTCTAGAAAAAGAGGTGCCAGAACTCACTACGACTCCTCCCTTGGTCTCCTATAATGGCAACAGAGCCTACCTGAGAGGTGCCAGAACTGACTTCTAGTGAGTTCCAGCTGAAAAAAAAGAGCCCTGAATACTGTTAATCTCAGCCTAGGTTTCTTGCCTTGATGAATAAAACTTAAAATCATTTTTTTGCCATTTCTTTAGAGTCATTGTTGAAATACATATATGCAGAGTTTGAAACAAGAACAATTTATGTTGGTAATATCATCATTTAAACTGACGCTACTCTTCCCATACAGGAGACAGATGTCTTTGATCATATTTCAATTTTTTTTTATGGTTTTCACCATTGGTAAAAAATTAACTTTAAATAATTGCATCTGTGCCTTTGTGATGTTGATTCCAAAATGTGAAATATATTGTAGGCCAAGTTTAAAACTTGTTTTAAATTGGTATAATTTTCAAAGTTCATTTTAGATAATAATTGAAAGAAACATTTCCAATGAACTTTGTTGAAAGCTTAGTGGGCATCTAGAGAGGTTATTACCTCGAGGCTTTTCCATAACACACTGCATTTTGCATTTTGCATATACAGTCTGTAATATGTCTATTTTTAACAAATCCTGCTTCATCAGTGTCATGCACTGGTTGGATGCAGAGGAATGGTGGGAGAAACCAGTTGGGGAACCCCCAAGGGAAGAAGGCTCAGAGGCGGGAGAATGGTTGTGGGGCAACAGAGAGGGAAAACCCTGGGAAGAGGAGGTGTCAGAAGCTGAAGAGATAACAGGGCTTAGTGAGGTGGGCGAGTTTGCTGCAGAGAGAAGTCCAGAATCAGAGGCAGGAGCTGGAACAGAAGAATAGGATAAGGGAGGCCAAGAGGCAGAGAGGAGTCAGGCTAGTGAAGAGTCATGGGTGTCTCCCCCTCCTGCAGTGACAATCTCGCCTCCTCCCTAGTCTCCCAGAACCAGTAGAGACATGAAGAGGGCAGAGAAGAGACTGGTGACACACAGTCTCTGATTGCTTGTGGGGGAGGGAGAGAAAGCCTGGAGATGTGGGGACTTAGGCAGTTGTGGCGATGGGGGGAACATCAGTCTCAGCTACTGCTTTGTGGGGGCAAGAGTTACCGGGGATGAACTGCTGTGTCATTAGGCATGACACTCCGACATGTCTGAGCAGAATTTATTTATTACTACTTCAAGGAATTCTTTTTGAAATGAGCTCTTGGTCTTTTCAAGTTCTGTCTTCTTCAAATGAAATATTTACGAGCTCAGTTGGTAGAGCACAAGACTCTTAATTTCAGGGTCGTGGGTTTGAGGTGCATGTTGGGCGGAAGGTTCCTGCATTGCAGGGGTTGGACTAGATGACTCTCATGGTCCCTCCCAACTCTACAATTCTGTTATTCTATGTGGAGAAATCCAAATGCTGTACTGACACCTCTTTTTGTTTTGGAATTTCCAGAAGCTTGTAGCAGGGTTGTATATTTTGGGGGTTTCTTCATTTTTGTAGTGTCCCTACACATAAATCATTATACATTTGAATTTTCTGCCCTTCCATGTTCAATTCTATTGTTTCTGTTGCTGCTTTCATAATTGCTTCTTTTCAGAAATAATGTGCAATTTTTGCTAATATATAGCACGGTTGATGCTGTTATATTGCACGGTTGGGAGGTGGTGCTAAAACCTTATGTACTCTCTTCACATTGTTTAAATTCACATTTAAGATTGGAAACTGCTGATTTAGCCAATTAACAAAAAAGACTTTTACTGTATATCTGCTTTCTCAATGCCTTCCAGAGTGCCTTTAAGTTGTAAATTATTTCATCTACTTGTATCTTCTAAGAACTGCATACAAAGTTGTTGGTCTGATGTTGTTTTAGTGAATCTCTTAATGGCAGATTTGTTGCTTATTCCTAGTACCGAAACCTCATTAGCTGAAGCAGACAATTAAGTAAATTTTGTAGATAAGTATTTCAGTTCCATTTTGATTTCGTCTCTGAAGTCTTTGAAGGCTGCATTCCATTCCGGTGCTAAATCTTTTTGAAATTGTTTTAAGAGGTCCTGGAAAGGTTCAAAGTCTTCTTTATTGAGACATGTTTTCGGAGCCATTGATCTTGCTTCTTCCTCACTTATGTCTGATCTTCCACTGTTATTTCTAGAGCTAAAATAGCTTCTGAATGCCCTTTTTCTTTAGCTATTTGGTGTGAGATGGGCATACCTGTTTAGGGTCCAGTCCTTTCCCAGGTATCCTTTAGCTTTTAGAAGCTTATAATAGCTTATAATAGCTGGAGGGTTGGAGCTAACAGATTTTTCCACCATTTTAGACAATGATGTCACCATCCTCTTAATTCTACTGTTATTGCTCCTTTTGTTTCTTACTAATTGAAATTTATTGTGTCACAATTTGAATTCCATAGAATAAAATGCAAATATGGGAATTAAAATAAGGAATAAAATAGTTACAAATCAATATGAATATTGAATGTGCCACAAATAAAGGTGTAAATGAACATAAGACATTTCTATCACATAAATTTATGTACATACTTGGTACATACGGTAATTTTTTAAATCTTTATGGAAAACAGGCCTATAGCTGACAGCCAACAGAATGTACCAAGTGTTGGCTGCGCAATACAGTCGACTCTCACCTTAAGCTGGGGTGATGTTCTGGGGATAGAATGCAAAGCCAAAATTGTGCATAGTCAAAACACATTGGATTCAGTGGCAGGTAGGATTCCCAGTCTTTTACCCCCCCCCCTCACTTTCCATGTATTTATTTATTTGCCAAGCATGTAAAGCTGAATGTGTGCAAGTTGTGAGCTACCTGTATTGCAACACAAGCCTGGGTGTGTGCATCATTAGCTAAGTGGGGTTTTCTAAAATAAGAATAAAAAAAAATTGGCCACTTTGCCTGCATTTCACATGTTAAGATACAGGGCAGATTTCTTGAAATGCACCTTTTGCAGCCCTCTTTCATCTTTTGGATTTCAAGGTTTCAGCCTATTGTTCCTTTGGACTCTTTTGTTGTTGGGTACTTAAAATGTGTGAGCCTTTGGTGCATTCTGTTGGCTATGAGCCACAGACCATTTTGGGGGTAAAGCTTTTACTTTCCTGTATATCTAAGGGATAGAAATATATTGTGTTCACTTAGACCTGATTAGTATCAGCGATGACACTCTGTAGGTTTGGTATCTCCCGCCTTTAGCCACAAATCCAGATGTGTTGCTGAATAAAAAAATCCTCTCGCGGCCCCACCGCCACCCTTGCCGGAACATGGGCGTACCCAGGATTTTTGTTGCGGGCGGGAGCAGAACCTCAGATTTGTATTTATTTGATTTAGGCTACGCCCGTATGCAGGAACAGTTCGTTATACCCTCAACACTGATGGTGGATGTAGAAGAAGAGGCGCCAGGGTGGCTCCCAACACTCCTCACATTCGCAGGCAAACGGAGAAGAGCCGAATTGTAAGGGGCCTCGGCTCAGTGGTAGAGCAGGCGCTTTGCTGAGGCAGCTAAAGCCCCCACCCCGTGCCCTGGGATCGGGGCAACTTCCCAGGAACACACACAAACCGGTATCCTGCCCAGGGCTTGATTTGCGTTCCATGCCAGTGAATATTCGAGAGACAATATTGCGCCTGAGTACAGTATAGCTAGAATGCCTCTCTACTCCCGCCCGAAGCAACGGCGGATCTTAGCAGGAGGAGTTCTCCCGTGGCTCCTTTTAGAGTAATAAGGGCTATTAGGGAACAGATGCACGTGAATGCCAATTCTCTGCCAGGTTTCAATATCCCACGGCGGCTCGGCTCAGCCCTGCCTCGTGGAGGGCGGAGCCTATTGTGGCTCGGCAGGCAGAAATCAACAGGTGAAGCAGCTCCCCCAGCAGCGGGGAGAGAAGCCTCGCCTGTGGACTGACTGCCTGCTTGCCTGCAGACGTCCTCCCTGTTGTGTTGCTTGGCTCTGAGCGCGCGGCTCGCTTGGCCTGCAGTGACCCGGCCCGGGCATGGCTATTTCGGGCTCGGCCGGCCCAGGCCAGCCTGCTGGAGCAGGGGGCGCGGGTTAGCGCCCAGCCAATCGCGGCGCGGGGCGACGTCACGGGCGACGGATGCTTGGCCGCGGTGGCAGCAGCAGCAGCAGCAGCAGGTGCGTCAAAAAAAGTCCCGTTAAGAAAAGGGGGAAAAGATAAAGAAAAAAGAGAAGGGAGGGAAGCAGCAAGCAGGCCAAGCCCCTCCGGCATCTGCTCTCGCCCTCTGGCGGAAGGCCGAGGCAAATATCGAGGTGGGAGGCGCCTCTGAGCATGTGCTGAGTGATGCCGCTCGCTGCCGAGGCGTTGCTCGCGAGGAGCCTTTCGCTTTGCGAGCTCCCCTGGAGCGGCCGAGCGTTGTCGAACAAAACTTATGAAGGTCTCCTCTGGTTCAAACCCGGGGTGGGGGTGGGGCTAGTGGGCTAGTGGGCCTTCCCTACTGCTTCCGGTAGACTGCTCCTATCTACGGAAGTTTCTTTGAGTTACATCGAGCGCGAAGAACGCTGGCGCACCTGGATGGTCTTCCTGCGTGTTCCTCATCAAGTCTCAGGTTCATTCTGGTTGGAGGTGGTGGTGGTGGATTTCTCCCCATCTCTCTCCCCCTCTTTTTGTAAAAGCTTTCCTGGCTTTTTGTGCTGCGAAGTTGTTTCAGCACATTGGCAAAGCCTCTTTCCCCTGCTGGCAAGGAAACAGCCAAGTCCAGAAGTCTTTCTCAGGACACAACAGAAGAACATTAGGAGAGCATCTGTGGGGTAAGGCAAAAAGGGACCCATCTCTAGTCCAGGATCCTATTCTCACAGTAGTCAAAGGCCCCTATGAACTTAAAGGTAAAGGGACCCCTGACCATTAGGTCCAGTCGTGACCAACTCTGGGGTTGCAGCGCTCATCTTGCTTTACTGGCCGAGGGAGCCGGTGTACAGCTTCCAGGTCATGTGGCCAGCATGACTAAGCCGCTTCTGGCAAACCAGAACAGCGCACGGAAACGCCGTTTACCTTCCCACCAGAGCGGTACCAATTTATCTACTTGCACTTTGACGTGCTTTTGAACTGCTAGGTTGGCAGGAGCTGGGACCGAGCAATGGGAGCTCACCCTGTTGCGGGGATTCGAACCACCAACCTTCTGATCAGCAAGTCCTAGGCTCTGTGGTCTAACCCACAGCGCCACTTGTGTCCCTCCTATAACTTAGCAATCCATATAGACTCCTTCCGGACCTGGAGGTTCCATAAGAGCATCAGAAGAACCCTGTTGGATCAGTTTGACATTATCCTGTTCTCATAGGGGCCAACCAGATGCCCATTATGGGAAGTTCACAAGCAGAACAAAAAAAATTCCTTGCACACGAAAGCTCATACCAAGAACTAACTTAGTTGGTCTTTAAGGTGCTACTGGAAGGAATTTTGTTTTGTTTTGACTATGGCAGACCAACACGGCTACCTATCTGTAACTGTTCACAAGCAGAATTTGAGCACAAGAGCACTCTTCTCTCTCTTGTGGCTTCCAGCAACTGAGATTCAGAAGCAGTTTTTGGAGACTGAAACAAATGTTCTGTTATAGCTCGTTGTGATCCCATCTTTCTAAAGCAAAACATACAGGCTCTGCGTCCCAACCAGTGGGGCCCACTTAGATTTGTGCCAGCAGCAATCCCTCCCTGCTCTCCCCTCCCCTGGCGGCTCCAGTCTTTGCTGCTTTTCTCCACCAGCCTGTAGTTGGGTGTGGCTCAGGGGGGCTAGTCTGTAGAGATTACACAACTCCTGGAGAAGCCACATGGGCCATCAGCCATAGGAGTTTCAGGATGCTCAAAAGGACATCCTCTTCTTGAACCATGGTCAGAGGTAGGGATGTTTCTGAAAGCCAGTTGCTAGAAGCCACAGGTAGGGAGAGTGTTGCTGTTGCACTCAGGGTCCTGCTTGTAGAAGACTTCCCATTGGAGCATCAGGTTGGCCACTGTATGAACAGGAGGCTGGACTAGCTGGGCTCCCTTTGGCCTCATCCACTTATATCCAGGCTCTTCTTATGTCCTCTTGTTTTTGGCAGACATTGGAGAAACTGCTTTTCTAGCCTGCCTTACCTAGAAAGGTACCTAGGCTTCCTTGTGCCTTGGCAAAGAGCTGTATTGTGAACGCCTGAGGGCAGAGAGAGATGGTCTGTTCCTCCATGCCAGCCCTTTGCCACAGGTTCACCAGCTTTTCTCTGCCAGTAAGGTGACCCAAGGGAGGAGGCTTGGAAGAGGCTGTGTCCTTGATGCAGGAAGGAACAAGCCCACATGCATTCATTCACTGAAATGAATAGAGGTATAACAGAGGCCTGTGGGTTGGTAGCCCTCGCCAGAAGAGCCAGGTGATCTTCATACTCTCTTTATTGCTCTCAAACCTTATTGCTGTTGTTAAAGAGCACAAGAACCTGGTGGTTGGATTCTTATTTATTTATAAAGAATATTTACATGCCACTGTCTCAAAAATGTATCGCACTGGTTTGTAGTAAAAATGTACGGTAAGTTGAAAGCAAACTAAAAGCAAAATAATTAAACAAACATCAATAGACCGTTGTTGGGGGATGTAGTATTATTAATGTTTATCCACACTTCTGCTTGTCTAGTGCCTAGAAAGCATGGGTCCAAGCAGTTTTCTGTTTGCCCCATTGCTTTTCCTGGGAAAACAACTGGATTGTGGCAAAACTCAGTCTGTGAAAAGCCTGATTGACATTTGCAGCCCTCTCCTGCTGCAGTCCCCCAGCATCCTGCCTCTGATGCTGAAGAGAGTTGTTTGTTTGTTTAATACATTGTCCTATTCCCGCAGGTCTCAGGGTGGTTCATAGGCAGCTTTATCCACTATTAACTTGACTAGCCTACCCCCCCGCCCAAAATGGCGGACCTTGGGGTTTCCATTGTACATCATTGTTGCAGCGCCCCCCCCAGGGCTCCACACCCAGTGGGACTGCACCAGTTGGAATCCCCTAAATCTGCCTCTGCCCCCCACCCTGCTTATACACAGTATCTCCCACCTGTTGCAATCTCCCATCAGCCCACCAGAGGGGCCAGAAGAGCTCTTTCCTTATGTACTTGCTTGCTTCGTTTTGCAACTGTACAAAAGCCTTGGGCTGTATTATTCATCTTATTTCTTGCTCCCTTTTGTAGGGGAGTTTCTCTTTCTGAGCTCCCTACATATGACAAGGGTAGACAATTCAGGGGGAGTTTGCTCAAGCGTTGAGCGTAGGGCCCAGAAGGGCAGCCCAGCCTGAGCTGCTAATATCCTCAGCAGAAGCCTTGAAGGGGTTTTTAGGCTGAATGAACGAGCATCATTCACGCTGAGGCTGGGTTAGGAGAAGTGGGTGCTGCAGGAGCCCTTGGGTGGAGGGCTTATTGGTGGTGGTGCTGAGGCCCCACAGGGGCTCCAGAGGAGATGCTAGCTTTTAGGAGGCTGGTGGAGGCTTCTGACCTAAATTTTTGTCTCTCGTTTCATCCTCACTGATGGAAAAAGCCTCAGAGCTCCTTCCTTCTCAGTGCACCCATAAAAAGAACAAAGCTGTGGGTTTAAAATTTCTTTATTTTTATTTACCAAGCAAATGTATTTTGGACGAATATTTCTGCCAGTCTGCGCAACTGACCCTGAAGCTTACTCTGTTTAACATGTCAAGCCTTGTGGTTGTTTGCATTATTAAAAGCAGTGCATAAACAAAGCTTCTAGTGAAGTTCCTGGAAGGAAATAAAACCCTCCCTAAAACCTCAGGCCTGACCATCCAAAGCACCCTGAGCAAAAGGTCCAAGAGAGCAAGGTGAGCAAGGGGGGGGGGAAAGGTGGATGCACTGGTCACCTGCTCCAGCCTTTGAGAGAAGGGGCCATAATGAAATAAGCAGCATCTGACTGGCCACTGTAAGAACAGGATGCTGAGCTAAATGGGGGGTCCCTTCAGCCTGATGCAGCCACAGGGCATTTTCTGATTTTCTTAAAGACCAGGGACAGCCTAGTGTCCAGCAACTGCTGTTGTCCTCTCCGACCACTGGCCATGCTGGCTGATGGAAGTTGGAGCCCAAGACGTCTGAGCAAAGGCTGGGCCCAAACCATGTGAAGCTTGATAGATAAAGGCCAATGGTGATGTAACGGTTAGAGTGTTGGGTCTAGGATGTGGAATAGACCAGAGTTCAAATCCTCACTTGGCTATATGAACTTCATTGGGTGACATTGGGACCAGTGACCCACCTTACAAGGTTGTTGTGAGCATAAAATAGAAGGGGCAGAGGAGTGGAACTACATATGTCACCTTGAGCTTTTTGGAGGAAAGGTGGGTTCTAAATGCAATAAATTCAGAGCTGCAGCTCCAATGTCATGGGTGTGCATTGCTTGTGGAAGATTGCAGTCAAATCCAACAAGGCATGCTGCTAGTTAGTTAGTTTAGAGGTATGCAGCCACAGAGCTGTATTGCGGAGAGGCAGAGACTCAGACCACAGAAGGAGCATATGCAACTTCCTTCCCCCTCCATTTTCTCTCTCTCTTCTCTGCAAGAGCCACAATAGCCATGGGCAGAATATGCCATCTGTGGATTCACGTCCATGTCGAACATCCATTTTAGGGAGAGAAGCAGCCCCCCAAGGCATATGTGAAGCCTGGAGAGCATCTCTGTGAGAGCACTTAAAGGTAGTCGCTGAATAGGCTTTTTTTTGCCTGCAGGAGCAGGAGGTATTTGGTCAGTGAGATTCCCTGCCCAATGCATAGGAACACCCAGTCCTTCCGAAGGGATTAATCTTGGTTTCCCCTTTTAATTTTTTAGCAGGAAGGAGGTGTCGTGCTCCATAAGTGTAACTGCCCCCCACTGCCTTGACCCCTGGGGCTAAGGAAGAGAGAACAGATGTGGCCCAGTTGGAGCATGCAGCTGGAGAAGTCTTCCTGCGACCTGGGCTTCACTGAAGCCATCAACAAAAGGATGCAGGTCCCCAGCCGGCTGAAGGTGGCAGAGGACCCCAGTGCAGGAGACCTGCAGGGGGCAACCATGAAGGAATGCCCCCCATCCTACCAGATGCACATCCCTGACAGAATCCTTGTGGCAGGTAGGAAGAAGTGGCTGCTGTACACTAGGGAGTGAGATGGTGGATGAGATAGAGCCCTTCTGTGCAGCATCTGTGCACTGGGGTATTGTATAGAGCAGGGATGGGGAACCCCAGACTCTGGGAACTGAATGCACCAAAGCTTAGGCTGAATGCCCTTAGGGGACAGTCTCTGCAGGCCACACCCCTCCCCAGGCCACAACTCCTGCCTGCCCCTCTCTGCATCCCTCCTGGTTGGAAGGTGCCTTTGAACTAAGATGACAAGTCTTCTTGCTTGCCTGGATGGAGAGTGGTGTGTGTGTGTGTGTTTGGTCACACACCCTTTGGCCAACCCACTCCTGGAAGGGAACATGCCCCCTGGGCTGAAAACACCACCCCTCTGGTGTAGGGTAAGGTCTGAAGGCAAAAGCACTTAGTGCTGAAGCTCGAAGGTGAAGATGTCCCTGGGTCCAAGCAGACAAGGGGGTGATTGTGGGAATCGTGCTGTCTATAGAGGCAAGCTTTTCACAGCACAACCCACAAAATCCCATCAGTATCAAAATGCCTGCCTGTATTCCTGCATCTGCCAAGAAAACCTCAGGTGTATGCAGCAAGGTGGTGGAGACCAGCACCAGACTCTGGATAAAAGCCCTTTTTGGTCCCTGCGGGGAGATTGTACAGAGTGGTATTCCATCTGTGGGGCTATGTGAACAGCCTGCCATCAGCTGCCTTGCAGGGCAGATGGAGGTCCTTCCCCATCCCTCTCTCATCTCTTCCTTCCTCTGTAGAAATGACAACGAATGCTGCTGTCCAGCCTCACTTCCTTAGCCAGCTGTCGCACCAGCCCCCGATTCTTGAGGAGCCTGTGCTGGAGCCAGCCAGCCAGCCGGCCATTTACGGAGAGCACCCCTTCCTCACCTTCATCTCTGGACCTGGATCCCCAAGGCGCAAACGGCTGGTACTGTGCTCGGGACAGGTTGAGGGAATAGCCACAGTTTTGGGAGGGACGGAGATTGGATCTTGTGGCTTTGCAGAAAGGTCCCCAAGGAGCCATGGGGTGGAGTTGTCAGGATCTAGTCTCATGGGCCACCTGTCAACCACCCAAATCATAATAGCACCAGGTGCTTCCAAGTCCCATAGTTGGGACTTCAAAGAACCATGTGCTGCCAGCCAGCAGACTTTGGCTCCTCAGCCCATCAGCTCTCCCACTTTGAGGCTCTCAGTTGTTGCTTGACGGCCACATCTCTCTCTGCGCCTCACCTCACCTTATATATGATGTCAGGTGCAAGGCAGGTGGGCATGACTCATGGGGAATGTCCACTTGGGCCATATTTGAAACCCTGTAAGGCCAAGATTGACCCATGGGGTGGGGGTTCCCAACCCCTGCATAGGTGGGTCTTTGAGGAGAGAATCTCCCTTCATGCAACTGCAGTGTGAGGAACAACAGGCAGGGCCAGGTAAGCCTTTTAACCGGGGGGGGGGGGCACCTGCAACAGGTTTTAATGGGGGGAGGGAGGCACTTCATGCAGAGATTTAGCAAGGTGCTCTGTGGAGCCGCTTCCCCCTCCTTTAAAAGGAAGTGGAGCTAAGGGAAAGCTGTGGGGAGACAGGAGGGGTGATTGGTTAGGAGGGGAGGGCAAAGGGGTAGGTGGGGTTGCAAAGTGGTTTAAGCAGGGGTGGTAGAACCTAGTGTGTGGATTTATATTGTGTGTCTGCCGCACAGACCCTTTGGCAGTGCCGGCTGGCGTGACATGGTGCCCCACCCAAAGAGGCACTCCTTAGGGATGGTGACCAGCGGTGTTGCCTTTTGTGGCAGCACTAGGGAATAGTGTGCCCTGCCAGGCTGCTCTGTCCTACTGGGCTCCAAGTGCACCGGGAGTGACTGCCTGTGGTCCGCCTTGCCTAAGGGCAACCATTTTTGGAGAAAAGGGGTCCTGCTTTTAGCCCCCCCAGCTGGAGCTTTGCCTCTTGCTCCCTCACCCAGGCACATCAAAGCAGGGCCAGAAAGGAGAGGGCGCTGGCGAAGAATCCTCACCGGGGCTTGGGAACTCTCAACCAGAGGCAAGACTGGTAAGGGAAAGCTGTGGAGTGGCTTTGGCCAGGTCCTTCTTGAGTGTCCTGCTGCCCTTGTGGGGCAGGCAGGGGTGGGGTGTTGGGCTTTAGGGGCATTTGCAGCCACCCTCCTTTGCTCATCCATCCTCCCAGGCTGCCAGGTGGGAGTCTGCCTCTCTCCCCAGACACATGCCAAGGGCTCCTGGCATGTTCAGTGGAGGTGGTGGCATCTTCTGGGGTAGCTGTGCCAAGGCAAAGCAGGTGCTGGCAGAGCCTTTTCTGACCGAGGTGCAGGTTGTGGCTGCTCTGGAGGCCAGGAAGTTCCCTTCTGGTGCCAGAGGAAGTGACCACTCTGGTTGTCTCCCTGTGCCCCTGCAGGCAGAAGCCAAGTGCACCGCCCCCTGCCTCCTCCACCCCCCAGCTTCCTCCGTTCCCTTTGGAGGGCAGGATCTACTCCCTGCAGAATGTCCTTCAGGTGCTGTGGTTCCTGGGGCACCAGATGTTCCAGCTGTTTTGCAAGCCTGACCAAGCCCAATGCAGGTGATTCTCTCTGGCTTTGCTCAGGGCAGCATGCAGCTGGCTGGGATGTGTGCGAAGCAGGAGGGTTGTATGGTGCCTCTGGTTGGGAATGGGTGCTTCCAGCTGGCTGGGCCTCTCTTTCTTGCCCTGGTGGTATGTTCTATGCTCTGCTTTCCTGGGTTCCACATCTGCATGGCCAGCTCCAGCTCCATTACTGGAGGTGGTGAGGAAGAGACCATTGTCCTGGGAATTGTAAGAGTTTTGTGGGTAGAACTTTGCCTTCAGACCCAAGGTAGGACCCCAAAACTCCACCAACTTCTACACCTCACGAGTGAACCCCAGTTGAAATCATGAAGATGAATCACTTGGGCAGTTCAGAAAAGCTTTGGTGATAAATTCGGGAGCTTCTTGCGCACTATTTGTACAATAGCTGGATCTTGTCCCTTGTTTCTTAAAGAGGTCCCCCTACCTGACGGGCTACCTGTGGGTTATCTCTGGGCCCACACAATCGGTGTTATAATTTTATTATTTATATGCCACCCATCTGACAGGGTTGCCCTAGCCACTCTGGGCAGCTTCCAGCAAAATACCAAAACACTAAAAAACACCGAACGTTAAAAACTTAGGCCCTCGGGGAGAAGGTGGGGGCTTAGGCAAGATAAATAAATAGTAATAAATAATTTTATTATTTATATGCATAGGACCTCCTTAGTAGTGGCACCCACCCTGTGGAGCACCCTCCCATCAGATGTCAAGGAGATAAGTAACGATATAACCAACTGGTTCAGTCATACTGGGTGCAGAGCCTGGGGGTGGGGGCCACAGGGAAACCACAACTATAACATAGAATGGAAGGCGAGAGGCGGTAGGGAGCGCCAAATTCTGGCGTTGCACAGGTCATCTGAGATTTGAGACCCCAAGGTCTGCCACTGGCACACTTGTGCAGGTACAGGAGGGGAAGGAAGGAAGCCTGAGGAAACCAGAGAGTGGTTGTTCTGCCTTCTGGCCTTGACAGCCTTTGTGCCCTAGGCAGAATGAAGCAGTGAGCTCAGAAGGCAGGTTGTAGGCAGCAGCCATGGCAATCTGGATGCCAGCAGTGATGCTCCTTCTAGTTGGCCTGGACTGACTTGCATCATCACCCTTTCCAAATGCATACTGGGAGAGCTGTATCCATCCATCCATCCATCCATCCATCCATCCATCCATCCATCCATCCAGAGAACCATCCTATGCTACAGGGGAGGCTTCCTCTACATTAGAACCAGCAAAGCTTCAAAACTCATGGAGACATTTAACCAGAGGAGATCTCTATCTGATGTCTCGGCCTTCACGGTCAGAGGCAGTGGTGCTTCCAGATGCCAGCTGCTGCAAACCACAGGAGGGCTTTTGTGCTCGGCTCCTACTTGCTGGTTTCCCATTGTGGCATCTGGTTGGCCACTGAGAGGAGGCTGGACTAGGTGGGTCCCCTTTGACTTGACCCAGCAGGGCTCTTCTCATGAGTAGGCAGAGAAGTGGCCAGCAGGTGTCACGTGGCCACACTACTGCATTGGTCAGAGAACTGGCACCGACTGGCAGTGGTCAGCAAGGAAACAGGGAGGTGTCAGAGGGGAGAGCTAAGTGTGCTGTCTGTGTGACCTGCTTTGCACCTCCTTGGCTTCTCCTGCTGCTCTCAGGTGTGGTGGTGGAGCCTGTCACTCCAGCAATGTTTAAGCCGAATTCAGCTTGTGCATCTTCTGTGGCACGGGGTGGTGTCATCTCACCTGAACAAAATGTCTTGGGCTGGCCTAGCTTTGGGGACTCACCATGTCTCTCTCACCCCTTCAAAACCTCTTATGCAGCTGCACCTCATCAGCTGTCCCCATATTTTCTCTCAAGCTCTTGTTTTCTCCTCCCACCTTTTAGTTCCCTGCAGAAAAGTGTGGCCTCAGAGAGCTCTCCGGAGGACTTCGGCACCACAGAGGCTCTGGCAATGAAGAAGCAGGTGATGGTTTATTTATTTGTGAAAATATTTATATGCTATTTGTTTTTGTTTTTTATTAAAAAAATAATACCAGGGCCATTTACAGCAATTATACATGACACTCTATTAGACTTAGAATCGGAAATCAGATGCTGTGGGAAGATGCCTTCTTAACTGCCTGCATAAGCTTGACAGAATAGAGACATTTTCAGCAGGCGTTTAAAAGTGGCAGGGTGTTCCACAGGACTGGGCCAAAGACAGTAACAGCTCAGTTTTTCTCTGTTGCCAAAAGAGCCTCACCAACTCTCAGAGAATGACCAATGACGCTCCTGCCAATGATGGGCTAGAATGGAAGGGTTCAGGCACACAGGACCTTGAGCCTGGTTCAGTTGTAGGTGGGCAGCCTGTGCAGGCATTTTAACAAGGCTATTGCATGTTCTCGGCCTGGTGCCCCCATCAGCAATCTGGTACATCAGCAGGTAGTGGACGGGTGGGGAGGGAGGGAGAGTAAGCACAGAAAGTGGCATATTTGTCATATCCCCCTGCATGGGATTGTGCTTGCCCTCTTGTTCCGGTGGATGGGCTTTGAGCATTGCTGCCCTTCCCTCTGGTGAGGCTTTTCCCTCTTGGCCTCTGTTTCGCATAGCAACCCGAGGCTGACCTCCTCTCTGTTGCTCTTTTTTTCTCTGGGCTGCAGCTGATGAAGATCGCAGGGCGGCTTCAGCGCCTGGAGAAGCAGCGTATGGGCTGGCACCAGAAGGAGCTGCTGTTCTACTCTGTGCTGGCCTCTTCCTGCCTTATCAACATGTGGCTTTGGCACAAAAGATGAGGAAGCCACCCTGCTCCAAGCAGCAAGACTTGCTGCCAGCAGTCAACCTTGTGCTTGTTAGTTTTCACTGAGCACTTGCCTAGGTGTCCTGGGGCTTCCTTGTTTGGGCTTGCAGCCAAAAGGGAAATGGGCTGGAGGGGATGTGCCTTGTGTGTGCAGGAGGAGGAAGGCCAGTAACTGGGCAGGGCTGGGGGTCCTCCAGTACTCCTTAGTCGGGACTCACCTTTCTTTTGAATATGGCTTCATAGGTGTGATTCATCCAGGCATGATGTGATATACTTTCTTTATGGAGGGGTCCAAGGCAGCTCTAGCTGCAGTTATGATGATGGGATTTCACCGATACAAGGGATGTTGAGTTGCCTTAAGATGATGGCTTCGGGGTAAGTGTGGGTTGGTGTGCTTCTTAATGCTAGTTACCATTAAGGCAGGGTTGGGGAGTGAAGGAGAAGGATCAGGTTCTCACCTGCAGGAGGGTTGATGGGAACAAGAAGGGTAGGAAGAGATCACTGGAAAGTCTCAGGACCTCAGATCCTATAGTAAAATAGACTTAAAGCAGTGGGGAGTATTTGTAGCCAGCTTCTGATAGAAGTACAGGAGTAGGACTGAGCCAAACAGTCCCTGGGAAGGTCACAACCTCAGGGTTTCTCCAAGGCTTCTCAGGGTCCTTCAGCGCATGCCAAGTTCTCCTTAGTGCTCTGATGGTTTCCTGGCCAGTGGGCCTGTATGTAACAGTTTGGGTGTCCTAAAATTCAAATAAAATTTATGGTAAAGAGCTTCTGCCTCTGTCTCTCTCTCTGTGTGTGAGTGATGAAAAGGAGGGGTGGTGTCAGAAGAAGGTCTGTTTCTTCTCTGGGCTCCTATTGTACCCACAGTCATTGGCATCAGAGGGAGAGACAAATGCCTCAGCCTCCCAGCTCTCCACAAAGTACAGCAGGGCATGCTTGGCAAGGGAATTGGGCAGCTCTGCAACCTTGCAAAATGATTCAAAGTTTGGAGTGAGACAGTGGCCAAAATAATTAACAGAGCATGAAATAACATGAGAGAAAAGCAAGCTGCAAAAGTCCACTGGCTCCTCAAGATGGTCTGATGAAGTTGATTCCCCCATAAATGCAACATCCTTTATATCTTGGGGGTAGAATCCCATCCATAGGGAGAGAGAGGCTGTGACAGTGTGAGGCAGGTCATACACATGGGGGAAACTTTTAGGAATCAGTGCTGGGGTGTGTGTGATTATCATTGCTTTGCCTTGGAAAGGGAACAGGTGTGAATTGGAAGGGCTTTCTCTTGAGTTCCAGTCAGGCAGATTTAGAAGAAGAAGAAGAGTTTGGATTTGATACCCCGCCTTTCACTCCCTTTAAGGAGTCTCAAAGCGGCTAACATTCTCCTTTCCCTTCCTCCCCCACTACAAACACTCTGTGAGGTGAGTGGGGCTGAGAGACTTCAAAGAAGTGTGACTGGCCCAAGGTCACCCAGCAGCTGCATGTGGAGGAGCAGAGACGCGAACCCGGTTCCCCAGATTACGAGACTACCGCTCTTAACCACTACACCACTGGCTGTTGGTGGTAGTGCTTCAGGCATGGTCTGTCCATATGTGGAACAATGGTATCTTGGCACGAGGAAGTGGGAGTGAAGAGATACAGGCAGGATTTGGGCCAGGCATGGTGACTCTGGTCTCTTTACACTGAACCCCAGTTGCTGGAAACCACAGGAGGGGAGAAAGCTCTTGTGCTCACGTTCTTCTCCCTGGTTTTCCACAGACATCTGTTAGGCCACTGTGAGAACAGGATGCTGGCCTAGACATCTCTCCTTATCTCCCTGTTCACCTAGCCTGGAGAGATGTTTTTGCAACTTCTCCCACCCTGAGCAAACTGGCATCATCAGTGAATGTGGCCACCTCAATGCTCATCCCTAACTCCTGGTCACTGATGCACAAGGCAAAAAAGCACAAGGACTTTCTCCTTACCTATACATGGTGGACCCCACTTCTTGCATCCCCGGGTTGGGAGAGGATTGTCCATTTTTTGTTTCTGCCTCTCTGGCCCCTCCAACCATGAAGAGCCTTGGCCATTTGCTCTGCCCCCTGGACTGACAGAGCCCACCTCACTAACCATTGGGGCGGTGTGTTTATTTGTTGCCAAAGGATGCACATTTCAGAGAAGACATGAGTAGCGCAAGGTGGTTGCTTGAGGGGACACGGTGGACTCTCCAGTAAGTCTCTGACTGTCGCTTACATCAGGCAAAATGAGAACAGCACTGGGGGTGTTGTGCCCCCACTTCCTGTGATTCTGCTGGGAACAATCCAGCGAAAGGGAAGCTGGATCTCTATGGGAAAAAGAAGCACAGAAGCTGGGAGAGAGAGGGGGGAGAAGAGACCATGCTCCTTTTAGGTAGGTAGGTTGGCAGCCACCTGAACAGAAGTGGGAGTGCAAGGGAGGCCTAAAGATGAGCTGCTCGTCATGCCTTGAAACAACATACTTGTCCTCCCTGAGTGAGCTGCCTGGTGCGTGCCTCAGTTTCCCCTCTGTAATCCCCTCTGTTTATTCAGCCAATCTGGGAAGCAACAAGCATGTTTAACATTCTCATGCTGCCCTTCCTTCAGCTGGCATTTTGCCTGAGCTGCCACTGCCGCTCACTTTCATCTTTCCCCAGGAGAGGAGGGTTGTTGTGTGTTCGGGAGTGTGTTTTGCAACAGAAGAGCACCAGGAGGCCAGAGGCATGCTTCAAAGGAGTGGCAACCAGAGGGCAGCTACTGCTGCTCCAGCTTAGGATTCCTCTGTCATCTGCCGCACATACAAAGTGCCCCCCCCCCCAGAAGCAGATTGAGGATCTCCTTTGCAGCAAACAGCAAGCCCTGGGGAGAGAAAGAAGATGGAGGTGGGGTAGGGGTCTTCCTCCAGCAGACTTGGCACTGGGCTCTGAGTCTACCACATAAATGCAGGTTCAGTTCCAGACCACCAGAGTAAAGCGAATACAGTCATACCTCGGGTTGAATATGCTTCAAGTTGAGCGCATTCAAGTTGCACTCCGTGGCATCCCGAAAGTAACGGAGTGTGTTACTTCCGGGTTTCGCCACTTGCGCATGCGCAGACGCTCAAAATGATGTCACGCGGATGCGCAGAAGCGGCAAAAAGCGATGCGCGCATACGCAGACGTGCTGTCGCTAGTTACATTTACCTCTAGATGTGAACGGGGCTCCGGAACGGATCCCATCCGTATCTAGAGGTACCACTGTATCACAGTGGGCTGTGGTCTTCCTTCCCCTGGAAGCAACTGGGCTGCCTTCAGGGGCACCTGTGTCCAAGAAAGGAGCAATATCTGTGAAACACAATCCCTTAGCCTAACCTACCTCACAGGGTTGTCATGAAGATAAAATAGGGAGTGGGAAGCCGCATGCTCCACCTTGAGCTCCTTTGAGGAAAAGGGAGAAACAAATATGGTATGCATGTGTGTATTTATACACACACATATATATGGACAAACACATGCCTATTTGCAACAATTACAGATGGTTTGCAGTGATAATTTTATGCAAGGGATAGCTTGGTAGAGCATGAGAATATTAATCCCTGGTTCATGGGTTCGAGCCCAAAATGGGACAAACGATTCCTTCATTGCAGGGGGTTGGACTAGATGCTCCTCATGATCTCTTCCAACTCTATGATTCTTAAGAGTGGCATGTGTCCCCCAGAGAGGATGTTTCTTACCAGGTGATGCCTTCTGCCACACACAGAGACCCATCATCTAGAAAGAAAAAGAAAAACAACAAAAAGTGAATGCTTTTGGCTTCAGGGTTGACTAACTGATCAATTAATCAAACAGAAACTCAGACAAGGGAATCCCTCCTAAGATTTATTTAGTCAAATGACAGTCCTAAAGGTAACCTGACGACATTAGCTGTCAAAGGATTTTGGAAACTGCCACTGCAAAACAGATGATTTGCGGGACCCCCAGTGCCTGCCTTCAATCCTTCAGCACGTTCCTGCATTCCTGGCTCACGCTCCCATTCTGAAAGAAGAGGGGCTGCACTTCTTGCTAGCTAAATAATAGGTCCATATTTTGGGGCACAGGTCCAGTTCAGTAAACTACCCAGCCCTTTATCAAATAAGCTCCGTAGGGAGGCAGCAGTGTGAAAGGGATCCTTTGGGACTGGCTGCCTTGCTAAACTGAAGTCAAAGGAAGGGTTAACCAGCTGAGGCAATAGGCGAGGAAGAGCCTCTTTCATCCCTTAGGCATAAAGGCTTGTGGAGCACACCTTTGCTCAGAGTTGGAGGCATGTGCGCTGCAGCAAGAAGTGCAGGTAAACTCCTGGCTCCTAGATGTATGCTTTGGCTTGCAGTTTAGTTGGTTAGGCTCCTGTGCTGCTATCGCCAGCAAGTTCTATGTGTGTGTGTGTGTGTGTGTGTGTGTGTGTGTGTGTGTGTGTGTAGCTGCTCCTTCATGCCACAGACCATGTTGGGCATCAGCTTATTTTCTGCCATCCCAGCCTGCTGAAGAAGACCCTCCAAACCCCTTGGGATGACTCCTGGATGATCCCAGCAGCCTCCTGAAGGAACAGAGCGAGAGTGCCACTCACCACTTACGCCGAAGGGTTGCAAAAGAAAACTGAGGCCCAGAGAGCGGGGTTGCTCCGCGCTGCCACCAATACTCATTGAAACCAGCTGAAACCAGCTGCCAGTCCTGCTGCCTTGCCCTGTTCTCATGCTGGGTTTGACCCTGAGACAGAGCAGTGTGCAGGACCCCTGACTAGTGAGTAAAAGTGTGTTTGGGGAGAGGGGGTGGCCAAACCCTTCCTGCCCTAGACGGGGGTGCGGTGTTGGTCTTTCCCCCTGCCCTTTGCACTGGGGTGCTTTGCAGTACCTATGAGCTTTGTAATGCCTTTCTTGATGTTTCCTGTTTCCTCCCGCAGGGCAACCTGAGCCCTTGCTCTCTTTTAGAGCCACCTTGTGATGGGGTGGGCGAGAGGCATTAATTCTATTCCTAGCTGGCTGTTAGACAGGTTCTGTACAAACAAATGCAGTCAGTGTGCCTGTGTGTGTTTCCGTGGGGCCTTTCGTCTTTTGCCCATGCCAGGAAACAGTTGTACGTTACCCATGGCGAAGAGACATAGAGAGAGGGGATCCAAGAATCTGGAAATAAATAAGAACCAACCAGTGAATAATGTCTGCTCAATAATGCTGGCAAGGTTTTGTTAGTTACTAGTTAACCAGGGGACGGTCACCAGCTGACAAGCCTCTTTCCTTCTCTCTTTGGCTTCCAACTGACTTCTTCCTGCTTCCGCAACAGACTCTTCCAACTGCCCCGGAATGTCCTGAGTGGAAGTGTTGAGTGACATCCTAGTAGGGTGTAGAGGGCATCTCTCTCACACACACATTGCCTTGTTCTCCCTCCATCTGTTGTCGAGTGCTGGGCCTCCTTCCTGACTCCTTGCTGAGAATCCCTGCTTTACAGGACTACCTCTGTCTAGTAGGCACAAGGGAGAAGGTGCTGAAGACTTCTAGTATGTGACATAACCAGAGCTGATCTCGTGTACGTGTGTGTGTGTGTATGGGGCAGGGGACACTCTCTTCCTCCCCCGCTTCAGCTTCAATCCCTGCTCGTTGTCTGGAGCTACTCCCACCTCCCCAAAAGGCAGGACTAGCTCAATTGGGATTCATCCAGCACCACCAAACTTTGTCCTCCCACCAGTGTTTTGGTAAAGCATGCAGGAAGTGCAACCTGAGCAACAAATGAAGTGAGAGGCTCGGAGACCTGCCCTTTGAAAGCTGAGGGATGTTAACTGGGGTGCTTTGCATTTGTCCCCCTCTCCATCTCCAACTCAACCCTACTGTCTGTTACATCATGAACTGACTTGGGTAAGTGAAGAGATTGGAACACCCTTTTGCTCATGCTGGGAGCCCAAGTCTTGGGATCTATATAGGCGTAACAATTGGGATTTCCTAATGCACCCATTAAATTAATCTGATAAAAGGGCACCAAAAGGCCTGTGGGAAGGGAAGGTTTGGTGGTATCCCGGTTTGGGTGGTATCCAGACAGCTGTGATGTTGAGGTGGGCTAGGGAGCTGAATGGAGTTTAGTGACTATGGTTGCTGGGCTTCAACTGGCCCAGCTGCCCAGTTACTGCTGCTGTGAACCCTTATGTGCTTATAACTGGTGTTATCCCACCCCGATTCCAAGATCCATCATTCAAGTACCAATTTGAGTTTTTGGTGCAAAGTGAACCACATGTTATACACTGTGCATATATTGCCATTAGCCTCCCATGGGATTTGATTGTTTACATTTGCTGAAATAAGCACAGTAATTGACAACCAGAGTTAACAAGGGAGGATTAATCAGCTACAAAAAAAATAGTATGACACTTTAAGTATACTATAGCAACAGTTAATAGCTGCCATGCAAAAGTCTACCAGAAGCCATGCACCCCGCCCCCGCTAGTTATAGTGGTTTCCTTTGTCAACAGATATTTGCCATTTCCATCTCTCTCTTCATAACCATTGTAAAATCTAGAATGAACGGCACTCTTCCCCAGTGCCCCCCACCCATCTGCTGGGGCTCTCATTACTATTGTGGATCTATTGAGAATGGCTAGGAGAGCACCTCACACCTGTTGTTAGGGAAGGGCTTATGCTGATGTGGTTGCCTTGGCAACAGTGACAAAGATGAAAGCCTCTGGGAGAAGCCTTGAATAATAACATGGCGGGACCACATGGGAGAGAAAGCGTGTGTGGAAGGCAGGGGACCCTGAGAGTTTAAAGAGTGGAGAAATAGAGCATGAAGCAGAATTCCCCTGTACACTATAGAATTCAAATTTAAGTTTCAAGCATTTATGTATTTACTCAGTTAGCTCACATTTGCAGAGTCTGAAAACAGTGACAAAAACTGACATTTTAAAATGAAGCTTTCATTTCTCTTTATTGTAATTGAGAAGCAGATGAATCACATCTCTGTCATTCTGTTGAGAAACTGAAAATGGGGGCTGGCCACCACAAGCAATTGGCCGATTTGGGACAGCTAATCAGACCTTGAAGGCTGGTCTTCATCCCCTCAGTGATTGGAAAGAAGCTGAGGGGCCAGAGGTCACTAAAGATGGCAGGTGGGCATTTGCCAAATTTCCGGGTGCCAGAGGGAACCTGTGCCTGGCTTGGGAGAATTCACTCTTCCAAGATAAAGGAAAGGTCGCCCATCTGATGGCGTCCCCAGGAGCTCCTGAGCAGAGCCAGAAAGCAAATCATGGCAGGAAGACTAAGCAAAGGGGACCTTTTGTCTCTGTGAGTTGGAGGGAACAGTGCCTGGTGGTGCATATGTGGGTGATGACATTCCTCCAACCACGGGCATAGCCAAGGGGTGGGAAGGAAGGGGCAGCTGCCCTCCCCTAAATCAAGTAAAACAATAGAAATACTTAACTACCTGACCATTCACAACGGTTCTGTCCCTCCCAACAAAAGTCCTGCCTGCCCGCCCCCCAGTCCTGCCCCCAAAACAAAAATCCTGGCTACACAGTCACTGCAGCTATAAGCAATCTCTAAACCGAACATACCAAAGCAGGGAACATAAGCATTAAAATCCCATAAAATTCAAGCGAACTAATGGGTAAAATTACAAAAGCATGGGAAAACAGCAGCAAAACATAAAAAGGTGACTACAATGTGATCGAAAAACTTCCTCAGGAGTTGGGGAAAACTTGCCTTGGAATGTACAGTTCTCTCAACTGATACAGTGCTCATTAAATATGCTGGGCTCTCTAACTATGCTGGGCTCCTCTTGAGTCTAGTGGCATTTTTCCTGATCTGTAGTATACTTTCTAGCTGACATTCCCAGGCCTACCTGGAAATGCTGCCATGTGTGGGGTTGAACCTGTGACTTTCTGAAAAGCAAGCAGATGCTCTACCCTTGTGCCATGGTGCTTCCCTGTACAGATCAGCTGAAGAGGGGGTTAGTGCCCCTGTCCCTCACCAAATGAGGTTATAACCTCTCAGGCCCCTTCAATGCTGTGTCTACATTCTCACTTGCTTTAATTTGGCAGCTGGCACCAAAATCAGTGGGGCTTTTGTGGGCTAGGAGAATGTACTTGGATGGTGGGAGGGGATGAGTGAGCTCTCTGGGCCAGAAGCTGGCAAGCCCCACCTTAAACCAAGGAGGAGCTCCCTGGTGGTCTCTGTTTGCACTGGAGTAGCACCTACTCCCCACAACTCGTTGGAAGAAAGCAACATGAGGAGGTCTTGTTCCCGGGATTCTTTCCTGGGTATTCGTTCTTTTCTGTGTTTCCTGGCACAGGTTCCTCTCCCTCCTGCCGCTGCTGCCTTCTGTGCATGGAGAAAGATGGAGAAAACCAACGGTCTGAAGGCTTCCCCTGCCAACCATCAGTCACAGGAGCCCATGAAAACTGCTGCCAATGGGGATCCAGAGAGAAAGGAGCTCAGCAACCACAGCAGGTAACTCTCAGAGCAGGTTGCTTTGAGGTCTGCTGCAAGGGGTCCCTGGCCCAAGAGCCAGCTTGGCACTGGATACCCAGTGTTGAGGGAGGAAAGGCACCCAAAACATGATCTTCAATAATTGCTTGCTGCATACCCTTACAGAGCTTGTCTGAGGCCCAGGGCAGGGGTCTTGTTCTTGGCTTGACTGTGTAAGTCTGTCATGCCCTTAGCAGGGCCCCCAGCTGTTTTAGCCCTCTAAGGCCCAGGGCAAGTGTATCTGGTTGCCCACCCCCCTGCAAGGGCCTGGGCTGTTGCCTAGCATAACTGAATAGGGGTCAGTCTGTGCCTAAGGGAGGAGGGGAAGCCTTTGGGGCCACTTGGGAAGGAGTTCAGGGATGAGAGCAAATAGTCCTTCCTGGTGAGCGTGGAGGCCCGGGAAATGTTTCCTCCATGGGTGAATTCACAACTCTGAGTTCCAATAGGAAACACACTTTTAGAGTGTGGTGCTAATGATGCCAATGTTGTGGGTTTAATCCCCCTATGAGCCAAGAGGTCTGACTCCTGCACTGCAGGGGGTTGGACTAGATGACACTTAGTGTGACTTCCAACTTTGCATTTCTATGAATCTATGATTCTGAAAATGTATTGGGACCCTCCACAGCTGGGCTTTTGTGAAGCAGCCCTTTCAGATCCCACCCCCGCATTTCTCAAGCAAATGCTTGACTTCTCTGCATCTCAGCACTGCATGCTCTGGAATAAGGGTGGCTGGGACAGGTGAGAGGAGATCTGATTTTTGTCTCCTCTAGGTTCTCCTTGCAGCCAGCAGGGATAGGATCTCAGATTAGGTCTCCACCTTGTGGTCAAGGCAGGAGGTAGGCTGTAGCTCCCAAAATCCTCCAGTTTGCTTTCCTGCTTATGTTGAGTACAGTCACAAATCAACTCCCTTAATGTGTGTGTGTGTGGGGGGGGTTCTCTAGGGCTAGACAATATGGGAGTCATTACAACTCCCAAGTCAATCAACTTGGATTGATGTGGAGTTCTTGCTTTGATGTGGGAAGGGAGCTTGAGGAGGAGGCAGTGGCAGTGAGAGGGGCAGACCCCCTTATGAGGGGAGGGTGTTCCGCTCCATTCCCACCTCTGCTTGGCAGCCAAGGGTCATCCTTCCTACCTGGTCTCTCCACAGAGTGCCGTCAGCCAATGATGACACATCCTCAGAACTTCAGCGTGTTGCCGCCTTGGATAATGTGGACGAGAAATCCCACAAGACAGGAGGCCTCTCCAGGTACTTCTTATGGGGTTCCTTGTGGGGTTGATGAAGCACAGCCAAGATAAAGTGTCTCCTCCTCAGGCTTTGTGGTAGCCTTTGCAGTGGAGATGGAAAATGCAACAGGAGCCCACCACTCTGTGGAGCAGCAGTCTTTGGAAGTGGGGGGGGGGGGTCAGCCTGGGTGGGTGTGGAGGTTGTGCTGAAATTGTGCCCATCAGCAAAACCAAAGAGTAGTCTCCATGAGCTACTCCGCTCTAGATGGGGATGTTACAAGAAAGGAGATTCCGACTCAACTTTATGAAGAACTTTCTGAGAGTAAGAGCCATTCAACAGTGGGATGGACTCGCTTAGATGATGGTGGACTCTCCATTCATTGGAGGTTTTAAACAGAGGTCAGAAGGCCATCTGCCATGGATTCTTGTAGCTGTGACTCCTGCATTGCAGGGGATTGATCTAGGTGGCCCTTGCAGATCCCTTCCAACTCTACAATTCTATGATTCTATTATTTTGACTCATTACCCATAGCTGAGCTGGTGTTTCGAGACTTAGGAACATAAGATATTGTCATTAACTCAGGCAGAGCATTAGCCCATCTAACTCAGTATTATCTAATCCTGCCTATGCACAGTTTCAGGCAGGAGTCCTTTCCCAGCCCCACCTCGTGATGCTGCCAGGGGTTGAACCTGGGACCTTCTGCATGCAAAGCAGGTGCTCTGGCCACTGAGCTATGGCCCTTGCCCACAATTCCACCCTGCTGGGGGTGCTCTTGAAAACCCATAAGGGCCATTTGTGGAGATGGCCTAGAACGTGGTAGGAGTTTCAAGGGAGGCCCTGCTAGCTGTGGCTGCTGAAGAACCCTCTGCTGTTTCCCCTCCTAAGAAGCACTTGATTGAACAAGATGGGCAAGAGGAGGCTTCGTAACCCTCACAAGCCCCGAGGACTTTGTCTTCCTCTTTTGCTGACTCCCAGGAAAGCTGATGACAGTGAAGGTCAGAGACTTGGATGGCTCTAAAAGTGGATTGGACAGATTCATGGAGGAGAAGATGGCTATCAGTGGTGACTAGCCAGGATGGCTATACTCCACTTGCATTGTTAAAGGCAAAAATGCATCTGAATCCCAGTTGCTGGAGACCACAGGGGAGGGGAGTGCTCTTGTGTTCGAATCCTGCTTGCAGATTTCCCATAATGGGCATCTGGGTGGCCACTGTGAGAAGAAGATGGTGGACTAGATGGGCCATTGTCTTGATCCAGCTACAGGGATCTTCTTTTGATCCCTCCTGGCAGCTTAGAAGGAGTGAGATGCTTCAGCACCTAGATTAGGCATTTAGGGGGAAGCAATGGGCAGAGTGGGGCTGTGTAACTGCAGCTCAGAGGGAGAGAGAGGGAGAAAAACTGTACACTTCTCCTGCCCAGGGTGAATGTGAGGGGAGACTCTACTCCACTGCTCCACTGGAAATGTAAGGGTGTTCTCTCCCCCCTCCCCATTTGCAAAGCTTGACCCTTTCCCTTCTCTCTTCCTTTTCTAGGATAGCCCGCCTGGTGATGGTTATCCGGGGTTGGGCCAATAAAGGCTTGAAAGAAGAAGAGCGGCGGCCAGACTCCTTCCTGGAACGATTTCGAGGACCAGATGTCAAGACTTTGGCAGTAGCTGCAGCAAGGGGCGATGGGTTTGATACCAATGACAGAAAGACAAAGTGAGACTCCCTCCTGGCTGGCTGGAGCTGCTGTGGGAGGCTTTGCATGGGCCAGGAGAGGAAATCATAGGTCACCTTCCCTCTTCTTCTCACCCCCATCTCCTTCTTCATCTTCATCTTCCTCCTCCTCCTCTTTCTTCTTTCTCCCACTTCCTACCTCTTCCTCTTCTTCCTCCTCTTCTTCACTTTCTCCTCCTCCTCCTCCTCCTTTTTCCTCCTCCTCCTCCTCCTTTTCTTTCTTTTCCTCCTTTTCTTCCTTCTCCTCCTACTTCTTCCTCATCTTCTTCCCCTCCTGCTTCTTTCCCCTTTTTCTCTTCCTTTTCTTTTTTCCTCCTCCACCATAAATAAGGGGCAGGCCTCATTGGTAAGGTTGGACCTTGCCATTAGCCATGGTAATTTGAGCAAAGAAGAAAGGGCAGGCTGCTGGAGAGTGAAAAAGGCTCACAATCAGCCAGGGTCTTTGGCACTGAGCAAACAGGGTCTTCCCTGAGAGGTTAAGTGGAATGTGTTACCGTAAATTTCGCTCCATAACACGCAGATTTTTCCTCCTAGAAAGTAAGGGGAAATGTCTGTGCGTGTTATGGAGCGAATGCCTACAGATGGCGGGGGAATCTGCTGCAGTTGTGAGCAGTCCGTGGCTTGCTTTGAAACAGCAAAGCAGGTGTAAGCGGCTCCTGTCAGCGAGCCGAGCTGGGGAGGAGGGAGAGAAGCAGAGCGGGCTTGGCTGCTTTAAAAAAACCCCGTCCTCTATGTTCCTCTCTCCTCCCCACTGATCTGCTAAGTAGCAGCGAAGCTTTTCAGCCAGCCTAGCCGGGAGGAGGGAGAGAAGCAGAGCGGGGTTGGCTGCTTTAAAACAGCCCCGTACTCTCTGTCCCTGCCTGCAGTTTTTTGCTGTCCGATTTTGGATTAGCCACTGTAGGGGCTGTGTGTGTGTGTGCTTGAGCTATCGTTCTCCTCCTCCTGCTTCCCCTTCGCTCTCCCTGCGCCCCTGCGCTCTCCCTCCGACTTTAGAATTGACACTCTGTGTGTGTGTGTGTGAGAGAGAGGGCTCCTTCTCCTCCTCCTGCTTCCCGTTCACTCTCCCTGCACTGTCCCTCCGACTTTAGAATTGACACTCTGTGTGTGTGTGAGAGAGAGAGGGCTCCTTCTCCTCCTCCTGCTTCCCGTTCACTCTCCCTGCACTGTCCCTCCGACTTTAGAATTGACACTCTGTGTGTCTCTCTCTGTGTGAGGGCTCCTTCTCCTTCTCTTGCTTCCCGTTCACTCCCCCAGCGCCCTGCGACTTTAGGGCCAGTTCCCTCTCTGCGTGTGTGTGTGTTTTGACCTCACTGCGCTTGTTGGGGGAGAGTGTTGGTCGCAATTTTTCTTGATTTGTCTCAGAGTGGTTACTATCATGGTTTCCTTGCCGGGGAGGAGGGAGAGACGCAGAGCCTGCTTGTTCTAAAGGAGCAAAGCCGGAGAGGAGCCTCTCCTGCATTATCAGCAGCATCCTTCTCCATACCCCCCACGCGTGCTCCTTGTCCCTTGAGTTCTTTTCCTTCCCTCCCCACTTAAAACATGGTTACAAAGCACGGATCCACATGGATCCTCAGGATTTTTGCACTAGGTCACCCCAAATTCACCATCAGATCACATAGCATATCCATGGCTACAGCCTGCACCAAAAAACACACACACCCACTGTTTCATGGGGCCGCAATGGTGCAAAAATGTGGTTACAAAGCATGGATCCACATGGATCCTCAGGATTTTTGCATTGGGCTACCCCAAACTCACCGTCAGATCACATGTCTGTGGCCACAGCATGAACCACAAAAATCATATATCCACTGTTTCGTTTAGAATATTTTTTTCTTGTTTTCCTCCTCTAAAAACTATGTGCGTGTTATGGTCAGGTGCGTGTTATAGAGCGAAAAATACGGTAATTACCAGAGAGCAGCAATGGTTCTGGGCTGCTGTGGTCCAGTGAGGCTTTTGCAAAACAGGAGCAGGCAAGAGTGTTCAGGCCATTGTGTAAGGCTGTTGTGCAAGTGCTGAGGTTGTTGGTCATTGTGGACAAGGCTGAGGAGAGGAACGGGGCATTCCTTTTCTTCCCATTCTACACTTTAGAAATAAAAACTGCCATACTTTGACAGCCTTCAAGGTATGCCATCGAGGCCTTTCAGGGAATAGGAGGTTGGGCTTGCTCTAGTGATTCTAGCAGCCAGGACCTCCTGCCTTCTCCCATCTAATGCCCTGTGAGCCAGCCCACCCCTTTCCCTCTCCCATGAGGTCTAAGATGGGGTTGGACACTTCTGCAATAATCTGGCATACTGGATGGAGACCTCAGAACACACGAAGTGGAGAGCAGGCAGCTGGGGGGGGGGGCTTTCCTTTGGGGCATCTTGTTGGCCACTGTGAGAACAGTATGCTGAACTAGATGGGCTCTCTTTAGCTTGATCAGCTGCTGCAGGGTTCTTCTGATGTTCTCGCCGGGCAGCTTAGAAGGTATGAGATGCTTCAGGAACAGGAAGGCTGATTGGACATTTGGATGGAAGGAAGGGGTGGGCCTGGGGTTTTTACTTCTCAGTCACTGTGCTGTGGCCACCTCTGGTCATCTGTCAGGGTAAAGGAGGTCTCTGTGTGCTCACTTAACCCTTTCAGTTTCATGTACTCCAAGTCACACCCACCCCCCACAGTGTGAATTCATGCCTTAGCTGCAATTTAGACTAGGGATTTGAAGATTGCAGGCTCTCTCCACCACCATCTCCCCTCTAGGCCAGATCCATTGAAGACTCATTGCGGCCACTGAAATGTTTTGCTTCTATCTGCAGGAAGAAATGGAAAGTCTTTGTGATGAATCCCGCAGGGGACTGGTATTACCGATGGCTTATGGTCATTGCAGTCCCAGTCCTGTATAACTGGTGCACGTTGGTAGCACGGTGAGTCCTTGGAACCCATGTTTTTGGGGGGTGGGCACAAGAGAAGGGGGGGTGCAGATTCCGCCCAGAGCACCTATCTACACCAATCTGCAGAGCATGATGTGAGTCCTTGTGACTCCTCTCCCCACTGCTGTTTCTCTCCTGATCCTCTCCCCCAGAACTTCTCTTCCTAGGAAGCATGGATTTAACAATCCTTAATTTGCTGGAGTTTCAGTAGTCACAGGGTTAACTCACTGCTTAAACTCTGGGAGGTTGCTTATGACACTTCCAACACATGGAATTATTTATTATTTCTATTTTATTCATTTATTAAATTAGTGTACCATCCTTCATTGGAGTATCGCAGGATGGTTCCCAACATAAAAATACAAAATGAGAATATGAATACATAATAAAACAAGTGCAACCCCCCCCATAACGCCCCCAAACACATTTAAAATGTCATAGAATGTTTAATAAGTCAACGGCCTCATTATAAAGAAACATATTTGCCTGGTGCTTAAAGATAATGTCATGATGGCACCACATGAGCTTTCCTGGGGAGATCATTCCATAAGTGGGGTGCCACCACTGAAAAGGCCTGCTGTCATGTTACTGCCCTCTAGAAACCTTGTGGAAAAGGCACATGAAGAAGGGCTTCTTGCGGTCCTTGATGAGTGGTCCCTGCTCCAGGAAACCTGCCAGGGAAACACAGTGTGAGGCATTTTGAATTGGGCCCAGAAATGAATTGGCAGCCAGTGCAGTTGGGCCAGGAAAAGGGTAATATGCCCAAACCATCTTGCCTCAGTGAGCAACCTGGCTGCTGAATTCTGCACCAGCTGAAGTTTCTGAACTGTCGTCAGAGGCAGCCCCACAAATAACATGTTGCAGTAATCTAACCTAGAGGTTACCAGAGCATAGACAACAGAAGTTAGGCTACCCCTGTCCAGATAGTGGTGCAGCTTGGCCTCCTTGCTTCCCAATCAGCTGCCTGAACCACCAGAGGGCTGCTGCCTTCTAATTGCCTCTCTCACCCTCCTCACCACAGGGCCTGTTTCAATGACCTCCAAAGGAAGTACTGGATCTGGTGGCTAGTTCTAGACTACATCGCAGACAGCATCTACATTGCAGACATTGTCATCCGCTTTCACACAGGTGAGGGAGCTGTGTGGGGAGGAGCCTGGTTCAGCCTTCATCTCACTATGGTGGTTAAGGATTCCACCTCCAGCACTTGTGAGACAGAAAATGGCCCCAATAAAGCAAATCTTATTAATGGCAGTTCTGAAAAATAGAGTTCCACAATGAAAGATTTATCAGCCTTCACTGCTGAATAATTTTCTTAAAATTACCCACCTGGGCATCAATATTCAGGTCTGGCAAAAGCCTCTGCCTTGATATCATATTGAGCTGATGAATGATCTGAATGCTGTGGGGTGGGTGGGAGGAGTGCAGAATCTCATGCTCTCCCACTATCTGGGGCTGGGACATCTTTTCAACAATCACCACCCACCCTACAAGCTCACCACTCTAAGGATGGGAGGCCTGTTTTGCTTAGAATCCTGTGTGCTGTAAGTCCTGCCTGCTCTCCACAATGCTGCTGCTACCTGGCTCTAGTTGGATTACGAGACTGGAGATGGGTGAAATCCAAGGCATGTGGAATGAACAGATTGGATGGAAATAAACACATCACCATATCTGCAGTGACAGCACTAGGCAAAGATTTTGCTGCGTTTTAATGCCTCACACTGTGTTTCCCTGGCAGGTTTCCTGGAGCAGGGATTACTCGTCAAGGACCTCAAGAAGCTGCGTGATAAGTACATTGCCACCATGCAGTTCAAGCTGGATGTCCTCTCTGTTTTGCCCACTGACTTTGCTTACTTTGCCGTCGGCTTAAACCGCCCCGAGTTGCGCTTCAACCGGCTGCTGCATTTCTCCCGCATGTTTGAATTCTTTGACCGGACGGAGACACGGACCAGCTACCCAAACATCTTCCGAATCTGCAACCTGGTGATGTACATCTTGGTCATCATCCACTGGAATGCCTGCATTTACTATGCTATCTCTAAGGCCATTGGCTTTGGAGAGGACACCTGGGTGTATCCCAACATCTCAGACCCAGAGTTTGGTTATTTGACAAGGGAGTACATCTACTGCCTCTATTGGTCCACACTGACCTTGACTACCATCGGGGAGACCCCTCCACCTGTGCGTGATGAAGAGTATCTCTTTGTCATCTTTGACTTCCTGATTGGTGTCCTCATCTTTGCTACCATTGTGGGAAATGTGGGCTCCATGATCTCCAACATGAACGCCACCAGGGCGGAGTTTCAGGCCAAGATTGATGCAGTCAAGCATTACATGCAGTTCCGCAAAGTGAGCAAGGACATGGAGGCCAAGGTGATCAAGTGGTTTGACTACCTCTGGACCAATAAGAAAACTGTGGAGGAGTGGGAGGTCCTGAAGAACCTGCCTGACAAGCTGCGGGCAGAGATAGCCATCAACGTCCACCTGGAGACACTGAAGAAAGTGAGGATCTTCCAGGACTGTGAGGCTGGGCTTCTGGTGGAGCTGGTGCTCAAGCTCCGCCCCCAGGTATTCAGCCCTGGAGACTATATTTGCCGGAAGGGGGACATTGGCAAGGAGATGTATATCATCAAGGAAGGGAAGCTGGCTGTTGTGGCAGATGATGGCGTGACCCAGTATGCTATGCTCACAGCAGGCTGCTGCTTTGGGGAGATCAGCATCCTCAACATCAAAGGAAGCAAAATGGGGAACCGGAGGACGGCAAATATCCGGAGCATTGGCTATTCCGACCTCTTCTGCCTGTCTAAGGAGGACCTCATGGAAGCAGTGACAGAGTATCCAGATGCTAAGAAAGTCCTGGAGGAGCGTGGGCGAGAGATCCTCACCAAAGAAGGTCTGTTAGATGAAGCAACTGCAGCAGAGGGCATGGAAGGTATGGATGTGGGGCAAAAGCTGAGCAGGCTGGAGGCCAGCTTGGACATGCTGAATGCCCGGTTCTCCCGCCTCCTGGCTGAGTATGATGCTGCCCAGATGAAGCTCAAGCAGCGTGTCACCTCCCTGGAGACCAAAGTGAAGCAAGACCAGCAGGATGACTTCTTCTCTGATGGTTCCGTTAGCCCATCCACAGAAGAGGGGAAAGCCAAACCTTAACCTACTGCGCTGCCATTTGGATTTGAGGCAGCAGCATTTCCTTGCATCTGATGCCCATCCAAACTGCCTTGCAGTAACCCTGTCTCCACCAAACTGCTGCTCCCTAGCTGACTCTTTCTCTCCCCTTAGTCCATTCCCAGCTGTATGTTCCTGGTGACTTTCACCAGGGTCCTTTTAAGTCTCTCTTGAACTGCTTTGAGAAGGTCAGACACCCTCCATTTCTTTCCTCAAGTTGCATGTTCCTCCTCTCACCCTCGCCCCCAAATGGGCCAAATAGCATTGCCTCTGGCAGGTGCTTATTTGGAACATTCCCATCAAGTAACCCACTACAGTAGACCACATTACCTGCTTACAATCTTATTTTGACAACCACTTTTGTGAAAATCTCTAAGCCGGTCCAGGTCCTTCCTGTTCGTGGAGCACATTCAGAGAAAACCTCTCCCTGTGAACTGCCTATGCTCCCTAAGTCTGCATAGAGGGCAAAGGAAGGGGATGTGTGCACTTGGGTGTGTGGGATGTTGGTGTTTGCTAGGGCCTGAACCCACCTGCTTCAGTGAGGATTATAAGATTTTGGAAATGTGTTAGTTGAAGATTGCTTGTATGCCTGCAATCCTGCCATCCCACACAAGCTCTTTAGCCCTGGTTCTGCTGCCTGGCTGCTCAAGCAGGCAGTGCTGTCTCATTCAGTCTCATTCCCTTTCTGCTCTTTGAGGCTTTTAAGATCCCTCCTGACTGAGTTTCCCCCTCAGTTCTTGAAGACTTACAGCTCCTTCTGCATCGACTTTAGAGCTCCAATTGATGTCTCTCTTTAGCAAGCATTGCCTTGGGGGCTCGACACACCCCAGGCAGGTAGGGGGGGGGACCCCGTACTTGTCCAGGGAAAGTGATTGAGCCCAACACAAATTCTGAACCTGGAACCTATCCCAGAAATGCTGGAGAGGAAAATCTCCTCACATTTCACATGAAGGATTAAGCTGAAGTGGCTGCCCCATGTGTGCTGGGTAGAAATGGCCAGCTGAACATCAGGACAGGCTTGGCTGAGACCATACCCCTCTTTCTTGTTTAACTCACCAGTATCCCTTGGCTAATGCACAATAGCTCTGTCATTCTCAGGGAAACACCCCACCCCCTGCAGCCCTCTCCCTTGTCCATTCCTCTCTTGCCTCAGTTCATGACTGAGCCAGTTTACACAGAACAAGGAACTTTGGACCCAAAGGCTGTTTACTTGCCCGAAACTCAGATTTCAGTTTTGGAGCCCTCTTGTCAATTTCCATTTTTATGCACCAAATGAAAATGGGCCACTTTCCTCAGGGTTAGTTGTGGAGAAGGAGTATGCTTAGTCAAAGTGTTTCTATCAAGTTTTCACTGGGTCTGCTCAGATCCTGCCTGGAACCATGAATTCCTCCAGATCCATTTCTGGAATGAAACAGAAGCTCACAAGAATTTGGGGTGGAGCTGCTGGGTATGGGAGCAGGACCCATCACCCAAAAAGCCCACAATGCTTCCAGTGTGTGTCTGGCAAGCACATGACTTGATGTGGACTCTACACCTGAGCCAAGGAAGCCACAACTGACAGGCGTCCTGTGGGGCATGTTACACATCTTCAAAATAAAGAGCTCGGATGTGAGCAGCTAGTGGGTTTAGCAGATGGGTTGCATAGGTGCCTCCCTGCTCCCTCCCCCCAGTTTCCTGGCTGTTCTGGTTGGACTACGCAGACTGTGACTCTTTTACCCTGGGGCTTTGGGTCTGCTCAAGCTAATGTTCCATGAGCTTATTTACTTAACAAACAAATTGCCCTGCAGCTCTCCTTGCAGTGTGTGTGTGTGTGTGTGTCTAGCAATGTTACATAGTGGCGGTGACAGCAGCAGCTGCAGCAACAGCAATACATTCCTTTCCAAATCCCACAGACCTCTGGCTTCCCAGCTGCAAATGGTGAGCCACAAGGGGGTGCTGTGTACAGTGGAATGAATTGCAGTCCTGCCTGGCTCAGCCTGATTGGAATGGAGACACACTGAATGTGGGAGCGTCTCTCAAGCGGAAACCCAGAGCAGAGGGGCCCAGCTTTTCCCCTGGAGCCAGAAGCAAATCTTCTCTCTGGAAAGCAAACCTTGTTGTGCCGGAAGGCCCGGTGAGCTGGTCTGCTCATCCAATCCATGTGCTGTTGCATTCATTTTCCTTCGGGAGGGAGTCTGCATGCAAATGACTTGTGGGCCAGCATGAATTTCACAGACCCTCAGGCTTCTGAAGTGCCTATTGCATTGCCCTCCAACTGTTCCTGAACCTATCCCAGGGAAGGAGGGCTCATTTCAAGATGTCACACCCATTTATACTTTTTATAAAGAGTTTTCCTGCTGAGGTTACTCATTAGTTATAAATATGGTTGCTAAAACTCATCTTTTGTCATTTTGTATCTTATGTTTCAAGTGAGGGATGGTGTGACAGTGGCTCCTTTTTGCTCATGGCAGGGTCCTGTTCCACTGGGATCCTTTGTCTCCTTCCGCCTAACCCTGCCTGTCCCACAGTGGTGTAGCATGGGGTGTGTGTGCAAGGGCCACTGTGGCCCTGGGTGCAGAATTCTGATGGGGTCCAACTCAACACCTCCACAACAGGTTCCCTTACTGAGGCCACATGGCTGCACCACACTGTTGACTCAAGTTCAAATTGTGGTGATCGCATGGTTGGCGGTTCGAATCCCCGCGGCGGGCTGCACTCCTGTCGTTTGGTCCCAGCGCCTGCCAACCTAGCAGTTCGAAAGCACCCCGGGTGCAAGTAGATAAATAGGGACCGCTTACCAGCGGGAAGATAAACGGCGTTCCGTGTGCTGCGCTGGCTCGCCAGATGCAGCTTGTCACGCTGGCCATGTGACCCGGAAGTGTCTGCGGACAGTGCTGGCTCCCAGCCTATAGAGTGAGATGAGCGCACAACCCTAGAGTCTGGCAAGACTGGCCCGTACGGGCAGGGGTACCTTTATCTTTTCCTTTATGACCCCCTAGATCCTTTTCACATGCCCTACTGTCAAACCAGTTGTCCCCCTTCCTATATTTGTGCAGCTGGTTATTCCTGCCTACATTTGTCCCTATTGAAATTCATTGTGTTACTTTGGGCCCATTTCTCAAATCTATTAAGGTCATCTTGAATCTTGATTCTGTCTTCTGTGGCGTTAGCTACCCCTCCCATTTTTGTGTCATCTGCAAATGACCCTGAATTAATACCCTGTTAATACACATAGAGTTGATGGCAAGAAGGGTGAGGATAGTTTTGGAGGTCATGTGTGCCTGGAACCCCTTTGGGGGAAGGGCAGTGGGTGTAGACAGCTTTGGAGTGAAATAAGGGTTGCAAAGGGCCCCTGGCACACATGACCACATGGTTGCCTGCCACTTGCTTTGTCATTACTGCTTTCTGCTTGAGGCAAGCTGGGCATTTGACTCATTTTCTGTGTGAAAATCCAGGATCCATGATGCACTTTGCTGCTTCTGAGACCACAACAAGAGCGTTTGTGTGGGGTGGAATGCAAGACCACAGATTCTGCTTAAGGGCAATCTGTGCACACAGTGTTTTGAAGGATTTTTGTTTGTTTTTTATAACAGAGAACCCTCAAGAGTGAGAGCTGTTTCAGCACTCTGGACAGCGGCTGCAGGGCTCATCTGCAGAGATACAATCTCAGGGAAACACGGAAGAGCTGATGATGAGGGTGACAATGATGCATGCTTGCTCCTTGAAAAGCCTACCCAGCCCACCCTATTAACCTACTTGGGACAATCCTAAACCTTTAAACCATTACTTGACAGAATTCAAAGCAGTCTGCCTGGTTTCTTATGGTGCTAGGAATTCAGAGGTTCCCAAATGCCCTAATGAAATTAAGGCTAGCATTTCAGTGGCTAATAAACAGACATTTGTGCTAATGTAGAGGACCCCAGTAGGAAGACTCAGCATTGCTTGGGGGAAGCTCAGTCCCTGGGAGAAGCTGAAGGAGCATCTGGCATCCCTTGAGGGTCTTCCTGGTACTGGCTTCAGCCTCAAGAATCCTGTGACGAGGGCAAGATTGGGGGAAACCATGCAGCCAACTGCAGCAGCTTGAGAGCTCAGTGGCAAATTTCACCCAAGCCTTGAGGTCTGAAGCAGGAGAAAGAGGCCTCAAAGCATCCTTCGAGGTGCCTCCCAGGCAGTCTTCTTAGATGAAAAAACTGTTTCCTTCAGGGAGTAGCTTTCCCACTCCAGCGGTATTTTCACTGTTGGAAACTGGCTTCTTTAGATAATACTAGGTAAAATCCTTGGGGCAGGTTATTTCCAAAAGGACACCTGCTGCCCTAGCCCCACTCATATACTTCACTGCTGGGTCTCTGCATATATCTGCATGCCTTTCATTAGTGTGGGAAATTATTTGATAACCTCATAAATCTATCCTGCAAAAGTGAAGTGCCGGAGCTGAAATCCAGGTGCAAGGAAATACTCACGATTTGTCACATGGAGAAGCAAGCCAGGAACTTGAACACATGCTCAAATTATCCATTTTTTCCTGAACACACCAGCCCCAAGCACCACCCTCCCTCCTCCCCTGACACTAGCATTTACTCCAAAGTAATGCCATTCTGATTCCAATCCACCAAAGCCAAGGGAAATCAGACAGAAGGTTGTGGATAGCATCTGACACAACAACCTTTACTGCTGCCAATTTGGCTTCCCTGCTTCTGAACTCTAAGTGCTGTTTGGGGGGTTTAAATGAGGCCATTAGTGGTTGGTTTGGGGTTCCTTCTAATTAATCCATGTTTCAAGCTCTGCAGCCAAATCAAAGAGTTCTGGATGCTCAGATATGAGATGGAAGCCTCCCTCTGCAGGGAAGGAAGGAAGGAAGGAATATCAGCCTCACCATCATAGGAAAGGCTCTTCCCAGAGCCAAAGAGTACAGCAGTCAGCTAGGCTTCAGCAAGAACAGCACCCAAGCTTGAGACTCCCAAAAATGTGTGAGGGTGTACATGTAGGGTTCCAGGATTTCAGGCAGGGGCCCTTTCCCAGTGTCACCTGACAATGCAGCTGAGGGGTTGAGCCTGGAACCTTTGGCATGCAAAGCAGGTGCTTTGAACACTGATCTGTGGCCCTTGCCCACAATTCCACCCCACCAGCGGTGCTCTTGAAAGAAGCCTATAAAGGGCCATTTGTTGAGCTGACCTAGAAGTAGAAGAAGTTCCAAGGGGAGGCCCTGCTACCTGTGACAGCTGCACTGGGGGCGTGGGTGTCATAGCATACAATAAAAGAATTGTAGATTTGGGAGGGACCCCGAGTGTCATCTAGTCCAACTGCCTGTAATGCAGGAATCCCAGCTAAAGTATCCCTGAAAGATAGCCATCCAACCTCTGCTTGAAAACCTCCAAGGAAGGAGAATCCACCATCTCCCAAGGGAGACTGTTCTACCATTGAGCAGTTCTTACTGTCAGAAGATTCTTCCTGCTATTCAGTCAGAAATCTTTTTTTTTGGGGGGGGGTTGAATCCATTGGTTTGGGTCTTACCCTCCTGAGCAGGAGAAAACAATCTTGCTCCATCTTGCATATGGCCAGGGGCATACCTAAGGGTTGGTCAGGTTGGCCCCTACCAAGGATGCATCCCTCCTCTCTGGCTTAGAAGCCCACATGCCCACACATTTGCATACTACATGGGCTGCTGCTCCCCTGCTCTGGTAGGCTGGGCAAGGCATGCAGGCTCCTCTGAGGACCTCAGTGGAGGAATCAGGTCACTGGTGTGAGACATTGCAGCAACCCTGTGGGGTCCTCCTCCATTCAGCTGACTGCACTATTAGACGTGTGAGCAGAGCACCCAGCAGGGCATGGAAGGAAAAAAGATGAGAGAGCAGGCGAGAGTTGCAGGAGGAAGAAAAAAGGAAGGGAGGAAGGTTGGAGGCAGAAGGGAAAACAGCAAGCACAGGAAGGCAGGAAGACAAGCTGAGAGATGGACTGACAGAGGAGGAGGTGGGGAGGTGAAGCATAGCAGACCCTACCCCGATGGCACTGGCAGAGTGCAAAAAGTTATGAAAGACAAACGTTTTGAGTTTCTGGTCCTTGCCAAGGGGGCAAGGGAACCTGGATACCCCTCTGAATCTGACAGATATTTGGCTTTCCTGTCTCCTCTCAGTCTCCTCTTTTTCAGGCTAAAAATGCCCAACTCCCTCAACCATTCTGCATAAGGCTTGGTTTCCAGAGCCTTCATTATCTTGGTCACTTTCCTCTGCGTATGTTTCAGCTTGTCAATATCCATCTTAAATTATGGTGCCCAGAAGTGTGCACAGGACTCTAGGTGGGGTCTAACAAATCCAAAACAGATTGAGTGAGGGAAATTCTCCCTCCTTTCCTGATGATTCAGAGTTGCTAATGTTGTTGGATGCATGCAGTCTCCATTCTGGCACTTATCCAGGGGTGGTAGTGTTTGCAGGGATGAGATTGCACATGCGGATCAGCTCCTGAGCCAGAACTGCAGTTGGTGATGAAAGCTCCAGGTTCAAATCCCAGCTTAGCCCCTCAGAGAATCATGAGTTGCTCAGTCTCAGACCAAGAGAGAGATTTTGATTCATGTTTTCCTGGGTCAGGGGCTGTTGGGGAGCCTTCCCTGTCCTCTGCAGTCAGTTCATGCCACTGTGTTGAGTGGGCTGATCCTGCCTTTGAACAGGGATCATGGTCCTTTCATCACTCCTGTCGCTTTCGCTCCTTTAGCTGAATTCCCATCAGGATAAAGGAGACTTTAGTGAAAAGGTCGGATGAACAAGAGAAATGCTAGAAAGGCACTTTTGAAGTGTGAAGGAGGAGGGGCGCCTCCCCTCTCCACAACCCAAGCCAAGCTATACATAATTCAGACTTGTTAATTGCTCTTTTTACCACGCCCTGCGTACCCATTAATCATCATGGCTCTTTCTTTTCTTCTCTTTAATTCAAACCACCACTTTTGGGTCTTGCACTGCCCAGAGCCAATATTGATTAGTTTTAAATATATATATTACAAACAAGAATTTCTTCCAATGAGATTTATAAAGGATGGTGCCTTTTTATAATAACACATTTTCCAATGAAAGGAAAAACGGAGCATAGGAGACCTCAGGCTTATTTCCTTTAACAGCCTGTGATTGAGGGTGCAGGAAGGAGGGGGGTGCAGAGGAGTTGAAGGTGGGAGATGCCTGGGTTCCTGAAAAGGACATCCCACTCTCTGGTCTTCTCCGGGGGCAGTACTATCCCACTTTTGTATAAGGAGGACACTTCTTTGGCACAAAACTTTGCAAGGCTCTTCTTCTACATGGAGAGATCAGGGAGTTTCCTGCCCCCGCCCAAAAAGAAACAAATGATTTGCCAGGAATACAGCTGGTTTTTTCCTCACACTTTGCAGCACTGAGTCATTCTGCTGCTCTGCTGGGTTTTGGTGGGGAGAAAAGAAGAGAAATTCTGCTCCCAGTGTTCGTACCAGGGGTGACGTATCCCATTTCACCACCTAAGGTAAAATGCAAAGGTGTTGCTCTGCCAATGGCCTTCCCACCAGAGGTGGAGTGGGCCACTCCCACTTGTCTCACTTACCAGGGTTACAGGGTTGCGGGTTCTGGTGCAGTCTGTCTCACTGGGCTGGCCCTGGTTCCCATGCAAGGATGGATGGTATGTGGTGCCAGTGTGCTGTTGCACCTGTTTCAATGGCCAACCAGGTGCAACAGCCACACTTGCCACTCTGCTCCCCAGAGACTGGAGGTGACCCATAGCCTTTTACCTTGTAGCCACTGCTGACCTTGTCTTCCAATGGAGCATAAGGAGTGTTGGAATCCTAGAAGCCAAAATCCAAGTTTGGGGCAAGTACTATTTGGTGACAGAACCCCAGCAAAGTTTTAACATTGCAAAACATGCAGCAAAAAAAGCATAGAAATATAGGCTTTAAAGCCTTTAGAACGTGCCTTTCTGGTGAACTGCCAAGTATCCCACTTTCCTAACAAAGCAGGCCACATGTCTGGTAAGTTATAAAATGGTTTACTCCAAATGTCAGATTCACGTGCCTTTTCCATACAGCAGTCAGAAAAAAGTAGCATAGGCAGTAAAATATGCCTGGTCACAAAATGGTAAGGTCCTTAAAAATTCATATAGGAAAAATGCTGGTTTTAGATTCCTTTGCTGTCTGAAACAAAAGAGGCTGGTTAGAGCCATGTGGCTGGAGGGAGCAGCTCAGAACTCACACTGAGTTCACATGTAGACTGAATACAGCAAGATACTTGATGGCCAATTTCCTCCCAAGGTGAGGGGAAATGACATAGGCTAAGCCTGGAAGTACAGCTTACTCTATAGTACTAACTCCTTCATGCTTTAATTAGGCTCAAGCATGCTGGTTATATGAGACAGGTTACCCCACAAGGAAGACAGAGTTCTGACAGAGAAACACTTTTAGTGGTGGTGGTGCTCCTCAAGCTCTACTAATCCTTGGGACAGCCCAGCCCTTCCCTTGTTGCAGGAGTGAGGCAAGCCACTGCCTAGCTGTGCACAGAAAGAGACGCCGAACAGGTCTTCTCCTCAAAGCTGGTGAGTCTCACCACTGCATGCATGGCAGAAGTGTCCATGGGTGGGTGGCGGGGAGATTCTCTCAGTGATAAGAGAGACTCTTGGAGGTGGAGCAGGAGAAAGCAACACAGCTGCCCTAGCTAGGCTTTCTGTCCCAGGACTTTACATGCGTTCATTTTCTGTGTTTTCTTATGTAAACTGTAGACATTTGGTCTGGCGGTCTGTATCTTGGGCATTGCCTCTGGAATTACTGGGTCATCTGCCTGGCAGTTAAAGGTCTTAAGGATGCCAGCCCAGAATAAAATAAATAAAGGACTGTATGAGAGGAGTATTGCCAGGCAGGCAATAGAGGCAAATGGGGTTGGATCCCAGGGACATGTAGAAGATTTAGATGGTATTCTAATAGTAGGCAGAATGCAAAGAGCAGTGACTCACAGTGGGTCAAAATTGGCATGTGTGCATATCAAGGATTATCCACACCAGAAGATAAAAGGAATTCCTAGCCCCAAAGAATGTAATTTATCCCACTGGGGAGACATGGTGTGTGTGTGTGTGTGTGTGTGTGTGTGTGTGTGTTTTGATTATTCAAGAGAACATACAGACTCTGTTCAGTGACGTGGCCATCCTATACCATGGGTTTAAACCTTCTCTCCAGTGGCCTCCCGAGGGATCATTTGTACAAACAGTACAGACCTATACCCCATTCTCCTCTATGGAGCTGGTTAACTGGGCAGACAGCATGCCTAGATCAACATGCAACAGAACAGATATCCAAGTCCTATTAAGAACCCTTTTCAGTGGGTAGTGAGAGTTGCTTGTGCACGTGAAGGCAGTAATGAGCAAAATAGACCTGGCTGATAATACTCAAAGACCTACTTATGTCACTCAAATCTTAGGAACTGTGGCTTACGTACATCAGTAGTGGGACTCAAATTCCCCCACGAGCCAGTGGGGAATAAAAATGTCAAAAAAATAATTGAGCGCAGGAATAAGAAGAAAGGGGAAGTAGCTATGAATTGGACTAAAGTACAGGGAGTAAGTAGTACAGGATCCAGGAAAGCATCCATTGGAATACCATTATAGACTTTTGAATGCATTAAGAATATGGAGAGGAATAGACACCGAATATGCGGATCATTTGCCTCTCCTAAGAGGTTTCTTTAAGGATCAAAGCACTCCTGATGTAAAGAGAGTATTGGCAGAAAAGCCAGGCTACCCAGGGAAGCCCAGGGAAGAAATTTTACCATTGGCTGCCCACGTTTTTAACTCTCAAGAAGAGAGAGACAGCAAGAAGAATGAGGAGGACACAAAGGTGTTAGCCCTATCCCTGTGATTCTGCTGCACAAGTAATAAAGCAGCACCAGTGATAATTATGGCTTTCCCCCAAGCAAAGCCAAACAGATAGACCTGAAAAGGGGTCTCTCTCCCTGCATATGCACACATGTACACACTTTCTCTGCAGTGGCTGGGCATCGAGTCTCCTTTTCAAGGGGCCTAATCTCTCTTGATTCATTCTTATCTCTTTCCCCAAATCTAGTTTTATCGATTCCATCTAATCTCTCCTTTAAAAAAAAATCTAATCTGATCTGATCTCATTTATCTAAAACCACCTAATCTGTGCAGCTGGTTCAACTGCTTGTTCATAACATGCAACTGCAAAAGAGCATTAGACAGCATTAGAGAGGAAGCATGTTTGGGAAGGCAGGGAATTGTCAAGGAAATACCAGCCCAAAATATTGTGCAAGGCTCCACTTTGCATTTTAAGGGATCTTGCTCAGCAGCAGAGACACTGTTTATCACTCTATAAAGCAATAATTCTTCTTAAATATTGCAAGTCATTCCTGCTATTTCTAAGCTGGACCCAGACATCTTGAGGGATAGGGAAAAGACATTTGGCTATTTTATTCTACTTATATTTAATTAATTAAATGCTAGCTCATTATTTGTTTCTTTGTTTCTTTCTTTGTTTTATTTGTTTGTGCTCTAGCTGATGCAGTTGCTGAAATTATATGGTTATTTGGCTGTTTTAGGTGGGGCAAAAATTGGGGGAAGGAGATGGCTTCCCATTCCCACAGCCAGGCAGTCTTCTTTACTCCCAATGAGACCTTTTTCTTCCCCTCCCTGGGTTGCATTTAAATTTCTTTTAGTGTTTTATTAGGATAGTTTGTGCTCCTAAGCAGTGATGTAGAACTGAATTCACCATCTCTTTTTAAAAAACAAATTAAGATTTCAGATTTTATTAGTTCTAAGCCACATTTGGAAAGCAATAACCTTCCATGCAGTTTGCTGACTCTATTGGCTTGTTGACTGCATTGTATTGTTTAACCCTCCTAAACCAGCCAATATACAAGACACTTGTATATTGTTTGTCCAGGTTTGGCTCAGCCTCCAATGGGTTGATTCCCAAACACCCAATACATGCATTGATGCTGATAAGACAGCTCCCACGTTGTCACTTACTGGGCAGCCAATATATTTCAACAAACTTACCTATTAGGAAATTGTTCATGATAAACTTCTGGGGAGGAAGATGCCAGACTAGATATCACCTGTTGGCAGTTCATAAACAGAGAGAATTATGTGGTGATTAATGACACTCAATTCATAAATCTTGTTTATCAGATTCACTCTGGTAATACAGAGGGAACATAGGATCAACCTCTGATGCTTTGAAAAAGCAGCTTTTCATGCTGGGAGACTGAGAAGCTTCAGGGAACCTGATGGGGGTGAGTGACTTAGAGTGATGGAATCTTGCTCTTCCCCAAATACATAATAGCCCTTAGGGTCAGCTCTTAGGGCATAAGGTCAGCAAAGCCTCCCTTTCTTAATTACTTTTGAGATTGTTCTAAATCATAACTGAGATGATCTGTCTGCCAGATGAAATTTACATCTGGAGTGTGAGCTAACTGCTGATTTAAGAAGAGACAATCATTAAAAGACCGTAAGCAAAACAAAAAGCATGTTTTAATTGTTTGTGACCAAGAAAGTTTATAAACAGCTAAGAGGTTTCATTTTAAACTTTCATTTCCTCAATGAAAGTGGTGTCTTCAAAGTGAAATTAATTTCTCTTCATCACTATGGGGAAAGAATGCGGTGTGATAAGGACCACTGTGAAGACCTTAAGCTGGAGATGGGAGACTGAAGCTCTTAAGGTAAATATTGCTCAAAGGATTCTGGGGCCATGCACATGGTCAGGAGCCACACAAATGAGGTCAAATTGGACAACTAGTAGCCTCACCTCAGCTTGTTTTGGAGGAGACTGCTAAGCAAATAAGCCACCTTTTAAGTGTGTTGTAAATATTGTGAAGACCCAAAAGTGGAGATTGAGCTGTTAATAAAACAAAGAACATTCAGTATTGTGAAAATATTATTAGACATCCCATTGATTGTTGGCATCTTACAGCAATTATTGGATGAACAACTAAAAGAGATTAGAGCTGAGATGAATAAAATGGTGAATGAAAATGGACCAGACAAACAAGACACAGAACCTTTGGAGAACAATATTGATAACAGATTGTAAGAACAAGAGAGTAAAATAGTAAAGCTGGAGGCAGTAGATGATGAGATGGAGGTTGGTGAGTGGGTGGCAGCTGCCCATACTTCTCCTAGATGGATGGTGGCCCCCATGGGAAGAGGCAGGAGAAGGAGGGGCCCATCAGCATCTCACAACTCTCTCTGGAACAACATGCTGAGATATGAATCGGCAGCAATGCTCAGTCATCACAGCTATCCAAAATCTAGCACATGAACATCACTGGTGCTTTGGGGTAGGGGGGTGGAATAAAATTATGTTACACATTTTGTATACTTCTATTTTCATCATATTTTTCAAACAAAAATGAAGATTATAAAACAATAGCAATACAGCTCCCCTCCTTGGAGAGAGAGAGAGAGGCAGAGGCTGGTATAGCAAGATATGAACGTAGGAAGAGCCTGCTGGTTCAGGCCAGGGGCCCATCTAATCAACATCTCCTTCTCACACTGGCCAACCAGATGCCCATTATGGGAAACCAGCATTACATCCAGTAGCTGGTATTCAGCTACTTCTGACTGTGGAGTCAGAGCACAGCCACTGTTCCTTCACCCTTTCCCTAAGGGGGTGGGCAGCTTGTGCCTTGATAGTTGGACAACTTGATTCAGAGTCATACACGTGTGGCAAATTTGTGAAAGGCTCTCTAATTTGATCTTTGCTTCCAAGAATCCTTTAAGATGCCATCTCCTTTGCTACAGAAAGGAGCGTTATGTGGGCTGGAGAGAAAGATATGAAGGAAACACAATTCTTCTGCCCTCTGGGGAGAAGCTGCCACAGCTGATCTGAATATTGGACTGAGCTCCTGAATATCAATCCACATATCAGGCATTGTGCACAGCTCCAGAGAGTGGCTTTGCTTTTGTTAAAAAATCAGGGTGGATTATTTGCATCTGGGGAAGCCTGTCAATGAACATTCCTTGACATGGGGTGGGGGCGGCGGCTTTGATATGCCCCTAAAGTGGTGAGAAAGAACCATAAAGCTAAGACTGAGGCTCCAGCTTGGTATCAAAGAGGCTGAGCCAGTGCCATTTCTCTGATGCTTGCTTTGTGGGGAGGGGTGGGAAAGCAATATATCGCCTATTATTATTATTATTATTATTATTATTATTATTATTATTACTAAACCCTCTCATTGTAATAATCCCTCTGGTGCATTCAAGAGAAGTTGGCAGTGGCTCATGCATTTGTTCAGAAATGCATGGAAGAATGCATAAGTACCTTCTAAGTAGGTCCAATCAGAAAGGGAACCAGCCAAAGGAGGGAGGGAGGGAGGAAAAGGATCTAATTTGCTGCTACAGCAATGCAAGAGAGAGGGGCCCACATTTCTTGGCAGATGGGCAGAGAGATTGAATAAGTCAACTCTTCTTTGAAATCTCCATGCATATCCTGCCATGCATACACACCTCGATCCAGAGAGTGGAAGAACCCCTACCTATTTGCAAAAGCCTACAGGAGGGTCTGACAATTTTGGAGAAATGGAGAGGGGAAAGAGTATGCTCATCCTTAAGCATATATGTGCTCATTCCTTGTGAGCGCTGAATGGAGGTCCCCATTGGAGCTAGGAGAACCCCTGACTACAAATTTTAGGGTCCTTATATCCTTTTGGACAAGGCTCATCAATAGAGGTGGGGGTGGCATTGACATGAGCAGCTAGTTTTATTATGAATTTGAATTTATCCCAGTATTTCCTTCTGGCTTCTCACCTCACTTGCACATTAAGTGTTTGAATGAAAATCATTCTAGTGGGCTGTGAACTGAACAGGTTATATTTTGTCTGCTCTCTGCCTTATCATTATCTTAATGACCCCCATTCAGGAGTTAAGTAGACTGTACTTGGCAACTAGATTTACGTGTGTTGACTTTTATGCAAGGTGTGAGAAACGTAGGATGTTTCCCTGAATGCCTTCTGGACATGTTTTGAGATGGGGCTGGTATCAGGCTTGTACTAAGGTCAAGCAAGGTTTGTGATGGAAACTCCCATGTCATATTTACGGTAAGTTATGCCAATCTTTATACTTACCAGTATGCTATGATTCACAGGACTGGATGGGCCCCCATCTGTCTGATCCAGCTACAGAACTCTTCTGGTATTCTCAAGGCCATACAATGACCTCTGCTCTTCCCTCCAAGGTTGGTCTTCCAGTTGTATCTCTCAAGATCTTATTTGTGGGGGCCCAAATAAGCCCCGCCCCATGTAATTGATCACATGACACAGTGCACACACCATTTGAATGGGAATGCCCATCAACTTTGGGTGGCCTGCCCCCTCAAATATATTATTCTGAGGGCCAAAGCCCCCATGGCCCCTAGGAGTTGGCTCCTATGCTGATAACACACAGCTTCTTTGGCCTCAGAATTAAGCATCACAATAACTACATGACATGGAATCTGGAATCTTGACTTGGATTTTCCCAAATAATCTCCCCCCCCCCAGTTTGAATACCCACCCCACTGTGTGAAACACCCAGAGCCCATCTTTGTATCACTGGAATACAATTTCAGTTCCTTCTGACATGAAAAATATCAAAGGATTAAAAGAGAGGAGGGGGAGTGAGAGAGAGCTTAGCCTTCCGAAGAAGAGGCTGAGTCCTCTCCAAAAACCATTCCTCTAACAGCCAGCCCTGAAGCCTAATATGGATATATTCATGCTCTTCAGTAATTCATGAGCTGCCTGGGTGTGGATTCTACAACCCCATGAAAGGAATTAGATAAATTCATGAAGGAAAGGACCGTCAAAGGCTGCGCTCTGCCTCCATACAGTGGTTGAGGAACCCTCTCTGGCACCTGGGGTGGGATGGTGAGGGGCGGGGCAAACTGCCTGGTAGTGCATGCACGACGTCCATACGAACTGAGCACGTGTGGCATCCCATACAGAGTGCGAATGTGCGGCAGCCCATACGAAGTGTGCACATGCGGTAGCCCATACGGAGTGGGCACGCGTGGCAGCCCATATGGTCGCCCATATGGATGGCACATGAGAGGGGCAGCCTGTATGGACGCCGTGCAAGCGGTGCCCATACTGAGTGCGTGCGCCCTCGGCCACTCTACAGCTGGGGGGAGACAGGGGTCATCTTGTCACACACACCCCAGAGTGGCACCCAGGGTGGCCTGCCCCCTCCGCCCCCCATTTTATATGCCCCTACCTCCATGGTGATGTTTCTGAATACCAGTTGCTTGACGCCACAGGAGGGGAGAGTTGCTCTTGTGCTCAAATCCTACTTGCAGGTTTAACACAAGAATCATCTGGCTGGCAGCTGTGACAACAGAATGCCGGAGTAGGTGGACCATTGGACTGGTCCAGCAGGCTCTTCTTCTCTTCCTATTTTGACTCAATATGCACTGATTTGGATGGAGCGTGTCTTGCTTGCCTGAGCAACAGCCCTGGCTATGGTTATTAATCTGCATTCCAGGAGCTCCCACCAGTCTCAGCAGGGCTCAGGGCCCTCTAATAGAAAATGCCCCCCTTCCTGTAGCCCAGCTGCCCTCAGTATCAGGTTACATATAGATCTGAGTTGCTGCAGCAGAGAAGTCAATGTGGCTGTTTGTGTGTGCTTGGAGGGAGTTTTTGATAGGGAGGCAGAGGAAGCGGAGGGGGATAGCACGGGGGAATCCAGCATAGACATCAATAAGTCATGCTGAATTTTAGATGTATCCCTCTCATGTGCTCTATCTAAACTCATTTATTTTAAAAAGACCAGGCTCTGCAGCTCTAGCCTGTGCCTATTAATTCCTAATCGCCTTCTTCATGCCACGGGATTTGTGACGGTCTGAATTATTTAATGTAACAGGGATGAACATGGTTGAGAACAGCGGAGAGGAGGCCATTCTGACCCTGATAGCAGTTGTGGAATGGGATTCCCAATGAAACCCAAAGGAGGGGGGAACATCGAGAGGCTATGGCAAGGCTGGGGGAAGCAAGATGGGAGTGATTGGTTCCCCCATTGGCCTATAGGGAGCCCTGCAGGAAGCAGAAATTATTTCCTTACACATAAACACACATGGTTGTAGTGTGCTTTTGGGCTCAGATCCTGCTTGTGGACTTCCCAATAGACACACCTGATTGGTCACTGTGAGAACACGTTACCAGATTTTTTAAAAAAATGAATCTGAGGACATACTTTTTATTTTATTTTATTTTATTTTATTTTATTTTATTTTATTTTATTTTATTTTATTTTATTTTATTTTATTTTATTTTATTTTATTTGAAGCTGAGTAGCAACAGAGAGTCAGTAGTGGGGATGGTGAGGGAAAAGACCCTGGGACCAAGCACATATGCATATTGTACAAAGGTGCAAAGCACTTCTTTCGCACCCTGTGAAACATAAATGCGCAGAGTTTTTTCAAAAACTGGGCAACGGTGCACCGCCCACCAAGTGACTCCCGAGCCTTCCCCGATCTCCTCCCCCTTCCCCCTTTGTTTTGACAGATCAGGGGAGGCTTGGGAGTCATGGGTGGGCATCCGTTGCCCAGGAGTGGCCAGCCTGGTAGTGCAGTTGGCTCTGGATGGCTTCAGGAGCTGCTCACTGCTCACTGCCGTGGCACAGGAAAAATGGCAGGTGCCACGGCAGCAAGCAGCTCCTGAAGCCAGCCAGAGCCAACTGCACTACCAGGCTGGCTCTGGGCTGCTGAGGCTGCCACTCCCATGTTTCCCGGGGACAGATTTGCAATTCTGGGGACATTCTGGGGATGGAATTTGCAAATCCGGGGACTGACCCCGGGAACCAGGGAGATCTGGTGACCCTAGCTTAGACAAGATGGGTCACTGGTCTGATTTAGCAGGGCTATTATTGTGGTCTGGTGCTCTGGCAAGAGAAAACACAGTGGCTATGCTCTGGAAACCTTTTTGAACTCATGGAATGAAGTGTTGGGCTCAGAATAGCACATGTAGCTGTAAACAGGTTTATAGAAATTCACGAAGGATAGCTCTATTGCTGCCTACTATGGATAATAAACAGGACTAAACCCTCCATATTTAGTGGCAGTATACCATGGGTTTCTCAATGCTGGGGATAAGCAATTGGTGATCAAAGCTTCCCTGGGGTTTCTGGTTCGATGTCCCCAGATGCCAATTGCTTAGCTAGGTGGACACACTCTCTCTCTCTCTGTCTCTCTCTACTGATTCTTTCTCTGTGCTTATATGCAACTGAACACCTAGCAACACACTTAAATGGTAGCTTATTTGCTTAGCAGTCTCCTCCAGAACAGGCTGAGGTGAGGCTACTAGTTATCCAATTTGACTGCATTTGTGTGGCTCCTGACCATGCAAATGGCCCCAGAATCCTTTGAGCTGATGAGAGCTGTTAATTAACAGCAAATAAACAAGAGAGATTGACATATTTCAAAGCAATGGTCATGCATGTTAAATTAAACATATTATGACTTGGGAAGTTTGGAAGGATGCTTTTTCCAAATACATGAAAACTATTTTGTGGAGCAATTGGTGCTCTCATTTCCAGTTGCAGCCCCAGCTCTCCATGCTGGAAGGGAATGGACCTTATTGTCTGTATGGCAGGGAAGGGGTGGGTGGGAGGAGAATTCAAGGAAAACATCCCCTCTGTGCCATGCGTTGGTGGTGCTTTGTATCATTCCAAAGCAGTGCACATCTCAGAGCTGGCATCACAGGTTCTGCCTGATGTGCAAGTAGGGAGGGTAGCAGCAGCTTCAAGTGCCTTTGCCAAATTCTGCATTCAGGGACTCAGGATTCAGATGCCAAGTGATTCCTGATTCCATGAGAGAAGAGCAGCCCAGGCAGCTCCTCAGTAGTGCATGGAGCATGCATTTATCCAAATGCTCCTCAGGCTCAGTGGCTGGATAAACGTCACCATCCCTCCCACTCACTCATGATGAGATTTGCTCCCATTTTGACTGCTTAAAAAAAAAAATCAGATGTGTGTTTCTTTAATGCACTGCTTAAGGCCTTGCCAAAGGGATTAATTATAGCCTTGGAAAAAGCAGGAGTGGGAGCTGCAGCCCCTCATTAATCCCAAGACAGCATCCTGGAGGGAGGGTTCACTATTGGCAGGATATTATGCCAGTCACTGATGTGACTTGGTTTGTTATAGTGGTCAATGGGTCTCTGGGAAATACAGACTGTAGTACAGCCTCTTTTCAGAGGAAGGGGAGGAGAGAGGATGATACTGCCAGATGTGCTTGAGTCACCCTGTGCTAGAGGCCTCAGGTTAAGCCATGACTGGTGTGTGTGTGTGTGATGAAGCTGGTAAAAGGCTCTCCTAGCCACAGGGGATACTGGGGCCATTAGTGACAAAAATGTATACAAGAGAACCCTCAAACATTGCACGTGCTCCTCCAGAGGAGAGCAACCCCACCCAGAACAGGTTACTTGCTTATATCCCAAACAAGGGAACCACCCACCCAAGGAGCCTCCATCTTCCCAGGAATAAAGCACATTTTATTGGCCTTCCTCCAGTCCACCACTGCATCCAGACACTGATCCAAAACTTTCACAGCCTCTCCTGATTTGGATATTATGAAGAAGTAGAGCCAAGTGTCAGCAGCATACTGGCAACACCTTGCACCAAAACTCCTGCTGTCCACTATATAAATGGCTTCATATAGATATTAAATAAGGACTAAGGAGAGAATAATGTCCTGTGGAACCCCATAGCACATGCCAGATGGCCGAGGAACAACCATATGGCATAAGGACACCACAGTCTCTGCTGTGCCTCATTTCCAAATGGAAACACAAAGCCTGATGGAGTGTCTGGAACCTGTGGAATACTGCACTGCTCAGAGATTGGGCTGGGGTGTAACAATATGATCCCTAGTCTATCTCTTTGGCCTAACTGCAGATGCAGGCTCTCCAACCCCTCTCCAAGTCAGAACTTAAGAAGAGCCTACTGGATCACACTGTAGCACCCTGCTTGTGGTTAACGCTTAGCTGGAATGAAATATTCAACGCAGCAATAGAGAAATTAAAATAATCATTTATTTGTCAGACAAATAAATGAGAGGCTCAGTGGTATATGGTTACCAAGCTCTGGCCTGGCCTCTTGCCATCCTGGCCAGCACTTATATTCCCTTAATCCAGCCCCCTTTGCTCCTCCTGTGGCTGCCTCTGTCCAATCAGCCTGGTTGAAATTCCTATTGGCTGTTTGGTAGAACCAATCACAAAAGATACACCCACAAAAGATACACCCACTTCCTTGCCCTTATAAGGGAGACAAAGAGCTATATATAAATGACAAATAAGTAATAATATATCTTACATGGAATCTTAATTACTAGCTCACCTCTTGCCCTCCTTGCCCTATTGCCTTCTAAAACAAATGTTTAATCTTACATTTTTATGTTCAACAGATGTCAAGGATCTCGAGTTTCACATCAATATTGAAAGATTTCCTTCATTTGAAAGTTTCTAAACAAATGCCTGACAACCATATATATCAAGAGTGCTTGGATGGCGTCTTCTGTCTAGCAGGGGGGCTAGGCTGGTGGCTGACTTAATTTCAGGATAAATACAACTCTTACAACCATATGAAATAAGAATCTAGCATTCCTTAAATCCTTTGCATAATTACATTTAAGCCAATATATTTAAGCTAATATATTTCATTCACTTATCATAGGTAGCCTTTTAAAAGAATAAAGCCTTTGTAAAGTAAAAAGGAACTCAGTAAAAAACAGCTTTTAAAAAGAAGCCTCTTCAGTTTACACCTCCCCCCTTTCCCCCTCCTTTCCCAGCCAGCTAGATGCTTCTCCCATTAGCTCTTCCCAACAGCTTTAGAAAATTTCCCAAAAATGCTCTCTTTTCTTCTAGCCAAGCCAGTTGCCTTTTTCACTGCTCTTGGCCTTTCAACCTTGGAAAGAAGATCTGGCTCATTTTACTGAGAGGCACATTGGTATTATTTTACTATTTACCCTTGCCTTTAATTGTGTTTTCTCAGTCTGCAAGGGCAGCATATGTAATTCTCCCTTTTTTATGACTTTGAGAATTGTTTTTCTGCTATAAATCAATGGGGCCCCCTTGTCTTAGGAGAAAAACCTCTTGCCAAGGTTCTTTCTGCCTGGCATGAAACATTTGAAAATCCTTTTTTAAGCTCATTTTTAAATACAAGCCTTGATAAAATATAGAAGCTCTGATAAAAAATGCAGGCTTATGACTAGATGCCTCATTCCCCCCTTTCAAGCTCAAGGACCTTCATCCCAAGTGTCCTTGATAGCTTGACCTTCATCATATTCCTGAGGTAAAGCTCTGTATAGGGCCATGATATGAGGTAGAGTTTCATTTGAAACCATCTTGCTAATTGTACTTCTAAAACATGAAATGATACATGGCATCATACACAAAACCATTACCACTACTGTCAAGAAAAACAAGCAAGACAATAGTATCCCTTTGAGTCCTGCGACATTAGGTAACCAATTGGTGAGCCATCCCATATCCCATCCTTCCCATGTTTGTACTGGGACATGTGCTATATTCTCCATCTTTGTGGCCAACACACGGATTGCCTCACCATTATCTGAAATGTTAAAGCAACAGGCATTCCCTGTCAAGTTCAAGACTCCACATAGGCCTCCCTGCCTGGCAAGTACATAATCCATTCCCATTTTCAGCTGCAAAATGGCGGCTCTACTTTCATCCAACTGTTGTGCAATAAGTCTCAAACTCTGGGCCGTTGCATTGGTTACAAGTTCCACTACTGCTTGCAATCGAATTATTCTGTTTAGATTATAAATAGGATCCCGTGCCCCTTGTATGAGCTCACCTGGATTCCAGGAGGCAGGATCATAATAGGCTATAATGCGCTCTGGCGGCCAATCATCAGTACCGCTCCAACTTTGGGTACTTCCTCCTGCTATATGAGAAATATCAGCATTCCTTCGTGTTCGCCTGGCCGAACTAGTGGGCATAATCCACATTGGTGGTAATACCCAACCCAAGAAACAAGTCCCACTCCATTTGGAAGGGAGCTTTTTGTATGCCCATTCTCCACATATCCACCACAACCATCGGGTCTGAGGTTTTTGGTACGTGGAGTACAGAAGGCGAAATACCAAAAGAGGTAGAGAGTTCACAGTGCAGTATGTTAGATTGCCTTTTTCTGTCACAGTTATGTTCCACACCACTTTCCATGCGTGAATAAAAGGAGGTGCACAGGGCAAGGTATTCCGAGTTCGATAAGTAGTACCGTGTGCCCAGGTATGACTATTCTTAATATAATCCCAAGTATAGTGACAATGAGAAGAGCCTATCATGGGAGAATCAGCTGCATCTGATGATTTATGTACACAGAATTCCCCTTGTACAGGTATAACTCGTAATGGTTTAGTTGAGTTCCATCCGGGGAAATTCTGTATTTCTGTTTGGTGTGGCATTTCGCTTACCATACCAATGGCATCTAATGGTATCGGTAATAAGGGCATACCTCCCTCTGAATCATCTGGCCCAAGAGAGCAAACAAGGCAATTGGTCCTATTTGCAACATTGGCTACCATCTCAGCTAAGCCTACCCACATATTGTGGTCATGGCTGAATCCATATTTAGCCAATTTGGTCAGATTCAAGGACCCTTCCCCTTCCCAAGGGATCAGGATTAATAATAAAATCATGTTGATGTCTAGTATATGCATTCCTTCCACAAAAGATTACCTTATTGTGATAGCAAATAATTATTAGCCCCAATATAATTCCCCCAGTGACAGAAATGGGGTACCACCAAGACCAAAACATATATCCCGAGGATCCCCAATGAGTAATATCTCTGATAATTGTTCCACAAGGGGGCAGTCAATCAATTGTATTAGAGAATCTTTCCGTTCACAGTCGCTGGTTCAGACGCTCCTCAAGCTTCAGGCGTGCGCAGGTCAGCCAGCTTCCAGGTTGTGGCTGCAGCAGGCCGGTCGTCAAATGTTGCCCGTGACCTAGCCCGTTCCCGGTAGGGCTAGATACAGGGGTTTTTGGAGAGAGTTAGTTTTAAAGGATTAGAGGGGTCACCTTTGCACGTCCAACTGCCTTCGGACTTCTTCAAACGAGAGTGATGAATCCAGGGGGTCACCTCAGCTACCTTCACCGCTGTTGGAGTAGAGAGCAAGACGGTGTAAGGTCCACGCCACTTTGGTGCAAGTGGATCACGTTTCCACTCTTTCACCCATACGCTATCGCCAGCCTGGAACTGATGAATCGGCTCGGCAATGCTGCACGGCGTGCGTTCGAGGGCCCACCTGTTAAGAGAAACAAAAACACGGGAGAGAGATTGCACTTGTCCCTGTGTCACATGATCTCCTATTTGTTTAAGGTCAGCTGGAATATCCTGAACAAAGGAGGGCGGTCTCCCATACAGGAGCTCAAAAGGTGACAACTTAAGTCTTTTTGTGGGTGCACACCGAACACGAAACAGTGTTATGGGTAACACATCTACCCATCCCAATCCCGTTTCCTGGGTTAATTTTGCCAATTGGGTTTTCAGAGTCCGATTCATTCTTTCAGTTTTCCCTGAACTCTGAGGCCTATATGCTGCATGCAGTCTCCATTTTACTTGTAGGACTCGACATACATCTTGTACTACTTGATCAATGAACGCTGGCCCATTATCACTTCCAATGCATCATCTTTTCCTTCTGCCACTTCTTCTTCTCTTGCTTCTCAGCCTCATCCCTATTCCGATAAACTCGGCGTGCAATGGCCATAATTTGGCTCATCAGCATCCCTTCCCATCCTTCTGATTTCTGAATTTTCTTACGAATGTCAGAAGCGCACTGGGCCACAAATGTAGCAGTAATCATTCTGCTGTTTTCAGGGGCTTCAGGGTCAAAAGGAGTCCATATACGATAGGCTTCTTGCAGCCTCTCTAAAAAGTCTCCTGGACTCTCATTTGGTTTCTGTTCTACTTCTGAGACTTTAGACATATTAGTGGGCTTCTGGCATGCCCTGCGGATACCTTGCACAAGCGTCTGGCGGTAGGTGGTAAGTCTGGCCAGATGAATTCCATTGTTTGGATCCCAATTAGGATCTTCCAAGGGAAAGTTATCTTGGAGATGACGGTCAATATTAAAAATATTTCCCACTCTGGCCTGCTCACGCAAATATATCTGTGCCTTTTCAATTATGTCTCTCCTTTCCTCAGTGGTGAAAAGAGTATTTAGGAGCTGGCGACAATCTGTCCAAGTAGGGCTATGAGTATTTACTATTGAAGTCACCAAGTCCATCATAGCCTGAGGTTTTTCTGCAAAAGATGGGGTGTGTGTTTTCCAATTCATCAAATCTGTAGTTGTGAATGGAATATATTGCAGGGTCGAAGTTCGAGGTGGCCATGGTCCGGGTTGCCCATTAACCAGCGCAGGCTCCTCAAGTGCATCAAATACTCTTCTAAGAGGGGCTACTACGTGATCTTTCTCTTCGCTTTGCTCTAGGGGCCTCAAATCATAGGGGATGGTATTTGTCCCAAGGCGTTCTTTTAGCAGCTTTATACGCCTGGCTGTATTGCTTGCTGACCGATTAAGGTCTCCCTGTAACTTCTGTAATAATTCTCTAGGACTTGGATGTACAGGGGTTTGGGGTGGGCAATCAGTTGTTCCACTAAAGGAGACTGTAGATGCAGGTCTATTAGGAGTCACAGGTGGAATAACCACTTCTGCTTGGGCTTTATTATAGGACTCCAATGCCTCCTGAAGATATTTATCATAATCTATCAAGGAATCAAGCTCTGTGACTCCACTCCCATTATTCATTCCACTTTCTTGCCTTGGGGTTACAACTGGCGGAGTGTTTGAATTAAGCTCCCTTCGATGTGGAGCATAGGGTGGAGGTGGAAGCACCTCTTCCTCTGGTCCCTCAAAAATGGGTTTGAGTTTATTTGGCAAGATTCCTTTCCTAGCTTCAGCTTTTACAGCCAATAATTTGCATCGTTTGACTTTGCATTCCCTTATCCATGGAGGATTTTTATTTAATGTGCTCAGCCAGGAATCTATATATGGAAATTGTTCTGGGCACCCTCCAGTTTCTTTGGCGATGTTAGACCAAAGTTTGCTTACTAAATTTATATCAAAAGTTCCCTGAGATGGCCATTCAGTAATTTGTTTTGGCCATTCTAGTTCACATAACGTTCTCAAGCGCTCTGGCGTCATTTTGACTCCATATGCCCCTGAGAAGGCTTTCTTAAAATTATTTAACATACACTCAAGAGGTGTATTTTCCCCCTTTGAACCCCCAACTCCCATTGTATGGCCCTGTGAAGTATCCACTCAGTCACTCACACTCAGGTCAGCTACAGATTGCTCTGTACTTTCTCACACATACAATGCGCTAGATACTTCACCACACTCTACCTCCCAATTTTCCCTTTTCCTCCACCAGACCAACATCTGATGTACCCAACCACCTAGCGTACTCAGTTTCCCCTTACTGAGACGCAGAAGTTTGATCAAGACTTCTCTTCCTCCCAATTAATTGGAGGGCCAAAAATCCCTTTGTGCACTTACCCTTGGTTGGTTCCCTGTTTCCCCCGGTCCGTCGCCGCCAGTGAGCAGGGTATCAGACAGACGAGTCTTCTGCGTTCCCCCTGGAAAAATTTACCAGTGCGCGCTGGGTAAGCAGTGGTCCTCTCTCTTGTACCCTGCCCAGTAGGGCGAAGGGGCTGCGTTCCAGCAGACCACTTATCCGAGTCACGGCACCATAAAATGTAGCACCCTGCTTGTGGTTAACGCTTAGCTGGAATGAAATATTCAACGCAGCAATAGAGAAATTAAAATAATAATTTATTTGTCAGACAAATAAATGAGAGGCTCAGTGGTATATGGTTACCAAGCTCTGGCCTGGCCTCTTGCCATCCTGGCCAGCACTTATATTCCCTTAATCCAGCCCCCTTTGCTCCTCCTGTGGCTGCCTCTGTCCAATCAGCCTGGTTGAAATTCCTATTGGCTGTTTGGTAGAACCAATCACAAAAGATACACCCACAAAAGATACACCCACTTCCTTGCCCTTATAAGGGAGACAAAGAGCTATATATAAATGACAAATAAGTAATAATATATCTTACATGGAATCTTAATTACTAGCTCACCTCTTGCCCTCCTTGCCCTATTGCCTTCTAAAACAAATGTTTAATCTTACATTTTTATGTTCAACAGATGTCAAGGATCTCGAGTTTCACATCAATATTGAAAGATTTCCTTCATTTGAAAGTTTCTAAACAAATGCCTGACAACCATATATATCAAGAGTGCTTGGATGGCGTCTTCTGTCTAGCAGGGGGGCTAGGCTGGTGGCTGACTTAATTTCAGGATAAATACAACTCTTACAACCATATGAAATAAGAATCTAGCATTCCTTAAATCCTTTGCATAATTACATTTAAGCCAATATATTTAAGCTAATATATTTCATTCACTTATCATAGGTAGCCTTTTAAAAGAATAAAGCCTTTGTAAAGTAAAAAGGAACTCAGTAAAAAACAGCTTTTAAAAAGAAGCCTCTTCAGTTTACACCTCCCCCCTTTCCCCCTCCTTTCCCAGCCAGCTAGATGCTTCTCCCATTAGCTCTTCCCAACAGCTTTAGAAAATTTCCCAAAAATGCTCTCTTTTCTTCTAGCCAAGCCAGTTGCCTTTTTCACTGCTCTTGGCCTTTCAACCTTGGAAAGAAGATCTGGCTCATTTTACTGAGAGGCACATTGGTATTATTTTACTATTTACCCTTGCCTTTAATTGTGTTTTCTCAGTCTGCAAGGGCAGCATATGTAATTCTCCCTTTTTTATGACTTTGAGAATTGTTTTTCTGCTATAAATCAATGGGGCCCCCTTGTCTTAGGAGAAAAACCTCTTGCCAAGGTTCTTTCTGCCTGGCATGAAACATTTGAAAATCCTTTTTTAAGCTCATTTTTAAATACAAGCCTTGATAAAATATAGAAGCTCTGATAAAAAATGCAGGCTTATGACTAGATGCCTCAACACCAATGGCCCATTTAGCCCACCTTCCTGTTCTTACAGTGACCAGCCAGATGCCTCCATAGGAAATCCACAAGTAGGACTTGATCACAAGAGCAGCACTCTCCCCACCCCCCAAGGTTTCTAGCAGCTGGCATTTGGAAGCATTATTTACTGCTGCTGACTGTAGAGGCAGAACATTATCATTATGGCCAGTAGCCACTGATAGCCTCCTCACCACCATGAAATTTGTCCAATTCTTTTTTAAAGCCATCCAAGTTAGTTGCCAACACTACCTCCTGAGGGGGGGGGGGGTTTCACAGTTTGATTCTGCACTGCATGAAGAAGGACTTTCTTTTATCTGTCCTGAATCTTCCAATACTCAAGTTCATTGGATGTCCTTGAGTTCTAGTGTTATGAGAGAGGGAGAAGAACTTTCCCCTCTCCACTTTTTACAGGCCATACATGGAGGGGTTCACTGATGGTGGGATGGGAACTCCTATAGATTACAGCAGCACTTCTTTCTTGCAAACAGTTTAAAAACAACAACAACACACACCCTCTAATATAGAGGTTTTTAACCTTTTTGAGTCCATGGCTCCCTTGACCAACTACATTCTTTCTGCGGCTCCCCTGTGGGGCTCAGGAGCCCTGTTATGTCACCCCTTGCCTGCAGAACTGGCAGCCTCTCACCCTTTTCCCAACACCCTCCCTTGTGGAGTGTTCCCTCAGCCTCCTCTTCCCTCTACTTGGGAGTCCTCTGGGCAGCTGCTGCCATTGCCCTGGTCTCTGAACTGCCCCCTCCCCACCCCAGTGAGAGGTGCGTCCCGGAGGCCAGTGGCGGAAGAAGGGTGCAGGGGGTGTGGGCTACCCCAGGTGTCATCACTGAGGGGTGTGACAAAATGACAAAAATATGAGTTTTATAAAATAATAATAATAAAATTAGGCTCCTGAAACTTTTTAGTTCAGTCAACAAATGTAACGAAATGCGACTGGCACTGGGCACTACACCATGGGGGCCGGCACTTACTGCAGAGCCTGCAATGTGTCTGAGCCACGCATCTCTCCTGGGAGTGACATGGTAGCTTGGGCACCTGCCCACCGCCTCTCCCTCAGCCACCCTACAGCTGAGGGGGAGGTGGCGGAGAGGCTCCACGCAGCACACCCCACCCCCATGGGCGGCTCACCCTACCCCTGGCTGCAGGCGCATGTGCCGCACTGGGCATCCAAGCAGCTAGCTATGCCACTGCCGGAGGTACCATTTGCCTTCAGAGTTTGTAGCCAGGGCTACTGCAACAAACAGCTGTGCAAGTACGCAACAACGGCAGCAAGAGTCTTATTGGCTAAAAATTGGAAATCAGAGGGTCTACCGACAATTGAGGATTGGAGATCAAAACTACTAGAATATGCGGAGATGGATAGGATGACGGGGAAAATCAGATATTTAAAGGATCAGAGGTTTACTAAAGATTGGGAAAATTTCACGAACTATCTGGAAGATCTAAGCAATGGACAGATAACTCTAGTGGGTTTTAAAGGAGCTCTGTAAAAAGTAAAGGGTACTGTCTAAAGAGAAACGGGAGAACTAGGATGAATAATGGCATTACAAACTAAGAACTGCGAAAATACAAAAAAGATTAGTATGGATGATTTGTGGAAAGGTTGAAGGAAGTCACATTTAAAAATCTGTGAAAGTAATAATTGAATCTGTATATTTTAATTTTGTATTTTGAACTATGTAAACTAATAAAAATTATGCATTGGAAAAAAAAAACAGCTGTGCAAGCCTTTGAGAAGCAGAGACTTGAGAGGGGAACAGAGGAGGGTGGGAATGAAGGAAAGAAAGCAGAACAGAGGCCAGTGTTTCCTGTGGCACCCCAACTATCATTCAAGGCACCCCATGGTGCCACGGCACACTGGCTGAAAACCACTGCTCTATCCAACAGTGAGCAGCATCTTTTCCTGCTTCTCACTCTTCTGTATTATGTTATCTACATGACTCCACTACTAATGCTCAAAGAAAGCCCTGCCCATTTCCTGAGGGATGAAGGATCCAGAACGCTTTTATGTCACCTGCTGGAATTCTATTTTCTATGGTTTGGATGCTCAACATTCACCATCCATGCCAGATGGGAAATGTGGATGTCTGAATTTATATTGGTGTGTCACTATTCCTTTCTCTCATTGTTTATTGTTTGTTTGCTTTGTATTTTATGTAATACCCTGCTACTGCACAGGTTGTTAATAATGGCAATAAAGTTGTTGTTTTTTAAACCCTTCAGACACCCCCTTTTGTTGCACTGATTTGCACTATCAGGGTGGTTTCACCCTATCCCATGTTCAATATTGTTTGTGCCTGCAAAGTATTCCCTATCTTGTTGAAATTCTGTAATGGTTTTATACCTCAAATATTCTGGTTTGTTTTCCCCTTGCTTTTCTTTAACTATAGCCCATCTGGATGCAAGTTGGGATACTGGGGGTTCTGCTGCTACTTCCTCTCTGGGGGTTCTGGGCTTAGGTTCCAGCTGCAGAGATGGATGTCTTTCTAATGATCCTATGTCACAAGACGACCATCTTCACAGATGCCAAGGAGTCCAGTATGGTGGATGAGCTGAAAAGAATTGTTGAGGGGATTCTTAAGAGACCCCTCCCCCCAGAAGAACAAAGATTATACCAGGATGACCAGCTGTTGGATAACAGCAAAACCCTTGGAGACTGTGGCTTCACCACAGACCCCAGCAACAGTTGCCTTGGCCTTCAGAGCCATGAAGATGCCTTTTCAGTCCCTCCACATTGATCCCTTCTCCAGACCCCCGGAGCTCCCAGAAGTGATGAAGCCCCAGGACTCTGGCAGCAGCTTCAACAAGCAAGTGGTGCAGTGAGAGCTACAGGGCAATGGAGTGAGCTGCAAAATCCATGGTGCCCCTTCCCCACCACCCACTCCCTTCCTCAACCCTCCAGTGTGGAGAGAGACACGGCACTGCCCCACCCCTCTAATCCAGGTCTCCCTTCTACTCTGCCCCTCTCTAAACAAGACACACCTCCTTCCAAGCCTCTCCCCACTCATCAAACAGAGAAATGCTTTCATTTTTGGTTTTGGATAAAATAAAAGTTCAGCTGTTTAAAAAATAAAATAAAAATAAAAATAGCCCCTTTGGAGAGCAATAATGTGGCAGCATTAGGGAAGCATTGCAGAACAACTGATAAGGCAGAATAAATCCACAACTAATGCACTATTGTTGTATAAAGAGCATATGGCAGAGGCACACCCACTGCAACAAAACACCAGCTTGGAGGGTCCCTTGGACTAAACAAACTTTTGGATTCAAGGGAGGGCTCCAGGCTGAACAAACTTAGAATTCAGAGTCTGAACCCCAAAATCCCACAAGTATATATTTAAATAATGAGATTGTTCCTCCTTACAGTCACTGCAATTGTGATAAGAATTTAAAACAACAAGTCCAGCATTAGCAACCTCTACACTGATCCTGGAAGGTTCTGGCAGTCACACTGGCATGGGGCCATTTTAACAGGGAAGGCAAAACAGCAGAAGATTCAGCCATCACCATTGAGAGGGTATATGTGAGAACTGCTTCTGGCACACCACCGCCTTGCCAAGTCTTGCATCAAGTAGCAGATCAGCCATGGGATTGTCCTGAGGAGGCGTTTTGCTTTCCTTGTGCCATATACCAGAGCTGCCTTTGGTCTTCCATGTCTGCTTCCACTGGGATACAGTTTGCTCTCCCTCCTTTATTTTCTCCAGGTCCAGAACCACAGGAGGAAGGCCACAGAATGGTTAGCAAATGTCACCACCACACTGTGATTTGTCTGTTGAAACTCTTGTGGGCGCCTGTTGCAATTTCGGACCAAGCCCAGTGATGCTTTCCTGTTGGGCAAAGGATGCCCCTTCTACCATCCCAATCACCACCACCACCCAACTCATGCTGAGGTGGAATTATAGAATAGAATTGTAGAGCTGGAAGGAACATTGAGGGTCATCTAGTCCAACCCCCTACAATGCTGGAATCTCAGCTAAAGCAGCCATGGCAGATGGCTATACAACTTCTGCTTAACAACCTCCAAGGAAGGAGAGTTCACTACCTTCTGAGGGATTCAGTTCCAATTGTAACTTGATTCTGTTGGTTCAAGGGAGAAAAGCTTGCTCTGTCTTCCATGTGACAGTTCTTCCAATATTTGTAAACAGCTGTCATGTTTTCTCTCAGTCTCCTCTTTTGCAGGTGCTGCAAGGGGCTTAGTGATGGGCCATGGGATGGTGTGGATTGGAAGCAAGATGCACAGGCAGGATCTGAACAGCAGACATGACTTTGCTTCCAGCATCTGGACATCATAGAGGTGGTTTGCAAAACACGTCTCCTCCTCCCACATAAGGCATTGGCATGTTCAATGAGCCTAGGAAGAAGGGGGTGATAAGCAGTGAAAGGAGGCCTTACTCCCTTGGAGTGGTGGTGGTTGGGAAATAATCAGTTCCAGTGTAAGAGCAGGATGCAGTGCAGAGTCTCTGCTCCACACCCAGAAGCAAGCCAGGAAAAGCTCTGTCTGGACAATAAAACCATCACCACAGATGGCAATTAATTATTCATGTGTAGAACATATTGTTGATGTAAAAAATCACTACTTGGTAGCAATGAGATTTTGTCTATTCAGATGCAAATGAAACACACACACACACACCTCCTCTCTCATGTATTCTCCCCAACATCTTCTGTTTTCTCACTAGGACCTGGGGACTAGTGCTTCAGTTTTCTTACACAGCGGGCTTAGACCAGTTAAAGTTAATCTAACAGCTTTATTTCAGCAATTAAAATTAGATAGTGAAGGGCACAGAGAGGGTCCTTTCTCCTGAAATACTGCCCCCACTTAGACTGTAACCATAAGTGAAGGAGGTATAATAAAGGGCAGCTGAATGATCTAAAATCCAAAGCCCTCCTGTACTTTCACCAATGGGATGGAGATTGGGGCAAAGACTCATCACCCATTTGTTAGAAATAGAAATCAGAAGAGGATGCTTGATTCAAATACCTACCCAGTCTGGGAGCATATCAGGTGGCTGCTTTGTGGTGCTCCAGATCCAAGCTGCTTCCTGTTCCTCCCCAGCTCTCCCCTGGATCACTCCCCCTCCCCAGCAAAGTCCCTTTAGGGCCTTGGCCAGATTGTCATCAGCCATTGTGGAGTGGGGGAAAGGGGAGATCCATCTGCCCACCCCACCTCTAGGAACAACCAGTGCCTTTCTTTCCCAATGCTGAGTGTAAGTGGTCTCCAGAACAACCATTGCTAACTCAATCTCTTTTGATATGGATGGCTGGTTACCATGTCTCGTTTTATGGGAGCTAATTGCTAGGAAGTTGCTTCTTAAGCCATGTTAAATAGAAAACAATAGTACCGCTCCATTCTGCTTTGGTCAGACCCCACATGAGGTCCTGTGTCCAGTTCTGGGCACCCCAATTTGAGGAGGAGATTGGGAATCCAGAAGGTGTGAAGAGCAGAGGAGGGCAGCCAAGATGATGGTCTGGAAACCAAGCCTTATGAAGAACGATGGAAGGAGTTGGCAATGTTTGCCTGGAGAAGAGAAGAAAGAGAGGTTAGATGAGAGCCACCTTCAACTCCTGAAGGGTTGTCACATGAAAGATGGAGAAGGCTGCTGCTCCAGAAGGGAATGCTGGATGGATTTTGATGAGCAGGAGAGGAGATTTTATTTAGTATTCATGCTTCCTCTTTCTTACAAATATCTCTTTTAGCAGAGTGAAAAGCACCAGCCATGTGCAACTTATCTCTAGAAGCTATGAACATTACAGATATCCATTGTCCAGTTCAAAATGGACTTCCGGGTCGGCGCCATCGCCGAATGGCGGACTCCCTCCGAGCTCCGGAGGGAGCCGGCTTGGCAGGGGCTGGGTCCTACCGCACCGGCGATGCGGGGACCCTTAAAAACCACGGCCAGATGAGGCCGTGGACATGGAGACTCGGCTGGCACCGTTAGCACCCTCCCGACTCGTGAAGGAGCCTTTTTAAAGGCTAAGGATCGGGTGCCGGGGAGAAGCGTGGTGCTTTGAGTTCTCTGCTATCCCTGCCGAGCGCAGCCGCATGCCATCCGGCGGAGAGCGCTGACTTCTTCCATTGAAAATTTGGATCTAAAGAAGAACCCGTGAGTAATTGGAATATGGACTAAAAAAAAAGGGGATAAATTTTTAAAATTTGGAGCGAACGGGGGAGGCGGAAAAAAGGAAGTCAGCCCACCCCTAAATTGTAGAAGAGCCAAAACAAAGGACTGGACAACTAAGATCGAGTGTAACCTTATTTCGCCGAATTAGCAACTTCGCGAGGGAAAATTATAAGATTGAGCTGGAGGAGAAAAGTGGAATTGTTTTTTAAAAAAAGCAACCCCCCCCCCCCGGAATCCCTGGAGCGATTCGTGAAACTGCCTGGAGAAGAGCAATGGAGGTTTTGACAGCTGTCAAAGAGCTGTCAAAAAGGAAGATTAAAATAGAGACTTTGTTATGAGGACTTTGCCGGTTACATTTGTTATAAATTGAACATAAACTGTTTCAAATATGGGCGAACAAGCTACTTGGACTGGTGGATGTGATTCTGGAAGGGAACTTTGCTACTGTAATCCATCTAGAGGAGCTGAGGGATATTGCAAGTGTTTTTGACAGGAAACTTGAACAGTTGAATGGAACTTTTAATCTCCTGGGAAACTGCAGGAATGGAACTTTATTTTGTCTACAGAGGTCTTTACACTACAGGAAACAATGGAACTATTTGTTGGAAAATGAAAGGAACATGATGCAATGCTTTGCTCCTGAATAACAAGCCCCTGCAGAGACACTAGAAACTTTTGGAAAAAGAACATTTCTGTGGGAGAACAGAGAAACAAAAAGGAGGAGAATGATTGACAAGAACAAGGAAACAACAAGAACTGGACAGAACTGGGAGAGGGAACATTTGGGATATCCAGGTTTGACAAGCTTATGGAAACAAAATTGGAGTTTTTACTCCTGGATATAAAAACCTGGATAGAAGAAATGGGCCCCTCTTTTGATAGACTCCTTCTATGATTGGACATTCGTAATTAAAGACTGGCAAAGAACCTGAGGGACATAGTGTAATGTGGGAACTCCAGGAAGATATTAGAAGTAGAGGGATAGGTGAAACGCAAAGGGGAAAGAGGGGAGGGAAAGTTGGAATCCAAAGGTTGTAAAATCACTACTCATATTTGTTTTATTTCCATCTGTACTATGTTTGAAAGGGGGGAACTCGTGGAAGGGAATAGATCGATCTTAGGGGATGGGAATTTGGATAAATTGGGTTATTGATGATGAGTGGAATTTGGGGATAAGAACTTGTTGAATTTAATTGCTTATTTGGAAGATTTGGAACACAAGAGGGGGTAGGGAGGGGAAGTCCTGGTTAATGGCAAAAAGTTTATAAATTGGATTTAATTTGTTTTAATTTGTTTTAATTTGGAAAACCTTAATAAAAATTATTATAAAAAAACAAAAAAAACAAAATGGAGATTGCTCTCTGAAGGGGAGCAAATAAACATCCTCCCCCATTGCAGGTAGAAAAAAGAGTGTGAAGTGGACAGAAAGAAGTAGATTTAGTTTCTATGGTTCCCTTTCCCACCACAAAAGTTTAGAGGATAATACATCATAGAGTCCCCTGACTATTATGAAATCTGTGATTTGGTTGCAGATCCTTCCACAGAGAGCACCCAAATCAATAGATTCAAATGACAAGGAGATTCCGCCTAAACTCTAGGAAGAACTTTCTTCCCAAAGAGCTGTTCAGCAGTGGAATGGACTCCTTTGGAAGGTGGTGAATTATCCTCTACAGGAGGTTTTCAAACAGAGGTTGGATGCTGTCAATGATTCTTTAACTATAAATCCTGCAGTAAAGGGGTTGGACTAGATGATCCTTGGAATTCCTTCTAACTCTGCAATTCTATTATTCTAATTTCATGAGGTGCCTCCTCAACTTTCTTAGCTCCCTATTCGTGAATCCTCTGCTCTCTGTGACCCACTAAGGTTAGTGCCCTGCAGATTTATTTATTTTATGATATTTATTTGGCAATATTTATATCCTATTTTATTGAGAAAGACCTCTAAGTGGTTCAGATAAAATATTCATTGAACGGTCCCTAGAGGCCAAATCATTGAGCTGGAGTGCTCAGAGTGACACAGACTCTGGGGCGTCCCTCTACATGCTAGGCTGCATTTTCCTTCTGCAGGATGAGGATTCTGCTAATGCCCAAACCTGCCCAACACTCAGCAAGGACAAGGGACAAGTCATGTGCCCCTTTGCAACCACCTGGTATCAGGTCTGATAAAGGCGGCATGAGGAAAGTGGGCTGCCAGCTGCAGCAAGGAAAAACCTCCTCTTGGGCTCTGCTCCTCCTGCTTTCTGGCATTTGCTTCCTCTCTCCCTTCCTCCCCATGAGCCTTCAGCAATTTCTAGGCCAGCTGTCCACAGACGTTAGCCTCATCTCACTCCCCTTTCCTTTTCCTCCCCCCTCCAACCTCTTTCACCACATCCTGGTCTGCTGCTGAGATCTTTCTTCGCCTTTGGAAAAACAGTGAGGAGGTGGCTGCCAACTGTGCCAGAGAGACACCAGCCAGCCTGCACCAGACCATAGCTCCTGGGCCTTGATCCATCAGCCACATATTTTTTGTGGAGGGCAGTGTGCATGTTTGTGTGTAAGACAAATGACTTTAAAAAATGTAATTCTAGGCCTGATCCAGCCCCAGTGGTGTAATGTCTAACCCTAAGCAGATAAGAATATAGGAAGAAACCTGCTGGATCAGGCCCAACAGAGCTCATCTGGTCCAGCATCATGTTCTTGTGGTGGCCATCCAGATGCCTGTATGGAAGCCCACAAACAAGACCAGAGCACAACAACAATACTCTCCCCTCTTGCAGTTTCCCGAAGCTTGTGTACATAAGCATTAATGCTTGCAACCATGGAGGCAGAGCATAGTCACTATCACAGCTAGTAGCCATGGGTGTAATACACAGATGGTTGGTGGCGGTAGCAGTCTTTCAGTAGGGATGTAACTGGTTCACCAGTTTCCACAGAGTCTTGCAAGTGATTCCTCTCTACCAAGACCTTATTACTTACTCAGATGGTAGCCTAGTTAGAGTAGAGTGATAGATCTGTCTGGAGTTGATCTCTTCTGCTGCCCAGTTGTTCTAGTCAAGGCTGCTGCAGAGGTAGAGTTACATGTCAAGATGGTCAAGGATGCCTGGAAGGGTTGAAACTTGGCAACCTGTTTCAAAGAGTTCACCCAGACTTCCTTTTGTGCCATGTTTGTACAATTTGTTTTTTTTTAATATAATAATATTTTATTAAGTTTTACAGAAGATTAACAATCAACAGAAATCTTAAGAAAAAACAACAAACATCAAAAATACAGACAAAACAGAAAAAAGAAAAACATAGAAAAAGAAAATTTAACATAAAAAAAAACTCTTTTTCAATTTAATAACCTTCAAAACCTTATTTTCCTTACTTCCACCCGCTTTCCTTTCTTGTATTCCACTTTAAAAATTAGTTCAGCAAGCTCATTCATTATTTATTTTCATCCTTTATCCCTCCCTTTATACTCTTATTTATCTTAGTCACTAGAACCCCTTCATTTCATTTTCAATGCCTTCAACATTCATAAATTGTACAATGTTTTTGTAGATAGGCTTTAAACTTCTTCCAAATTGTTTGTACAATTTGTTTGTACAATTTGGGCTCATCCACACTTAGCTTTTGAGCAATTCTTCTTCTTCTTCTTCTTCTTCTTCTTCTTCTTCTTCTTCTTCTTCTTCTTCTTCTTCTTCTTCTTCAGTAGCTTTCCCTGCAAAAACCCACTACCACTGAATCAGAAGAAATGGCACTCCAAGGAAAACCTGAATTGCTATTTGTTACAAGTCAGCATTAAAGAGCAGGTTTTCCAGGGGAAAGTGAGGGTGGGGGAGGACTCAGACACAGAGCTTTAAAGCACAGACCTGTGCCAATAGCATGGGGCAAAAGTTAAGTGTGGATGAGCCCAAGTCTCGGAGCTCATTCTTTCTGAGCAGGGAATCTGTCCCAGAGGCTTGAGGCTGATGAGCGACAGGGTGGGGGTTCTGGAAAGTGCTTTTAACAAAAGCAGAGGTCCTGAAATCCACTTAGCTGATCAGAACCATCTTGCTTTTTTGAAGCATCAGCATCACACTTCGTGCTCAGGAAAGGTGATGCTGCACAAAGAAGAGAAGGTAAATGCATTTGCAAGATGCATCAGCAGTTCCAGCCTATGGAAGAAGACAGAAGGGGTGCAATTATTCTGCCCCACTTGGCACTCATCAGGTGCCTGGTGTCCCCAGATCACATCCAGATTTAGATAATACACTCAGTGGCACTCAGAAGAAGTTGGGTATCCACAGTGGCCTTGGCCAACAAGCCTGCCCTCCGCCCCCCACGCATCATTTCTAGTTTCCTTGGGTGAGGACAGCAGTGTACCCAGGAAATTGTAGACCCTGGACTCAATGGACTCACAGCCCTCTCTCCTTTGAATTATCTCCTATATTATTATTCCAGCTGCAAAGCACAGAATTCTATCTAATCCATTGGTCCATTCGTCATCTGTAGCAATGACTGACCAGCATCTATAATAAGGAAGCCCCAGCGGGCCCAAGAATGCCCACATTGGGTGGGTGCTGATACAGACCCTGATACAGGTCCCACTATCCTCCAATGCTCTGTGGGGGTGGGGGGTGGTATGGGGACCATCTGGGGCTGTGGACTCCAAATGTTGGCCCCAAGGTCCAGCCCTCACTACACCACTGTGTGGTACAACTGCGGCTAATTTCCCAGAGCTGCTGTAAGAGTAAAACTAATCTGGGCCTCTGATATTCTTTGGCACCACAATGTTGACAGCGCCATCAAACAGACTTATGAATAAATCAATGTGAAGGGCTCTGATCTGGCACCAACAGAGCCAGTTCAGACTGGGCTGCATCCGTTTCACAACAACTTCAAAGCCTCCAACAGAGCTTTGATTTGGCTTTTGTGAATTAAACACGCAAGTACCCCCCAGACAAATTGGGGAGGAGGAAGGGACAGAGCAGCAACTGCCACATGTGTCTTCCTGTGCAGAAAAGAAGGTCTGGATCTGGCACAAGCAATTGCCAAAGTTCAGAGCTGGGACAAGGCACTCACAACTTTATCTTTTATTCATCATTTATGCCTGAATCATCTTCATTCTCTTTTTCATATATTATAGAATCATAGAACTGTAGAGTTGGAAGGTATCCTGAGGGTCATCTGGTCCAACCCCCTGCAATGCAGGAATGTCCACTAAAGCATGCGTGGCAGATGGCCATCCAACCTCTCCAAGGGTGGAGAGTCCACCAAGGGAGTTTGCTCCACTGCCACACAGCTCTTGTTGTCAGAAAGTTCTTCCTGATGTTTAGTTGGAATCTCCTTGCTTTTTGTTTTGTTTGTCTGTTTTGAATTTTTAAAAAAGATTTCCCCATAATGCAGTAAAATTACAACTAGAAAAAATACAAATTGAGTAAGTAAAATGCAGAGTCCTCTCTTAAAACTAATTCTTGGCTCTTATCACCAAAGAGGACAGTAGCTCCTCCCAGCTGTCACCTGGAACTTTTCCTTTCTTCTCCCAACCTTTGGCCCTGGGAAACCAACCTTTTCCTGTCTCTCATCCAAGGTACTGCATCAACCACCCCCATGACCATACAATCTCTGGACTTACTAAAGGCCCTTAACATTGGACAAGAAAGAAAGAAAGAAAGAAAGAAAGAAAGAAAGAAAGAAAGAAAGAAAGAAAGAAAGAAAGGGGAGAGAATAATAAAATAAAAAAGATAAAAGCGGGGAAAGCATTAGAAAAAGAAAACTTCCAGTTTTCCAACTACCAATTACATAAAAAAGAAAATATAATTATTTAAAACATTCAGTCCATGCTAACATCCATCTTCTCCACTTTCTGTTAAACAATATTTCTTTTAAGTCAAGGTGTCTCAGAATCATTTATTTCTTTTTCACATGAAAACTCCAAGAAAGTTTCCCTATTATTATTGATAAATCTTAACTCCCCCCCCTTGTAACTTTCCCTCCATTAATTCTCACCACCCTTACTCCATATTGAATGCTAATAAATTCTTCCATCCATATCCATCTTAAAGTCTCACCACTTTGATCACACATTGAACTAATATTCAATATTTTTACATCATTATATATCCATTAGTTCATGTCCTGTTCAATGTTCAATTCCATTTCCTGTTGAATTTCCATCTCTTGTGTTTACGATAGTATCCTGACCTCCTTCTCTAGGACCTTCCATTTTCTTTTCCCCCAGTTTTTTTTTCCAGACAAAGTACCATAATCTTAATAGTATCATTGTCTGAATTTGTCCCAGATCATATGCAGAATAATTCCTCTTTGCTAGAACTGAAGAAAAGCCAAGACTCAAGTTTCCCCCAAGCATTCTTCCCTCTCAATTCCATCGGTACCACATCCAATTAATATTCCATCTCACCATTTGTGACCTTATAATCTCTTTCTCCTCCAAATCCTTGTCTGGAAGTCATTTCCATTTCAGCAGGTTCGAAAGCGTACCTGCGCAAGTAGATAAATAGGTAGGTAAGGTAAATGGCGTTTCTGCCACGGTGTCCCATTGTGCCAGAAGCAGTTTAGTCATGCTGGCCACATGACCCAGAAAGCTCTCTGTGGACAAACACCAGCTCCCTTGGCCTGAAGCGAAATGAACACCACACCCCATAGTCTCCTTTGACTGGACTTAACCATCCTGGGGTCCTTTACCTTTACCGTTTTACACAGATATTTCAATGTCACAAATTACTTGGAGCAGCCCTAGAGCCACACTGAGAGCTTGTACACACTTCTGCTTTTTCCTGCCTAGAAAGCATGGGCTTGAGTGGTTTTGCCTCTTCCCTGCCTTTGAAAACCCACACCTTAGTGCTAAATTGGAGCAAAAGTCAATCTGGAGAAAACCCAATTAACGTTTGCTTTGATTCAGAGGTAAACAGTAGGTCTTCCCAGGGGCAGGTTGCAGGGCTAGTGGAAATGTGGATGAGCCCTGAGTCACACACACAAAGCAAGTGGCTCCACAAGCTGAAGGATGGAAGGTTCAGGACAGACAAAAGACAGTCATTCTTCATGCATGCCTATGGAGCTCACTAACACAGGAGGCAATGATGGCTTCAAAAGAGGATTTGATCTATCAGGAGACCTTGCCAATAAAGATCCGTATAGTTAAAGCTATGGTTTCCCAATAGTGATGCATGGAAGTGAGAGCTAGACCATAAAGAAGGCTGATCGGCAAAGAATTGATGCTTTTGAATTATGGTGCTGGAGGAGACTCTTGAGAGTCCCATGGACTGCAAGAAGATCAAACATATCCATTCTTAAGGAAATGGATGTGCTCACTGAAGTGCTCACTGGAGTGTTCACTGGAAGGACAGATCCTGAAGCTGAGACTCCAATACTTTGGCCACCTAATGAGAAGAGAAGACTCCCTGGAAAAGACCCTGATGTTGGTGTTACCGGAAAAATCTGAGGGCTCCCTTGGACAAAAACAAAGACACCAACTAGGATAACTTGGAGCAAAACAGCAGCCTGTAGGCTTGGCCTTTATTGAACTGTTGCAACAGGGTGCTCCCCTCACTTGCAGGAGAGAGGAAGGACCCAGAAAAATGGTGTGCAAGACCTTATAAAGACTTTTGAAATTGCCACCCTGTAGATCAAGACCACCCCCAGAAACATCATGCATACATCACAGAAGGGGTGTAACCTAAGACCACCCCTCAGATACATACATCACAGAAAGGAGGGGTTGAGGGAGGAGTTGTGGTGGTAACCTGAGTGTCCTGTCACCTGGCTGGTTCCCCCTTTCCCCCTCCCCATGAGTACTTTCCAGGTGACAGAGGGGAGTTTGCAGTTTCCTGCCCCCAGAGGGAAGAGCTGATTATTGTCTTTTGTTCCAGTCCATGCTGAATCCACTCCCATATGCAAGTTCTTTGTGATCTTGATGGTCTTCTGACTAGGACCATCAGGGTTGGCATAGCAACTGGGCAGGGCTCCAGTGTATGTACTGGTATGCTCAAGGATAATGGCTGCCCTGTATCAAACCTTCCCCATTTTGTAGTCCTTCCTTCATGGAGGAAAATAAAAGTGGAACAGTGCAAATCCGATGTACGGTTGATTTTCTAGGAATTTATAACAGAAGCGTAGCGTATGTAGTATGTGAGTGTGAGTAAAGTTTGTACAAACTGAATGATTGGGGGGGGGGGTTTCCTGCTACATTGGGAAAGATGGGGGCACAAGGAGAAGGGGACGAGAGAGGACGAGATGGTTGGACAGTGTTCTCAAAGCTACCAGCAAGAGTTTGACCAAACTGCGGGAGGCAGTGGAAGACAGGAGTGCCTGGCGTGCTCTGGTCCATGGGGTCACGAAGAGTCGGACACGACTAAACAACTAAACAACAACACTAGCCATGTAGGCAGTGCTTTGCCTCCACATTCAGAGGCAGCAATGCTACTTACGGTAATATCAGTTGCTGGAAACTGTAGGAAGGGAGAGGGCTCTTGTGCCCAGGTCCCACTTGCTGGTTTCCTCTCATGGGCAACTGGATGGTCACTGTGAGAGCAAGACCAGTTGAACCATTGGCCTGATCGAGCAGGCTCTGCATTTGTTCTTATGGCCAATCATTAATTTACATTGGCTTACTTCCTTCCCCAGTTGATTTCCTCTCAGATCAAAACCATGCATCCTCTCTTGTGAAGCATCAGGAGGATCAAATCCCAGAATAGCAGGAATGGGACACCCCCCAACCCCAACATTGCAGAGCAGCCTGGTCTGTGAGTCCCCAACATTCACACCTCATGCTAATGATGTTCTCTTTTCCTTAAATGCAACAAAGACATTGCAAAGAACATCTCCAGCTGAGTGCTCACGAAGGTGCTGGCAGCAACTGAACCAACCCCTAATTTAGGTCACCTTGTGTATCAACCACAGCTAGTTCAGAATATTCATAAATTTAATTATCAGAGGATAAAAAAGACAGACACAATTTGACATGATTTCCTCTCCCTTACATTCTGCCTCAACGTCTCTGCCCCCACCCTCCCACTCTACACACTGAGCTGCATTTTATTCTACTGGGAACATTGAGGGTCCTCCTAGCAGCCCCACCTTGAAATAAAACACAAATGCTTATTCTGCTCACATCACTTCATGTTTGCATCACATTTCCCTTTAGTTATTCAGTTTACTTTGGTTGCCTCCCCTTGCATTACCCTCCCCCATTTTGGATTCAAGTTGGCCTTTTCATTCTGTGCTTAAACAGCTCTCTCTCACATACACACACCTCAAAGCACAGACAGTCTCAGGCCCATGCCAGGGAGTTCTTGTAGATCCTTTCCAAGGCTTGCAAGACCTGCTGCTCTGCACTTTAGCAGGGATTTTGTGTTCAACGTGCTAAAAGATTAAAAAGCTGATGGAGCCATCTTCAGGCTCATCCCCCTTGTCCTATGCCTAGAAACCACAGGTCTGAGCAGTATCTGTGCTTTCTATGCACGAGTCTGAGTGGTTTCCCCCTTGCCCCACTCCTTTGCCGGGGGAACCCCACTCTTTCGTGCTACATCAGAGCAAAGGTCAATATAGAGACAACTCGTTTGTTCTAATTGAGTGCTAAAGAGACATTTTCCTCGGGGGGAAAGCAGTGGGGAGAGAGGAAGTATGGATAAGCCCTTATTGAAATATTGCAGTTGGGTGCATGTTTGTGCATGTAGGAAGACAGGGACAAGTTACAAAAAAACAACTTGCTGCTTTCCTCCAACCCTAACCATGGCCATTTCCCCATGACTATTGAGCATGGGCAAATGTTCACAGGCAGGTGTGTGAGAGAGAATGCGCTTCCACCAGAAAGAGGGCTGAAAAGTGAGATGAGCGCCGCACCCCATAGTCACCTTTGACTGGACTTAGCCGTCCAGGGGTCCTTTACCTTTTACCTTTGCTGGTGGGAGAGCCTTCCTTAATCCATCTTCAAGCAGAGCCCTGCTGAGCTGCACACTGTGGGAGCTGAACTAAATGACCTCTGAGAATCCTTCCAACTCAGCAGTGCTGTGAAAAGCAGTATCAACGCAGTGCTTCCCACCTTCAGCCCACCTGTGAAACAGAAACATTCCCTAGCAACAACTTCATGGCTCAAGCACCACCAGTGATGGGTTTAGGAAAGCCTTCTGAGCCTCCCTGTGACCACAACAGGCAATACTGGGCGCAGTGAAAAAACTGTTCTGACCCGCATGGAGGTAGCTTTCCGTCATATGTGGAGGTAGCTTTCCTAAGCCAGGGGGGTGCACCTCCCCCTTCCCTAATACCTCCTATGGCAACACCTATCCATCACCGTGCTCTTTATGTCAATCATCTACATGGCAACAGGCCTGTGAATCAATCCTCAATCCTTTGCACATGAAGCCTTGGTTTCTTTGCAAAGAGAGATTGAGAGGGAGGCAGTTAGCACCTGAAACCCACCCTCCCCAGGCCAGGAGATCCTGGCTTGGCCTACATGGGCAGCAGGTGCCTGTGGGTAACCTTAAAGCCAGCAGTACCTGTCCAGGGGGCAGCACTATGTATGTGGCAGGGGAGGGGAAACCCCCATGCAGGGCCATTGACCCATCCTCTCTTCCCAAAGCCAGAGGCCAAGGACAGGTGTCTCCCCCCATGCCCATCCTGCTGGTCCTCGATGCAGCCACTCAGGCCAAGTAGCTCCTGCCTCGCAGCTGAATCCTGGCTTGGTCTCACCAGGAGCTCCTTCTCCAAATGTTGGGCCTGCTGCAAGGTAGTGAGGTTCACCCTCCCGCTTCCCCAGAGTCCCTGTGAGGCTCGTTTTGTGACTGAATTGAACATGACACATCATTATTCGGATCATATTCCACAGTGTCAGAGCCCATCTCCCAGTCTGCCTGGATTTTCTCTCTGAGAAGAGGGCCTGGCTATCCCTGTCAGCGTCTTTTCCACATCCCACATGATCGCTCCCAGAGACAGCCCTTTAATGTAGCACTCACTCGTAAAGTATGTTCTCTTTAAAACATTTATTTGCAATTTACATCATGAGTAAATATTAATGGGATGAGGCTTTGAGCAAATGGAAACAGATTGTGAGGCTGACAGCAGGGGCAACTGCCTTCCCTGTGGCTTACACCAGTTCAGGATCCTGTTCTTCAGGGAGATGCTCTGTGCTTTTCACTGAGCTGTGCATTTTCCAGCACTGGTGAGGGCTGCATTGACTGCCCCTATGTCCATTTATTTGACCTGCAAGAGGGGGGGGATGAAGTAGAAAGGTCCCCTCCCACCACCTCCCCTCATTCTGTTTAGCAGATTTGTGTGAAATGGCCAATGCTGAAAGCACCAACCTTGATGGGAAAGCTGGCTGCTTGCATCCAGCCCGTTACATTTCCAGCTACCTATAAGAACATAATATTGGGATGTGAATAGATGCTAGGAGAGGATATAAAGGTAAAGGTAAAGGAACCCCTGACCATTAGGTCCAGTCGTGACTGACTCTGGGGTTGCGGTGCTCATCTCGCTTTATTGGCCGAGGGAGCCGGCGTACAGCTTCCGGGTCATGTGGCCAGCATGACTAAGCCACTTCTGGTGAACCAGAGCAGCACACGGAAACACCGTTTACCTTCCCGCTGGAGTGGTGCCTATTTATCTACTTGCACTTTGATGTGCTTTCAAACTGCTAGGTTGGCAGAAGCAGGGACTGAGCAACAGAAGCTCACCCCGTCGCAGGGATTCGAACCACCGACCTTCTGATCGGCAAGTCCTAGGAGAGGATATATTTATTAGTTATCCCTCCTCCCTCATGTTTGTGAGTTCAGCAGTGCTATCCCATTGCAGCTTAAAAGGGTATCTTAGGCTAATTTTAGCCTTTTCATTCAACTAATTCAGGATGCTTTAAGGCAGACTGGATTTTCCTGGAGTTTCCCCCTTTACTCCCCCTTAAAACAATAACCACACAAACAGTCTTGTAAAAGGTAAAAATAACATTTACTCACTCAGAATACTTTTTGAAGAGTAACAGATACAGTAGCTTTGTTCAGGCAGGCTTAAAATGGTAATTCAGCTACAAAGACATACTTAAGTCTAGCTTAAAATGGTGTCTGAGCTGGAGCTCAGACTTGGCAGACGTTCTCACATTGCTGGCACAGCAGAAAGAGATGAAAAAGAATAAGGAGAGTCTGCCAAGGCAGGCAGGAGAATATATACAGCTACACCCTCCCCCCTGTCAGGGCACAGTGGGAGCATCTCTTGCAAAGTTCTCTAGCAAGTTTACAGGAAAACTCTGTGAGCTTCAGCTCCTATTATGTGCCTATCTAGCAAAACATGAATTGTTGATTTGACAGCCTTTTAAACATCCCACACATAAGATGAGCCCTGCGAGATCAGGCCAATGGCCTATCTTTGTGTAGTATCCTGTTCTCACAGTAGCCAGCCAGATGCCCCAAAAGGGAAGGAGCAGGACCTGAGCACAAGAGCCCTCTCCCCTTTGTGGTTTTCAGCAACTGGAATTTAGAGCTGTTTGGTCTCTGGCCATGGAGACAGAGAACAGACATTGTAATAAACTACAGGGGGTGGGAGTGGTGATGGAATTCGGAGGATATGCAGCAGGGTGAGTGAGGGGACAGCAATGGCTTTTTCTCAACTGAATATTACAGACAAAAGCATTTTAAAGGTGTCAAGCCTACATACTTGATCATAGAAAGCCTCCCTGGCCACTGCAGCAACCCCAAACCCCTACATGTCTTAGCCAACATGGGTCAAGAGGGAAGCCTCACAGTCTCCAGGGGCAGCAACTCTTTAGACTGGAGGGGCCTGACAGCTGCACCCTGCAATCCCAGCTTTGGCAAGTGAGGAGGAAAGGAGAGGCGAACTTCAAAGTCCTCCTTTTGTGCAGACCTTTACTGGAGGAAACTCAGAGATAGAGATAAGCAATCCAGTACACAATGTTGAACAGCAGGAAGGCTGTGGGGAAGAAAACCCGGGAGTAGGAGTCCAGGCGGGAAATGTGGATGCGGATTCTGCCTTCTCGCCAGGTGCCCGTCTGACAGTCCTCAATGCAGCAGAAGAACCGCTGACACTCCTTCCCTTCCAAGCAGGAGGGCTCCAGGTCTTCGCTCTCCACCTCTTCACTGTTGCCCTCGACTTCAGGGGGCCAGTGCACCAGGCTGTTGATGTTGATGGCAGTGTAGGAGGGCATCATCAGGTGGGTATGGCTGGCTGCCTGGAGAAGGACAAGGAGCAAATGAGAGAAGGAGAGAAGGGGCACAGGGGCTCCCCCCCCTCCTGCCCAACCTTGTGGAACTGACAATCAAGTGCTGGCTTGTAAGGTGGCAGCAGGTGCAGCTCAGAGGTGTCCTTTTCTCCATCCCTCTGGCACAACTTTCAGAGGGGGAATAGACCAGATTGACCCCTCCCTAACCAATTAGCCCAACTGCCTTCTGGGACAAGATTTGGGGCCCCCAAAGGATCATCTGGAGTGAGGAGCCCCCCACCTCGCCCCACATCCTTTTTAATGCAAATTCCTGATGAACTTTGTGCTGTTGATGCTATTGGGGTGGTTGCACACCCCAAAAGCATCAAGAGCACAATAGAATACTATTTGCAGCTGCAAAAAGCTTCAGGGCAGTCACAGTGCTTCACTTCCAGTCATCACGTCTCCCGTAAATTGCTGCTTGAAACCCCATAACTTTGTTATACTGCAAAGCGCTCTGGTTTATTTTTCTCTGGCTTTTCCCTCTGGACAGCAATAATGTGGTAGCATCAGGGTAATACCACAGAGCTACTGATAAGGCAGAATAAATCTACCACTAATGTGCTATTTATTGCATCAAGAGCATGTTGCCGAAAACATACCGGCTGCAGCAAAATGCCAGCCTGGAGGGGTCCCTCATCACTTTCCTCCCTATGCTGGCTCCTTCCCTTGCCTGGATTCTTTGGAGGGACCCTGGGTGAGGCACCTAGCTCTACCAGTCACTGTCCTGTCCCCCCACCATCCCGCTCACCAGTCTGGGCTTCCTGCTGCTATGCTGCGTTGGCTTCTTGTTTCCTGCCAGGTAGTTGAGAGTGGCATACTCCATCAGGGCTGCAAAGACGAAGATGAAGCACACTGAGACAAAGAGGTCCATGGCAGTGATGTACGAGACCCGGGGCAGGTGCTTGCGGGAGATGGTGCTCAGGGTAGTCATGGTGAGCACGGTGGTGATTCCTGGGAATAGGAGGAGAACACCTGGGTAAAACTGCTGGACGCCTTGTTGAAGGTACAACTTAAATTGTATATAAAATGTTGTATTTAATTGCATTGTATTCAAGTTGTAAAAGAAGCTCTACGCATATAGCTAGTAATTTTCCCACTTGGTGTGGTAGGCTACCTAGTGACTAAGCCTTGTGACTAGATCAGGAATACAGTGGTACGTCCAGTTACGAACTTAATTCATTCCGGAGGTCCATTCTTAACCCGAAACTGTTCTTAACCTGAGGTCCGCTTTCACTAATGGGGCCTCCCACTGCTGCCGTACCACTGGCGCACGACTTCCGCTTGCATCCCAGGGCAAAGTTTGCAACAAGGGGTATCTACTGCCGGGTTAGCGGAGCTTGTTAGGGTTACCCGAAGCATTTGTAAGGAGGATGGTACGTAACAGGAGGTTTCACTGTATTAGATTTGCTACTCAACAGACAAGCTGTAATTTGAGTGTTTCCATGTATGTGTACAAGTGGTGGCCATTTTAGGCACATCCAACTGACATGCAATTGCCAATGCGCAGGTCCTTTTGGATCTGGAAGAGGGCAGAATGGAGGAGGAACAGGGTGTAATGCTTATAAGCACTCCACCAATGTGTGTATGGGGCCAGGAACAGAACACCCCCCCCCAACACACACAATGGTTGCCACCTGTATATATGTACATGAGACTGTTTGCAACACAAAGATGCAGGTAGGCTGTTGACAGCAAGCAGGAGAAGGACAAAAACACAGTATGTTGACTTTAGCAGAAAGCTACATTTTAGTAAAGGCATTAAAACCTCGCCCTAGGATTAGCGTGAGCAAGGTTTGTAAGAATGAAACTCAGTGCTTGGGTTTTTTTTGCAATGTATCTTTTTGTTACTTTGTAATATTTAAAACCATGCTCTGCAAGTAAAGCTTTAAAAGTTTATTTCTTGAGCAGAAGAAAATTTATTCTACACAAGGGTCAGATGAGAAATCTTCCTCTGGCACTATATCTAACATGCCTATGGCCACCAAGTGGTGTGAATAAGCCATGGGAGACCGTGGACATTGGGGCTTGGCTTCACAGGCTTCGGGGACGGGGCTGGAAGGGGTTAGCACAGTTGCTGTGGAGGTGTATGAAATCCATGTGGATTTGTTTTTCAATGCCACTATTAATAAGATCAAATATATATTCTTCCTAATTCTCCTCTCCCCCCTCCACACCCATTTTAGATGATGTTTCATTTAGACCCCCACCCACCCACCCAAAATATTTGCCATTAAAATACCATGTTTGAAAAGCATCCTTAATTGTCTTAAAAGCCAAACAAGATTCAGGATGCAGAGAATTCTAATGAGATTGAGACAAGGAGTTGCTTTAGGCAGTGGTTGAAATTGCTGATGGAGATGGGTTTGTTCCTCCCAAGGAACAAGAAACTTGGCATCTCCCCCCCCCCCCCGTGGGCAAAGAGGGGGTGGTCCAGAGATCCTATCATGCAGAGGACAATAATTTGGCATGTTACAGGGCAGGAGGAAGTGCAGAGAGACAGGGGTGCAGAGACGGGGGAAGAACCAACTCTCTGGTAGGAAAAATAGCCTGCCTGGAGCCATGAGCTCTGCGTTTGTTCAAAGAGCCCACACCTCCAGCTCCAGAACTTGTCCTCTGGTCTTCTCCAGCTGTGAGTACCAATTGCACAGATGCCATGACAGGACCTGGGGCTGGGCCAAAAAGATCCCCATGTACCCTAAACCTGCCCCACAAAAGAGGCTGTGCATGGAACTGGAAGATCACCCGCAATCACCAAGTAGATTATTATTGTTGCAAAGGTTGCACACAACCCCAATTCTGCCAAGCAGTGCATGAGATCCCAGGGGGTTCCAGATGCTCACCCAGAGATGTGTTTCTGTTGAGAATCAAGACACAGTCGAGGTTCAAGTGTCTTTAAAAAAATATGGTTTAATTACACATATTTACACCTGAGTTTATGGAATGTGTGGGGCTTTAGGGGAGGGGTAGTACTTCTGGTAATGCTCCTTCTGGGGATGTTTGTCTACCTTTGGTTCCCACCCTGCACTCAGCTCTCAACTGTGGCTCCTAGAAGCTGTCAGAATGTGACAATGGGGACACCGTGGGAAATGGCTTCAACTGACTGGCTAAACCAGGTGATGGTAGCCAATGGGTCTCAAACCCTCAGTGAGTTAGGGACTTCTCACTGCATGCAGTCTATGTTGGATTGAGCGGATGAGACCAATAGTCAGTCCAACGGTCAAGAAGGCAGTTTCTGCACATGCTGTAGAGGGAAGTAAGGAGCAGATGGAGCTCATCAACCTGGGAAGGTAGCCAATCTAAGAAAAGGTAAACTTTGATTCTATACCTCCACTGCCTTGCAGCTTTGCTCATTCATCAGAAAGGCTTCAAGAGTAAACCCTGATGAACAATCCATACCCCCTGCCTTGTGGGTCATATTTGGGAGAAGAAAAGGCTAAGGAGTAAAACCTACACAAACCAGGAGTCCCTAAGGCAGTTGTATACTGCCTTGTATGCTTCCTTTAGGCAACTCCTGCAGCTGAGTTGGCGCCAAACATATAGCTCTGCTTTCCTTTGGACCACTGGAGAGGTGCTGCTAACACAGCAGTTTCACCCCTAATTATATATTCCATTGTGTCTTGAGACAGATGACTGCCAACAACACCAGTGGTGTTGGACCTCTTTGCCTTTGGGCCACAGCCCTCCCCTGCAAGGGTCTTCCCCTCCTCACAAGAGTCACTCTAATTCCCTCAGCTTCCCTCCAGCTTGCTTCATCTCTTCCCTCTCAGTTTTGAGCGAACTAGCCTTCTTGCTCCATCACGCCATGCTGCCTGGTTTAGCCATCCCACTGAGATGGAATAACCACTGTACTTAGCTCCACCTCTTGGGTGCTGCAGGGGTTAACCAGAGCTGAGGGCAATGCCTTCCTTACCCAGAGATGTTCTGGCTGGTGTAGAGTCTCTCTTGATCCAGAAGGAGACCCAGGAAAGGACCACCGTCAGGATGCAGGGGATGTAGGTCTGGATGGCAAAGTACCCCATCCGCCTGCTCAGGTCAAAGGAGACGGTCATGACTATGTACTCCCCTAGAGAAGGCCACAGAGAGGAGGGCAGGTCAGAAGAACAGGCCACTCCGCAAATCACATTGCCACCTCTGCATGCCTTTATTTTATGCTGGGCTGCTGCAAAAGTCACGGCTTCTAGCTTGAGAGGCCATCTAAAGGCACCACACATGGTCTGATACTTGTATTTTCAGTTGAGGTAACACAGGAAATGACCCAATACCTAATCTGACCGTTGGTCCATCCAGCTTAGTATTGTATTTGCCAGGCATGGGCAAACTTGGCCCTCAAGATGTTTTGGTACTACAATTCCCATCATCCCTGACCACTGGGATGATGGGAGTTGTAGTCCCAAACCATCTGGAGGGCCAGGTTTGCCCATGACAGGTCTATGCTGACTGGCAGCAATGGCTCCTCAGGGTTTCAGGCAGTGAATGTTTCTTAACACTACCTGGAGATGCCAAGCATGAGACTGAAACTGGGATCTTCTGCATGCCAAGCAGGTGTTCTGCCAGACATAGGCCCTTCCCAAGGGGGAGGCTGTGCTTCTGCAGCAATGCTCAACAATGTCTGGAACTACCTTCACCACTGGAGCTGCACCTGCTCCATTTCCCTCCTTGGCTCCTAAATCCTTTTGCTCGCCACTTTGTAGGAAACATGTCTGTGAGAACTCCGGGTGTGGCCAACACGAGGGTCCAGAATAAGAGACCAGGAGGAAGAGTTCAGTCCTGCCCCCCTACAGTCTGGTCTGTGTGATGATCTATGCGTGCTTACAATGTGCTGTATTTGTGCATATATGAGGAGGGGTACTTGATTGCTTTGTGAAAGGAAGGTCAGGTGGATAATTGCCCCTTGGAGAAAAATTATTTCCTTGCTTTCTTTTAGCCAAATATTACAACATATTGGACAACGCAGGAGACATTCTGAACATTTTCAGTCACAGAGGTCAGCCTCCAGCAACCAAATTCAACTAGCCGGGAAAATGCATGATTAAGGCCTCCACCTTCCTGGAAGAAGGAACACTTGCCTTTTAGGCCTATCAGAGAGAATGGCTCCAATTAAAACCTTCTTTTTCCAAGCAATAAAAAATACTCATTTGCAGTCTGCCAATCATAAATGGATTAAGAGTATGGATTAATCAATGCATGATTTTAGCATAAATATTTCCTTTTCCAATGTAGCTTGTAGGAGTTTTGAATGTGCTCAGTATGTGGGGCTCAGGAACTGCAAGGGGGCTTCCAGGGAACTGGACGTATTAAAATGAACTCCAGAGAGCCCAAAGAGGTCCTGTGCCAAAGTGGAGGGGAAGCTCTGAAGGAAGGTGTTGTGGTGCCCTAAGGACAGCCTGGTACCTGCTTTTGGGAGCAGGGGAAAGAAAAGGAAGCAGATACAACTTCTGTGGGCTCTCAGCAAGAACTGGGGGGGCCCAGAGAGAGGCTGCCTCTGCACCCTCCACTCCTGCCTCCTCCTGCCCTCCCAGCCCTCCAGTCTCCAAACTATTCACTTGTTTTTCATGTGAAAAAACCACCACCTACAATGTGCCCAACTCCTGTGGGACAAATGTCTTACCAGCACCTGTCCTGAGCACCTCAGATGTGTTCCTCAGACCTGTGAAGTCAAACTGGTAGAGCCTCCAAGTTCGCTGGTCAGAGACTTCAATAGAGTACCTTCTCCAGCGGTAGATGATCTCCTCTCGTGGGTAGCCATCTGGAAGGAGCAGAGCAGACACAGGCAGGAAGGTCAAGGCCCATGCAAAGTGGATTCTCTTGCAAGCCACCTCACAGCTCCTCCCCCCTTCTGGGCTGGCTCAGAAGAACTGGTAGCCAAGGAAGATGTGCAAGGACTCTCTTTAACAACTTTAACCACCCTGCCCATCTGTGGAAGGTTCCTGATTGCATCTCCTCACCAGGGAAGTTTCCATATAGCTCAGTGGTAGAGCATCTGCCTTTCATGCAGAAGGCCCCAGGTTCAATCCACAGCCGTATCTCCAGGTAGGGTTGCAAAGAACTCCCTTCTTGAAACCCTGGAGTACCATTGCTACCAGTCAGTGTAGACAATACTGAGATAGTTTCCTTTTTTGCTTCACATTATTTTCAGGGCAACAGAGGGGGTCAGGAGGCCATGAGCTGCCTGGTAGAAGCTGGCAACCTCTCTTCCTAACAAGGGGCAAAACAGCGCAGCTGTCTACCAGCTCCATCTGGTACACAGGCTGAGACCCTACCTGCCCACAGACTGTCTCGCCAGAGTGGTGCATGCTCAGGTTATCTCTCACTTGGATTACTGCAATGTGGGGCTACCTTTGAAGGTGACCCGGAAACTACAACTAATCCAGAATGTGGCAGCTAGACTGGTGACTGGGAGCGGCCACTGAGACTACATAACACCAGTCTTGAAAGACCTACATTGGCTCCCAGTGCATTTCTGAGCACAATTCAAAGTGTTGGTGTTGACCTTTAAAGCCCTAAATGGCTTTAAAGTATACCTGGAGCATCTCTACCCCCATCGTTCTACCCAGACACTGAGAACCAGCGCCGAGGGCCTTCTGGCAGTTCCCTCACTGTGAGAGGCCAGTTACAGGGAACCAGGGAATCAGTAGTGGCACCTGCCCTGTGGAACACCCTCCCACCAGATGTCAAAGAGAAGAACAACTACCAGACTTTTAAAACACATCTGAAGGCAGCCCTGTTTAGGGAAGCTTTTAATGTTTGATGGATTACTGTATTTTAATATTTTGTTGGAAGCCACCCAGAGTGGCTGGGGAGGCCCAGCCAGATGGGCAGGGTATAACTAATAAATTATTGTTATTGTTATAGATCTAAGGTTGCCATATGTCTGGAATTTCCCGGACACAGTCGGTATTCGGCCCTCGTAAACAGTCACCAGGTAAAATTGCTGAAATGTCTGGGGAAATCTGAACATGTGGCAGCCCATGTTGGAAGTGTAGATTTTGCCAAATTAAAAATAGCTCAAAGACTCAGCCTTTGTCAGAAGCTGTTTGTGGTCCTGAATGTGATCAGACTGCCTCTCTCAAAAGTATGGCTGTTACCCTCAGACGTCCTTTCATTGGGATCCCTGTGCTTTTTGACTGCTAATGATTTCAGAATATTTTATATTGTTATATTTCATTATACCTATGTTACAATTTTTTATGATTTTGACTGGGTGCATCCATTTGCTAAATAGTAACTTAGCGAACTGTTCACCCCCACATCTTAAATTATTGCTGCATTAATTTAATATTTATATAAATGTTTATACAACTCAACCCACTTCGATCTGCAGAACTGTTCATGTTACAGGTGCTACACAATACTCATTCTGCATTTGGGAGGAATCAATCTTTTAGTGTAGCAGAACCCACACTTTGGAACTCCCTGCCTATTGACACCAAGCAGGTGCCTTCCCTGTACTCTTTTAAGCACCTGCTGGAAATGTTTTTTTAGGCAAGCCTACACATGTTTACATACGTTTTAATCTATTTTTAGCTTATTACATCTTTTAATTATTATCTGAACATTTAAACAGCTGTTTTCAACTTTTTTAACAGATAATTGTTTTATTCTTTTTGTAAACTACTTTGAGGTTTTTCTTTCAATTCACGTGGTGTATAAGTTTTATGAGATAGGTAAATAAATAAGATAAATATTGATGATAACAAAAATAAATCACTTGGCTGGGTAATGTTTTATCTTTTTTTTCTCTTAGGATGGTTAAGTGAGCCTTTTTAAAAATAATAAAGTTCCCTGTTGAACTTATGATAAATAAAATTTGCGGACATTGACTGAGGAAATTTGGAACATGGGGATCCTAAGATTCTGCCTTATGCAGCCTGCAAGTGGCCTGGTCAATGTTTTGTATGGGAGACCACCTGGGATCCCCCACCCGTGATGAGGGAAATGCAGTATACAAATGTAAGGAAGTGCCTTACGTTCTGAATCAGGCTCTTGGTCCACCAAGCACAGAGAGAGGCTCCTCTCAGCAGCTCATGGCATCCCAGGGGCTTCTTGGTGGTGATGCTGCCAGGGATTGAACCCAGGACCTTCTGTGTGCTAAGCAGGTGCTGAACCACAGAGCCAAGCATGCATACATGCACACACCTCTCCCACTGCTGCTTTGGGTGGTGGTTTCCTCTTTACCATTCCTCCCTGGGCAGATAACCTTGAAAAATGTCCCAGTGACTCCTCCTCAGGGTGCCCCCATTGGGGCATTTGGAGAGTGGTATGGGGAGGTGCCCATGCCCTTTACTGGCCCATGCCCTTATTTGCTTCTGAGGAGGCAGCATAAGTGGTGGCGTACTGGTTAGGGTATTGGACTAGGACCTGGAAGACCAGCGTTCAAGCTAAGTGTGTGGCACTGTCATGTGTGAGTGTGGGGACATCTTTTCATGTCTCCTTAGCTTCCTATCCAGCCACTAGCAGCCTCTAGAAGCCCCCCAGGAACAACAATGGTGGTGCTTGAGGAGGATGGAAGCTGCCAATCCCCAAAGGGCTTGGAGATAAAGCAGCAGGAGGACACAGTGGCTGTTAGCTCCCCACATTTGAAACGGGCAGCATTGTGCAGAGCACTTCGAGTTCTTTCCTCAATCTGTGTTGTCTTTTTCATTTGCAGTGGTATCTCGGGTTACAGATGCTTCAGGTTACAGATGCTTCAGGTTACAGACTCTGCTAACCTAGAAATAGTACCTCAGGTTAAGAACTTCGCTTCAGGATGAGAACAGAAATCGCGCAGCGGCAGCAGTGGGAGGCCCCATTAGCTAAAGTGGTACCTCAGTTTCAGGTTAAGAATAGACCTCCAGAACGAATTAAATTCGTAACCCGAGGTACTACAGCCCTCCCTCTGCCCAGGGATCGGGGCACAAGCCCCTTCCCTCAGGCTGCAAATGCTTTGGGTGCCTCGCTCAGCTTTGTCTCCGACTGCTGGAGAATAATAACTGCCAGCCATGTTGCTACCCAAGGCCCCTCAACTGGGACACAGACTGTGGGCAAGACATGCAATCTGCCCCTCAGCCATGACAGCCTACCCTCCTCAGCTTGAAAGGACTCGTGACCTGTTCACCCTTGTCAGGCAAGCAAGAGATACAAAAGCCCCTATATCCTCTGACCAGGAGGCCTTCCCCACCATTCTCTCAGCACCTGGTAAGATCCAAACAGGTCTTATGCTGCTGGGATTTATACTTGTTTACTACCAAAAATCTGACACAGATACAAGGGCTGCTCAGAAAGAGGAATGTTGGCGTGATGTGGTCTTTCTCTCAAGGAAGAGAAGGAGGAAGGGAGGGAGGGAGAAGGGGAGAGAGAGATGGCTTTGAAGCCATGTTTGCCCTTTCTGGAACATTACTGGCCACAGACAGGTGTTTAGCTGACCTTCTGGCTTGGAATGAAAGGACACGACAGCATCTGGGACTTTGGACCCTGTTTGATCAACAATGGGCATGCAAAACTTTCCATTGCTAGTCCAAGCTGACACCCTGCTGGCTGTGACAGAGCAAAGACTTTGCAAGCCAATTAGCACATTTTTGGAAGTGTGTCTGACCCATGTGTGCCCTCTAACCTCAACAGACAACTAGTCATATTCTGGATGGTCTCAGGGGGCTTGACAGCACAGGTTCTTATAGACAGCATCCATCATTGTTCCACACATTGTTCCACACACACATACACACACACACACAACAAACAAGGGTCTGAATCTGAGGGGGTATGGAGCTTCCGCACAGCAAGAGCACATATGTATTCAGGGAAGAGTCTCAATTTCTGAGTCCCTCCATAGGCATAAATAACATCCCCTCCCCCAGCAGTCTCACCATCAGAGTGGAAATGAGTTTCTATAAGGTTCGAGTCAAGCATCAGGGCCACATGAGAAGCTATGAGGTGGGATTAGCATAGGGCCACCACTGGGCCCCATCTGTAGAGTTTCTGCATGTGCAAACCCTCCCCCCCTTCCCGGTACTCCCTGCTTCTCCCTGTGTTTAGGAAGTGAGGATGTGGCAGAGGAGGCAGGCAAAGCAGAAATGGGGACTCCTGCGAGCTGCCAGCTGCAGCTGTCTCTAGCATCCTGGTTTTCCTCTGCAAATTGAAACGTCAAAACTGTTTCAAAGCAGCGATCTTGATGCCTATATATGATAAATCCTCCCGGGGTGGTGGGAGATACCTCGTAGCATAGCTAAACTATGTTTATAATTAATTGCCAGGCATGCGTGGCGTGTACTGTTAATTAGCTAAGATGCAGAGGAGATGGGGACAGGCTGGGAGGGACTGCTCAGAGCCACGTGGGTGGGCAACAGGGAGAGGGAGGAGGCTGTGCACAGGATCTGTAGCAGTGACATGACAGTCGGTGGCAGGCTGAAGGGCTGGTGCAGTCCAGGAAACAGCAGCAGCACCAGCCAGAAAGCAAACAAATGAACAGGCTGAAGGCGGGGAGCGGGAGGGGGTTTGTAAGGCGACTGTCCCATTAAAAAGGCAGGGAGGGAAGGAAGGAAGGAAGGAAGGAAGGAAGGAAGGAAGGAAGGAAGGAAGGAAGGAAGGAAGGAGCAGCATGATGGCGTCCTCTTTGGCTCCCATCCATACTCAGAGCCACTAAATCAGAATCTGAGTCTATGGGCTGAAAGGGGCTTTGTGTGTTTGGAAGCACATGATGGCCACTGTGAGAGAGAAAGAGACAGACAGACAGAGAGAGCTGTCATTGCCTCAATCTACAAAGAAAAGGACTCCATGGGCCACGGCGAGGGAGGGAGGCTGCTGTGAGGACTGCGCCCACACAGAATTTACAGGGATCTGGGGAAGAAGGAAGAACATAAGAAGATTCTGCTGAGTCAGGCCAAAAGGGGCAACCTAATCATAGAATGGTAGAGTTGGAAGGGACCTTGAGGGTCATCTAGACCAACTCTCTGCAATGCAGGAATCTCAACTAAAGCATCCATGACAGATGGTCATCTAACCTCTGCTTAAAAACCTCCAAGGAAGGAGACTTCACCACCTCCCAAGGGAGTTCGTTCCCCAGTCAAACAGCTCTTGCTGTCAGAAAGTTCTTCCTGGTGGTTGATTTGGAATCTCCTTGAATGCATTGGTTTGGGTCCTACCCTCCTGAGTAGGAGAAAACAACCTTACTTCATCTTCCATGGTGGCAGCTCTTTAGATATTTGAAGATGGCTATCATATCTTCTCTCTGTCTCCTCTTATCCAAGCTAAACATACTCAGCTCCCTCAACCATTCCTCATAAGGCTTGGTTTCCAGACCCTTGACCATCTTGGTCACCCTCCTCTGCATACATTCTAGCTTGTCAACATCTTTGTTAAATTGTGGCACCCAAAACTGGATGTGGTCTAGGTGTAGTCTAACCTAGGCAGAACAGAGTGGTACTATCATGTCCCTTGACCTGGGCACTAGACTTCTGTTGATGTTGCCTAGAATAGCATTGGCTTTTTTGCTGCTGCATCACACTGTTGACTCATGTTAAGCTTGTGGTCTTCTGGGACCCCCATTTCTTAGACACAACAGCCTCCACTGTATCTTGATTTTCAATGGAAACTCAACCCTGGATGAGCACATGGAACGCCCTGGATTCTCGTGCACTGCTCAGCAGAGATTGGAAGTGTCATGCAACCTCTGCAACAACAATATTTGCTTGGTGATTGACGTGGAGTGTTCTAGTTCCATGCACAGCCTCTTTTGTGGGGCAGGTTTAGCATCTTTTTGCCCTACCATTCAGTCCCATAGCCCTGTCATGACATCTATGCAACCAGTACTCACAGCTGGAGAAGACCAGAGGGCAGGAGTGGGTATCCATTGGGAAGTTCTGCAGCTGGAGGAGGCACTCAGCTTCAATGGTCAACCTGGAGAGGAGATGGGGATGGGGAATACTGGTTGGACACCTGCTGCAGAAGTACAACTAACCTTGTATGAACATCAATACTTCTGGAGCCTCTCTGTAGCATTTTAGCATCCCCTCAAAAGGTGTGTCAGAAGCCACCTGAGGCCACCAAACCCACATCTAGGCCCATTTCATGATCCATTTATTTCATTCTAAGGCTGGATGTCTCCTTCCCTCTATGATCCAGTCTGAAAGCAAATGGAACTGGGTCCATTCTGCATGAAGAGACCAGTTGGATGGTCTCTTTGTAGGTGAAAGCCAGGGAGAGACAACCACAAAACCACTTGTGATGTGACCCCACCCCCAATCGTTCCTGAATTTGCTTATTTTTTGCTGCCCTTCTCTCCCCTGACTCTTTCATCCCTGTTGAATGATTGCCTGGGAGCCAGGGGTTTACCTGAGCGTATAGAGGACTTTCCCATCATTCCAGATCCGGAGCAGCTGGTTGGGGGTGGTGATCCAGTGGGAGTCAGCCCTCTTAGAGTTCCTGAAAAAGGTGTCTGGGATCCAAATCCGGCTCACCATATTGGTGTTGAGGGTGAGAGCTTTGAGGGTGCTGTTGAAGCGAAGGCGCCGGTCATACCACGTTTGGGCGAAGAATATGTCAATGGTGTATTCCTGTGAGAGGCACAAAAAAACATTATCCACAGCCTGCATAAAACTGAGACCTGCAGCTCTTCACCCTGATGGGTGGCATTTGGTGAAGATCATTATTAGCATTTGTATTGCAGAGGGTTGGACTAGATGACTCTCAGGGGTCCCTTAAGTGGCTTTTCAGGGTGATGCACATCAAGGAATGATAAAAGGTTCCATTGACTGTACAATCACTTGCTCAGGATCACATGAGTAATGAACCCCCTTAAGGAAAGGAAGCAGTGAAGAGATGAGTTTCCAAGGTCCTTTGCACTGAAGGGCAAGTAACTCAGAAAGGGGCTCCATAACTGTGAGGCTCCACATATTGTCAGGAAAGCATTGTTCAATGTCTGGGTCAGATATAAAGATTTTTTGGAGAATAAAACCCCAAGGTGGCTCTCACCTATGGAGGCTAAGGCCTTGAAAAAATCTAATATGAGATCGAATTGGCCAAAATATTGGGAAATTTTGGAACAGGAGGGAGACAAACTGAAATTGCAGAGTTATGAGAAACTTAAAGATAAGGTGCAGGATTGGTTACATTATTTCCAAGTAAGAGAGGCCTATAATTCGGACAGGAAAAACGGTTTCCAGGTGGAAAAATCGAAGTTGGAAACAGAATTGTTAGAACCCAGTGCTAAGATATTGTCGAGAATGTATAATCTGCTGTTGAAATGGAATACTGAGGACGAAACGGTTAAATCTGCTATGATAAAATGGGCACAAGATATTGGTCATAACATTATGTTTGCTGACTGGGAACGGTTGTGGACCACCGGTTTGAAATTTATGGCATGTAATGCCTTAAGAGAAAATATTATGAAAATGATTTACAGGTGGTACATGACCCCAGCCAAGCTAGCAAAAATCTATCATTTGCCCGATAATAAATGTTGGAAATGTAAAGAAACGGAAGGAACATTCTTTCATCTTTAGTGGGCCTGCCCAAGGATTAAGGCTTTCTGGGAAATGATATACAATGAACTGAAAAAAGTATTTAAGTTTACTTTCTTAAAGAAACCAGAGGCCTTTCTCCTGGGCATGGTCGGCCAATTGGTGCCAAAGAAGGATAGAACCTTTTTTATGTATGCCACAGCAGCAGCAAGAATACTCATTGCAAAGCACTGGAAGACACAAGATTTACCCACCCTGGAAGAATGGCAGATGCAAGTAATAGACTATATGGAACTGGCAGAAATGACCGGCAGAATCCGAGATCAAGGAGAAGAGCAGGTGGAAGAGGACTGGAAGAAGTTTAAAGTTTATTTACAAAAACATTGTAAAATTTATGAATGCTAAGGGCATTGTAAATGAAATGAAGGGGTTCTAGTGATTAAGATAAATAAGAGTACAAAGGGAAGGATAAAGGATGAATTTGAATAATATGATATTGCTGAATTAATTTTTAAAGTGGAATACAAGAAAGGAAGGCGGGTGGAAGTAAGGAAAATAAGATCTGGAAGGGTATTAATTTGAAAAAGAGCTTTTTTATGCTAAATTTTCTTTTTTATGTTTTTTCTTTTTTATGTTTTTCTGTTTGTATTTTTGATGTATGTTGTTTGATGTTTTTGTGATTTTAGTTAATTTTTTATTATTGTTAATTTTTGTAAAATCTAATAAAATATGATTGTATGCATAACTGTGAGGCTCCTCTCAAGAAGACCCTATCTCTCATACATATTAAGCTATTGATTTTACTGGTAGCAGATCCTCTGAAGCACATGTTAGTCATAGTGTACAGGTAGGGTAACATGGTGGTCCCAAATCTGCGTTATCCAGACTGAGAGATGATCCAAATGCAAAGAATAGCCTTGAAAGGTAGGAGCACTCACTGAGCAGAAGCAGCTCAGTAGCAGTGTAAGCCAGCAGAGGGAGGGCAAGTCTGTCCCTGTGACATCAAAAAAGGGGGCTGTAGAGGGGACAAGTTAGGGTTAGGGCAAGAAGGAAGCCAGTCAAACCAGCTCCCTCCTTCTGAAATGCTTGAAAGTTTGAATAAGGCAGCAAATTGGTGCCATCTATGGGGAGCTATGGGGGGCAGGACCCCCCAATATTTTCAAGGAGGGCCCTAGTCTCTCTCCCCCTCCCCAATTCCACTGTGATTCTCAAAGCATGTGGCAGCGGGAAGCGTCTTCACCCTGGCGTGTCCCTTTGAGGATCACCAGAGTGCCTTCTAGAAAAGTGCTCTGGTAAGCTCCCCAAAGGACACACCAGTTGAAAGCATCTTCGTGCTGGCACATCTTCTGCCAGGGATGCAGTGAAGGTAAGGTGGCTGGTGGTCAGGAGGTGACAGGTGGCAAGCCAAGTCAGCCTGGCTGGGTTGGGGGGCGGAGAGGCACATATGCAACATTATATACACGCAATGGTCCCTTGCAATGTTGGGGGGGGCAACTCAGTGTGCCTGGGTGACAGTTTTGGACAAAATGCTTTTAAAAGAGAAACCTAATATTACAGTTTGAGAAGTTCAGGGTCTCTTTTCAACCTTTTCTTGGCTTCTTTCTTCAACAGCAATGCAGCTCTCCCACATCACTTTACCTTTTTTGTTCCATTCTGTTGACTGTCTTTCTAAACACCCTATTTTCTAGTTTGACATAAAATATTTTCACTCCCTTCCCCTGACAACCTTTCAATCAACCAGAAGGAGAGTACCATCCTCCTTAATTGCCAGGTTCCTGGGCTGAACATTTTGCTCTCCTTTGTAAAAGTAAAACCTTTTCTAACGAACTACTGACACTCCTGTTCTTGTGCAAACTTTCGACCTTCCTGTGAAGGAGAACCAAAGACAAAATGGCTGAAGGTCCTATTCTATCCCACTGCTCCTCACCTCCCATGCCCCAAAGTGGTGCTCATGGGTGTAGCCAATATTTATTTATTTTTTTTTTTTAATATAATTTTTATTAGGGGTTTTTACAGAATAAAGTACAAAAACAATAAACAACCTTGCTTTTAACAGAGTTTCATAACTTCTTTGGACTTCCTCACATCTCCCGCTACCATTTTCATCATCATAGATTTTTTTTTCCATGCAATTTATCATCTAATTTGCAAATTTTATAACCACTTATTTAAATATAATCCTCTGCAAATTAATTTCTCTTAATCTCACTTTACATCCCATTCCGATCCGATTTTGTGGTGGCCAATTATTTATGATCAAACATCCTACTTAACTTCCACCAAATCACAATATTTTTGTAAATAAATCTTAAATTTCCTCCAATCTTCTTCAGCCCTCTCTTCTCCCAGGTCTCGAATTCTGCCAGTCATCTCAGCCAGTTGCATATAGTCCATCAGCTGCATCTGCCATTCTTCCAGAGTGGGTAGATCTTGAGTTTTCCACTTCTTGGCGATAAGTATCCTTGCTGCTGCTGTTGCGTACAAAAAGAGTGTTCGATCCTTCTTTGGCACCATCTGGCCGACAATGCCCAGGAGGAAGGCCTCTGGTTTCTTAAGGAAGGTATACTTAAATACCTTTTTCAGCTCATTATATATCATTTCCCAGAAGACCTTCACCCTGGGACAAGTCCACCAGAGGTGAAAGAATGTTCCTTCATTTTCCTTACATTTCCAACATTTATTGTCTGGCACATGGCATATTTTGGCAAGTTTAACTGGGGTCATGTACCACCTATATATCATTTTCATTACATTTTCCTTCAGAGCATTACATGCCGTGAAGTTCATCCCCGTGGTCCACAACCTTTCCCAATCCTCAAACATAATATTATGCCCAATATCCTGTGCCCACTTTATCATGGCCGACTTAACCATTTCATCTTGTGTGTTCCATTTCAACAGCAAGTTATACATTCTTGAGAGTACTTTAGTCTTAGGTTCTAACAATTCTGTTTCCAACTTCGATTTCTCCACCTGGAATCCTAACTTTTTATCCTTTTTAAAAATTTCTTGAATCTGAGCGTAATGTAACCAGTCTCGCACTTTGTCTTTCATTTTTTCCAAACTCTGCAATTTCCAATTATTTCCCTCTTTCTCTATTATTTCCCAATATTTCGGCCATTTGGCCTCCATATTGGGTCTTTTTCGGGCCTTAGCCTCCAGAGGTGATAGCCATCTTGGAGTTTTATTTTCCAATAGGTCTTTGTATTTTGTCCAGACATTAAACACTGCTTTCCTGACAATATGGTTCTTAAAGGCCTTATTGATCTTAACTTTGTCATACCATAAGTATGCATGCCAACCAAATGCATTGTTAAAACCTTCTAAATCTAACACATCGGTGTCCTCTAGAAGTAGCCAGTCTTTTAGCCAGCAGAAAGCTGCGGCTTCATAGTGCAACCTTAGGTCTGGCAGGGCAAAGCCCCCTCTTTCTTTCGCATCAGTTAATATCTTAAACTTAATTCTGGGCTTTTTGCCCTGCCAGACAAATTTAGAAATATCTCTCTGCCACTTCCTGAAACACTCCGTCTTGTCCACAATTTGCAATGTTTGAAACAAAAACAACATCTTAGGCAATACATTCATCTTAATAGCAGCAATTCGGCCTAACAAAGAAAGCTTCAATTTTGACCAACTGTCCAAGTCTCTCTTAATTTCAGACCAACATTTTTCATAATTATCCTTAAAAAGACTCAGATTTTTTGCTGTTATGTTTACCCCTAGGTACTTTACTTTTTTAACCACAGTTAGTTCTGTTTCTCTCTGAAACCGTTCTGACTCTGCATCTGTCAAATTTTTTCCCAACACCTTAGTTTTCTGTTTATTTAGTTTAAAGCCCGCTACCCGACCAAAGTCCTGAATCAATTGTAACACTCTTTTTGTGCTAGATTCTGGCTCTTGCAATGTCAAAACAAGGTCATCTGCAAATAGCCAATATTTATTTAGGGATGGCAGGCTTTATCTTAGTGGGGGCAAAACTGAGTTATTTGCAACTCAATTGGTCAGTTAGTTATTTTTATTCATTTACAGTGGTACCTCGGGTTAAGTACTTAATTCGTTCCAGAGGTCCGTTCTTAACCTGAAACTGTTCTTAACCTGAAGACCACTTTAGCTAATGGGGCCTCCTGCTGCTGCCACGCTGCCGGAGCCCAATTTCTGTTCTCGTCCTGAAGCAAAGTTCTTAACACAAGGTAATATTTCTGGGTTAGTGGAGTCTGTAACCTGAAGCGTATGTAACCTGAAGCATGTGTAACCTGAGGTACCACTGTACTTGATTGACCCATGGTGGTGCTGCACATTCCCGGCTCTCTAGAGCAAATAATGAAGATAAACCTTGCCTGGTTGGGTTGGGTTCCTTCTAGGTGCTCCCTGGTGGGCAGTTGCTAAACTAATCCTCTCAGTCTCATGCTGGGATGGGCAAAAGGTCCCCATAGTTGCTAAATGTCACATGCTACCTTGTGACAGAAGAATACATCTGTATGGAGGAACCAGAACCCAGGTGCTTCTGCCAAGAACCTTGAGGCTAGCACAGACTATACAGGATCAGAGATGAGGTGTCATTGCTGTCTTTGGCTCAGTCACAAGGCACTTTTCCAAAAAGCAAATTTCTTGGTCACCTGAGGAGCAGGAGGCTGATGCACAGGACTGTCCCACAAGGGCAGTTGGAGAGCAAGAAAATCGCCTTAGATTTTGCAAGGTAGGAGGTTTCTGGAAGTGCAACCTAGAGCATATAGCTCAGGATTCCCTTCCCCTGCTATGAGCTTTGAGAGTTCAGTTCAAAGACATGCTGGGAATATTTCCTGCAGGTAGAGGACACACACAGAGAGAATGGAAGCAATGAAGCAACACAGCCCAGAACAAAGGCCACCTCCTTGCAACTTGTAAGCTTCACTGGGACACAAGTTAAAGACATAGGCAACATCCCAATAGTTTAGTGAATATTTCATGTGTTTCATCATTTAATTCATCTGGATGCCCAAGCCTGCCCAGATGCACTCAAGAAATCTGAAGCACATTACTAAATACAGCCCAGTCAAAACACACAGGGAGGATATGTTGCTGCCTTGGTTCAAGGGCAGCTTCTTTTCTGCTCCCCTCCCCATAAAAAATCAAAACTGTCCTCCCATGTATGTTCCACTCTAACTTTTATGGAAGGGGGCAGTTGAAAAAAACCTGGAGCAACTTTTGGCCCTGGACAATTGTCCCCCATGGCCTGCTATGTGCAATAAATCAGATATTAGCCCCCTGGAAACATAGTGACTGGAGTGGCCTTTGTTTGGCTTTGATGTGGCTGCCCACACAGCTCTTGAATGCTGCTGAGGTACTGCACTAGTACTTTCAGCTGGAAGTGGAATTAAAATGCAAGCTCACACATAGATATAGTGCTGTTTGACCCATCAAACTCAGCACTGCCTGTCTCTATGGGTAAGATCTTATATGCTTCTGTGGGGCTTAAGTCCCATTCCGCTATGGTCCTGTTTCTCACTGTCCCTTTGATAAGCAGTTTCCTCCTTGCTCCTTCCCTTTAAAACACCTAGTTAGTTCCTCTTCCTTTCTAGCCATGTGATTCCTGGGCTGAAAGTTAATTAGTCAGTTTTGGCTTTCAGTTAATTACTGGTTTCCTCACTCCAGCTAGAACAACTTCCTGTTATTTTATTTGTGATTGCTTTTGTTTCAAAGAAGAAACCAGCAATTAAATTCTCCTTTCTTGCTCCTAAGGATCAGGAACTGACCAAGGATTCCACCAGATGGCCTGTCAATTCAGCCTTCATCCTGATTTGCTTGAACAAAGCTTATGTAGTAGTTAGACTATATCCAGTTTTATTGGCTATTCATTCTGATTTCATTACAGGTTGGGTATGCAATGATGAACAATCATCCTAAATTCATCCTGGTTTGCTTGTGGTGGGTTTACACATATTTCTGTCAATGAGTTGTTCATCCCACGATTTCCCCATAACTTTCCAAACTGTAAAAAGTAATTTTTTAAAAGTAGATTTATTGTGCTGTGGTGACAAGAGTGCTTTAATCCACTGTAAACATGCCAATCAAAAAAGTTACAGTGTGCCCTTGAATCCCTCCCTCAAAATAATGACAGACTGGACACACCATAATTATTGTCACTCAAGAAGGTGACAGAACCAGAAGCAACTAAACAGCTGCTCAAAAAGGAAACTTTCACTTAAAGGCACAGTAACCCCGCCAAGCCTCAGTGGAACTTCACCAGTACACACTGGCTATGCTGGTGTTATGACTGCATTCCTTAAGTGAGGAAAGTGCTTCTACAGATCAGGTGTAGAAAATGGCAACAGGAAGAGAACCTCAGAACAATGTCATTGAGGTTCAGTGTCAAGAAATAGTGCCTTCCAGTAGCACCTTAGAGACCAACTAAGTTTGTTATTGTTATGAGCTTTGTGTGCATGCACACTTCTTCAGATACCTAAAGATATATGAAGAAGTGTGCATGCACATGAAAGCTCATACCAATAACAAACTTAGTTGGTCTCTAAGGTGCTACTAGAGGGACACGGGTGGCGCTGTGGTCTAAACCACAGAGCCTAGGACTTGCCGATCAGAAGGTCAGCAATTCGAATCCCCACGACAGGGTGAGCTCCCGTTGCTCCGCCCCTGCTCCTGCCTACCTAGCAGTTTGAAAGCACATCAAAGTGCAAGTAGATAAATAGATACCATTCCGGCGGGATGATAAACAGTGTTTCCGTGTGCTGCTCTGGTTCGCCAGAAGCGGCTTAGTCATGCTGGCCACATGACCCGGAAGCTGTATGCCAGTTCCCTTGGCCAATAAAGCGAGATGAGCGTGGCAACCCCAGAGTCGGTCACGACTGGACCTAAAGGTCAGGGGTCCCCTTTACCTTTACTTAAGGTGCTACTGGAAAGAATTTTTTAATTTTGTTTTGACTATGGCAGACCAACAAGGCTACCTACCTGTAACAAGAAATAGTGCCTGCACTAGACCAGCTGGTTGGTGACATGGAAGCAAAACAATTTTCTCATGGAGAATCTGAATTATTTTAGAGCCTGGCCTGGCTCAGATGAGATTCCCCCCAAAATGGCTCAGTTGTTGCTCTCACTTGTCTCCCTTTTCTTCAGAAAGATTGCAGGACAAACATGACAGCTGCTCTTCCTGTTCTCTTTCTTTTACCTGATGAGACCCTGTTCCTGCTCCAGTAATGGTTGCCATATGGCTTGGAAGCAACATCTGCCACAGACTCTCTGAGAAAGGCTGAACAATCAAACTATCCTAGGCCCCCTGCCCCCAACCTACTGGGGGGATTTGGGAAGAAGGGCTAGATATAAATTAAATAAACAAACAGAATATACACATAATGCAGAATTGCTCATCAACAGGCTTCTTCCACCAATTCTAATGCACATTGCAGTTAAGGTGGCCTTTAAGTAACCCAGCTGCAAAGAGTCAACAGGCATCATACAGTGGCTCAAGTCTTAGCCTTGGGGTCAAATGTGGCTTAGCTTTGATTAACGTTCCTCTTTTGGCCTCTGTTCCTCAACTGCCCATTGGGCCTGTAAGGGGACAGAGAGCCTTTCCAGGAAGGTCAGGGCACCCTCTACCGGCTACAGCAATGAGATGTTTGTCTGCTCCTCCCCATGGACCATTTTTATAGCACACACACCCAGACCACATACAATGAGGCCAGTTATGCTCCTGTAGCACCTCCTGTGGCAACACCACCTCCCAAGCAGGTGCAGCCTGACACTATTAGCAGCAGATCATAATGCCCTAGATGCATATGCTCAGCTCATGACTAGCAGTCCTCACCTAAGAGACCAGGAGAGAACTTGAGCATGACATCAGCCAAGTTCTGCTCAGGATAACACAACATGTCGGTAGTTAAGAAGACAAGGCTTTTGATAGGAAGAAGCTGGAGGCTGTACAGCATAATTATGGGATTGGAGTGTCACCACCACCACTGGGCCACCTGCTCACTGACCTTCCCCTATTCACAGTACTTTAACACACTTCCAATCAAAGTTGGGGAGGGCTGCAGCTGAGCTGGGGTTCTGCCCTCCAACAGGCAAGAAGTGTAGGAGATTTGCAGTCAAAATCTAACAATACATATTCTTGTAATTAGTAAGTCTAGGGGCTAATGACCACAGAACGAAAATTTCTAGGTGGGTAGACTCAGACAACAGGAATGCAATTGGTGGAGAGAGAGGGCTATGCGATGTCATTTCCCCTGTTTCCAGTGGCAGGAAGAAATGAGAGATATAATCCCTTATGCTTCCTGTTGCACACTTTCTCTTTGTTCTTCTGCACCATGTCTTCAATGGAGATGGATATATGTCTATGCTCTCACTGAGTGCAGATTCCATTTTAGAAGTCAGCTATGTATTTTGTAACCTAGAAGTATTTTTACCTGCATTGCTTTTGCTGCTGTTGTTTGCTGAAAATGTGTGCAATACTTTAAGTAAGTAAAGTCTATTTTTAACTTACTTTACAGTGTGGTTTGATTTTTTCACACACACAGTATGGTTTGATTTTTACACACACACACACACACACACACACACATCATTTGTGGTAATTATAGAAGGGGGAGTCAGCTTGCTAAATATAATGAGCTGTATCAACCTTTCCTAAGCTTCTAGTTTTCTGCCAAAGGGTGGTAATCTAAAGCTCCACCCTACTCAGCTTCTAAGTGCAAATGCTAAACTGATTATTCTAAATGTTTAAGTCTCTCACACATAATGGGGGACTGGAAGGATAATTGTAATTAATATATCCTCTCCTACCTACTAAATCCATCCCACAAGAAGAAGATGGGCTATAGTGTCCCTTCTGCTTCTCTGGTCTAGGGGTCATTAGAAAATAAAAGTGCCAGTATCATAATACCATTATTGAAATCTATGGTGCAACCACATTTATTATAGCATGTGAAGTTCTGGTCACCTCACCTCAAAAAGGATACTGTGGACTTGGAAAACATTCAGAAAAGGGCAAGCAAGCAAAATAGTCCAGCAAGATGCTGGAATGACTCTCCTGTGAGGGAAGATTGCAGCATTTGGGAATTTTTAGTTTAATGAAAATGGAATGAAAAGGTGGCATGATAGTTTGTAAAATTATGCATGGCACAAATAAAGTGTATACAGAAAAGTTTTTCTCCCTGTCTCCTGGAGCTCATGGACATCCTACAAAGCTGAGTATTGGGATTCAGGACAGATAAAAGGAAGGACATTTTAGTTAAATTTTGGAGCTTGTCCCCTCAAGAGGCAGCGATGGCCACCAACATGGATGTCATTAAAAGACAACTGGTCAAATTTGTGGAGGAGAGGGCTATTGATGCCTACTAGCCATAATGACTATGTTCTGCTTCCATAGTCAGAGGAAGGAAAGCTTCTGCAAACCAGTTGCTGGAAACCACAGGAGGGCTCTTGGTCTTGTCTTCTAGGCATAGCATCACCCTCATCCGTGGCAGCCAGCCGGAGCTTCTACTCTTCCTCCTCCTCCTAGTTATCAAATTTGTCGTCCAATAATTTAATATTTACATTTTTCTGCTGTCTTAAGAATAGAGTGCTGTCCTTGGTCCTGAAGCCTTACAGCACTTTACAGAATATAAAAAGAGCCTCTTAAAAATTGTTAGTTCAAAGGAAGAGTTTTTGCAGTCTTCGTTCCTTCCTGTGAGCAGGCTTTTCACAAATGAAAGCTGCTGCTCCCCTAGCACAGCGCCCTACCTCTCCTTTCTTAGTATGCATGGCAGCAGCTTCAGCAAAGAGGCACGGCATTATAGCTTTAAAAAGGTTCTTATTATTTGCTGAGGAAATGCTGATGGCTTACTGAAAACACATGTTCAGTGGTTTAACAGGGAAAGGGTCTCTTCACCCCTTTGAATAAGCAATTGGCAATGAAAAAGGGATTAGCTGAGCCTGCTCCAGTGGAAGGCTGAGCAACGATGAGGCCAAGGGTGGAGGGGGAGGAATGATTCTGTGGGGCTGGAAGATTCCTAGTCTCAGCCGACCATATAAGAAAGAGGACAGGGCATGGCCAACTTCAATCCCAGCTGACTTCAGGGGGACTTTGCAGTTAGTAATTCTGGCAGCACTAAATCCCCAACATATTGGTGGTGGGTGGGTGGGGGGTCGTCTCCGTGTGTATATTCTCTGGTGAGTATACAGATGAGATAAGAAGATAGCAACATAAGAATAGTCCTGCTGGATCAGGCCAGTGTCCCACCTAGCCTAGCATCCTGTTATCACAGTGGCCCACTAGATGTCTCAGTGGGAAACCCTCAAGGAGGATTCAAGCACAAGAGCACCCTTCCCTTCTGTGGTTTCCAGAAACTAGGATTCAGAAGCATCACAGCCTCCAACCATGAAGGCAGAACATAGCCGTTTTGGATAGTAGCCACTGATATTTTTCACCTCTTCCAGTAATTTGGAGGATCCTCTGTCAAAGCCATCCAAGTTGGTTGTTATCATTGCCTCCTGTGGAAGCAAGTTCCATAGTTGAACAATGCACTGTATGCAGGATTTAATTTTTTTAATCTATCCTGAATCTTCTAACATTGAGCTTCACTGGATGCCCACAAGTCACTTTCTTTCTTTCTTCTCTCCTTTCCCCTCCCCAACCCACTAATACACATATCTGCCACTCCACATTTCTTCCAGTTTCCACTGTTCTCCCAAAGGGTTCAGCACTCACCATGTGGATCACAGAGACAGGCCCAATGCTGTTTACATAGATGTCCACATCAATGAAAGTGGGTTTGACTGTAAAAGAGACCGCAAAAGAGAAGACAGGTCAGTCATGGGAGAGGGTTATATGCCAAGGGCAGCCACGAGGATAGGTGAGCCCAGTGATTTATGTGTTCCCAAAAGTGCACCCAAAAGTGGCTCTGAAAACAATACGACAATGCAATCCAATGAAATTCAATGGAAATGTGCAGACAGCAAACTTAACAGCAGTAAGAGAAACACAATAATTAAAACTTTTAAAAAATAAATAAATGCCCATGAACACAAATCAGTTTTCTGTGTCTACTTAAAAGTTAGCCATGAAGGGGCCTGGGGCGTCTCTCATTGGGAGGCTGATCCATAATTTGGGTGCCACCCACAGTCAAAAAGTCCACACCTGCTATGCCTGTGCCCAGAACAAGGTTGCCCCAATGATGAGACATGGAGAAGCAGCCACCTCAGATGGCAAAAGATCCCAAGGCAGTACTTTCATGGGCACCCCACCTACCTTGCCTGTGCCACCTGCTTCTGCTGCAACTGGAGAAGTAGCACTGGTGCCAATTTCCTCCAAGATCTCATAGTGGAGGCGATAGGGCAGGCAGTGCAATAGTGGTGTAGCTTGGGAGGGTCTGAGGGGGCTGTCACCCTGGGCACAGTTGGGGGGATCACGTGGTCTGCCCCATCATGATCTGCTGTGTACTCAGCACCCTGAAGCCGAAGGGCACTATGAGAAGGACATAACAAGTCATGGTGTCCTCCCTGTGAGCCAAACAACACTCGTAAAAGCAGTGCTGTGCTCCCAGGGCCCAGGGTGCACACCTGCTCACAGCATGTTTTTGTGAGTCTTGCAAAGCGACACTGGGCCTGTGGGGCACCATGAGTGCACCCTGCTTTGCAGCAGTGGGCAAGGCTCACTCCGGTAGCACGCCCTGCCCATGGCCCTGCACCTTGGAGCACCCTCCGCATGCCCATGCACCCATCCACCCTGAGGGCATGCCACTCCTGGGTGAGGCTTTGCAAGGGATCCTCCTTAAGAAGCTCTTACAAAACCTCATTGCTGAGCAGGAAAGGGGGAGATTAAGCAAAGACTTCTCTTTAAGGAAAGGCTCTTCTTGAATCTCCCCACCTCGCTGGTGGGGGTGGCATGGCTTTGCAAGGACTGCTCCTTGAGGGGAAGCCCTTGCAGAGCCTAACAGCTGCCCATCATGAGGCCAACAGTGGGACAGTTTGCTGCTGGTGCCAAAACACCTCAGGCTGCCCCTGTCCCAGAGGAGAGCACCCTTTAGAGAAGTTCTTGAAAAGGTTCCTTTGGAAGTGGGCAGTTCCTTGCAGCTGAAGCAGCCGAAGCCACTGTCTCAAATTGAACCCAGAAACATTTTAGACTCCAATGCATAATACAATCTGCTCTGCTGCTCCCAGAAAATTCTCTGTCAGCTAAAGTTTCTGGGCTCTCTTGGAAGGGCAGCCTAAGGAGCAAACTAATGCAACTTGTGGCTAACATTTTTTTTTAAGTAGCCACAATAACAAAAAGAAGCAGAAGCAGCAGGTGCGGAGCCCTGATCCAGAAAGTGTTTTCGATCTGGATCAGGAGCATGTGCTAGTTTTTATGCTGAAAATTGTCCCCTGTCTAGCAGTTGGGTAGGGAATTTTTTCCAGTAGAAAACTGGCCTGGGACCCCTCTATGGCTGCTTTTCCTCAAAAGTAAAAGTGGCCAGATTAAGCTGCACCCAGTGTACACCCACCTGCCCACTCAGACTGACTGTAAGTAAGCAAGTGGTAGACTGAGACTGGGGCCGCACCCCTTTTGCTCTCATTGCCCACCCTCTACTACTTTTGCCCTCTGCCTCTACACCCCAGTGCTGCTGGACTTGGGAACCTGGTGCTCAGCATACAAAACATCAGTGCCAGCAATCAATCATGTTCCACGTACTTCCCCTTTCTTTGCAACCTGCACCCCTCAGTCAAGGGTGCCTTCCAGCTGAGGTCTCCCTTGGGAGGAGGAAAACTTACTGCTGATATCGGGGCGCAGCTTGTTGTCATAGTTCTGGAGGAGGGAGTTGAGGATCTGTGTGGCATCCGTCTCCTGGGCTTTGGGGGTCAGGACCCAGGTTTTGTTGGTGTTGCTGAGGTAATCGTAGTCATATTCCTCTGTGCTCTCTGCCCTGCAAGAGAAACAGGAAGTCCATGGCGGAGCGGGCAATGGGAAAAGCATATCTCGATCTCAGACCCTGGAGAGTTGCTGGCAGTCAAAGGAGCTACTCAGGGGCAGGTGGGGGCAGCAGGGGACATTTCTGCCCACCAACACCATCGCAACATTTTGGAGAGGAGGTACCATATTTTTTTGCTCTATAGGACACACCCGACCATAGGATGCGTTCAGTGCATTCAAGGTGCATTCAGTCACCTTCAGTGAAGGCAACCCAAAGCCTCTGGAGCGCAGCGGGAACTTTCAACCTGCTCTTCATGTTCCTTTCGACCTGCTCTCTGGGACTGGCGGTGGGGGGAAGTGCACTTCCCCCCACCGCCAGCCTCAAAGAGCAGGTCGGGGCTGGCGGGGGAAGCCCGGGTTGCCCCCCCCCAGCCCCGTGGACCACACATTCGCTCCGTAAGATGCACAGACATTTCCCCTTAGATTTTAAGAGGAAAAGGTGCGTCTTATGGAGCGAAAAATACGGTATATAACACAACAGGCATACGTGAACCTCAATACAAGTTGATGTGCTATAGCAGTACAAATCAGTATAGGACTATCTGTGTTCCTGGTACTTTACATAGCACAAGAGGAGAACTCCATGTCCCAAGGAGCATACAATCAAAATTCAGCACAGGGAAAAGCAGGAGCAGTTTGGGTGAAAATGGCCAGCAGGGGGTAAAGCAAGAAGCAGTATGCAACTGCGACAGTTTCCCCTGCTTAGGCTTACTCTCAGGGTAAGGAATCATAGGGCATGGGATCCATGCGGTGCTCATTTGAATAAATGCTGTTCAAGTCACTGAAGCAGAGTCCAAATTGTGGGGAAATAAATATACGAATCCCTGTGACCCATGTGTGTGGGGTAAATAACAAAAGAATCAGCTGGGTGCCTGGATTCAACATGTGGGGCTAAACTCACTTTCTTTCTTTTTTTAAAAAAATTCTTTTTATTGAGTTTCTCTTCCAAAAAACCAAAAGAAAAAAACAAATCAACAAATTCAAAAGAAATATCCATACATAGCACAAAAATAACATCCATTACAATTCTTTGTCTTCTTCCTTGAATCTTTATATTTTTAGATATTTAAACCTTTCCTCTACGCACCTATTGACCTCCTTCCCTCCCGATTTCGGACTTCTTAATAAAGATTCTTTCTTTTTTCTGCAGCTATTAATTGTTGTGGCTAAACTCACTTTCTAGTAGGAGAGAGCACCCAGTAGCAGAGTTCAAACTCACAAAAGTTTAGCAGCAGTATAACATGGGAAAATAGGTTCTTAGACCCCTTATCCTGTTTGGTAGTATAAAGAGCTCCCCTCTTTCTATCTCTCCTGCAATGAACAGACCACACACTGTTAAGTACATTTAAAATGCTTTGCTTAAAAGTGTGTGGTCTGTTCATTGCAAGAGAGGTATAAAGAGACTAGCTTGTTCAAAAGGTCAGATTAATGCATTTATCCAAACAGCAGCAAGAAGAACACAGGCAGAATACTTGGGGGGGGGGGGCGGAATACGAAAAGATAGTTTCAAACACATGGTCTGCACTTGGAGTGAAGATTAGACATGTACTTCCTGATAGGATACATGGTGAAAAGGGTGATAAGAAGAAGAGAATGATCCACTTCCTTACTCATTGGAGAATGTGTGTGTGTGTGTGTGTGTGTGTGTGTGTACTAGTTGAGTCTAGGAATCCAACTCTGTGGTTTTAACCCCTTTTCACACTAACTAGCACTCATGCATAGTTATGTTTTACTGCAATTTCCCCCACACATGACATGCTCATGCAGAGATAACTCCTGACAAAAGTGCAGGCTGCAAAGAACCAGGGCTGTAAAGAACTGGAGGCTTGAGTGGCAGGTGCTCTACTACACTAAATCTGTACAGTTCTGGCTATCTCATCTCAAAAAGGAGATTGAAGAGCTGGAAAAGTTTCAGAAAAGGGCAACAATAATGATCAATTAAATGGAGCAACTCCCCTATGTGAAAAGGTTGCAGCATTTGGAGCTTTTTAATTTAGAGAAAAGGCAAGTAAGAGGCAACGTGATAGAAGTTTATAAAATCATGCATGGCATGGAGAAAGTGGACAGAGAAAACTAACCCCCCCCCCCGAAACACTAGAATTTGTGGGCATCAAATGAAGCTGAATGTTGGAAGATTCAGGACAGATAACATGAAGTCCTTCATGCAGCACAGAGTTAAACTATCGAACTCCCTTCCACAAGAGGCAGTCATGGCCACCAACTTGGATGTTCTTAATAAAGGATTAGACAAATTCATAGAGAAAGCTATCCATAGCTACTTCTTCCTCTTACAGGCAGTAATGCTTCGCAACGGCAGCTGCTGGAAACCAGAGGAAGGGAAAGTGCTCTTTTGCTCAGGTCCTGATTGTGGGCTTCTATTTTGAGCATCTGCTTGGCCACTGCAAGAACAGGATGCTGGACTAGATGGGCCCCCTACATCAGGGCTCATCTTATGTTCTTAATGCTCTTTTGAATCCCAGGCAGGAAAACTGAGAGATCATTTCAATATGTGCCATTGGGTAAGTTGGCTGCTGTGATGTGCCCCAGCACACGTACACACACACACACACACACACACACACTGTAATACAATAAGGCTCTGGATTTAAAGACGTGTGCCTCGAGATGCCCCTTCCTCTGCCTGCTTATTGATTCAATTTTAGTGAGAAGTTTACAATCTCCCCTCCCAGCTTCCACTTCCCAGTAATAAGCAGGGGAAGCTCTTCCATCTCCCAGGTGTAATAAGTGATGGCAAAGCTCCTGCAGGCACCAAGCAATTAGGGAGGTGCAGGGGACATGCCTTGTGCCTGTTAATGGAAATGTCACACGCAGCAAACATTTTGCAATCAAGAGCTGAGCAGGCTGGAGGAGATGTTGTGTCAAGACACAGCAATTCAATCTGGCAACTTGTGAAAGGTACAGCCCAGCTCTTGTCTTGCTCAGACAGAATCAAGAGGAAAAGGTATTCATGCCTGACATACTGTAAAACCTGCTTGTCAAAACAAGCACCTCTCTTGACCAGGCAATTCATGAAAAGGCAGCTCAGGTGGGAGAGACCTACTGGAGCACTATCATCCTGTGTGCGTGTGTGCACGCGTGCACACATGCATGCATTCACACACACACACACATTTTATGGTGGGTGTGCATGATGGGCTGTGAGGGGCAGGCAAGCTAAGGGACAGCTTTCTTCCCTGGCCAGGGATGTGTCAGCCATATTAATTAACAGATTCAGAAGAGAAAGATGGATTTTGACATCCCCTCCTTGGGTGATGCTTGACATTATCCCAAAATCAAGCCATGTCAGCAGAGGCCAAGCACACTTGGTTAAAGAAAGAGCACCCAGACCTCAGCTACTGTAGTCAGCTCAGAAGGGGGCAACAAAAACACACCAGATTGGCAGATTCAGAGATTAGTTTCCAGATCTGAATTGTGCTGTTTTTCTGGTCCAGGCACTTCTGAGGAGTTGTGTAAGCTCATCAACTCTGATTGGCAGTCCATGTGGGAAACAATAGTTCAGCCAAAATAAAATTTCATGTGTTGCTAGATAAGCAAAGGCACATGGGGCTCCCCTGTATATTCGTAGAGAGAGCACTCTGTGAGGTCACATCCTCTGCTTATCTTCACAGGGAAAGGTAACCAAAAGAAGAAGAATCCTTACTACTTATGTCCGGCTCGGAGCTCAGTCTTCTTCCCCATGTAACAAAAGAGAGAGGATGCTTGTCTGTGCTCTCCTGAGCACAGACTCCATTTTGATCTCAACCATATATTTTGTAATGTACAAGTAGATTCTGCCTGTCTTGTTTTTTATTGCTGCTCACTGCTCAATCAAATCTGAAGCTTTATGTAAGTAAACAAAAAAAATATTCTTGCATTACAGACTTCTCTGAGTTTGTTTTGTTTAGAGGGATAAAAAGGGGAACATACAATCTGCTGAAGCATCCTGGATATTAATATTAAGGTAAAGCAACCCTTTGTCTCAGGAGTTTCCACATTTTATAATGCAAAGAAATGTCAATTTTAAACTCTGCTTACTAGACATTAAGCTCATACTAGTAAGAGGAGGGATAAATAAGAATATCCTATCCTACACTCCAAATCCATCCAAATCCATCCAACATCCCACAGGCTTACTTTTGTAAGTCTCTTCCCCCCTGGTAGGTACAGAGAACAGGGTCACCTCTCATTTGCATGGGGTGTCAAGATGAAGGGATCGGGGTAGGCTTGGGAGTCATGGGCAGGTGGCACGCCGAATGTCACCACCCCTCAGTGATAACACCCAAGGTGGACCAACCCCACTACTCCCCTTCCTCCGCCCTTGTATGAGGGAAGACAGACAGTGGAGTTGGGGTTGGAAAGGGAGGATTAGCTTGGGGAAATGGAGGCAGAGAACAAGGTGACCTGATAGTTGATTGATAAAACTGTGGGGAGTGGAGGAGATTCTCTCAATGCAGTAATCACTTGAGGACCTCTGATGAAACTTGTTGCCAGTAAGAATGCCCAATAAGATGCCCGTAATGGGAAACCCACTAGCAGGACCCAGGCACAACAGTGACGTCCCCCTCCTGTAGCTTCTAGCAACTGGTAATCTGAAACATCCTTCGACTGTGGAGGCAGAGTAGAGCCATTGTGACAGAAGGTTTAGACTCCAGTTTTTGGGATAAGATTTGTTAGTTTTAAGGTGTTACAAGACCCTTCCTTGCTACTAGAGCAACAAATCTTGGCCTCTACCCTTGAAATGGCTGTCAGCAGAGAACAGATGGAAGGAGAACATCTTCATAATTCACAGACACGGTCCATTGCTGAGATATTGGGATGGCCTGTCATACGGATGATTTTAAAACTCAGAGGTGAACAGCCTAACTTCAATTATCAGGGCAGCCGCCAATCCCCCTATGTAGCAGAACAGCCTGCTGCTGAACACCAGTTGTGGCAGAATACTGAGCTACATGGACCTTGGCTGACTCAGAAAGGTTATGCTTATATTCCAGTGCAAGTCCCCCCCCCCCCAGCTTTGGGGCCTGCTGGAACATATGGAATTCTGAGAGGCTATCGTTTTTGGCACCACTCACAAAATTGCTTTTTCAGGGCAAGGAAAAGGAGGAATATAAAAGCTGGATAGAATCCTCTTTAATTGGCCTGATTTTACATGGGGTTTCCCCAAGCCACCATCCCCATGTGACAGCTGATTCTGAAGTCATCTCTAGCCTACCATAGTTTGGTTGCTCCTTGGGATGTTTGCAAAGGGAGAGGACCATAGTTGATTGACATACTTTGCATGAAGAAGGTCACAGTTCCATGGATCTCACAGCCTGCAGCCTGTTTGGCTGGATGGACAAGAGTTGCCATATATCAAAAAGTAAAATTCCTGACATCTGCAAAATTGACAAACCCCAAAATTGTTGAGCATTTTTGGGAAACAAACCCAAATTGTTTAGCTCTTTCCCCCAACAGTAATTTTTAAGGTTTTGGAACTGTTTCCACTGCTTTTTCCATGTTGCCATACATCTGGGTTTTCCCTGACATTTTGCTGCTTCGGCAAATCCCCCCCCCCCGGGCCCATTTTTACACCCCAAAACCAGGACATGTCAGGAATTTTCCTTATGCTTGACAAGCCTAGGATGGACTGAAGGCAGCTCCATCTGTTCATGAGAGGGATCAATCACTGGCAAAAGAGGGATGTAGGAGAAGGGCATTATTTGTGACAAGGAGGCTTGGCAGCAAGGAAGTGATCAAGGTCTCAGTTTACCATCTTCACTCTTCTCTCAAAGTGCCCTCTAACAGCATGTAGTAATTTGCATGGATAAACTGGTTCCTCACTTAAAGGCCTGCTGTGGATTTCCAATCACATTTTCAAAGAAGTCCTGTGAGACAATGGTTGATCTGCTGACAGCATTGTTGCCAACACAACAATATACACCTCAGCTCCAGTTTCAAATAATTTTCTAAGCAAGGACTGGGTCTTCCTCTCCTCCCGGGAGAATATCTGTCATGGTCATGCTATCTTCTAAATAGTGTATGCACTGAAATTTGGGGGAGGATTTCTTCAAACTAGTCAATTAATCACCTGACATATTTAACGAATTAATTATCTCAGACCGTATCTGTATTGGATTTGAAATCCTTTTTTATATATATGAAATTGTTTTATATGTGTTTTCATTGCTAAATATGCTTCAAGGTGTTTCAAAGGAAGTGATCTGTAAAAGAAATTAATTAATCATCTGATATAAACTAAAGGCTTAGGATACCTCTCAGTCCAAGTTGAAAGCTCAGCTTTTGGTTTAGTTTCAAAATCAAAACTAGTTCAGGTGTTGTTGTTGTTTTAAGGTGAAGAAGGAATAGGAGGAGGAGCACAGCAGCTGCGGGCTACAGGGGCTGGCAGTGGGTTCTGTGCAGGGCTGGTGGGGGTTAGGATCTGGCCCTTGGCAAATGCCTCCCCTTGACCTGGGGATTGTGGCTGCACAAACCTACTGAAAGGGAGCACTAATGGGTCTATTCAGGATTTAGAGACAACAGCCAAAGGAATAACCACAGATATCCAGGATGGAGACTGAGCTGAGCCTCATCAGAGGGCTCTGTCCCTGTTAGAACATCATCCAGAGGAGAGTTGTTCTTTACCTGTCTGTCCCCCATCACTGGATAACTGCATCTGGGACCGACCTTTCAAACTGCGGGCCCAGGCTTCTTATTCTGTGTTTATGGATCCAGCCCCAGGACTTTTCTCTTGAGGTCATCATCACAGCAAATCCCCCCATCTTTCCCTCCCCCCCCCTTGGAAAAGCATCATGGCCTCAGGGTGCCCTGGAGAGGGCTCAGCTTGCCTCCTTGGCTCTCGTGTTGTTGTCTGCTGCCTCTAGCCTTTCCACAACTGCCCTCAAAAGGACACTGTGACTGCTTGGGGTGATGCATGGCAGAGAAGAGACAGGTGAGAGGCTCTGCACTGCAATGGGACCAAAGACCCCTCTGGCTCATGAGCAGACTGTCTCTTTGTCAGTGAAGTTTTTCATTTTGAATTTTAAGTTTTATTTTTGAATTTGGCACATTTTTCTCAATTTTTCAATTTTGTGATGATCCCCCCCCCCCAATTTTTTTAATATTTGAGATTGCTAGTGTGAATGTTATTGTTGAGGCAAACTTTAAGCTGTCCAAACTTACAGAGGACAACTATATCTGCTGGAGAATATAATAATAATAATAATAATAATAATAATAATAATAATAATAATAATAATAATAATTTCCCCAGACACTCTAGGCGGCTCCCAACAGAATATTAAAAAACATGATAAACCATCAAACATTAAAAACTTCCCTAAACAGAAACCAGATTTAAATGAAATGCATTTTGCCATGCATTGAGCTAGAATGGATCAGAGGAGGGAGCCAAGAAGCCATAACAGCAATGGGGAGATGGGATTAAGAGAGTGATATAGCAGCATCACTCCCCTTTGACAATATTTCAGCTTCTGAAATGATTCACACAGCGAAAGACGAAACTGCTGCTCAGATGCTTGATAATCTAGAGGCTGCATCTACATATACAAGCAAGACCTAAGGGTTTTAGTAGACCACAAGCTAAACATGAGTCAACAATGTGATACAGCAGCAAAAACACACACCCTAATGCTCTTCTAGGCTGCATCAATAGAAGTATAGTGTCCACATCCAAGGGAAATAAGTAAGTACTGCTCTATTCTGCCTAGGTCAGACTACACGTAGAATACAGTTCTTGGTGCCACATTTAAGAAAGATATTGACAAGCTGGAACATGTACAGAGGAGGGCAACCAAGATGATCAAGGGTTTGAAAATCAAGCCTTTTAAGAAACAGTTGAGGGAGTTTTTGAGGTTATTAATACTGCACATTTGGAAGCAGTTGAATGAATAAAAACTGACTCTTATTTGAAATAAAAATTCTCCAGTGCAAAATTATGGTTCAGAATCTTTACTTACAGAACTTTAACTCCAAACATAACACTAAAAGTTACATTCAGTTAGATGCATGATTTCTTACACTGTTCCCATCATAAGGCATAATGTCTTAGATCAAAAATATCTTGCATGCTGAGCTAAAAATCAAAGCTCTGACTCTTCTCCATTCCAGCCTCCATTATCCTGAGGCTGTTTACTGGAAACAGAATCAACACATCCTTTCTCTTCAGTAGCTTGAAAAACAAAAGAGCACCCCCACCTAAGATGAATGTCTACAGATTAGCATATGCATAGACCTGTAACACAATCCTTTTTCATGAGATTTAAACATCTTGTGACTGGGCCACAAAGATACAGCCCCACTTAATGATTAACTAGTTAGGCTCTCTTCAGCCTCAATGGAAATTTCCAGTCATGTTTCACAGTATAATGCAGGCAGATTATATATTTATTTTCCATTCCAATACAGTGGTACCTCGGGTTAAGTACTTAATTCATTCTGGAGGTCCACTCTTAACCTGAAATCTGTTCTTAACTTGAAGCACCACTTTAGCTAATGGGGCCTCCAGATGCCGCTGCGCTGCTGGAGCACGATTTCTGTTCTTATCCTGAAGCAAAGTTCTTAACCCGAGGTACTATTTCTGGGTTAGCGGAGTCTGTAACCTGAAGCGTCAGTAACCTGAAGCTTCTGTAACCCAAGGTACCACTGTATATATTAAACAGTTAACAGGAGTTTAGCTTAGAAAATAAAAGACTGATATGAGATATGATCGCCATCTTCAAAAATCCAAAGGGCTAATACATGGAATATAGAACAAGCTTGTTTTCCCCTGTTCTGGAGGGTACAACCCAAACCAATGACCAAGTTACAAGAAAGGAGATTCTGACTAAACACCAGGAAGAGATTTCTAACAGTAAGAGCTGTTAAGATAGTGTGACAAACTCCCTTGGAAGGTGGCGCACTCTTCTTCCTTGGAGGTTTCTACACAGAGATTGGATGGCCATTTGTCCTGGATGCTTTAGTTGAGATTTCTGCATTGCAGGGGGTTGGGCTAGATCAGTGTTTCCCAACCCTGGGTCTCCAGCTGCTTTTGGACTACAGTTCCCATCATTCCTGACCACTGGTCTTGCTAGCTAGGGATGGTGGGAGTTGTAGTGCAAAAACAGCTGGAGACCCAAGGTTGGGAAACACTGCTAGATAATGCTCTGGATCTCTTCCACCTCTACAATTCTATGATTCTATAGGTTCAGGTATACTAAGTGGCAATTGAAGTGAAAGAGAACCCTTGCAGTGAGTCCTGTATGTTGCAGAACTGAACTGAAACACGATGAATGTGTCCACTTTGGGCAGAAAAGGTTTCAGTGTATTGTTTCAGAAAACCCTCAACCCTAGTCACAGATAATGGCAGAGTATTGTTCAAATGATGTGACAAGCCTTCTGGAAGAGGGGTGTTCCCTACACCCCACAACAGAGTGCAGCTGCAGAGAGAAAGATCTAGTGCGGAAGTGGCAAGATGCATGCAAATTTTCCCAAACGTATGTGGGGAGACGGAGTAGCCACTGTGGAATGCCTCCAAAACAGACTACCAACTAAGGGAACTATATACACACCTTTTGAACTTTCACACCCAACTTGTTACACATACATGTTTTTGGCAGCATTGTCCATAGCTACATATTCAAAGAGAATAGGCACAAGCTGGACTCCAGAACAGAAAAAAAAATGAATTCTACTTAGTTACTCTTCTGGAGGAGAATGCTACAGAATTATGGGCTTAAAGACAGGAAATGTCAGCTCAAGACATGTAGTTTATTTTGATGAGCACAGCAAAGCTGACAAAAGAGGAACTGTTGTAAATTTCTCTGAGCAACCACAGGAAGAAACACAAGACGTCATGTACTTCCCACAACTAATATAACTGCCCAGATCTGCAGTCTACTGTAACAGCACCCTTGTACAGGGGATGAACAGGAAGAAGGCACAGAGGACTAGACTTCTGGGAGTAGCAGCAGAAGTGATGAGGACCAGTCTGATGGGGAGATGCCTGAATTTGAAGAAAGTGATGAGGAAACTGAGGCAATTCCAGAACCAGAGGTCAGACACTCAGCCAGATCAAACAGAGGTGTTCCACCACTAACACTGTCCTATATTGTGAGGTTGGTGCAACCCCTAGAACCAGGGAAGAGATAGAAGGGATGCTAGACACTGAAGCTTGCCTCTGGATGAATCCTACACAGGAAAAAAATAGATGCACTGCACCAGAACAAAATCTGGTCTCTCATCAAGCTTCCTCAGAAGAAGGGGATTGGAAGTAAGTGGGTGATCAAGGTAAAGCAGGGTACAGATAATTCAGGGCTATAAAGTGAGGTTGGTAACCTGTGGCTCCTCTCAGAAATACTAAGAAGACTATGATGGAACATTTGATCCTGTTGTAAGATACACTACCATTAGAATTATTTTAAGCATAGCAGCTTCTAAGCAAATGGAAGTGAGACACATAGACATTACAGCAGCATTTTTGCACAGCAAAATCTCTGACGAAAAGATTTACATGAAGTAATCCAAAGTTTTTATCTAACCAAATTAAGTACATTTAGTGTACTTAAACTTCAGAAGTGACTCTATGGCCTCAAGCAGGCTACTAGGCAGGGGTCAGCAAACTTTTTCAGCAGGGGGCCGGTCTACTGTCCCTCAGACCTTGTGGGGGGCCAGACTATTTTTTGGGGGGGGGGGACAAAAAAACGAGCAAATTCCTATGCCCCACAAATAACCCAGAGATGCATTTTAAATAAAAGCACACATTCTACTCATGTAAAAACACCAGGCAGGCCCCACAAATAACCCAGAGATGTATTTTAAATAAAAGCACACATTCTACTCATGTAAAAACACGCTGATTCCCAGACCATCCACGGGCTGGATTTAGAAGGTGTTTGGGCTGGATCTGGCCCCGTCCTTAGTTTGCCAACCCATGTGCTAGAGCATGGAATAAAAAGTTACATAGAATGCTCATACAACTAGAGTACAAACAAGGCTACACAGAAAAGTATTTGTACACTAAATGCAAAAATGGACTATTTTGGACATTTTGGACATTATGTTTTGGCATTTGCTGATGATTTTTTTATTGCAACTGAAAATGACCAGGACTACACAAAAGTTGTAAAGCATCTAAGCAAGGATGTGGAGGTTAAAGAATTAGGAAAAGCTCACTACTATTTAGATAGTAGAGAAGAAGATTAATAATTTCTTCTAAGTCAAAAGCAGAATGTCACTGAACTGCTTGACAATCTGGGGATGCAAGAAGCACACCCAGTTGCAACACCTATGAACACTGGCTTTTTAAAGAGCCAAGAACACTCAAGACTATTGCCTGACAACAATCAGTACAGGTCAGCAAAAGGAAAACTTTTGTACCTGACCACCACCACTAGGCCAGATATTGGCAACACAGTTGAAATTCTGAGCAAAAAAGTAGGATCACCCACTGAACTGTAAACTTAAGTTGCCAGCTGACAGTTACCCTGAACTCATAGGTTAAATTGACATTGACTAGGATGGGGACTCTAAAGAGTTTAAATCCACAGGTGTTTATTTTTCCTCATGTTTGCAAAGGCTCCCATTTCTTCGGGCAATTATAAACAGAATGGTGTACATTTATCTTCCACAGTCTGAACATGCAGCTGCCTGCTACAGAGGTGTGCAGAGAGTTAGCCTGGCTCGATGAACTGACCAAAGACTTTGGGCTAGTGCAGGAGAGGACCTTTTGACTGATAGAGAACAACCAGAGTTGTCTGAAGCTGTCATGGAGTGAGAGTTTTCACTCAAGAACCAAGCATATTGGGGGAATTTATCACCTTGCGCGTGAGGCAATTCAAGATGTACTTGTAGAACTGGCTTATTGCCAGACAAAATAAATAACTGCTGATCTTCTCACCAAACCTCTACTGAGAGACAGTTTCCAGAATCTTCGAGTCAAGATGGGACTCAGGGTGGTTAATAAAATGTGCATGAAATTGTTATATATGCCTGTGAAGGGGGTTGTGGAGAAATGATGCTCCAGTCAAAATGTAAAATTCCATGTTTGCTGGATGAACAAAGGCTGAAGACACAATGCATCCCCTGTAAATTCCTAGAGGGCACTCTGTGAGGTCACACCCTCTGCTTGGAGGGGCAGGAAAGGTAACAGTAGGAATATAATTCTTATTACCTCCTTCCTGCTCAGAGAACACCCTCTTTCTCACCATGCAGCTGTAGGATAGGATGCAGGGTCTGTGTGGTCCTGATCTAAATAATGTATTTTGTAATCTAGAAATGTACTTTGCCTGACTTATTTCACTGCTATTTTCTACTTGATTCGAGTCTGCAACTATGTAAGAAAACAATATTTTTATGTCCTTACATTACCGACTCCTGTGTTGTTATTTTATTTAGAGGAATAAATAAAGGAGAAGATCTAGTCTGCCAAAGGCATCCTGGATAACTATAACTAAGCTGCACAGCTTAGTTCCTAGTTTCCTTGTCAAGGCTGTGAAGGATGGTATATTTTTAACTCTGATAACAACATGTGAATCTCACTCAAGTGAATAAAAAGAAAGATAGTTAATAAATAATATATCCTATCCCACCTTCCAAATCTATCCCAGCAGCTGCCTCTCTCCCCCTCTTGCTTCTGAACCATCCTAACTTGAGTCTTAAAGAAGGTCAGAGAAGCCTCCCAGCCAGGGGACCTGATGCTGCTCCACTAAGCGCTTGCAAAGAGCCTGGAATCCCCTCTCCGCACAGACATCCCCATTTTACAGGCGCGAAGGGTGAGGCCAAGCAGGCAGTTCCCCTTCCACCTTTCTCCGCGGGACACGACTCGGAGTGCCTGCGCTCAGACTAAAAGGTCCCCAGAGATCTCCCGCCCTCCTCAGTCACCATGCAGGGAACAAGTGTGGCATTCTCAAACAAGTTGTTTGGGCTGGGGTATGCCAGAGCGCGGCGGCGGTGGCGACGTGTCCGTGGCCGACTTGTCGTAGGTCCCAGAGAGAGTATGGGGCATGCTGGAGCCGTAGGCAGGGCGCTTGCTCACCTCGTTTGGGAGGCTGGACCGAGGACCAGGCACATCAGGAGAACTTTCCCAGCGCTCATCCTCAGGAGGGCGCTGCCGGAGCCCCGCCGCAGGCGCCTGGAGGTACTCCTCCACCTTCGAGGAGGCAGGCAGGCAGGCAGGCAGCCGGACCACCGTACGAGAAAGGCGTCGGCGTCGGCAGGAAACCCGTCCTCCTGGTCCGGACAGTAGCGCATCCGCCGTGGGGACGGCCTCTGTGGGGACGGGACGCGGGACTACACGGTCTGGGCTCCGGAAGCGCAAACACTTGTGGCTGCCGCCGCCGCTACCAGCGAGCAAGTAAGGAATCGGTGGAGAAGTGGCGGCGGCGGCAGCGAAGGGACCGGCATTCCCTCAGGAGGGTGCCTCGACGTGCTGGCAGCAACGAGCACAGCCGAGCGCAATCCGATCCGAACCGCAAGCCTGGAGGGCGCGTGAGTGGGGGAGTCGCGCCAACCCTCCGCCGAAGCGCGACTAGGCGCTGCCGCCCGTCGGGCGAGATCGACACGTCCACAGCCTCTCAGCCCAGCCCTCTCCTCGCTCTCTTGCTTGGGCTACCGACTCCTGGCTCCCCCTTATCCTTCGGGAGAGAAGGGTAAAAGTTTAGCATCGCGCCGCCTAGCCGCCCTCCGCTGTTTTGGCCCAGCAAGCGAAGTGTGTGCGTGAGACGCAACCGGCCGGGCTAGCGGGCGTGCAGGAGAGCGGCTCCCATCCTACTGGGTCCTAACGCCCCATCTGCTGGTCTTGGGTGGAGGAAGGAGCCGGCGACACTGGCAAAGAGCAGCGTCCCCAGGCCCCCAAAGGCAGTGTCCCTCGATATGCCAGAGGGCTACTCCCGGGGGAAGGAGGGTCTGGACGAGCCGAAGGAAGTTAGAAGGGGCTGCGCGGGAAATGCTGGAAGGTCTTCACCCGCTGTTAGAAGGAGAGCAAGGAGGGAGCCAGTATAACTTCTCTAGAGAGGGAATTCCAAATTTGCTTGTGAGCAGCTACCACTGAGAAGGCCTCTCCCATTCAGTGGACCTGTCAAGTCATGAGGCTCTTACAAATTTCTAACTACTTTGGGGGATATCATACACACAAGTGGCTACCAGCCATGAAGGTTATGCTCTGTTTCCACAGTTAGAGGGAATAATGCTTTTTTCTACTAGTTGTTGGGAACTGCAGGGTAAGAGCAGAGCACTCTTGGGATTGGGTTCTGCTTGTGGGCTTTTTCTGAGAGGAGATAGGATAGCCATTTTCAAATATATATAAAGCACTGTCAAATGGAAGATGGTACAAGCTTGTTTTCTCAACCAGCTACAAATCCACATAACAGTTACCTCGTCCAGCCAACATTTTACCAAATTTTCTGCAAGAATATCAAGATACACTACATCCACAGAATTCCCCTGATCTACCAAGCTTGTAACTCTATCAAAAAGAAAGAGATTTGTCTGGCATGACTCGCTTTTGAGCAACTCATGCTGGGTCTTAGTAATCACAGCATCCTTTTGTATGTGCTCACAGATTGATTGTTTAATTACCTGTTTAATTAGGACCTTTCCTGTTATCACTGTAAAGCTCACTGGACAGTAGTTACCTGGGTCTTCTCCCCTCCCCCTTTGAAGACGGAGACAACATTTACCTGCCTCCAGTTTGCAGGGACTTCACCTCTTCTCCAAGAATTCTCAAGGATTATAGACAAAAGCTCCAAGATTACATCCACAAGCTCCTTGGCTTCAGCTCATCAGGCCCTGGAGATTTGAATTCATTTAAAGTACCGTAACTAGGTGTTCCTTTACCACCTCTTTTCCTATCTTCAGTTGCAGCTACTTCCTGGCATTGTTTATTCTGTTATCACTAGGTTTGGCACTGCTTTCCTTTTGGATGTAGACAGAGGCAAAGTAGGTGTTCAGCAGTTCTGCCTTCTCTATGCCACCTAATAGCATTTTTCCACCTTCTCCACACAGAGGATGTGCTACTTGCTTGTTCTTCCTCTTGCTTCAAACATAGCTGAAGAAACCTTTTTAATTCTTTTTAACCTGTCTCGCAAGCCTGAGCTCATTCTGAGCTTTGGCCTGAGTGACATTCACCCTGCAGCTGTTGGCTATTCATGCATACTCTCCCTTTGTGATTTCCTCTTTCTTCAATTTATTATACATGCCCTTCTTAAATCTTAGCTCATCTCTAAGCTCCTTATGCAGCCCCACCATTTTCTTTAGATGCCTCCCACTTCTCTTTCTTGTTAGAATTGTCTGCATTTGTGCCTTCAATATTTCACCTCTAAGAAATTCCCATCCATCTTGGACACCCTTCTCTTTTGATTATTTCTGACATGGGATTTCACCTGGTAGTTCCTTCAGCTTTTGGAAACCAGCCTTCTTAAAGCCCAGAGTGCATGCCTGACTACACTCAGCTTTCTTTCACCTCTATATAGTGAAACTCAGGAGAAAACAATTACTTCCTCCCAAGTTTTTTTAGTACTTCCATTTGGGTGATCAGTTCTTCTCTTTTGGTGAGGACCAGGTCCAAGACAGATGATCCCTTTGTTGCTTCTTCCACCTTCTGGGAAATGAAATTGTCAGTGAGGCTATGGAGCAATTTGTTGGACCTTACATTCATGGCAGAGTTTGAGTCCCAACAAATGTCTAGTCTCCCATTGCAACTATATCTCTCCTTTTTGATCCTTTGGTAATCAGCTCTAGGAAGGCGTTATCCAAGTCTGGCTTGGCGATCTATGGCAAACACCCACTGTAAGGTCACTGTTGTTTCCTTCTCCTACAGTTTTTACCCATATACTCTCAATATGCCTTCCGGGTCATGGGTCACTTTACAAGCAGAATGCTACTACTCCTCCCTTCCTGTTTAGTCTATTCCCTCTAATACACCTGTATTTCTACATTCTAGTCCTTAGTTTCATCCCACCAGGTTTCAGTAATGCCTACTAGGTCATATTTGCCATCCTGCATTTAAAGCTCTGATTTGTCCTCCTTGTTTCCCATACTCTGCATTTGTGTAGAGCCAATGATACCATGAGTCATTCTCTCCACCTGCTTCCTTCTTGTAGTTCCTTGCCCTTTAGCAGGTTTCTGGAGTACCACCTCAGTTTCCTGTGCATCAATGAAGCTATTATCCCCAGGACCAGGTGTTCCCCTGTCATCTGTAGTGTTGCTTCCCTCACCCTCGGGATTTAGTTTAAAGCTCTCCTGATCAGGTTCACAAGACTCTAAGCAAGCACGTTCATGCCAACTGCTGTGAGGTACAACTCATCTTTTTACAAGAAAGTCTTCCTCAAGGAAGCAGAGACTTGTGCTTTCCAACAATGGATCATGGAGGCAGAGAAGAGCCACTACATACATTTTTCCAATACTGTTTTAAATCTATCAGATTTGGTGTCCACCACTGCCTCTCATGGGAGAGAATTCCATAGCTTATGTGATGCATGGTAGTACTTCCTTTCATCCATACTCAGTCTTCCAAAATTCACCTGCATTGCATGCCCATGAGTTCTAGTGTTATGAGAGAGGGAGGAAAACTCAGGCCTTTTCCTCAAGAGGTAGACTGGGGCTACAGGAGAGATAAGACGTTCGAGAAGGCAGCTCATGGTGGCCTGGCAATTGCCTCATGTGGACAGTTGTTGCGCTGCTGAGTTCTGCAGTACAAGTGGCAGTTGACAGTCATGCTGCTCAGATTCACACTGATAGTTCCAGTCCTTGGTGCAGGAAGGCTGAATCTCCCACCCCTTCCTGGCCAAGTGGTTTGTTGTTAAGGAGTGTCTTTTCTGTGTTTAGGCCATAGTCTTCTATTTGAGGAGCTCAAGGTTCTAAGCCCCAAACAAAATGAACTTTTTCATCCATTGCCCCCTGCTCTCTGTGCCCTCCCTCAAACTTGCCCTCAGTGCTTGTCCTCAATGGGCTCATTCTTATTGGGCAATGATGAGGCAAAATTAGGGTTTGTCTCTTAGCAAAGGTAACCCCAGAGGAGGCAGGTGTATTTGGGCACCAGTCACCACCTGGTATTAGCCAGCCCTCACCTGCCTGCTTTCTTACTTCCAACCAGTGCAGAAGATGATCTGCTTGTCAGCTTCCTTCTCCTTAAGCTCACTGTTGCCCTTTGTAGAATTTGGCAGGGAAGAGGAGGAGAAGGAGGAGGAGGAGAAGGGTGGAAAACTAGGATTAATTGGCTTTGCTGGTCACTGAATTTGGCTTCATTTGGTCTCTCGGCTTTCTGCCCTATTTGTTCCAAAGGGTGCCAGCCTACAGCCCTGTTCTGTTGTATGATAATTGGAAGGCATGTTGTGGCACTGCTGCCCCTACTCATTGAAGGGTAACCTGGCCTGTGGGCCTTTGAGAAGCCCAGCCGCACTGAGGTGATGATGACTCTGGGTGGAGCAATATACTCAATGATGTAAGCATCTCTCCTGTCCTATGGTCCCTCTTCAAGGGCAGTTGTCCCACACCAGACAAGCCAGCTGGGAAGAACCAGCGCAGAGCAGATGCTCTGTCCTGTCTTGCACATCATTGATCAGCCCTCCAGCTGGTCTCTGCTTCCAGCATCATTAGAGCCAGTGATGCTGCATGGATGAAGCAGGAAGGATTCATTTGGCTTCCAGGAGCCTGGTTGTGCTCCATGGGCTGACAGAGGGAACAGAAAGTGTTTTAGAAGTGCAGGTTGAGCAGTTGTGACAAGATGGAAATTCAGAAGAGATGGAAAGGGGAGGGAAGAAGTAGCTTCCCTCCTACTCTCTCTCCCCTCTCCAATATATCTGAGCACCTCTGTTCTTCAAGACGGCCAACTCCCAGTGTAGAAAACCATTTCCCAGTAGAGCAGGCAAAGTGGAAAAGAGATAAGGAAACAGATGGCATAATGTGAGATTAAACAAAAGCATACATGGAGCTCCGCCTAGAAACTCCTTCCCTTCACTGTTGTCAACAAATGTATCCTCTGGTGACTTTGAAATTTCCTGTGGTGTGGCTGAAAAATTGGTGTCTGAGTGCTTCTTCCCAGCATATCTAGGTGTTATTAGTAGGGCCCACACCCTATTATTTGTGGTGCAGATTTGCTAATTTCTTTCTCTCTCTCTCTCTCTCTCTCTCTCTCTCTCTCTCTCTCGTGTGTCCTTCCTTCTCTGCTAAATTTCAGTTTGGTTTTGAAACATAGGAATGCTAGTGCTGCAAACTGTGGTTTACACCAAAATCCCACATACCCTAATGCTCAGAATGCAAATAGTGGTGCACCTCCTTGCACAAATGATCACACATACGCAATTCACAGTCTTTTTGACACACACACAACTGCAAATTGCTGTGTCACTTGGGTGTCTTCTCTCCAAATGTTTGCTAATCTTGTTTGTCACTCCTAAACCCAGGATAAATCTGTTGGTGGAAAAGAAAAACTAAACATATAACACAGAACTCTCTGGATGGCAAAATACAAATTAGGAGCAAGTACTCTTTGGTCAGAGCTGCTGCAGATATGTAAAGTCACAAAATATCCAGCAAGGAAAAGTTAGACCTTTAAAATATGCCCTTGTGAGTTCCTACCAAAGTTTCCCTCTTCCCCTAGCATAGTAAAAGGACCACATGCATGGTAAGTTAAAAACAAACTCTCCAGAAACATTACACAGGCAGTAAAGCTTGGCTTAGTTAACAGTGGTGAAAGTTCCTAAATTATTGGTATAGGAACGAAACAGTGCCTTGTAAGAGCCATGCAGTCTGAGCTGCAGCAACCAGCTCAAAACCACATCACATGTTGAGCTTCTCTTGTAGACTGAAGGGGAACAATAGGCTTGAATACCTTCCTCCCAAGGTGTGGGGAAGTGACCTAGCTAAACCTGGCAGAACAGTTTTCTCTATAGTGTTAACCCCTTCATGCACTAATTAGACTTAGGCATGTTAGTTATATGAGGGTTGATATCCCACAGCCTGAGATGCTTAGAAGAGATGAAGGGGAGATGCACCACAAAGAGGAAAACCCTTCCAAGGAGAGAAAGGAAGGAGGCCTCAGGAAGCCCCAGCAACATGAAAAGCAGAAACAAGGAGAATGAAAGGAAAGCAAAGGAGAACCTTGCAGAGAACCCTCTCAGGAGCAGGCAAACAGGGTCCCCCTCAGAACAGGCAAACGGGGCCTCTGTGGTTCACTTCTTTACATTTAATAGGACGGCAAGCTATAAATAATGCATTATTATGTAATGATAATTATTTCACTTGATACACACTTCTGTGTCAAAAGCATCATCGTCTCAACTCCAGTTCTCACCCTAGTGTCATGCGAGTTGACTCTCCTCTGAATCTCTTCTGCTACTAGGTCCACTAGTGCCTGGAAAGGGTTGGTCAGGGCAGGAGGCTCTCAGTGTGGAGCTCTATGTGGAGTGTGGAGGAAAAGGCCCTACCTTGTTGAGGTATCAGTATGGCCAGTGCTCAGCCCTGATGCTGAGGCACCACCTTTCATTAACCTTGACAAAACAGCCCTTCCTCTAAGTTCAGTCTAAGTTCTGGACAACATTCCCTGGAGCCCCTAGTCCAGCTTGGCAACCTTGTAAGTGGGTTGCTCTTTGATAGCGCAGAGAAGTTAAAAACGTAAGAAGAGCCATGCAGCTGGATTAGTACAAAGGGGGCCCATTTTGTTGAGCATCTTCTTACACTGGTCAACCAGAAACCCCAAAGAGAAGCCTGTAAGCAGGACATGAGTGTACCTGCTGTGGGAGACTGCAGTCAAATTCAACAAATGTGTATTCTAGTTGATGAGTAAGTCTAAAGGTAAAGGGACCCCTGACCATTAGGTCCATTCGTGACCAACTCTGGGGTTGTGGCGCTCATCTCGCTCCATTGGCCCTTGGGAGCCGGCGTACAGCTTCCAGGTCATGTGGCCAGCATGACTAAGCCGCTTCTGGCGAACCAGAGCAGCGCACGGAAATGCCGTTTACCTTCCCGCCGGAGCGGTACCTATTTATCTACTTGCACTTTGACATGCTTTCGAACTGCTAGGTTGGCAGGAGCAGGGACCGAGCAACGGGAACTCACCCCTTCACGGAGATTTGAACCGCCAACCTTCTGATCAGTATATCCTAGGCTCTGTGGTTTAACCCACAGTGCCACCCGCGTCCCTGAGTAAGTCTAGGTGCTGTAAATTTCTAGGTAGGCAGACGCAGACCATAGGAATGTAATTGGTGGAAAGAGAGTTCTGTGTGGTGTTATTCCCCCTGTTTCCAATGGCAGGAAGAAACAAGAGATATAAACTCTTCTCCTTTCTGTCGTTCTCTTTCTCACTCACTCTCTCTCACTCTCTCTCTCTTCTTCAAGCTGCAACGAATGCACACATGGCTATGCTTGATCTAGCTCAGGCAGAATCCTGATAGTGGTTATGCTATAAATATAAGTATTTTACCTGCATAGTTTTACTGCTACCTTTGCTGTGAACCAATGCAAGACTGTTAAGTAAGTAAACAATATTTTTAAAGCTTACTGTACTTTACAAGTCGTTGCCTGATTCTTTGTTATGTGGGGAAACCAAGGCGAAGCCAGCTTAATTCCTAAGCTGCAATTGCTCAAAACAGAAGGCTTTGCAAGCTAATTTTCCAAAGCTTCTATTTTTGCTGCCACGGATGGGATTTTAAAACACTGTATAAACCCTCAAACATGGGAGACTGGAGGAATAAATTGTAAATAATATATCCTCTCCTACCTACTAAAGCCCAACTCACGGCTCCTACACCTGAAGGTTAGTCTAAAAAGGCTCCTGCTCTTGCTCACTGAAGGGAATTACTCTTCCTGCCTTCCTGGAACAGTTAGTATAGAACTTTGGCATTGCAGAACATGACTCATGGGGAGACTGTTCCACAGCAATTCCCTCGGCATTAGCTGCAGAATGGCATCCTCTGCAATATTGCTTGGCATGGGGAAGAGATTGCTGCCACCTCCACCACAATTCTTCTCTTTTCCCATGCAGTAGAAGGGCTGTCCTGAGTCCAAAGCAAGCAGTGCTGAGCCTGCCTGTGCAGCAGGGAAGGAGCTGGGTTTTATCATGTGGCTTCTGCTCTAGTGATATTGCCCCAAGCTTTCTGGACTCACAATTCCTTTAACAAATGCAGCTCTGGCCAGGTGGCGCCCATGCCCCTTCTCCTTCCTCCCACTTCTTTCATAGCAGTGACAGCCTCAAGAAGGGAACCACTGGGAAGATTAACAGTATCTGACAAGTGGAAGACTTTGCAGCACAGCTGAGTGGGCCTGCCTTCTGTGTTTGCAAATGGACTCTGATTCCTGACCTGCCTAGTGGTGATAGCTGCCACTTGAGCCTGCCTGCTTCCCCCAGACACATGGATCCCGGCCTGCCCAGAGACTTGTAGAGGCAGGCATCATGTCAAGAACCCTCTGATTCTTCCACAACCTGACACACACTTTGTGGACTTTCTAAGGAAATGGGCTGGAAACTGACAGCCCCTGCCCCCCACAATTCTTTGCAATTGACAGCAGGCTGGAATACAGGAAGGTGGAGTCCTAGGGCACTTTTTACACAGACATGACGGCTGTGGCAATGACGCTCTATTAGTTATGCAAAGCGAAATGGCAGCCAGCCCTTTGGACCTTGTTGTAACCTGCTGGGCGAATGATGCTCCAAACTCCCAGAATTGCAGCATGGAGGGCGCCAGTCAGTTGGAACCTGGGTAGCACAATTGCCAAAGAGAGATGAGAAAAGAAGCAGCATCTTTCGTTTTAACAAAAAGTTTATTTGTTGAAATTTTCAGCAATGGACAAGAAGGGGAGGGGGGAGAACAAATATCTAAAGAATGCATCCTTAGAGGTGTTGAGTCTGGTGCCAGCTGGCAGAAGTAGCCTAAAGTGTGTGTGTGTTAATGCACCTTTGCAAACCTGATTAATGACATATCTGTATGTGGGCTGGTACAAAAACCAGCGAGGCTGCCCCAGATCCAGCAACTGAGATAATCGAGCTTCCACTTGCTGGTTCTTTTGCTGGGTTGGGAGCTGTGCAAGCAAATAACCCCCACTTCAGGCACATCCACAGTGCAGCTCATATCTCTGCCTCAAGTCACTGGCCTTCTTCTTAAGGCAGCCACAGCAGTTCCCCCTGCCTTCTCCTCCAACACTAAAACTCATGGGCATCCAGTGAAGCTAAATGATGGAAGATTCAGGACAGATCAAAGACATCACTTCTTCATGCAGTGCAGAGTGAAAGTATAGAACTCACTCATTTAGAAGGCAGTGATGCCACCAACTTGGCTTTAAAATAAATTACACAAATACATGGAGGAGGAGAGGGCTATCAGCGGCTACTAGCCTTGATGGCTATGCTCTGCTTCCACTGTCAGAAGCAGTATACCTTTGAATACCAGTTTGCTTTCACACTCATGTCCTTAACAGGCTTCCTTGGAGGGCATCTGGTTTGCCACTGTGAGAACAGGATGCTAGATTAGATGGGCCCCTTCGTCTTGTACCAGCAGGTTCTGCTTATGTTCTCATAGTCAGCTGCTCTTAATAGCACATGACATGCAACTGCCTTTAAACAGAAAGCAACAGGCACGTGTGTTATCCTACAAATAAAATTAAATAAATCTGCATTACAGCAATACCTTTATGTGAGCAACCAACCTGTCACAAGACTGTGTGCCAGCTTTCAAGTCCTCAAGACTCCCTTGGTCCATATTAGATTCAGACAGAGACAGCTTAATCAACAGGCATAGAGCTCAATGCAACTGTTGTGCTTCCGCAAGCTGAATCAGCACCTGCCAAATCACCCCCACAAACTCACCTTTCCTTTCTTTGCCATGTCTTTTTCTGACATTTTGGTTGCCTGTATAATGGTGTCACTCTAATGTGAATCTCTGGGCAGTGGCCCATAAATCTCTAAAGCCCTCCTTCCTCAATCCATCTGACCTCATGAAAGGCTCCCACAGATTTGGGAAGGGGGAGCACATAAACCCATGTGCAGTAAGTTGTTCTTCTGCCATCTTCACAGGAGATACCCACCAGTGTCCCTCCCTCCTGCAGCTGTCAAGAGGCTGATGCTGCCACCTTCAGCTCACCAGTTGTCTGCTTCAGCTCTGGAATTCATCCATTACTCACTCAGACATGCAACCAGCAGATTTCTGGCACCCTGTTTTGCCTGCAGCACATCCTTTTCCAGCCCCAGGGTGGGCGAGTTCTGTGTTGTGCTTCCCCAAGCTGAAGCAGCACCAGCCAAATCATTTTGCAGAAAAGGAGGCTGGTGTGGTCCTCCTGCCAGCAGCTGCCATCTCCTCCGCCTTGGCAGGGAAGGTCCCCTACCTGTCCAACGTTTCTACTTGAAACCAGAAGATGAATGGGTCATAGGAACATAGGAAGCTGCCTTATACTGAGTCAGACCATTGCTCTATCTAGCTCAGTATTGTCTACATTGACTGGCAGAAGCTGTTGAGGATTTCTGGCAGGGCGATCTTGTCAAGCCCTACCTAGAGATGCCAGGGATTGGACCCGGGACCTTTTGCTTGCAGGATAGATCCTCTACCTCTAAGCTATGGCCCTTCCCCTTTGTCTTCCCCACTGCACTTCTCCCGCAGAAGAGAATGGTAATGATGATTAATAGTAATAATTAATAGTAGTAGTAATAATAGTGGATGTGCCTGCTTCCAGGCCCTGGGGAAAGGAGAGAAACTGGGGCGTCTCTAATGAAGCCCTTGAGGGACAAGGAGTGTCGTGGGAAGCTCTGGGCTGGAGGGACTGTGAGGCCGACAAAAGGAACAGGGCTTTCAGGAGGAGGGAAGTGACTGGAATAGCAAGTGAGGGACGGGCGTCTTTGAAGGGGACTCTAGTGCTGCCTCCGCGACTGTGTGTCTTTGCTCTGACCTACTTAACGGTGTCATAATCTGATGCAGAAACTTCCTCTAGATGCTAAATATAAGTGGCATTTCCATTGGCTTCCCAACGTTGTTACTCACTTCTAATCCATACTCCCACCCACAAACACACACACCCTCCTACTATGGAACTGCCAACCTGTGGGAAGCAGGGAGAGCCCCCCTTACTCCCCATGGAAAAAACAAGGGATTGGATGCAAGCAGAATGGGGAAGAGGGCAGAGAATTGCTTTTACTAAAAAAAACATGTGCTAAAGAAAGCTCTTTTGGGGGTGCTCCTGCTCCTTGGTGGTGTCCTGCCTTCCCTCCTTTGCTTGCTAAGGGGATGGGGAGGGGGAATGGGCAACCTCATTCATGAAGGAGTGGTTTGCTGTCACTGAAGGATGGGAGCCCTGGAGGTCAGGGAGGGGATGTGCTGGCAGCCCAGCTGATTGGAGCAAGCAAACTGGACCATCAGGTCCCCACTAGTCCAAAGAAGGCAGCCGGGGTGGGGGTGGGGGCTAATTATCCAAGGGAAGGGCTTTTAGTGGTCAAGTCCTGACCCTGGGGCTGTTTCAAAGAACTTGCCATTTCCAGCACAGGAGGAGAAGTATAGATGAGTGAGATTAGTAAATACGTCAAAGCTATGGGGAGCCACCTTGTCTATATAATCTTACATTGTAACAGTTATTGTTCATTGCAGAAACCACTATGTTGTAAGTTCTATTATCTTGATACTTCGTATATGGTATGTACTTCTATAGCTCAATTGTTTATATAATTTTGTCAAAATATGTTGAATTACGACATTATATTCATTTATATTACTTAGAATATGTACAACAAGTGAAGACCAGGAGGGCGAGTCCTATTACTTTGATATACTACATATGAACATGTACCACTGATGAAGCACATGAGAGCAAAACAAGGCATTATTCCGGAAATCCTTGTCAACACTGTGGAACTGTAGTAGGCTCCAATTTGGACTTTATGAACATATGTGGAACAGAAACTAGCAGACATTTGGTCTTTATGAATGAACTGATTTATTTATGAATGAACTGAGACTTCCGTCTATATTATTGCACTTTATTTGTTGTTTATGCAAAAGATAAACATTTGATGTTGTGATAAGAATATATAGAAGAGTATTGTTTATGTGAATGCACAGCCGGTTACGTCTTGTGTGTTTGTCGAATGTATTTCACATAATGCAAGATTTGATGTTGTTTTGCAAGACTCCTTGAGTCTGGCATCCCCACTTTTCACTCCCCTCCAGGCTTTTCACACTCAGCCTCTTTGTGCAACATCCCTCAGCTTATAGGGTGAGAAATGCCAGGCACAAATATGTTGGCTGGCAAGGAAAAAATAGGATATGTATAAAAAGGAGAACTCCCTGGATGGCAAGATCCAGGTTTGGAGCAAGTACTCTTTGGGCAGAGCTCCCACAGATATTTAAAGTCACAAAATATGCAGCAAAGTAAAGCATTGAAATATAGGTTGTTAGACTTTAAAAATATGGCCCTGTGAGTTCCAAAAACTTCCATCTTCCCCTAGCATAGAAAAAGTCCACGTTGGGTAAGTTAAAAATGGTTTACTTACAAACTTTTCAAAGATCAGTTTCATGTGTTTTTCCATACATCAGTCAGAAAACACAGGCAGTACAACTTGCCTTAGGTACAGTGGTGAAGGTTCCTAAATTATTGTTATATGAACACCAGAATGTCTTGGAGCTTGGAGCAGCCAGCTCATACATCTTTCCACACTGAGCTTCTCAGGTTGAATGAAGGAGAACAATAGGCTTGATAATCTTCCTCCCAAGATGAGGGGGAGTGACTTAGCTAAGCCGGCAGGACAGTCTATGGCATTGACCCCTTCATAAATTAATTAGACTTAAGCATGTTGGTTATATGAGGCTGGTTATCCCGCAAAATCCTCACCTGGTCATGAAATCATGGTTGGAGGCAGCAGTTGCTGGAAGCCACTGGAGGGAAGAGTGCTCTCATGCTTTAATCCTACTTGAGGGTTTCCTAGAAGAAGCAACTGGTAGGCCACTGTGAGAACAGGATGAAACTATTGACCTACTCCAGCAGGCTCTTCTTAAGCTCTTAAATGTTCTGGGCCTCCCTCTCTGAGCAAATGGCTTGCTCTCCACCTTGCACATCTCTCCACGTGCCTGTGAGTCTGGAAGGATGCTACTCTCTGCTCCAAGGGGGAAAGGATGTTGTGGGATGCAAGCAGCACATTTATCGGAGCCTCCTGACTTGGCCTGGCCAATACATAGAGCGGCTCATCACTGCCTTGCAATTAGCAAAGTACTGGTGCCACACTGAGGTGATCAATTTGTTCCACTGTTGAGCCAGGCCTCTAGAGTGCTGGTATTTAAGGAGAGAGAAAGGCCTGGCAGGCAATTCCAGTTCTGCCCTGCCCCTGGAATAGGAACAAGCTCGTAAAGTTGGCTGCCATTCAGAAGTTTGTCTCCAACAACCGGGCTTGTGGGATGGAGGGCAGGAGAACAGAGAGATGAGGAACTTCCACATTTTCCAGAATTCCCTCTCATCTTCCCTGCAGCTTCCTAGTCAAAACAACAGCTACAGTGCTGTTGCCCCCCCCTACACCTCCCCTTTCAAGAGGCATCCTCCCCTTGCCCATCCCCTCATCCCTTCCAAATATAACACTGTCTCTGCTTCTGGGCTGACACTCCAGGAGGGTGTCATGCCATCAGTCATCCTTCAACTCCTCAAAGTGGTGTGGGTGGGTGGGTGTCTTAACCACCACCTGGGACACGAGCTCTTTGCAATCTGAAGTCTGAATTCCTGAAAGGAAACTCTCTAACGCCTAAAAGAAGTAGAAGTGACAAATTCAGCCATCTTGTGGGGGGAAACTTCCTCTTCGAGGGCTAAGGTGTGCTGTACTTAACCCCCCCAAAAAAGGTTCTTCGGTTATTTCCCCTTTTGTGTTGAATTGTCATCACTAGAGTTGCACCAAATATTTGCCCATTTTGGTTTTCAGATTTAAAAACCCCCTCATTTCCTTTGCCTATTTTATCACACTACGCATTGTAAACACCACCTCAAGAACTTGGCTTCAGTGTTGGGGTGTAAATATTCAAAATGAATAACAAAGAGAACATGCTGTACCATCTTTAAATTAACATTCAGGAATGAAAAGCGACAAAAAGCTCTTTAGTTAAGTTGCCAGCAAGGGAGTTGTTTTGTTCCGGATGTCAGGGTATTTGAAGCACACTATTGTTTGGGCTGCTGTTCATGTGGGCTGAGGAGTCCACACGGCAAGTGCCCACTTCACTCCATTTGCAGCGCTGTGAAGTGCTTTCTGGATCCCTTGAGCACAAAAATCAGATCCCACTTCCAATCTGTTCCTCCCAATAAAAGGAAGCATTTTCCTCCGCCAGAAACAGCAAAGAGGCCCTTGAAATTCTACTCATTGCGGAAGGGTGAAAGGGTGGCGTCCTTTCAGACATTGACCTGTGCTCTTCCTGTTTCACCTTCCTGCCAAGGAAGTTACCATGGCAACATACCAAGTCAGATCAAACAATGTCTAAATGACATCATCAAGTGGCTTCAGCCTAACCAAAGAACAGGCTTTGTCCCCACAGAGCTGCCATGAATAGAGCAGATGAAAGGGGCAGGTCAGGAAGATGGAGCAAGGCAAAAATCAAGCAAACAAAGAAATACGCTTAACCTCACAATATCAGAAAAGCTGTCAGTAACATTTCCCCTAAAGCTTACATGAAAATGGATTACATGTACACCTCACTTAACAGAAGATCTACACAACACACACAACACAGTGTGTTGTGGCCCGTCGCTTGCCCAATTTCTAGTAACTTCATGCATGAACTGGTTGGGGCTAGTTGGGGCTCATGGCTTCTGGGACCTCCTTGCTAGCGGGAAGAAGTTCCTGGAGTGGGGTGCGAGTGGGTGGTTTAACTGCCTCGCAATGACTGCATTTGCAAAACGTTAGGCACTCTGTTGGGCTTCGATCCCCCAAATCCGGGTCTCACTCACCTGAATTTCACTGCTGAGACTGAATAAGCTGGCTTTGTCTTCCAAAATTTGCATTTTCAGAAAATTTTAAGCTGCATGTGTGTGAATTTAAGTGTTCCATTTCATAGGCACGACTGCCTGGTTAGTTTTCATGCATTGCACCTGCCACTCTCATTAATGAATAACCTCAGGCGCCCACTCTTGCCTTTTGTGAACTGATTCATTTATACTCTTGGCAAGGATGACATCTGAAGGTGATGAGTTCCAAAGTATAAGGTAAAGGACAGGAAGCTGTGTGTGATCTGCAACATAAAAATATGTCTGATGCCTTATAGGAAAAGTCCTTGATTTTTATATCATTTTTAATGATGTTAAAAGTTTTGTGTTAACCTACTTGGTTGGTTATATAAAGCAACACTTGACAAAAGAGTAAATGCCAGGCATTTTGGTGTTGTGTACAACCCAGCCAGCTGCCGGGATAAATGGGACAGCATTGAGCCCATCACCCAAAGGGCAGTTCACAAGAGCAGGAGAGCAGCATCAGCAGCAACTTCAGGGCTGGGGGGAGGCAGCTTGGGTTTGTAGTTTGGTAAAGAAGACCCATGATTTCCCCCCATCTGCTCAGCAGTTCAGCCCATAGCTCCTACCTTGCTATAAAAGCTATTGAAATCCCACTGAGTACAAAGGTGATACAACACTATCTTCTGCATGGATCCACCCGTTTGAACCACTTGCTGATGTGCCAATTTAGTTGTGTCAAAAGTCATGTTCAGGTGGCTAATTGCAGGTTAAATAAACAGAGATACTACCCATTCTCCATAAAAAGAGCTTCCTGGGTCAGGTCAAAGGGTGCCCACCCTGTATTCCCAATGTCCCAATGGGAAACCAGCAACTAGGACCTGAGCACAAGAGCAACACTCTTTCCTCCTTTGGTTTCCAGCAACTGGTATTCAGAAGCATGACTACTGCCAATTGCGGAAGTAGAGCATAGCCCATAGCCATCATGACTAGTGGCCACAGATAGCTTTATCCTCCATGCAGCTCTGCTATCATAGACAGAATAGTGTGTGTGTGTGTGTGTGTGTGTGTGTGTGTGTGTGTGTGTGTGTGGTTTATAAGAGAATTGTCCTTCTGTATGTAGTACATGCTCCCAATTTTATTAAACTGGATACAAAAGAAGGAGCAAGTAATTTCTCCAAAGTGCTGTTCCCCCAAACCCCACATATTTATTTAACTGCTTGGGAAATATAGGAAGCTGACTTGTATTCAGCCAGACCATTGATTCATCAAGTATTGTCTATTTTACAATGAACAGCACCATCTCTCCAGGGACAAGAATCTTCCTCAATTCTACCTGGAGCATAGCTGTCAACGTTTCCCTTTTTTTTAAAGGAAAGTTCCCTTATTCCGAATAGGATTCCTCACAAGAAAAGGGAAAAGTTGACAGCTATGACCTAGCAATGTCAGGGATTGAACCCAAGATCCATTACTTGCAAAGTCATACGATCTACCGCTGAGCTATGGAACTTTCCTAATTATAAGATCTCTTTAAAAGTTTCAATGACATGAATAAGCAAGACGTTGAAGGTGGGGAAATATCTCCCTTAAACCATATATTTCTTTTTATTTCTTATTGCTGTCTAATGAGGTACCTCTGTGTTTTTCCCTTAAGATTGGAGACTATTCTAGGAAAAGCTGCACTTAATGTTCTCAAAAATGGGGATCAGATATGACTTCTGTGCCCCAGAATCTTAGCTGTGACCTGACACCTCCAGCAGCTAGCAGAGACTAATTCAATTTGTCTGCAGTAATCTCCATGGAAAGGAATGGTGCCATGGCTCAGGTGGCAGCACACCTGCTTTACATGCAGAAAGTCAACCCCTAGAATCTCCTGGCAGGGGTGAGAGAAACCCTGCCTGCAACTCTGGAGAGCCACTGCTGGTAATTGTGTTTACCAAACTTGGGTCTCCGGGTGTGTTTTTTGGACTACAGTTCCCATCATCCCTGACCACTGGTCCTATTAGCTAGGGATAATGGGAGTTACAGTCCAAAAACAGCTGGAGACCCAAGTTTGGGAAACACTGGTGTAGACAGTACTGAGCTAGATGGACCTGTGGTCTGACTGAGGCAGCTTCCTCTGTTCCACCTCGAGACTGAGATTCACAGGGGAATTGTCCCTGACGCTGGCTGTCCTTGATGGAGCTCATTCCTCAAGCCAAACAACCAAGGAATGTTGTGGGCAGATAAGAAGCAGGAATGCAAGTAGAGACCTGAACATCAACACATTGATGCAGAAGGAGACACCACTGAGCTGTTCTCATCAAGGAGCAGGGGGTGTTCCCATCCTCCCCACCCCCACCCAGAGTTGCCATTGGGGATTGAGCCTGGCCCTTTATCCTTGCCAAGCAAATGGGCCACCACCCTTCCCCCAAGCAGCCAGAGAGGTAAGCTATGCTCGTTTAAAAATGCTGTTCCCACTTCTCAGTGCCACAATGGCTGGAGAAAAAAACCACAAGGGTTTCAGCTGGCTTTCATTTCTTCGGGGGGCATTAATTTGCAAACATAAATTGTTTGCTACTGCCCGCTGGGAATGGCAATATTTACTTCCTGCTAAGGATTAGGTCCTTCCAGCTCAGGCTGCCTTGTCCAACCCCAATTCCCTACCAGGCGAAATCACTCTTCAATTCAGTACTGTACAGTCCAAGAAAGAAAATAACAGGCTGGTTTCTGTTAAAATATGAATTTTATTTGTTTGCTTCAGTTGGGTTTTGAGTGTGTGTGGAGTGAGTGCCAGAGTGATGTTTTTGGGCAAAGGAGGGGCTGCACGATCATCTGAAGTCACGTGTTCTTTGGGAAGCAGAGGATGAGGAGGAGAAGGCTCCAGTTGGAAAGAACTTCATCCACCTTTTCTGATTCACCTCAAGCATTCCATTGGGTTGTCATCATTAGTAGCAGTAGTATTTCATCCGCTCCTGCATATATTTTTTTTAACATTTTAATTGCTTTAACTTATTGAAAAAGCTAGTAGCTGGTGGGGAGGGGGGATGCAAGACTGCAAATCCTGCCAGTTAAAACCAACTGTACAAGTCAACAGCAAATGCTGAAAAATACAATTCATAAATACAAACAGGCATTTAAATGTGGGCACCAAAAGTGCTCAGAACACCAATCTCAGACAGGAGAGAAAGAAATCACAGTTTTCATGAGTACATCCCTTAAGACGGCAGCTAACAGCCAGTTCAGTAAAGAAAATACAACAAAATTAAGGAAATGTATCTTTTTTTCCCCCCTAGTCACAAATTATTTACAGATGTGGTCTGAGGAGTAGTCAGAGGATTGTCATGCATTCAGCTGCTGCTGGCTCGCTTCTCTCTCTTAGCTGAGGAAAGACAGTCCCATAAGATGAGAGAGGAAACAAGAGGATGCCAGAAGGGAGCAGGTGCAACATAAGGCAGAGTTGGATCGGGACCTCCAGGATGTCCTGGCTGCCATGTTGATATGGATTGCCTTGGTGTTTCCTTGCTGGGCACCTTCAAAACTGCAGCTCATCGCTGGCAAAAGGCTGCACTGTGCATTGCCTCTGATGAGCCTGCAATGGCTGCTCCTCTTTCCCCAATAATTCCTCCTCTGAAGGCTGTGCTAAAGGACTGCCAACACCAGTATACTACACTGGATACAAGGGTGGGGTGGGAGTTGCTTAAGGCCCATGGGTTGCATTCAGCATGCCAAGATCTCAGCGCCATATTTAGGCTGGCGGTGCAGGCAGTTTTCCCTGCACAGGGTGTCGAGCTGAGGAGGTTAATAATAATAATAATAATAATGCCTATATTTATACAGGGACCTACTGAGAAGATCCATAAAAAAGCAACTGCACCAAAAGGAATTATTGTGAAAATAAGTAATGGGGTGTGTGTGTCCTTGCTCAAGGTGCCATATTACTAATGTCCACCCCACAATACCTTTTCGTTCCCTTGGACTCTACCCCCTTTTCTTGAAATATTTTAGTCACACTAAAATATTTTTTAGAAATATTTTAGTCACACTAAAATATATTTTAGTCACAGTGCACCCACAGTGCACTGACTGTGGGTTATATCCAGCATAACTCCTTCTTAGTGAAGGTGTATTCAAATCAATGGACTTTATTTAGCTATTCCCATCTACAGAGTAGTGGGTCTACTCTGAGTAGGAGTTAGTTGGATTCTCACAGTGTACTACCTTTTTTCTTTTATATGGAAGATGGATGGTGTAACCTTGGACGATGCCAGCTTAAAAATAAAATAAATCCCTAAGTGAGCATGGAAGGTTACAAATTCAAAGTGCAGAGTCTGATCTTGTGAAAACCAATTTTTAAAAAGAATATGTTAAGCGTCAGAAACAGATCAGGCCTTGGTGGTTGTGCCCAAGGTTACACCATCCATCTTCCATATAAAAGAAAAAAGGTAGTACACTGTGAGAATCCAACTAACTCCTACTCAGAGTAGACCCACTACTCTGTAGATGGGAATAGCTAAATAAAGTCCATTGATTTGAATACACCTTCACTAAGAAGGAGTTATGCTGGATATAACCCACAGTCAGTGCACTGCAATTTTCTACTACTACTACTACTACTACTACTACTACTACTACTACTAGTGTGAGAAAGAGGTGGAAAGAGTGACAAAGGCAAGGTCCAAAAGCAGATTCTTATTGAGGGAGAATACTGATTTCAAGGTGGCAGGGTACTGAAGATCAAACACTCCCTAGGAAGAATAACAGAGCTTGCTCTATCCAGGGATACATTCCACCATCAGTTTTATGGATTCCATAAATTACTGGCTGGGTCAGAATAATGGGAGCAGAACATGATAAAAGGGAGGAAGCTGGATGTTGCAAGCAGAGCCTTCCAAGGATCCTTAGAATATAAAAACATAAGGTAAGCCTGTTGGATCAGGCTGAAGGCGGCCCATCTAGTCCAGCATCCTGTTCTCACAATGAGCAGCCAATAGGAAATCTGAAATCAGGACATGAGCACAGAGCCAGCCAGCCAGCCCGTGAGGTATGGGTGAAGCAGCCACTTTGGGCAGCAGAAGCTGAATAAATGGTGTCCCTCCCACCAGTGGAGAAGCAGCACTGGTAGCTACACTGGTTTCTGGCAAGATCTCACCAAAATCTTGTGAGATCTTGCAACAACTCTAGGATAGCTGAGACTCTTAATCTCAGGGTTGTGGATTTGAGCCCCATGTTGGGCAAAAGGTTCCTGTATTGCAGGGGGTTGGGCTAGATGACACTTGTGGGTCCTCTACAATATGATTCTAAGAGCACACCAGAAACTTCTGCTGCTGCTAGTACCACATCTCTGACAGTGGTTGGGTGGGAAGTTCTTCTGCTTCCCAGGTAAGGGCAGTGGGGTGGCATGGCCAAACATTATCATTTCACCCCAAGGGGTGAAATACAATGCCCCTGCCTGATTGCAACACAACTCTCCCCTTCTGGAGTTTCCAGCAACTGGTAGTAAGAAGGATTACTGCCTCAGACTGGAAAGGCAGCGCACAGCTAGTAACCACTAATAGCCTCATCCTCCATGAATAATTCTTATCTTCTTTTACAGCCATCCAAGTTGGTGGCCATTCCTGCCTCCTGTGGGAGGGCATTCCATAGCACACAACCAGGGCTGTCTTAAGCATATGCGGCACCGGGGTGCAAAGATCTGCCTGGTCCCGGTCCCCCCCCCGGTTGCCCAGTCCCAGGTGCACAGGAGGGCGGAGCCAGCTGGCTGCCTCAGTGTCTCGCAGGCTAGGTCACCCCTGAACTTGCGGTGCAGAGCCACCCACAGCATAAGAGCCCACTGCAGCACTCCGACCGATGAGCAGGCTCTTCCCTGGACTCAACTCTTGGGCCCTGGACTCTTGGCCTGGCACCCCTGAGAGCCTGCGCCTGGGTGCCTCACACCCCTAGCACCTATGGGTAAGACGGCCCTCCATACAACCAAAGAGGAAGGATATGAACCTCGGCCCATGATGAGAAGAAACTTGACATGGATTTTGGGGCGTGAGAAGCTGATCCTCTGAGAATCCTAGCATGAAACGCTTCTGATCAGAGAAAGAAAGGAACACAGAAACAAGGCTACATTTGAACAAGGTTGTCTAGCCCAGCACACTGCCTCCCCCCATGAGACATGATCTTTATGAACTGCCCCATGAACTCACCACACTTGGACCTGGATCAGAGGGTGCCACAAGTATGGGATGAACACAGGCTGGGGTAAGAATAATTCAGAAATCAAACAGACTGGTTTCCAGAATTTTCTTGTAATGTAGCACTTTATGGGAAGAGTTTGCTAAGTTTGTATACCACCCTTCATCCAACGATCACAGAGTGGTTCACGACATAAAAATACAAGACAAGAACACAAAACACAGAAATGGAATTGAAACCAAAACAAATCAATAACTCTCCTCTGACAAACACATTTAAAAGGCCATAAGTTGTTAATCAGCTGAAGAGCTGGTTATAGAGAAACATTTTTTTATCCTGTGTCTAATGATAGGCAATGAGGATGCCTGGCAAGCCTCCCTGGGGAGAGCATTCCCCAAACAGGGAGCCACTGCAGAAAAGGCCCTCTCTCATCTTGCTGCTCTCCGGATATCTTGTGGAGGGGGCACACAAAGAAGGACCTCAGATGATGGTCACAGGGTTTGTGTTGGTTCATATAGGGCAGGGGTCAGCAAACTTTTTCAGCAGGGGGCTGGTCCACTGTCTCTCAGATCTTGTGGGGGGCCGGACTATATTTTGAAGGGAAAAAATGAATGAATTCCTATGACCCGCAAATAACCTAGAGATGCATTTTAAATAAAAGGACACATTCAACTCATGTAAAAACACACTGATTCCCAGACCTTCCGCAGGCTGGATTAAGAAGGCGATTGGGCTGGATCCGGCCCCTGGGCCTTAGTTTGCCTACCCATGACATAGGGAGAGACGGTCCTGGAGGTATTGTGGTCCTGAGCCATTTAAGGCTTTATAGATCAAAACCAGCACTTTGCATTGAGCCTGGAAACTAATTGGCAGCCAGTGCAGTCGACGGGCCAGGATTGGCGTTATATGCTCAAACTGCCTTGCCCCAGTGAGCAACCTGACTGCTGAATTCTGCACCAGCTGAAGTTTCTGAACCTCCAGCCCAGGTAAGATTTTGAAGGCTTGGGGAATGAGAAACTACCCTTTTTATGGCCAAACAACCACTTCCTACCCTTCTTAGATGTGAAGCGTAGAATACTTAGCCAGCAATTTTCACCTGCTAGGATTTCTGCTGTGCCTTGAGGGTTTTTGAAAGTCACGTTGTGTTCCCAGCTAGGACTACCAGAGAGCAGCATCAGTGGAAAGGGTGACCCTCCCAGGCACCAGATTTTATTGACAGGTGCCAGCTGCTCCACCCAACCCTACCCCACCGTGTCATTGGCCCAGGAAGCAAACCGCTATTGAACCATGACTGCAAATATGGTTCTTTTCTCCTCTGCTTTTCCTGCTGCCAAAAGTAGGGCCCTGTGTTTTCATTGCTCCATTCTAATTTCAGATTTTGTAGATTTACTACACAAACATTCCAAAAAGCCTGACATTTCCCCAGCCACAAAGACAAAGCACTTTCTTTCCCCCTGCCTGCACCACCCCCAAGCCAGCTGGTAGCGTTTGGCTGCCTGAGAAATAACAAGGTCAAACATTAAATATTTATACCTTGCAGTTATCAATATCATACCAAGTCATGGCCTCCTTCCAGAACACCACCTGTCACCATTTAGCTTCACATTCACAGAGTGGGTGTATAAGCTTTCATGAATGTTGCTGCTGCCGTTGCCAGCACCCCAGGCCAGAGGCAAAAATTAAGACATCTTTGTTACCTTAGAGGCAGCAGCCACTAGAAAGGCCACCTCAGCATGGACTCTTAGTCTTTATGCTGAATGGGTATAGGTGGCTTGGTGCTATGACTGATGCTCCCAGCAAAAATTAACTTGCTTTGGAAGGTGGGCTACTCTTTACTGTAGGGTAACCAGCTTCATATAACCAGTCAAATTAGTGCATGAAGGGGTTAAAACCATAGAGGAAGCTGTCCTGCCAGGCTTAACCAATGACATTTCCATACATCCTGGGAAGAAATCGTTAACCAAGTCCTTTGTGCGCTCTCTCTCTTTCTCTCTGGAATTCAGTTCTAGAGGTCATAGAACCATAGAATCACAGAACCTTAGAGTTGGAAGGCATCCCAAGGATCATCTAGTCCAACCCCCTGCAATGCAGGAATCTCAGCTAAAGCATCCATGGCAGGTGGCCATTCAAGCTAAGTATGCTCCCTCCTCCATGTGACAGCCCCTAAGATATTTGAAGATGGCTATCATATCTCCTCTCAGTCTCCTCTTTTCTAGGCTAAACATACCCAGCTCCTTCAAGCACTCCTCATAAGGCTTGGTTTCTGGATCATCTTGGTTGCCCTCCTCTGCACACATTCCAGCTTGTCAACATCCTTCTTAAATTGTAGTGCCCAGAATTGAACACAGTATTCCAAGTGTGGTCTGACTAAGGCAAAATAGAGTGATACTATTATTTTCCTTGATCTGGACACTGTACTTATGATGATGCAGCCTAGAATAGCATTAGGTTTGTTTGTTTTTTGCCGCTACATCACACTGTTGACTCATGTTAAGCTTGTGGTCCATCAAGACCCTGAGATCTTTTTAACATGTACTGCTAGTAAGCCAGGTGTCCCCCATCCTATATTTGTGCATCTTGTTCTTTCTGCCTAAGGGTATAACCTTACCTTTGTCCTTATTGAAATTCATTTTCTTAGCTTGCACCCAGTTCTCCAATCTGTTAAGGTCATTTTGAATTCTGATTCTGTCTTCTATGGTATTAGACACCTCCCAGCTTGGTGTCATTTGTGAATTTGATGAGCATCCCCTCAATTATTTCATCCAATTTGTTTATACAGACATTGAACAACAACGGGCCCAGGACAGAACCCTGCAGCACCCCACTTGTCCCTTTTTTCCAGGATGGCGAGGAACCATGAATAGTACTCTATGGGTTCAGTTAGTCAACAGCTACAAATCCACCTAACCTACCTTGTTCCAGTGGCGTAGCATGGGGGGTGCAGGGGGGGCCGTCCGCACCGGGCGCAACATCTGGGGGTTAGGGTTAGGGGGCGCAAATCCACGGGTTAGGGGGCACAAATCCATGGGTTAGGGGGCACAAATTACTTGCCTTGCCCCGGGTGCTGACAACCCACGCTACGCCACTGCCTTGTTCAACACACATTTTACCTCACAAGGATATCAGACCTGTTCGTGAGGTCTGGTCACAAGTTCCCAGGATCTGCTCTGAGCTACGTTTGACTACTGCTGGTTGCTAACTCCTCCCTCAGCCCGGCTTTCTCTCACCTGTAACTCCTCCCCATCAGATCCTGTGTCCCCACAGAGCAATCAACCACACACACCCTCAGGCTCCAAAAGACACACCCTCACTCTCTTCAGTCTCCCCCAGCAAACCTTGTCCTTGATTGCAAGGTCTGGTCGCAAGCTCCCAGGTCTGAGCTGGTCTTTTACCAGCCTCTTTTGCTTCAGACCAGTCCGCCCATGCAATGTTTTACAGCCCGTGAATCTTTTCCTGACTGCTGTATGGAAAAGCACATAAAACTAACTTTTGAAACTTTTAAAAGGGGACAATTTGTGGGTTCACTGGATTAGCACATTTAATCATATTTCCATGATTTTCTCTGCTGCATGTTTTGCAATGCTAAATCTCTGCTGGAGTTCTCTCACCAAAGAGTACTTGCCTCAAACTTGAGTCTTAGCTGCCAGGATTCCAACATTTACATATTCCTTTCTTTAAGCTTCCTTGTTTTTGTCTTTTTCATTTGATCTACAGTCTATTCCTGGCCCTCTTTCTTGCCCCTTGCCCCTTCCTCACCACTCTGTTGCTTCCTCACCACTCTGTTGCCCTTCTGTTGCTTCCATATCACAATAGAGCCTCACTTCTAATTCTTGCAATCTTATAAATAAGCTGTCCTCCCTCCCTCTCTTTAACTTTGATTTTAGCTGTTTTTATGAAGAAGTGGTTTGGAATTTATGGCACATTCTACACTCAGAGCTCTCTTTCATGGGCCTCTTACATATACACTCCATCTTCATGTGAGTGTGTGTAAACCAGAGTTGCCTTAATGATTTGACATCTTCATAACAGGAATAAGGAATAAGGAATGAGAGGAGAGGTCCTCTTGTGGATCAGGAATTGGTTAAGTAGCAAGAAGCAGAGAACCTCCTCCTTGCTCTGCACACCAACTCATGGCTCCTCCTTAGGGTTGGCTTGCTTTATGTTGGAGTAACCCAAATGTTGTGGTGGTACCCCAGCTTCCTTTTTGTCTTTCTTCACTCTGTGTCCTCCTCATAACCCTCTCTGCTCTTCTAAGTCTTCTTGTTTTTCGGACCATGCCATATCATCAATCATACCCCTCCCTGTCATTCCATTCCATTCACTCTTATGCTTCATGCAAAGATAGGCTGATCCCCTTCATCAGCCCAATAACTGATTGGGCAGCAGGCATAAGGAAGTCAAGTGGGTTACTGAAGTAATCTCTTTGCAAAAATAGAAGTCAGGCTGGAGCATTCCATCTCTTCCCACTTCTCTCTCTTTCATGATAGGCAAAGAAACTGCTCCAAGAAAGCCAGGCCAGGCAGCAGCTGCCTGAGCTGCTGTCTTTGCTGGATCGCTCTCAAAAAGCCAGAACTCCAAAGAGCATTTGCCAACTCTACCCAACTGGCTCATCTGAGCTGCTGCCCCCCCCAAAAAAAAAACCCAAGCACAACCCAGGAACTGCTGTTACAGAAGAAGACATGCAAGGCTTTAGGGGGCACCACAGGCTTAGCATTCTCAGTGACTCCAACCTCTCCATGTGACTCTCAGGAGCTTCCCCAAAAATGTACCCTGGGGTGCTGCATCAAAGAGACAGAAGAGACTGGGGCTTTTCCTTCCCCCTGCCACGCTTTAAGCTCTACACTGGATGCAGAGCAGCTGACTCACTGGGCCTCTGAAGCAAAGCAAAACTCCAACCTGAGGATCACATTTGCCATTTCAGCTTATGCACTGTGATGCCTAATGAGATTTCCTGAATGCCTTTGGTTGTTTATCTCATATGTTTGCACAATAATTTAGAATGGTGATACATTAAGCAGACATCAAAGGAAATGTATGGCAGTCAGATCTGTAGGTGGCAGTTACATGGCTAAGAGAGTGAAGAGGCTCAGGAATTCACATATCCTGCCTCAGAATGGATCACAAGGATGTCCATCTGCATCCAAGCAGAACCTGTTGCTTATCAACCCTCCAGGCAGGTTGCTGGTGATCTAAGACTCCTTTATGTAATGCCTTCTCCCCAGAGATTACATTTTGCATTACAGTTTCTTTGTTCCCATGAGGTTTCTGAAAGTGGGTTGCTTTTATGGGATGATATTTATTGGGTTTTGTATATGCAAACCAGCCTTGCTGGGCTGGACAGCCCTTTTCCACTGAGGAAGACTTCCCCCCAAGGACTGGGTCTCTATTTCCCCTGTATTTTCATGAAATGGGCTTTTTACCAGGACTTAGTTGGAAGCCAGTGGCCTCCTTTGGGGGTGGGGAGCAATATCCATCTAGATCAGGGTGGTCCAACTTTCCATACTAAGTGGGCCACAAAAATACTTCAACACAAAACCTGCAGGCCACACACTGCCTTGTGTGGGAAGGGGGAATGAAGCCAAAATTTGACACCCACAAACCTGCCTTCCCAAAACTGGCTAAGTGAGGTGCTGGGCTTTGGGGAGGAGGCATGAGGCTCTAGCAGGGTACCAGATCCTGCCCATCTTCTTCCCAAAGCTGGGAAGGTGCTAAGTAGGCTCTGGGAAGGAAGGAGGAGGACTCTGTCAGAGCCCTCATACCTTTTCCCCAAAGCCCAGCACCTCACCTTGCTTACCTGACTTTGGGAGGGCTGAGGGGGAAGGGCTCAAATGTTGCTGAGGGCCACACAAAAAAAAAAGACCTCAGGGGCCACATTTTGGACTACCCTGATCTAGATGGTCTATTAAAATAGAATGCATATCCCATGTGCCTCCCTCCAAATGAATCATCCTACAATCAGAGAGAGAGGGAGAGGGAGAATAAGGATGCTGGAGAATAAGGATGCTGGAGAATAAGGATGCTGGCATTCTAATCTATTCTATTTTGTGCCAGATTGTGGATGCACATTTCAGGGTGAAAATAATGATTGTAGTGTGGATGAGAAGCAGGACTCTCACCTGAAAGAACGTGCCAATGTGTCTCTGATTAACACCTGTGCTTCCTAATCCAGCAAGCACTGCAGGTGTAGAGAACACCTTTCCTCTATGGAGCTTTCTGCACAGGATGAAGGAGACTCTGGTCTATCTGCAAGCCACCAGTCTGAGTTTGTGGCAAACATTATTTCCAGATATTTTAAGACCCAAAACTTCCCATGAGAGGTCCAGGTGAGGTCTCTCAAGCTTTTGTCCTACTCAGTCATTGCCTTGGGCAGGCGCACACCCTGCCTGCATCAACTGTGCAGTTTTGAAAATAAATCAGTTACGAATTTATGCCATTCCCAAGGACAACTTCTTTCAGGCTCTTTTAACTCTGCTAAACCTGCTGCCTCAAGATCCTCTTCCTTGACATTCTTTTTTGCTCTCTACATCAGATTAAGTTTGGCACATCGAGAGGTGTGGGTTCAAGATTAGAGTTTCTTTAAAAACACAGGTCAAGCATGCAGTTCTGGCAGGACAATGTGAACCCAAAAGGAAAGTGCCTTGGAAGAAAAGAGAAGTGTAGCAAAGAGAGGGTGAGTTTAGTCACTGTCACACCAGTAAATTATGCAAAATGCAAGCCTTTCTTTGTGCTTGTCCTATGAGACAGGCCATGGTTATTATGGCCATTCTGCAGTTGGGTAAAGGGAGGCTGATTATAGAATCGGGCTTACCCAGCTTTGATGCTCCAGTACAAGCCCTTGGCTGGTGTTAAGCCAAGGCTTGACAGGGCTGCACAAAGCTCTGTGGCTGCTCTGAGTAGCAGGAAAAAATGGGGGAAAGTGACACGGGATGGGGGGAGAAAATAGCATCCTTCTCTGATATTTAGATTTATAAGTAGTGGCTTCAAAAACAATTCTCCCCCTACTATTCTCAAGGATTTTCACAGTGATACGATTTTGTAAAGACTTGATATTATTTTGTATAAAAAAGAAAATAATAATAAAATAAAATGGCTTTTCAAATTTTCAAAAAAAACCTTCAATAGTTGCACCACAATACATCACACAAGACGTGACAAGCTGAACATTTTAAGCCCCAACAAAAGGGAAATTGAAAAGCACCAGGATTTCCCTGAGAGTTGCTTGATGCATATTGATTCAAAACAAAAACAAAACCCTTTTCAAGATCAACATTCTTCTTATAAGGGGAGAAATTCCTCATTCTACTCTAAATTGGGCTGGGGCTTCCAGGGGAAGCGAGAGATTCTGGTTGCCTTGGACAGCTCCTCTCAGAGACGGTAAAAAAGGTGATGGTAGCATTTGAGAATTTGCCATGTGCAGCTCTCTTCTGTCCATTCCCATTTTTTTCTCTCTTTAAGGAATCCCACCTACATCGGCACACAGGTCCAGGCGGGGAGAGAAGGCTTGCTTCCATGAATGCCACAAAGGACACCCAGCAGCAGATACCCATCATGGCAAGGATGTGAATGAGTGAGTGAGTGAGTGAGTAAGTGAGTGAGTGAGTGGCTGCTCTCTTCCTGAGATATATGAAGTCTTGTGGAGGCCAATGGTATGTGCATATGTGTGTGTGCAATGTGAGATAACCAGCCTCATATACCCAACATGATTAAGTCTAATTATTGCATGAAGGGGTTAAGAACATAGAGTAAACTGTCTATCAGGAAGCTCAACATGTGAGGAGATCTGAGCTGGTTGTTGCAGCTCAGACTGCATGGCTCTTACAAGCCACTCTTGATTAATTTAGGAACTTTGACCACTTAGTAACTAAGCCAAGTCTCCTGGCCCTTGTGGAAAAGCACATGAATGTGACCTTTAGAGAGTGTGTAAGTAAACCATTTTTAGCTTCTCAAATGTGTGAGAAGGTAGGGAAAGAGAGAAGTTTTGGAACTCACAAGGGCATATGTTAAAGGTCTACAACCCTTATGTTTTTTAAATCTCTGCTGGGGGTCCCTCACCAAAGAGTACTAGCCCCAAACTTGGATCATGGCATCCAGGAATTCTATTTTTCCTACGTATATCTTCCCCCCCCCTGAATGAACATGCAAATGAACACAACACCCCCAGTGTCTTTGCCCACTGCTGCCAAGCAAAGACCAGCACCCCGACTTCCTATTTCTCCTCTTTGTCCAACAGTTCAGTTCCTTAGAGGGACAAGCAGCTGAGAAATTTCCCTCCCCCCCCCCAAACCTCGGCCTGCCAATACAGAAGAGGCTGACTAGCCTTCTGGCTTCCTCCAAACTAGGCCCATTTTCATGAGGTGGTTGAAGTAATATCCCAACACAACATTTTAAAAGAAGCATTTCTCATGCTCCCAAATGTCAAGATATTGTAACAATCCACAGGGAGCATTATATTCACAAAGAATGAAAGTAGAAATGCAGATGATAATCCACTCCTTCACACAAACCATTGAGGGGGCTAGAAACCCTTTGGGGCACAGTGTGCACATTTGTCCCAGCACCTCACCCCGAACACAACCAAAGAGGGAAGGGGGGGGGATGATGATGAAAGAATGAGAACTGCAGGAAGGGTCAACTCTGCCCCACCTCCCTTTAAAAAAAAAATCTAGAAATCCAAGTCCAGCAAAATGGCAGATAACTAACACACCGGTGCCTCTGAATCAGGCAGTGCAGAACTACAAAATCCATTGTTTGGAAAGAGAGGTTTTGAAAGCATCTCCAAGGAAACCAAGGGATGCCAAGACAGTGCAGAGAGTGGGATAAACCTATTCCTACTGCTGTCAGCACCTGTAGCTCAGGCTCACTCTTAAACAAGGTTATTTAAACTTGCCAGTTTCTGAGAACAGAACCTGCACAAACTCCATGGCTGTCCTGACTGTTTGCAGGCCAAATTTGCATCACCTTACATCTATCCCTTCTGCTGCCCATGGTGGCCATCACCACCCCATGGCATTGTTCTCCAGAACAGGAACATCTTTCTCCTTGAGCAGGTATGAGGAGTCTGTGGTAAATAGCATTGCAGCCAAAATAAAAATTCATGTGTTGCTAGACAAATAAAGGGTTAAGACACATGGAGACGGGGCATTCTGTGAAGTCATATCCCCTGCTTTCCTAGGTGGGGGAAAGTAACAAAAGGAAAATAATCCTTACTACTTACTCCCTCCCAAAAGTTCAGGTTGCTGTTTTCCTTTACCAGGTAACTAAAGAGAGGAATGCTTCTCTGTGCTTTCCTGGACAGATTCCATTATTTATCTCAACCATTTATTTTGTAATTGAAAAAATATATTCTGCCTGTCTTATTTCACTGCTGCTTACTGCTGAATCGAGTCTGAGACATTATGAAAGTAAACAATATTTTTATTCTTACATGACAGACTTCTTTGTTATTCTTTTGTTTATACGGATAAAAGGGGGAAGGCCCAGTCAGCTAGAACACCCTGGACAATTATTAAGGTTAAGCAACCTTGTCCCAGAAGTTTCCACATTTTATACCACAAAGGGATGGTAATTTTAAACTCGTCTAACCAGACGATAAACTCACACAAGTGAGCACGAGCAAGGATAAATAATGAAGAATATCTCATCCTATGCTCCAAACCCATCTGACATCCCACAGGCTTACTTTTGTTCAGGGGTTATAAAGTTTGACTCAGCAAACTAGCCACCCATAATTTGTGGTTGCCACCAGTCCCCTCCCCACTGGTAGGCACGGAGAACAAGGTCATCTCTCATTTGTGTGGGGTGTGGAAAAGGAAAGAGGGTCTGGTTGCTTTTCCCTACTTAAAAACTGCAGAGGGAAGGAGACACCCAGGGCAGGAGGGATCTGTGTGGTTCTGGGAGGCCTCATCATCAGAGGATGGGGTGCACTGTCCCCTATGCCCCAAATCCACCCAGTATTTCCAAACTACGACTCCCAACATCACTGCTTGCTGGAGCTGATAGGAGTTGCAGTTCAGCAACATCTGAAGGGCCACAATTTCCCACCCCCATCATTGGAGGAAAGAAGCACAGCAGAAGAGGAACCACCAAGACAAACTCACCAAGGGATGAGAAAGGTGACCACTGGAGACACCAGGGCAGACCATCAGAGGTCACTAGAAGGGAAAAAGAAGCTGCCCTGCATTCCTCAGCAGAATTTAGCATGAAATGAACTGGGAATGAAGCCAGCTCCCATTGGCGTAGGGCAAGCAGGGGACTCTGGGGAGAAGGATGTCAGACTCACCACGCGGGAGGCACCACTTTTCTATTATACGTCCTCTCAACACATACCTCCACACACCTCCACAACAACAACGAAATAGAAGAGACCAAACAAGTAACAAATGAAAAGTTCTTGGGGTTATCCTTGTAAAAAATCACAGTTTGATTTGCATGGGGAGAAGGAATAAGTCAGCTGATAAAATTAATAAGAAGATAAAATTAATATAGAACCAGCCGGGGGACAAAGGAGCCCCCACAGAGACTCCTCTGCCTGGGCCACATGGACAGATGGAAGAGGGGTGAGGGGCTTGCTTCATTCCTTGGGGATCATGCCCTTGATAGCCGACTCCCGGTTGACGTACGTCGCCCAGTACACCATGTTGAAAATGGTGAACAAGACCGGAAAGACGATGCGGGACATTTTGTCTACCTTGCTGACACTGTTGTAGGTCTTCTTGTTCTCAGGGGGCTTCTCTTCCAACCGGGCCACCTTTGGGGGCACAGCAGCCACAGCAGCAGCAGCAGCTGTGACAGGTGTGGCTGTAGTTGCTGATGCGCTCTTGGCAATGGTGGGCAGGCCTGGCTCCTTGGTGATGTTGAGGGCATACGTTGTGCCAACAATGTTGTAGGTGTTATTGGTCTTCTTTGCCAGCATGACGGGCTCTTTTTTCTGAGGAGGAATGAAAAAGTCTTTGGAAACCAGCCCAGAAACAGCTCCCAGAAACACTTGCTACTGCAGAAATAAAAGGCTTGCAAAAAAAAACAACCAGATGAACTTGGTGCAATTCAAAAATGCACCACGTCAAACCTGGATCAGAGGGAAGGGGAGCATCTGCTTTGCATGCAGAAGGTATCAGGTTCAATCCCCAATGGCATCTCCAGGCAGGGATGGGAGAGATCCCCAGCCTGATACCCTGAAGGGTATTGTCAGTGTATACAATGCTGAGTCAGATGAACCAACTGTCTGACTCAGTATAAAGCAGCTTCCAATGTTCCTAGAGTAAACCACATTGTGAGCTGCAAATGCTACAAGTCCTTGCCAAACATGGCATCTCCAACAGGAAATTTATGGCCAGTGAAATCTCAAACCATGTACGTGTGCTGCCTCACACCACAGGGAATCTGCAGGTAGGGCTCTTCTCTTCTCTCCCCCTCCCCCTTTTTAGAACAGGAGCAGTATCTATGTGATTTCTCAACCCCTTTATACAGCAGGTCATCTGTGTAATTCCAGGTGACATTTAACACATTGCAGGGCTTGAGATCATCTCCACTGATGTGGGAAGCCAACTGGCCTTTCACAGGTGAAAAAATGCTTCTGGGTTATAGTTATTCTCAGAGCTCCTTTGGTGATGCGTAAAAGCCACACAGGATAAGCAAAGGGGGGATTAGGGGCAGCAGCAGCAATGGACTCCCTCTTTCTTTCTTTCTTTCTTTCTTTCTTTCTTTCTTTCTTTCTTTCTTTCCCTCCCTCCCTCCCTCCCTCCCTCCCTCCCTCCCTCCCTCCCTCCCTCCCTCTCTGCGCTGCAAAACATTGATGTTTAGCTCTGTTTGGAGTAAGGCAGAGGTTCTCAAACTTTTGGGGGCCAATCCCCCCTTCGTTCCATGAACCTACCCCCAGTGCCCCCTACCCTACAAAAACTATTCAGAATAGCAGTTTGCCTAACGCACTAAGGAAGATAACAACACCATATAAGTCAAAACAGTGACAATTAATTGCACATTTATTCAAAATCCAATTAAAACCCTTTCATTTAATTAATTCAACAAAACTGATGAACTTGATCTAGTGATAGCAGCTTTCCAAAATCTGATAGTCATTTACTCCTCCTGCACCCCCTGCTACCCCCTAGGGAATCCCACCCCCCAGGGTGTGCTACCACCCACTTTGGGATCAACCAAAGTAAGGTTTCAATGCCTCTTCTTGGACGTCAGGTTCTGATTGCTCTCCCTCTTTGCTTCTCTCCTGCTCCCTCCAATGACTCCCTCTCTCACCTTCAATTCCTGGGCTTCCAGAACCTTCTTGCCATCCCAAGACCAGCTGCGTTTAGTGAAGTAGTTGACGGCAGCAAACTCAATCAGTGCAGAGAACACAAAGGCATAACAGACAGCCATGAACCAGTCCATGGCCGTTGCGTATGCCACTTTGGGCAAGGAGTTTCTTGCACTGATGCTCAGGGTGGTCATGGTCAGGACCGTGGTGACTCCTGTGGGAACAAAACCAGAAGAGGCGCTGCTGAAATGGGGCCACAGGAGGTTTTCTCCCTCTTGAGGGCAGTGGGGGATCCATTGAGCCTCCTTGGGCTGCTTTGTCACAGCAGCCACTGCCCTAGGTGCGCCAAGAAAAGGTGGAAGGATCCAGTGCCGCACCTGAGCACAATCCCATTGTCAACACCAGGTGAGCTGTGTCTAATTATACAATTATGTTGCAGAATTAAATTAGCAAGACATTAAAATAGGGCGATGGGGAACCTGTAAGGGCCCTCCAGGTTTTATTGGACTACAAATCCCATCATCATCACTATCCCTGACCATTAGCCACCATAGCTGGGAGTTGTAGTGCAGCAGCATCTAAATGGAACCCACCAGTTAGCCACCCCTGATTTAAAGAAGAGCTGGTTCAGCATCTTGTTGTCACAGCAGCCAACTGGATCCCTGCCTGCAGTTCACAGCAACTGATAATCAGAAGCACTACTGCCTCTGACAGTGGAGGTAGGACATAGCCATCATGGCTAGCAGATATTCCTGGGGGAAACCTCAGAGTTTAAGACTTATGCAAATGTCTGTCATCAACATGAAGGGAGTGTGGCTGACAGGCAAGAAGGTCCCTGCTGCTGCTTCTCTCCAGCACCAGTCTTGATGCTCTCCCCGTCTCCCTGTTTCCTCCAGTCAGCCCTCAGACCATCCTCCATCAGAAGCTCACCAAACACTGTCCGTGCTGGAACACTCTCTCTGTTGAGCCAGAAAGAGACTTGGGAGAGGATGACTGTCATGATGCAGGGTAAGTAGGTCTGGATCACAAAATACCCAATCTTACGCTTAAGGTGGAAGTAAGTGGTCATCACAATGTAGGTTCCTGCAGTGATATGGAGGGGTGGGGGGTAGAGAGGGATACAAGGGGTTTTTTATTTGCCTTTTTTATTTTCTTTTTTTGCATCCTTGCCAGTAAACATGATTGTTGAGATACAGCCTGCAATGAAAAGCAATCGTTTTTGTTTATATTTATTAAATTTGTCAAGGCAACTTACAACCAACCAACCAACCAACCAACCAAACAAACAAACAAACAAGCACTCCATATAGATTAAACCCCACATACATTAAAAGCAAGGGGAGGGAATACATTTAAAGCATCCCACCCACTTCTTAAAGGTCACAGATAGTTAAAGGCCAAAGGCCTGATTGAAGAGGAAAGTTTTTGCCTGGCGCCTGAAGATATGTAAGGAAGGAGGAAGGTGAGCCTCCCTGGGGAGAGTACTGCACAAGCAGGGAACCACCACTGAAAAGGCCCGTTCTTGCACTGCCACCCTCCTCAGGGTTGGCCCACCCAGGAAGCAAGGTAAGGGGACCACCTTGAGGGGATCTACAGATCCGACCTCCAAGGAATGCATCACCAACTGCTGCCACCACTACTGCCTTTGCCACTGTGGCACCAATGGCTGTGGCATGCTCCTTGGAAGCTGGATCTGCTTCCTCCTCGGCAGCACCTTCCCCAATGCCACCTCTATAGTGGCCTATTTGTGAAAAGGAGGGGCTGCAAAACAATGCACATAAAAACTGACCCTGCAATTTTCACCTGAGACCATTCTCTGAGTGCCCCATCTGTGGGAGGTCCAGAGAGTAGGGACAGAAGAATTGGGAGTTTTCAGTTGTAGCCCCCCGCCCCCCACTTGTGCAATGCTATCCCCAGGGAGGATTACCTGATGCCATCATTACATAGCTTTAGGTGCTAGGCAAAAAAGCCCTGATTCCTCTTTTACCAGGGCTTGGGCTTTTTAGTATTGTAAGCCTTGTTAAACAAGTGAGATGTTTAGTCCTGCCTTTGCGGTTGCTGCTCATCATGGAGAATCATAGAATTGTAGAGTTGGAAGGGATGCCCAAGGGTCATGTAGTCTGACACCCTGCAGGAAACCATCCAAGGAGGCTCTCCATTACCTGTGCTGGATTCAATGGAGTCTCTCCCCACATTGTGGCCAAGGAGGTCGTACTGATTCAGGCGGGAGCCTTCTTCGGCCACCTCCACTTTCCCATGGGTCCAGGTATAGATCACCTCTGTCTTGGTGTAAGCATCTGTGGAGAAAGCAGAAAGGATGGGATGGAAGAGGTTTAGCTACACCCTGGCAGCTCCTGCCCAATGAGGAACATCTCCAAAATGGTGCCCAGAATGGCTTCCAAAGGTCACCCCAACTCCAGGAAAAGAGACACCCATTAGAAAGCTGTATCTGGCACAGAGACGCCTGACTGAAACCCTGCACTCCCTCAAGGTGTGGGAGGGAAGGAGGCTGCCACTAGGATCTTCCATGCCCTAGGTGGTTCCATGCCCTAGGTGGTGGTTCCAGTGGCTTCCATTGGCCTCTCCGATAACCAGGCTACTGGACCACTGGAGATATTTCTGGACTGCATCCCATGCTGAAGCATCAGTGGGCACTCAAGTTAGCCAAAGCAGGTGGAAAATATTAAGCCCACACTCAGAGGCTTGTCCCAGAAGGCAACCTCAGTGGGGACCTGCAGGCACTGTGACAGCACCTCCTTCCCATGGGGCTCTGAAGCAGCAGAAGCAGCAATTGGATAGGACCTGCTGACTTGGGAGGTTCAGTTGTGCTGCTCATGTGTTGCTCCAATTAGACCTGGCTGCTCATCGCAGACAAACAGAGGCCACAAAAGCAGCCGTCTGTGGCCAAATGGAGACCCAAGGAGAGGCATCTAAGGCACCATGTCAAAGAGATACCAGATGTTTGCCAGACACTTGGCTCGACACACCACACAGTGAAGCTGGCAGTGGGGTACCTCTGTCTACTAAATATACTTCCACTGGTTGAGCAGAGGGGAGCAGGGGGCGTGTCATAGGGCCACCAGGTCCAGGAGCTCTCAGATCCAGTATGGCAAAGCAACATTGATCCCATTTCCATATCATGTGCCAAGGAAATCTTCCCCTAGCTGGTTGATCAAATATTGATTTGGGTTCAATTTATTATTATCATTATCATTATCATTATCATTATCATTATCATTATCATTATCATTATTAAACAAAGCACAACATTTGCAGTTATTTGATGCTTTCCTTTAGACTGGTCTGTATGCATGTGAGCTTGTGATTTCTTATACTTCAGGGCATAGAGAGACATGTGAAATAATAGGGAGTGGGAGGCACTGTGGTCTAAACCACTGAGCGTCTTGGGCTTGCCAATCGGAAGGTCAGTGACTCGAATCCATGTGATGGGGTGAGCTCCCAATGCTCTGTCCCAGCTCCTGCCCACCTAGCAGTTCAAAAGCACACCAGTGCAAGTAGATAAATAGGTACCGCTGCAGCGGGAAGGTAAATGGTTTTCTGTGCGCTCTGGTTTCCATCACGGTGTACCATAGTACCAGAAGTGGTTTATCATGCTGGCCACATGACCCGGAAAACTGTCTGTGGACAAACGCCGGCTCCCTCAGCCTGAAGCAAGATGAGCACCGCACTTCATAGTCGCCTTTGACTGGACTTAACCGTCGAGGGGTCCTTTACCTTTACCTTACCTTACATGTGAAATAATTGTTTTAGATGATGATGAGTGGATTACAATAATTCAAAAATACAATATTAGAAAGAATTAAGACAATTAAGGGGAGCATGGTATTCTACAGGAAGGGGTTTTTCAAGAGACTGCTGTCCTACAATCAATTTTCACCCAATTCTGTATAAGGTGGAGATGTAAACCTCAAAGTTCATTTATCTGTGAGGAAAAAATTACCTTAAAATGACAGCTTCACTTTGGAAGGCCACTTTGAAAATAGAGGTTCATAGCAACGCAGGATGTCGCATAAGCTCACACTCTCAGGGATGTTTGCTCACCTGATAACTAGCCTGCCAAGGACTCGTACCTGCTGCCTTCAAGCCAAGAATGCAAGGACACTTTGCTTGTGCTGTCAGGAAAGTACTTACAGCTCCCAAACTTCAGTGGACAGGCATGCACATCCATTGGGAAGTCCTCCAGGTGCATCGGACACTCCGCATGAATGGTCAATCTACAAGAAACAATGACCACTGCCAATGGAATATCCAGGTGTTAAACCAACCCTGTTCTCCCACAGCAAGCAAGGAGTTTCCTAGGCAAACTCTTGGCCAAATGGACATTTCCTGAGAGCGAGTTGTGCTCCTGTAGCCCACTGCTTTCTGAAATGATCACTGTAATCCAAATGCTCACATCCACACATTTCCATGGGGGATTGCAATGCATACTCTTAAAGCTGCATAAGCAGCACATGCTTCTCCCAGCACAAAGGGACACAAAGGCATTGCAGGATTGGGAGTCATTAAACTGCAAAAAAAATACCAAGAACATTCTGCTGAAGCTTTATTCCTTGTGAGTTGGAGTGGCAAGTCTTCTACAAGACTAAGGGAGGAGGAGATGGACTGAACTAGGGATTTTGAACAACATCCTGCAAATCATTAAGACCGTCAGTAAAATGAGAAAGTGCCTACTAAGTCAGGCCAACGGCTCATGTGATATGATTATGCTGACAGCTCAGATAGGGAAAGGCAGAGATCCCCACCCCCACCCCATTCTGCACTTCAGGTTCCTCTAAGCTGTCGGGATTGATCCAGTGGCTGCATACTTTATCATATCCTCCTACTACCCCTGAGCTATGGTCTCCAGAAAAGTTGCATGGCAGCTGACTCTTCCCAGTGGAGCCTAACCTGCAGTGTCTGTGACACACTCAGGTTGGTTGTAGGGCTGTGAAGATGCTTGGGCAGCAGGAGATGCTAGTCAAGCTGCAGGAAGGCCAGAGGAAGATGCCCAAGGTGAACCCTCTGGTGCCCATTTCAGCTGAGAGGCTCAATCCCTTCCAGGAGGTGATGGCGGGTGCTGAGTAAGGAAGACATGCCTTTGGGAAGCAAAACCACCACCTACCTCATGGTGTAGAGGAGGGTACCATTGTCCACCAGTCGAAGAAGCTTGTTGGGTGTGGTCATGTTGTGAGCCACCGATTTCTTGCCATTGTGGAAAAAGGTGTCAGGTGTCCAGATCTTGCTGGCCAGCAGGTTGTTGAGGGGGAGGATCTTCATGGGGCCATCAAACTTTAGCCTCTCATCTCGCCAGGACTGCCGGAAGAATACATCAATTGTGTACTCCTGCCAGAAGAGAAGATGCAGGTTTAGATTTTAAATAGTTATTTTGCAGATGGTTCACTACATATGCAGAAATATTTCTAAAAAAATAAAATAAATCCTTGGTCCAGTGGACTTCACAAAGTTAAAATACTTTGGTCTTGAATGTTTTCAGCCAGGCAGATTCTTGTTCCATCTATCTATGGGGCAGGGGAGTTCCCTATCTTGTATACTTACCTACAGCAGAGTTAGATCCACAGGTGAAAGATATAAGAACATAAGGACATGAAAATATGAGAACTCTGCTGGATCAGGCCAAAGGGGGTCCCACCTAGTCCAGCATCCTGTTCTCACAGTGACCAACCAGATGCTGATTATGCAAGTGGGATCCAAGCACAAGAGCCCTCTCCCTTCCTGGGGTTTCCAGGGAGAGGGGGAGAGGGAGAGAGACAGAGAGATTCCTTTCCAGCATAATTGTTGTGGGGCTACTTTCTGCCAGAGAGCCTGGGGGGGGGGGACTGGGATAGTCCTTGGCATTCTGAGCCCACCAATGTGCTCACATCCTTCTCTTCCCACCGACATGGGAACCAGATGTGTGGTGAGGTCTGCCCTCAGCATTTCCACTACTTCTTCCATTTGCCCCATAGTCTTCTCCTCTCTATACCTCTCCTCCAACATGCACTCATTCCAATCCTGCCAAGCTCTGCCTGCCTGCCTGCCTGCCTGCCTGCTGCTGCTGTGTCTGTCTCTAATCTGCTCCTGGCAGCCACCTTTCCTCCCTGCTGCTAATCTTGGCTCTTTTTTTTTGCCTTCTCAGCAATGCCCTAGCCTGCCTCCAGGAGGATGACATAGATCTGCTAGTAGAATTTAGTCAGATCTACAGATTAAGCTGCTTTCACAGCCTTCCCCTCTACCCAGGAGCCTGGAATGCAGATGAGGGAAGGGGGTGCCACAGATCTCCAAAAAGACAATTCTCCTCTGAAGGAAATAGTGGCAGTTAAAAGTGACACAACACAGTACTGTAGAAGGATCATTTACTAAGAGAAGGTGTGGACTCAGGAATAACTTAAGAAGAGCCTGCTGGATCAGGCCCATGGCCCATCAAGACCAGCATCCTGTTCTCACAGTGGCCACCCAGATGCCATGCACAAGGGCAACACACTTCCCCTATGTGGTTTCCAGCCACTGGTATTCAGAAGCATTACTGCCTCTGACCATGAAAGCACAGCCATCCTGGCTAGTAGCCACTGATAGCTCTCTCCACCTTCATGAAAGTGTCTAATCTTCTTTTTAAAGCCATCCAGGTTAGTGACCACCACTGTCTCCTGTGAGAGTGAGTTTCATAGTTATGTGAAGGACTTTCTTTTAACCATCCTAAATCTTCTAATTTTCAGTTTCATTGGATGTCCAGGAGTTCTAGAGTTATGAGAGAGAGAAATTTTTCTCTGTGTACTTTCTCCATGCCATCATTTTATAAACTCCCATCATGTTGCCTCTTACTTGCCTTTTCCCTAAACTAAAAAGTCTTCTTTCTTCTTAGAGGAATTGCACCATCCTCTTGACCATTCTGGTGGCCCTTTTCTGAACCTTTTCCAACTCCATAATATCCTTTTAGTGGTAAAGCAACCAGATCTGTGCAAATGTGGCCACACCATAGATATGCAAAATGGAGTTATGGTATTTGCAGTTTTATTTCCAGTTCCTTTTCTAATGAACCATAGCAAGGAATCTGCCTTTTACACAGCTTCATATAGAGGAGGAAGGGTGATTGCAATTCCTCTTTTCAAGTCAGGCTGATCCTCACTTGCCTGTGCTCTTCAATTTAAGCACATATCTGTGCTTTAAAACTCCCTTTCCTACTGCTTTCTCTCTCTTTTGGGTCATGGTGCTTTCCCCAAGAAAACCCACGCTTTACCGCTGAATCAGACCAAACAGCAATCTGTGGGGAACCCGAATTGACATTTGATCTGGTTCAGCATTAAAGAGTGGGTTTTCCTGAGGGAAGTGGTGCAGCAAAAAACCCAAGCACTCGGACACAGACCAGGAAGGTGTGGACCTGTGCCTAGAAAGCGTGGGCAAGAAGGTAAGAGTAGATGAGCTCTTTAGTTAGAACTAAGGTGTTTGATACTATGGTCCAGAGCACCTTCTATAAAGATTGGAGTTGTTTCTGCAGACAGGGCACCACTGATTAATAGGCAAATATGTCTGACAAACCAGATACGGCTGAAAGTGGAAAACACAGCTTAAACACACTCACACACACTTGAACAGGAGAAGTAAGTGGATGAATCATAATAAAAATTGGCCCTGAAACTGGAACTGTACATTCCACAAGCATTGCTTTCTTGAGCTGCAACCCAAAATAGGAGGTAAGGGAACACCCAGCTACTTAAAAGGAATTTGAATCTCCAGGGCCTGATGAGCTTGCAGATGTACTGTAATCTCAGAGCCTCTGTCTATAATATTTGAGAATTATTGGAGAACAAGTGAGGTCATTGCAAACTGGAGGCAAGCAAATGTTGTCTCCATCTTGAAAGCGGAGGGAGAGGACCCAGATAACTGCTGACAGGTCAGCTTAACATCAGTTCCAGGAAAGGTCCAAGAACAGATAATTCAACCGTCAGTCTGTGACCACTTAGAAAAGGATGTTGTGATTACTAAGACTCAGCATGGGTTTGTCAAAAAGGAATCATGCCAGATGAATTTCATTCTTTCTTTGATAGAGTTACGAGTTTAGTAGATCAGTGGAATGTGGTGGACATAGGGTATCTCAGTTTCGGTAAGGCTTTTGATGAAGCCCCCCATGATATTCTTGTGCAGAAGCTGATAAAATGTGGGCTGGATGAGGTAACTGTTAGGTAGATTTGTAAAAGGCTGACTGACAGAACCCTAAGCGTCCAGTATACCTGAAGGAGCGTCTCCACCTCCACCGTTCGGCCTGGACACTGAGGTCCAGCGCCAAGGGCCTTCTGGCGGTTCCCTCACTGCGAGAAGCCAAGTTACAGGGAACCAGGCAGAGGGCCTTTTTGGTAGTGGCACCCGCCCGGTGGAACGCCCTCCCACTAGATGTCAAAGAGAAAAATAACCACCAAACTTTTAGAAGACATCCAGCCAGATGGGTGGGGTATAAATAAATTATTATTATTATTATTATTATTATTATTATTATTACTACTACTACTACTAAGTGTTCATTATTGGTTCCTCATCATCCTGGAAAAAAGTGACAAGAGGGGTATCGTAGGGTTCTGACCCGGGTCCGCAGTAGTACAATGTTTTTATAAATGTCTTGGACAAAGGAATTGAAGGGAAGCTCATCAACTTTGCAGATGACACCAAATGGGAGGGCTAGCTAATGCCATAGGAGAAAGAAATGGGATTCAATATGACCTTAACAGATTTGAGAACTGGGCCCAAACTAACAAAATGAATTTCAGTTAGGACAAATGTCCGCTTCTACATTTAGGCAGAAAGAACGAGCTGCATAAATATAAGATGCAAGACACCAGGCTTGCCAGTTGTACATGTGAAAAGGACCTAGAGGTCTCAGCAGACCCCAAGGGTAACATGAGTCAATAGTGTGATGCAGCAGGGTGGGGTGGGTAACTAATGCTATTCTGGGCTATATCAACAGAAGTGTGGATCAAGGTACGAAATAGTACCAGTCTATTCTGCCTTGGTTGGACCAGACCTGAAATACTGAGTCCAGTTCTGAGTGCCACAATTTAAGAAAGATATGGATAAGCTAGTAAGTGTGCAGAGAAGGGTGACCAAGATGATCAATGGTCTGGAAATCAAGTCTCATGAGGAATGGTTGAGGGAGCTGGGCATGTTTAGCCTGGAAAAGAGGAGTCTGAGAGAAAATAAGATAGCGCTCTTCAAATATCTAAAGGGCTTTCCTATGGAAGATGCAGCAAACTTGTTTTCTCCTGCTCTGAAGGGTTCAAACCAATGGCTTCAAGTTACAAGAAAGGAGATTCAGCATAAACATCAGGAAGAACTTTCTGACAGTAAGAGCTGTTCAACAGTTGACTGGACTCCATTGGGAGATTGTGGATTCTCCTTCTACTGAGGTTTTTAAGCAGAGGTTGGATGGCCATCAGTCATGGATACTTCAGTTGAGATTGCTGCATTGCAGGGGGTTGGATTAGATGACCCTCAAGGTCCCTTCCAACTCTACAGTTGTATGATTCTATGATTTTACTTATTTTAGGTGTTTTTACTTTACAATGGCACCTCTGGTTGCGAACCGGATCCATTCTGGAGGCCCGTTCACAACATGAATAGAACGCAACCCGCAGCGGCACATCTGCACACGCGTGGGTTGCGATTCGCTGCTTCTGCTTCTGCGCATGATGTCATTTTGCACTTCTGCATATGCGCAAGCAGCGAAACCCAGAAGTAACCCTTTCTGGTACTTCTGGGTCGCTGCGGGATGCAACCTGAAAAAACGTATCATGAAGCAGACGTAACATGAGGTATGACTGTATATGAATTAAAGAGGTTGGATAAAGTTTAAATGATCGTATTTTCCCTTTCAAGTCTCCTCAAATCAAAACGAATATAGAGAACTACTGTAAACAAAGGCCTGTTCAAGCCCTGTGTTGAGCAAAAGATTCCTGCATTGCAAGGGGTTGGACTAGATGGCCCTCGTGGGTCCTTGCAACTCTGCAGTTCTATGATTCTTTGTGTGAGCGTGAGAGAGCTGATCCCAACTCTCCTCTGAATTTCATACTCTTGCCCTACCCCTCCTCTCAGTTACACAAACACTGAAACTGAATAGGAAGGGCAGCAAAGTTCTTTCCAAGCACTCCAAGCACTCCCCCCCCCAATGATTCATCAGTGGTATCAAGGACCCAGAAACAAGTTCAGGCAAACAAAACCTTCAGCAGCAGTTTCTGTGGCAACGCTGGTGCAGCTGGTAAGTGCAGATGGTGCCCAAGACATGACCAGTTGTTGCTGCTGCTGCTGCTTCCTCCTCCTCCCGATCCAGGCTGCCCTACTCTTCCTCTTGACAGATACTGGGCATTCTGCCCCCCCCCCCCAGTTCCTTCCCCTTTGGAAGAATAGAAACACCCCAACGAGCAACAAGTCAGTACTTCTTCATCTCTGATGCCCCCTGCTATGGTGAGCCTTGAACCAGTACAGCTGCTTTTGAAGCCTCCTTCCTGTAACTAAAACCTGCTGACCCCAAATGGAGCATTCAGGACCAAGGCTATCCCAGCAAGCAGCTTCATGTGAGGAGTCATGGACAGACTGACTCCCTGTTCTCCAGCCAAGGAAGACAGCGTGACTTCTGGATCTGAGCCTTCTTGCTCCAGTGCTCCAGCCACCCACTCACCCACCCACTCATCCACTCAAAGTCTCTGTCACACCAATATCCAGCAGTTCTTCTCCCTCCCCTCTCCTCCTAAACAGGAGGTGATGGACCAGGACAAGAGCCTAGGGCTATAGTAGATAGCTTGATGAAGATATCAGCCAGTGTGTGGCAGACATGAATAAGGCAAATTCCATGCTGGGGATTGTTAGGAAAGGGGTTTAAAATAAAACTGCCATTATCATAATGTCCTTATACAAATCATAGAATCATAGAATCTTAGAACTGGAAGGGACCCAAGGGTCATCTAATCCAACCCCTTGCAATGCAGGAATCTCAGCTAAAGCATCCATGACAGATGGCCATCCAACCTCTGATTCAAAACCTCCAAGGAAGAGGAGTCCACAACCTCCCAACGGAGTCCATTCCACTGTTGAACAGCTCTTACTGTCAAAACGTTTTTTCGAATGCTTAGTCAGAATTTCAATTCTTGTAACTTGAAGCCATGGGTTTGAGTCCACCTTCCATAGCAGGAGAAAACAAGCATGTTCCCTCTACCATGTGACAGCCTTTGAGATATTTGAAGATTGCTATCATATCTCCTCTCACTCTTATCGGTTCCAGGCTAAACACACCCAGCTCCTTCAAGCACTCCTCATACGGGTTAGTTTCCAGACCCTTAATCATCTTGGTTGCCTTCAAATGCACACGTTCCAGTTTGTCAACATCCTTCTTAAAAGAGGTAAATTTAGTGTTACTGGAGCTGCTACTTTTCCACTTGCTCTGGCTTATGATTCTTTCTTTCTCTGTCACAATCTCTTTTCTCTCTTCACACCAAAGCAAAGAGCCATAATATATTCAGTCACCCAAGTCTAATTGAAAATAATAATAGTAATGACATGTCCAGTTCAACCAAAACAACAAAGCACAAACAAAGTTTCCTCATGGCTTGGCCAGGGTAGCTGATCAATAATCCCTGTACTAAAGGAGTGTGTGAGTGGGTGTTTGTGTGTGCAGGAGGGAGACCAGCCATGCCATTGGATGGAGTGATGTGACTGGCTCACGTAGCTGATTTGGGTTGTCATCAAAAGGTATCACATTCTTATCCCTCTTTTTACTATTGGGTGTTGACTGCCAGGGAAGCGAAAATGCATTTGTCGGATCTCAGGTGGCAAAATAACTTGACTGGCCTTGCAAGGTACTACCTCTGCGCATCTTGGTTGGGGAAGGGGCATTTGCTGCCCCTCCCCAGGCAACAACATGCCTTGAGTCAGCCCTGTGCCCTTCTATCTAGAGAGGGAATAGTGTCGGCAGCATTTCTTCAGTTCGGATGCCAATCCCCACAAAAAATAAAATACCCAAAGGGGCATCACATTTCCCATGCATGGATGACATCTGTGGAACCAAAACAAGCTTGTGTGGATGTGACCATATTATTCTTTACCAGCCCACCTTGTTCTGAGCCCCTTTTTCAAAATCACACAGCAGAGGGGGGGGGGACCCCGTTCTTCAATACCTCCCATTTCCCTGTTCTCCACAGTTCATTATACAAGCTTCCTTATTCAAATATGCTCCACCTTAGAAGTAATTATGAGAGACTCCCTGAGGCTTGGATGACTGAATATATTATGGCTCTTTGCTTTGGTGTGAAGAGAGAAAAGCGAGTGTGACAGAGAAAGAGTCAGAAGCCGGACCAAGTGGGAAAGTAGCAGCTCCAGTAACACTGAATTAACTCCTTGCCCCAGAGGAAGAGGGCCTTGTAAAGCCAGAAAAAGCCCATTGATGGGGAACTCCTCAAAATGGGATATTATAATACATTATTTCCCAGCCCTGCTGGGCCAGTCACTCCAATTTCTGCCTGATCCTTTGGAGTCCAGCTCCCATGACTGAGCAGCTTCACAGTCTATATCCATGGAAGGTCATAAGAAGAGCTTGCTGTATTAGGTCAAAGTAGGCCCATCTCACACAGAATCCTGTTCTCAGAGTCACCAAAACAGTTGCCTATTGAGCACAAAAACACTCTCCCCTCCTGCAGTTTCCAGCAACTGGTATTCAGAAGCATAACTGTCTCCAAATCTGAAGATGCAGCATAGTCATCATGGCTAGTACCATTGGTAGTCTTATCCTCCATTAATTTGCCTAATCCTCTTCTAAAGCCACCCAAATTGGGGGGAAATCATTGCCTCCTGGGGGGAAGGAGTTTCTGTGCTATATGTAGGAGGACTTCCTTTATTCTATCCTGAACCTTCCAACATTCAACTTCATGGGATATCTAAGAGTTCCAGTGTTATGAAAGAGGGAGAAAAACTTCTCTATCCACTCTCTCCATGCAATCCCTGATTTCATAAACTTCCATCATGTAACATCCTTACTTGCCTTTTCTCTAAGCTAAAAAGTTTGTTGTTGTTGCTAGTTTCTATACCACCTTTTACCCAAGGATCACGGAGTGGTTTGTAATATAAAAACACAAAATACAAACAAAAACAATATCCCCATCTAAAAGCCCATAGTTTGTTTAAGTAGCCTAAGGCCTGGGAGAAGAGGAATGTTTTTACCTGGCACCTAAAGGTATGTAAGCAGGGCACCAGATGAGCCTCCCTGGGGAGAACATTCCACAAGCAGGGATCTACTGCAGAAAAAACCTGTCCTTATCTTGCCAACCTCCCATGGAGGGGGCACGCAATGAAGGGCTACAAATGATGAACACAGGGTCCAGGTTGGTTCATATGGGGCAAAGTGGTCCTTGAAGTATTGCGTTTAGCGTTTTATAGGTCAAAACCAGCACATTGAATTGGGCCTGGAAACTAATTGGCAGCCAGTGCAGTTGGGCCAGGAATGGCATTATATGCTCAACCCATCTTGCCCTGGTGAGCAACCTGGCTGCTGAAGCAGCTGAATTTTCCAAACTGTCTTCAGAGGTAGCCCCACATATAACACATTGCCAAAACATAGACCACATAAGTTAGACTATCCCTGTCCAAGTAGGGGTGCAGATGGGCCACCAGCTGATACTGATGGAAGGCACTTCATGCCACTGAGGTCACCTGAGCCTCAAGGGACAGCAAAGGATCCAGGAATACCCACAGCTGTAGAAAAAATGAATGAATCTCTCTCAAAGAGATTTTTACTGCTTACATCTTACATGATCCTTTTGTAAGGAAACCAAGTTCTTTATTTTTAAGTCATGGGGGTATTCTTCTTTATTTTACTGCCAAAGGATGGAAGCTTATTTGCTTTAACTCCTGAAACTCTGTGCATAAAACACTTCACTTATTTGCAAAGCCAAGTATCTTTATTCTAGCCATAAATATTTTCATGGGGAACATTTGTTTAAAGGTGGTTGAGGGCAGAAGCAAATCTAATCAAGTTTTAATATGTTTGGAGCAATTGCCATTCTGCTGTCTCTGTTACAAGAGATTAAGAATCTCTCTTCCCAAACTCTCTCTCCAACATCACCCCTGTGGTATGTGGCTGTCCTGTGACTGGCTGGTCTTAGTGACCTGTCACTTAAAGTCATCTGGGCACAAAAGACCTCTTATTGATAAGAGCCCTGGTATTTTGTTGTCCCTCCTGCAGCTGACGTCGGAAGCCAAAGGTGACTTAGTATAGGCCCAGTTTTAAAATTCTGATTTAGCATTTTATATTCAATTTGATTGTGCACACTCATTTTCACTCTCCTTTCCCTATTTTATATAGTCTTAAATCAGTAGCTGGGACTTGGAATTCTGCTGCTTGTCTTCCTCTTCCTGAGCAGCCCACCAGAAGGGCTGTGGAAATGGCATCCCTTGTCCTAAATGGCAATATGCATGGGTTGTGGAGAGCACAAGCAGAATAGGACACTCAATTCTACCGGGCTACCATAATAATGGTCTAGACTGACTCCATCATGCACAAGTCTCACCAGCATAGACTGGTGGCTCTGTTTTGATCTTCCTGTGGAAGACAAATCCAGTTGCCAAGGAAGGAACAGCCACTCCCTATAGTGTCTCTCCCCTCCCCCTCCCCTGGTTCAATGTGCTTGGAGACCTCCAGACTAGCATGGTCACATTCAGAACACAAAAGGAAAACAGGGCATGGAGCCCATAAAAAGCACCTCTCCTGGCGGGGAGGGTCCCCACCCACAAAGCTTGCATCATCCTTTATTAATTGGGGAATCCCAGGAAGAACTAATTCCTCACCAGCATTTTCTGTGGTTTGGGGTTTTTGGGCACAGAAGCAACTCTGTGTGCTGCTTTCTGACAATGATTTAGGCTATTTCATTTAGGCATGCAGTTGTGGGAAGAGAGGCCTCAATTCAGTCCTTAGGACTTCTGCCAGCTGTGTCCCCTCAACCTTCCAGCCATCCCTCCCTTCACATTTTCCTTGTGATAGCGAACACTTTGAATCTCCTTCTGCCCTTTTCTTCTTTGCTGCCAATGGAATAAGGATCAGCTGCAAACAGGTGGCTCTTCTAGTGGGCATGCCTGGTAGAGAAAGCGAGAGCTGCCTACCTGCCCAAGCATAAAAAGGTGCTTAGCTCCCATGACAGCTTGTCCTTCATTTCCCTTGCTACCCACTTTGGGAGGGAACAGGGGTGAGGATGGCTATTTGGAGAGGCTGAGAGGACACACCAGCCGCACTGACCTGGGAAGAGCTGATACTTACACTTTGCCATCAGTAGCTGGTACATGTCCATTCACCCCCACAAAGGGACCTTGCCTGCCACGACCAGATGCAAAGGTCTGGAAGGATAAGGATTCATGCAGGATAAGGCTATCAATGACTACTAGCCATGATCGCTATGTTCTACCTCCACAAATGTGGGAAAATGATGCTCCAGTCAAAATATAAAATTCCATGTTTGCTAGGTGACCAAAAGGCTAAGGCACATAGAGTTCCCTGTAAACTCCTAGAGATCAGTCTGTGAGGTCACATCCTCTGCTTGGAGAGGCAGGAAAGGTAGTGGTAGCAATATGATTCTTATTCCTTCCTTCCTGCTCGGAGAACGTTCTTTTTCTCATCATGCAACTGTAGGGATAGGATGCAGGGTCTGTGTGCTCCTAAAATCATGTATTTTGCAATCTAGGAGTATATTTTTCTGGACTTATTTCACTGCTATTTTCTGCATGAATCAAATCTGCAACTTTTTTGTAACCAAACAATATTTTTATATTCTAAAATAACAGATTTTTATGTTGTTATTTTGTTCAGAAGGATAAATAAAGGGGAAGATGCAGTCTGCCCAAGACATCCTGGATAATGATAGAAAGCTACACAGTCTTTTTTCCCTAGTTTCCGTGTTAATACTGCAAAGGATGGGATTTTTAACTCTACTAAACTAGATGCTAGTATTATTAAAGCATGTAAGAGGAAGGATAATTAATAAATAATCAATCCTATCCTACCTTCCAAATCCATCCCAACAGCACCTACCATGTCTGTGTCCGAGACGGGCCCAAAACTTGTTACATAAATGTTGGTCTTGACTTCAGTTACTGTATCTGGAAGAAGCAAAAAGGAAGAAAGTAATTAGGGGTTATTCGCATGGTGAATGTTTCTCTGTGTAATTTCTGCCTTAGCTTTTTTTGAAATCTCCAGGCTTGCTGCTTCCCTGGATTACAGTCGAATGATCCACTTTTGTGCTTAGTTGTGGTGGACACTGAACAATGACCAATTCCATAAACAAACACAAATGGGGTGTGTGGGTCTCTAATCAGGGCCCTCTGGCATTCATCAGGGATGACTTCCTACAAGTGCCTTTAAACAGCACAGAATGCCTTCTGCAAAAATAGAGTCATTTTGAGCTTAGACTCCAGGAGCTCCACAGTGCCTTTGGAGAAGCATTTAAATGAAACACTCACTCAATTCACAAAACAGTGATTTTATTAATGCTTTGGATTTGTTTGTAAATGCAAGTAGTGGCTCTCTTCACAGGCTTCTCTCTCAGGCGAGGTCACATATTTGCAAATCCTGATGCAATGGGCAGGTCCTCCCAACAGATGCCTCCCTCCCTCCCTTCTCCTCTCCTCTCCTCTGGTTGCTCTCATTCACAGAAAAGGACACCTCTAGCCCCATGATATCTCAAGATGCTACTGCGTTTTAAAGTCTCCCGAACATCCACCCCTACAGTGAGAAATGAAGTTAGCACCACTTGATTTAAAGGCTTAGAGCTGTTTGTTGACATGGGCTAATCTGTTGCCAAGCCATAGTTCAATTGAAATAACCAAAGCCGCACAACCCTGTCAGGGCTGCATGCCTGTCTGGAGCTGAGAGGGCTCAGACTGGGAACATCTGAGTCTGTGTGGGCTCCTTCCTGGACAAGGATGACCAGCCTGCATGGTGGGTGGGGTGAGAATACTGAGCTGCCTGGACAGGTGCACATGAAGATCATGAAGAAAAGAGGTCTCCAGGTGCACATCCCACATAGAGCTGAGAAGGGGCCCACTGCACCACCCTTCTCTGCTCAGGGTAGACACTGATGCTTTTATGATGTCAGGGGCCATTATATCAGTGCCTAGTCTTCTCTCAAAGCTACTTGCCTGCCTAGGAATTAACTTACCCCATGCTAAGGAAAGGACAAATCAAGGCTAGGTGCAGAGGATCAAGAAGGATCAAGGCATGCAGAGCTGAAGAGCAACAACTGAATGTCAGTGCACATAGTGAGGAGGGCAGAGGAGAGCATAGAATCCTAGAACTGTAGAGCTAGAAGGAACCAAAGCAACATATAGTCCAATTCACTGAAATGCAGGAATTGCAGCACTATCAAAATTGTAGCACTGTCATAATCAGGTGCTTTGGAAGACCTCTGGGGACAGAGAGAGGTGGGGAACTAGTTCTGCATAGAGATCTTATGGACCCCAGGAAGCAAATTAATGTGAACTGCAACCTCAAGTATAAGTGGAAGAAGCAACACTAGACAACCAGGGACCAAATCTAAAGGAAGACTTTTTTAAAAATGTCATAGATGATTTACATATAATATGCTGTACTACCATGAGGTCAACAGTGAACATGGTTTTCTTACTGCACCAGCTGCAGGAGAAATGCCAAGGGCAGAGGTGCCCCTTCTACATTGCCTTCATAGACCTGATTAAGGCCCTTAGCTTCATCAGCTGAAAAGGACTCTTCACAGAAATCAGTAAGATAGGATCCCCACCTAATCTTTGCAGTGTGATCATGTCCTTCCACAAGAAAATACACAGCAGTATCCAGCATGAGGGTTCATCCTTGGATGCCTTCCCTATAAAGAGTGGTGTGAAACAGGGCTTTCTAACAGTAGTTGTGAATTGAGGACCCCCCACCCGCATAGGATTATAATAAGACACACAGACACTTTATTTTAGGTTAATGGGCAAAATTAGGCCACAACTTTTATTGGTTACAGCAAGGTCAATATGCAAAAAGAAGCTGACCTAAGAGGTAAGGAGGGTGGAGATCCAAAGAAAGCAGGAACAGACTGGGAGCAGAGCGCTGCCGCGGCTGTTTAAAGGTGTTTAGCACCGCCCACCAGCCATCCCTATTGGTTGGCTGGAAGGCTTGGCCATGGCAGCAGAAGCAATCAGGAGCAGGGAGCCAAATACACCTCCCCCCCTGCTCAAAACCCCTCCCCTCTGGGAGGAGGAGAGGCCCTGTCCAACAATGGAATGGACTCCCTTAGGAGGTTGTGGACTCTCCCTCCTTGGAGGTGTTTAAGCAGAGGTTGGATGGCCATCTGCCATGGATGCTTTAATTGAGATTCCTGTATTGCTGGGGGTTAGACTAGATGGCCCTCGGTGTCCCTTCCAACTCTACAACTTTATAAGGTGTGTGTGTGTGTGAGAGAGAGAGAGAGAGAGAGAAAGAGAGAGAGAGAGAGAGAGAGAGAGAGAGAGAGAGAGAGAGAGAGAGAACAGTGCTTTTTTCTAGAAAAATATGTGCTGGTACTCATGAAGTTGTTAAAGAAAAATGTCACACTTTTTAACCCTAAAAAACAAAGAGGTGCCAGTGCTGCGTACCCTTGAGTACCTCCTTGGGGGGGGGGTTAGTTTGTTAGATTGATCCAAAAAAGAAATTGTGGAAGATCCTTCCAAATCTACACTACTGTGATTTTGTGATAGGTTCCCACGAGGCCCTGGGTGCTCCTCTGGCCACAGTTCTGTAATGTCCTAGTGTGTCTCATGTATTGTCATTTGGTGGATTTGCATTTTGTCTTCTGGGAGCTCTGAGTGCTCATTTCATGAGTTCAGGGACCAGCATCACACTCCGAGCCATTTATTCCCAGTCTAGCTGCTGCTGCTGTGGCACAGAATGCAAAGAACACATGGGACAGACACTCTTGCCCGTAGCTGGTTTTACATCCTCATTGATCACCATTTCAGTACAAACCAGATAGGAAGTACCTAACCCACACGGATGCTAGATGTGGCAATGAGATGCTGACAGGTCAGTTGTAGCAGGTGGCACCATGCTTCCAAGTTCCCGGAAGGACCCACCAGTGGCGGAGCTTCACTCGGAGAGCAGGTGGGGCAGGGCTGGCATGCGTCTTGGGGGTGTGGCACAGTGCCTGCAGGAGCGTGGCATGCATTCTGAGGGTGTGACACGCTGCCTGCAGGGGCATGGCACCCAGCACAGGCGGGGGAGCAGCCACAATGGCACCCCACCGGGATCATGCTGCCAGGGGTGGTTCGCTCCCCCCGCACTCCTCTTCCTCTGCCAGTGGGACCCACACCTTACTGCCACCTGCTACTGGAGGTGGGGAGACAGAAACATCTTCCTGGTCTGCCTAAGCAAGTGAGCATGTGCTACAATTAAAGCTCAGTGGCGGAGCATCTGGTTTGCATGCAGAAGGTCCCAGGTTCATTCCGCAATGGCATCTCCTGGTAGGGCAGAAGGCACCCTGTCTGAAACCACAGATGTACTGGCAATCATTTTAGACAATACTGAGCTAGATGGACCAATTGTCTGTCTTGGTTCAAGGCAGCTTCCTATGACCCTGTGAGCAGGAAGCAAAATGTGAATGACTGAACTGAAACATCTGGTCTTGCTGCAGGAGGGCTGATCATCTCTCTCTTCTTTCATACCTTTATCTCCTTCCCCCATTCAGAGGCAGATTTAGAGCAGTGTGAATGCTTGCACTGCACTGGGTGCCAAGCCTAGGGGGATGTTGCAGGGTGTTGCAAATATGACATACCAAATTGAGCAGAACGGAAGGCAAGGGGCAGGGGTGCTGAATTTTGGCCTCACACAGGGCACTGCTGAAATTTGAAAAGTCAACCCCTACCCCATTCAAGGGCTCTGTAGGGAGAGCAAGCCAGCAGAGAATGTGCATGAATGTAAGTGTAAGGATGAGGCAGCCACATGAAGCAGCCTCTGTTGGATCAGAAACCGACATTTCATTATCTTAACTGTTGGGCCGAAGGACTTCAAGTAATCGGCTGGAGAGGATCCCAAGAAACCACAAATCCCCAGCAAGAGACTCCAGGGAGCCCTAGGATTAATAACCCCTCCCAAGGAGGAGTTGCTTTTGCCAAACTGGGGGGGGGGGGCCTTCCCTTATGCAAGCAGTCCAAGGAGGCTGTGGGGCAGACAGCTTTAAGTGGAAATGCAGTTAGATTGGAGGGATGGTCCATTTATTGTTTGTTTGTTTGTTTGTTTGTTTGTTTGTTTGTTTGTTTGTTTGCACCCCCACACCTTCCCCCCTGCTGTGACATCAGGAAATGCCATCAAACTTGCACAGACAATTAGCTGAAGTAGACTGACCTCCAAGCCCAGGTCTCAGTCGGTTGTCATATCCATCCAGGAGCCGGTCCAGGATGCGTGTGAAGATGGTGATGTTGTCTTTGTTGTCATCATCGATAATATCTGGGCCATGCTTTTGAGCGAGTCTGCCATATCAAGGGAGAACAGGACGGTTAAGGTCTGTCACTTCTCCAATGATTCTCTGTGTGTGCTCACATACAAAAACACACACAAAAAATCCCATCGCTGGCCTGCACTGATTTTAGGCCTTCTCTAGATTTTTCTGCTTTTTTACCTTTAATGGACAAGGCCCTGCCTCCACATGTCCTTATGTTAACTCCAACTGGACACAGAGTAGCTGTTAGTCACGAGAGGCCCCTCCAGGCATCCTTTTTAATTGCACATTCACACTGCTTCACATTCCAGTCAGTGCCTTTCCCATAACTGAAACCTTATAACTTTTTTTACACCACAAATTCTCTGGTTTATTTCCCTCTCGCTTTTCTTGCTCTATAGCTCCTCTGGACACCAATAATGTGTTAGCACCAAGCAAGCATTGCAGAGCAACTGATAAGGCGGAATAAATTTGCCACTAATGTGCCAAGAGCATGTGGCAGAGACCATACCTATGGCAACAAGACAGTAGCCTTGAGGGGCCCAAGGTTAGAGGTTGCTTTGGGAAGGCATAGTGAATCAGTCTAAGTCCACCTCACAAGATGGGGCAGCTGTTACTCCTTCCTCCACCCCTTCCATTTTTCTCTAGGTTGGCAATTTGGAGGGAGGGAAGCACATGGGTAACCATAACCACCACCACCACTTTTCATTAATTCACTTGGATCAGGGGTCAGCAACCTTTTTCAGCTGTGGGCCAGTCCACCGTCCCTCAGACCATGTGGTGGACCGGACTATATTTTGAAGAAAAAAATTGAGTGAATTCCTATGCCCCACAAATAACCCAGAGATGCATTTTAAATAAAAGGACACATTCTACTCATGTAAAAACACGCTGGTTCCCGGAATGTCCAATGACCAGATTGAGAAGGCTATTGGGGCACATCCAGCCCACGGGCCTGAGGTTGCCTACCCCGATTTCGATGTTAGATCTGTCAACCAACCACTTTGTCATATGATTGCCTTCAACTATTTTCTGACTGTTATTTACTTAGTGTAGACCCATTGAAATGAATGAGCATAACTGAGTTGGGTCCATTGATTTTAGCAGGTCAATCCTGAATAAAACTTAGTTGAATACCACCCTGTGTTTACACCTGATTGGTGGCTAATCTATCATTTGCAATAAATGGCAGTGGCAATTGCCTATCCTGCATGGAATGGCAAAGAACAACTGAGCCTTCCAAGGGCAAACTGTGCCTTTAATCAAAAGCTTCCTATTTCCAGAATTTTATTGCTTGCTGCTCAGTGTTACTAGGAGATTTGTGATAAATGGGAAGGAAAAGCAGATGAAATCATTGCTACCAGGCTATGAGATGTAGCTGCCAAGTCTTTGCTATGCTGGGCCAGCTGGGAAGAGGATTGGGTTTCCTACAAAAGTGCTGACATAACCATAACTCTTGCAGTTGTGTCTTGAGCAATGCTAATGTGTCCCATCACTCTTGGATGCCTCTGCTTGCTCCAAGCGTGCAGGTAGAGAGAGGCAGGAAGGTGCAGAGTGTTGCATTTATGCTGGAATCTTCTCTAGGCAGATGAGGATGCCCAAACCTGTTTGTTCACATAGGAGAAGAGTGCTTGTCACACTCATTTCTTGCCTTGGCCTGCAGCCTCCTCACATGCTCATCTTTCTGTCTTGTCCCCCACCCCCATCCAGGCATGTGGATTTTCATTTATTTATTTGTCATACTTGCTCTTCCCCAGAGATAGGAGTGGCACCCTTTTTACATGTTTACATTACAGAAGTCTCACTGAGAATTGTTAAGTTGCATTTCTTACTGTGTTAAAATGCCATCATCACACAAACTGATTACAAATTAGCAAACCATCAAATCAACAAACAGGTGGGAAATAATAACTAAATAATTCTGTGTACATTGCCTACCAATGACAGTAGAAAGGACTATGCCTCCCAAGAGCAGCTGCCAGACAAAACTAGCTCACCTGAGCTCATGGGCAAGTACAACTTGTACTCTCTATTTGTATTTGGGTGTATGTGTGCGTGTGTGTTTGAAGGAGTTCTGTTCCAGCACATCATGAGCTGGTTTTATTATTTGCAGCCCAACTTGGATCTGTTCTCTTAGACAAAAGTATCAAAGAAATGTACTCAAGAAATAACGTTTGTGCTACCATCTTCATGAAGGCACCAGTAGCATGGGAACACTGTTTAATCGTTTTATTTAATATATAAGTGGTTTACTAGAAAAATGAAAAGCAGCAATAGAAACAGTTTAAAACATTTAAAGATATTTAAAATTAGCAGTAAAAAAAGATTTTAAAAGGTCAACATCTACATGCTTTAAGCAGATGCTGAAGAGAGCACAGAGAAGGTGTCCAATGTGTTGAGTTGGAGATGCTGGTGTGTGTGTGTGTATGTGTGCTTTTTTTGTTTTTTGTTTTTTGTTTTTTTTTTTTTTTTTTTTTGCTGAATGAGATACAAAGCTAAAATTCTTGTGAATGAGGTACCATACAGTCTTCTCTGACCTGGCACCATCCAGGGGTCCACGATGGCTGGGGCTGTTGGCAGCTGGAAGACATCAGTTTGGGGATGGGGAAGACTGTTGTCCTAGGCACTCTAGGCCAGAACTACCACTCCTCAAAGGGTCTCCCAATGTCATCACTTAGACAGGAATAGAAAGCTTAAAAGGAGGGGGGAGGGGAGGGAAGTCAGGCAAACACTCTCTGGGGAGGTCTCCCAAAATGGAAGGAAAGGGGCACTTGCAACTCCAGGTGATTCAAACCACTGCTCTCTGTCTCTATGGTTGCCAGCTGCTTTTTGTTTGCTCCTTGGAGTTTTCCAGATACCTGGTTAGTCAGTTGCCTGCAGCTGCCTGCTGTGTATGCAGGATTCCATTTTGGACCCTGGCACTTCAACTGCCTCTGGAAAAGTCCTTACCATTCTGGCATGGGGAAGATCGCCTTGGCAAATTACTCAGATCAACCATTCTCTAGCACAGTCAGGAGAAAAGCTGGCATGGAGAGTGGCTGTGTGGGGCAAAATGGGATTATTGTTAGATGCCTTTGCTGCAGAATCAAGCTGGGGATTTTCCTGGTTCCAAAGAGCCATGACCAAGTCTTAGAGAGACAGAAGGTGAAACTTAACCCAAAGCCTCCCTTACAGCCTTCCTCACTGCAATTGGGTGTTGCAGGTACAGTGAGGGAGAAGGAGTGCCCCAGACCCTTCCTCACTCCCTCTGTGCTATATAATAAAATCCCAGCCTCTTGCCACCTTACCCTTCTGCAGGGAGAGCATAAACCAGCAGCAGAATGCCAAGGCTAGTCACACAGAGTGGAGGTATGGCCCAGACCCTTGTCAATGCCATCACTTCAGGGTGCAGCAGTGCTAGCCAGCAGAACGTCCACACCTGCCAAGGAGGAAGAGAAAAGAAAATGGTCAAGGGGACCAGCCACTCTCTTTGATGATGGAGGCATTGGGTGCACAAAGGTCAGTTTGTGGTGAAAGTCCCTGAGGTGCTTTATGGGCCTCTGACTAAACAGCTGATAGCTGCAGCAGGCTCAGAATATCAAGGGGAAAGGAAAGCACCAAGAGATGATGGACCCAACTGGGGCTTAGCCTAGCCAAGCTAGTTTCACCATGGCCACCTGTGGGAGGAAGTGTGGCTTACTAATCTCAGCCAACTGGAGCCTCTGTAGAAAACGTGCCTGCCTTTTTTGGTCTAGATCAGGAAATGAAAGAGGTCTTTCCTTAAACAATATCTGTGACATCTCATCCTACAAAATGACATGACTCAGGCATCTCAGTAACCACAGTGGTTTTGAAATGCCATACAAGCAAATGCATGTATTTATAAGAGCAAAGGCCACATCTCATCAGGACGATGATCCCAATACTTCTAGCACACTGTCACTGCATTCTCCCGGTAGGAGTCTGCATAACATGCACAGCCCAAGTGGTGACTGTACACTGAAGCTCCTCACAACCAGGCAAATTCTGGCCCTTCTTTTCCTTTTGAGATCATTTCAGTCAAGGGCTCACAGTCAGTGGCTCTAGTCCAGTTCATTCCTGCTATTGCTCTCCTGGTCAGTGAAAATAGTCAGCATGCCATATGAGAAGGTATGTGGTTTTCCTGGTAGTAGTGACAGCAACCACTATGAGGAAGGAACAAAGGTGAGAGAGGGAGGGATCTGGGCTGCCATGGTAGATGGTCACAGTTTGGTTTTGGTAAGAAGTATTGGGTTTGGGTGGCGCTGTGGGTTAAACCACAGAGCCTAGGACTTGCTGATCAGAAGGTCAGCAGTTTGAAACCCTGCGACGGGGTGAGCTCCCATTGCTCGGTCCCTGCTCCTGCCAACCTAGCAGTTCGAAAGCATGTCAAAGTGCAAGTAGATAAATAGGTACTGCTCCGGCAGGAAGGTAAACGGCATTTCTGTGCGCTGCTCTGGTTCGCCAGAAGCGGCTTAGTCATGCTGGCCACATGACCTGGAAGCTGTATGCCGGCTCCCTCGGCCAATAAAGCGAGATGAGCACAGCAACCCCAAAGTTGGCCACGACTGGACCTAATGGTCAGGGGTCCCTTTACCTTTACCTGTTGGGTTTGGAGATTTTTATTTTCTGTGTGTGAAAATGCAGCTGGTGAAAAGGCCACAATTCATATTGTGCTGGTAAACATTTTGCTACTGGGCTGCACCAGGCCATGTGGCATGACTTTGCCATTTACTGCAGCATTTGCAAGACTGTTTTGCCCAGGGGTCGGGGGGGGTGCACTTGTCCATTTCCCCCCAAAAGAGGAAATGCACCACCACCACCATCATAAAAAGAGGACATAAATGTGCAGATGCAAATTTAGAAATATTTCATTACTGTAATTTAAATAGAAATTCAATACATCCAGGGAACTGTGCGACTGCTTAGTCTGTGGTCTAGGTGTTCCCAATCAACTGGCACTATGGAATCAATCTGCAGTTTCTGCCTGCATCTGTCTATGGTGATGAATGAGGGCAGTGGGATGTGCAGTTGCTGTGTGGAATAGGGCAGGTGGGGAGGAAAGTGAGGGAGAAGCTGCTGGCTGAGGTGCGAAGTGGAAGACAAGTTGTGAAGGTTTTTATGGACTGAACCAACTGAAATAGGGGAGCAGAAGTAGGATAATGTGACTAGTATATTATCGATGCAACCTACCAATAACAAATTAACCAGCTAAAGTATTTGATGGGGATGAGTATTAATGGATAGAAGCACACTGGTAAAACTGAGACTAAACATCAACACTTACTTTATTTTTAAAAACCATTTTGGCTCATTTGAATTTCTCCTTTAGGAAATGTTGAGGAAGAATTTTCCTTCTACTAATGAGTAGTTCTTTTTAAAAATAAAATGAAGAGTAAGCTCTCTTTAAGTGCAGGGTGGTATTTTGGTTTGTAAAGGGGAGATCCAGCCAAGTTAAGCCTGTCTCGTGGGGTCTGCAAGCAAAATGTAGACAAGAACAGGACTAGTAAACGAATTCTTGAACTTCCTAGAGAGGATCCTTTGTGTGTGGTCACTTGCTTTGTATTTCCTTCTGCCTGTGAAGAGACTCTTTTTTTCCACCATGCCTCCGAGCTGACCATACCCCTGGTTATCACTAAAGCAAAAAATTGGTATTTTTGTGCCTCATTTTTAAAATTTGTATTTTTAAAGTAATTAAGTTAATTTAAAAAAAACAATATGTTTGGTTAAGTTTTATTTTCTTTTGTTGGATGAATTTAAATATTGCCCTTTATGATTTAATATCAGCGAGTATTCAACAAATATTCACCTTTTTAAATAAAATCCCCTGGGTACACACCATAATGAAATGTGTGTCTCAGGCTTGTGTCCAGCTAACCAACCTTGTGGGTGCCAGTGAGACATTGTCTGTGTATAAATATCTAAAAGGCCACCTGCTTCCCTACAGACCCTCTTGGGTGCTAAAACTGGCAGGGGAGTGGCCCTCTTGGTGAGAGATAGCCTTCTCTGCAGCAGCCCCTAAGTTGTGGGACTCCCTCCCCACAGAGGTGTATCTGGCACCTTCATAGTACAGCTGTAGAGAGTGCTGCAGATGCATCTCTTAAACTCTGTCCGAAGCTTTGCTGCTATTTTGTATGTTTGGGTTTTATAGTCATCCTCAATTATGCTTCCCCTATCATCATCCCTCATTATATGCCTTGGGAACTTGTTGAAATACTGGGTATAAATCAAATACAGTAAATAACTGCTTTTGTGGCATTTCAGTTGATCCCTTTGGGAATCTTTTTTTTTTCTTTTTTTGTGTGTGTGCAAAAATTTTAGTAAGCTGAACGTCAAACTATCCAAGCAGTGTCCCAAAAAAAGAGGAGGAGGATAATGCATCATATGAAACACCAGTGCATCATAAAAGCAAATTTTAGATGTATTCACAACACTGGTTGCAGACAGATTAACAACAATAAACCAGTAAAGCCTGTGTTTCACTATGCCCCCACCAGCACATGTCCCATTAGAGAGCTCTTGCAAATCTGTGGCAATACGAAAACATAGTTCTCTCTCTGCTCCACACTTCATTACTGAGATGGTTTGGGGGTCAGTTGAAAGGAGGCATTTGAGTTTGCCCAAACCAACATCAACACTGAGGTCCTAGAAGGGAAAGGACTGGGGAAATTAAATGTGGCCACTTTCTCCCACCCATCCACCCAAGCTCAATTGTTCTTAAGTGGAAGAAGTGTTGTCCCTAAGCAAGAAGGACCAGCAGCTCCTCCCAAGACAAACTGGGGAAGCCATGACTGCCTTTTGGAAGAAGGAAAAGGGACAGAGTATCTCACCCATGATTGAGTGCACCCATATCACAGATGATGCCCTTAACTGGGACAGGTATATGAAAGACAAATGCTGTTCTTGTTTTTTAAGGAAATAAGATGTGCTGCTTTTATTTTTTTTTAAAATTCCTTCTCGTTTCTGCCTTTCTTTTCTCTACCTGATTTCTCACTGTTACTCTCCTGAAGGCACTCTTTAGCGTGCCTATCTCTAAGGAGGTAATTTATACCAATTCACCATGTCTCATAACCTCACACTAAAGTAAATGAACAACAAAAAAGACAACCCCAGATTTTCACAGCAACATTTTGAAATTCTCAGAATTTGGAAGCCCAGGTGCACAGAGCTCATCTCCTGGGGAGTGGGGGGGAAGGCATCAGTTCTGGTGATGGGTTAGGTTGGGGTAGGGTGAGGGAGGGAGGGAGAGACACCACAGGAAAGGCAATTTGGGGAATACTGGCATGCAAAGCTGCAGTGTTCTTGACAGCATCAACACAGGAACATCTTCCACAAAGAATGTCACTCAGGACCGGCCTATTCAGAAGAGCATCAATAATGCAGGTCCCCAAGAACTTCAACACTTGTAGTTTATGCTGAGCCCTGAAAAGCTGTAGAACAAAATGTGGAGAATGCTGCTAAGAAATGCTAAATGCTGAGGAAGCCAAAATCATGCACCCAAGTGGATAATATTTGCACCCTATAATTTTGTGATTTCCCCACAAGTCCCAACCACTCCCCAGGGGTCGACTTTGGTAATATGGTACCTTGTACAAGGCCAACATTTAACACACACATCCAAAGCTGGGCAAACGTTAACTATGCTTTGGGAAGGATAAAGGAGGACTCTAGGACCCTGTCAGAGCCCTCACACCTCCTTCCCAAAATAAGTGCTTACAAGGCTTTGGGAAGGAGGCAAGAAGGTGCCCTCTCTGTTCGGCACCTTGTGTGTGAGGAACCAGTCATGCTGCCCTAAATCCGCCTCTGCATCCCCCCTAAATATTAAAAAACCCCACACTATTAGTGCTTTTTCTTGTCTAACAGACCCACAAATCTAGTTAGCTGAGCCAGATGCAAAGCTGTATCAAGAGGCGATGAATTGCAAAGGCTCATCATCACACTTCAAGGAAATCTGTAAGGTGAGCTGGGGAGGAGCGGAGCTTTCCTCCAAGCCCACCAAGGTCCAGCTTTCCTTCAGCTGGAGCACCTGTAGTGGGAAGATTATGAGGCTGCCCTCTTTATTCCTTTCTCAGCCTCTCTAGTAGGAAATGAGATTTGGAGGGAGTAGCATTACCTGGAATTTGTGACAAGTGAATGCAAAAGAGCACAGAAAGAGCCCTCCTGCACAAGACCACCTAGTACAGCATCCTGTTCTCACAGTGGACACCCATGAGAAACCCTCAAACAGGACCCAAGCCCAGAAGCATGACTGCCTCTGATGGTGGAGGCAGAGCAGAGCCATCATGGCTAGCAGCCAATGACAGCCTTATGTTCCAAGAAAAGTGAGTTTTGGTACTCATGGTAATTAGTCTTAATAGCCACCTGATCAGGGGAAGGAGGGCTTTGTCTGACTCAGGAATCCAGCTGAGTGAGGTCCCCCAGATTATTCCCATTACGTGCTACCTTGGCAAACACAATTAGATGAATGAGTTTACTTCTGTTTGGGGATAATGCAGACCTCTGACTATGTGGGTGCATTTAGCAGATGCTGTTTATCATACAACCAAGTAAGAAATATGACAACAGTTCTTTTTTCCTCTGCTTCCTCACTCTTACATATTTCAGTTTGTTTTAGTTTTGGAACAAGAAGAAGCAAGCAGAACAAGAAGAACCAGATATTGGAGCATCATGCTATCCTTAAAGTCTTTGAGATGATGTGCCTATTAACTCTATACGTAGGAAGTGGTGGCTGGTATGGTGGAAGGCAAGGAGACCAACCACAGGTGCAGCCAGAGCCAATGGCAGGCAGAGTCAACTAAGGGTTTGCCCACACTTCATCTTGTCCTGCTGCTTTCTCCCCAAGGAAAACTGCTCTGGAGCAAAGAGAAATCTGGGTTTCCCCATGATTGCCATTTGTTGTATCACTAAAGAGTGGGTTTTCCCTTGGAAAGCAGTGGGGTAAAGGGGAAAACAGTTCATACTCATGCCTTCTGGGCATGGGAAAAGCAGAAGTGTAGACAAGTCCTAAATCTAGTTTTGTTCCCATTTTCCTCCTCCCTGCTGAGTTCTACAAGGGTAACGCTGAGACAGAGGAGAAGGTGGAAGAGGAGGTGTCATCCTCTGGACTGGAGGGTTAACTGAGACTAGTGAGCCAGTGCCCTATCTGCCCTAATGGAGCCACCCCCACTGCAGTTGCTGGTGGTGACCAAGCAGTCTGCAGCTTCCCTTGCCTTGCCACAGATCCCAAGGGATGTTCCACACAAGAATTAAAGAGCATCCAGCAACTGGATATATCCCTGGCCTTTTGGCACTTAAAGTCACCCATGAGCAGAAATGGAAATAGATCAGAACCATCTGGCTTTGTTACATCTTGCATCCAGCTCAAAAACATATCTTGAAAGGTAGCAACTGTATCTATGCTGAAGCCACCATGCACATTGAAATCTTTTCATCGCATCAAGCATAGAATCCGGTCCCAAAAATAAAAGCAGGCAAGGCGCATTGTGATTCTAATGCCTTTAGTGGGAATTGGATGCCCAAACAGAGCCTTTATCTGGTGACACATGCCTGAAGGTGAGGCCGATGTGCAAGCCAGAGGCTGAGCAAACAGCATTTTCACCAAACAAAAATAAGACACCAGTGTGTGTCCTTTTCTTCCTCCAGGAGAGGACATTGATTCCCAGCCAAGTCAGTGGATCAATCTCCACCTGGGCCCACTGACAGCAAAGCAACAGCAACTCTGCACAGGTCCCAGAGTGCAACTGCTAGTCCAGGACACCAGGGCATTGGGTGGGGGAGCAAACACAGGCCAGCCAGACTCACAACCCCTGCCATTGAAGATAAGCAGCTCTGGCCAAAAACCACCCCTCTCACCACCATGCTGCTGCACACATAGCAGTCATAGTTCATGCTCACAGATAGTGCTGAGCTACCAGATGTTTTGCCCATCCCACCAGCCCCTCCATTTCTGCTCTTGACCGTCCTTCCTTAGGAAGGATGCTTAATGGAAGGGAAAAGGCACATTGTGGACTTGTGGGTAGTCCTGCCCCTCTTGCGGTTGGAACAGTAAAATAAGCAGGTGAGTTGGGAGGGGTGGTGGGGAGGGGAGGGGGAGCCATAGCCTCCAACTCCCCCACCTCTCCAACTCCAGGGGTCCTCTGCCAGCTCTGTGGGGGGCAGGGGGGGTGAAGCGCCGTCCCTGAAGCGGAGCCAGGCAAGTGGGTGCTTGACAAGACAAGAAGCACCCCTTTGAACTGGGGCTCTGCTTCTGGCTCTGATTCATTTCCCAGATGTGGGGGTTGTCCAGGAGCTCTTTTCCAGAAGAGCATTCACTGATGCCTTGGAAATGGGGTTTGGCAGAGAGGCAAAAGAGGTGAGAGTGGCAGCGGTGGCAGCAACAGCTCTAATAAGAAAGCAAGCGAGGAGGAAAGTGGGCGTCTTCAGCAGCTGGCTTATTTACTATGCGGTCTCCGTCTGTGTGTATAATTATGCCAGGATTCAGTCTGTACATCGAACTACTTGTTGTAAACATTTGGCAGGGATATACCCACAGAGAGAGTAGGACGGGTTTTCTTGCTGGAGACACAGCAAAAGGATGAGGTTGAGGGGATTCAAGAGGACAGCCAGGGGCATGCAGGGTGGAATGGAGAGAGAGAGAGAAGCTGGCTCGGGAGGAAAAGAGCTGTGTGTGTGTGTGTGTGTGTGTGTGTGTGTGTTTATGTGTGTGTGTGAGAGTGAGTTGGATAAATGACTGAATGGGAAGGTAGGCAAAGGGAGCCAACACACAGCAATGGGAAGGTGAATAAAGGCAGCAGAAAGAGCAGCTTCAGGGAAGAAATGCATCAGCAGACAAAAAGCAGAAAGCACTGGATGCAGCAAGAGCAGCCCACCCCCACCCCCGTGGCCAGGCCAGCCACAGTCCTCCAAGGCAGGTTGCTATTTTGTGTGCTCCTCAGTTGTAAGGAACAATCCTATGTATGCTACCCTCTGCAGGGAGGGGAAAGGTCATATCCTCCAGATGGATGGGCAGGCATTCTGGGTGGCCTGATGTGCCTGTGGTGGTCAATGGCAAGAGGGGAAGAGAAGAATGTGTCCTCTGAAAAGAACAGCAGCCTCATGCAAAGGCACAAAGTGAGAAGCAGTATGTTAGTGAGTGTATGTGAGAGAGAGCATAGGCAGTCACACATGGGGGACTATCCTATTTGTGAATACTATCCTATTTGTGATGATAAATCAAAGTCATTGTACAAAATGATCACTTTCTGGCTAACCCCTTGCTTATTTCATCACCAAATAACACACCAGCAAGCCCCTGCTTTCTGAATCAGGTACTTCCTGGTACTATCTAAGGGCTAGCAGCCGCACCAGCCCCACCACCCAGTGCCCATCTCTCCAAAGTCTGGACTCTCAGTAGACACACCACTGCTCTTGCTGTTCATTTGGCCCTAGAGCTGCCAGAGGACAGGGCAACTGAATCCTGGGTTGCTGGCTCATTTACCACACTGCCCATGGCAAAGCCAGAAGGGGCCTGGGACTTCCTGAGATTTGCACCTGCTTTGGAACTTCCATTGTGAAGGATGCCCAAGCATCCATGCAGAACCGCTTGAAGTCACTAGGCTCTTCTGTGTTTGCTGCTGAATGCAAAGCCTCCAGAATCCTGATAAGAAAACTGAATGGAGCAAAATGCTGCTGGAAAGTTCATCTGTTTCTGCTCAGCCTTTTTCAGTTTGCTACTGGGGCAGCAGGAGCAACCTCAGCTGGCACACTTGAGAGCCCAGCCATCCAACTCTCTCATCAGTCACCTGTGTGAAGCTGTGAAGTCTGGGCTGCTGCTGGTGCTGTTCTCTACTCCATCCTGGGTGACCCAGAGCTATTTTTAATTCCCTTGGAACCTGTCTGTGCTAAAGCTTAAGGTCATGGGCACATTCATCCCTGGACTTTCACACACACCCCTTCCCGTCTCTCCCGCCCCCGCCCCCAAATGCAGCCTCCAGAGGCCTGGCTCTCTTGTCCCCCCCTCCCCCCACCTGCAGAGCTGCTGCTCCTTTCCTCTCCCACCCACTCTGCCTGTATCCTAACCAGCCTCGCCCACCCACCATCCCCTGCCCTTCAGCCTCTGCTCACCACAGCTCCCACCTAAGGCTAAGCCGTTCCTTCTCTGGCAGGGCGCAATGGTCCGGGGAGCCTGCGGCCCTCACAGTTCTCACCCCAAATCTCAGCGGTCTCCAAATCCCAAGACAGGGAACGTTTCTGGACTGGGGAGGGGGCGGAAAGCGCCACGACAGGCGGTGGGCTCAGTGGCGTCATCCACTTCCTGCCTTTGCCTGTTCGGCGTAGCCCTCCAGAGTCGTCCTCCCTGCGAGGCGGCTCCTTCCTCCATGCAGCCCGGGGCTATACTGACTGAGAAGAACCGAGAAACACTCCCTCCCCGTCCTTTGCAGCAACACATTAATCAGCCGTACCCAGAGGGCTGTCCGGCTGGGGAGACGCAGAGCGTCCTGGAAGCTGCGGGCGGACAGGCGAGGGGGTGGGCTCCACTCCTGGGCAATCCAGACAGTCCCCCTCACCAGCCAGCGGGCCTGCCTTTGGAATGAGGGGCGGGCAAGCCCCACTGCATGCGTTCATCTCCTCCCTGGATAAGCCGCTGCCGCCACAGTCAGCTTCCCGCCACCTGAGACAGAAGCGCCAGACGCTCGGGGGCGCAAAGGCAGGTCCACCGGGCCCTTGGAAAAAGCGTCAGCCAGGAAGATAAAGACGCGCCTCCCATTCAGGACCGTGGACAGCGCCGCGCCACACGCGCAGAGACCCTCCCAGTCTCCCTTGCAGAACTGGCGGGGCCCCTGCTTTTTGCTAGAAACCCTCAGCAGCTCGACCCCCAGACTAGCCGACGCGCGTAAATCCAAGGCTTGTAGCGCTACGCCTCATATGCCAACCAAGGAAAGGAACGGATAAAGCGGCTGCCGCGCGCCTTTGTCCTCTGGGCTAACTCGTTTTAGCAAGAGGCCGGCAATGTGCGTTTTGCAGGCTGAGCTGGGGCCACGACAAGCTCCAGAATATTTGCAGGGCCGCCCGCAGGGGCGGGAGAAGAGCCGGCCTTTGTGTGTCCCCCCGCGCCCCTGCCACACACAACCTCTCTTTCCCCGACCCCTCCCCAGTTCCTAGATTGATCTCCTCCTTTGCAACTTTGCTGGGCGTTTGCTGCTTGCGCTGCACAGCGGGAGAGCAGAGAGGGGCCGCAAGCCAGGATTCTGCTCGCCTTTTGGCTTCGGGACCGGGAGAGCCAGATAGTCACCGCACTCGATCGCTTCTCTCAGGGCCACCCCTTAGCTCTGCCGAGGAACCCACGAGCCCACTCCCACGCAGAGGAGGAGCAAATAAAGGCTCTCCCGCTCGGTGGCGAGGCTAGGAAGAGCTCCGACGGCTGCTCGCAAGCGGGTGGCTTATCCCCCGCGACCCTCGACGCCAGCCCCATCCCAACCCCGTAGAACAAACAGCCGAGGGCCAGGTCCTTACCTCCTGCGGAGCTGCTGCTGGATCCAGAAACCTACTGGGGCGGCACTCGCGGCTGCTCTCTCTCAGTCCTGCCTTTGCGCCCCCGAGAGTCTGGCGCTTCTGTCTCGGGTGACGAGGAGCAGACTGTGGCAGCGGCTGATCCAGCGGTGGACAGATCCAGAGGAGGAGATGAACGCATTTAAACCTTGGGTGTTTCGGCTGACGCGCGAACCTCGTGGTCTCTCCGTCTTCCAGAGGGTTGCAAGATCAGCCTTCTATCGCCACTCTCTGCTCGCTGTTACCCTGAGACTGACAACATGAAGGAAAGCAAGGCAGCCTCCTCCCTCCCCTCCTCCTCCTTGGAGGAGGGTTTAGCAATACTGTATCTCCCTCCCGTCTTCCCCAAAAGCAACAAACAGAAAAGGCGCATCAATGGCGCACCATCTACTGACTAGAAGCAAAGACTGGGGAGGGTCTTCTTTCCAACCGCTCTCTTTTCTGCCCACACCGCTAGAGGCAGGCGGCTAGCCTCATGGTGGGTACTGCATGGCCCACCTGTGACCTCCGTAGACGAGAGAGATCAGCAGGGGTGTCTGAGCCAGTCCTTCCAACAGGTCCCTTCACCGTTTCACAATGCCCACTGGTAGACCCTGAAGTGTCAGCCAGACCCCACAGACCACCTTATCTTCTATAAAGGAGAAGCCACTTGTTGCCCAAAGGCCTGGTGGATAGGGAAAATCTGCCTTGAACATGAGTGTGTATGCAGAAGCAGGACAAATAGAAAAGCCAGATAGAGGCAGGGTGTGGACTGAGCAATCAGTGGTGCAGGGAGGAGGGAAACTGCTGGAGGAGACTGTGGACTGCCCTGGTGGGCAGGATCAGGGTGGCTGTGGCTGCAGTCTGTGAGAACATAAGAAGAGCCTGGCTGATGGATGAGGCTAAAGTTCTCACAGTGGTTGACCAGATGCCCCCAAGGGAGGTCCACAAACTAGATCTGAGGGCAGCAGCCACTCTCTCCCCAAGATCCAAGCTAGAGCAAAAGCAGCAGCTTCCACTGGAAAGGCTGAGCTGACAGGAGGATACAATGAAAGGAAAGGCCAAGGCCTTCATGCAAATCAAACAGAGCAAGATGGTATACAGTGCTTTGTTGCCTAATCTCAAAAACAGCATTTTAGAGCTTGCTTCTCTCCAAACACTGGAACATGGACAACCAACAGAGGAGGGTAAAGTCAACAATAGTAGCCACCCAATATCAGTTGCCTGGGAGCAAGATCAAGAGCAGGAGTGGAGAATTGTACTCATATCCTCATGGGCTTCACACTGGGACACATGGCTGGCTAGTGTGAGGACTGGGTGCTGGACTAAATGGACCCCCTTTGATCTGACTTATGGCTCTTCTTGTGTTCTTAAGGAGTTGTGAGAGCCAACCAAAGGAGAATCTTCAGAGCTTATCATAGGCAAAGCTTGGCAACAGTCAGCACATTGTTAGATGCCAATGTTTACATGGGTGGGAAGATGGCCCCATCAGCCATGTTTAACTCCAAACAGTAGACTTGCAAGAGAGAGGCTGCTGAATGTAAAAACAGAGCAGAAGCAGAAGGAAAAACATAAAAAGGCTGCCCATAGGGGCTCACAGCAGCACCAAGTCGACCATGACATGCACTAAGGCTTCATCCACCCTAATTGCTCTTTCCTGAAATCAGCAAAACTTAATGGGACCTGAAATAAGGCAGCCTAAGAAAGAAATTTCAAATGACTTTGCTGTAAAGAGCAACAACTAAAAATATCTTAACCATATCAGACACAGAAGATGTTGGGGGAATGATGAAAGTGGACTTATATTAATGCTGATACCTATGGGAAAGGAAGGTTCCCCTCTCCCGCCTCAGCTCCTTCTCCACAGAAGGAGCTGAGCCACACCTCAGTCATTTCTACATGGGTTTCCCACCTCAGCAGAACCAAAGCAGGGAGATGGCAAAGAACAAGGCATCAGCAAACTAGGCCAAGTTGGGTGCCTGGATCACTGACATTTGTTCAAGAGTTGAGCCCTTAAAGAACTCAAATGTGAAATCCCACAGTCATAAAAATATCCAGTGCGACATTAAAACCAGACACTATCTTGGGTTCCTGGAGGATAATCAATAGTCTTCCCAGGGTGTTTGGTTTGATGACAGCATTGGGGTAACCAGCCTGAACATAAATATGGTCACAGAGGGGAGCAATGAATGGTGCTCAGTGACCTCTTTGGGAGGGGGTACTTTTTAGCCTGGCCACCTCCTGTGTCCCTTGAGCACCTTGTTGATTTTCATCCATCCACAACAGATTAAGTGTCAGATTGAACAGAAACAGAAACTGCAACTTCTCTACCTAATGGCAAAAAAGAGATCAGAGTCGGTTTAGGGATCCCAAAATGTTAAATGGGCCTCACTGTCCAGCCCCAGATTCCTCTATCTGTCTGTCATCCAGTGTCCTCTGCTTGGGTAGAAGTATGTCCTTCTCCACCCCATGTAGGAATGTATTTGGATCTTGGGGTATGGAAAGCCCTCCACGCATGAGAATGAAAAAAAGCAGCAAAGGCTTTTGTCAGCCACCCATCCTGCTTTTCTGCCAGGTGTGGGAAGTGGGGACTTTAAATATGCTTGGCCGTGCACACCCCTCTCTTGGCTGAATGTAGTCTATGCCACAGATGGTCCCTAGGTGCACTCCTGCTGCCTGCCCTGAAATGCTCTCCAATCAACTGCAAAATAATTGCCTTTCCTTGGCAGATGCAAGGCACAGGAGACTCATCACAGCATCTGTGCCAGTCCCCAAGGGGCCAGCAGTGCAGATGCAAGGGTCAAGCTCTCCCCTGGGCCCAGAGATAGATGCTACTGAAGTTGAGCACAGAAGCACTGGAAAACCTCTTGGAGGCAACAGCCTCTGAGGTCAGCTTTGCCATGTGCAGGTTTCTGCAGGATAACAGTCTCCTGGGGTTACCATGGGCCATGAGAAACTGAGCAGGGCCCATAAGGGAAAATAGCAGCGTGCGCACACACAATGCAGGGCTCCTCTGAAAGCAGCAGTGGTGGCAGGGGGAAGAAGCACCTGGCCCAAATCATGCAGTGCAGCCAAAGGCACCAAACTGAGCCCCATAGCTATGCCTAAGCTGGGACTGGAAAAAATCGGGGTGGGGAATTGCAAGGAAATCCCTCCATTTGAATTATATTGCATATATCCTGTTCCACATTATCAGTTCCCATAAGTGTACCCATGGGGCAAAGGATAGATTTGTCCCAAGGAGCAGATTAACTCCCCCCCCAACCCTTTCCCTAAAGGTCTGTGGGGTTCAGGGTAGGGGTGGGTGGGGATCCTATTTCCTTTCAGGGATCATAAAAAGCCTATAGCTTTCCATTTTTTTCCAGGGACAGGTCTCATTTTTTTCAGGAGTGGTCTTTTTCTTTTTTTTTTACTTACAGGCAGTGGGACACCCCCACTCTCTCAGAGAAGCATTTACAGAGAGCCACCTAGACCCAGATTGACATTCCTTCTCTGCTAGATAAAATTAGCAATGGTGGTGGAAAGGCTTGAGCCTACAGGTAAAGCACCTTGTCCAAATCATCCAACAAAACTGCTTTAGATTTTCTGCTTCCATTGAGAGGAAACAAGACAGTGTCCCAGGCCAGTAGATGATCCAAACTGTGCTCCTAGTTCCCCTTGGCCCAGGAATGTGCCAGTGACTTTCCTGCTCTTTGCACCCCTTTGGATTGTGGGCCATGGCTGGGTTGTGGGCAATGGAGATTTCTTCTGGGTGGAGCAGCTCCTCAGAACTCCACAGCTGGCTGGCTGGCTGGCTGGCTGGCTGCCACAATGGAGTCAAGGACAATGTTCCACATACATGGGGAAGGCAAATCTTAGATTTGTAAACCATGTGAGAGCCACCCATGAAATAATGTCAGAACCCCAGATAGTGCTATGGGGCCCTTCCCAGTGAAATCCATGGGCTTGCTTGTGGCTGCATCATCTGGGACAGGGTCCTCCCCATAGTGGTTCTGTCTGCCATCACACGATCATAGCAGGGGCTGGGCTGGCACTGGGACCGCTACAGAAAAGAGCAAACTCATATGTGACACAGCAGGTGCCTCTTGCCTTTGTGTCACCAACACCTTTTTTAGACAAGCAGGTCTCAATATGACACACAGTCTGGACTTGTTTTCACTACTTTTTCTTAAGCAGCATTCAGCAACTAATTAGCAGATTGTTTTAAAAATAACCTCTCAGAACATTCACACCCAAGTGCTGGAAATTTGGGTCAGTTCAGAGACTTGTAGTTTGGTTAGAACACAGGAGAGCATGTTTGACTTTTCCCTGGCAAGGAGGCCACAAAGGTGGTCCTGGCTCCTCTCTCATGGGGCATCCTGTAAACCTCAGCCACCAGCTTGCCCTTGGTTTGAGGCAACCATAAGAAGAGCCTGCTGGATCAGGCCAATGGCCTATCTAGTCCAGCATTCTGTTCTCACCGTGCCCAGCCAGATACCTGTGGGAAACCAGCAATCAGGACCTGGGCACAAGAGCACTCACTTGTCCTGTGGTTTAAGGCAACTGCTGTTCAGAAGCATTGCTGCCTGCTGCTTCCAACTGTGGAGAGCAGAGCGTAGTCATCATGTCTAGTAGCCATAGATAGATCTCTCCTTTGTTTTCTGTTCTGCATAGTTTTATCTTGGTGGATAAGGAGAGTTGCTGGGCAAGCTCTTCTTGGGGATCCTTCCTTCCATCTCTGATTCTAGCACCACCTGAAGTTCAGAGAAACCACTGAGTCTCTTGAGCTTGCTAAACAGAAGGTCGGTGGTTCGAATCCCTGTGACAGGGTGAGCTCCCATTGCTCTGTCCCAGCTTCTGCCAACCTATCAATTTGAAAGCACACCAGTGCAAGAGAAATAGGTATCACTGTGGCAGGAAGGTAAACGGTGTTTCCGTGCATTCTGAGTTCTGTCACCGTGTTCCATTGCACCAGAAGTGGTTTTGTCATGCTGGCCACATGACCCAGAAAGCTGTCTGTGGACAAACTCCCTTGGCCTGAAGTGAGATGAGTGCCCACCCCAAAGTTGCCTTTGACCGGACTTAACTTTCCTTTTACCACCAAAGTCCACACTCCCGCTTTTCCCTCTTCTTCTAGCTTCTCCCTGCCTCTCTGCCTTGCACTTTGTTGAATGGATTTGGTTGAGTAGGAGAAGATATTTTATTTATTAATTATCCTTCCTCTTCTCACATGTGTGAGAATGCAAATACCTATTTAAGCAGAATAAAAACTGTAGGAATGGGTTTTGACACTAGGAGAGGTTATATTGCTTAGTTATTATCCTTCCTTGCTCATGTTTGTGAGATCAGCAGAATACCATCCTTTGCTGCTTAAACCTGGAAGCTAAGACAAGGTTGATTTAACCTTCTGCAAACAATAATCCAGGATGCTGTAAGGCAGACTGGATTTTCCTGGTATTACCCCTTTTCTCCCCCTTAAAAACAATAATCACACACACATTGTTTTATGAATAAAAGTAGTGTTCACTTACTTAATGTAGGTCATGAAGCAGTAGTTACAGTAGCAGAATGAAGGAAAGTTTAAATCTACCATCTAAGTTACAAAAGTACAAGGTAGAACCTTACAAAAGGACAATATGAGTGGACTCTGTGCACCTACCACAGCAAAAAGACTGATACTGATGAATTGGAAAAAGAAAAATGCGGCTCACTTCTATGATTGGATTGGAAACTTATACAAACTTGCAACATGTGAACAACTTGCACATAAACACAGACTTGCAATGGACAAATTCAATGATACAGTGGTACCTCGGGTTACAGACACTTCAGGTTACAGACTCCACTAACCCAGAAATAGTACCTTGGGTTAACAACTTTGCTTCAGTAGAGTGATAGAAAAGATTCAAGAATTTGGGGAAGTGGCAGGATTTAAATTAAACAGAAATAATACTAAGCTATTAGTATAAAATTTGAAGGAAGAAAAGAAAAAAGAGTTGATGCAAAGCATTGAGATAGAAGTTCATAAAAAAGTAAAATATTTAGGGATATGGTTAACAGCAAAAAACATAAATGTTTACAAAGACAATTATGAAAAAGTGTGGTCTGAGATAAAAAAGAATTTAGAAATTTAGGAAAAATAGCAGCGGTAAAAATGTATTGCCAAAAATGCTTTTTCTGTTCCAGACAGTTCCAGTAATGGTGAAAGATGATTGCCTCAAAAAATGGCAGAAGGATATTTCAAAGTTTGTCTGGGGGGAGGGGGCAAAAGACCAAGGATTAAACATAAGATACTTACAGATATAAAAGAAAGAGGTGGGTTTGCCCTCCCAGACCTCAAATTATACTATGAGGCTGCATGTTTGGTATGAATTAGGGACTGGATAAAACTGGAAAGGAGGAAGCATTAGATTTGGAAGGACATGATAACAGATTTGGATGGCATGCATACTTATGGTATGGGAAAGTGAAAGTCCACAAAGGATTCTACAATCATATAATTAGGAGATCACTAATAAGGGTGTGGGAGAGATATAAAGACTTAATAGAACAAAAAAACACCATGGCGGTTATCACCAATTGAAGCTTCATTACTCAAACTGCTTGGCAAAAAAGGGAAGTGGCCTACATACAGAGATTTGCTGAAGGATCAAGAAGAGAGATGGAAGCTAAAAGTTTACTGGGAAATTAAAGATCATTTTCAGAGTTGGTTACATTACAGACAACTACATGAGATGTACAAGGAGGATAATAAGAAAGGGTTTAGTTATACAACTTCTAGATTTCAAAAGGAAGTTATAGAAGAAGTGAAGCTGTTGAAGAAAGCATATAATATTTTGCTAGAATGGGAAATAAAAGATGAGGAGCTCAAAGCGGTTATGATCACATGGGCACAGGATATAGGACATAATATACAATTTGAAGACTGGGAAAAATTGTGGAAAATAAACTTGAAATTTACAGATTGTTCTCTCTTGAAAGAAAATTACATGAAAATGATGTATAGATAGTGTATTACACCAGTACAGATTGCAAAAAATTATTAAACCGGCTCAAATATATGTGGGAAATGTAAAGAAAAAGCAGGGACCTTTTATCATATGTGGTGGGAATGCAGAGAATTTTTTTAAAAACGGGAAATGATATATAGTCATACCTCATGTTACATTTGCTTCAGGTTGAGCATTTTCAGGTTGCGTCCCGCGGCGACCCGGAAGTACCAGAACGGCTTACTTCCGGGTTTCACCACTTGCGCATGCGCAGACAGACAAAATAACATCACGCGCATGCACAGAAGTGGTGAATCATGACCCGTGCATGTGCAGACGTGCAGGCGCGGGTTGTGTTCTTTTCAGGTTGCGAACAGACCTCTGGAACGGATCCCATTCGCAACCAGAGGTACCACTGTATAATGAATTGGAAAAATGTTTAAAATGACATTTGTAAAGAAACCAGAAGCATTTTTGTTAGGGATTGTAGGACAAGTCCTGCCAAGAAAAACAAAGAATTTATTTATGTATGTTGAGATTGCTAATAAAAATGATTTTTTTTTATTAAAAAAAGAACTTTGCTTCAGGATGAGAACAGAAACCGCGTGGTGGCAGTGGGAGGCCCCATTAGCTAAAGTGGTACCTCAGGTTAAGAACAGTTTCAGGTGAAGAACGGACCTCCAGAATGAATTAAGTTCTTAACCTGAGGTACCACTGTATTTGGAATCCATTCTTACAAATACTGTAATAGGTTAAGATCTGGCAAAGTACAATAATAAATTTGTAAAGTAAAAGGGAAAACAAGATGAAAGTTCAAGTGTTGGAGCTGGTCAATTTGGAAGCATGATGAAGAAAGAGACAGAGAGGGGAAGGCAGGTAGGTAGGCAGGCAGGCAGGCAGGCAGGCTGTAGTGTCACAACTTCTTGCCAAGGCAGACAAAGGAAGTGATCTCACAGAGTTCTCTCCAGCAGTTTGTTGTTGTTGTTGTTGTTCTTTCAGAAAACCTCTATGAGCCTCAGCCTCTTCATGTGTGCATCTGGCAAAACATGAATTGCAGGCAGTGGCGTAGTGTGGGGGGTGCAGGGGGGCCGGCCACACCGGGCGCAACATCTGGGGGTTAGGTTTAGGGGCGCAAATCCACGGGTTAGGGGGCACAAATCCACAGGTTAGGGGGCGCAAATCCACGGGTTAGGGGGCACAAATTACTTGCCTTGCCCCGGGTGCTGACAACCCACGCTACACCACTGATTGCAGGCTTGACTGCAATAATGTCCCACAAAAATCACCACCTATGCTCAGCTTATCTGTAGAAACTATTAGGGCAAATTTGCATAGCCTTCTAGGTATCCAATGTTGCATTAGGCAGACTTGGATTATCTTCTCCCTTTTTAGGTTTTCCTCTTAACCAAGCAATCAATCTCAGCCTCTTTAAGTAAAACAAGAAAACAAAAAGGTTCATCATATCAGTAAAGTCTTGCCAGAATTCAACATGAAAATCAGGCAGGCAATAATTCTTAAACTTTATAAAAGTCTGTAGTCCAGTTCAAAATGGCATGTGAGATCTGGAGGAGAGCTTACAGACATCAGATCTCATTGCAGGTAAGGAAAAGGGTGAGTAATGACAGGAAGGAAGAGGTGCGGATTAGTCCATTGTCTGTTCCCACCACTAGGTTTGGGGGTATGACTATGATATCCCCACTATAAAGGTCTTCTCTATACAGGTTCTGAAACTCCATGGTGCCATTGCCCCTGTTTGTGACTAATAATCATGCATTCGTGATTTTGGCTGAACATCCTCCCACACACAAGAAGGCCTTTGCCCTTTCATCAATGCTGCATCACTTGGGATACATTCTTCAGTGCTGTTCTCTGCTACACAAAGGCTCCTGGCTCATCTGACATCTGATTTCGGCCACCCACGTGGCATTTCCTTGGCTTACCTTCTTATTTGTATGGATTCCTTTTTGAAACAGCTTGAACTGTTTGCTCCCTCAGAGCCAGGTCACCCTGACAAATTTCTCCACATGTTTGTATATGCGTGTAGAGGGGCTATCATATAGAAGGGAGTCCAGAGACATTTCCATGGCTGCTCTATTCTCCCCACCCCCCCAGCAGCCACAGTGATGAATGTGCCTGGCATCATAGGTATGAATGTGGTTGCTTAAACACCTGCATGATTCTATGGAGGAATCTGGCACGTTCTTAATCAGTTCTAGAGTTTTATATGTCAACTTGGTAGAAGTGCATAAAATTAAGTGTGGTAGGGGAAAAAAGGTTTTAATCTGTTTTCGGTCTATTGTTATTTTAACTTTTCAATAGTCTTAAATTATTGTTCCTTTTTCTTTGTGATGGTTTTATTGCTTTTGGAAACTGCTTTGGGGTGTGTGTGTGTGTGTGTGTGTGTGTGTGTGTGTGTGTGTGTGTGTGTTTTATTTACAATCAAGTGGTGCCTAGATTTTGTGAAATCAAATAAATAAACAATAAAGGAAAAGTCTTACTTCTAGAGGCAGTAATGTTTCTGAATACCAGTTCATAGAAACCAGGGGTGGGGGGAGTTCTCTTTTGCTTAGTTCCTGCTTGTGTGTTTCCCTTTGGGGCATCCAGTTGGCCACTGTGAGACCAGGATGCTGGGTTAGATCCGTTATTGGCCTGATCCAGCAGGGCTCTTCTTACATTACACTTTTGCTTACCATTGGCTTTTCTGGCAGAATGAATGAAATGAAATTGCTGAAGGGGCAATTGTGCAAAAGTCAAAGCTTTGGATCAAGCAGCGGCATATCATGGGAAGGGACCACAGGGGCATTTGCCCCAGGTGTAAAATTGTTAGGGGCACAAAATTTCAACACCTGGTGCTGCCTCAGTACAGCTGCATGTTTCCATTGCTGGTCTCCATTGAAAATGGCTTCTCCATGCAAATCAAGAAGTGATCTCTTCAGACCATGGAATGACTTCGTATCTCTGCAGCTGCAATCTCCTAGGTCACATGGATTCCCTTAGGCAGTTGAATGTGTATGAGTATTCCACCTGTTTCCCTCCCTCCCACCTACCCCATCCCTCCATGTGGCCCCGGACACTGGCAACCCACGCTACGCCACTGGAATCAAGTCTGATGGTTACCTACGGCTGACTGTGGCCTTTGCTTGCTGGCCAGCCCCACGGATCCCTTAAGAAGCATATGGTTGTAAGGGAACAAGACAAAAGGCCAGTGGTTCTGACGGGTCATTTTTCTTCTCAGCCTGTAAAGGAAATCATCCAGGCATTGAAGAAGCCAAGGACCTTTGGCACCTGGATGTTTTATGGTGACCCATTTAATAAAGGCACAAAAGCACAGCTCTGAAAGAGTGGTGAGGAGGCTGCCAACGTGTGCAGTAACAGCAGCTCTGTACTGGCAGGAGTGCCAGGAGAGGCTTAAAATTTATATTGCAGGGGGGATTCGGGAAGTCATGTGCATAGCGAAGTATGGTTCCATTGTTGTGATCTCTTTACAGCCGACTCCGGCTCTCTATCAGAGAGCCTCTATCAGGCTCCCTAAAATCCTGCATTTTCTTTTGCCTGTTGGTGGGGCCTGGCAAGCCCTTTGACATGCTGAGGGAGACCTCTGACTCACTGAGCATTGCCCCCTCCCACCACAAAAGAGCTGCATCAGCTTGGAGCTCATCTTCCTCCTGCCCATACGTGCATGCGCACACGCGTGCAAACACACACAGCTGTAATTGCTTTTTGCTTCTGAATCAGGGGATGCGCTCATCGTCAAAGGCAGCTGCTGCCAAGGGCTTCATTAGCCAGTTTCCATAGTAACCAATCTACAGCTCAACTCAAGGAGACCCCCAGCTCTCCTTGCCTGGCTAGAAGTCAGATACCCAGCTCAATGTCCCCATTCAGAGGAGCAGATATTCCACAACTCGCAAGCACAGCGCTTAGTCAAAAGATCACACACTCTCCAGCTCCAGATTAACAGGACTGCAGGGACAGGAGCAGCACACCCCGATTCCACAATCTCCTCCTCATCAGCATGCCCTGGAAAGGTGGGGATTTCCCCTTTCCTGCAGCTTTACACTTACAGCGTTTGACCAATTCCATCTCTCCACTACTGTTTTCCCAAACGAAGTTCAACATTTCACTGGTTTGTGATTAGCAATGCCCTGGGAGTAGGGATGGGTGATTAAAGCAGCATGGTTCATGGTAATTTATTTCCAGCCATTGAGACATTCCGGTGGGAAAGAGAAATGGCTCTGGACTAGAATCCCCCTCCTAGCTACGCTTTCCTTTCTGCCAGAGGGTCCCACCCAGGGCCTCACCCCAGCCCAATGTAAGAATCCAGTGACATCAGTGGTAATGGATGGGTTGAAATCCATTTTAAATCTGTCAAATGGGAGACTGAGCAAGCCTGTTTTCTCCTGATCTGGAGGGTAGGACCAAAGCAATGGCTTCACATTACAAGAAAGGAGATTCTGAATAAACATCAGGAAGAACTTTCTAATGATAAGAGCTGTTCAACAGTGGAATAGACTCCCTTGGAACGTTGTGGATTCTCGCTCCTTGGAAGTTTTTAAGTAGAGTTATTAAGCTGTTGATTATCATCTGAGGCCCTTCTTCGTGTGCCTCCTCTGTTATGGTACATATTTTTGTGTTTTTATATTGTAAGCCATCCTATGATCCTCAGATCAGCTTAGAGGATCACATGATTATCAGGCTTGAGGGCCAATGCTCAGCAGTAGTGGCAGCAGTGACCACAGCAGAATCCCCAGGCACACCTCCTGACTTGGCCAATCCTGGAGCAATGTTCCACTTCTGGATGTTTAGAGATCATGCAGGCAATGTCAAAGAAAGCCCAAAGCGTACAACCTCTGCATTTGGTCCAGGGGAAAGAAGCAGTTGGCAGATATGAGCACCTTCATGATCACTAGCAATTCCCAAAAGCACACTAAGCAAAGCCTGTTACCCCATCAGCACTTTCAAGGAAGAGCTGCACACACGCACCAGGTGCAGTTTAGTTGGGGAAAGGCTCCTTTCAAGAAGGGAGGGAGGGGGAAAGTGAAAAAATGTTAATTTCACTTGAGTGGGCAGAAATGATTCCCCCCACATGGTGCAGGTGCAGCTGCAAACTCTTGTAACTCTTGTCTTTACTGTGTTGCTGTGCAGATAAGCACATAGAGCTGGATATGTAAAGGGCTCAAGTTATGGCATTTCCCTGTAGGAGAATTTGTTGGAAATATTTAGAAAACTTTGTAAAGAGAAGCGTTCACCAGAAAGAAGTTGGACAACTTAAAAGATGTCTGGACTCAGAGAACTCTGAAAGTTGCAGGACTTTGAAAGCAGCTAGACTTAGCACGTACCTTGTGGACTTTGGCACAACAAGGACTTTGAAAGCAAATAACTCTCTCTGGGCTCAGAGAGTGGACAACTTGTAGCCAATGTAATTACTGTGAGTGCATGGTGTGTGCTAGCTTTTACTTGGCAATCTCTGCTACACAGTTGTTTCCTGCCACCGCCAGAAGAGAAGCATGGAGAAGTGGCTGCTGCAGCTTCCAGAATCCAGTGAGATCATGCAAGAGCCCCTCGAGATTGTAGAGATGCATCTTGACAATCTCCCAGGGTTCTCACAATCTCAGAGGGCTCTTGCAAGTTCTCTCCAGAACCTGGAAGCCACAGCTGCATGACCCCAGTAAGTGAGGCTTTGGCAAAGGGGTAGGGGTGCAGTGCATGCACAGGGCAGCATATTCTCGTTTCACCTCAGGGGGTGAAATGGTAAGGGAAACCCCTGGATAAACCCCTTCCACAGCATCCAGGATCCTGCTGTGCCTAGAGGCAGCTGTGGGTAGTGAGGTGGGGTGAGAATATTCTCTGCTAGAAAATTCTCCAAAGAATATCATCCACAAACTGTAAATTCTGTGTCATCTACACAGCTGCTTTAAATGTACACACCTCATTAATCGAGAATATTCTCGAGAATATTCTCGATTAATGAGGTGTGTACATTTAAAGACTATTCTCGAGAATTTAACATCACTAGTTGTGGGTCTCAATCTGGGCTCTGTTGGTCTTGGCACTTAAGAGACTGTTCCCCCCAGAGGGGTATAAACTAAATAAAAGGTAAAGGTAAAGGTAAAGGTAAAGGGACCCCTGACCATTAGGTCCAGTCATGGACAACTCTGGGGTTGTGGTGCTCATCTCGCTTTATTGGCCGAGGGAGCCGGCGTACAGCTTCCGGGTCATGTGGCCAGCATGACTAAGCCGCTTCTGGCAAACCAGAGCAGCGCACAGAAACGCCGTTTCCCTTCCTGCCGAAGTGGTACCTATTTATGTACTTGCACTTTGACGTGCTTTCGAACTGCTAGGTTCCCTGGCAGGAACAAGGACCGAGCAACGGCAGCTCACCCTGTCGCGGGGATTCAAACCGCTGACCTTCTGACTGGCAAGTCCTAGGCTCTGTGGTTTAACCCACAGCGCCACCCATGTCCCACATAAACTAAAGAGGGAACTACCTAATGCACAGTTGTGCCCAGGCTGGCTCCACAGTGGTTTCAATAGGTACTGCTCTTCCTTTGCTTTTTCCACACACACCCTCCACTTTCCCTGGACTTGCACCTGAGCAAATGACTGTGTTTGGTAAGGCTCGAATCACATCAGTTTCCTTACCCCAGCAGTCAGAATCCCACCTTACTCCACAGCTGGAAGGGAAGGGAACTAGATTTTGTTCTCGAGGCTCTGGTACCCCCTGCTGGCCAAAGTAGAACTGAAATATCCCTATTTAAAAAAAGCAAGAGAATTGCGACGTTTTAACATTGTTATGGCAGTGCTTCAAGAATGAGTTTCAAGAGCAGGAGAGTGACAACTGAAGGAACAAAAAGGAGGCTACACATTATTCTGGAAAGGCCTACCAGAACAAGAATGTTAAATACACGGAGTAGGCTTTGCCACAAAGACCATCTATGGGCCAATAAATCATGGCATACGCCCCCTACGCTCAACAGATGGTACCACACTTCTAAAATACAAAGAAGCACTGGAAAGAACATTACCAGCATCTCCTTAACTGCAGCTCCCCCATAGTTGCTGAGGTTACAAATTCCACAAAAACAAATTAGAGATCAGCTTTGTATCTCCAATTCTGGGAGAATTGTGCACAGCTATTAACCAAATGAGAAAACAACAAAGCCAGAGGACCTGATGAGATACCTGATGAGTCTTCAAAGTGGGAAGAATTGAACTTACACAACTTCACAAGCTCATCGAAAAAATCTGGGAGAGGAGATTCCAGCAGATTTTAGGGATGCCAAAATTATCAGTTTCTTTAAAAAAGGTGATAGAACGGATTGCAGAAACTATCAAGGCATCTCTTTATTAGCTGCAGCCAGCAAAATTATTGCAAGGATCTTAGCAAACCTAACAATATCCGAGGCTACCCTTCCTGAATCCCAAAATGGTTTTAGGACTTCTAGGGGGACAGTGGACATGATTTTCACTGCTCAACTTCAAGAAAAAGGCAGAGAGCAAAGCCAATCCCTGTATATGGTGTTTATTGACCTAAGGCCTTCGGCACTGTAAATTGTAATGCTCTGTGGACTGTCCTTCTGAAAATTGGCTGCCCAGATAAATGTGTAAACATCATTCAGCTCCTCCATGATAATATGACAGCAACAACCAGCAGATAACAATGGCTCTCAAAGTGAATCATTCACAATGGGATCAGATGTTAAACAACCCCAACTCTGTTTATTATTTTCATTGCCATGATCCTACACTTTGGCGAAGGGAAACTGCCCACTGGAGTAGAAATCATGTATCGAACAGATGGAAAGCTCTTCAATCTGAGTAGGCTGAAAGCAAAAAGTAGTTACTGTAAGTTCTGTTATAGAGCTTCAGTATACTGATGACAATGTAATGTGTGCACACTCAGAGGATGACCTCCAAAGCATCTTAAATATCTTCATAGAAGCTTATGAAAAGCTTAGCCTATCACTCAACATCCAAAAAAACCAAAGTGCTGCACCAACAAGTACAAAACAACAACTCTGCAGTGCCACAAATCCAACTCAACGGTGTCATGTTGGAAAGTGTTAATCACTTCTCCGCCCTGCATAGTTATCTTTCCACAAGGGCCAACATTGATGCCGAAATCCAGCATCACCTGAACTCAGTGAATGCAGCTTTCTCCCTATTGAAGTGCAGAGTGCTTGAGGACATTTGCAGAGAAAGCAAAATGCTTGTTTGCAAAGCTATTGTACTACCAACCTTACTGTATCCTTATGAAACTTCGACCATTTATAAGCGCCATCTCCAACACCTTGAAAAATTCCATCTACAGTGTCACTGAAAATTTTTACACATTACTTGGGAAGACAGGTGAACTAATGCCAGTGTACTGGAAGAAGCAAAGATTACCAGTGTTGAAGCAATGATTCTTCAACATTAACTTCGTTGAACTGGTCATGTTATTCGGATTCCTGATTATCATCTTCCAAAGCAACTACTCTATTCTTAAAAATGGAAAGCATAATGCTGGTTGCCAACGAAGACTCTCAAGGATATACTGACACTGACAACTGGGAAACACTGGCCTGCGAGCGCTCCAGTTGGAGAACAGCCTTTACCAAAGGTGTCATGGACTGTGAAGATGCTTGAACTCAGGACATAAGGGAGAAACATGCTAAGAGGAAAGCACATTTGGCAAACCCTCGCTGTGATCAACTCCTACCTGGAAACTTACATCCCCAATGTGGAAGAGTTTCAAGAGTTTCAAGAGTTTCAAGCAGGGAGTCTTTCCTAGCTGTACCTGGGCATTGAACTAGGAATCCTCTGCATGCATAGGTGCATTCACACTGGTTTTTTTCTGCTTCCTCCATATCCAATTCATAGGTTCATTTGGCCTAGGGTGTTTAGTTGCACCTTAGGGAGAGTGCAAAGCTAAATATTTCTCTGCTAGTTGAGTATGAGGGAACATTAACACAACGGCACACTTCTCCCCTCTCCCACAGGGCCAAAGGTACATGATATTAGCCGCTTAATGCCAGGATTTATCCTTCTTCGCTACCCTTCCTGAACACTTGCGTTGACATGTTCCTGAAGATATGTTATGGCCTTGATTCAGTTACCCTGTTCCTAGCCACCAAATCAGCTTTTCTTGGTTACACCAAATCTGCTCTTAGGGTAGGCATAAACCAACCCTGTTCCCAGAGGTCCAACAGCACTTGGTCTCACCCCCACCCGGTCATGCTGCCCTCAAGAAACAACTAGCACAGACAGCCACATGCAAGATGTGTTTTATTCTCTGCGAAGGAACCCTGACCAAAACCAGGCCCGGCCTCAGAAGGGCTTCAGACAGAAAGAAAAAGCTGGAGGTGACCAATTCTTATGTTCTTAATGCCAGCTCCTTCAGATGGGGTGAGGAAGGTTACTTCCAGGGTCTCTCTATTCCACAATGACAAAAAACAGAATGCCAGAATGGCATTTGTTATCTCAGTGCAGAGGTAACTGTATGAGGAGAAACAAACATTCTGGAGCTGACACTGTGGGGCCAGTCAGGAAGAGGCCTCTGCACTCAGTCTGAACATTAAAAACATGAATTATCTTTTCATTTCTTCAATAAACACATTCTGAGATAACTGTGAACACCTTTTCATGTGTTTAGATGTATAATTTCCTGTTTCTATAGAAACACTTGAAAGAAAACAAACACCTAAGTCTTCAAACCATCTTCCACTAACACGGGGTGTGTGTGTGTGGAATAATAATAATAATAATCACACAGTATGTAAGCCAGAACTGCAAACAAAAAAGTGGGTGACACAGCAACCCCAAAATGCAAAGAGTGAACACCCAACACACTACTTCTGCTCTCTCCTGGTAAACAATTTGCCCTTTTTGTTCTTCTGGAGACTCGGGGCCAAAAAGAGTCCAAAATGACCATACAAGCAAGGATGTTTACTCCTCCCCCCTTCTTCTTGTTCTTCATCTTGTTCTTCTTCCTCCTCCTCTTCCTCCTATGTGCGATTCAGCGTCTGGAAGATTCGGGAAATCTGTAACATGACTGGCCCTGTTTCCGGATCGTTCATCCACTGAGTGCTGTTTAAAGGGTTTTCAAGCATGTCTTCAAAGGCTGCCAAAGAAAGGAGGGTGGGGATGTTCAATTTATAAGATACAAGATAAACTACAACATTTTATGCATTTCCCCATCTCAGTTTCCAACCTGGACTCTGAGTTCAGTTAAGCAGCCAAAACAAGCATCAACTGGAGAGACTGAAAATTCCCTTACAAAAAGTAACTGGTCCAATAGGCTGAACTACTTTTGCAGTTTAATTGCTTCAGATTCCATTTTGTTGCCGTCTTTAAGTTCTTATCTGAAACGCAATACCATTTTTTGTAAGCCTCCTGAGATACTGCAGGATTTGGGGTTGCTTAACACAAAGGGATGCGGGTGGCGCTGTGTGTTAAACCACAGAGCCTAGGACTTGCCGATCAGAAGGTCAGCAGTTCGAATCCCCAAGACGGGGTGAGCTCCTGTTGCTCGGTCTCTGTTCCTGCCAACCTAGCAGTTCGAAAGCACCTCAAAGTGCAAGTAGATAAATAGGTACCGCTCCGGCAGGAAGGTAAACGGCGTTTCCATGCGCTGCTCTGGTTCGCCAGAAGCGGCTTAGTGAGCTGTACACCGGCTCCCTCAGCCAATAAACCAAGATGAGCGCCGCAACCCCCGAGTCAGCCACGACTGGACCTAATGGTCAGGGGTCCCTTTACAAAGAGTCATACTAATTCAGCCCACACAGATTTCCCATGGCACAAGAGTACTGACCGAGCAGCGTTTTAGGATTTGTGAGTCCCAACTGTACCACTGGGTTTTCTAGGATGGCTTGGAAGAGGGGGCTGGCAGGATCTATCCCCTTGTCTAAGTCTTCTGGGGTGGGCTTCCGGTCTCCCAACAGCCACTCACACTGCAGAGCAAGTCAGAAGGAAATATGTTAAGGCAGCAAATCCTTTTACAGTGGTACCTTGGGTTAAGTACTTAATTCGTTCCGGAGGTCCGTACTTAACCTGAAACTGTTCTTAACCTGAAGCACCACTTTAGCTAAAGGGGCCTCCCACTGCCGTTGCGCCGCCGCCACACAATTTCTTTTCTCATCCTGAAGCAAAGTTCTTAACCTGAGGTAATATTTCTGGGTTAGCGGAGTCTGTAACCTGAAGCATATGTAACCTGAAGCGTATGTAACCTGAGGTACCACTGTGCTTCCCTTTCCCTGTAAACACAATTCACGCATGGCTCTGCTTTTTAATGCTTAGTTTGGAAGTCTTAGTACAGTTTCCGCACAAAAACAAGGGTTACAATTCAGACACAGACAAAGTTTCTTAAGAGATTAACTGAAAGCAGCAGAAGCTCACCCAGGAAGGAGACAATTTCTCCTGCTACACGGTCCTGCTTTTCAAGCATTTTCTAGAGAATCTGGTGGCCAGATGAAGCAGAAGACCCACCCAGCCCAGCATCCTGTCCTCACAGTGGCCAACCAGATGAACTAAAGAAAAGCCCCCCAGTGCAACAGCCTCACTCCTCGCTTGCTTTTACAGAGCACCCATCTTCTAACAACATTTGTTTTCTGATGAGGGAAACAAGAGCATGGCAGACGAACACAAGCTCCAAGGAAGCCAATGGAGATTTCACACAGAAGCAGGCTACCTGCTCTAACCCCTCTCTACTACTACCACCCCAGCCCAGCAATGGTCCTTTCCAGTATAAGGCTTGGCATTTGCCACCCACTGCAACTTCCATGTGCTATCCCGCTTAACACTAGCTCCTCACATGTGGCTTCCAACTCCCAAGCCCAAAGGAGTCCTAACAGGATGAACTGAAATAAGCTGCAGCTTTATAAAATTCTCCACTAAGCAGGAATTACTGCATTTGATGGCAAGGATCAAGGATTGCGCCAATTCAATTGCACTGGGGTGGCACGGGTTTTTTAAAGAGGGAAAATTACATGCATCTCCACATTCTCAAATGCAAGGATCCATTCTTGGTGCATCTAGGAAAAAGCCATGCCATCTGCTAAACGTTCCCCATAGAAGGGACCTTGAAAGAATTCACCCACATCATGAGGCTCATCACCCAAGGTGCATGTGATGGTTTGGGAGGCAAAAGAGAATAGGCAGAGCCCCCAGGCATGATGGTACAGGTACTCACTGCTGCATTCTGCTGGTTGTTGTTCACTCGGAGGGCATCCACCACCTCTCTCTCATCAAAGCCCATCTCCATCAAGGCGATGACAGCCTGAAAGCAGAACCACAGAGCTTATGTCAGGGGCAAGGGCAAAGCCCTTCCAAAGGTCTACAACATACAAGGGCCAGGAGGTGACGGCCATACCCAAGTACGTAGCAGAAGAGGAGGAGAGAGGCCAAGTTTCTAGGAGCAAGGAGATTGTAAAACACAAGCCTGTCTGTAAAAGGGTATGCATTGATTTTGATGAGCCCCACTTGTCACCACTCTCTGAGATGCAAAAATATATCACAGGCTAGATTGGGCCCTTTTGGTCTCAGTGCTGGAAAATTTGAAGTGGGTGTTTTGACAGCAGCAGCACTAGAGATGCCTGCAACAGCCCAGGGGACAAGGTGGGAAGCTGAAGAATTTCTAAATGGTTACCATCCTACCCAAAAGCATTTTTATCATGTTGGCTTTTTTGGGGGGGGGGGGGGAACAGACGGCCACAGCTTTCAGATTAAAAAAGCAGTTACCACAAAATACCCCCATTGTATAGAATCAAATGTCCATTTTGGGAATCTGACACACTGTGGACTGAGAATTTATGGACCATTTCCAGTGGCATCAGCAGACTCTCACACCAAAATCCAAAAGAATACATGTGCACATACAGAAAGCATACCCGCGGATCAGGCCGGAACTCTCTTTTCCTGCGGATCTTCTTGAATATTTCTGTCAGCTCATCTTTTGGCTCTTCTCTCCCGACTTCTTGGTTGGGCCCCTCAAGCGCCTGGGCAGGGGGGCCTGCCACTCCTTCCACTGAGGCATTTTCCAGAGAGAACTGACCTGGCAGGGGGGCATCAACGGTGGGGTCATCCGAGTGTTCAATCAGCCACTCCATGGCCTGAGTCACAGACATGCTGGGTGAAAAAGTTGACAAGTAAGGAAACAGCACCAACAACATTGGGGCAGAAACAAACTGGGGTGGGGGTGGGGGTTTACCCTTTGCCGATTCTCAGTGGACTTTGGCTCCTGCCACTTTTGCCAGTGGCCCTGCAAACCACAGTGACTACCAGCCACACTTTTGTACTTCAGTGGAACGGACTCCCTTGCAAAGTGGTGAGCTCTCCTTCACTGGAGGTTTTTAAGCAGAGGTTGGGTGGCTTTAGCTGAGCTTCCTGCACTGAAGGGGTTGGGCTGGATGACCCACAGGGTCCCTTCCAATTCTATAGTTTTATGATTCTATGAGACAAGAGAGCCTGGGAGAGAAAGAGCATTATGCGTGTGCACCAGAAACAAGCTGGAGGAAATGAAGGACAGCTGAAACTCTGTGGAACTGCACACCTGGAACACAGAGACCTGGGTGTTGCTGGGGACCTTTAGCAAGCCATAGAGGGGCAGGAACTATGGCAAGTGCTCACAGAACTCAACGCCAACTGGCTAATTCAACCTGGAAACTTGGCTGCGCCTCCCATTCTAAGCTCCAGCATTCACCATTCACCACCAATGCCCTCAAGAGCAGCAGAAAGCTACAACTTCTGTTTATTCTGTGTATTCACAAAACTGAAGAGGCAGCAAGTGGCCAACTCTACTTGCTCCTGTCACTTGAAAACAGGCAGCCAACCACCTCTTCACACTCACTTGCACTTCTGTCTACCAGCAACAGCCCCCTGGCTCATAAAACCTATAATATGCTTGGGGAATATGTTGGAAAGGGAACAGGGAGAGAAATCACATGGTGGCTCTCCCTGGAACCTTTCTTTTTTTTAAAAAAAATAAGCATACCTATACAATAGTAATTCCAAATAGCAATGCAATCATGGGAGAAGGAGCCTCTCCAATTCAGATTCATTTACTGGTATCAAGTCATCAGACCATCACTTAATATATATATAATGCTTAATAAAGGGAACAGCTCATCCTCAGAAGTGAAGCACAAGTTCAATATAAAGGGTTATAGCTCCTGTTGTCATGTTGGTTAATTTCAATGAGTGCTGTGGCTATGGACAAGCTGGAAGGTGTGTAGAGGAGGGCAACCAAAATAATCAAGGATATGGAAACCAAGTCTTAATAGTTGATGGAATTGAGTATGTTTAGCCAGGAGAAGAGGACAATGAGAGGAGATATGATAGCTATCTTCAAATATCTCAAAGGCTGTCCCATGGAAGATGGGGCAAGCTTGCTTTCTCCTGCTTTGGAGAGTATGTTCCGAACTAATGGATTCAAGTTGAAAGGAGATTCCAACTAAACACTGGGAATAACTTTTCTGACAGTAAGAACTATTCAACAGTGAAATGGACTCCCTCAGAAGGTGGCGGACTCTCCTTCCTTGGAGGTTTTTAAGCAGAGGCTGGATGGGCATCTGCCATCAGTGCTTTAGTTGAGATTCCTGCATTGCAGGGGGTTGGACAAGATGGCCCTCAGGGTTCCTTCCAGCTCTACAATTCTATGAGTCTTCACTTACAGTCTTCTGTGGGGGGGGGGGGGGCAGGGACCCATCTCAAGGGGAGGCTCAATTGCCAGGGACACCTACTGGTTCAAGCGAAGGGCTTTGACCGCTCTGCTTTCTGGGAAGCCCATTTCTGTCAGTTGGCGCAAGGCAATCTCATCCACTCGGTCGTCCTCATCTTCATCCAGCATGGCTAGGGACAAGAATGGCAAGGTCAGTTCACACCTCAGCTCTATCAGCGCTGGGGAAAAGCAGGTCCATGTGTGCTTGGGGCATCTTTCGCTACTCGTGAAAGCAGGGGGGCACTTGCTTCCCTCCATGCTTAAACTTCCCCAGACCTTCCCAATCTCCAAAACAGTGCTTGCAGTCCATGGAAGGAGCCATGTCAGCCCCTCTGTATGACCAGTGGACCAAACACACCTCAGGATGTAAGTCCTAGGAAGAAGGTCAGAAAACACCCCATCGTACCATTTGCTTTCTTAAAGAGCTCAACTGCATCTGGGTTCAAAGCTAGCAGCTTCTGGGCAACTTCTATGAGAGAAACCAAGATCTTCCGAAGCTCCGTCTGGAACTGAAAGAGGGAAGGCAGTCAAAGCATTTTGTAGGTCACTTGTCAGGCATGCACCTTCCACCCTTGTTCCTGTGCCAGGAGCGAGGGAGGGCAAAGAGTACTGAGCAGAATGAAGGGGGTGAGGAAGGTATGGGGGGTTTCTTAAACACCTTTTTTTCACCCTAAGATTTATAGGTAGGTTACAATAAAACAACAATACAATGTTCAAATCAGAAAAACACTGTGGGGCTCAGGTGTCAAAGGCCCGGGGAAAGAGGTGCAGCTTAAGAATACACTCATATTACGCTAATAGTAGAAAAGCACCATCCATGAAATCTTGCAAATAGTCAGTCAGATCACAACATCTTATTAACCTGATTGCTTTCCAACACACACAAGTTATTAGTTCCATCAAGAAAAGGAGGATGCCAAATCACTGGCCTGATTTGCTAGTGACATTCAACCATAGTTAAAAATAAATGATGGTATATGGCACCAGACAGACTAGCAAAAATGAATAGATTGATTAGTAATAAATGTTGGAGATGCAATAAGATGAAGGGCACTCTATACCATATGTGGTGGACATGTTCAGAGATCAAAAAATTCTGGGAAACGATCCATGAAGAAATTAAAAAAATAATAAAGGTTTCATATAACAAAAGGGCAGAAACGTACTTATTAGGAATTTTGAGTAAAGATATCCCCAAAGATAAAATTAACATATTCCTATACGCAACAACAGCAGCGAGAATGTTGGTGGCCAGTTACTGGAAAGTAAATAACATCCCAACAAAAAAAAGGAATGGTTAAGTAAACTATGGAGTTAGCAAAATTGACGGATATAATAAGGCATAAATCTAAAACTATGGTACAGAAACAATGGGAATGCTTAAATGAATATTTACACAAACAGGGATCAAATACGAAAGTTTGATTGTGCTTAGACTAACCTTGTGAAGAATACAGAGAATACAAAGATTAGATGGACTCCGAAAGAATTTAAGGAAAGGAAGGGACTGAAGAACAGATGTAAAGGTGAATTAGATAACCAAGAGACGCGTGGTGAATGCGGTGGAAGTCTTTTACAATATTTTAACTAGGATTTAAATATTGTAATGTTTGAAGTATGAATTTGGAATAATTGATTATGAAAAGTATTTTTTCTCTTCATTCTTTTTCTTGTTTCTTTCTTTTATCTTTTGTCTTTCTTCCTTTCTAATCTGCATTCTGGAAAATTGTGTAGACAAATTGTTTTTATGTATGGTTATGTATTGTTTCTATTTCTTTTTTTTCTATTCTTTTTTTGTAGCGTATAGTAAAAATAAATAAATAAATAAATAAATAAATAATGGCTTAGCACAGGGGTGGAGAATACCTTTTGGTCTGAAATTCAAAAGCAGCCAACCTTCCACGCATGACACTGACAGACGGGCAGCCATAGCTAGAATCCAGAGCTGTCTGAACTGGGTACCTTTTCTGCTTCCCTGACTCCAGCAAGATGGGAGCCAGACCCAGCTTTGTGTATGCTCTGATGTGGCAATAGCAGGAGCAGTGTAGGGACCCAGCGAGGATTCATTAGTACAGAAGCATGCAACTACTTTGCAGTGAACCATCACTTATGTTTAATGATGGCTAAACAGAACCATAATTTGTAAACTGGGCTCCTAAAGGGCAGGAGGGAGCAGCTGTCCCTGGGTGCTCATAGCCAACAGAGTAAAGGTAAAGGACCCCTGGACAGTTAAGTCCAGTTGAAATCGACTATGGGGTGTGGTGCTCATCTCTTTTTTAAAAATAAAATTTTAAAGTAGTTTTTCCATAACAAACATCATATAAAATAAACATTGATACAATATCGCAATGTGGGAATTTCCCCATCCTGTGACTTCCCTCTACCCTCTCCATGGTTCCATTATTTTTGGTTATATCAAGCATGTCCAGGTCATACTTTCCATCTGTATATATCTAATTCTTATCTATCATCATAATACTGCAAATGTTTTTTGAATCCTGATGTATCAACTTGTATACAATGCTTTGACATATATGCAAAAAGAAAAAAAAATCCCATTCATTGTTAAATTTGTTATTATCCTGATTTCTGAGTCATCCTGTTAATTTTGCCATCTCTATATATTCCATCAACTTAATTTGCCAATCTTTTTTCGTGATAATTTTTTCCTCTTTCTAGCATTTGGTTATCAATATTCGTGCAGCCGTGGTTGCATACATAAATAGATTTTTATATTTTTGGGATATTTCCCTTGCTGTTATTCTTAATAAAAAGACTTCTGGCTTTTTAACAAAAGTTATTTTAAGCATTTTTTTCAATTCATTATATAAAAAAAGGTAAAGGTAAAGGTACCCCTGCCCGTATGGGCCAGTCTTGACAGACTCTGGGGTTGTGCGCCCATCTCACTTAAGAGGCCAGGGGCCAGCGCTGTCCGGAGACACTTCCGGGTCACGTGGCCAGCGTGACAAAGCTGCATCTGGCGAGCCAGAGCTGCACACGGAAACGCCGTTTACCTTCCCGCTGGTAAGCGGTCCCTATTTATCTACTTTCACCCGGAGGTGCTTTCGAACTGCTAGGTTGGCAGGCGCTGGGACCGAGCAGCGGGAGCGCACCCCGCCGCAGGGATTCGAACCACCGACCTTTCGATCGGCAAGTCCTAGGCGCTGAGGCTTTAACCCACAGCGCCACCTGCGTCCCAATTCATTATATACCCTTTCCCAAAAATTCTTCATAACTTTGCATTGCCACAACACATGATAAAATGTACCATCTACCTCTTTACATTTCCAACATTTCATTTCTTCTGATTTGTACATTTGTGATCATTTTACTGGCGTTAAATACCACCTAGACAGTGGTACCTCAGGTTAAGTACTTAATTCGTTCCGGAGCTCCATTCTTAACCTGAAACTGTTCTTAACCTGAAGCACCACTTTAGCTAATGGGGCCTCCCGCTGCTGCCGCGCTGCCAGAGCCCGATTTCTGTTCTTATCCTGAAGCAAAGTTCTTAACCTGAAGCACTATTTCTGGGTTAGCGGAGTGTGTAACCTGAAGCGTATGTAACCTGAAGCATATGTAACCCGAGATACCACTGTATATCATTTTCATATAATTTTCTTTTAACAATGTACAAGCCGTAAATTTCAAATCATTTTCCCACAATTTTTTCCAATCTGACATTTGGATATTATGTCCCAAGTATTTGACGTCTTCATCCTTAGTATCCCATTCAAGCAACAAGCTACATATTCTTGACAATACTCTATTATCACATTCATTTTTATCAATGATATTCTTCCTATCAATGACATATTTATTATTCTCCAAATCTCTAAATTCCTCTTTATCTCCTTCCATGTTTTTTAGTTATCTTTAATTATATTTATATTTTTTGCTGTTAGCCAAATTCCTAAAGAATTCACTTTTTAATGAATATTTATACCTGCCTTCTCTTCTATCTTCATTTTCTCTTGTCCTGAGACATTTTTAACTATATGTTTTGTTTTTGCTTTACTTAATTTAAAACCTGATACTAGGTTGATTTTTAAAATTTTCCTCAATACAGTGGTACCTCTGATTATGAACTTAAATTCGTTCCGGAGGTCCATTTTTAACCCGAAACCGTTCTTAACCTGAGGTACCACTTTAGCTAATGGGGCCTCCCACTGCTGCCGCCACGCGATTTCTGTTCTCATCCTGAGGTAAAGTTCTAAACCCGAGGCACTACTTCCAGGTTAGCGGTGTCTGTAACCCAAAGCGTTTGTAACCCAAGGTACCACTGTACTTCAGATAACAAAACTATCGGATCTTCCACAGTGATTACTGCGAATGATTTCAATTTATAGGCTTTGCTCCCCACCTTAATTCCTTTAATCGCATTGTCCAGATCATGTGGCAAGACTAAACCACTTCTGGTGCACGAAACACTGTGACGAGTATACCTTCCTGCCACAGCGGTACCTACTGATCTACTTGTGCTAGTATGCTTTCAAACTGCTAGGTTGGCAGGAGCTGGGACAGAGCAACAGCAGCTCACCCCATCATGCTGCCAACCTTACAATCAATAAGCCCAAGTGGCTTAGTGGTATAGACCACAGCACCACGTGCATCCCTAGCCAGCAGAGTAGTGACTACTAAAGATCGCTGAGCAGAGCTGATGGGCCCCAAACTGTAGCAGCCCAGAAGAGGAGCAGAGTACTCACATCCCTCATACTGTGGTGAGCCACGCTGCGGTCCACACTGTGGGACGGGAGGCTGGTGGTTGCCTTCAGAATTGCCTCCTTGTCAGGTGCCTTCTGTTCCTGTTTCCGCTAAAAGAGAAGTGAAATATGCTGTCTGCATAGTGCAGCAATCTCCTTCAAAGAAGCAGACATCAATGAGACAAGAACCAGCTCCTCCAGAAAGGAAATGCCCATTCCACTTATAATGAGGGTTTCATTTCTTGAGGAGCCTTTCTAGTTCCTTTAGGGAACCACCCTCCCACTCTCTGCCAATGGTGCCCACCAGGTGGGGGGACGACGCAACAGCCTCCCTTTTCCAACCACCCAATATGCACATTTTCTTGGCCAGCTAGTCATGCCTCTTGCCTTGCAGTTCTTTTCATCTCCTCCACAAAAATGTTGGAAAAAAAATATCCCCTGGCCCTTTAAAAAAAATGCCTTACAAGATGTGTGCAGTGATAACTGCTCCCTTGGGGACATACAAACACCCTGCTTATCAATTGAGGATAGGAAGGCTGCCAGCAAGCAGCTAAAAATAGAACCGAGGAGATCTTGAATGATCAGCACACACCGCCCAAAATAGGCTGCAGGGACATAGAGCTCAAAGACGGTGGGGGGGGTAGGGGGGAGAGAGCAGCTGCTTCCCACCTGCTGCCCAGATCTGCCTTTGCCGCCCAACATGCACACACTCAGCCACACAGCCCTACGTCCTATTTTTTTAAATATAATATTTATTGATAGTTTTTATCTTAATTACAATACCAAAGAAACAATATAATATCACACATCTTTTAACATAATTTTCTCAACTTCTTGGACTCCCTCACATCTCCCGCTCCTGCATTCCTGACAATAAATTTCTATCCAGCAAATTTATCCCCTTTTTTCTATTCTTATTATCTATTTTCTGATGTTGTTTCTCTAATTTAGGTAACTTTAATTCAAATCTCAAAAATTAAAATATAACCTAAAATTTCCCAAACTTTGCCTTTTCTTAAATTTAGCTTCTCTTCATATTTCACTTCACCTAGCTTAATGGTGCCAAGTTTTTTATACTCTGGCATCCTTCTTAGCATTCATACAGTTTACAATATTTTTGTAAATAAATCTTAAATTTCTTCCAGTCTTCCTCCACCGTCTCTTCTCCCAGGTCTCGGATTCTGCCAGTCATCTCGGCCAGTTCCATATAGTCTATCAGTTGCATCTGCCACACACAGCCCTACGTCCTAAACCTCACTTTTAAAAATTTTCCCAGTGCCCTGGGAGATCTGCTCTGCACTGGCTTTAGGGGCTCCCATGCTGTCTGTTTTTTCACAGAGAGACTCACAGGGTAAACACAGGCAGACTGTGCCTTAAAGGATGCAAAGAAAGAAGCAGAAATACTCCTACAAGCTGACAAGATGGACTCTCTCCTGAAATCCAAGCCAGATGAGCCACAGGTATCTTTCTACAACTTGTCAAGGCAAAGGCCAGAAGAAGCCACCCCGCAAGACCCCTGGACTCACTTTTTCCTCTGCAGAGATGTCCACCATTTTTGGAGGGGCAGGTGGAGCTCTTTTCTTGACTAGCACTAAAACATCTAGAGAGAGAAGAATTGTCTGGAGTCAGAGAACAAGCCTTCCTTGCACATTTTCTGCAAATGGGGTATGGGAAGATAAAGTATTCTGCTGTGTTATGCCCCCACCAGTAGAAGATGAGTCCACAGGGAGAAATGAAATACAGGCAGCCCCCGTTTACATGGGTGTTCTGAGGCACAGCACACATCAGTGAAATATAATTGAAACCCATTGAAAAAGCCTGCAAACACCCTGTTCCCCCTTTTAGTGATGCTTCAGTAATTTTTTCATTATGCTTCCAGGTCACTTCTGGCTTCAGCATGATGCGCGTACACACAATTGTGCACATATTTAATGTGCATAAACGGGGAGTTGCCTGCAGAGTAATGACTTTAATACTATTTCTGAGGACAGCATATGGCAGTAAATAATACAGTCACATTCCCCTCAGTGTCCCGAGTGCTTAAGAAGCTGAAAGTTGTCCTCCAGACAGCATTTCAGGTGGGCACACTTCTGCCCATTGCTTAAGACTAATTGCACAGTCTGGGTATCTGGATACTCCTTGGGGTGTTACTTATCACAACACTCCCTTACCTTGGTCTTGAATATTTTCCTCCAGGACCGTTTTTGTGTCGGTCAGCACCTTTTCTGAAGCAGCATGTATCAATTTATGGTGTGTTATACATTTTGGATCCTCCAGGCTGCCGGGTGCACACTGAGGTGGGAAAGTAAAAAGAAGCAGAAGCTGAATCAAACTACTAAACTGGGGGCGGGGATGGGGTGTGTGCGCACGCAAGTCTTTTCCACCTGGGCCAAACGCTTCCAAGGTACATCGCAGCAACAACAAAACAAAACAAAACCCAGCCCCTATGTTCTGCAAAATCACAAACGGTCAGAAAAACCCTGGGAGAGAAGGAAGTGAACGCAAGGTAGAGAAGGTTGGAACTCCGCAGCTGAACACCAGCTTCACCTGCAGAAGGCCTCGCGGAGGAGGGGGCATAGCAGCACCCCTGACTCCAAGCCCCAGAGGGCCACGGGTCGGATCTGGCAGCTTCTCGAGGCAACAACTGCGACTGCAAGCGGGGCGTAGCTGTCAACTTCTCCCTTTTCTTGCGAGGAATCCTATTCGGAATAAGGGAATTTCCCTTAAAAAAAGGAAAACATTGACAGCTATGAAGCGGGGAGGCGGGCGCTTCTACCAGCCGCCGCTTCAACGCTGGCTCTGCAAGGCCTCCCCCCTCCCGCTGATGAACCCAGCAGGATCGGGGCCGCTCCGAGCACATAAGGACCCCTGGCCAGGCCAGCATTCAGCGTTCCCCTCCGCCCCCTCCTCTGCTCCCCTCCGCTCACTCGCTTGAGGCAGCGCTCTTTGAGTCGCTCCACGGCCGCGTCCTCGGGCACCTCCTCCAGCCACTCGGTGCCGTCCAGGGCGCAGACGCGGACCCGCAGCACCTTCGCCGCGAAGATCTTGTCCTCCTGCACGAACATCGCCGCATCGCCGCCGGGAAGCCGCCCAGGGATAACGCAAGGATGCGAACGGCCGGCCGAGAAAGGAGACCGGAAGTGGGCGGGGAGAAGGGAGGGGAGGGGCAGGAAGCCCGTCGCCCGTGGGATACCGGGACCTGCAGTCCCAGCCTCTGCCGCGGAACTACCCGACGCTCTTCCATAGAGATAGGAAAGCTGTGGAGTGGATCATTGCCTGGTTGACAGGGGCAATCTCGGGGGCCGTTTCCAACCCGCCCACTCCGTAGCTCCGCCCCGAGTAGACTCCCGCGGAACTCCATGGGGAAAGAGCAAACTTTCCGGCTCTTGGCTCCTCTTTCAGGCGCAGTTTTCAAACATGAGAGAACAGCTCTCATAGTATGCAGGTGACCAAAAATAGCTTTAGCCTATGTAATGAGACAGGAATCCAATATCTCTATTCAGTTACTAACCTGAAAACTATGAAGAGATCTGGCCTGAATAGAGATATTGGATTCTTGGCTCATTACATAGGCTAAAGCTATTTTTGGTCATCTGCATTCTATCCCTTGCTTTTCCCTGTAGGACTAATTGCAGTCGTTAACAGTCATCAACAGGTTTACCATACCCATAGAGTCAATCACCCATCTCCTACTACCCTTCTGAAAAAACTCCCACCCCACCCTCCCACTATATATAACGGTCTAGTGACTTATGTTTCAGTGTATCTGAAAAAGTGTGCATGCATACAAAAGCTTATACACAGAACAAACTTAGTTGGTCTCTAACGTGCTACTGGACGATTTTTTTAATTTTACACGGAGGGGGTGCTGGTAGGGCTAAGAGGTTGAAAAGTTGATTGCAGCTTAAAGTGGGGGGAAGAGACCTACAGCCTCACAGTGTAGGCCAAGGTTTCTGTTCCCACACTGCAGGTGTGGGATGGGACAGTGAAAACAACTTACACAGCCTTGCAGTGTAGTTCAGAGAGGAAGAAGGGGGCTGTACCTAGACAAACCCCTATAGTTCCCTGAGAAAGGCTTTGCTGGTTTTTCATTACAGCTGAAAAGTCTTAGTAGTTTGTTAAGGGTTCCCACTGCCTGCAGTAGCATCCCTGCATCAAAGACATCCGAGAAAGTAGCATGGAATGGATGCTGTCTCCCCCACTTTTACTATTACAGTATATTCAGTGCTATTTTTCTAGAAAAAGAGGTGCCAGAACTCACTATGAATGCTTCCCTTGTTTTCTTATAATGGTAATGGCATCCAACTGAGAGGTGACAGAACTGAGTTCCAGTGAGTTATGGCTGAAAAAAGCCCCAATTATATTATGTATTTTATGTTTTAAAATGTAAAAGGCCCAGTGGTCTCTTGATTTTATTATTATTATTAGTAGTAGTAGTAGCAGTAGTAGTAATAAATTGTACAGGGTAGAGGTGGGAGCTGGGTGAAGTTGGTTTTGCAACCACGTCCCCTAAAGCTCAAGGTATTTTTCTGTCTTTTGGTGGGGAGAGAGAGAGAGAGAGAGAGAGAGAACACCAGCTGCTCCCCAAAACACAGAATTCCCATTTTCTGCTCCAGAGTTTTGCATGTCCCCTGCACATATCTACCCAGGTTTACTCCAGAGTAAGCTCAGTGAGGCTGACTCCCTGGCAGTTTTCGAAATTAGCCAGGCTCCAGTCGCATTTTGCATCTGTATTTTGACCACTTGCGACCAAGCGAAGATGCCTGGGTGCCAGGATGACTCTCAATATCTCATTGGATCTGGATTATTTTCACACACTAATATCCCATCCTGTAGAATTCTTTCAGTTTTATTTTATCTGCATAATTGGAATGAATTTCTGGAACCAAATTGCTTTTTCTGTGCAGCCTGAGCAGGAGCAGTCACCATTAAGAAAAAGAGCTTGGAATAGGTCAATATATACAGGAACTGTCCCTGAATGAAGTGAATTTTCTTCTTTAAGTTCTCAGAGCTTTTAAACTAGCTCTAGATTGTCATCAAAACTAGCCAGATGTTTAACTGAGAATCAATCAAAGTCAGTCCACCATTTGAAAAATAAGACTTTAGAGCCATCTTGCCCAAAAATGACAACAAAACATTCCATTTTGGTGACTACAACCTTGGTTTAAGCAGTCATTTGGGACCTAGCTGTGAGTTTCTAACACTGCTCCCTGGTGTGTCCAATGAGGGTTGACCTGAACACCCGCAGAAAGTGAGTGTGGGGAAGTTGGGTCCCACTTGTGTCATAGTCTCAGTTCTCGCCCAGAAACAGAAAACATTTCAAAGATGTTTTTTCACAATAGGTTTTGACAATTTGATTTAGAAGGCACAGCAAGGCAAAGGCAAAGCCATCCTTTGTGATGGATTAGTGATGCTCTAGAAATGACAAAGCCCCACAAGAGGGCAGAGGAGGGCTGGAAGCACCAGCCAGAAAAGATTGAATCATCTCCACCGCATAGAATCGCAGAACCTTAGAGTTGGAAGGGACCCCAAGGGTCATATAGTCCAACTCCTTGCAATGAGAGGGTCTTGGGGGTAGCAGCCGCTTAGAACATCTGCTGTGATTGATGGATTCCCATTAGCAACAATACTTAACTGGAAAGTGCAACACACACTTCTTTTATTGCATTTTACCTATTTACTTCAAATCAAAGCAATGAATTTCATTCATACTTTACTTCCCTTGCAATGCAAGGTACAGGGTGGGCACAAACAAAGAGACACACGACTCCAAGGCAGGCAGAAAATAAGAAGTCAGATGAATACACCTTGGACTCCCCTGATATCAATTTAGCCTACCAGCTCCTGACCAGGACCGCCCCTCTTCCCCAGCCAAATAAAACTCCTTTCCTAGACTGATGAAAGCAAAGGGACATCAGCAGCCATGGGAACGGCTAGACACTTCTATTTTGATTCCTGGCACTCTGCTTTGGGGATCTGAACTGAAAACTTTGTTGCCAGGTTGAGAAGCGCCAGTTCAAGGCAGCACCTGGAGCCGGACTCCTGAAGGCAACTCATCTTGGGATTCTTATGGCCTCCCCTTTCCCCACAGGAAGTTTGGGGGCAACAGGAGAGGGTAACAAGTTATGCTGTGGATGGTTTGAAAAGGGGCTCCAGTTCCACCACTTTCCTTCATTGGAAACTGTTGGCTGGGGCATGCATGTGGTGTTGCTACTTTCACCTGTGCTGCAATGTGGCTGCTAAACAGTGTTATGTGACCTCAACATTGCAACACTTCTTTCCCCATGTTTCTAGAGTGAGAAGGGGTTTTTTGTGGGGGTGAGGGTTTTTGCTGGGAATAAGCCATTCCCCCATGCAACCTGCCAGATTGGTTCATGCTCCGACGGCCTCGGCTTAGTATACCTGAAGGAGCATCTCCACCCCCATCATTCTGCTTGGACACTGAGGTCCAGCGCCAAGGGCCATCTGGCTGTTCCCTCACTGAGAGAAGCAAAGCTACAGGGAACCAGGCAGAGGGTCTTCTCGGTAGTGGCACCCACCCTGTGGAATGCCCTCCCATCAAAGAGATAAACAACTACCTGACATTTAGAAAACATATGAAGGCAGCTCTGTTTAGGGAAGTTTTTAATGTGTGACATTTTAATGTATTTTTAATCTTTGTTGGAAGCCACCCAGAGTGGCTGGGGAAACCCAGCTGGATGGGCAGGGTACAAGTAATAAATTCTTCTTCTTCTTCTTCTTCTTCTTCTTCTTCTTCTTCTTCTTCTTCTTCTTCTTCTTCTTCTTCTTCTTCTCCCCCTCCTCCTCCTCATCCTCCTCCTCCTCCCCCCTCCCAGATTCATCAGGCAAACCTCTAGCCATCCCTGCACTGAGCTTTGAATGATCTTGAGGATTGAGATAATTCATTCTTTTTTGTCATTTCCAAATATTCATAAAACTCTATTGCTGTACCGTTTATTCCTTGATGGTTTCCTTAAGGGATGGGGTGGCTAGCGTCCCTTGATTTCCAGTATTGTACAGACCCAACTCCATTACTTTGCTTAACTGTGTGCCCTAACTGGGTAGAGTTGGGTTTAGATGCTTAAGGTCTATGTATGCAAAATACCTGAAGAAAGCATTACTGTCCTAGTACAAAAGTTGTATAAACAGATGTTTTGCCTCTGGAAGGAACATAGTAGAATCACAGAATTGTAGAGCTAGAAGAGATCCTGATGGCTATTTAGTCCAGTGTTCCCCAACCTTCTTCCGACCATGGCTCCCTTCCAACCTGGTTTCCTTCCTGTGGCCCACCCCATGGGCATGGCTAAAGCGGGCAGGTGGGAGCAGCTGTCTCCCCTAAGTAACAAATCAATATAAATCTGAGGTTCTGCCCCCCCTAACCAAAGTCCTGGCTACACCCATGCCTCCTTCCATCCTACTGGTAGAAAGTTAGCTATTTAAATGTTTTGTTTGTAAATAGAACATGTTAAATTTATATTTTTTATAATTTATACAAAGTACAATTACAGTGGTACCTCGGGTTAAGTACTTAATTCATTCTGGAGGTCTGTTCTTAACCTGAAACTGTTCTTAACCTGAAGCACCACTTTCGCTAATGGGGCCTCCCGCTGCGGTACACTGCCACCATGCGATTTCTGTTCCCATCCTGAAGCAAAGTTCCTAACCCGAGGTACTATTTCTGGGTTAGCGGAGTCTGTAACCTGAAGCGTATGTAACCCGAGGTACCACTGTACATAAAATGATAGAAACAAAATGAAACATTGTTGAAGCAGAAAAACATAGAATCATCTTTCTAGTGCAACCTCCTGCAATGTAGGAAACTCTGCTAAGGCATCCATGACAGATGCCCATCCAACCTCTGCTTAGAAACCACCAAGGAAGTTGAATCCAGAACCTCCTGAGGGAGATCCATCTTCCATGTATTAAAAAAGTAAACAATACTTAATTGACCCTAGTTATTTGACAGAGGTGGAAACCTACAGATACAGTCCAAAAGGCGCACAGGGAGTTCTGTATATATGGGAGAATTTTAAAAAGAAAGTGGTCCTCGCCGACTTGGTGCAAAAAGATCTTGTCATTCAGAGAAGCCCTGGCTGCCTAGATAAAACACTATAGCCCCACACACCCTTACCTGGGAGTAAGGCCCACTGAACTCAGTGCGGCTTTCTTTTGAGTAGAAGTTATTTACTAGATGCAAGTCAGAAGCACCAGATAACCCTACTCAGCTAGGCACCGGGGTGGATTTCACCAGGTGCTTTGCAGAGCTGGGCCAACGGGCCTTGCGTCCCTTGCCAACATCCAAAGGCCCTGATCCACTAGGTGCTGGGGTGGTTTGCACCCTGCACCTTGCAGAGTCAGGCCCAGGCTACCACTGCATCCAACATTGGAGGCACCAACAAGCAGCTCCGGCTTGCCCAGCCCTATCAATTGCTGCCCCACCACTGCACTCACCTGACCTGGGGTTCTGGACAGCAGGCTCTACTGGTCAAAATGGGAGGCTCAGCAATCACCCTCTCCCTCCAGAAACAAACCAGGACTGCTCCAAGAAAACCCATGTGGCAAAAAGGAGCATTAGGACCTGATTGGCCACCCCCTTACCCACTTGTGATTGGCCAAGCAGATAGCCAGTCAATCAGGATTTTTTTTAAAAAAATGATTTCCCCCCTTTACTTCTCACTTCCCTCTGTGGCCCCCTAGCCTTGTGCTGTGCCCCACCCCCATTTACGGGATTTTCACCTGTGGCCCCCTTGGAATATCCTGGGGGCTCCCAGGGGGCCGTGTGGCCCCGAGTTGGGAAACACTGATTTAGTCCAACCCCCTGCAATGCAGGAATCTGTCTAAAGCATCCCTGACAGGTGGCCACTCAATCTCTGATTAAAATCCTCCAGTGAACTAGAGACCATCACCTTCCAAGGGAGTCTGTTCCACTGGGATAACTTGAGACACCTGAAGGTGATGGGTTTCAGCCTACATAGGGCAAAAGATCCTTGCATTGAAACGTGTTGGACTAGAGGACCCTCATGGTTCCCACCCCTGAACAAAATTCCATACCCAGTCTGCATTTGTAAGAACTCAATCCTTTAGTGTGGAAGCACCTGTACTTTGGAACTCCCTGTCTCTTAATATCAAGCAGGTGCCTTCCCGGTATTCCTTTGGTGACTGCTAAAAGCATTCCTGTTTTGATAAACCTGTCCATATGCTTAGAAATTTTAATCTGTTTTTATATTGTAACTTTTATATGTTTTAAAGTATTGTTGTATTTTTGCCCTGGATTTTAATGTTTTATCTTTTTGGTACCGTATTTTTCGCCATATAGGACGCACTTTTCCCCCTCCAAAAATGAAGGGGAAATCTGGGTGCGTCCTATGGGGCGAATGCAGGCTTTCGCTGAAGCACCGACCCCTCTGGCTCTCCAGGCTTCAGGAACACATCCGCAGCCTAGGCAGCCCTGCGGGAACTCCCGCAGGACTCCCTACGCTGCGGATAGCAGCCTGCCGCCCAGCATGAAGGGCGCCCGGAAGCAGAGCGCCCCTCATGCCGGGCAGACATCCGCAACGTGTTGGAGCCCTGCGGGAGTTCCCCGCAGGGCTCCCCACGCTGCGGATAGCAGCCTGCCGCTCAGCGTGAGTGGCGCCCTGAAGCAGAGCGCCACGTCCGCCGGGCAGACATCCGCAACGTGTTGGAGCCCTGCGAGAATTCCCGCAGGACACCCTACGCTGCTGATAGCAGCCTGCCGCCTGCCGTGAAGGGCGCCCTAAGGCAGAGTGCCCTGCCCGCCGGGCAGACATCCACAGCGTGATGGAGCCCTGCTGGAGTTCCCGCAGGGCACCCTACGCTGCGCATGGCAGCCTTCTGCCCAGCGGGCAAACATCCGCAGCGTGTTGGAGCCCTGCGGGAACTCCTACGCTGGGGGTAGCAGTCTGCCACCCGGCACGAAGGGCGCCCTGAAGCAGAGCGGCCCTCGCGCCGGGCAGACATCCGCAGCATGTTGGAGCCCTGCGGGAGTTCCCTGCAGGGCTCCCCACGCTGTGGATAGCAGCCTGCCGCCCGGGGCGAGGGACACCCTGAAGCAGAGCACCCCATCTGCCGGACAGACATCTGCAGCGTGTTGGAGCCCTGCGGGAGTTCCCCGCAGGGCTCCCCACGCTGCGGATAGCAGCCTGCCGCCTGGCGCGAGAGGCACCCTGAAGCAGAGTGCCCCGCCCGCCGGACAAACATCGGCCAGCCCCACAAGCTCAGGGGACAGCAAGGAGGCGCAGGGCCGCCATCCCGCTGTTCCTCAACCTGGTTCGATTTCCCCGACCTGCTTTTGGGAGGGAAATAAAGGGGGGGGGAATTCCTTTATTTCCCCCCAAAAAACCTAGGTGCGTCCTATGGGACGAAAAATACGGTAACTGCTTTTTGTTTTGTTTAAAGCAATCAAATGGCATAAATTTAAATAAATAGGTAAATGCTATGGGCTCAGAAAGTCAGTGTCATTATGAGCAGAAAGGGGACCTGCAACAAAAAGGGTGCAGTATATCCTCATCCCCTGAGAAGAGCTCAGCTCTTGCACAGCATCCCTGGCCCTTATGGCCTCCCCCCAGGTGGCTAGCACATTGTGTAAGGATTTCAAACAGGAATTTTGGCCCATCCTCAATGCCTCCTTTTTTCCGTTGCATGTCTTGCAGCTTACATGTGGATACTTTCCTCTTCAACCTGGTGCTCTATCTTCTTGGTCTCCAACCACCTGAGCTGGCTATTAGAGGGGAATCTATTTTGCACTGCCTCTTCTCCCTCTGTATGGAACAGAATCTCAGGAGTCCCTGCATGGATGCTCTAACTCTCAAGGTATTTTAAAAACAGCTTAATAGACTGTGCTGTTCCTGCCCAGATCCCATTTTCAGCAACCGAACCCCACAAAGGACAGGTTTTGCTTTCCCCAATGCCACGAGGAGGCACGGAGCTTTCTGAGGGGGCTTGCATTTTACTTAAGAACCTAGAAAGAGAGTGTGCATTATGGCATGTTTTATCGGGGGGGGGGGCTCTTCCCCATTTTGTCGTAGCACAAAGTCATAAAGATGAAGGCCGACAGAACCCTTCTCATCTTGGCATCTCAGGCTCGTAAATTAGTCTCGTATTTATAGCGCTACAGCAGAGAGGAAATGACTATTGAGCACCTGATTTAGCCATTCAAATTCTTTGTAGATTAATAAAAAGAATTTAATAATGAATCAAGATGGTTTATATGGCATGGGAATCACATCTACTGTACTTCCATTGCTGAAAAATGGGAAGTGGGAAGAGAAAGAGGTGATATAAGCTATGGTAAAAATGACAAAAAAAACTACCAATTCCAGTTATATACAGTGCTCTATGGGCTTGCTTGCTTTTTTTTAACCCAATAAATATAATTGAGTCTTCTGCCCATTTGAGATGATTTGGTGGGAACCTATGTAATTTTTTGGTTAACAACCACCTCATCCTCAGCAGCTTAAGAAAGCAATTAAATGCAAAATAAATTCTACTGTCAGTGCACTTAAAATCAGATCAAGGCTCATTTACTACCACCAATGAATCAGTTATTCATTTCCAGCCTGCAAACAGTCTACTCCGTTTGTCTCCTCTCCACCACTATATTTCTAAATGCTGCAGCAACCAGTTAACCTTTGCATAGCAGCAAGTAGCTTAAAATGTTCTCCATGCAGTTAGGAGTCACAAAATCAGAACTATAGTGTTGCAAGTGATTCAAAGAGCCATCTAGTCCAACCCCCTGCAATGCAGGAATCACAGCTAAATCAGCCGGACTGCTGGGGTTCCTCTAGCTGAGCATGTGTCCTTGCTACTCTGTGACTGTGGCTTCTAGTCTGAGAAGCTGGCCTGGTCTTATGATGTAAAGGTAAAGGTAAAGGTAAAGTGACCCCTGACCATTACGTAAAGTCGCAGACGACTCTGGGGTTGCAGTGCTCATCTCGCTTTATTGGCAGAGGGAGCCGGCATACAGCTTCCGGGTCATGTGGCCAGCATGACTTAGCTGCTTCTGGCGAACCAGAGCAGCACACGGAAATGCCATTTACCTTCCCACCGGAGCGGTAACTATTTATCTACTTGCACTTCATAATTTCGAACTGCTAGGTTGGCAGGAGCAGGGACAGAGCAATGGATGCTCACCCCGTTGCGGGGATTTGAACCGCCGACCTTCTGATCGGCAAGCCCTAGGCTCTGTGGTTTAACCCACAGTGCCACCCGTGTCCCGTCTTATGATGTAGGTGTCCTTAAAAACAAAGGGAGACCTGAGTGAGGTGCAATGGGTGATTCCTGCAGAAAAGACCTTTTCAGTGGTGAACCCCTCCCTGCGGTAATGGAAAGTTCTTCCCAAAGAGAAACCTGAGAACTTCCAAGAAAACAAGTGTCTCCAAGGAAGAAATATGCCTAACAATTGCTACAGTTTGATACAATTTCCTTCATAAGTCATCTGCCTATGCTTAATTTATTCATGGGCATCATTTTAATGCAACATCATACATATTCATGCCATTATTGATGGCTGTGCTAGAAAATGCTTGCACCATTTCAGAGAATTGTAAGCACAGCTCCCACTGCTACCAAGAAAGTCTTCTGGGCCTTCCCGGGGCTTTCCTAACACTACAGACAATATTAATATTAACAATATTATTAACCATTCACATGGGCAGAGATGCTTGCTAAAGCCACAGTGGCTTAGCATTGGCATGCATTTGCTGCAAGCTCAGGGATGAAATAGGATGCTTCACAAAGTTGACAGGGAGATCTGTTTTGGAGTCAGTCCCTCTAGGTCTCACATGTAGCCACAACTTGATTTGAATTCTCAACTGCTGCAAATGGGTCTTGCTGTAGCTTGTTCAACATACAGCCACCACCTGCCAAGGAGGGGGCCCAGGCAGTAGCAGCAGCGGCAGCAGCAAAGAATACATGAAATGGCACAGCACTGGTAGCATTTCCCTATTTTTAAATGGTGAAATGAATGCTGTTGGGATAGAGCACACAGCTTCTATGAAATCAGAACAACTTTCAGACATAGGGCATCCTTTCTTCCAGACATCACAGCTGAGCACCAACAATTTCTGAAGCTACTTTGCTTCCACAGGATAGGCCCTGCCTGCCACTATGAAACACAGACATCAGTCTAAAATCTCTTGTACCTTTTATGTAAAGGTGCTGGCACTTACCATGTTGTTACAGTGAGTGCGACACTTTTAACCAATGCTTTTCTTCTAGAAAAAAATGGTGCTAGTACTGCATACTCTTGAGTACCCCTATAAAAAAGCACCGTCTAATCCTACAAAGGTCTTCCATCTGAATTTACCTAAAAAATTTACATAGGAAGGTGACCAATACAGGGTCAGACCATTGATCCGTCTTGCCCACCCGCATGGACTGGCAGCAATTCTCCAGGGATTCAGGCAGGATTCCAGCCCTACCTGGAGGAGATGCTACCTGCAGACCACGCTCTACCACTAACCAAACCAGAGATCCTTCCTGCCACCCTCTGCAGGGCCTTCCTTAAGCCCGACATTCACAGGGGCAAAGGAGGGAAACTCAGCAACAGCAGGAGCATGGCTGATGCTCTGGTGACCCCATGGACGGTGCGCTGGGAAGCTGAACCACAGAGCAGCTCAGTCATCAGCAGTCGCCAGGCAGGGGCATTTTTTGCAGTGCAAAAGGCAGGCGGCCTCAATTCTTCCAGGCTGCCCAAAGGGCCGGTCATCCATTCACCCGTTTGTTTGGCTGCGTGGGGGTGAGAATGGGGCGCGGCAGGCAGAAGCCGGGCGAGCCCCAACGAATCCGCCCAGCCTACTCCGCAGGGCTGTTGTGGGGATTATCACTACGGGGAGGAGGGCACCGGGTCCACATGCAGCGCCCTGAACTCCCTCGGGACCGCCCCGCCTCCAAGCATTACCGGGATCCTCCCGCCTCACACTCTTAGGAGAGGGAGGGACGGGCGGCGGCGGCTCCACGACTTAGCTGACTCTCGTCCGCTCCGTCTTCTTGCCTTCCTTCCTTTGGGGCAGCGGCGAGGAAAGAGTCGCGCGGGCCGATGGCATCATCGCAGGGCGCCAATCCGCCGCAGCCTCCAAGGCGGAAGTGCGAGCCGGGAAGCGGTTACCTAGCAACGGAGAGGAAAAGTCCGAGGCCTGCTGGGCCTTTGGAGTACATCCGTGACATGCGTTAAACTGGTTTTCATATTGCTTTAAAGTTTAAACCAATCGTGGTTCTGCTCCCCCCCTCCCCCCAAAAAGAAAAGAATACTGTACTAGGAACTTTAATTTGTTTAAGATGCTGAGGATGGTTAGGAGGCTCTACAGCTACAATTCCCGGAGTTCCTTGCGAAAAGGGATTGATTGCTAAACCACTCTGCAATTTGCAACCCTGGGATGGGGGAATGGGGGCGATATCCTAACTCCCGAACTACAGTTCCCAGAAATCTTGGTTTGGGGGGAGCCATAGCTCTTTAAAGTGGTCTCATAACGCTTTCAGTGCATAGTGTGAATGTAGCTTTGATTTGCTTTTTCCTGCCTGGTAAGGGAAAGTTAGAAGAGTGGAGGGCAGGATGGGATCTCTGGCCCTCCAGTGGTTGTGGGAGGCTGACCAATCCCCTCGCCCCTTCCCCCTAGCCACACTAGCCAGTGCTGATGTGGGCTACAAAGACCAGCCACATTTGGAGGCTCGCTGGTGCTCCTCACCCTTGTCATAAAGCTCCCCTCCCTTTTTTTCAGGGGGCCCCTACTGAGTCCATCAACAATTCCCACACCGGGCAAATTCATTGCCCTGTTGAATGTTTAACTGTAGTAAAACAAGGCATTTTCTTTAGGATTGGGAAGTCAACCATTATTTTGTTATGCTGTTAACTGTGCAAGTGGGTTTTTATTTCAATTTCCCCCATAAAGTTTACCCCATACCTTCAGCCTGCAAGGACAGCTAACACAAAGAAATAAAAGCAATATGGGATAAAATCAGTTGCTGATAGCATGTGGCTTCCCACAATACCCAGGATATTTTGCTTCTCCTACAAATTTCCTGGGAACCACCTTAAGCCCACAAATTTCCTTTGGGCACTTCTTGCCGTTTTTTGTTTTCAAAAAGAGATTTGGGAGATGTGGTTCATTAGTACCACCTTTCAAGAGCTGCTTCCCAAACGACGACTTCTTTTTTATGACTTCCTGCATTCTACCAAATATGTCAGCAAGCTTTAAATACCTCTCCTTCTCTCCCCTAGAAACCAGTTTATGGACTCTTCCGTGAAGAAGAGGACAAGAAGTAAAGGAGAAGCCCTGCCTCTATTCCAGAACAGTTTTTACAATTAACAGAATATATGTACAGCCCAAGCTTACAGCACACAACTGATTCTGATTAAACATTAAGGAAGAACTTTCTGATGGTAAGAGCTCTTTGACAATGGAAAGGATTTCCTAGGAAGGGGGTGGACTCCCCTTCATTGGTGGTTTCTAAACAGAGGCTGAATGGCCATTTGTCAGGGATGCTTTAGCTGTGATTCCTGTATGGCAGGTGGTTGCATTAGGTCAGGCATCTCCAAACTCGGCCCCCCCCCCAGATGTTTTGGGGCTACAACTCCCATCAACCCTAGCTAACAGGACCAGTGGTCAGCGATGATGGGAACTGTAGTCCCAAAACATCTGGAGGGCTGAGTTATGGGGTGCCTGCATTAGGTGATCCTTGAGGTCCCTTCCAACTCCACAGCTATGATTCTATGAAAATGATGTGGGGAAGCATTAAATCATCACACTTGAGTGCCACCATTCTGTACACTGCTGTTGCAATTGCCACAGATGATATGGCAGGGTGGGAAGAAGTGATCCTCAGTGCTAGGAAACCAAGAGGTTGAGTTTCCCTGTGACCCAAGGCTGGGGAATATCTATGGCAGTTCTACAAATGTTGATGAACTCTTAGCTCCTCTCAGACCCTGCAGCCAGTATGGCCGGTGGCCAGGGATAAAAGTATTATGCCAGATTTTCATGAATATGATTTAAGGGACCCACACATTTTAGATTTCACAGTTCTCCAGGGCAAATCCAGCAGTAAAGGAAATAAGATAAAGATCCATGGCTACTAGGAAGAGCTGCACTAGGCAGTGTTTCTAAGGTAGGGGCACTTATTTATTTAAGAGAGTTCTCTCCACTTCAACAGCAGGGAAAGGTACATGGAAAAATGCAGGTGAGTTAATTTAATAATAATAATAATAATAATAATAATAATAATAACAACAACAACAACCAGCATTTCCCAGCCTACACATTTGGCATTAAACAGGATGAGTAACCAGCTCCATGAATCCACCAAACCAGCAGTTGTAGCTGCAGTTGTTCAGCACCAATTGGGGGACAGTTCCACAGTGCCAAAAGAAAAAAAAATGCAACCAAATATTCACACAGTTGGGTTTGTTTTTTTTTAATGCAAAAGTTGCCAATTGAGGTGGGGAGACCAAAACAGCACCCCCTTCCTCATGCTTGTTCTCAGGCCGTTTTTCCAGCTTTGCATTTGCTCTGGTGCTGCCTCCTTCTGGAAAGGCTCCTTCACTCTAGGAACTGTGTCATGAAGCAGCAAATAATTCATTCCTATTTCTTATTCCTGCAACCGACCACCATCCATCCCCTACTGACAATACTGCAAGCCAAAGACCTCATTTGGGAAATGGCATTGATAAGTAATCAGTGTGAAGTATGGGAGCATCTGGGCTTTGGCTTTCCTAAAACACTGATGCCTGCAAGAAAAGGGAAAGTCTGATTATAACGACTCATTTAGAATAAATCAGTTTGGAAATGGCTTCTATAACACAGTAGGAAGTTTTATGATTCTACATTACAATGGTTTAGGGGGCCCCTCCTATCCATAGGAAAGAAATTAAATGGCTGTGGTTTGGGAGCAATTGCTTTATATATATTTTAGGTAACTAGAGGAAAATGCAACTTTGCAGCATTTTAATGGTCAATTTGCCTAGGTAAACAGGCAGTAAACTGACAGTTACTGCAGCTATCATGCTTGATGTTGAACACTGGCCTCGGAAATGGGCTGCAAGAGAAAAGCTCAAACCAGCCATGGATCCTTTAGGTGGCACTTTTACGTGGCTATAGTCTCATGCACTAACACCTGTGATGAAAACATCCTTTCTTACTATGTTTTGATACAACAGGATACCTAAGCTCCAATTTAGGTCCTTAGTTGCTGTAAGAGCTAACTCCCCCCCCCCCCCAATACAGCTCATTTTTGCCCTGCTCAGTGACAATCCTAGCTGGCATACATCAAATTGATAAGACTGCGTATCAGTGATATCATCAGGATTGGATGCCGGGGGCAGAACTCTAGGATTCAGAATACAAGCCACACACACACACACCATTCCACCATTCCCACATGCAGCAGGGATAGCATACCATGTTTTGAAATAAGTAAAGCAACACACATTGGGCTCCAGAGACCAAAGTTCTCAAATGGCCTGCACTAATATCCAGGGGCTCTCTAAGCTTCAGAAGGGGGCCTGGTCCAGGCCTTATTTGGAAAATCCAGGAACAAAATGCAGGGCCTTTTGCAAACAAAACAGATACTCCACCTCTGAGCTTTTCCAAGCGTTGAGAACTGGCTGGCTGGCAGAGTTGTCACTCCATAACTTATTACTTGACCATTTTTAAGTGGCAATGACAGAGACTAAACTCAGGGCCTTTGAAAGGAAAAGCAGATGCTTGAGTTAGGTCTGTCAGGGCCCCTTACTTGGCCCACAAGACCATGTTCCCCTGCCAGTAGTGCCCACCTGTCCTATTCCTAACATGTGTGGGGCAAGGGAAGATGTGGCTTCCTGTCAAAAGTGGGGCTTGCTGGCATAAGCACTCAACTTTTCTTCAAGAAGCTTGATTTCAAACCAATTCCCCAGGTTGGAGATGGGACTGGCACAAGGCACAGCCACCATCTGTCTGTGCCAGGTGTCCCTTACCTGGCCTGCCCCACCTCCCACACCATACCTCCCCCTACCCTGAACCACTGTGATTGGGACCTCTCCTGCTCTCTCCAGCTCCTCTTTTCTGAGGCACATCCCATAAAAAGCTCAGATTTAGAAACATACAAGGTAAAATAATTAATAACAATTTAAAACATTTTTTTACAAATGGGGAAATAACAGAACTGAAACCAACTAAACAGTACCCCAACCTAAAGGTCTGTTCAGCTGCCTCAGCTTTCAAAGCTGCAGTCAGTCAGGGCCCAGCCCTCCTAGGCAAGGTGGAAAAGATCTGCAAGGCAGGGAGCAGGTCCCCCAAGACTCACAACCAAGATGGTGTCTGAAAGGCTCAGCAGTCTCAGCTATACCCGCACAACTCCTCTGTAGAATGAGTCCCCCTTTATCCAAGCAAAACACTCTTTCTTCCTCCACTTGCCTTGCACTTTCACCCGTCTTAAAAGCAAACAGAGCTCCAAAACAGGAATGTCATGGCCACCCCCAGAAGTGATGAGGAATAACCTTTTTTTGAAGATTCAATTGTGCCTCAATTCTTACATATGAACACAACCTATTTATCTGTCAATAAATGGCACATAACACAATTCAGAGGGCTTATACTCACAGGCACCGTATTGCAGTAAAATGTTGGGGACAGGGCCAGATTTATAGGAAAGCAGGATCACTGTATGCCCCACCCTACCTCAGCCCCTTCTTACCCCCATTGTACTCCAGTAATGGTGGATAAGGGAGCAGGGCAGCAGAAACAAGAGACAGATGGTTTTATTTACTTTATTATTTTGTAAATGTGAATTTTACAAAGCATTTTCATCATTAATGATCACATTTTTCCATGGATTTTTCATTATATGAAAAGCGCTACAACCATACTTTGAACTCATGGCAGGGGGCTTGTGAAGAAGAGACATCTTGAAGCCACTCCCCCACGTTACCCCCGCCCCCGCCCAGCCACCTGACACTGTTCTGAATCTATAGTGTTAGCCATGGCTGTAACAGTCTCAAGCTGAGGGATGGCACATAAATAACAAAGAGAATAAACAAAACTTTGCGTGGCTGAAATAACTCCAAAGCACTTCAAAATCTCCCCTATTAGCGCTGGGATTTTTAACTTTTATTTTATTTTTAACAGTCATGAGTTACAGTACTACTGGGTACTCTTGATAAAGACTCCAAGAGAAACCCTTTTGCTCTCTTAAGACTTTTCTCTCAGGCAGTTCAAAAGGATCTGCACACAATCTGAATCAAGTGCAATCCAAAGGTTCAAGTTAAACATATTTATACATTTTCTTGCTTAGCTATGACTTTATCATTTTTGAGTCTTAAAAATAGTATTGCAAGGTTGGGCTCCCTCCCCTCCACCTCAGACGTAAAAGTGCAAAAAGGACGTTTGGAAGAAACAGAAGATTGTAAGTTCTTCAGCAAGGACAACACATGGGATCCCTCTTTCCTTCCTCTCATGCCAGCTTTGGCAGAGGCACAGATTGCCTTGCTCCAAGGTGGGCACCCAGTGAATTGACCACAACCCTCCATGGGCAGCCACAGCAGCACTGTAACAGTGACACTGAAAGGGCTTTGCACCCCTGGCCCTTTAAGACTGGTTAGGGATCCCTTAATGGCCACAGGAGATATGGTCAAAATGCACAGCACATATCACAGGCTGCATCATTTGGACAGCTGTGGAAACTCTGCTGCTCAGGGAAGACAACATCACAGAGAGGGCCTCTTCTCAGGCAAACAGGATTACATGTAAAGCAGCCCATCTCCCCCGGGCACCTTTCCCCCGGAGAGCACCATGCCCAAACGGCTGTGCCCTTTTTAGGACTCCCCCCTTCTCCTGCCCTGTCAGGGGGGGGGGGGGGGGATGGCACCAATTTGCTTTTCCTCTTTGCATTTAATGCTGCAAGGAAGAAGATGCAGGAAAGAGAAGTCACCAAGAGGGTCCCAATTCCTCAGTGATGGGAAGTACCAGGAAAGGTTGCCACACCAGGTGAGAAAACAGTCACAACCTTTTATCCACCCTGGCTAATCAGCATCCTACAAAAAACAAAACAAAAAAAACCCACAACTTTCTAGCCAGGATGCTTTCCAGCACTTAATTAAAATGAGAAAGAAGAATTTCTTCAATTAAGCAAAACCCATTTCCAAACTGGATTCCCAGGACAGGTGAGAAAAAGTGGGGAACAGCCAAACATCTCTGGCAACTTGAGGGTTGAATTAGTGGCCATTTCAGTTGGAGCAAGAAGAAAATAACTGTCAGGGAAGTCTCAGAGCAGACAAAAGGACAGGACTTATGGCTTAACATGGTCTCACCTTTGCAATGAGATCAGATTTCTGGAATCTTTTTTTTCCAAGTCTTGTTTTTGGCTCCAAATTTTGGTTTAGAGTGAAAAAAAACCCTGGAATTGCACACTTCTGAGCAAGGGTTAGATAAAGAAACCTTAGAGAAGCCAGGCTAATTTACAAAGCAACTGCAATCTGAGGATGTTTCCATTGCAGAAAAGGAGGGGGTGGGAATGTTGGTTCGATTCCGATACTATGATGTGGCAACTACTAAATTCACTCGGTTTTCTCTCTCTTTAAAAAGGTGCTTGATATAACTTTTAATATATATATATATAATATACACATGTAATATTGCTAACAGTCAAGCATTAAGAATAGAGGTGCAGACATACCATAAATACTTCTGCTTCCATTTTTATTTTTTTTTAGATCTAGAGGGATGCCGTTTCCATTTCACATTATGCATCATCACAGTCAGAAAGCAACTCCCAGACACTCTCCTGACATTTCTAGCATTATTGTAAACAAAGAGGGGGAAATCGGGGCGGGGGGCATTCCTTCTGATCTGGCATTTCCCCCCCTCTCTGTCCCCTCCGCATGGAAAACAAGTGATCCAAAAAGGGCTAAGGCACTCAGGAAATCCCGATCATTCTGGGCTTCATTCTCACTTTACATTCTTTTATTTTGCGACATTCTTCCTTCCCACCAGGGAGGAAACAATCATGATCCACAGATACGTCTTGGAAATCTGCCCTTAAGCCTCCACATGCGGATCTGGTTTAGTGCAAATGCTCATCCTCATCAAGAAGACAAGGAAGGCCCCCCTCCCCAAAAACAAACCATTCACATTTTTTTCAAGTTTACCTAAAGCTCTCTCTCTTTCTCTCTTTTACTAGAAAGTAAAAACAAACAAAGAAACCCCAAATAAAAATGTACATGAAATTGTGCTCGGTATAAAAATATATCTTAACTGTGCAATGCGACACTCTCTTCGGATTCTTTTCTAAGCCATTCAAGTATTTTCTTTATGTTCTGGTCATTTCATCATGGGGCCAGGGGCGGGTAGAACAGCTCCTGGATACACTTTGTACCAACCATTATTTTGGGTAGGGCATCCAATTGGAAGAGGAAATGACCCAAGGTAAGAAAGGCAGTAATCCTTTCAGTTTGATGCCATCATATTTTATGGACCCAATCCCCCTTTACCACTGACTCGGGGAAAGATGCAGAAGGGGGGGGTCACTGCCCACAGAGCTGCCCCTACTCACTGGACCATCTAGGGCAGATCATTACTCGACTGCTCACTCTGATAACAAAGTTCTCATTCACCTGCAAATGCAGAATTAGGCCCCTGAAGGTGTGGAGTCAACTGCCAGGGCTTCATGCCAGATCCCAGATGAAGCCTTGCCTTGCCTTACTTTCCTATGGCACACAGGGCAAGGGTAGCAAGGACCTATGGGAGTACCATGCCAACTACTAGTTGCTTGAAACTGCATGAGGGGAAAGGGCTGCTCTTGTACTCAGGCAGTGCTTGCGAGTTTCCTGTAAAAGGAAACTGGTTGAGCACTGTGAGGTTAGGATGGACTATATAGGCCAATGGCCTGACTGAGCTGCAGCTACAGAGGCATCCCAGGCCAGAAAAGGCCTGGAGACACGTTGGCTCAGCCTCCTGGTGCTTCTCCTTCCCCTCCTCAAGGCCTCACCCATCCACTTCACCAGTGCTCAGCTGGTTTTAATCCTTTGTGGGGTGGCACTGGTACAGATCAGGGACCACAGTTTTTTTTATTCAGGGCCCAGAATGAAGTTTCAAATATTGGCCAAAGGCAAGGACTCCCTCCAAAGCCTCCATGGTCACATGGCAAAGGGAGGAACCCCCAGGAAGAGAGTATACCCCGCAACACCTCATGCCATTGGCTCCAGCACAGAGCCTCACCTGGAGCTCAGAAAGTACCCATTACAGAGCTTTCAGAAGCTCCCACTGTCCTGAGCTTTCTGCACCTGAAAAATCCCCCCAAACTCAGTCTGTCTCCCCTCTCCCCTCAAGAGTCTGCTCTTTGTGGTCCCTTCCCAGAAACCCACACAGGGATCCTGCCTAGAAAAGCAGAGACAAACCCTTACATCAAGGAGGGTTTGGGCTAGGAAAGGGGAGAGATTCCTAAGCAGCACACCCTTCATAGTGAAGCATCTCCTCTCACATACCAGGTGGGGGCCTTCCAGTAACTCCTGTGTTTCGATCAAGGTGACTGAATCTTGGGATAAACCATTCTAGAACGGCTAAGGGGATGGCTGCCAAGGACCCATTTTGGAGTTGGAAAAGGGGCAGATCCCAGAGCAAAAGCACCTTTCCCTTATAGAACTGTGGAGAGGAAAGGGACCCCCAAGGGTAATCTAGGCAACCCCCTGCAATGGCCATCCAACGAGAGACCAGAGAAGGGGCCTCTTTGCCCTTCCATTTATGAAATAGCCCAGTCGGGCCATGGTGGCTTCCCCCTACTCTCTCCTCTGCCACGCCTGTCCGACATATATTAGGGGGAGGTGCTGAGTGCAGCAAAAATGAGGGTGCTCTTCCCCTGACACACAACCACCCCAAAAGCAAGCTAGGCTGCCTGCCTGCTTCCCCAGCCCACATCCCACCCCAACCTGCTCTGTCTCTTGCACACATGCTGGTTCTCCTTTGGCCAAAGTTCGCTCTGCACCCAACACCTTTCAGATGTGAAAGTTGAGCTCTACCTCTCTAAGAAACACCCTACCAGACAAAGCAGCTCAAGCCATCAGAACTGAAAAACTTGTTCTGCCTATTTTACATGAGCCTTCTCAAAAAAAAAAAAAAAAAGGGAAAAAAAGAGTGGGATCAAATAGGAAAACACAGATCCTAAAAAGGAACAATAGGGTTTGGGGTAGGGTTGGACAGCCACCAAAGACATCCATTCTGGCCAAGTGTGCCACAAAACTCTCAAGTTAGTGACTCCCTTCTCACCTCTCCCTCTGATCTCTTTTCTCTTCCCTGTCTGCTCCTTCAGAAATGCCAAGAACAGCAACTGCAGCCCACACTCTCCTCTGCCACGCCTGTCCGACATATATAAGGCCCAGTAGAGCCTTACCATATTCCACCTCCATCAACACACCACTCAGTGCTAACAATAACCTCCCTTCCCGGTCCCATGAGATGCATCAGGATAGAGTGAGGCCCTCAGTATTAGTCCCCTGGGGGGCACCTCTGCCCAGCCCAAGCAGCTTTTGCCTTTCACCATCTCTGCCAGGAAAATTTCAGCATTAAACAAAATGAAGCTCAAAGATGCCCCTGTATCTAAGAGCAGGCCAAATAGTATCATGGGAGTCATTCTGGAATGTTTTGTGCAGCCACACACCCACACAAACACAATACTCCTCAGGACGAAATCCATGACACCCACAAATGGTGTCATGTGCCCAACCTGATTCAAATAATTTCAGAAGCCGAAGGGTGTTGCTGTGCCAGAAAGAGCACTGCGCTCACCTTCCAAAAAAACAAAAACAAAACAAAACAAAGAAACTCTGGGGGAAGCAATTGCCTGAGGGGGACACAAAGGAAAGTGTGGTGCCCTGGTGCCACTACCAGGCAGGGGCCACCATCAAGGGAAGAAAATGGGCAATTAAGGCTTTCCATCCAGCAAATATCCTGAGCACTGGCCACCGGTGGAGTTTCCAGGCAAAAATGTCCCTTCGTCCCAACAGTACCTGCACAGGATAAATTCCTAGTGGATTGTGCCTGAAAAAAATCCTCCCTGTCCATAAGTCAAACAAAAGGTCCAAGCAATGGAATTGTGCAGCAACCAAACCAAAACCTCACCCTACAGCAGCCAACCCCAGCAAGGCCTCCTCCTCATCCTCCATCAGCTCCTTGCCCCCTCCCCTCTCTGTACATGCCCCATCACAAGGAGGAGGAAGAGGAAGAGGAGGGCTGAGGATGGTGGTGGAGGAGGAGGAGGATGAATGGGGGAGAGGAATATCGCTTAGCTCTTTTGAAACAAAATCCTACTGCCTTCTAGACAAACCTCAGGATTTTTGATTTTAAAGGAGCCTGGGGTTTGTTTCATTTCCGTTTTCCCTAAGTAGGTTGCCTTAGGCCTAGAGTTGCTTACAGTATAACGAATGTGATATTTCCTTCATCCATCTTAAACACAAGCAGAATAAAAATCACATTTTTCTCAGGCAACAGTAGCAGTTCAGTAGGTAAATGGTTTGATCACATTTCTCTTTTTTCTGTATTAATAATGCATGCAAGCAGCTTTAGTATTAGAGATCCCTCGTTGGTCAAGCCCAGCATGATCCTGGCTCTTTCACAAAGTTCCTCCTCCTCCTCCTCCGTAGGGGCCTTCCGGTCGTCTTGCCGGAGTCTCCGGCCGGCTAGTGGACCCAGATGGGCCCTGTTCGAAAGGCGGTGTGGTGCTGTGGCTCTCCAAAGCCATTGCTTCTGGGCCAGCAGACTCCTGGATGACAGAACTGGCTCCTTCCCCCTGCTCATTCGGCTCAAACAGCTGGCTGGATCTGTTGCTCTGATCCATAGTGACCGTGTTAGTTCTCAGTGCCACAATGGTTCCAGAATCCCCCCTCCGCTCCGCGTAGATCCGCTGTTCGAACATCTGAGCAGCGGAAGGCTGGAATTCAGGGTCCAGGGAGATACTGCTGGTAGTGGAGCCCATGACGGAGCGATACATCTCCATACCCTCCGGCAACATGGATTTGATCTTCGGCAGCCACCGCTTCCGCACCCGGCGGGCATTAGTGCACATGTCGGCTGCGATGACGTTCATCTCACTCTCCTTGAAACTTGGGGCAAAATTCTGGCAATACACTGCAAAGACAAGGGGGTGTTTTAGCCACAACAGAGGCAGAGTTTTAACATTCCCCCCCCCCAGCATCAGGAACAATGGCCATAAAATTACAGATTGCATAAAGGCGCCTTTACAAGATTTGTAACATCCAGCACAGATAAGGAGACAGTGCTGGAAGGTCCCATAGAAGACTGTGAATTATTCACTATTTTAAGAAAGAAAGGTTGAATGGTTCCAGATTTGCATTCAACAGCTTGAATCACACCTCACCCGGCTGGTAGGAAATTAGCAAGCAAGCACAGAGAAGATCAGACCCAGCCTCTGCGGATGACAAACAACTTGTACTTATTGAGAGCCTCTCTGGCATTGCTCAACTCAAGGCTCCCTCTCCTCATCCCCCTCTCAGAGCCAATTCTCCCAGTCATGCAGCTGCCAGAGTCACGAACCCTAACCCTACACTGCTTTTCAGGCCTTGATTTCCCAAGTCCAGACCTTGAGAGAGCCTCCAAGTCCTTCAAGAGCTGCACAGAAGGACATAATCCTGTAGTGGTCGAAGTTTCATTTGGCAGAATTTCCCCTTCTTTTTAAAGAAGCCCAGGCAGGCTCCTCACCTTCCAAAGCAAAACTGCACACACTCTTTAGAGCATACCCTCTGCTTTGGCTCTGCATGCATCTGGTCTCATTTGTCCTTATCAGATTTATGCTGCTGCATTTTAATTTGCTAGTGGAACTATTTAATTCTTGCAAGTTGCCTTGAGGATACAGTTGAAGTGCAAATTTCTCCCTCCCAGCACCGCCCTCCCAAGTGACTTTCCGATTGGCCCCTTCTGGCTCATGACCTCTCAGCAGTCTTTTTTTAGCCAACATGGCTTGGCCTGGCTCCGCCAGTGTCCACATTCCCTGACACCCCTTCTGCCTGCTCTTTCAACCAGGGACAACATTCTAAGGAGGGTCCCCTGTTTGGGGCTTCTTTCCACACTGCTGTCATGAGACAATGAGCATTTCATGAAACAGGAGGAGCTCAACCAATTGGGGCTGCCACAAAATAGCTTAGTAGAGAGAAAATCTGCTGTGGCCACAGACTCAAAGATCTTCCCTCTCAAAGATCTTCCCACGACTCAAAGATCTTCCCTCAAACTTTGTCAGCACACACAAAAGGCAGTAAACATTTCCCCCTCTCTTCTCCCCCAACCTTATACTGTTTACAACATTACTGTCTCACATTGAATAGAACTGCCCTGTAGAAAGGACTTTATGATCTGAAAACAGAGATAATGTATGTACCTTTGTAACCCAATAAAATTATTTTTTAAAAAAACAGTTTTTCAAAAAGGCAGTAAACAGGGTTCTGACGCCAAAACGCAGGATTTTAAAGCTTTGGTGTCTTTTTAGAAGGAGCATTTGTATCCAGACCCCTTAGAATAATAGAGTAGCTCAGTTGGTAGAGCAAAAGTCTCTTAATCTATAATTGGAGATTATAGTATTGTAGAGGACCCATAGGTCTTCTAGTCCAACCTCCTGCAAGGCAGGAGTCACAACTAAAGGAAGATGTAAAATAAACCGAATAGCTCCCCATCTACCCTCAGAGGCTCCTTCTCCTCTTCCTCTCCACACTTACGTTTCACAGCATTAAGGACCCGGCTGTCCAGTGGCTTCCTGCTGGGATCACTTGTGGAAGACCGGATCCCAGTTCCGCAGCTGTTGGCCAGTGTGTTCCTGTCCCGGGAAGGAGTGGGAAGCAGAATCTCAAGAGCACATTCAAAGAAAACCCACAGCTGGGATCCAAAGCATGGGAAAGAGCCCATTTCAGGCAGCAGACTTTGAAGGAGCTTCCATGGAGGAGTGGGTGGGGGGAGAAGAGAGGGAGAAGCAGAAGCCCAAAGAGGTATACCCCCCCCCAAAAAAACTCATACAGGAGATAATACAAACCAATCAGTTGTGGCTTGTTGAGGCTCACTCTGCAAATCAGCAGAAATTAAGGAATCTTCACCATGGCCAAAGAACAAATTTTTTAAAAAGGTATTTCATAGTATTATAAATACTGAACACAATTCCAAATTACTTACACTGGATAAACCCCCCAAAGTTTCAGCTTTTCAGGGGGGAGAAAAGCACAACGGAGACATCAACCTACATGCCCATTTCTTTGACTAACCAAATCTATAGACCTACAGAGACATGCAGTGTCAAGAACTTCTGGAAGCTATTTCTTTGTAGATGGTGCAAATACTAGTTGCTAAGAAGAGGCAAGAGAATTTTCACTTGCCAGTAGACTCGTCAGCCCATTTAAAGGAATTATTAAACATACATATTTATGCTCACACCAGTTATTTGAAGAATCGTCTGCATCTCATTCTGCGATTCTAGGATAAGGGACAAAATCTGTCACCATGTGTATTTCCAAATGTATTGACATGCAGTGTCCAATTTAGACTCTGTGATGTCTTATTATACCTACGAGCATTTGTGTACACTGCACCTCCTTCAAAGAACAGCAAAATGAAAGTGGTCTGTCTGCCCTCGACCTGCGGATCCATATGCTGATGGTCCCAGATCTCCCCGCTCCCAGCGGGAGCTAAAACATTCTCTGCCCGAGGGCTGTTTTTCCCCTCTAGCCAACCTCCTGAAGGTTTCATGCCAGTGCTGAGTACAGCCACCTCAGACTCTTACATGTGCAAATGCACAGGATCTACACACACACACAAATTCCACCCAGCATGGTTGTTAATCTTAATCTGGTTTCCCTTTGTGTTGCAGTGTAGTGTCCCCAGGGTAGGGTTTAGCCATTTCTGATAATTTGTAAAGACAGACATGAAGGGCTCTAACCAGAGTAGGCCTGCTGAAATGAACAAACCTAAGCTAGTCATGTCTGTTAACTTCAGTGGGTCTACTCTGAACAGGACTAACACTGGACACAATCCCACGTCCTCATATTTATGTTTTCTGCTAGGAAACATGTGGCCTCCATTGACAGACAAATTAAAAACACTTTTAATTCCCATTAAGCAAAATGTGATGGGTAATTTCCCTCCCTTCCATCACTTAAAGCTCCTGCTCCCTCCAAACTTGGCTCCCTGGCAGCAGCTCAGAAGCTGGCTGGGTCAAGAGGAGCTAGGAGGACGGGCCCTTCCTTTGTGTCCTACCTGTCAAAGAACGTGGCCAGCAGGCGCCGCAGGAGAACTTTGTGCTTCACACCTGCACACAGGTGGCAGTTCATCAGCTGCCCCCGAGTGATGTAAACACCGGAGCCTGGGTGGAGAGAGAGAATCATAAAATTGTAGAGTTGAAAGGGACCCCAAGGGTCATCATGTCCAACTTCCAGCAATGCAGGAGAGAGCAAGTAAGAGGTCAAGAAGTCACACCCCCAGCTCTGCTCTGCAAGGTGTACAACAGGACACAAACATGCAAGCAGTTAATACTGACTCAGATCATCTTGAAGCATCAAAGACTTTTGACATACCCCAGAGAAGTGACCTGGGCAGCAGGAAAAGGAGTTGTCTGTGACCTGAGCGTGGCAACCCAAGGGAGGGTCCTCAGATCCCTCAGGATCATCACCCCCAGCAAAAGATCCAGCCTTTTCACTCTTTTACTGGAATGGCCAGCAGTAAAGGCACATTCTCTTCCTGCCAGGTGAGGGCGCCCTGGCCCTGCCCACCTCTAGCCCCTGCTCTCTCAGGGAGGCAACCTTTCTTCCCCCCACTGAAGGCCTGACAAGGGGGAAATGCTCTGGATTAGCTCTTGGGGTCTCTTATCTAAAACTCCCTTCACACCTAAATACTGAGAAGTTGCTCAGGGAAAGTGGACACCAAGGTGGCCAGTCCATTTCATAAACAAAGCTTAGAAAAATGTAAGACCACATCACAGCTTTCACAGATACAATGTAAAGTAAATGAAATAAGAATCCAAGGAAGTTAGATTTGTTCTCAGAAGTGAAAGACAAGAAAGGGGGGGGGAACACTCTACTTAAATAGATATCGCATTTACAATATTACCATAAATAACGAACTAATTTTATAAACAAAATAAATTATAGGTCAGATTAATTTTATAAGCAAAATTTTCTACATTTTGGTTCACTGCAATTTATCTTTTCTAAATTTATTTTATTTTTATTTTTTAATTAAAAAAACCACCAAATCAAGCAGAAATTAAAAGATCCCTTGTTAATGAAACAAATAATTGCAAGAGTTCTACAATTTTTAAGCCATGTTACCGCAACAAGTCCATAAGCATAAAGGAAAACCTGCCCCTGTGGTCCTTACCTGCCACGAGTTCAAGTTTTTCTCCAGGATCTCCTTCTGAGTAGAGTTTTGGGTGGCAGCGATACCCAATCTGGCTGATAAGGCTGGCAGGGAGGGCGACCAAGTCCCGCCTGATGAGGACACAAGAGCGGCTCTCCAGGGGCACCGGCTCCGGCTTCTCTTGAGGCCCTTGGGGAGAAGGAGGGAGGCATGAAAGAGCTACCCAGGATTGTAAGGGAAAACCCCGGGGTATCCCAAATAGCCGAGGCTGCAGGAACCCCGCTTTCTCTTGGGCCAAGAAGCCAAGCAGAAGCAGCTACTGCAAATGACCCCTGTTCTGCAGAGGCAGCAGTGGGAAATGTGAATAGATCCTGACAAGAGGGCTGGGGAAGTAGGCCCAATGGTTACCGCCAGGCCACACTGGTTATGTTCTACCTCCACTCTAGAAGGCAGAATTTATTGTTCATTTATAAGTAAAAATATTTATGACGCCATTTCCTAAGGGACTGATAGGGTGGTGCATGGCATGCAACGGAACACAAAACACTAGCAAAACTTTATGTAAACCGCTTTGAGGATTTTTCTGACAATCAAGCGGTATATAAAAGTTACGAAATAAACAAATAAGTAACACTGCAAAAACTTTAAGATGGCTGGCTGATCAATGTTTTAAAGAAGTGCGTAATATGTAGTATGTCTGAATGCCAGTGGCTGGGAACTGCTAGTGAGGAGAGCTGCTGCTGCTGGCAGCAGGTCTTGCCCACAAGTTCCTTCCCGCTGAGCTACCTGTTGGGGGGCTGGATTAGGTGCTCCAGGTGCTCCTGGTGGGCTGTTGTTTCCCTGGCATACGACTCACATCAAGGAATCACTGTCTCTGAGTGAACCAGATTGGCTTCACTCTCTCAGGGTTTTAAGTTTTGAGTGAGCTTTGAAGGATGGATTTCAGTTTCTCCCTGGGAAAGGAGGCCCACCTTTGGACAAGATGACCCTGGAGAGTCACCTGCTCCTCAGCACCAAAACTATCTGTACAGGCAGGGAAAGTTTTAGCCTGGTCAAATTAGAACATTGACATTTTGGACACTCCCAGCTTTTTCAAACACCTGCAAAGTGAGGTCCCCCTACCCCCGAGCTAACATACTTTGGGCACATGAGATGCTGCCAGCCAAGCACCCTGTCAGCCACCCACAAAATTTAGCTGATCAATGGACATAGAACCTAGCTGGGCTCTGGCTATAAAATCCTGCTGGCTTAGCTAGAAGTGTGTCTCTCCAGTGGGTCGGCAGGGGGCATCCAGGCTGGCCATAAAGTGTCTCTTGCCCTACAAGCTCTTTCATGACCCCAAGAGTACCACACTGACCCAAAGTGGCCTGGACTGTAGAGTCACACTGTCACCCCTTCTTTGGTTTTAGAACACAGCACCTCAACACAGCCCCAAAGCCAGCACCTCATTCCCAATCCTGCCTGAAGGCATCTTGCCTCTTTCTCCTGGGAAGGAGAGGAGACATCTGCCTGGGTTGGGCTTCCAGGCTCCTTAAGCTACAGAAAATGGACCAAGAGAAAGAGCTCAACAATCTTGCTATGCTCAATATGCAACCCTTAAAATCTGTCGGCATCAAGGAAACTGATCCATAGAGTAATGCTGCATTGCCAGTTTCATTAAATGAGGAGGAAACTCTGAACATGCAGACACACACACACACCCCAAATAAGGAAATAGACACCATCAATAAGCTTGCAGAAATTAAGAGCTTATTACTTTCCGCAAGGAACCAAAGGGACAACAGTGGCACCTTCGGCAGATTCACATGTAGAGATCCAGTCCCTCCTGCCAGAAAACATCTTATTGAAAAATGAACTACTCCTTAATAAGAAATGCCTTCCCTGTCAGCAAATTCACAGAGCCTGGAGACCTATATCTGGCAGGAGGGAAGGGAAAAAGAGACCTCACCCCAAAATGGAAATAAGCTGCATTCAGCACTGTTCCCATTCAAGTTTTCAAGTCTTAAATCAGTGCGAAGCTTCCTTATTCCAAGTGAGGACATCAGTCTGCCCAGCTCGGTATTACCAACACTTACTGGCAGTGATGGCTGTGCAGGGTTTCCAGCAGGGGATTTACTACCAGCCCTATCTGGAGATGCCAACTGGGGATCAAAACATCTGCTTGCAAATCAGACACTCCACCTACTGAACTACTTTTCTAAAATGCAGGGAAATGAACACCTGCCTGACTACAGATGCCTCTCATTTTACAGTCCCATGAGAATGAAAGTGGCAGAGGCTAAAGGGGGCTTTTACCTGCATAGCCGCCTGTGGACTTGATGTGCATCTGCCCGTACTGCTCCTCCGCCATGGTGTCATAGGCTTCATCATCGTCCTCATCTTCCTCGTTGTGGTAGGAGGTGGGACTGTCGGTGGTGGGGAGGCTGTTGGCCCCAGGGCTCGTCCGCTCCCCCTGGCAGTACTGAGCCAGCGGGATGCTGGGGAGGAGGGTGGCAAGGCTGGGCACCCCGTAGTAGGAGACGCGCGACAATTTGAGCGGGGCGCTGGCAGAGGAGCTGCCCCCGGCCGCCTCCCGCAGGCTGCACTCCAAGGACCGCTTCGCAGGCTCCAAGGTCTCATGCTTGACACGGGTGAGCAGTGGAAGGGGCATGGAAGGCGACACAGCATAGGGCAGGGAGGGCGGCTGCAGGGGGTGGCAGGGGCTCTGGGGCCCCGAGCAGGGCTCCTCCGTCATGGCCGTCTGGGAGTCGCAGTGAGGGGAGCTCACTTTGAACATCAGGTCTGTCCCCTTCTCCACGATGTGCTGGATCTGGAGGAAGCCTGCTGTGTACATCACCACCAGCTGCTCGCTGGCAGCCATGGTCAGCTTGCCGGTGTAGCAGAAGGAGAGGATCTGCTGGAAGCAGGCGGGCGGCACGGAGCCCGGCAGCTCGAAGGCGCTCTTGCTGTTGCCACTGAAGAGGTCTCGGAAGTAGAGGCTGCTGGCTGCCAAGACAGCCCGGTGAGCCTTGAAGGCCTGGCCCTTGACCAGGATGGAGACATCGCAGTAGAGACCCAGGAGGCGCTGCTCATTCAGGGAGCCCAGGACGGTGCTCCCAAAGTTGGGGATTTCTATGTGCAGCATCTGCGACATGGCTCAGCGGCTGCCTCACGCGCTCAAGGCCAGGGCTTCTGAGAGAGGGCACATCTGTAGGCGGGGCAGGGGAGTGGGTGGGAGGAGAGGAAACAGGCACGTGAAAAAGAGAAAGGAAGAGAGAGGATATCTGGCAGAAACACAAGAATCAGGAAGTACCAGGGAGAGGGATTCTGCCAGTGTTTGGAAAATCCCCCTCCTGTGAAGAGCATTCCTAACAAGGGGAGGAAGAAACTCAATATAACAGAGTTCAAAAAAACTACACCCCACCCACAGAGCCCTCAGTGTACCACCAGAGCAACACATCCAGTCCAGGGCAAGAGAAACACAGGCAAAGATGGCTACCCATTCCAGCTGGGGTGGGGGTGGGCGTTGAGAACAGCCTCCATTGACTCCACCAACCTGAATCCAGGCTGCTGCTGCTGCTGCTGCAAGATTTTTCCCTTTTTGGGGGGTGGGGGTACACACGCCACAAAAGGTATGATCCCCCAAAAAAGGTATTGGGATGGGATTTCCCAAACCTGCACTATCAGGGCAGGCAGCGCACGCTCCTGAAAAAGCTGACACAGCTGGAAACTTGGGAGAAAGGAGGGGGGAGAGAGAGATGGGTGGACGCTTCAGAAATGCAGCAACTTCTGCGCATAATTATTTCAAGTTTCCCTGCACATTGGAACTGCCGAGGAGCCAAGGAAGGGCCAGGCAGCGGTCCGTCCCCTCCGCCCCCACCATCATTCAAAGTGCTGGATGCAGGGAATGGAGAGGGGCTGGGGGCTGCCGTCTACTGCAGCAGCCCAGGATACGGACAGGCTCCCCAGTTCCTGAAACTCTTCTCAACTGTTGGACTCCTAAAGGCATTCCTCTATGACACCCCCTTTCTAAATTTTGGGGGGAGGGGAGATGTTGACCTCCATGCAAAGGAGACACCTGCCTGGGCTCTCGCCTTTGCATCAAGAATGCAGCAAAGCCCATGGATCTATTTTAGGATCCTCTGGGAACCGTCATGTCATGGCAGTGATGCCTCCTCTTTCCCCCCACCCACATGCACCAAAACACAGGCAGCATGCGGAGAAACGCCAACAAATTCTCTTAAACCAGCAAGATCTATGCCTCTCTTTAGCTGGTTGAAGCCAGGGAGGGAGAAACTCCCCATGACTTCAATGGCGCCTCCCTTCATCTCCTTGGCACACAGGAACAATTAAGACCTCTCCCCCCCCAAAAAAAAAAACGCACACACAGTCCACCCCCTCCACACAGGAGGTCCCGATTCTGAGTTGCTTCAACAGCACCTAGTTGAACTAGACTCCAAAAGATCTCTCCTCCCTGCAAACTGACTGCTCCTAAAAAAGTGACCACACAATGGGTTGCTCTGTTCTCTCTCTCTCTCTCTCTCTCTCTCACACACACACACACACACACACACACACACAAACACACACACTACCTCCAACCACCCCTGCAAAGCTGCCAGCTAGGATAGCCCCATTCTGCAGCTGCATCACATTGCCCAAGCATTCAGCACAGGGATGTGCCCCCCTCATGTGAACATACCTTAAGTGGTGTGAAATCCACAGCACCTGCTTCTGGAAGGGTCTCCTCAACCCCCCTCTTCAGCACCCAACTCTCCAGTGCAGCAGCAAAGGCTGCTTGGAAGGGGGGGGCACAATGAGGAGGTGTCCCCTCCTGCCTCAGTCCTTCCCGCCTCAGCCCCTCCTGCCTGTCCTCCTTGCTTCTGCTGTGAGGAGTTTCAGCTTCAGACTAAGTCAAACCTCCTCAGCAGGAGCAGCAGGAGCAGCGCAAAGCAGCATCTCAATGAACAGGGCCGGATATGCAGCTTAACATTCAGGCCATTCTCTGCAATGAATAGAGCCCTTTGACGAGAGACCTGAAGCAAAGGCCAGTTTCAAACTGAAGCTCCGAAGAAAAGGAGGGGAGAGAGAGAGAGAGAGAGAGAGAGAGAGAGAGAGAGAGAGAGAGAAAGGGAGGAGAAGGGGGGGGGGGAAGTATCAGTGCCAGAGGAATGCTCAGGGTGTTGGTACAAGACAGACTTTTGATGAGTCACTGCAATGCAAACAAAGATGGCAGAAATACTGTATGGGGTGCTGATGAAATGCTTAGTGGTGCCACAGCAACTGAGACAGGGCTCAGGATTTATGGCACAGTTTTGCATATGAATTAAGCTGCAAACCGCCTCCTCTCCCATCCAGCACATCCAGAGTGTCAAAGCATTTAAAGTATTCCAAACAGTCTGCAGAGCTGGCGCAGCGGAGGCTCTCCATTAACTCCTCAGGGTGAGAAGGAACAAAGGACAGGAGAAACCAGGGCAAAGGCAAAATACCCCCCACCCACCTTTTACTATCCCCTCCTTCTGCCTGATAAGGTCAATGGCCAGGGTGTCACAAAAGGAGGGGGTGTATGTACACATTGGGGAGGGGGTGTACATACACACACCCTTCACAAAACAGGCCTGCCCTGGAGCCTGCCTCAAAACCCTGAGCCTGACCTGGGGCAATACCAGTGCTGGAGCTGGCTCTGAGCCCACCTTGCAGCATGGTCCCCACCCCATGCCCCTGTGTCATTTTCACTATGTGCTCTGGAATCTGCTTGCAATCCCCCAGCAACTGCTGGAGGAAGCCTGGTCTATTACCACTGGAATCTCCTTGGGACAGAGACCTGTTTTCCTTCTACAGTGCAAGTTATTAAGACTAAGTGTTTCAGGTCACAGAGCCAGTTGCCTTCCACTTTCTACCCCCACTCCACACACCACACTCCTCCCTTTGCATCATTACTCAGACCTGAGCCCCTTCTTACAAGACACTCCCAACCAGAAAGACACATTCTCTCAAAGACGGGAAGGTTTAGGTAGAAAAGAAACTCCAGGGAGGGGAGGGGGAAGCATCCTATCATATCCCCCCCTCAAAGCCTCTCACAACACTTTTATTTTCCATTGAAACAATTGGAAATTGGGGAGGGGGGCCCTCTGGGAGTGTGCATTAAGGTTTCTCTTGGCCTCACTAGTCCAGCTGCCACTGATGTTCTCTCCCTCCCCCCCCCCAAATTTGCGGCAACCTGAACTGACCCTAGAGATCACTTAGGCTAGCAAGGGGCTAAAAGGGAACCTCCTGGGCTGGCTGGCTGAACTTGCAATGATGCATAACCTCCCAAATACACAGCTTCTAATTCCTACAATATAATCTAAATCTGCTGTTTGTTGAAGCTTTTGGGGAAGGGCTGCTTAAAAATTGGTGGGAAGTATTAGCAAACCCCATTTTTTATTTACTAACACATATAAAAGGATTTATATACTGCCCGCTCAGAAATTATAAGGATCATCTTGAGAGCCTCTAGATCAGTGGTTCTCAATTACGTAGCTAAGCACTGAGGACCCTGTTTTTCAAAAGCCAAGTTATGGACCCCCTACTTTTGAAAATGTTGTTATCTGTGGCAGTTTTTGTTACGTGAATGGTGCTGTCATACCCTCCAACATGTCCCAGCGCAAAACAAGACACGTGTCTTCCAGGCCACACTCCTGCATAAGTCACATGACCCATGAAAGGACATGGAACCTAAAAAAACACATATTTTTGGGGCACCGCAATCTCGCACGCTTTTGGACACCATGCTCTCATGCAAGCACGGGCCCCCAAAATCACACACACTCTTAAGGTGAGCCTCCCCACATAAATACCACTTTTTAAAAATGTAACCCACCTTGCCACAAAGGGTAGGTAACTAATAAAAGAAAAATCAATCAATCATGAATTTGGGACTTGCTTTTTTCAAAGGTCTGTGTTTGCTTATATTACTCAGCAACCACAGAAGCAGGAAATTACTCCTTTTTCCTTTCCTTGAAAGAGAGGGATGCTAGAGTTTCAAAAATGTCCACAAAAAAGGGCCATTTCTCTCTCCAGTTAATTCATCAACTGTTAATTCAGATTTTAGCCTTGTTGCATTACAGATGGTTGCCACACAAGCTGTCTGAATTCTAGTTATCCCTTAAAAAGAGACTTAAAGGCCTCAGAAGGGGAGAGACCTGGAGCCTGATCTGTCTTCTTATCACAAGTGGAGCAATAGGCACCAGACAGATCCAGCCTCAGTGGTCGTAGCACTAGGGAATTTCAGACCTAGAACTTAATGGCCTTGAGATGGGTGGCTCTTCAGATGGCTGCAGTTGAGAATCTCCCAGTTCATGTTGCCCTCTCCCCCAGTTGCCACCCCAAACTTCAGGATGGCTTCTGCACAAAATATAGAGTTGCATCCAACATTAGACAGGCTCAGGGCACACCAAGCAAAATTAATTTCCATTAATTTCTGAGTAAAAACTTGGTTAGATACAATGCAGAGATTTACCAACCCTAATAAAAAAAAAACCCAAAACACTCTTTGTGTATTGCAGTTTCACATTTTAAACTCACTTAAATTATAGCACTAACATGACTACAGGAATGTGGGGTTTGCTTCAGCTGCCCCGATGCTAAAACACATTTATCATTTTGCTGGAGAGAAGGGTAAAGTATTTTTAAACTAAAAAACAATTCGCAAGTAAAAAAGCAGTTCTGTAGCCATGTACATGTCTGGCCAGTTGGCTTCTAACTATATACCTCTGTCAGGCAACTCCTGCAGCCAAGCTGGTGCCAAACATATTTCTCTGCATTCCTTTGCACCACATCAGTATGGCCAGTAAGAGTCTTGTCTTCTGAGCAGCCCAGGACCTCCATACACACTGCCCAGGACTATGCCCTGATCACTTCAATGCTGCAAAACGCAGTAAAAATGCAGGAAGCAGAAGTTATGAGTTATAAGCTCAGTCTGATTGATGTAAGGTATGAGCACAATGGGTAGCTTTCGTCAGTGGGAGAGATCATCATGTCTCACTTGTCAGCTACTGCCCACCTAAAGCCAGGCAGTCCTCGGTCAATAAAGTGATGGCCTGCCACTGTCCACCTGCTTCAATGGGTGCTTGAAACTCAGAGTATCAATCAAGAAACAGACCAAACTACTATATAAAGGTAAAGGTAAAGGTACCCCTGCCCGTACGGGCCAGTCTTGACAGACTCTGGGGTTGTGCGCCCATCTCACTCAAGAGGCCAGGGGCCAGCGCTGTCCGGAGACACTTCCAGGTCACGTGGCCAGCGTGACATCGCTGCTCTGGCGAGCCAGAGCCGCACACGGAAACGCCGTTTACCTTCCCGCTGGTAAGCGGTCCCTATTTATCTATTTGCACCCGGAGGTGCTTTCGAACTGCTAGGTTGGCAGGCGCTGGGACCGAGCAGCGGGAGCGCACCCCGCCGCAGGGATTCGAACCGCAGACCTTTCGATCAGCAAGCCCTAGGCACTGAGGCTTTAACCCACAGCGCCACCTGCGTCCCTCCAAACTACTATACCAGGTAAAAAATAAAAGAAACAAATCCTCTTGCACCTAGCAAGCTGGTATGTCAAGACCATGTGTCCTCGCTCATCCACTGAACTGCTGCAAGTTAATGACTCATAGAAGACTGTGATCTGAAAAAATTCAAACACTGACATGCCATTCTACAGGAAACCAGACTCGCTTTGAATGGCAGACTCTGACAGAACAACTACACCATTTTCTGGCAAGGAGGTCATTCGGAAGACCCATGTGTTCATTGCGTAGGATTCACAGTGGGGAACTCTCTTCTGTCTGCGACAGAACCAGGTGAGGGCTCAGAACACTTGCTTTCCCTCCACCTCTCAACCACCTTCGGTCCAGTTAACATATTGAGTGTCTATGTTCCCACTATGTTCCCCTACATACAAACCAAGGACTAGTTCTATAAGCAACTAGACGAGGCTGTCAGGAGGGTCCCAGACTGTGAACACCTATTTCTGCTGGGAGGTTTCAATGCAAGAATAGGGGGTGATCATCACACATGGGACAACTGCACAGGCCTCTTTCTGGGGTCAGCAAACCTTTTCAGCAGGGGGCCAGTCCACTGTCCCTCAGAACTTGTGGGGGGCCGGACTATATTTTTTGGGGAGGGAGGGATGAACAAATTCCTATGCCCCACAAATAACCCAGAGATGCATTTTAAATAAAATAACACATTCTACTCATGTAAAAACACACTGATTCCCGGACCGCCCGCGGGCCAGATGTAGAAGATGATTGGACCAGATCCGGCCTCTGGGCTTTAGTTTTCCTACCCATCGCCTCTTTGGTACTGGCAGCAATAATGAGAGCAGACAAAAGCTGCTTGAGCTGTGCTTGTATCAAAGCCTCCACATCACAAACTTGTTCTTCTCTACCAAGGTAAAACAGCAAATTTCCTGGAAGTATCCAAGGTCAGGCCACTAGCACCAGATGGACTTGATTATCACCAGGTGAACGGCACTGAACTGTGTTTGCGTCACACAAAGTTACCACAGTGCTGACTGCGACACTGATCATTCCCTGGTGGCAAGCAAGATCCATCTCCAGCCAAAGAGGACCCATAGCACAAAGTGTGGTTTCGAATCAACAGTGGCAGAAAAATCATACTTGAACTTTGTGAATGCTTCTGTGATTCTGCCGAACAAGTGTTGAAGTAAGGTGGAAACACATCAAAGAGGCAACCTACAACACAGCTACCATATTTTTCGCTCTATAGGACGCACCAGATGATAAGACACACCTAGTTATGGGGGGAGGAAAACAAGAAGAAAAAAATTCTGAATCCCAGAAGCCAGAACAGCAAGAGGGATCTGGCTTCTGGGATAGCCTCTTGCTGTTCTGGCTTCTGGGATAGCCACTGAAGCCTCTGTACCTTCCCCCATCTCCCACAAGACCTGCGTGCTCTTTAAAGGGAGCGCGGCTCTTGGGGGCTTTTCTGGGAGGTGGGGGAAGGGACAGAGCCACGCGCTCTGTCCTTCCCCCCACTTCCCGCAAGAGCTGCACGAAGCCTCCGCAGGGCAGTGGGGAGCCTTCGTCCCACTGCCCTAAGAGGCTTCACGGGGCTTTCCGCTCTGTCTCGCTGTTCTGGCTTCTGGGACAGCCCATGAAGCCTCTGCAGGGCAGTGGGGTGCCTTCATCCCGCTGCCCTGCGGAGGCTTTGCACAGCTAAACCAGAAGCTAGAACAGCGAGAGGGAACACTGCACAACACTCCCTCTCCCTGTTCTGGCTTCTGGCTTAGCCGTGCAGCCTGCATTCGCTCCGTAAGACACACACACATTTTCCCTTACTTTTTAGGAGCGAAAAAGTGTGTCTTATAGAGCGAAAAATACGGTATATCCTCCTTTGGCAAAAGAGACCAACAGTTCCCAGACTGGTTTGAGGTTGGCATGAAGGACATGGAGCCTGTTATCACTGTAAAGCGCAAGGCTCTTCTGAACTACAAGCGCTGCAAAAAGACACCTGTTACACTGAGAAAGGCAAGGAGTGATGCCCAGCACACTGCCAGATAATGTGCCAATAACTACTGGCTAAAGCTGTGTCACAGCATTCAATTCATTGCTGACACTGGCGACACTCGCAAAATGTATAATGGCATGAAGAAAGCTTTTGGACCAACAGTCATGAAAACTGCACCACTAAAAACTTTTGCCAGGAGAGATCATCAGAGACTGCAGCAACCAGACAAAGTGATGGACAGAGCACTACCAAGAACTGTACTCATGGGAAAACATGGTCTCTGACACAGCAGTCAACAGTGTCCTGCCTGCCTGCCTGCCTTGGAAGAGTGGGATGTCGCTCCCTTCCTTGACAAGCTGAAGAATACCACCAACTCTCAAGCACGTGGTAAAGCCCCAAGACAGGATGGAATCCTAACAGAAGTGCTGAAAGCTGGCTTCAATTCCTCCCTCATGATGCACCTCCATGGCTTTATCTTGCAGTGTTAGAAACAAGGATCTATGCCACAAGACATGCATGACTCCAGCATTGTGACCCTCTACAAAAACAAAGGTGACCACCATGGCTGTAACAACTAACATGGAATCTCCCCACTGAGTACTGTGGGAAAGCCTTCACCTGTGTACTTCTCAACAGATTACAGTCACTCGCCAACATGGTTTATCTCAAGCCACAACATGGCTTTAGAGCTCAGAAGTCAACAGTCAACATGATTTTCTCAATGCATCAGCTGCAGGAGAAATGCCAGGAGCAGAGATGCCTCTTGTACATCAACTTCATAGACCTGACAAAGGCCTTTGATCTCATCAGCCAAAACAGGCTCATCACACTGCTCAACAAGATGTGGTGCCCACCAAAGCTTCACAAAATGATCATGTCTCCGCACCAAGACACAAGTGCAGTGGGTGCTTATCAGAGAGATGTTTGCAGATGAAGCAGCCTTTACAGCACACTCCAAGGAAGCTCTGCAGAGGCTATCAACCATCTTCCCAAGCCTGCAGGGAGGTCGGCCTTACCATCAATCTAACAAAGACCAACATCCTGGGTCAGGACATTGCCAGCACTCCATGCATCAGCATTGGTGACCAAACGCTTAAGGTTATAGACAATTTTGTGCTTCTGGCTCCACCATAACCAGCAACCTCTCCACTGATGCTCAGCTGGACAAGTGTATTGGCAAGGCAGCTCTGGCAATGGCTCACCTTTCCAAAAGGTTATCGGAGAATGTGATGCTAATGACCAATACCCTAGATGAAGGTCTACCAAGCTTGCATCTAGAGCATGCTGCTTTATGGAAGTGAGTGGAGGGCAACTAACAGCTGTCAGGAATGATGCTTCAAAGCCTTCCACATGTACTGCGTCAGGAAGATTTTGGGCATCACATGGCAGGACAGAGTCTCAAACAAAGATATGCTCTCCCAAACCCAAATTCCCAGCATGTTCACACTCCTGTCTCAGATATGTCTACACTGGCTTGGCCATGTCCACAGAATGGAAGATGGAAGGATCCCCAAGGACGTACTCTACAGGGAGCTGGCTACAGGGACCAGGCCTGTTAGCAGACCAACCATGTGTTACATAGATGTCTGCAAACAAGACATGATGGCTAGTGACGTCAACCATGCTGTGTGATAATCTCTTGCAAATGACCACAGTGCCTGTAGACAGGTCATGTATCCATAGCAGTGACCAGAGGAGGAATGATTGCTGGGAGGAGGGCAAAGAGAAGAAACGCCATGATACATCTCTAACAGTGATCACTAACACCTTCATCTGCCCTAGCTACAATAACACATGTCTCTCCTGCATCAATCTCTACAGCCACAGCAGACACTAACTCTCCAATGGTTTGACTTTGCCCCAAAGGTGCATTCCTCCATTGTCTCCTGAGACAGAGAGATTTTAACAAAGATAGACAGACAGACAGACGTACAGTGGAACCTATACTCACGTACGGAATCCATTCAAGAGGTCCGTTCGTGAGTTGATCCGGGTCACTGGTAGAAGCGCCATTCTGTGTGTGCACATTCAGTGGCAGCACCGTTCTGTGCACGTGCGTGAATCATGGCAAACTCGGTATTTACTTCCGGGTTTGCTATGGTCGCGAGTCAAACTGTTCGCGAGTAGGGGCGGTGGTAAGTCAAGGTTCTACTGTAGTATGAACTGAAGGATGCTGTGGTGATTGCAGCTCAGGGACTTGTAAACTTCAAGGAGCAGCAGGAGCAGCCTACCGTATTGCGTGTATGGCCTACCTTCAGTTTTCAGGTATGAGGGGAAATCCACAGAGCCCCCCAGGTGGCACTTGTGTGCAAAAAGACATTTTTTTCACCAGACGATCTTTCAGCACTTTTGAGCTGAAAGGGGGAAAGCTGCCCAAACCCTTTAAAATCCCCACACTGCTGGCTGTAAAGATGCACCACTTAGCACAATGCAAGATCCAGACCTGTGAGCCTGGATTCCAACCACCTCCTGGGGAAAATAATTGTGGCTGCACCTTAAAGGTGCATAACACTCTCTATATGGGGTCCTATGCACTGCAATCCTGCACTCTGTTAAGAAGCTCTAGTTCTATTGAAATCAATGAGGTTTGCAGGCACTGAAGGACTGCTCTCCAAAATCCTGACAAGTGGCCACTTTTCATCCACGGCAAGGAGCCACAGTTGAGTGGCATAGCAGCAGCTCTGCAGGCAGAAGACCTCGGGTTCAATCCCCCAAGGCAGACACCTCCAGTTAAAAGGAACAGAGGGAGGAGTTGCTGGGTGAGACCTTGAACAGTTACTGACAGCCAGAGTAGACAACACTGGCTCCAACAGAGGAAAAGGCTATCAAAAGCTACTAGCTATTGTGCAAAGCGTCGAATGGACAGTTTTATTGTTATTTATTAATTAAATTTGTATACAGTGGTACCTCAGGTTAAGTTCTTAATTCGTTCCGGAGGTCTGTTCTTAACCTGAAACTGTTCTTAACCTGAAGCACCACTTTAGCTAATGGGGCCTCCCGCTGCTGCCGCGCCGCCAAAGCACGACTTCTATTCTCATCCTGAAGCGAAGTTCTTAACCCGAGGTACTATTTCTGGGTTAGCGGAGTCTGTAACCTGTAGCGTATGTAACCCAAGGTACCATTGTACTGCGCTTCATCTGAAGATCACAGGGTGGTTCAGCTAGGGTGCTGTTGCACACAGGTCCTGCTTATGGGCTTCCCACTAGTCATCTGGCTCCCCTCTGTGAGAACAGAATGCCTCTGGGCAGGTCCACCTGCAGGGTTCTTATGACTCTATAGAGCACTCTATAGTCTCTCCCCCCCCCCCCGCCCATCAGCCCCAGAAAAGTTGGGGAAAGATGTTATCTAGGCAAAACATTAGAGGAAGAAGCCAGATAGCTCAGTGACAGAGCACCTCCTTTGTATGCAGAAGGTCCCAGGTTGAAGCCCTACTGGCAGCATTTCCAGGTAAGGGCTGGGACTGCCTCCTGCCTGAAACCCTGGAGAGCCACTGGTTCCTGTCAGTGAAACGACACTGTGCTACAGGGACTAACATTCCAACCTGGTATAAGGTGGCTTCCTAAGTAACTGCTACCAACAGAGCAAGTTGTCCAAACATACAACAGCTCCTTCTCAAAGAGCAGCACACTGATTACAGCTTCCACAAAGAGGAAAGCAACCCAAGGCAGTGTTGCCTTCTAACCACCTTTCCCAACTAATATGCCTCCCAAACCACAGCCATTTTCTGGAGGGTGTCAAAAACAACCCCAAAGCAATGTTACCTTTACAGAGAATGCTGACCAAGATACTGAGGCCAAGGAGGGGAGCTGTAGTTGGGGTGGGGTGGGGTGGGGTTCCCCCCACCTTCATAGTACGGAAGCATTCAGAAGAAGGGATGGGGGTGGTTCACAGTGATGATAGTGCCTGGGCAAGCCTTGGCATTTCAAGATTTCAGGTGAAGATGGGAAGTGGCATGCCGTACCAAAGGGTCCCAGTTCAAAAAGAGGAACCCCGAAGAAGGAAGAGGAGGCTGGATGCCCAAAATCTATAGGCAACCACCACAAGGACAAGAGCAGCAGATGCGGAGCAGAGCCACCGAGGCAGCATTTGCTGAGAAGCCCCCGGGCTAGCCGGCTGGCCTCAAACCTCCTCCCCAATGCACCAGGACAGCAAAGCAGAAGAGGAATATACCTCTTTGCATTCACACCCTCTCTCTCCTCTAGCAGGCGGTTTCTTGTTTCAGCTCATTGCCTAGTATGGTGGGATGGGATGTCCAGCCCTGAACTTTGGGTGGTTGTTTTTTTCTCTCCCTTCAGCAAGTTACTCTGTGAGTCAGCAGAAACAGACATGAGAGCACCAGGAATGCTGCCTAGTTCTGACGCAATGGGGATGGGTGGGTTCCCCCCTTTTTTTAAGGCAGGGGAAAGGGAAAAGGCAGAAGGCAGCTCACTCCTCCATCTGGCTGGCTAGCTGGCTGGCAGGCAGGCAAGTAGCTAGGGGACTCACTTTAGCAGGGTCTGCAGAGGCGCTTCTCTCTCCTTCCCTCCCATGACACTGGACAGGAACCTGAGCATAGTGTCGCCCATCTGGATTAGCAGCCGAAGGCTACAAGGCAGCCTTAGGCCAGATTCAGGTGGGATTCCCCCAGTCTCCCCCTCCTGACCTTCGCAGCAGCACCCCCTTCAAAATTCGGGGAGGGGGGATAATTGGATGCCCCCCCAGCCTCTGGACTCCCTCAGCAGCTGCTGGGCCTGCATGCAGCTGTCCCATGCAGTGACCCACAGAACTGCAACAAGCCACACACTCTGCCCCCCCCCCCAATCTGGCCACTGGAACTTCATGGGCAAGAAGGGGTTGAAAAGGCTGCTGTTTCAGCTGGACCTTGCTTGAGCCACAAGGTCTTCCTCAGCCCACCCTGGTGTGTTCCTGTATCCTTGGTTGCTCTTTGATCCTACTGCAGCTGCTGCTCTCAGTTTGATGCCCATGACCTCAACCTTGAAACTCTTTTCCTATGCTGGGTTTCTGTGAGTCTAGGTTTTTGCAACAAGACATTTCTAGTCCCTATTGAAATATGCAAAAAGATTAATGAATGTGGGCTTCTCATTCCCCAGAGTGTATGGGGTGTGAGGGGAGGAGTAATACCTCTGGTGGGGGGACATCATGCTCCTTTTGGGGTAGTCTGTCCACCTTGGGGTCCCCACCCTGCATTCAGCTCTCACCTGTGGCTCCTAGAAGCTGTCAACATGCAACAGCAGCCACACCCCAGGAAACAGCTTCAACTGGCTAGCTAAACCAGGTGAGAGTAGCCGATGGTTCTCAAAACCTAAGTGAGTTAGGGACGTCACCTGCATATGAAGACAGGCTCCAGCAGACTGAGAAGAGAGACTAATAGTGGGTCCAATGGTCAAGAAGGAGGTTTCTGAACATGCTGTAGAGGGAAGTGAGGGGCAGATGGAGCTCATCAACCTATGAAGGAAGCCCAACTAGGAGATGGAAAACTCAGATCCTAAACCTCTGCTGCCTTCTTTGGGAGAAGAAAAGGCTAAGGAGTAAACCCTACACAATTCCAGAGTGGAGTCCCTAAGATGCTTGGAAGATGCCTTGAGTATCTCCTGACAACTCCTGCAGCCAAGCTGATGCCAAACATATTGCTCTGCTTTTCTTTGAACCACATTAGCAAGGCTGAGAGGTGGGTCTTGCCATATGGACAGCCTGGACCTCCATATACCCTGGTTAATCCCCAGCGAAATCACTTCGGTGCTGCTACTGCAATGGTTTAACTTCATCCCTGAAGGAGCACTCTACTGTCTCTGGAGACAGATGGATGCCAACAATAAGCTCACACACACCCCGCCAAAAATAAATAAATCAGTGGTCCTTCAGGTGCTTGGAGGTGGAGGCAGCCTGATGACTCCCTTCTTTGTTTGGTTCTGAAACTTCACATCAGCATGAAAAAAGACTCGGGCCTGTATGTTGCTGTAAGAGCTGAAACACATTCCCCATTCATACCTTCCCAATCTGCTAGCTATGAAGCTGAAGAATAAGCGAAACTGTATTCAGATGCTCATCAAAGTCAGGAAAATGATATGCAAATAGTATTTATCACATGCAACTACGATGCTGAGATTGGCATATTTTCCATTTGCATTCATGAGCCATGTCTGTTCTTCACGGAGACTGTGACACTGACACACACACACACACACATCACGCCCGCAGCCATCGAAGTACTCTGCCTGCTTCTGTGACCAGCAAGGCCAGACTCTACCCAGGAACAAGCCCTGCCTTCTGGGGGCAGGGGGCACATGTGTGCTGCTGCTCCATAGGGAAGAATCTGGGATTTCCTTTCACAATGCCATCTGTGGGACAGATATCAGCAGAGGGAGGTGGGCCCGACTCAGGAAGACGGTGCAACAAAAGCTGCACAGAGATGGCCCAAGCCAGCTTGAGGCCCTGGACCACAAAACAAAGCATGAAACGGCACCCCCAAAATGGGGGAAATGTAACAATTAGCCATTTGCCACCTTGACATAGTAGCTCCAAAGAATAACCAGCCTTGGCTGAGGGGCTCCGACATAAGCACATTGGAGAATCAAACAGAAACAGGCAAAGGAGAGACTAGACTTCAAAGAGCAGGATTTGGAGGTGGTGCCCTGGAGCAACATAGTCAAAGAGCAGTGTAGGTCTCACTGCCTCCAAGGCAAGCAGTGGGTCTCGCTGCCTTGGGTCTCACTGGGGGCCACTATTCTGCATGCTGATGGGAAGGTACAAAACAGGGGTGCTACTATGGGCATTTCACTTGCACCAACAGAAAGCAAATTGGGTGCTTATCTCAACACAAATCTGGGGAAGAGCAGCCGTGTGCCCACAAGGCTGCCTCCCTTCCCATGAATCCCTCTCTCTCTCAGAGGGAGCTGGAGCAAGAACCTCCACACAGGAGCTTATCCTGGGAAGAAGAGGTTGGATGGCAGATTTCTCCATACTCCCTCCTACACAGTAGGGCAGGGTGGGGGTCTCTAGCGCATGGGTAGGTAAACTAAGGCCCGGGGGCTGGATCCAGCCCAATTGCCTTATAAATCCAGCCCACGGATGGTCCGGGAATCAGCATGTTTTTACATGAGAAGAATGTGACTTTTTATTTGTGGGGCATAGGAATTCGTTCATTTCTCCCCCAAAAAAAATATAGTCCAGCCCCTATTCAAAGAGTTCTCCACCATCTCCAGTCCTACAAAACCTCCTGGAAGGGCAGCGCTGGTGGCGCTGTGGTCTAAACCACTGAGCCTCTTGGGCTTGCCGATCAGAAGGTTGGAGGTTTGAATCCCCGCAACGGGGTGAGCTCTCGTTGCTCTGTGCCAGCTCCTGCCAACCTAGCAGTTGAAAAGCACACCAGTGCAAGTAGATAAATAGGTACTGCTACGGCGGGAAGGTAAACGACATTTCCATGTGCTCTGGTTTCTGTCCCGGTGTTCCGTTGCATCAGAAACAGTTTAGTCATGCTGGCCACATAACCCAGAAAGCTGGCTGTGGACAAATGCCGGCTCCCTCAGCCTGAAAGCATATGAACACCGCAACCCCATAGTCGCCTTTGACTGGACTTAACTGTCCAGGGGTCCTTTACTTTTACCTTTACTCTTGCCTCTGATTCTTCAACTGACTCATAATGGCTATCTGTCAGGGATGTTTTAGCTGAGATTCTTGCATTGCAAGGGGTTGGACTAGATGACCCTTGAGTCCCTTCCAGTCCTACAATCCTGTTATTCTGTGATCTCCCAAGGATTGAACCCATTTCATCTAGGTAGTTTCCAGCCCTCCCTTCCTCTTGCCACAAGGGAAGCTCTGGGGTGGACAGGGCCCCCTTGAGCCATCAGAGGCAGTGGTTAAGGCCCCCCCCCCAGCTGCACCCTTCAAAGAGGCAGAGAAAGAGTTTACAAGTTTAATATTCATAGCTTGGTTTATTTGCATATCGTGCCATAAATAGTAGACGATGAGGTGAAATACAAAGTGTTCCACTTGCATTTCTAATTGTGCTTAAAATCAGATGTAATCCTTTCTCTCTTAGAGATTTACAGTTGCTGTATTGCCATTCAGGTCTGGTATTGCAAAAACTGTCTGGGAAACAACAATAAGGTTGGAACCCACCCTGCACCCAGGAGAGGAACTGAGGTTCAGGACAGGTGGCAGGAAGGGAGAAGGGCCCCTCCCCAGAGGTTGCTCTGTTCTATGGGTTGGACTAGATGAGTTGGAGTAGATGACCCTTTGGGTCCCTTCCAACCCTACAATTCTATGCTGTCCTTGGGATCCCACCCCCCACCCCCCCCGTGCAATTTGGGTCCAGAAGGCAGCTAGCAAGCACAATATTTCAGATAAAATCACATTAAAATAATAAACTACACAGAAGGCAGCAGAAAAACCAAATGTGTGTTATTTAAAGCTGGGTCCCCACCCGCACACTCAATGTGGTACCTGTGGGCAGCCCCACAGCACCCACCCACCTCCCCTGGCCTTCCCATTTGTTATTTTACTCTTAAAATTGAGATAGTTTGACTTTCTCTCTGCCTGTGTTTTTTTTTCCCAAAGGGGTTCTAAGCATTGCTGCTACTTCCCCACTCTTTGCTAAAGGCCAAGGGAGAGAACAAGTCACAGATGACAGCCACCCCTGGGGAGGCAAAGGAAGACACAGCTGATGGTTAAGAAGGACTCAGCAGGCTGGATGAGGGAAGGGAGGGGGCAGAAGGTCCCAGGTTCAGCCCCAAACAACACCTCCAGGTGGGGCTGGGGAAGGTCCTTTTTTCTACCTCAAGTCTTAGAGAGCTGCCACTACAGCATGGGAACTCCCAACTCTCATCATGACCCTTAGCCTCTGGCCATGCCAACCAGGGCTGATGGGAGTGACCAAAAGCCTGACTCAGCCACCTCCTCCTCCTGCAACCTCTTTCAGAAATCTCCTTAAGACTTGGACGCTCATTGCAATATCTATCCCCCTGCCCCCAAAATCATTAGCCTTCTGGTTAAGCTGGTTAAGACTCTCCCTGGGAGTAATTACGGTAGTTCCCTTTCACATGTAAGGATGGTTAAGTATTGTGGGGCTGGCCGGAGGAGACCTCCCCGTGGAGTGTGGAACAGCAGCTGCTCACATTTTCGCCTGCTCACAGAGTTCTGGTTTGAAAAGGGGGACATTTTGCAGGAGACCACCACCTCTGTCCATCACCGGCCCCCACATGGCAGCGACTTCTTCTTTAGGGCATCTACCACCCCCAGCAAGTGAACTCCATCTTCCTCTTTTCCCTCTTATTTCCCTTTGGGGGATGGAGTGATTGCAGATTCATAAACATCTTCACAACAAAAATGTTAATGAAGCTGTGTGAAGATGACAAACTCAGCAAAATAAAGGCAATAGATTGACTTATACAATTATACCATTACTATTCCATCAAATGACTGGGTCCCATTTCAAGGCATGCTTCCTTAAGCAAAAGTGACTAAATATCAAGGCAGATATTTAATTCCAGAAGGCTGGAGCCACAGCACTAAAAGCCCAGTTTCCAGTGCAAACTAAACATACTCCTCAGGCGTGGCACCCTCAGCAGGGCCACAACCTAAGGAGCCCAGTGGCCAGGCAGAGGTGTAGGGGACCAGTCCTGATTAATGCCTTTTAATGTGCTCCTTTAACTGATGTGCATTGATTAAGCCCATTCATACATCCAAAGAAGGTACAGGTGGGGTAGGGTGACTGGGCAATGCCTCTCCCCAGCTGGCTTAGAGAAAAATATAACCCCCACCCCTACACACTTTCTTCCGTTAATCCTGCCAGCACCCAGAGAGAAATGAAAGCAAACTGTTCAGAATTCGCCATTTGTTGCCTTGCAGTTTTGCACCATTCAGATGTTCTTTGGCTTTGTGCCCGGACCTAATTTTAAACCCATTTACTAGAAATCCCACAAATTAAAGGAAATGTGGATAATGTTGTAAGAATCCTCTGGGCCAAATAAAAGCTAAACGTTGCCTGCCTTCCTGGTGCATCGGAGTAAGACCCTGAACCACAAAAGCCAGATTTCCCCAAAGCTCTTTTGCAACAGTGAGAGGATCTTGTTTTGTTAAAAGTTGCTCTGATTCATGACAGAATTACAAGGAAGGAGGGCAGGCGAGACAAGGCAGCAGCCACCCAGGCTGGAAGAGCCTCTAAGCCAAAGGCTGGAAGGAGCAACTAGGAAGAGGCTAAACCAGGGAAAAAAGCAGGTGGAAGAAAGCAAGAGGATGCAGCAGGGGGTGGGGAGAGAGAGGGAGAGGGGCAACACACAAACACTGGACCACCCTCCACCCCCCACAAAAGAAGCTGTAATGCCCATGTTCCATTTTCCTTCCAATGGAAGGGGAACTCAGAACTCACAGCTGGTGAGGGCCAACACTGCCCCACACCACGGCATAGAGACAAGGACAAGTCTCCAGCCTTGTGTTTGAACCTTAAGTTGTTTCCACCCTTGCACCTCCACCCCAGTGCCACATATTCTTCATAGAATCATGGAGCTGGAAAAGCCCCCAAAGGTCATCTGGTTCAACCCCCAACAGCGAAAGCATCATAACGAAAGCATCCCTGACAGGTGGCCATCCAACATCATATCAGAGCAAAACCTGAAGTTCCCCAATGAGGGAGCTCTGGAGGAGGTTGCTTTGGACAAGGCAAGGTGGGAAAGGGACAGCCCAAACTCAAGACCTGGGGCTATGGCACCGAGGACAGTACCTGCTGCCCTTCCCCCAGAAGTGGGTGGTTAGGGGTATACCTCCCTATGGAAGCTTGATTGGCAGTTATCAACCCAGACACAGAAAGGCCTTTCTAAAAAGTAGGGGGAGCTCTTCTCTACTCCCACAACCATGATGTGCTGCTGCTCCTGCTGCACACCAGACACCTCAACGGACAATCTTCTTGTGTCCACACAGCCCAAGGATTCCACATCCACGCTGCCTTCCTGAACCCTTTGAAATCTTGCAGGAGAAGGAAGTGCAAGACCCCACTCCCACCCCCATTAGAAGATCACCCCACGACAAAGCACTCATTAGGGGCTGATTCACTCCTCAAGTATGTCAACAAATTCAGAGGTTTTCCTGAACAAGCAGCCTTGGGGAGCAGCCCTTTGTGTGACCCTGCCCACCTTGCCTTATAGGGGGTCCCATAGGTGGACTGGAAGAATGGAGAGGAAACTGAGGCAGCCTTGGCTCTTCTGTAAACTGTAAGCAAAGCAATGTAGCTGCAGCCCAGCAAGCAAACTAACTTGTGGCTTCACTCCAGGTCCACAAGCAGACATTGGGCAAAAACCTTCTAAAAGCTTGTTACACACAAAGGTTTCTACAGTGCAGATATTTTCCTAACCTCCCTGGTGTAAAATACCACCATCCTTGGATCTGGGCACTCATTCATTTTGCAGCACACCTCTACCTACGACTTGCGATCAACTATCGTCCTGACGTTATACTGTATTTCATGTATGCTTCCTTTTTTTAAAAAAAGAAAGAAAATAATTATGCAGAAGCTGGAAGTGCTTCCAAGGTTTGCAAATAAGCCCAGCATTTTGGGAAGCTTCCCTGGATCAATATGCTTTTCTCTGCTTGCCTGTGAAAATATTTAAATGCTCAGCCTATGAAGCCAAGTCCTTTTCCTATACTTTGCCTTCCTTCTGAGGCAGAAGAGGAGGGGCTGCATAAACCACCAGGTGACCTGAACCTGGAAAGTGACCTGACTCAGGGACTGATTCAGCTGCTGTTTTGTCCATCTGCTGAGGGATAGGGAACAGCTTTCCCAGCCATTCTCCCCTTACTCAACCACTGCCCTCCACCAGTGCCTATGGGGGGGGGGGACTCCTGTGTGTGGAGCAGCTGGGGATGAAGACCCAGAGAAGAGGACAGAACAAAACTGAGAGGGCCCATTAGTCCTTTGCAGCACTCCAGGAACCAGTAAAATGCACAAGTGTCAAAGCAAGGGCAAAAGGACCCAGGGACATTCATCAGCAAACATCCCCTTCTTTAGCTCAGTTTCCTGGACAAAGAGGATTAGGCAAGCTCTTGGAGCAGTGGTGTCCAAATTTTTTTCAAAGAGAGCCAGATTTGATGAAGTGAAGGGCTGTGGGGGCTGTGTTGAGCTTTTTTTTAGGATTGAGGTTGTTAAGGTTTTTTTAGGATTTTACCCCAGAGAATAAACTGCCACAGGGGCCAGATTAAATCAACCGGCAGGCCAGATTAGGCCCCCTAAACGGACTTTGGACATGCCTGAGGATCAGTATACCAGTAACCACTACCCCGCCCCCAGCAACTGGTATTCAGAGGCATCCTGCCATGATGATCCAGTTGCTGGAAATTGCAAGTATAGAGAGTCGCTACTGTGGAGCTCAGGTCCTGTTCATGAACTGGAATTTCTTCCTACCTTTCCATTTGCAGCTACCAGATTAGGATGGATTGCTGGGCAATGGGGAGGAGGCATCTAGGTCATCAGGGAAAGTAGCAAAACAATGCTTTACACAGGTCCACGGTTGCAGCAATGGAGTAAATGCACTGACCCCACAGAGCCCTTCCCAGCTGAAAGAATGAGAATCACAGCAAGAGAGAATTTCAGCCAGGTCTCTTCAGTGAGAGAGCTCTGAAAAATGCACGTTCTGCACAGCTGAAGTTACAACCTTCAAAATTGGGAAATACAGGAAATTTTGCAGTTAAGCTCAAATAAGACTGTGCTCTCCCTTGCTGTTTTCTCTCCTCCTCCTCTTTTTATTTTATTTTTAACCACAAAATTCTTCTTAAGAAACAAACAGTTGTTGAAACAGCTTTCAAGCTCACTCACCACATTAGTTAAATAGCAAGCATGACATTGCTCAGCATCATGTCCCTCTTGGCATGGGTGATTCCTTACAGAGAACACCATCCAAAGAGGGCCAGGAGATGCCTAAGAACCAGAGTCCCTTGCGCCAAGTGGCATCCTTGGGCAGCAGTTGAGTTCCCTGCCCCTATGCATCCCCAAACCTCCCTGCATGTCCCTCAGAATGACTGAGCAGCGGAACAGCAAACTGGCCAAAAGGGCAAGTTGAACCACTCTTGCTGGCTCCTCCAAAGCCTCTAACTTGATGATTTATGGCCCCCATTAATGTTCTAGCTTCTTAATTGGGTTTCTGAGAACCATTATATTCTCTCCAGAATCAGACATAACGGAAAAACCCTTAACAAAACATTTTGCCATCAGCTGCATTACATAAATGGCTGCTACACCAAAAAACAAGATAATATTAAATTAAAACTAAAACAGCACCAATCCACCCCTCCCACTACAATGGACCCTAGGGCCTCTGCTATCATGCAACTAAGGTGGGACACACCTGCCTCTTTCACAACTAAGGAAAAATGCAAGACTGCTCACCTATGACCAGTAATATTCAAGGGGTCATCTGCATAACCCCCATCTGAAAAGCTACATTCAAACACCCAGGGTTTTCATAGGGGAAACTGGTGGCCTGTAATATTTGATTACTTTCATGTCAGCATAGATGCCTAATGGCTCAGAAGTTACTGCATCCATAAAATATACAGTCTCATTTTTTTCTTGCTCCAAAAACCTGATAGGATTAATATAGTTAGCATGAGATCTTAGTCATAAAGTCAGATGTAAGTGGTGGTAAAATTAGCTGCCAAAATGGTCTTCTTATGGAAATCATTTCTTCTGTGCATTGTGCCCCCCTCCTTTTACATTTTAGAAAGGGGGAAGAATAAAGGGAATGGGCTGGAAATTAGAATAGTTGGTTTCTACATTTGAGGCTTTTCTACAAATGGGTTTGTTTCATCTTTTTCCGACAAGAAGGGGAAAGGCAGTAAGTGCTTTTAAGCTCTGCTATATATTGAATAGCCTGGGGGTACAACTGGGTTTTTTTTATAGCAATTAGGATTTGTGTAGATTTATTTGCTCCAAAGAATAGAGGGTGCAGCTGGGGGGGGGGGTTTAGCAACAGCCTGCCCCCATCTTCAGGTGGCATGTCCACACTACAACCTGAGGTGACTCTCTGCAGCATCCATCCCAGTGGAACCCCCTGACCCCAAAGCAAACAGAGGTGGAAACTGTGACCAAAGCACCAAGATAAAAAGGAGGAGGAGGTAAAGAGAGGACACTGGTACTTAGCACTAGCAGTGACAGGACCCAGAGCCTCATGCCCTTTAGAACAATCTGTTCCACAGCAAGATGTCAGACATTGGGCTAGATGGTCTTTTGTTTGGTCCAGCTGCAAGGCTCTTCTTCCTTTAGGAGCATTGAAAGTTGCCTTCTTCCAAGTCAGATTTATTGGTCCATCTAGCTCAGTACTGTCAACACTGAATGGCAGGAACAACTTTCCAGGTTTTCAGGAAGAGATATTGGGCGTTGAACCTAGGACTTTTGCATGCCAATTCACAATTTGATTTATTAAATTCACAGTTTGATTTATTTATTTTGAAGGGGAGACAGCAGAGCAAACGAGGGGGGGTACCCCACACATGCATCCTGCAGCTAGGCAGAAGTCGGACACTTATTTTATGCAAGAATAGCCTGAACCAAGCATCATTATAATTCATTTTCAGAACACCTTTTATTATATTCACTCACAAATTAAACCAAGTCGGAATAATCATGGCTCTGCTTTGAATTTACATAACCAATTGAGATTCTTGGCTGTTACTCTCATGCTGAGAGAGGAAGAAAAAAATATTTAAATTGTATCACTGTAGATGTGAAAAGGATTAACTCTTCCCTAGTTTGGGGATCAAAGATGCATTTATTGCAAGGGCAGTAAACTAACTCTGCCAATTCTGCAGAGCTGCCTCCCCCATGGAGTCACAGACCGAGTTGGAAGGGATCAGAAAGGCCATCTATTTCAACCCCTTGCAATGTGAGGTATCTGGAAAGAGGCAAGAATGAATTGGGCCACTGAGGGAGAGGCAGATTTCAGCCCCTTCAGGAAGCCCCACAGCCCAAGTAGAGAATTATACCTGGAGGGAGCAGACAGGGGGGTCAGAGAGACAAGTGACTACAGCCCTGGGAGCAGGAGGGAGAAGCAAAAGGCTTGTCAAGAACCCTGACAAAGCCTGAACAATCAGTTGTCATTTCTCCAGAGTGCCAGGAAAAGCCTGGAAAGTTTAGTCAAAACATTCTCCATAGTAATTTGCACTATAAAAGAAAACATTTATGTAAGGAGAAAACTGAGCGGAGAAAAATATCCCTTCTTGCAACTGTGTTTGAATTAAAACCTCTTGCTCCTCTAATTCATGGTGCCACACAAACATCTTATAAGGAAGAGGATGTCTTCAGAGCCATTTGTTTAGCAGATTCCATTCTATGGGCACAGGGGGGGGAAGGGGAGGGAGAAGGGGGAGCACTAATTAATGCAATAATAAAAACAAGTAGTGTGGGAGGAATAAGGTGATTGAGTTGGTGATGGCCCAGGCTTTCATTCAAGCTCAGAAATATCAGGGGAAGTCATGGGGAGAAATCTGCCATTTATGACAGTTTTCCATCTCTCACAAAACAGAGTCCTATTTTGGACACCACTCCTAGGAGGCCCCTTGAGCCCCTTACATCTGACACACATACTCCACTGCCCCTGTTTTGTCTGAAATGGCCCTCAGCCAGCCTTGGCATTGTCTGAACTGTGCTATTGTAGGTTCTGGGAAAACAAAGCTTGAAGCAAAAGAAGCGTCAGCTTCGGCCTTGGGCCTCCTACACTGCGGATGCTGTTATGCTGACTGGATGCATGTGCCACTGTTTTAAACTGAGGGCATATATATGTATACACACACACATAAGCAACGAAAGTTTAGACTGTTTTTGTATATGCAACTTTTCAACTGTTTCCTAAAAGCTTTTGCTATCCTGCACATCTCTTCAGGGTGCTTTTCCACCTGGCCTGGGAGGTGGGGTCCCAACTGACTCCAGCTGCTAAAGCTGGGCTGTGGGGTTGTTTTCAGGGAGTTTGTGGCAGGGTGTGTGCGCTGCTGTTGGGGTGTGTTTTTTTTGTCCTTGTTATACATCTTGTGATTTATATGAGAATTGTTCCATTTTTGTTGTATATTTTTAATGTTTCATTAAAATATTATTACAGCTCACATGGAATGCCAAACTCAGAAAAGACAATTTCCTGAAGGGTCATTGTGCCATTCTGTTGCAGAAAACAGCAAAAAGTCTTGTTGCATCATAAGGACCACCAGTTTCTTATGATGTGAGATCTGCTGGCATCTCGGACAAAAGAGGCTGGCTGATTCCATCAGAGATTTTTTAGTCCCCTGTGTCTAGTGGTCCCTCCCCCAAATTATGTATGGGACTTTGTGAGATAGTACAGTGGGCTCCCTCGGCCAAGAAAGCGAGATGAGCGCCGCAACCCCAGAGTCGGTCACGACTGGACCTAATGGTCAGGGGTCCCTTTACCTTTACCTTTTAAAGTGGTACCTCTGGATGTGAACGGGATCTGTTCCGGAGCCCTGTTCACATCCTGAAGTGAACATAACCCGCGTCCGCGCGTGTCGTGATTCGCCGCTTCCGCACATGATGTCATTTTGAGCGCCTGCGCGAGCGGCGAAACCGTGGAGTGCAACCCAAAAATGCTTAACCCGAAGCTACTTCAACCCAAGGTATGACTGTAATATCTGCTAGGTTTGAGCAATAACCACTAAATGGCTGCACAGTTGTCATGAGATCTTCACCAATGCAAAGAACAGATGGATCAGTTTGTTTCCTTCACTATTTGAGAAAGAGGGAATTTATAAAATCAGGAGCAGCAAAGGCTGCGGCCAAATTCACTGGCAAATTCTTGGATTGCTGTTTCAGATGTTGTCATTCTACATCCATAAAACAGTTTTGGGAACGTCTCCCTGCACGTGGCAGGCAGCTGGAGACACAATTTTGGGGTTAAGTGGGATAACAATTTAAATACTGTACATAAAAATAAAGGAACTCAAACATCCAAGCAAGTTATTCAAAGGCAATCCCAAGAGTCCAAGATGTCAATCAGCTCTGGAAGACAGTACATTTCAGGCAAAAATGCAACTTCCAACGACAAACCAGCAGTGGTGGGAGGGGGGAATCTCCTTCCCCGCTGGGCAGCTTACACCTCCCCCTTGCAGATCCCAATTGCTAACTCTGGGAGTTGTTGGACCTGGTGCTTAGACAGAGGCACTTGGTGTGTCTTCCCACTGGCCCTGCAGATGGGAGAGCTGCTAATGAGATTGGGGCAAAGTGTAAGGCAGAGAGGAAGGGAGCAGGTCCCTGTCACAGCTGGTGGGCAAGGCAGCCTGTGGCAGCACCAATGCGTCCTGAGAGCCAATACTGCCACCTGTAAGAGCAGGACTGAGTGGGAGGTGGCAGGCAGGTGTCCCTTGGGGACCAACAGGACCCAGGGCTTGTTGCCTTGAAGTCCCCCACTCCCCAAATGTGTGTCTCTATGTTCCCATTTCAGGATAACTGACTCAGCAGGGGGTCAGTGCAGAATAAAAATTGTGCAGTTAAGATGAGACGGGGAGGAAGAGAAGATGGTCCAAGATGCTTGAGCAGCTTCAGAAGTCAGAAATGCAGGCAGCATTAACATTTTAATTGTTATGCATCTTTTTAATCTTCCTTCACACTAATGATTTTACAGTCTTCAAAAAAACAACAAGAGGAAAACTGCTGAGAACAAAAGAACCCCTCCAACGTTTAACAGAATTTAAGTCCGTAATGAGAACTGAAACAAGCCTAGTAATCTATGGTGCATTAAAAACAGAAAACGTTTCTGCAAGCATCAGGAAATTCAAATTTAGGGTTGCAACCTTAACTCTGCTCTCTTGCAGAGATGCATTAAAACTGGGCATCAAAGTGCTTCCAGATATGAAGATTCTGGAAAAGGCAACACTTCAGAAGATCAAGTATTCTGTAAGTGGAGGACTATGGCCAAGTGGGGGTGGGGTAGGGCCCCAGGATCAATTCCCATTCTACTATGGAGCTCACTGGGTGATTTCAAGGCTAGTCATTGCCTCTCAGGCTGACCTACCCCACAAGCTTGCTGGGAAGGAAAATATAGGGAGAAACCTTGCACCCCTTTGTAGACATGCAAACATGGCAGGTAGGCAGAGGAATTCACTCATAACAAGGGGTAGAAGCAGCTGCCAGACAGAAGACTCCTCTGCCCGCCTAGGGATATTTGGGAAGGCATCATATAGGGGGCACTGCTGGTGAACAGGTGGGCAGGAGGATAAAAAATGCAAAAGCAAGAAAGGGCATTGCTGCTCTGCAAAGAGGCTCCTTTGCTATATTATTCAGACATTAAGCTGTATGTCGTGTACTTATATTCAGCAAAAGAGCAATTTACACACCCAAAAGGAAAGAAATGCTCCATTTGTCCCACATGCTAATTCTAAAACAAGGTGCAAGATTTAGGAGAGGGGCTGAAATATCCTCCAATCCCCAGCTCCCCCCCTTGCTTTTTTTCTTTTTTCTTTCGTAACCAGGTGCAGGGCTACAGTTAAGGCATGTCATGAACCTGGGTGGCAACCAGGCAGACCATGAAGCAAAACAGTGGCTGAATCTTTGCAAAGCTCACAAAGCAGATTCCCTGCTATGATCCCTGGAAGAGTTTCATGTTATTTTGGTGGGGCAGGTTTTGAGAATACAAAACCAGGCCCAAAGAGCCTTGTGTGATTTCACTGGCTACTGTGAGTCCCAGAAACCACACCACTCTCTCCTATCCCCGCCAACACAAAAGGGTTTGTGTGTTCTTTTTCAGTCCTTTTCACAGGCACCAAGCAAGAAGTAATCCAGCTTCTTTCTTAAGAAAGCATAAAGAGGGGACCCCGGTATCTCTGTGCCTAGAGCATGTAGACTATGCCTGTGTGTATGTGCGGAGTGCTAAACACAGCCACTGCAAAGCTACCATTCTGCAGGTTGCAGCTCCCATCCCTTACCCTGAAAAAGTCCATTTAGACATTCACTGGAGCAAACTGTCCCTGAAATCCCTGGAGATCTGGCCTCTGCACCAGTGTTAGAAACTCAGATATATAAACTAGGCGCCAAACAACTCCTTAAACCAGGGTTATAGACACCAAAACAGAATGTCTAGTTGCCATGTTGGGGCCAGACGGCTTGAAACTTCTATTTTTCAATACGGCTTTTTGTTCCTGAAATTCATTCTGATTGTGCAGATAAAATATCACTGATAGAATTCTACAGGATTAGTTGTTAATGTGTGAAAACAGGCAAGATCGAAGGATCCCCAGGCATGAACCTCCAGATGGTGGAGATGTAAGCCATTCTGGCGCCCGGGCATCTTCACTTGGTCACCTGGCACCTGGTGAATTTTGAACACTGCTCTGCCCTCCTCGATGACTCTCTTCATGAGGCAGAGAAGGAAGAGGAAGATGAAGAGGAGGAGGAGGAGGAGGAGGAGGAGGAGGAGGAGGAGCCTGCCTCTCCTCTCAATTCATGGGGCTCTTGACAGGTGGGACAGGATGAAATTTTCAGAAGATTTCATTCTGTGACCCAAAAGCAAATTAATAATAATGATTATTATTAAATAAATAGCAAGACTAATAATACTGGAGGAGTATTATTTATGCATTTTATTGAAAAGCTTCAAACCCTTTGGATGAAGCAGAAAATATGCATGAATAAATAAAAGGCAGGCTGACCTAGAAAAGGCACTGCTCAGATTTCTCCCTCCTTCAGAAATTTCTCTTCCATGGCAAACTTAAATGGCTGAAGTAAATGTGTGCATTGAAAAAAAAAGGGGGGGGGGACTTGATAAGGATCTGTGAGCTTCCAGGACTTATGGGTTTTGAGACCAGGGAGATAAGAAACACAAGAGTAATTGCTTCACTGTTTGGAGATGGAGCTTTCAGGCTCCCCCTGAATGCCAAAGGCAGCTGTTCTAGCCCTGCAGCAACCTGGATCACAGCTGTACTAAGCCTCAGGATCATGTTTTATATGGGCAGCTCTTACTTCCATCCCGCTTTGCAGGCAGTGAGCCATGTGCTCAAGAGGTGAAAGGTCACTTGTTTGTGGTCTTGCCTAGGAAGGCCTGGCCCCAACTTTGGGCCAAATCACAGGTCCCAACAAACATCAGGGAACAACAGTTCCAAGAGTGGAGGCAGTTCCCCCCCTGACAAGCAAGCTGGGTCATTGAACAAAACATTACACATGATTTACTGTATTTACTCAAATGTAATGCACACCTTTTTTTGACCAAACTAAGTATTGAAAATTAGGGTGCACATTAGGTTTGATGGCGCATTTACATTCACCACAAATACTTTTTTGGTTTCAAGGTTTTGAAAATGGAGGTGCATTGTGCATTAGATTCGCATAAATACAGTAATCACTATGAAGAATCTTCCCAAGGTATATATTTTTGTGACTTCCCTTTGAAAAATTAAACAAAATGAAGATGAAGATGAAGAAGACAGCCTTGGCTAATGAATCACAGTTCCCAGCAAATGAGCACTGGCAAGTGACAAAGTGAAATATGCCTGCAGCAAGGGAGAAACATATTTTGCAAATGATCTCATTGGAAAGAAAAACCTGGGCTGGCCTTGGATTTGCTACAAAAAAATTGGCACAGAGATTATCAAAAGCCTTGTCACTAGGATGTAATGGCAGGTCAGATGGGGAAGGAAAGGACCCTGGGAGGTTTGTGCTCTCTTGTTAGCTGGCTGAACAATCACTCTCTCGATTACTAATCATGTTTTAATTTTCATATTTGAAATTGCTTCATTCAAGTCTTGTTAGCCAAGCCCCCCTAAAACAGGAGATAAACTGGGCTGTCAAGATCGAGCCCCACAGAAAGAGTCAACTCACAACAAGGAAAATGTTAAGCCAGCAATTTGCACAAGATGCTCTCAGCTGGCCTCAGAGGCCCAGCAGAGTTTAAGAGAGGAATTAGCAAAAATGTACAATTCTCTCTGCAGCCATCTGCTGTTGCATAGAACTTAAACAAGGCAAGGGAAGAAGTATTAACAAGAGGTACAAGCCACTGGTTGGAGGAAAGAGCACAGCCCTTCATTTCCTTCACTGCGTCCCATCGCTGCCTCCTTTTATTCCCCATATTTTGTGGTGTCTGTCAGCACCAAGTGCTGCTTAAGGCTGCCCTTGATGACTGCCCCAAAGTCACAACTGGAGCAGACCTGAGCCACTAGCTCTTGACTGGGTGGAGCACCAGAACATAAATGATGCTCCTTCTAGCACCTCCACATTTCTACCACTAGATTAGTGGGGCCAAGCATACTTCATAGGATCACGTCTGCCACTGGGCCCCGTTAAGGCCTCCAAGATCCACCTGGAGAGGACTGCTATTTAAGGTTATGATAGGAGAGTCAGGGCACACAGCAGGGGTTCTGAAGCTACACCCATCATTGTGAAGGCTGAGCACCTGCAAAAAATGGTGCAGGTCTTTGCTCTTTAACTTCATCTGGCTTCAGATGACTCTGGGTTAGGGAACAAAGGAGTGAACAAATGCACCAGAGTGGGATCTCTTCCAGTAGTACCACCAGCACCACCCTCGCCCTGTTGCACAGATAACATTTTCCTCACATCTGAAACTGCGAGCAATACCCCAAAGCTACCCCTCCAACTTTTTATTTTTGGGAAAAAACAATTTTATTGGTTTCTAAACAAATACAAATACAATAACCATTAAATGCTTATCCAGCAGTACAACTTCATTTTCCCCAGAGACCACACAACAGCTGGAGCCTAAACATTTAGAAGCAAAAGCCACAGAATGAAGAAACATATTTGGATGCCAAGCTTGGACACAAATCTAAAGCCAAAAGCCCAGGAAAACATCACATCCAAACAGCCCCCAGTGAAGGAATCACTACCTTCTCTTTCCTTCAGAGCTAACAGTAAATATTTCTATATGACTATGTTGAAAGTAATAAAAGTGAGAGTTGTCATGCTTGGGAAAACTCTCCTCACTCTACACTTTACAAACATTACTACAATTTGGCACAATTTCTGCTTTAAAAGCCTTTAAAGTAAAATTTGAAGTGTACCTTTATTTGAAGCTTTGCATAACACTTCATGACCCTAATGGAGACCTACCATAAGTCCATAAAAACTATAAACTTGTGCCAGAAAACTCCACATTGTTCCTGAAACCAACAATTCAGGGCTCAGGAGTGTCTCCTCTGTACAGGTTGAGGCCAGGTATGATTGTTAAGGACTTTGGGAAATTGGTAAAATCATCCTATAAACACAAACTGTGAATGTGTGAAAATCACAAGAGTCAGGCCCAGAAAACTGCATGACAGGAAAATATTTCGCTCAGGCAGCAGAATACTAATTCATAGGAGCAGTTTTGACAGGAAGAGAACAGCCATAAATTCCACTCTGTTTACCAAATTCAACTTCAACTGCTCTTTAATATTTCAGTTAGCAAAAGGTAAGAGCGTGTACCAGCTCATCAATTCCTCATGTCACAAGACCAACCCTGGGCATGCAGCCAGGGCATCAATCCGCACAGCCCTGCAAAATGCCTCCCAAAGAGGAGGAAACACACAAGTCAGTTTCCCAATTAACGGAGCAGCATGTAATGGATCCACGTCATTTTTAAGTGCTTCTGTACTTTGCTGCCGCAGCACAGAGACTCACGTACTGGAGTACAGTGCCCCCCCCTCCTCTTCACAGAAGCTGAACCATTTGGAGGAGTCCTGGGGCACCAAATGCATTTTTAACCACAGCATGTTCAGGAACACACCAGCGCTGGGAAAGGCACTTATCCGGCTTGGAATCCAAGAAAACACACAAACACACACACGTCTGCTGAGGTCAGGAAGTGCATGCTTGATCAACTGGGACAATACACAACACTATCAAATTCTAATAGCTCTCCTCCTGCCCTTCCTAAACAAACTTCCACATGTGCCACACCATCTTCTCAGATGGTGCACCACTGCTCCTAAACTAAAATCAGGTATTCATTAAAACAAAATAGCCTTAAGAAATTCTGAGAAGTCCTTTTCCCATGAGGCATCTACATTGACCATAGGGGAGCAGAATCACACCTGCTGGTCAGTCAGACCGCCCATTGGCAAATTCTGAGGAAGCCACTTCCATCCAAGGGTGTAAAGAGATTTGGAGAGAAAGACTAAGAAATGAAAAAACAACATATTTATACTCCAATTGTCAAATTATTTCCAATAAAGAAACCAATCTTTTAAAACAGTGCAACATAGGCAAATTCTTCCAGAACACCAAGGTTACTTTTCTTGAAAAGCACCAGTGTCTGTCTACCAGTTGCCCCATCTCCTCTCTAGTCCACCTCCAACAACACACCAGTTCCTTACACTGAGAATCTTTCTATCTGTACATCTTTGGAACTAAGAACATGCACAGACCCCTCTGCAAAGTCCTCAAATGTCTTGCCCTTGAGGGTACATTTGCCAGGTGTGTCCTGGCAACACCTGCCAAAATCCTCCTCCTTCTCTAAAAGCATTTAAAGTGCAAGGTCCATCAAAATGCTGAGGTAAGAAATATCCAAGCAGCTCACCTCAGTGAAGGAGGAGGAAGTGTGTGTGTGTGTGTAATACACTAACCCTCTGGCTCTTTCTAGCCTTTGGAAACTTACACCATGCTGTCCTGCAAAGTGACAGCCAATAAGCCATTTTTTGCTTGCTGACCATCTCTTGCACCCATTATCCAGCTGCTCTGTTAATTTGATTAACACACTGAGCTAATTGTATTCAAAGAAGAATCTACCAGTCATAACCCTCCAAAGAATTCTTACAGGGGGGAGGGGGGCATGCACAGGTGAAGAGAAGCAGAACAGAACTCCTGAACCAATGAGGACCACTTCCCTCACCCCAGAAAGGGATGCAACAGGTATGGAGGGCTGCTCCTTCTGCCTGCGTCCCCCTTCTTCCAGCAAAGAAAAGGATTGAGGGATGGTCTCCAAGAGGAACACTTACCAGTTGTGGGCTGTCTGGGGCTGCTTGTCCTTTCAGGGGTCCTGAGACAGGGGGTGCTGCTCTCCCTTCCCAGACTTTGACACTGAACTGGCAAGGAGGTGCTCAGCTGGCAGAGCAGGCAGGTGAAGGTGTCAGGGAAAGGAGTCCTAAATTGCCTCCCATCCCCCTACAAAAAGAGAAGGGAATTTGCGGTGCCTCTCTTCAAAGAGCAGTTGTGGAGGGGCGCAAAAGCAGGGGCGAGATAGAAGGCGACTGTCGGGGAGGTGGGGAAGCAGGTGCTGCTGCGCTCCAACTCCCAGCAGCCCCCGCGGCCAGGGGAGAGGGCGGGAGAAGCAGCACCTGGACAACCAGCACTCAGGTGTCCCCACCCCGCACCCCAGGCTACGCCCTCTCCGTAATGGGGCACGAAAGCCCCCAACCTCCAGAGTCCCCCACGCGAGCAGCAGCCTAGCTCCCAGCAGACACAGTCGCCCTGGACCACTTTGGGAAAAGGACAAGCTGTGCTCGAGTTTGGGTCCCCCCCTTGCAGATTTCCCTTCATGTGGGGGAATGCGAAGAGGAAATCAGCTGCGTCGCTGGGGAATCTCTACTATCCTGTCCTGTCCTCTTCTAGGGCGTGGGGAAGACTCGGGTGACATAAGAGGGGGCGCAGGGCAGTGCCGGGGAGGTTGGCAGCTGACGCCCTCTCCGCACTCGGTGCGCGAGAGCAAGCGGGGTTGAAGCGGGGCGGGGGGAGAGAGAGAGACCCCCTCCTGGGGAAAAGTAAGACTGGAGGCGGACGGCTTACCTGTGGGGCCAGCAGCGGGGCCCTCCTCCCCCTCCTCCTCCTTTCCTTCCTACTTCCCCGGCGGCAGCTCCTACCGGCTGGAGGCAGGAAGTGATCGTGGAGGAGGAGGGGGGAGGCAGGCGCGGCGGGGGGGGCGCCTAGCCCTCTACCCGCTCAGCCCCACAACACTGACGGGGGCGGGTGGGAGGCGGCACCCACCCACACCCACCCAGTGTTAGTTACTGGGGGTAGGGGGGCTCACGAGGGGGGAGGGAGCCTCCCCGCCCCGGCCATAGAAGAGAAAGGGGTTTCAAAACTGCCTGAACAGAGAGGGATGAGGGGGATATCCTGGCTAGAAAGACCTCAAGGAGTTACCAACCTAAGAAGAAGCAGCAGCATGTGCACCCATTGCTAGTACTACTCAGAGCAAAGCCAGATCCCAGATTAATTAAGAGCCACATTTCCATGCAGGGTACAACTTTTAAAACCAAACTTAGCAGTTGCTTTATCTCCATCATCTTAAAACCTTATGACCCTCTAGAAATTAATAAAATGAGTTATTTAATCCACACTCACCACCTAGCTTACCTCACAAGGTTGTTGTGAGGATAAAATGGAGGATTGGGGAAACGTGTATAGGCACCCTTGAACACCTTTATTTATTAATTAAAATGTTAACATACTGATGTGTCATGGAAATATATGGATTTACATCAATATAAAACCATACAGTAAAATAAAAATAATAAAAGCTGAAAAATTTCTTTGGAGAAAAGGTGGAATAGAAAAGCAATAAATAAATAACTACCATCACCACTCTGTCAAAGGAAAGTGCTTACTTGGCATCAAAAAGATAGCAAGATTTGCACCAGGAAGGCCTTGCGGAGGGGGGTGGATCCTATGACCACCATCACCCATCTTTTGCTTCCAAATCAGAGGAGGAAGAGGCAGCAATTGTAAGCCCCCCCCCCCATTGTTTTGTCCCTTTTCTGCCTCTGGGTAGTCCCCTGCCCCATCCAGGCAACCTTCAGGGGTGGTCACTTGGGCATAGGGCCAGAAATGAGAAAAGTAGACATGCACATGGTAATTTACTGTATTTTTCTGTGTACAGTGGTATCTCAGGTTACAAACACCTCCAGTTACAAACACTTCGGGTTACAGACTCTGCTAACTTGGAAATAGTACCTTTGGTCAAGAACTTTGCCCTAGGATGAGAACAGAAATCGTGCAGCGGCAGCGAGAGGCCCCATTAGCTGAAATGGTACCTCAGGTTAAGAATGGTTTCAGGTTAAGAACGGACCTCCGGAACGAATTAAGTTCATAACCAAAGGTACCACTGTATAAGACTAAGTTTTTATACCAAGAAAAGGTTTAAAATTGGGGCTCGTTTTATACACAGGTAGTGCTGAGAGGTCTTTTCTTAATTTGGAGTCCCAAAAAATGGGGCCTCTTATACATGGGGGCATCTTATACATGGGGGCATCTTATACACGGAAAAATACGGTACATGACTTGATATAAATTCAGAAATAATTACGTTACAATGAGATAAATTTTGGTGATGTGGATTAAATAAAGCAGACTATATAAACATTTTTGGAATTATTCTCAAATAGAAATACTCTAGAAATCTGATCAGGCTAATAATATATGTGATATATTACAATATCATAAACCCTTAGAACCTAAAATATTTCTGATTGGTTATCTAAAATATGTTATTTCAGAAAGTGATGAATAAATAGTGTTTAACCTTTTAACTACTGCTAAGAACATAATAGCTAAAAATCGGGAGGGTCACACTTATCTCCTACTATGTCTGAATGGACTGAGAAAACCTATTATTATTATTATTATTATTATTATTATTATTATTATTTATTTGTACCCCGCCTATCTGGCTGGGTCTCCCCAGCCACTCTGGGCGGCCTCCAACAAAGATGAAAGATACACTAAAATGTCACATATTAAAAACTTCCCTGAACAGGGCTGCCTTCAGATGTCTTCTGAATGTCAGGTAGATGTTTATCGCTTTGACATCTGATGGGAGGGCGTTCCACAGGGCAGGAGCCACTACCGAGAAGGCCCTCTGCCTGGTTCCCTGTAACTTGGCCTCTTGCAGTGAGGGAACCACCAGAAGGCCCTCGGAGCTGGACCTCAGTGTCCGGGCAGAACGATGGGGGAGGAGACGCTCCTTCAGATATACTGGACCGAGACCGTTTAGGGCTTTAAAGGTCAGCACCAACACTTTGAATTGTGCTCGGAAACGTACTGGGAGCCAATGTAGGTCTTTTAAGACCGGTGTTATATGGTCTCAGCGGCCGCTCCCAGTCACCAGTCTAGCTGCCGCATTCTGGATTAGTTGTAGTTTCCGGGTCTCCTTCAAAGGTAGCCCCACGTAGAGCGCATTGCAGTAGTCCAAGCGGGAGATAACCAGAGCATGTACCACTCTGGCGAGACAGTCTGCAGGCAGATAGGGTCTCAGCCTACGTACCAGATGGAGCTGGTAAACAGCTGCCCGGGATACAGATTTGACCTGTGCCTCCATGGACAGCTGTGAGTCCAAAATGACTCCCAGGCTGTGCACCTGGTCCTTCAGGGGCACAGTTACCCCATTCAGGACCAGGGAATCCTCCACACCTGCCCGCCTCCTGTCCCCCAAAAACAGTACTTCTGTCTTTTCAGGATTCAACCTCAATCTGTTAGCCGCCATCCATCCTCCAACCACTTCCAGACACTCACACAGGACCTTCACCGTCTTCACTGGTTCTGATTTAAAAGAGAGGTAGAGCTGGGTATCATCTGCATACTGATGAACACCCAGCCCAAACCTCCTGATGATCTCTCCCAGTGGCTGCATGTAAATGTTGAAAAGCATGGGGGAGAGGACAGAACCCTGAGGCACCCCACAAGTGAGAGCCCAGGGGTCTGAACACTCATCCCCCACCACCACTTTCTGAACACGGCCCAGGAGGAAGGAGCGGAACCACTGTATGACGGTGCCCCCAGCTCCCAGCCCCTCAAGACGGTCCAGAAGGATGTTATGGTCGATGGTATCAAACGCCGCTGAGAGATCCAGCAGAACTAGGAAACAGCTCTCACCTTTGTCCCTAGCCCACCGGAGATCATCAACCAGTGCGACCAAGGCAGTTTCAGTCCCATGATGAGGCCTGAATCCCGACTGGAAGGGATCCAAATGGTCCGCTTCTTCCAGGCGTGCCTGGACTTGTTCAGCAACCACTCGCTCAATCACCTTGCCCAAGAATGGAAGGTTTGAGACTGGGCGATAATTGGCCATCGTGGCTGCATCTAAAGATGGTTTTTTAAGAAGCTGTTTAATAACCGCCTCTTTCAGTGGGTCTGGGAAGGTTCCCTCACGGAGGGAAGCATTCACCACCCCACGAAGACCATCGCCCAGTCCTTCCCGGCTAGCTTTTATAAGCCAGGATGGGCAAGGATCCAGGAGACAGGTGGTTGGCTTCACTCGTCCAAGCAGTCTGTCCACATCCCCGGAGGTAACAGATTGGAACTGATCCCACACAACTTGACTAGACAGGACTCTAGCACTCTCCCGCCCCGGCCCTGCTCCCACGGTGGAGTCTACTTCTTCCCGAATCTGAGCGAACCCGAATCTGGTTCATATGACTAAGCTAACTTATCAAAAAAAGGATACATGCAAACCAGCCTAACAGGTTCTTGGGGAAATAGGCATTTTTTGTAATGTTTTAGAACAGTAAGTTCAAGCATCATGTACAACTTATGCTGCTTTCAGCCTTCCATTACAGGATTTATTTATGCTCCTTATCTTTGGTTTATTTTATTAATTAAATCAAATAGATGAAGAAGAATAAAAATGACTGGAATGGAAATAGAAAGACAATGAACTGTGTGGCTCACTAGCTCAGCCTGGTGCTGCTAACTATGGACAAGCAGCTTTAGTTCTAATGACAATGAAATGTGGGGCTTGAATCTAGTGCTGGTTTTGCTTCAAGAATTGTACAGATCAGCCCCTCTGAAAGGTCTTCCTCAGGAGAGGATGCCTCCAAGCGCCTCTTCCCTCAATTTCCACAGTGTAGACATTTCTGCATTTCAAGCTACTTGCCATGCTAGAGGATTTTAAAAAAAATAATAATGTGATGCTTCAAAAACTGCTAAAGGATGAGGAATTTCATTAACACCCAGCGTTTAGAGAAACAGTGTGGAGTCACAATAATACACTGTAAAATTATATTTTTAAAAGATTTTGTATTTACATGTAGAGAGAGGATGCCCTAGATTCACATTGATATGGTACCTAAATGTACTTTCCACATGCAGGGGAACATTTTAATTATAAACACAGCAACATTGGGGTCCTGGTGGATCCAGGGCAGATCTCCAGATGCATTTGGATTCCTATTTGGTCTTCCAATGATAAGATTGTCTGCTGCCTTGACCTGGAGCTTCTTCAGACTCTCAATTTCTTTATACTTAACAAGCCTCCAATCTGTAATCAAGCACCCTGACACATCCCAAAACATTTGATGCAATGGGTGCCAAAAAATGAAGAAAACAACACTTGAGGTGGGCTCCCAATCAACAGCAGGAGTCATACATGGAGTGCAAATACAGTGGTACCTTTGGTTACGTACTTAATTCATTCTGGAGGTCTGTTCTTAACCTGAAACTGTTCTTAACCTGAGGTACCACTTTACCTAATGGGGCCTCTTGCTGCTGCCGCACGATTTCTGTTCTCATCCTGAAGCAAAGTTCTTAACCCAAGGTACTATTTCTGGGTTAGCAGAGTCTGTAACCTGAAGCGTATGTAACCCGAGGTACCACTGTATAGCATTCAAAAAATGGGGAAGGAGAAGAGGCCCCATTACTGGGTGGGGAGGGGCAAAGTACTGTAGGCCTTGGCCATTGAAGCCAACTGCAGCCAAAGACTGCTGTGCTATGCTCTCTCCTCAGTAGAAAGACAATCCTCTGAAGACAGCTCTCAGCTCTGCATGGTTGCAGGAAGATAGTCACAGACCATCTACACACACAGCATATGGCCTTATTACAAGGTTATCATATTACTTTAAAACCCCAGAATGTTAACCAGAGCATCAGCCCTAAACTACAAAAAGCGAAGCCAAAATCTCTCTCTCCCCTCCTCCTTGTAGATTTCCCCTATAGCAATCAATATACATTGGACTTTGCAATGCCAATTGGGTTTTGTTTTTTTTAACAGAATGCTTGATTGTAGCTCAGAGTGACATCATTGCTGGTGCAGGGATTGATTCCTCAACCCCACCTGAATATTCACACAGCATTTCAGCCAGAAGCAGCATTAATATTCCAAGGAGGAAGAGATGAAATGTACACTCTAGTTTAATGAATGACTGTAAATATATATCTGATTGATGGCATGACAGGAAATATTTCAGAAGGCATCCATATTTCAAGTCTGATGCTATTATTACAAACAAAAGAGGGGAAGCAGAGGTAGGCAGGTAGTCTATGTCACAAAAAGAACAAACAAAATTAAGGAAGAAAGAAAAGGAAAAGGCGGAAATCTAATTTGGGGGGGGGGGGAGCCAAAGCTTTTGCATTCCTTATTGGCTCAGGTATAGCTATTGGTACTAATACTGAATGAGCAATTCCTTCCCCTCCCTCCACCTCATTAACTTGCACCCAAAGTATGATGCCCAACTCCAACAAGCCATTTTAAGTATCTGGGTTTTCCAGCTCTTGCCCCAAAGTTTGATAATGGTCTTTCATCCTGCTGAAAGAAGTGTGTTTCCAAGGATGATGTTGGAATGCCCCCCCAAGCAAATCTAGTCCACCCCACCCACCCCCTTGGCATCCCTGATGGGTGGCCATGTAACCTCTGCTAAAGAAACTTTCGACTAAGAACAGTCTACCACCTTCCAATGTCACTTTTTTCACTATCAAACAGCTCCTGCCATTAGACGAGAACATCTCAAAATCTTTCAAATAATTGATGCTGTCTTTCTATTATCTGGCCTTGGAGCAAAAGCAGCAGTGGTCCTTCCGGTGTAGCCTTCATCCAAGGTCTGGTACTCAAAGGTAGACTATGCCACAACATGGAGGTTCCCGACCCGAAACCCAAACCTACAACTAATGGCAAAATCCATGTAAGATAGGTCTACTTTGAGGTGGGTTAGGGCTGATGGGAGTTGTAGTCTAAAATTATCAGAGGACACTGGGTTGTGGATTAAGCCAATACAGTCAGAGTGAAGGGAGTACAGTCTCTCAGCCTGGACTTTTACTGTCAGGGCATATCAGTCTTCCCTAGTAAGCATACCACCTAACTCCACCCAGCTGCTTAAAGCCATTCTCTCCCTGGGTAGAGGGAAAGAGAGGGCTCCAATGCCCAGGAGAGGGCGGGCAAAATGTTTGGCTGGGCATGACCCACAGGTCCTGAGGCCAAACAACAGCAATAAGGGAGCCAGGAACAAAGAGGCACTCTAAACTGGGCAAAGAGCAGCCCCAGCCACCCAGCACAGAGCCTGGCGCTGCTCCAGGAGAGCTGAACAACAGCCGCCTCCACCGCCAACAGAGTCTGCTCCTACTGCTGCATCTCCAGCCTCACTGCAGCAAATGCTGTACAAACATTCTGAGCTGGTGCCAGCCCCCTCCTTGCCCCCACAGATCATGTGCTGCCAGCAGAACAGGAGAGCCTCAAGGTCATCAAAACATCAACCCAAAGTGGAAAAGGGCCCAAAATACAGCACCAGGAAACTTAGAAGCCGCCTTGGAAAGCAGGATATAAATAGATGCAATGAATAAAGCAAATCATCTTTCTGCCTGCTGGCCTCTGGGACAAAGCCCAGAAGAGTCTCTTCCCATAGACCTATCAACTCTGTGCAATGAAAAATTATCATAATTTATTATTTATATGCCACCTTATACGCGCTGCATTGTGGAACATCTTTGGGAAAAGGATAATAATAATAATAATAATAATAATAATAATTTATTTCTTCCCCAGCCGCTCTAGGCGGCTTCCAACAGAAGGTTAAAAATACATTAAAACATCAGTCATTAAAAACTTCCCTAAACAGGGCTGCCTTCACATGTCTTCTAAATGTCATATAGTTGTTTATCTCTTTGACATCTGATGGGAGGGCATTCCACAGGGCGGGCACCACTACCAAGAAGGCCCTCCGCCTGGTTCCCTGTAACTTCACTTCTTGCAGTGAGGGAACCGTCAGAAGGCCCTTGGCAATGGACCTCAGTGTCCGGGTTCGACGATGGGGGTGGAGATGCTCCCTCAGGTATACTGGACCGAGGCCGCTTAGGGCTTTAAAGGTCAGCACCAACACTTTGAATTGTGCTCGGAAACGTACTGAGAGCCAATGCAGATCTCTCAGGACCGGTGTTATATGGTCTCGGCTGCCACTCCAAGTCACCAGTCTAGCTGCTGCTTTCTGGAGAGCCAGTGTGGTGTAGTGGTTAAGAGCGGTAGTTTCGTAATCCTGGGTAACCGGGTTCGCGGCTCCGCTCCTCCACATGCAGCTGCTGGGTGACCTTGGGCCAGTCACACTTCCTTGAAGTCTCTCAGCCCCACTCACCTCACAGAGTGTTTGTTGTGGGGGAGGAAGGGAAAGGAGAATGTTAGCCGCTTTGAGACTCCTTAAAAAGGGAGTGAAAGGCGGGGATATCAAATCCAAACTCTTCTTCTTCTTCTGGATTAATTGTAGTTTCCGAGTCACTTTCAAGGGTAGCCCCACATAGAGCACATTGCGGTAGTCTAAGCAGGAGATAACTAGAGCATGCACTACTCTAGTGAGACAGTCTGTGGGCAGGTAGGGTCTCAGCCTGCTTACCAGATGGAGCTGGAAGACAGCTGCCCTGGACACAGAATTGACCTGCGCCTCCATAGACAGCTGTGAGTCCAAAATGACTCCCAGGCTGCGCATCTGCTCCTTCAGGGGCACAGTTGCCCCATTCAGGACCAGGGAGTCCTCCACACCTGCCCACCTCCTGTCCCCCCAAAACAGTCCTTCTGTCTTGTCAGGATTCAACCTCAATCTGTTAACCTCCAACCACCTCCAGACACTCACACAGGACCTTCAGTGGTTCTGATTTGCAGGAGATGTAGAGCTGGGTATCATCCGCATACGGATTAACACCCAGCCCAAACCCCGATGATCTCCCCAGCGGCTTCATATAGATGTTGAAAAACATGGGGGAAAGGACGGAACCCTGAGACACCCCACAAGTGAGAGCCCAGGGGCCTGAACATTCATCCTCCACCACCACTTTCTGGACATGGTCCAGGAGGAAGAAGCGGAACCACTGTATAACAGTGCCCCCAGCTCCCCTAGATGTTATGGTCAATGGTATCAAAGGCTGCTGACAGATCCAGCACAACTAGGAAACAGCTTTCACCTTTGTCCCTAGCCCACTGGAGATCATCAGCCAGTGCAACCAAGGCAGTTTCAGTCCCACGATGAGGTCTGAATCCTGACTGGAAGGGATCCAAATGGTCCGCATCCTCCAGGCATGCTTGGAGTTGTTCAGCAACCACCCGCTCAATCACCTTGCCCAAGAATGGAAGATTTGAGACTGGGCGATAGTTGGCCATATTGGCCGAGTCTAAATATGTTTTTTTAAGAAGCAGTTTAATGACCACCTCTTTCAGCAGGTCTGGGAAGGCTCCCTCACAGAGGGAAGCATTCACTGCCCCACAGAGCCCATTGCCCAGCCCTTCCCGGCTTGCTTTTATTAGCCAGGATGGAGTAAACCCTACACAAATCTGAAGTGGAGTCCCTAAGGTGGCTGGATGGTGCCTTGTATGCCTCCTTTGGGCAACTCCTGCTTGGCATGGGGGGGAGGGGGGAGAATACCTCCTTCTCAGATCCAAGTTCAGCAGCCAACCAATGCTGTGAGTAAGAAGAACCGACCCCAAATGGTCCCCAGAGACCCCCACTGGCATTTTCCTTAGGCTATAACAATGTGGGGATCCTCTGGCCACACCCTTCTAAGAAGGCTGAGTTTATAGCACAAATTTTGCTCTCTAGCGCTGAGTATATTCTTAATGCTTCAAGACTCATTTTGTATATTTGATGTGTTTAATATTTACTGCCAGCTGCCCAGAGACTGTTTTGGGGTTGGGTAGCCTAAAAATATACTCTAAATATATATATGTATATCAGCTGAGACATTTGGGACGGCAAGCCACGCATACGCACACACAGAGCCTTTGCATCTGTGTAGCTAATCTGGCTACTGCAGAAGTTGAGGGAGAACTAATCACAGGTTGGAAAGAATATGGCTAAGCCATTAATAAGGCAAATTCCTGAGGAGGCAGCCTAAGTTGAACAAGGGAGCGAAAGTGGGGGTACAGGAGAGCTGGGGAACATCTGTAACCCTGCAGGTGTTGCTGGACTCCAACTCCCAGGAGTCTGCTGGGCTGCCAATGGTCAGAGATGATGAGGATGGGAGTTGGAATCCAGGGGCTTTGAGAGTCCTGCCCCTTCTCCAGCTCAGCAGGAAACAGGCAGGGAGAAGTGTAAGATAATGTCTCCTAGAGCGTAATCCAGATTGCCCTCCCAGCTATTAACAGGGTCTTTCTTGTTTAAAGTAAATCAATTGGTTAGGAATTTGTGCGGACACACAAAAACCCAAAACCAAACACTCATCCATGTGGCCCCTTTTATCTGGCCTCTCTCAAGATTTCAGGGAACACATTTCTAGGAACAGAAAATCAGTGCTCAGTTTCTTTCTGACCCCACCTGGCCTTAATTTGTTTCTTCTTGGACATCGCAGCACAGTATGGCATTTGCATAACTTGAATTATGGTGCTGCAGCGACAGCATAGAAAGGGCAAAGCAGCAGGGTGGGGGTGAAGGGCATGGATGTGTCACAGGACAGGGACTGGGGCCAAGGAAAGGCTTCAGGAGATGGCTTCAATCCAGTCTCTGTGTTGGACACTTTAATGAGCCGCTCCTTATTACAATGTGTTCTGATTCACAACAACAGAAATAACCTCTCAATAAAAGAGATTCCAGAAAACTGAGCTGGAGGGCAACCGGCATCCAAAGTGCAAAAGTTTACTCTCCACTCCTCTTGGCCCCTCAACCATGACCTCAAGACCCCCAGCAGCTATATGCCCTATATCAGGCATCCCACACCACAGAAAAGCTTCCTCTCTCTGGTTACAATGGTCCTGGGCCTGCAAGATCTACTGATACAAACAACACCTTCCTCCTTCTAAAAAAGAAAATAATCCTTATTTGTAAAGGTAAGGTAAAGGTACCCCTGCCCGTACGGGCCAGTCTTGACAGACTCTGGGGTTGTGCGCCCATCTCACTTGAGGCCAGGGGCCAGCGCTGTCCGGAGACACTTCCGGGTCACGTGGCCAGCGTGACAAAGCTGCATCTGGCGAGCCAGAGCCGCACACGGAAACGCCGTTTACCTTCCCGCTGGTAAGCGGTCCCTATTTATCTACTTGCACCCGGAGGTGCTTTCGAACTGCTAGGTTGGCAGGCGCTGGGACCGAGCAGCGGGAGCGCACCCCGCCGCAGGGATTCGAACCGCCGACCTTTCGATCGGCAAGTCCTAGGCGCTGAGGCTTTAACCCACAGCGCCACCTGCGTCCCTATCCTTATTTGTACCCTGGATTAAAACTGCCATGTAACTATATATCAAGGTAGACCCCAGACACGGAAGAAAACAAAGAGAAATTAATTCAAAGCAATACAATTTGTGGCAATAATTTTGTCCGTAAGTCGTTTTCTGTGCAGAATCTTTTGCTTTGGTGCGAGAGAAAGAGAGAGAGAAAGCAAAGTCACAGGGTTGGCACACGAAGAAATGAAGGAGATCTTTATTCTCCTTCCCACTCACACCCTGTCCAAGAACTACAGAAACTCTTTGACCAAGCAAAAGACAGAAGCAAAACACTTCAGAACAGACAAAAGGAAGGACTTCTTCACATGGCACATATAGTTAAACTCTGGAACTCACTCCCACAGGAGGCAGTGACAGCCACCACAGGCAGATGCTGAAAGAGATGGCAAAGGCCCAGGATTCCGGAACTGAAACCCAGTGACAAATCACATCCCAGGAGGTGGAACATGTCTCTCTCACTTTCCCTTTTCAAAATAAAATGGGTTTCATGTTCTTGGCCCACCCAGATGCCCCAGGGAGCTGGCAAACCAGCATTTGGAATCTGCCATCCCTACCTGGCATCCTGCTGCACATAAATGACTTTCAGACAGCAACACTGGCAGACCCACCACTGGGGAAAGCCCGTCCATTTGAAACTATGACTGGAAGCAAAGGCTAGGCCAAAATATGACCAAAGTCCAATGCATGGGCAGCAGGAAGCCGAACAGGAGATGAAGCCCCAAAAAAACAACTCACAAGGCAGAGATTCCTTCCACAACTCTCTCCTCCAAGAGAAGTCCATGTTCCCAGAGGCTCTTCCACCACCTTTCTGCTGCTTAAATGAATTGTGAATTTTATTAAGTTTTTCAATAGTTATATAAAAACAAGACAAAACAATAATGAAGAAAAAAAACATACAAAAGAAAAACAAGACAAAAAAAGAAGTGTAATTTCATTCCCTTTTTTTCTTCTACCTTACTTTCCCGACTTCCCCATACCTCCCCTCTCTGTATTTCAATTTCTGTTATATTAATTCAGCAAATCCTTCCCCTTAATTTCGTTTAACTTTTAACCCTTCCTTTCTTACTACTTATCCAATCCGGCTGGAAACCACACAATTTCTGAACCAACGTCATTCTAACATTAATTTTACAGTATTTCTTGAGATAGTCCTTAAATTTCTTCCAATCTTCTTCCGCTGTCTCTCTCCCCTGGTCTCGGATTCTGCCAGTCATTTCTGCCAGTCCCATATAGTCTATCTGCTGCTTAAATGGAATACCAAAGAAAAGCTCTCTCTTCCTCCTCCCTCTCCCTCTCTGGAGCTGCAGAAGTTTCTTCTAGTCTTCTCCAGGACTCTGAGTCAGTGGATCACTCTGCAAATGCAAAACTGGTTCCTGCTGCAGAATGGAGGCACACACAGCCCAACACTGGCAAAAACACACACTTCAGAGTGCTTCCCATACTTTATACCAAGAACCCTGTGAGGTAGGCAAGTACTACACCAGTGTTGTAGGGGGCCGAGGCTAGCCTAAGGCTGCTTGGCAACCCATGGCAGAGACAAGAGCTGAACCTGGGATACCCTTGTTGGTATCTCCACCATTTGCCTACCTTGGCTACACTAGCCCTGTCCATCTTCAGCTTTAATCTGGAAATCATTGTAACCCTGAAAGGAACTGGGGATGGCTAATGTGAGAGGAAATCTCAGAACGAGGGACAAGAATGCATCAATCCACATGCTCTTAGCTTTGTGGAATTCTCTTCCTCTGGAAGGGAAGCAGGACCCAACACCGTTCAGTTTCCAATGTTTGTCAAAAATGTTTTTCCCACCAAGCTTTCCCAAATTGGTCACTTATATTTTTGTGCCTTTTAATTCTTGTTGGCTTCACATTTTTCATTGTTTTGAGATTTGTATTATGTTTTATATTGTATTTTTGTACACCAGTGGAGTTTATAAATTCTGAAATAAAATAGATAAATGATAGTGCTGAAACAAACAGTTCCTCAGAGTTCTGTATTTTACATCCCTCAGCCAAGATACAGGGATGGAAGTGCACAACTGTCCGTATACAGGATATGTTTTTTCAATAGTCTGAGCAAAAGAACTCTGCAGTGGAATGGCAACAGGCCGTTGAGATCCTGAGGGGCTGCCCTGAGAATGGCATTGGGGGCAGCAAGCACACAACACATCCCTGCCTCCAAGAGCAAACTCAGGAAAGACTGAAGAACAGCCACTGAGCAACAGGAGGAAAGAGCCCCCGAAAGTTCGCAGAAGTACATCAAATACTTTTTAAGAAAGAATGAGGAGTCAGCATGCTTAGTGGCCACCTAATTTTTAGTACTAGTTGGAAAAGAAAACAAGGGGAGGATGGAACGGAGTACCCTGGAGGTTATCCTGGCTGGTCCCTGTTAAGAGGCAGGAATGGACTGCAACAATTTGTTGCAGGGCCCACTTAAATACCATTAGATTCCAAAAGAGATGGATGGATCTAAAAGAGATTAGACAAATTCATGAAGGACAAGGCTACTAACCATGATGGCTATACTCTGCCTCCACAGTTGGGGGCAGCAATGCTTCCAAATACCATTTTCTGGAAACCACAGGAGGGGAGAGGGCTCTTGTGCTTGAATGCTTGTGGGCTTCCCAATGAGGCATCTGGCTGGTCACTGTGAGGACAGGACACTGGACTAGATGGGCCATTGGCCACATATGGCAGGCGCTTATGGTAAAAAATGAAGCAGATAAAAATACGTTTTGTTTTCCACATATTACCAACCAAGGGCAATGAAGAATTAGAAATGAATTTCCAAGTCAACTTCCAATCCTTACTTCTAAGCGAGTACCCATTAATTTATAAACCTCAGCAGCAGGTCAAAGTGAGGGAGAAGAGGATGCATTCACACATACAAGACCTAACCCAAGTTAGAGTCCAACATGCCTCCTTGACCGACATGCACTGGGTTTTTATTTATTCACATATCCACAAAGACCATGAAGCACCAGCCCAGCCCCCCCACCAGCAGCATGGTGACATGGATGCCATAGATGAGCAGTTCGTTGAAGAGGCTAAAGTCCACACGCCTCCTTCCCAGCAACAGCAGGAAGATGGTGAGTTTGTACTGGAAACGGAGAAAGACCCGGATGCTGAGGTACTGGAGGCAAAACAAGACTGACAGCACCACCCACAGGATGGAGGTAAACAGGCTGCAGCTGAAGTACAGCAAGAAACGGATGAAGCCATACATCCACCGGGACTTCAGGTAGATGTCAAAGTTGTTGTACTTGGTGCGCACCAAGTGGGTGGTCCTGACCGGCCCACATGCAGAGTGCAGGCATGTTGTGTGGGGGCCATGGAAAGAGCGGACCCGCCGCGGGATGGGGATGACAGGCATCAGGCACCACCCCACCTTCTACAGAGCCAGAGAGCAGGGATTGCTTGGGAGGACCCAGGCAGCATCCATGAAGGTGAAGGTGGAGATGGAGGGGAAGACCGGCGACCCAGGAGCACAAGCACTTGCCGGGATGGAGGCTGCCTGCAGGAAGGAACAGAAGGAAAGTCAGGTTGAGAAAAAACCTGAGAGGGCAAGGAGGACCATGGGGAGGGCTGGAAGACTGGCTCCAAACCAGGGCCCATCTGCACCCATGCTGGCCAAAAGGCTGCTTCCCAGACAGTAGCCAAAAGCAGAGTCACCCAGAGCCACCTGTCACACAGTGCAAACTATAGCTTGCTCCCACAGGAGGCCAACCTGGATGAATTATAAAGACAAGACAAAGTCATGAAGGAGGACAAGGCTATCAATGGCTACTGGTCACAAGGGCAATGTTCTCCCTCTGCTGTCAGAGGCAGTATGCCTCTGAGTACCAGTTGCTAGGAATTGCAAGTGGGGAGAACGCTGTTGCACTCAAGTTCTGCTTGCAGGTTTCTCTTTGGGGCATCTGGTTGGCCACTATGAGAGTATGATGCTGGATTAGATGGACCACCTTTAGTCTGATTGTGCAGGCCGCTCTTATATGTAAAGTCAACCTGGCCTGGCCCATGAATGCTCCAAAACATTTCCAGATTTTAACTGATCAACTCACTCTAAGATTTTTCTAGCCAATCGCCAAGCCTGGAAAATTACTAATGGAACAAGTGCAAGAGAACAACTATTGGTGGGAAGTCTATGGAGATCTTAATACATTAGGAAGAGAATCACAGATGAACAGCTTACGCAAAATTCTCACACCATATAAGTAGGTTAAAAACTGATGGATGGTGAATCCCAAACCATTGGCTGAGTTGCTGCAAAGTCAAAAAAATAATAATTCAGCAACTAGACTAGAATGTCATCAATAAAATGCCAAAAAACAGTTTAGCTTTGGTAAGGAAGTAGGTTGGTTTGGATGATGGAAAGCCAGGGAGTGTATGACCAGAAAGAGCTCTATCCGGGTGATAAAAAAGGGAAGGTGGACAGACAGGATGGTCAAGAACCTGGATGGTTCCTTCTGTAATAGGAGAATTCTAAAAGGCCATTTTACATATGACATGTTGTCACAGGCACAGGGAAAAGCCCACATACAATACACCATCACGTATGTAAAATGTACATTCATTTGCATCTGGAAGGACCCTTTCAGAGAGGCTAACTGTAACATTTTCCCTGCATCTGTCATGTTTTAAACACACAGTAGTACTTCAAGCTATGAGGCTTTTTATGAGAGGGTTTTTTTTAAGCCCATGGCTTCACTGCTACACCAGGGGATGTTTGAGGGCTTGATTTTGTGATCAATCAATCCTGCCTAACACCCCTGCAACGAATCCCACCCACTAGATCTCCAGATAGCTGATGAGAGCACAGAGGATTCATCACAGAAGACAAGTTTAATACTCACTATCCACACTGCAGCAATGAGTCCAGACCACTGCCTACTTGCCATGCACAGCTCCAATCTGACAATAGTGAAAGGAAAGTAACTGAAAAACGTTAACTATGAGACAAATTTGCCCAGACAAACACACAATGTTCCTAAACATTCTGACGCAACAAATACAAATACAAGATAAGAGCCCAGTTAGTGGTAGATTATGACTGCACTTCTCTCCTACAAAAGTATCCTTGCCTCCAAGGACACTGTAAAGTATCTGCATTTGACTCTTGACCCAATAAAGGGAAAAGGAATTATTCCTCTGCTGAGCCAAGGGAACCTTCTTAGTTTATTAAAAATCACTGAAATAGCATCTTTGTTCTTAAAGCATAGGGTATCCTGTCTTCCAGATACCACAGCTGAGCACAACAATTTCTTAAACTACTTTGTCTCCACAGCATAGTCCCTACCTGCCACTTACAATATGAAACACAGTCATCAATTTAAAATCTCTGCTTATACCTTATATGTGGAGATGAACAAGATGTGGATTTGGGGAGCTTATTATCATCATGCTCGATGACCTCTCATGAAGGTCACTAACCCTCTTTTGCCACTTGCGCACTACAGCTTCAGATCAAGAATCCAGCTCAGATTTCCCACTCATGCAAGCTGTGATTTATTCCACACAAGTAAATCCCAGGAAGCAAATATGACCTCTACTCAAGTGGCATGTCTGAATATAAACAATTAATGCACAAATGAGTGAATCTTGTCTGCATCTTATTTCTCACTAGGCAACTTTTCTGCTATGATGTAGCAATTTCTTTCAGTCAGGTGTGGGTTTATTGATAAACAGCGCTTTTCACCTAGAGAAAAAAGTGCTGGTACTCACCATGAAGTTTTTACAGTAAATGCCACACTTTTAACCAATGCTTTTCTTCTAGGAAAAAAAGTGCTGGTGCTGCATACCTTTGCGTATCCCCAGGGGAAAAAAAGCACCGTCTATTTCTACATATTTGACCAAACTGCGGGAGGCAGTGGAAGACAGGAGTGCCTGGCGTGCTCTGGTCCATGGGGTCACGAAGAGTTGGACACTACTAAACAACAACAACAAATTTCTACAAAGGTCTTCCATCTGAATTTACCGGTACAGTATAACATAAAAGATGTCTCTTGCTTCCCTGTCAACTATCACACATAGGAAGGTGACCAATACAGGGTCAGACCATTGATCCGTCTTGCCCACCCGCATGGACTGGCAGCAGTTCTCCAGGGCTTCAGGCAAGATTCCAGCCCTACCTGGAGGAGATGCTACCTGCAGACCACGCTCTACCACTAACCAAACCAGAGATGCTTCCTGCCACCCTCTGCAGGGCCTTCCTTAAGCCCGACATTCACACGGGCGAACAAGGCAAAGGAGGGAAACTCAGCAACAGCAGGAGCATGGCTGGTGCTCTGGTGACCCCATGGACGGTACGCTGGGAAGCTGTCCCACAGAGCAGCTCAGTCATCAGCAGTCGCCAGGCAGGGGCATTTTTTGCCGTGCAAAAGGCAGGCGGCCTCAATTCTTCCAGGCTGCCCAAAGGGCCAGTCATCCATTCACCCGTTTGTTTGGCTGCGTGGGGGTGAGGGGGGGAGAATGGGGCGCGGCAGGCAGAAGCCGGGCGAGCCCCAACGAATCCGCCCAGCCTACTCCGCAGGGCTGTTGTGAGGATAATCACTACGGGGAGGAGGGCACCGGGTCCACATGCAGCGCCCTGAACTCCCTCAAGGGGCTGAACCCCATCGCCGTCGGGACTTCCAGAAGCCCTTTGCCACTCCCAACCCTTCCAGGCATTATCGGGGCTCTCCCGCCTCACTCTCACCCGCGGGGCATTCCGTGGACTCACCGGGGAACAGCGGAGGCGGCGGAGACTATTCATGGCTAGGGAGGGACGGGAGGAAGGGACGGACGGACAGCGGCGGCACCACGACTGATCTGTCTCTCTCGTCCCCTCAGCTTTTCTGCCTTCCTTCCTTTGGGGCAGCGGCGAGGAAAGAGCCGCGCGGGCCGATGGCGTCATCGCAGGGCGCCAATCCGCCGCGGCCTCCAAGGCGGAAGTGCGAACCGGGAAGCGGTTACCTAGCAACGGAGAGGAAAGTCCAAGGCCTTGCTGTGGCCTTGGGCTACATTCAATGACATGCATTAAAGTGGCTTCATATTGCTTTAAGCCAGTCTTGGCTCTGCACCTCCCCCCCCATAAGAAAAGAATACTGGGAAATGTAGTTTGTGTAAGGTACAGTACTGGAGATGGATACGAGGCTCTACAGTTACAATTCCCGGAGTTCCTTGCGAAAAGGGATTGATTGCCAAACCACTCTGCAAACTGCAGCTCACAGATCCCAGGATTCATGGAGCGGGGGCGGGGAGGGGGGAGCCAGGGCTCTTTAAAGTGCTCTTTCAGCGCTTTTGGTGCATAGTGTGAACATACAATTGATTTACTTTCTCCTGCCTGGAAAAGAAAAGTTGGAAAAATGAAAGGCAGGATGGGGTCTCTAGCCTTCCAGCCGTTATGCTGGGGTAAACAACATCTGGAGTGGCACAGATCTCCACACCCTTGTAAGCTCTCCTTTTTTCACTTTTTCCTCGATTTTTGCAACTAATCCCATCGATAACAACTCCCACATTGGGGAAATTCACTGCCCTGTTGATTGTTTAAAAGAAGCCCTTTTCTATAGGATTGGGAAATCAACCATTATTTTGTTATGCTGTTATCTGTGGCACTGGATTTTTATTTCCATCTCCCACATAAATTCAAAATAAAAAAAAAATCCTTCCAGTAGCACATTAGAGACCAACTAAGTTATTTCCTGCCAACCTAGCAGTTCAAAAGCATATCAAAGTGCAAGCAGATAAATAGGTACCGCTCTGGCGAGAAGGTAAACTGCGTTTCTGTGTGCTGCTACGGTTCACCAGAAGCGGCTTAGTCATGCTGGCCACATGTCCTGGAAGCTGTACGCCGGCTCCCTCGGCCAATAAAGAGATGAGTGCTGCAGCCCCAGAGTCAGCCATGACTAGACCTAATGGTCAGGGGTCCCTTTACCTTTAAGTTTGTTATTGGTATGAGTTTTTGTGTGCATGCACAAAGTTTGTTATTGGTATGCACATGAAAGCTCATACCAATAATAAACTTAGTTGGTCTCTAAGGTGCTACTGGAAGGAATTTTTTTATTTTGTTTCGACTATGGCAGACCAACATGGCTACCTACCTGTAACCACATAAATTCAGTTGCTGGTAATATGTGGCTTCCCACACTGCCCGGGATATTTTGCTTGTCCTGCAAATTTCCTGGGAACCACCCTAAGCCTGGCAAAAGCACTTGAGGAAGGTGCAGAGCAGGGCACTCAGGAGATAGGGGGTGCTCTGGCCTAGGCATGTGTGTCCTGGCAAGCGTGCCAAGGGTTAGATTGTTTGGCCCCAGGCCTGATATTCCCCACCCCTGCTAGAGAAGTTAGTTTATTATTGAGTTTAATACATATGTACATATGCCGTACATATGTACATAATGAAATAATTGAGACCAGGGCTGGCCCCTGGCCATCTAGTAATAAATTGTCATGGTGGGCAAACACCCACTTCTGGAGCCAATCATCTGTATCAATGAAATTTTCTTTCCCTGCCATGAATGGATAACACACACACACCAACTGCTGCATTCTCGTGGCATGAAGTCATCACCAGGGAGGTTTTGGCCTGCATTCATGTGTGTAAAAAATGAAATGAAGGCTGTAATTAGCCCAAATAGTTACCTGAAATTGCTTTCGTATGTTCAAGGAACCTCTTCAAGCAGTATCCACCACACTGCAAAAAATAATAATTGTGGATTATATATGGAATTACCTTTACTGAAGTTAATGCTGAATTTATATAAGCAGAAGTGCTGTGCTTTTTGCTACCTGTGACAAGGGAGCTGCCGTGCCCCCAGGGGTCGCTGGCAAGGGACAGGGTGTTTGATGGTCACCAGGGAAGACAAACACACACATTTGTTTGTCACTTGTTGCCATATAAATGCTAACTTGTACTTCTTTTCCAAACTTTTAATAAATCGTATGCATTCCTAAAGATTTATAGCACCGCTGAAGAGCTCCAAATATTATTTTCAATATATTTGTCACTTTGTCACTAGAACAACACTGAGGAGGCAAAAACCTGGTCTTCAAAATAAATTATAAATATATGCATCTTAAAAGAGTTTATTTTGGTCATTAATAGTTGATGGGGGACCCTCCTGTGCAGATTTAAAAGTTAAATTATGCAAAATCAAAATTAAACCTTATAATAGTTTATCAAACATGCATTAAACTGTCATGTTCAAATAAATCCTCTCAATTAAATCACTTCAGATTGTGATTGCATTTACTAATTTAATCAACAGTAAGAATAAACTCGATCAACAGGAGTGATGAATTACAAGAGGGTTCAACACTAAGAGGCAGAAGGGAAAGAGCAGGTGGGAACAACTTGCAGTGAGAAATGCTGGACAGCATGAGCAAACCTTTCCAAAAGGTGGCAGCTTAGCAGCAACAAAATCCACCCAGCTGGAATATTCATAAGAGCAGCATTGCTTAGCAAAGCAACCACAGAATAGCAGGAAAGGGGCTTCTGGACACCTGAGCCCAAGCTAGGGTGAGGTGGGAGAGGAGAAAGTGAACCTCTGATAACTCAGGATTTTGTCACCAGTTATGCCAACTCTACATCTTCAAAACAGGAGCTCTAAATTTAATCGGGAGAGTAGTACTTGAGAAGGGAGCTTTTAACCCTTCCCTCACTGCCATGGGCCTTAGGAAAAGGCAAACATCTCATGCACACCTATTTGCCACTTGGATGTGTGGGGAGGGGGAGGTTAGAGAGGAAGAATCCCCAGGGACTACCATCAGTCTCAATGATGTTTAATTGGTTTCCCACTCCCTTTATTCTCACAACAGCCCTGTGAAGTAGGTTAGGCCAGGAGACGGTCAGTCCTACTCCAGTTGGTACAATGTGGGGGGAGGTACCAAACCAAATTACAAAACAACTGTCTAACCTGTAAAGTCAGAGGCAAAACAGAATCAGGCACAAGCGATCTCAGTCCGAAATATGATCCTGGAGCAGCAGCAGAAGACAGCAGTCCAGACACAGAGAGGATCTGTTCTGAGCAAGGTCTAACAAAAGGCCTCTTCCACCTACAGGGAGCTAGAAACTAATGGTGTTCTAGCAACTTGGGTGCTGAAAATAAGGACTAATATAACTTTCCACACCCACACCTGCTCAAAATAAGGACTAATAACCTTCCACACCCACACCTGCTCACAGCTGCTGGTATTCTGAGAGCCCTTACTGTTGAGGAGCCCTTTATTCCTGAGTAGCATATGACTTGGGACCTCAGGTTTTATTTGCCTATGCTCCCTTATGGAACAAAGCAGAACTATTTTCAAAAAGTCAGTGACAGACCTACATTTTTGGGGCCCTTTGCAACCAGTAACAAGGTCTGGGTAACCACTGTTATCTTCTTCAGTGGGGTTGTTCCATGACAGATCACTTTTTAAAAAAGTACTATATGTCCATTAAAAAAAAAATTGCTGTAATTTACCGGATTATGTCACATGTCAAAGTCACCAATGTAAATAACAAATTCTTATGTCTTATTGTTTTTTAGGCATGTGATTCAAATTGGGTCTACTAGACTTAATTTTTTTAAGCAATGTAGACTAAGGTCACTTCTGGGGCCCTTCCAGGATTAGGGCCCAGAAGCTTGAGCTTCATTAGTTCCGTAGTATATCTTCCCCTGTTTACAGTAAGGTGCATTCATTGTGCCAACCCCATAAAACCTTCCCTGGAGCTCTCTCGGAGGAATTCTTTGTTGTGCGTGCTTCTGATGTTTGGCCATTAGGAGGAGCCCTTAGCAAGAAGATAGCTCCTTCCAATAGGGTTGCTAAAAGGGAAATAATTAAATTTGCTCCTCAAAGGTGGGGATCTACCCTCGCATTGTTTTTAAATGGTGTGAGGTCATTCTTACCAACTTGTAATTACTCAAGCGATGAACACCTCAAAGTGCAGAGAAAGAGGAAACAAAAATGATCAAGAAGCTAGGGAGCAATACCCTAATGGGTCTTTTTAATTTAGAAAAAAATATCCTTAAGTGGGGACAAGATAGAAGTGTATGAATGATAAGGACAGAGAAGTTTTTCTCCTCTCATAACACTGAAAATCTATGGACATCCAATGAAGCTTGATGTTGGAAAATTTAGGACAGAGGGGGCGAAGTCATTCACGCAGCACATAGTTAAACTGTGGAACTCGCTCCCACCGGAGGAAGTGATGACCATGAACCTGGATGGCTTTAAAAGAGGATTAGACAAATTCACAGAGGAAAAAGAGCTGGCAATGGCTACTAATGACCATGGCTATGATCTGCCTCCACAGTTGGATTCTGTATTCTTTCTGAATATCAGTTGCTGGAAGCCATTGAGGGGTGCCCTTGTGCTCAGGTCCTGCTGGTGGGTTTCCAGCTGAGGGCATATGAGTAGCCATTGTGAGAAGTGGATATTCAGCTAAATGAGCTATTTGCCTGATCCTGCGGGGCTCTTATTATGTTCTTATGTGTGACTTGGTTGGCAGAAGACTTCTTCCTGGTGGTTGTGCCATGTGGTGATTGGAACCTTCCCTGTGTGGCCTTGTTGGTACACAGTGTCCTTCCTCTCTGTTAGGTGGCACCAGTGTGGCCAGGGACCCTGAGGAAATTGCTATTGTTTATTTCTCTCTCTTTCCACATTTGCCTGATGAGATGGAGTCCACAAAAGCTTCAGACATGGTGATGGATTTGTGAGACACTTTTGTAGTCTTTGCACAACTATTCTTGTGCTTTCTGCTTTGCTCCTGAGAGCACTAAGGACTGTGAAGATGCCACGATAAGGCAAGGGAGGCACCAGTGCCATAACATACACACACCCTTACCCCAGCAGTTGCCCAGCTCAAAATGAGAAATAATAATTATCTTTTAATATAATTTCTTCAGAAAGTAAGACCAATTACCAGCTATAATAATGCTCCCAATGTTTTTAATCAAAGCTTTTCATTAAAACTACAAGAGTGACTGCTTCAGCAACCAAACCCCTCACCTTCCCCAGGGGACTGTGGGACTCTTTGGGGTAATTTACACAGGCCAGCTCAGTTAAAGGAGTTATAACACTAGAAAACAGGTTAAAACTCGCACCAGCTTTCCAAGTATCTGGATAGGCTTATCTAAACAGGAATGTTTTTAGCAGATGACAAAAAGAGTACAGCAAAGGCACCTGCTTTGGCAGGGGGTTCCAAAGTGTATGTGCAGCTACACTTAACGATGGGAGAAGGAAAAGGGTTGTGCCAGGCGCTTGAAGGGTCCTTTTCTGCACTAGTACAGGAAGCCTCCAGGAAGTGTGTTTTTCAGGCTTTACAGACAGAGGCACATATCTGAGCTCAGTCCTGATGTGGGCTCCCATTTTAAAGGGAAAGGACCTCTCCAAATAAAAGGAAGGCTGTGATTCTGAGAATCAGTCCCTGTCCATATTGCAGGTGTTTCTCCAACAGACATTAAGAAATCAGAAAAAATAAAACTGGATTTCCAAGAAGAGACATCTGCCAAGTGGCCTTGGTGCCTCCGTGCCCCTCTTTTAGTCTTGTTTGGCGTACAATATGCCCGCAGGGCAGGGTGGGGGGGCCACCCTCGCTTTCTTAAGAAGATCAGGCGTCTTTATGTAACCCATTTTTCCTTAACACTAAGTTAAGTCCTTTGTCAGGATTACAGGCTTCAGAAACATCTGTATGGGCTTGGGGACCACATATATGTCCAGAGAGTGGCAGGAAAGAATGGCAAATATTAACCTTCTAAGTGAGACATTTAAAAACAACAACAACATCCAACCTAGAAGATCCAAATGTATTTTGGGGATATAGGTAGCTAGTAATGGTTAGAGCATTGTACAAAGACCTAGAAGAAACCAAGGTTCGAATCCCCACATACACACTCTGCCACGAAGCTCACTGCTTCTCAGCCTAACCTACTTCACAGGGTTGTCATAGGAATTAAATGAGGAGAGAGATAGAACCATGTATGCCACCTTGTGCTTCTCAGAGAAAAAGGTGAGATCATAAAGTAATAGAGTCATAGGGTTAGAATAAGATGGAATGATCTTTAAAGGTTTGCTTATTAATATCCTGCAGAAATGCTCAAAACACATTGCCTCCATCAGAGTGATATAAGAAATATGTACATGAAATAAGTGCATGTACATAAGTGCATTAATACCCATCCACAAACACAGAAACCCACACATGAGTTCACAAACAAAAAAGTGGCCTTTAAGTCAGTGTGCTAGCTGTCAAATGGGCCAGCCACATTGGTTTTCAGCCAGTAGGCCATAGCACCCTGGGATGACTTGAGGGGCATTCAGGGGGGCGGGCAGGCACTGTCCTTTCCTTAACTTACAGCCAATATCTTCCCAAAATAAAACAGCGGCAAAAAGTGGGGAAACACTTTTTCCATGACTGTTTATTTTCTTAAAATCTCTCCCTCCCCCAAACAAAAATCCTCCCCAGCTCCAGTAACTAACAGTTCCTTATTGTTACAAAGAGGGCTTGAGAAATGCAAGAAAATAGCAAAGTAGCTTGATGATGTGTGCCTTGCTGTGTGTGTGTGCTCTATAAGGAGGGATTTACAAATAACCCTGAAAGTGAGGTGTGTCATGTGTGTTTCTCTCTCCTTCTATCCTCAACACTCCACCCATCCCTCTTCTTCTCTTCCTCTCCCCACAGGCAACCCAACTCGCTCTTAACAGTCACCCAGCTTTAGGGGGACAAGGAGGGTGTTGCAGGAAAGTACCATCTCTGCCTGTGTGTCCATTGCTGTGTGTTTCTTGCTTTCCTTCACTGCAGTAACAAAATATTTCCTGCTTCTGTTCTTCATCTTGTTTTGCCCTCTCCATCCCTGCCCCACCATGTGCACATTAATTTTGGGGAAGGTAGGCTGGGGCTGCCATGTGGAGTGTGTCAGCTCAGCCCTGCTTGGGTTCCCATCAACACATGCACTCCCACTTACACGAGCACCAAAAATCGTGCTGAGAAGGGGCAAGGCAGAATGGGGGAATCTCCACTTAGCTCGTACTGTAACAGAACCCCAGCGTAAGCGGTTTCCACAAAGGAACCACAGAAAGGATGTGGTTGGTCAAGGGAGCTGTGGACTCAAAAAGATTGGAAACCATTGCCCTAAACTGATCATATCTGTTGATAATTAAAAGTGCATGCCTTCCAGAAATAATTAATATACAAACCTTGCTCTGTGTTTTATGAATGTAAATGTCAAAATTATGGATGAAATAGTGTATTTATGAATGTAACTCAACAACCAAAAGTCACAATATTGTACACAGGGTGAACTGTGATGGCTCAGGCAATGGTGTTTGACCCATCTTTAACCCTCCATCATGTTCCTGACCTGCTGGCAGGAGCTGGGAACTTCCTTGGGAAATGTCAAATCCCAGAAGAAGCTCTTTATACTTTCAGCAAGTTTCATCTCTCCCCAGTGAGTTGTGGTAGAATGTGGGCACATTTTGGGACCATGGCCTTTGTCATGACAGCTCTCCCACCTGATGCCATCTGGATTCCATCCCTCCTATTTGCACCTATAGCCTTCTAGGGTGGTTTGTGTCCCGGTCCCTCTCTTCCCACTGTCCTCACTGAAGAGTGTTTCCCTGGCAATCCTTCTGCCTCTTACAAACTAAGGAAACAAGGGCCACCTTCTATGAATGCTTGCTCCCTTAGCAATGTCAGTGCGGCCAATCCGATGATAGTGCAGGGAAAAGAATGGTCCCCTTGCTTCCTGAAGCATCCCTGTCACTTCATAACAATCGATTGCAGGCAACAGGTGTGGCTATACTGGAGATAGTATAGAGGATGGAAACAGAGCCTGCCCCCTTGCTTTGGATGCCCAATCTGAGGAGCCCCAGTCAGTACTGGTGTGACTGGGCAGACACAGGACAGAGATAGAGCCCAGAACTTCCCTTTGGGTCTGAACCCGATTCGGCAAATTGGCCTGGTGCCGGTTAAACTGTCAGACCCCAGTGGACTTCGCAAAACGGGGAAGCTGTCGCCCCTTCATGGTTGCCAGATTTTTGAAAAAATATATATGAGGCAGGGAGCTTTGAGGGATCCCCACACACCACAGAAGACGCAGGAGCCTGTTAAAGAGATTGCTAGATGGTCAGAGAAAAGACAGAGGCAATACAACCAAGAATACCAAAGCAATAGCAGCCAGTAGACTTTGATCCATTTATTACATTTGTAACTTGGTCCTTACAGAGTAATCAGCAGAGAAAGCTAAACAAAAGCATGTTTGACATTTTATACTTTTGCTTTTGTGAGGGCCTCCTGGCAGAATTACCACCCAAATCATCACAGAACATCAGGCAAATATAATGGAAGTGGGGGTTGGGTGAATCAACCCACTATCAGTGATGGCAGCCAGCAAAGATGCATGTCCACTGTGGCTGCTGTTGCTTTCCTGCTGACTGAGAAAAGATGCTCCGCCTCAGTGCCAGGGGAAGGTAGTGCTATGGTGCCTTGCAGTGAGGGCAATCAGCTGCCCTGTTTCCCCTCAGCATGAGGGGAAGGTAGATCAGTGTTGTTATCAGCTGAGATCATCGTGAGATATGGTGCCTTGAAATTGGCTGCCCTGCTATCCTTTGCGTCAGGAGCCATGTATTGCTGCATATTGCCAGGTCAAAATCATCAACTCAGTGTGATTTCAAAACGGATTTTGGCAAAATATATTGAAAAATCACACAGCACTAAATCAGACAATAAAATCTGTGATATTACCATGCAAAAATGACAAAAAAATAGTTGGAGGGGATGCAAGGAAAGGGGTCATGGACCCCCTGGGTATGTTCTGTGGAACCCCAGGGGTCCCCAGGCCCCCTATTGGGAATCACTGGTCTACACTATAGACTAGAGCTTTCCAGACTTTCCATGTTGGTGACACACTTTTTAGACACGTATCATTTTGCAACACAGTAATTCAGTTTTGCTAGCAAACTGGAAGTTAAACTAACCTCTTTCCAGTCCTGGGAGGAACGTGGGGAGTGCTCGCACAACACACCTACACATTGCAGCCAAAACACTGTGTCACAATGTGTGTGATGTATATGCAGGGGTGCATTTAGCTATATGCATCTCAATATATATGTGTGTGTGTAGTGTTATTTGCACAAGGTGATTTTTTTTAAAAAAACCGAGGATGTTTGAGTCCCCTCATTCATCCACCCCAAAACACAGGTCAGTAGTGGTGGTGGTGTTTTGCATCCGTACAAATTTTATGCAGATCTCTGCCCTTTATTTTTCAACAATGGCCACCCTATGTGAGAATGAGAGGAAGCACCTTTCTCTCTCCAACCTCCTCCTGCCTGGATTAAGCTGTGTGTGTAGACAGCCTCTGTTGCCCGCTGCTGCCTGTTTCCCCACCCAAAGAATCCATATAGACTCCCAAGCCCAACCTCAGAGATTCTGCTTCAGAGGAGGCCATTAGCGTAATGATGGGAGGTCACAAAGTTCAGTCCAAAATGTCAATTTTCATTTGGCAAAATGGCCCTGTGTGAGGAGCGGGCAAGCTTCCATCCTCCCTCTGGAAGGATCCTGCTGGCTCCTTCAGTCATTGCTCCCAGTGGGCCCTGCCTTGCCCAGCTGATTTGAGGTGCCAATAGCTTTGGGAGCCAATGCAAATATCAATGAGGGTCACAATTGTTTGCTTCCTAGATGGCCTTTCCCTTCTGAATGGCCATTATGGGGCTGTGGGTCTTTATGAGTTTATTGACAAGCCCCACACCCTCATTCATCTCACACCAGAATAATGTTGGTCGGCCATCCTGCATGTCTGCATCTGCCTCAGCACCAGAGGCCTGCTGTAGGTACTCTGCACATGATCCATAGCCATGATCCCACAGTCATGCCAGCTTCCCCTAGGGCTAGTATAGGTAGGAATGGAGCCACGCTGCAGGCTGCCCAACTCTGGTTTAAGGCTGGTCCTTGCAATGCTTAGTGATCAGATTGCTTGGCCTTGATTATCTTTTCCCAAAGAGTGAGTATTGATTCCTTTTATTCTGATTTACGGCCTATTCCTGCCCCAAGAATTGAGGGAGGAGGCTCTGCAGGAGAGACCCAAGCAGTTGTGATTATTTGGCTCTGCAGTCACAAGCTGCTGCCAAAGGGGTGTTTAATTAAGTGGTTTAATTAGACTCTGGCAGTTTTAATTACCTTTTGTGATTATGGAATCTACTAAGAACACCACAGATTCTTCAAGGGAATTATATGGGAGCAAGAGGAGGCGCCACACAAAGCCCAGTGAAATGGGAATCCTTTGGCTCTGGAGCAGAAAGCAGGAGAAGGGTCACCAGGGCATGGGGAGAATGTGGGATTTATGTGGGGTGGAGGGAGGCACTGAATTTGCCACAGCCCTGTAGAGGGCAGGGGAGTGGATGACGCACTGGGCCATGTGCTTCATGGGCAAGTAGGAGGAGAAGCCACAACCTGCTTTACACTAAGATTGGGGTGGGGGTCAGGAACTAAGGAAACCTCATCTATATTAAGGACCATTAAATGGGCAAGCCAATGTGAAGTGGAACTGAGCAGGAAGAGCAAACAGTTTTCTCTGCATTATGGAGTTTGGGGGGAATCTTTGCTGGGACCTTTTCAAAGGTGCCATTAGGGGTCATCATGGTGCCAGCTCGTGGGGCCTTATGGTCATGCCTAGGAATGAAAAGAGGATGTGGTTGTGGTTATGTCAAAGGAGGGGGTGTCAATCTTACCAGCCAAATAAAGGCAGAGAGGGAGGGAGATGAATAACCTTGGCTCACAATCTGGGCTCCCCAGAAAGTAGGGCCAAATGAATGTTGCAGCACCTTAAGAGGGAAACCTTTGAGACTTGGTCTTAGCACTACTTTTGGAGGGGCTCAGATTCAGATCACGCCACCATATTTATGCAGAGGCCCTCTCACACATGCAACAAACAGCACACAATCCCAGTGACCAAACAAAGGTAAATCTAGATTTTGACACCCAAATGAGTGAAAGCTGCCAATAATCGATCCACCTTGCACAACACAGATCATCTGTTAAAAGCCTCCTTGTAAATCTCTGCCTGAATTCACACTGGGGCAAAGTTAGCTCATGTGTGTTGCAGCAACAAAGGGACCTTCAGCTGACAATTGTTTTGACTGGACATAAATCTAAAAGCACAGCTACTGATAGAAATTCCGCATTTTAAGGAACATAGTCATGGTTTTCTTGTGGTTAGCTTCAGATTTGTTAAACAAACTATGAAAGGGTAGAAATGAGTCATAGAATCATAGAATTGTAGAGTTGGCAGTGAACCCAAGTGACATCTAGTCCAACCCCCTGCAATGCAGGAATCTCAACTAAGGCATTCATAACCTCTGTTCAAAAACCTACACTGAAGGAGCATCTGCAACCTCCCAAGGGAGTCTGTTCCACCACTGAACAGCTCTTACTGTCAACCAGAGTGCTCTCTATTGTTGCATCCATGAAATCTGTCTCAGGCGAAGCTCTGGGTGTCTCACCTACCCCTGCCTGTGGCTACTTGATGTCAGCCCACAGATCTTCCAGTAGTAAAAGGAGGTATTTGAGGGAATCTTCCTGCAGCAAACCAGATAGAGAATCATTGAAGGCAACCCTCTGCCCCGCCCCCTGCATGCCAACAAAAGTGATTTGACACTTTCCCCATGTCACAGGGTCAGAAAAAGGGCCTGTGAATGAGCCTTTGGGAGCTGCTCCTCTCTCTCCACCTCTTTGTAATTATGTAAATATGTAGATATGACAGCCCTGCCATTAATCCTTCTCACCCAGAAGAGGCAGTGGAATGAGATTTTGTAACTACTGTGTGCATTAATCTGGCTAGCTATCTCAGATTAATGGGCACAGGTGGTGGTGGTGATGATGATGATGGGATGCTCCTCAGAACAGCCTTCCCCAAGACCCCTTCCTTGCAAAAGGTCTCCAAAGGCTGGGCACCATCCACGGGGGTGAGGGAGTAGGTGGGGTGGGCTTCCAGACTCTTACTATTGCTGGAGAGAGTCAGTCACATCCAGCAAATTCAGGCTACACAATTATAGCCAATTGGGAGGCTCCATTATAAGGCCTTTTGCTCCACAAGGAATTGGGCTGCTCTTCCCTGGTAGTCTGGGAAGGGACAAAATAATGATGGAAGGGAAGAAGATAGAGTGTGGTGTGGGGAGAGGTAGTTTCCCCCCCTCTTTCATAACACTAATATACAACCAGGTTGTCCAATGAAGCTGAATGTCAGACAGAAATGCTGGACAGAAAATAATAATAATGAAGGACTTCTTCACCCAATTCATTGTTAAACTGTGGAACTCCCTCCCACAAAAGGCAGTGCTGGTCACCAACCTAGACAGCTTTAAAAGAGGACTGGACAAATTCATGGAGAGAAGGCTATCTGTGGCAACTAGCCACGATGGCTATGTACTGCCTGAAGGATCAGAAGCAGTCTACCTCTGAATATCAGTTGCTGTGGATCATAAATGAGAAATAAAGCTGCTCCACTCATGTTCTGCTTGCTCATGAGTTTCCCTTTGTGGGCACCTGGTTGGGCACTGCTGGGCTCCCTTTGGCTTGATCCAGCAGTGGCCTCTTTATGAACCTGGGCTATGCAAGGTGATATTAGCTGCAACAGGGGTGGGTGGTGGAAACCGCAGAGAAGTGGATCTTTGATGTGACTGTTCCTGCCTTCTGACCATGTCATGGCTGCCTGTCCTAATTGCACAGATGGGAGATGGCTGCACAATCAACATGGAATATGCAGATGTTGGATTTGAGAGCTTGAGCAGATTTCAGCAATGGGAAATTTGCCTTCTTGTCCTGCAGGTGTTCTGAAAATTAACCCCCTTCCAATTTTCAATTTTCCCGTCCTCCAAATCCCATCTATTGTATGTAGGATTGCAGAGCAATTAAGGGTTTGTTAGCACACATAGTTTTGGCAGGAAAGGAGCTACTGGTTTCAATTCAGTCAGGGAATCCGATTCCACTGGGTAATCCTGCCAGCCACTGTTTTGGTAACGAGTTCCTGGGGTCAAGGTTGGACAAAGCGGGAAATGCTGCTTTGCTTTTTTTTTTTACCCTTTTTCCGCTGTAATGATTACAAGTTAATTATTTTAAAGGTCATGATAGAAAATATGCAAAGTGATCACCTGCTTCTAGACTGCATCAGTCTTGAAAATGTGCCAACATCTGAACTGTTCACACTCAGTCCTTTCATTTCTACTACAGGGGCAAAAGGACAGGGGTGGGTTAAGTTCGGTCAGCTCTAATGTTTTTGCTGGGACATTTTAAGTGCTGAAACATGAGAGCATGAGAAGAACCTGCAGGATCAGGCCAAAAAGGGCCCATCCTGCCTGGCATCCTCTTCTTACCATAGCCAAATGCCCCTATAAACCTAGGAATCAGTATAGACTGCCTCTGGATATGGAGGTTGCATAAGAACATAAGAAGAACCTACTGGATCAGGTCAATGGCCCACCAAGTGCAGCATTCTGTACTCACGATGGCCAACCAGATGCCAATTACTGGAAGCCCCCAAGCAGGACCTGAGCACAAGAGCACCCTCCCCTCCTGCAGTTCCCAGCAACTGGCATTCAGAAACATCACTGCCTCTGACAATGGAAGGAGAACATAGGAACCCTGGTCCCTCAACCAAGAAGAAGGTGCAAATTCCAAGGCCTCCCCCATCTTACTTATTTAGTGTCTTTGGAGAGGATGCAGAGCTGGGGACCAGCTTCCAAGCACCACCTGCACACACACACACACACACACACACACTTACATACAGCACAAGCCTCCCCATAAAAAAAGGCAACAATAAAGTTTTTGATAATTGATCATTGACTGCTTATTTGGACTCTTGAGTGTTGCTTTTACCGGGGATGAAAAAAAGGATGTGAAAACGTTCTGTTTTATTGAATTATAAGGTACCTATACCACAAAAACACACCCTTGCCGAGGTTTCGGTAATAAGTTGGTTTTATTCCATTCAGAGATTAATTAGCTAATATTATTTAATGGGCCGGCAGCCTTATAGTAGTCACTTTTCCATTTCAGCCTTGTTTCCCGCCCCCAGAAGCCCAGCTTTTGCCCCTGCCCATTGTGTCCAAAATGATGCCTGCCAAATGTTAGCTACAGATCTTTTGTTAATACTGCCTGTTAAATATTCATGCTGGGATATCTTTTAAAAATGAATGCTGGCGGAAACTGAGAAAGAAGGCAGATCCTCAAGTTACCTGGGGCCACATGGCTGTGTCAGCCTCTGGGAGGCATCAGACAAACACACACCCAACAGCTCCCCAAGAGTGCATTTTAGTGACATAAAGAGAAAAATGCCTGCAAGACAAAGTGTGGGTGGGTGGGTGGGTGGGTGGGGGTGTCTTCTGATGATCCCAGGACCCACCAATGCATGCTTGCACTAACATGTTCCTTAGGGCAATGCTGGACTTAACCCACAGAGTATGGCTGGGTTGGGTTCAGTGTCTTCCTTCCAGGCTGGCAAGGGGCCTGCATCCTCCACAATGCTGGAATACCACGTTCAGCCTCTGACACTTCAACATCCTCCCTGCATACCAGCCTCTGCTGCCTGAGGCTGCTTCCTCACCCCATCTAACATTAGGGCAGGCCCCTCAGAAGGATATTCCTATCAAAAAGTTTTGGAAAGAGATGACACAGTTTGTCCTAAGGCTGAACTGCACCCATCATGGCCACGCAGTTGCAGCGACACTAACTCAGTTGTCACGAAAACCAGTACTTCTCCGTGTCTGGATTTTAGCACAGGTGTTTGATTCCTGCATGGAGAAGACACCCCACCTCTCTCTCCCCCTCTCCAATGCCCAATCGACCTCCTTCCCTTTCAGCCTCTCCCTTGCATAATGTGCACAGGAGGGCAAAAGGACAAGAGATCAGGAGTCAGCCATGGAGGGTGTCTGATTTCTTGTCACCAGATCTGGGCCTCAGAGGCAACTTCCTCATGAATAGCTGGCTTACAATGGCTCACGAGGACTTCACTGCTCAACACTAGTGAATTATGCACAAGTCCTGGCCCTGCGGAGCAGATGGCCTGGTGGAGGAGGTAACATGAGCTGGAGTGCCCAGAAGAGGAGGGCAGGAGAAAAGAGAGGGACGGGGGGACGGGACACACACCTCTCCCTCAAAGTCTGGTGGGTACCACAGTTCACTTAAATAAAAAAAAAATTAAAAGGAAAAGAACGACAGAATCCCAGGTGGATGGAAAAGTTTCTACAGAGTTTGCCAGCATGCTCAAAATGGCAGCCCATGTTGAGGTCTGGCCCATTACGTTTTGCTGCCTGCCTGAGGAAAAGGACAAAATGGTGTCCACCCCATGAACAGTGAGGGGTGTGCAGGTGTTTTTTGCTCTCGGCCTGCATGTGGACGGTGGCTTCCCTGCGAGGTCAGAGGTGAAGGGATGTTTTTATGAGGTCTCTGAAGGAACTCGTGTCTTGTAAACAGAGGAGATTAAAGTTAATGCAATAAGTCTATGTGTTCCCAGGTTTCTCCCAAATTAGTTAAGGGTGTATTGTATGCCAGGGCTCCCTGTGCAAAGGCAAAGCTCATTCCCCACCCAATACCTTTTATTGCATCATTATCGAAGGCCCCTGGGGTCACAGGGTCAGCAGCCTTGGATTAAGCGGCCAGCCATGGAGGTCAAAGTGATTAGTGTCAGGAATCAAGGCTCAACAACACCCCCACCAGCACACACACATACATACATAAGAATGTAAGCAGAGCCTGCTGGATCAGCCCAGTACCCTATCTAGTCCATTGTCTTGACCTCTCAGTGGCCAACCGGATGCCCTAAAGGGAAACCCACAAGTAGGGTTCAAGCACAAGAGCCGTCCCCTCTCATGTGGTTTCCAGCAACAGGGATTCAGAAGCTCTGCTGCCTCCAGCTGGGGAGGCAGAGCATAGCCTCTCTGTGAATTTGTCTAGTTCTTTTTTAATACTATCCGAGTTGGTGGCATCACTGCCTCAATTGATTAAGCTTAAGTCAATTAATTGACTGTATCTGTATACATTTGCATATGATAAAGAGAACAAATACACTTGCTTTGTGTTTAGATGTTATGTATTGTATTCTCCTAGCTGCCCCAATCATCACCATCACCATCATAGTATGCTGTCCCAATAATTGGGGACACCAGGGTTCGAATCCCCAGTCATCCATGAAGCTCACTGGCTGTAACCTTGGTCTAGTCACAGTCTCTCAGCCTAGCCTACCTCACAGGGCAGTTGTGAAGAGAAAGCAAGAGAGTAAGAGAGGCATATACGCCACCTTGAGCTCCCTGGAGAAAAGGTGGGATATAAAAACAAACAATACAAACAAACCAAGTGCTGCATCTCTTTTAGACATAAAGGTGAGCTGAGCTGAAAGGTACTGTGAGCGTCACCTGGTCTGAACTGAACTGAAAAGAGGCAGACAGAAGCAAGCCTGCCAGGCTCTGAGTTCCCCTAGAAATGTAGCCACAGGTCTTGCAGCTGCCAGCCTCTGCTACTCCTTATCCTGATGGATGCACCTGCTCCATTCCTCATTAACACTGGTAAATCAAAGCATAAAAGGTGTTTAAAAAGAAGGAGTCAGATGCTAGTAAGAATCTGAGCCTAGCCCCCCGCTCTTCCACTGGTGGGTTCCTTCATTTGCAAGCCCCCTTGCTCTGATCTGCCTTGGATACCACCCCCACCCCACCCCCTGGTGCCCTTGCACTGGTGGGTTTGGATGCTTTAGCTATGATTTTTGCACTGCAGCAGGTTGGAATAGGTGACCCTTGGGATCCCTTCCAACTATATTATTCTAGGATTCACCCATTACCTGAGCTGGTGCAGCTCACAAATCACATTGACAGGCCAATCAAGGGTGGGGTCTCCCCCCCTTTCCCCCCCCAAAAACCCCCAGTTCTGCCTTGTTGAAGGATGATTCACCTCCAGCAGTGCATTCTGGAGCCTCCGAATAAATCTGTCAAAAAAATTCTTCGGCTCAAAAAGCAGCTCACTTTGGGCTTCCCACTGGGTTTATGCTTCCTGCTGCTGACCACTCTCTCACACACATACATGTGGACACAGACACACATTCCCCTCCCCCTCTTTGCTCCTGCTCCACTGACAACTTCATCCTAATAGTCTCCCAGAAGGAGCGATGAATGCATAAGCTGCATATTGATCAGGCGGCCCCGTGATTGATGGCCGGATCTCTTTGACAGATGAGCCGGCTAACGGGGCTGCCAATACAGAAGTCCTAGGTGGGTGGGGGGCTCTTCCACGCAGCCCCCCAATGGCCTGTGACCCGAATGGGGCAGGCCGGCAATGTCCTAATTTCGGTGGGGAGAAAAGGCACCCCTTGCCTGTGCGTGATCAAATAATTCATTTGAAACTTAAAACACTTCGACACTGGCAGATTGCAGAAGGGGAAATATGATGGATTGTGGGTTGAAAAGAGCCGACTTGGCGACGTTAAATTGATCCGCTGGAAAATGTTTTTGTCTGCTGTGAAAAATGGGCAATATCTCCGCCGCGCCAAAAAGGCCTCTCATCTGGGAAATAATTTGCTCGTGATTTCCAGCAATGGGGTTCCTGCATCTCCCCCTGATTTTCTTCAGGTTTTAGCTCCTTTTACAGGTTTTGTGTGTTTTTCTGTTTTAGAAGAATTAAAAAGAAAGAATGTTGCTAACAGCTTTAAATAGGGCATGGTAATAACAGGGCTGCCCTCCTTCCATTAAATCACAGAGGAGAGTCTTGTTAACCAAAAGCAGCTTCAAAATGTTCACTCTGGGTGGTCCTGACTCTGCAAAGGTTTCTTATAGCCCCAAGTGAATTGTGCTAATAAAGGCTGACCTCTTTTCCAAGGAAGGATCCTGCAAACATTAGCCTCACTACCACCACTTATTCACAAGATGCCAAAAGGAGTGTGCTAGAGGCATGAGCCCAAAGTGCATTTGTCTTCACTCCAGCCCAGAATCCTGTTTCACCTGTGGGTTTGGTCGCCCTCAAGGGTGAGTCTTGGGCTGTCAGAGGCTACTTAACAGACTTGCTCCAGGCAGAGACACAAATCTGCAGAAAGGTACCGAGTGCTTTTGGGCAACTAAAGACGATGTGAGGCTTACCCCTTGAGCCTGGATCTATTATGTAAGGTCCAAAGCCCTTTACTACATTTGGACATACTTTGTATACAGGCCACCTTCCTTGGAGACTTCTTCAGGCATTTGGATGGCCTAGATCCACCTGTAGGTGTTAACCAAGAAGGGTGTCCTGATGCTTATTGCATTGTTATTGTGAGCTGATGGAGCATTTCTTTCTCCCATGAACGCTCTTGTGTGATACTGAATTATTAAGTCCCAAGATGGGTGCTAGCCATGTTCTGGAGAGATGCCCAGCGTCACTCTGGGAAGGGAAAGTACACATTGGCACCTATTATGACTTCCTAACATATGTCCTGTTTTGTGCCCATTTTTGGTCACCACACTTTAAGAGGGCTACTGACAGGTTGGAAGGTGTGCAGAGGAGGGTTACCAAGAAGATGGAGGGTCTGGCAACCAAGCCTTGTGAGGAACTGTTGAGGGAGTTGGGCATGTGTAGTCTGGAGAAGAGAAGCCATTGCTTGACAATGGAATTGGTGCCCTCAGAAGGAGCTGGACTCTCCTTCCTTGGAGGTTTTTAAGCAGAGGTTGGATGACCACCTGTCAGGGATGGTTTAGTTGTGATTCCTGCAATGCAGGAGGTCAAACTAGATGACCCTTGGAGTCCCTTCCAACTCTGTTGTTCTGTTTCTTTGATAACTACTGGCAAGTCAAACTGCTGGAAGGAAGAGCCCAACTCAAATAGCCAAAAGTCATGGTGTGGCTTCCTCTGGGCCTCTCTCAGTGGGGCATTGGTCACCGCAGTAGAAGACTTCCCATCTGGAAGAGAACCTGGAAATGCTTCATTTTCTTTCCTGGCAATTTCTCTTCCTTTAGCGTGTGTGTGTAAACAAAGCTGGGACAACATTGAAATTCAGTGATCGTGTTTTGCAGAGAAGCCTTTGGCATTATTCAAGGCATTGCTCAGCATGTTAAGCGCCAGGAGGAAATATTTACATGCTAAAACATTTCTAAGCACCTTCTGCCAACTAAAGTTGCCCAGCCAACCAGTAAGTATGAATTTTTTGTAGCATGTATAAATCACGTTTGTGACAGATCCCCAAGAAATAGGGCAACCAAGATCCCTTGCTAATTCCCCAGCACAACCATTTATTGAAATTAGGCAGCCGGGATAAACTCTGGCCAGATCAATAATTATCTGTCTAACACTATCAAGCCCTTGCTAAGGAGAGCTCCAGTCTCTTACTTGCATGTTTGGAGTGAGGTTTCAGTCAAGGAGTTCTTGACTGATTCCGAGGAAGGGATTGCAAGTCTCCAGGCCATTTCAGGAGGGGGATGGCAGCGGGGGGGGGGGTGGATCCACAGAAAGGTTCAAAAGCCCCCTGCTGTTGGGTGAAAGAAGCTTACAAAATTATGCATGGCTTGGAGAAAGTGGACAGAGAAAAGTTTTTCTCCCTCTCTCATAACATTAGAACTCTTGGGCATCCAATAAAGTTGGAAGTTGGAAGATTAAGGAAAGTACTTCTTCACACAGTATGTAGTTAACCTGGGGAACTCACTGCAACAGGAGGCAGTGATTGCCACCAACTTGAGAGGCTTTAAGAGAGGATTAGGCACATTCATAGAGCAGAGGGCTACGAATGTCTACTAACCATTCAGTGCTTCTAAATAGCACTTGCTGGAAACTGCAGGAAGGGAGAGGGCTCTTGTGCTCAAATCCTGCTTCCTTATTTCCCATGGGCAACTGTTCAACCAGTTGGGAGAACAAGATGCTGCGCAGCTAAGGCACTGGCCTGATCCAGCAGGCAGGATTTGAGAACAAGAGGGAACAACACCCTCCCTTCCTGTGCTTTCTAGTACTTGGTGTTCAGAAGCATTGCTGCCTCCAACTGTGGAGGCTGAGCATAGCCATTTTGGCTAGTAGGCATTAATAGTCCTCTCCTCCATGAATTGGTAGAATCCTCTTTTAGTGCTAGTGTTACAAGAGTGTTTCCTCCATCCAATTTCTCCATGCCATGCATCATTTTATGAACTTCCATCATGCCGTTTCTTAGGTAAAGGTAAAGGTACCCCTGCCCGTACGGGCCAGTCTTGACAGACTCTGGGGTTGTGCGCCCATCTCACTTAAGAGGCCTGGGGCCAGCGCTGTCCGGAGACACTTCCAGGTTACGTGGCCAGCGTGACATCGCTGCTCTGGCGAGCCAGAGCCGCACACGGAAACGCCGTTTACCTTCCCGCTGGTAAGCGGTCCCTATTTATCTACTTGCACCCGGAGGTGCTTTCGAACTGCTAGGTTGGCAGGCGCTGGGACCGAGCAGCGGGAGCGCACCCCGCCGCAGGGATTCGAACCGCTGACCTTTCGATCGGCAAGTCCTAGGCGCTGAGGCTTTAACCCACAGCGCCACCTGCGTCCCGTTTCTTACCTTTCTTTAAACTAAAGAAGACCCAAATGCTGCAACCTTTCCTCTGAGGAGAGTCACTCCATCCCCTTTCCTTTTCCAGCCTTCTTTCTGAGGCGAGGTATACTTTTCCTCTCTGCGATATTAAAAAGGCCAAGCCAGGGCTGGGAGTAGCGGTGAGGTGATCATCATACAGACCCTTCCACAATAGCATCTTCTGCTGCTGTAATTCATGGCGGGAATGATTCATCCCACGAAAGAGTCCCACCCCCACGGAGAAGCTCTGTGATGGGCCAGGGAGGCTGCCTGATGGAAAGTAAGTTATGGATCACTTTCCAGTATGAGCAAACAAGAAGCAGCCCATGTATGGAAATGTTCGCTTGAAATATGCTCCAGATTTGGTGAATCCATATTTATTTTCCAAAGCCTTCTTCTTCTTCCAGCAGATCTGTCATTCTCAATAGCTCAGTCAGTAGAGCATGAGACTCTTAATCTTAAGGTCATGGGTTCAAGCTATATGTTGGGTGAAAGATTCCTGCATTGCTTAAAAATAGCAAAATGACACTTTCCAGTTTTGAGGTCCCCTTTCCTCCTCTCTAAGTGAAGAAAGGTAGCTGTGATTCCTTTATTTATTTATTTTAATTGTATACTGCCCTTCATTTGGTTCACAACACAATACAATATAATAATAAAAATAATAAAAACAATTAAAAGAACATATATCCCCCACAACACATTTAAATGGGCATTGGATGTCAATCAGCCAAAGGCCTGGTTAAAAAGGAATGTTTTTGCCTGGTGCCTAAGGGTGTATAATGAAGGTGCCAGGCAAACTTCCCTTGGGAGAACATTTCACAAAAAGGGAGCCATTGCAGAAAAGGCCCGTTCTCTTGTTGCCGCCCCACAGATCTCTTGTGGAGGAGGCACACAAAGAAAGGCCTCAGAGGATGATCTCAATGTCTGGGTGGAGAGAGGTGGTCCTTGAGATATTGTGGTCCTGGGTTGTTTAGGGCTCTTTGGGCTATCCCTGCCCAGATAGGGGCACAGCTGGGCAACCAGCTGAAGTTGACAGAAGGCACTCCATGCTACTGAGGCCACCTAAGCCTCAAGTGATAGCAATGGATCCAGAAGTACTCATAAGCTATGGCCCTCCTTCAGAGGCAGTATAACCCCTTCAAGAGCAGGCAACCTCCCATCCATCCGGTTTAGTGAACTACTCACAAACAGTGCCTCAGCCTTATCTGGATTGAGCTTCAGTTTGTTGGCTCTCATCCAGTCCATTACCAAGGCAAGACAATGGTCCAGCAAATCCACTGCTACACTTCTCAAAAGAGAAGTAGAGTTGTGTGTCATCAGATAAAGGAGGTGTGTGCATTGCTGACAACATACTCCAAATCTCCAGATGATCCTAGTGAGAGGTTTCATGTAGATGTTAAACAGCATAGGGAATAAAATTTAACCCTGAGGAATCCCACATTGAAGGCTACACTGGGCTGAAGAACACTCCCCAAGGATCACCCACTGGAAACAACCATCCAAGTAGGACCGGAGCCACCGTAAAGCGGTGCCATCCACCCTTAACACCTGCTCCAGAAGGATCCCAAGGTTGATGGTATCAAAAGCTGCTGAGAGGTCATGGTGAATTAACAGGGACACATTTTCCCTATCTCTCCTGATAGAGGTCATTACACAGAGTGATCAAAGCAATTTCTGTGCCAAAACTGGGCCTAAACCCTAATCGACTGCAGGAATGATCTGTCTTGAATATCATGGCTACCATGGAGAGCAACCAAGGAGAACATCCATATTGCACAGCTCCCCAGGAGCCCAGTGGAGATGGATGGAAGCTCTTGGGGAACTGATGAGGCAATGGCTAGGGAATATTGGGAAATTCCCCATGCCCAAGGTTTCATCATCAGTAAGTTTATTGTGCTAGCCAAAGGACATGACAAAAGCATAAAAACAAACAATTTCAAATACAAAATATAAATCAAGTTACCCACTATAACAGACAGAACCACCATCCCCAACGTGGAAGGAAAATCATGGCCTCCTCCCCCATCCTGTTACAGTACTTGCTTCCAATTAACTCCTTAGGAATTAAAAGCAAAGAAGCCTTGGGTGATTCCTGCCAGATTTGCAACAAGGAAAAGCCTCCCCCCCTCCAAATCTGTTTGTCTTGCTTCCCAGATTAAGGAATTAAGGATCAACTTAACTCTCCTCAAGTATTTAAGAAATGAACCATCTGCGGGAGAATCTAGGACAGATTACACTTAACCTGATTTCCAAGGCAAAACAGGAAGATGAGTACAGCTCTTGCAATTAAGGCTGATGGCTAGAGATGCATTTTCATTGAATCACAGAACTGTAAAGTTGTTAGGGACCCCAAAGGGTCATCTACCCCAACCCCTGCAGTGCAAGAATCACAACACAAGAATCCCTTGCAGATGACCAGCCAATGACTGCTTTAAAACATCCAATGAAGGAGGATCCACCACCTTCCTTGTCCTGCCCATGGGCCAAGATGATACCTTTCCAGGCCAAGACCCCAGGGCACTGTGCCCTTAGGTGGCTTCCATTCAGTTCTATGGGATCAGTGGTGCTTGGCATGATCCTCTTCCAGCAAGGAAGAGGATCAACTTCACACAAGCTGATTGGCCTGCTGGACCAGGCCAATGGTCTATCTAGTTCAGCATCCTCTTCTCACAGTGGCCAACAACATACTCCAGTGGAAAAACCACAAGCAGGGTTTGAGCACAAAAGTCCTCTTCCCTTCTGTAGTTTCCAGCAACTGGTATTCAGAAGCATTGCTGCCTCCAACTCTGGAGGCAGAGAATAGCCATCATGGCTGCTTGCCATTGATACTCCTGTCCGCCATGAATTGGTAGAATCCTCTCTGAAGCCACCTGTTAGTGGCCACCCCTGCCCCCTGAAGGAGTGAGTTCTATAGTTTAACTCTGCACTGCACAAAGGATTTTCTTTTATCTGCCCTGAATCTTCCAACATCCAGCTTAACTGGATCATTTTTGTTTCCCTTTTCTGAATACAGTATTTTCCAACTTTCCCAAGGCCTCATCCACCTCAGACTGTCCTCTGGCCAAGCTGCTTCCCCACTGCAGCAATTATCCTCAGTCTGAGTCGTTTCCCAGACCCTGCATATGTCAGTCTTCCAGCTCCCCTCAATAGGTCCCCAGTGACAGGAAGCAAATCGATTTCTCCACCCTGGGATGGCGCAGACAGAATAACACATTGATAAATAGCCAAGGATTGATTTGCACTTAATTGACAATTTGGTGAACCCTGTTTTAAGAGGCCCCCGGGTCAGCTTGGGAGGGAGCACTCAGGGGTGATATATTGCCTGATCGATAAGTCTTGGCCTAACATCCCATAGTCTTAGTGAGGAAGCCGGGAAAGCTGTCAGCTTTCAATTGCCATAAATTAGCGGGTTGAGGGAGGGCAGGTGGTCTTACCTCTGGGCAACAGGGGGCAGCAGAGACTTAGCAAAGGAGCCCCCCACTGGAAGCGACCCCACCTTCCTTCCAGCTCTACAGTTCTATGGTTCTATGACTGTTTTCAAATTTCTTCTGAAAGTTAGTAAGGATGGAGACAAGCCCATCTTGCAAGGGAGGGATTTCCACAAAGACAGAGAGCTACCACCAAGAAGCCCCTGTCCCAGAATGGCATCAACCAAGCAGCGCCCCCTAGTGGTGGCACTATCCATAAAGTCCCCCACCCTGCCCATCATAGTCTCATAGAAATATAGAGTTGGAAGGGATCCTAAGGATCATCTAGTCTAACCCCCTGCAATAATCTCTCTCTCTGTGTGATGCAATGAAAGCCGGCAGTGCCAGTTTGCTCTGAGCAAGTCATTTCCATCCTTCATCTCTTGCATTCCTTGCCCTGCCCAAGTTCTGTTTTCCCCAACCTGGTGGTCTGCCCAGATGTGTTGGCCTGGCTGAGACCAATGGGAGTTGTAGTCCTCAACATCTGGAGGGCACCAGCTTACCCAGGGCTACTTTCAAGGCTTTACTCCATAATCCTAACTGTAAGTAATAATAATATTTAATATTATATATATATATATATATATACTCTGTGTTAATCCCATGTTTGAACTACAAGATTTGCTTGTCGAAATCAGAATCTGCCAAAGGAATTATCATATTGCATCAGAGCAAAAAGCAATTTGGTGGGAGTTCTGGGCTGCGTTTGGGGGCGGATTTCGAGGTTAGCCTTAATACCTCTTTGCAGGTCAGGAGGAGGCTGCCTCCTGTCTTTGTGGGTCCCCACAATGCTTCATAGGGTCCATTTGATACTTTTCTTCCCTGGGACGCTCAGCCGAAGCTCACGAGGTTGAGGGAAGGGATGAGGACAGCATTCCCTCAAGGCATCTGAGGAGGTGACAGGATTTGGCCCTATAAGGTGTCAGCAGCACTGAGGCAGGATGCAGTCACCCTAAATCTGGAGGGTGCAGCAGGCCAACAAGAGTTGGGCTGCCTTGCTATTGATATGCCGATGACCCAAACATAAAAACATGAGAACATTTGAAGAGACTGCTGGATCAGGCCAAAGGGGATGAGGTCATACATTCCAGTGTCCTGTTCTCACAGTGGCCAAATGCCCCTAAGAACCTAAGACTCTAGATAGACTGCCTCTGAACTGGGAGGTTCCATAAGAATATAAGAAGAGCCTGCTGAATCAGGTCAGTGACCCGTCTAGTGGCCACAGATGCATTAATGGGGAACCGCAAGCAGAGGAGCCTTCTCCCCTCCTGCAGTTTCAGAAGCATGACTAGCTTGAACCATGGAGGCAGAACATAGCCATCCTGGCTAGTAGCCATCGATAGCCCTCTACTCCAGGAATTTATCTTATCCTCATTCAAAGCTGTCTAAGTTAGTGCCCATCACTGACTCCTGTAGAAAAGAATTCCATAGTTTAACAAAGAAGGACTTTATTTTATCTGTCCTGAATATCTCAGCATTCTGCTTCCTTTAGATTTCCATGAGTTCTAGTGCTATTAGAGGGGGGGGGGGAGCTTTTCTCAATCCACTTTCTCCATGGCATTCATCATTTTGTGAACTTCTGTCATGCTTTCAGTCTATGGGAAAGTTAATTCAAAGTTAGGCCAGACAATTTGCAAATGGCAATTGGACCAAAATGCAGCGGCCAGGTTACAGCTTTTAAAACAGCTGCATTGCTTGCCAGTTTGTTTCCAGGCATAATTTGAGGTCATTTAAAGCCCTAAATGACACATGTCCCGATTATCTGAGAAACAGCCTCCTTCCAACACTACCTTTCTATTGTTCTATGATTCTATACCAGGCTTCCTCAAACTCTGCCCTCCAGATGTTTTGAGACTACAATTCCCATCATCCCTCACCAATGGTCCTGCTAGCTAGGGATCATGGGAGTTGTAGGCCAAAAACAACTGGAGGGCCAAGTTTGAGGAAGCCTTTTTCTATACCCTCCAACATTTCTCTGGTGAAAATAGGGACATCCAGTGCTAGAACTCACCATGCTAGAACTCACCATGAACACCTCTTAGAATGGCAATGGTGCCTACTTGCCAATCAGAAGGTCGGCGGTTCAAATCCCTGTGGCAGGGCAAGCTCCCATTGCTCGGCCCCTGCTCCTGCCTACCTAGCAGTTCAAAAGCACGTCAAAGTGCAAGTAGATAAACAGGTACCGCTCTGGCGGGAAGGTAAACGGCATTTCCGTGCGCTGCTCTGCTTCGCCAGAAGCGGCTTAGTCATGCTGGCCACATGACCCGGAAGCTGTACGCCGGCTCCCTCGGCCAATAAAGCAAGATGAGCACCGCAACCCCAGAGTTGGCCACGACTGGACCTAATGGTCAGGGGTCCCTTTACCTTTACCTTTATGGGAAAGCAGGACATTCTGGGATCAGATCAGAAACTGGAACTGCTTCTGTAAATCCAGGACTGTCCCTGAAAAATAGGGACACTTGGAGGGCTTGTTATTCCTGACAGATCTAGGCCCTTCTAGTCCAGCATCCTGTTCTCACAGTGGCTAACCAGATGCCCGTGGAAAGCCAGAAAGCAGGATTTGTGCACAAGAGCTTCTACCCCTTCCTGTGGTTTCAAGCAACTGGTATTTAGAAGTATTACAGCCTCTTAACTGTGGTGGTAGAACAGAGCCATTGTGGCTCATAGCCATTGACAGCCGTCTTCTCCATGAAAATATCAGTAGAGAGGTCCCTCTTGGTAGTTCCTTTATTCTCAGAGCCTTGTGGGGTGGCTGCTCAGGAGGAGAGGGCCTTCTCGGTGGCAGCCCCTAAGCTGTGGATCTCCCTGCAGATGTGTGCTGAGCACCTTCATGATACAGCTTCCAGCAAATGCTCAAGACACACTTTGTGGACACCTGAGACATGCATTTTTGGGGCTCCTCTTATTCTGATGATTGCAATTTGGTTCAAACTATTTTTAATGTTGGTGCGATAAAAGGAACAGGGTGGACCCTAATAATCATGGGTATCTAAAGCAAGGGGAAAGAAGTACATCTCCAGTGTAGTTTCCAGATGTAGAAATCTTGGGGCTTGTTCTTTGTAAAGTTTTTTTTAAAAAAAATCTATTGTGTATATAGAGCAGAAGGAAGAATTATAATAACAGATGTAAATTAAAAGATGAAAAACAAAACTGTCAAACAGGCATGTAGCGTGAGTTCAGTTGCACAGGGGTTCAAGTACCAAGGTCCCAGTAAAGAAACTATTTGAAAATGATTCATAGATTCTACCTAATTCTGAGTAGGTTAACTAAGATTTCTAAAAAGGAATCAGATATGTGTTGGAAGTGTAAAGAAGCAGAGGAAACCATTTTTCACATGTGGTGGACATTTAAAAAGGTAAAAGTATATTGGAAAATGATTTGTAATGAATTGGGGAAATATGTTTAAAACTACTTTCCCCAAAAACCAGAGTCCTTTTTGATGGGAATAACCCAGACAGAAATTCCTAGGTGTCAGAAAAGGTTGTTTATGTATGCAACAATTGTGGCCTGTGTTTTGTTAGCCCCAAAATGGAAAGTGAGCGATGTTGTGTATTGAGTCAAAGGATTTTATATCTGTATTATTATTGTCTGTATTTGCATTAGGGTAAAGTGACTGCCTTTTGGTTCCAGAGGGTACAGCTACTATTGGTTCATTTAAGCTGCTGTATTTGGATCCTCTGTCTTATTGGTTGCCTCCAAAAGGCAGGACTGTGATTGCCTGATATTGTTCCCTCCAAAATGTATCCTTTCTAGCTTGTTCACTGTCCCTATAAATGTAGCTCTCCCCTCCTCAAGTCTTAGTCTTGTTGCTTTAATAAAGAAGTGTTACTAAAGAACTGTCTCCAGCATATTATGTCAAGAGAACTGAAATCACAAACCCCACGTCACAACAAGCGAGGTCCCTAAAAAGGATTGGCAACTTAAGTTGACAGAATATGCAGAACTTACACATTTAACACATAGAATAAGAGAGCAAGAAGAACATATATTTAATGAAGAATGGAAAACATTTATTGAATATATGGGAAATAACTGTATACAGCTGAAAACGCTGGCAGCACTAAGATAAATTCAACAGAGTAAATAATTTTTGATGGATGTAAAAGTGGAAAACTGATTTGAATGGTTAAGTAAAATATGCAGGAATGTATGATATGTAAAATGAAGCATGGAAGGAGAAGAAGGGAAGTCACTGGATATTTTAAAGTGTGTAAAATGTTTATTTTTAAATGTAAAATTGAAAACAATAAAAATTGTGGGAAAAACAAAGTCCCAGTAAAAAGATCATAGAATCAGAAGGGAACCAAAGGATCATCTAGTCTAACCAGGGAGCCAGTATGGTATAGTGGTTAAAAGCGGTGGACTCGTAATCTGGTGAACCAGGTTCGCTTCCCCGCTCCTCCACATGTAGCTGCTGGGTGACCTTGGGCCAGTCACACTTCTTTGAAGTCTCTCAGCCCCACTCACCTCACAGAGTGTTTGTTGTGGGGGAGGAAGGGAAAGGAGAATGTTAGCCACTTTGAGACTCCTTAAGGGGCATGAAAGCCGGGATATCAAGTCCAAACCGTCTGCAGTGCAGAAGAATCAGTATTATGAGAAAATCAAGTCAGATTTGCCAGGCTTAGGATGAGGGTTGCCTTGAAAATGATGGTTCTGCTGTATATGTCATAAAAGAATACCAAATCCTATGAAAAATGTTGCAGGTTCTAGTCCTTATGGAAATCTCAAATTATGCATAATTTTCTCAATTATAACTATATTGCAGGGGAAGTTGCACCAAGTGCCCAGTGTAAGATATGGGGCCATTTTCCATTGAATTGCAATGACTATTTGAACTGCCAATATCTTACATAAGATGAATTCTTTTGACAATATATCTATGCTGGTATCATTGGAAATATTAGTTTCTTTACCAATGTTCATCATTTCTGTCAAAATCAAGTCCCAAAAAATCTTGCACCAACTGGCAATCCCACCATAAATAATAATATGTACCAAGTTTATCACAACCGCTCCAGCAATTAGGCAATGTAGGAGAAAACATTTTTGACATTTGCAAAAGAGGGCAGAAATCTTGGGGTTCTTAATCCTCCTTGGCTTCTCTCTGTGTTCAGCTGCTCCCCTCTTGACTCTGGCTAAACCAGATCTCCCTCCCACTCATAAAAGCATGGGCCTTCTTGATGCTTCCCTTTCTGAAGTGCCTCTTTCATGCTTTTCATCATTGCAATCATAAATGCCGCAGCCTGAAAGGTCCCAACTGTGTCTTTTTACATAATTAAAAGATGAAGGAGTTGCTCTCTGCCTGCCTGCCATCCATCCATCCATCCATCCAGAAGGGCACCAAACACTTTGCATAAATTCTGGATCAGGGAAGGAGGTCCTTGCATGCATGCATACATATTTTATATTTTTAAACTTTATTAAAGTGCTGGAAAGGTTGCTTGGTCAATCAGATCCCAGGGGACATAAATCCAAAAGGCATTTGATTTGTTAGTCTTTGCTTGCTATAAATTAAGCCGTTCTTGATGAAAAGGCTGACGGTAGCCACCACCAGGCTTGACAAAATGGGTTGCTGGAAGCTGGCAGCAACCAATGAGACCCTGCAAATGGAGACACACACACACACACACACACACACACACACACACACACACACCATATTTTCCATTTGTCATTCCCCCCCCCACCTCCACCGGCAGCCGAGTCACTGTCAATCAAGGGTAGCCAATGTGGAGTCCCTCAGTTGCTGCTGGACCACAGCTCCCATCACCTCTGGCCAGCTTGGCCAGTCGTGGTCTGGGATGATCACAGAATCATAGAATTGTAGAGTTGGAAGGGATCCCTAAGGGTCTTCTAGTCCAGCCCCTGTGATGCAGGATTCACAACTAAAGAACCCCTGATAGATGACCATCTGACCTCTGCTTGAAAACTTCAAATTAAGGAGATGGGAGGGATTGCCCTTTTTCCAAATGAGCATCATCTTTGCAAGAGAAGAGGATTTTCCCCAACACTAAAGAACCACAAAGCTGTAATGAACTACGGCTATGCTGCTTCCTAACCTCCTCCTGGCTGCATCCTTTGGTCATCTTGAACTGTAGCCACCCTGTTGGAAGTCTTTTGTTGTGGATCATGAATTTGGCAAGAGAGCAAATTTTTACCTATTGCAACCACAGAGAGAGAGAGAGACAGAGAGAGAGATGCTTGTAGACTAGAGCAAGAAAATAACAAAATTCTATTGTTATGGGGACTACATTCCTGCATTGCAGGAAATTTGACTAGCTGGTGCTTCGGGTCCCTTCCAACTCTACAATTCTATGATACATAACTTTGATGGAGAAGGATTTGGGTTCTAACCTAACTTTTAGTTTTTATTGCATTTACTGCCCCCCTTTCCCCCCCCCAAGGGAGCTCAAGATGGTGTACATGGTTCTCTATCTACCCATTTTATCCTCACAGCAACTCTTTGAGGTAGGCTAGGCTTAGAGGCAGCAACTGGCCGAACGTCACCCAATTAATGTCATGGCTGAGTGGGGATTTGAACCCTGGTCTCCCAGGTTCTACTCCAATGCTCTAACCACTGTACTACATTGGCTAATCTAAATAAGGCAAAGGCAGACACCCTTGCTCCTTTTGTCTCCCAGAGGACAGATCCAAGAGGTCTGAGAGAAGAGGGAGAATGAAATTATAAGTAGGATGCAACCTAAGATGGATTAGTCAAAACATCAGAGAGATAGGGAGGTCAACAAAGAGATCAAAAGTACAAGGATAGCCTGGAAATCAGGAGGTCTCTTGTTCTGTCATTCTCAACCCCATGCAACCCCTCTTCAGCAAGGTGTGTTGCACCCAAACTTCCAACACACTCAGCAGCATGTTAGCTGATGGGAGTTGTAGTTCAAAATAACTGGAGGGTCATGCTAGAAAGGAAAACTTTAATTGTGATTCCTGCACTGGAGGGGATTTGACTGGATGATCCTTGGGGTCACTTTCAACTAGAGAATTCTATGATTCTATGACTCTATTCCTCATAAATCCGGGTTTAATTCCAGTAAGTAACAAGTGTCTATTGCTGGTGTGTCTGCCTGTTTGACCCGTGAAGCAGTTAAGGGAACGCAGAGGATGTGTTTTTGTTTCATGGACTTGCAGTGGGGTGTGGGCTTAAAATACACCCAAACACAGTTTGGTGACAGCTTCTCTGTGAACCAGCAGAGCAATCATTTTAGACCGGAGTCATCTATCAGCTGGTCTTTGCTTTGGCAAGTCGAATGGACATTTTTCATACAATTTTGTCAATAGAAAACCCTGAGCTTATAAGGGAGATGAACGTTTTGCTAACTGAGCTCAGGAACGATGGGCTTGTGTAAATAAAACAAGCAGCTATCTGAAGACTTTGTAATAAATAAAAAAAATCAGGTTTGCCCAAACAGGAAAGTGAGCAGATCACATTTGTTCTTGCAGCATTTGCATTACACTGCATTGCGCTGTTTATTTATTTCATTTATTTTTTTTTACACTGCTGCATTGTTTTACAAACCCTCAAAGTGATTTACCCCAGCTGCAAATGTGGAACAGTGTGGTGGTTAGCGTGTTTGCCTAGGATCAGAAAGCTACAGGTTCAAATCTCTGCTCAGCTGAATCTCTTGCTGCGTGATTTGGGGCTAGCAGTATTACCCAGTCTAACCTACCTTACAGGGTGGTTGTAAGGAGGCCTGAGCATCTTGGAGGAAGGCGGGTAATGTTGTAGGAACAAGCCAGAGAGTTGAGTGCCTTAAGGAAGACCACACACTCCCATAAGAACATTAGGGTTCATTTGTAAGCTTAATATCCTATAACTTTTAGAGTGGCAGCACCTACACTTTGGAACTGGCAGGAGCCTTTGCTGGACACTTTCCAGCACCTGCTTAAAACATGTTGACAGTGTTTTTTTCAATGGAATTTGCCTGTTTCATGATTACCACATACTAGGTCAATGTCTTCAAGATATCTACTATCTACAGCAGCGGTTCTCAACCTGTGGGTCCCCAGATGTTGCTGGAGTACAACTCCCATCATCCCTGAGCTCTGGCCTTGCTAGCTAGGGATGATGGGAGTTGTAGTCCAACAACATCTGGGGTTGAGAACCACTGATCTACAGAGATGCAGGTGGGGTGCCCTTAGGGTGGAGGAATATCTCCCAGTGCAGGAGACAAACTCCTGGAGGAATGTGGCACACAGAAACAGGACTGACAGAATCCTGTGTCTCTGGAGCTATAGAATTGATTCCATGTCCGCACTGCAGACATGGATTCTCAGCCATGCGTACATGTGAAGAGATCCATGACTTGGAGCATAGAAGGCAGTTTGAGAGTATTGGGTAAAAACTGTAGGGGAGGGAAACAACAGTGACAGGTGTCTGCTATAGACCTTCAAGATAGACTAAACATTTGGATGATGCCTTCCTGAAGCTGATTACCAAACATTCAAAAAGGAGAGATATGGTAGTCATAGGAGACTTCAGCTACCCTGATATCTGTTGGAACTTAAACTCTGATAAGAATGTAAGTCCAACAAATTCCTCCACTGCCTCACTGATAATTTCATTTCCCAGAAGGTGGAAGAAACTCTTGAATCTGGTTGTCACCAACACAGAGAAACTAATTGACAAAGTGAAAGTACGGGAACCTTGAGAGTAAGTGATTGTGTCCTCTGGAGTTTCACAAGTGGGGTGCCACATGGTTTTGCCCTGGGCCTGGTGTTGTTCAACATCTTTATAAATGACTTGAATGAAGGAATTGAGGGGGATGCTCATCCAATTTGCAGATGGCACCAAACTGAGAGGGGTAGCTAATGCCAAGAAGATAGAATTAGGATTCAAGATAACCTTAGCAGATTGGAGAACTGGGCCAAAAATTACCACAATGAATTTCAGTAGGGACAAATGTCAGGTTCTACACTTATGCAGGAAGAACCAGCTGCACAAAGATAAGATGAGAGACACCTGGCTTGCCACTAGTACATGTGAGAAGAATCTAGGGGTCTTTGTAGGCGACAAGGTTTAGTCAGGATTAAGTGTGATGCAGCAGCAAAAAGACCAATGGCATCAATTTACTAGGAGATTCTCAGAAATTAGTGGAAGTTTTAAAGCAGAGGTTGGATGACCATCTGTCATTGATGCTTTAGTGGAGATTCCTACATTGTAGGGGGTTGGACTAGATGACCCTTGGGGATGCCAAAGTCCGTTTCCTGTTAGTCACCACCAATTCAGGCCCTATGAGCAGATGTGTGAAATTAGTGGGGGGGGGGTATTTTACCCCAGTGCACATCGCATGTGTAGGGAGAGAAATGCAGGCTTTGCTTCTGAGATCATCCAAGACACATGCAATGTGCAGGTCTCATTCTGCCTGAAACCTCATCCTGTCTCTGAATGGAGGTTACAATACCAGAAGAGTCTGGCTGCTGAATCAGCCAAAAGGGGACCCATCTAGCTCGGTGGCCACCCCCACAATCCTGATGCCTCCCAGAGGAGAAACATTGGCAGAAGGGAGGCAGGCAGGCAGCCCCCCCACCTCCAACCCATCACACACACCCCAAGCCCACATCAAAAATTTCCTGACCCCAAACATGACAGCCATTTCAGACCCCAAACCTCATCCATCCACTGCGGAGTTTCTCTCCTGAACAGTTCATATATTTCCCATACAGCATTTTAAATTATACGTCTAAATGAGTCCAATAAATTATGGATAATAAAATCCCCTGCACATAATTTCCCAGCAGAAAAGGAGCCTCTAAAGAAATATTTTCTCTGCCACCACCTCTGTTCCCATTCCTTTGCCATATAACATTTATTCTAATATTAAAATGGCAGCCGCTCTATAAATTGTGAATCATTAAGGTGCTCCATCGATTTCTCCCTCCTCCTCTCCCCCACATTTCCTCAGAAAGCCTCTGTGTGTGAAGATCAGTCTATTGGATTGAGATTCATAAGCTATTTGTGGGTCAAAGACCAAGACCTTGTGTGCTCAGGCTTCTATCAGCCCAAAGCTGATCAATGTTCAGATATATATTTGATATATCCTGCTAAGGCGGAGTAAGTCACCATCAAAACAATTAGGGATGCAGGACCACTTGCATGAGGAATGTGAGAGGGAGGCAGTGGAGAACCTGTGGAGGTCCTGGTGGACCAGCCACAAAGCACCTGACATAAGAAGATAAGAAGGTCAAAATAGACTGCTGGATCAGGCCAAAAGGGGCTCATCTAACCCAGCATCCTGTTCTCATAGTGGCCAAATAGACCTAAGAACATAGGGATTTAGACTGCTTATGGACTGGGAATTTCCATAAGAACAAAACAAGAGCCTGTCTGCTGGATCAGGCCAAAGATCCAAAGGGAGCCCACCCAGTCCAGCATGGTAGCTAACCAGATGCCCTCAAGGGAAACCCACAAGCAGAACCTGAGCACGAGTAGCAACTGGTCCACAGCAACTGGTATCCAGAAGCATCACTGTGTCTAGGTCTGGCACATTTGATCACTGAAGCACCTTGAACCCTCCTGTACTCAAAGGGGTTCTCTGCTGGTTACATTCAAAATGCCCCTATCTTAATGACACAACTATAAATGGAGAGAAATCTATCAAAGGTGACTTCATGTTCAAGAAGGCTTACTGGGATCTGGAATCATGAATGCATGGGGTTCCAGATCTTGGGGAATTTTTAACAGAATCACAGAATTGTAGAGTTGGAAGGGATGCTGTGGGTGCATCTGGCCCAACTCCCTGCAATGCAGGAACCTCAGCTAAAACATCCATGACAGGTGACCATCCAACCTCTGATTAAAAACCTCCAGTGAAGGGGAGTCCACCACCACAATTGTATATTGATGCTTATTGTTTTGATTATTTCCATCAACCAGTTTGCACATTTGGCCTAAAAGGTAGTATACACACACCTAAAATGAAGAGAGAGAAACGAAACATAAAACTCCCCTTATCACCTTCCACAAACAATGGTCCAGACCTCTTCCTTCCTTTGTTTTGTCTGGGTCATTCCAGCTTTGCGCAAATCCTTGGAACTAGCGGTCCCCTTGCTACCACGCAGACAAGGGTCATCCCATTTAAATCTTTTATTAATGGTGATGCACATGGGATACTGGGGGGGGGGGGGTGAGAAGAGAATCTCCTGAAACCCGTAGCAGAACAATAACCGGTTGTGTGTGTCTTTGATCCAGATAATAATGCAAAGACCTGGAAAGTAAGAAGCATTAAAATACTGAAAGGTAGTGAGCTTTGGCACTCAGGGAAATTGCTTGCCCATTTATAAAGTCTATTTACAATTTTTTTTCCTTCCCTTTGCAATATTGCAACTAGTGGGAAATGTTCTGAAGGGAATGGATGGGATTTGGATGGTCTGGAGCCAAATCTCGGCAACACTGCACCTTGGGGAGTAAATATTAGGAAATAAATAAATCTAATATTAATGGTTGGTGATGATGAAGATAATGGCTCCTTGAATTTCCACTGGGCTTTGCACCTCTAGGCTGGTAAGCGGAAAGCAGGTCCCAGGGGATCACAAAGGAACAATTAATTAATTTATGAGTGTTTGCTTGATTAAATTAATAGAACACCTTTTCCTCCAAGGTGGTGTATATGGTTCTCCCGATTCCTCGTTTAATCTCCACAACAACCCTATAAGGTAGATTCAAAATGCTTCCCCATTTCCATTGCCTTTTTCATTCTGGAGCAGTGGAGGGCATCTCTTGCATTATGGTGCAGCAAAGGTGGGACAAACAATAAACCAAAACAATTTATGGTATAAAATGTTACAGGATTTCTGCAGGAGGTTGCAGGATGTGCACCAATTGGAAACAGAGCAGTCTGTGTCCACCCCAAACCTTTTGCAGATGCAAGCAGTCTGTGGGATAACCATCCTCATATAACCAACAGCTTAAGTCTAATTACTGAATGAATGGATTAATGCCATCGATGGAGGGTGGTCCAATGCGCAGCTTGAGGACTGCATGTGAACCTCAGTGCCTTTTTTGGTGGCCCTCGACAACACTGACACAAAGCCCAGCTCTCACACTGCCTTCCCAAAGCTGGGCTTTGACAGGGTTCTAGAACCCTCCTTCCTCTTTCTCAGAGTCTGGTTAATACTTTCCCAGGTTTAGGAAAGAGGGAGGGCTCTAGAACCCTGGCGGAACCTCATGCCTCCTTCCCAAAGCCCAACACCTCACTCAGCCAGCTTTGGGAAGACTGCACAACAGCTGCGTGTGTCAGCTTTGGGACTCATTCCCTGTCCCTGCCCCCATCCCCGTGGGATCTATGTTGAAGTACACTTGTGGCCCACTTGGAATGAAAAATTGAGCTGCCCTGCCATAGAGTAAGCTGTCATGCCAGGCTCCAGCTCCAAGCAGCAGATGCTAACCCCCAGCGCCCCTCCCCAGCTCAAGCATGCAGGAACACCCTTTTAGGCTGGACAACCAAAAAATGGTGACATGATAAGGAGGAAGAGAAAACTCTCACGGCAGAAATTAAAAAGCTTGAGGTGATATAAAGGTAAAGGGACCCCTAACTGTTAGGTCCAGTCGTGGCTGACTCTGGGTTTGCGGTGCTCATCTCGCTTTATTGGCCGAGGGAGCTGGCGTGCAGCTTCCAGGTCATGTGGCCAACATGACTAAGCCACTTCTGGCGAAACAGAGCAGCCCACGGAAGTGCTGTTTACCTTCCCACCGGAAGTACCTATTTATCTACTTGCACTTTGACGTGCTTTCGAACTGCTAGGTTGGCAGGAGCAGGGACCGAGCAATGGGAGCTCACCCCGTCGCGGGGATTCGAACTGCCGACCTTCTGATCGGCAAGTCCTAGGCTCTGTGGTTTAACCCACAGTGCCACCCACGTCCCTTGAGGTGATATACCACAAGTCATAAATGGCCACATCTCTTAGAGCTTTAAAAACTGCACATGCAAAACTGCAGCTCTTAGAAACTGAACAGATACTAAGGCATTAGCCACAGTTATTATAAATTTAGCAACAAAGCTTCTCGACTATTAGCAAACGTGGTAAAAATAATAATAATGTAGAAATACAAATCTAATTACTGGGCTTTGCAACCTTGAAAGGACAGTATGTAATGACAAAGTAGAGATCAGCAACAAATTCAGAGGATATTATGCTTCTCTGTACTGATCTGACAACCCGCCTCAATAGAAGTAGATTTTCAGCCAGTGTCAGATGAGCACAAACAGTACCTAAACCAATCCATCTCTCAGAAAGAGGTTCTAGAGTTAATTAAGAATTTAAAATCTGGAAAGTCACCAGTGGATGGATGGCTGTATGGCTTTGTGGGAGAATTTTATAAAGCCTTTTGCAATGAGCTTGCCCCATGGCTGACTAAATTCTACAATTCAATCCTAGATGGAGGGAAGCATCACAAATGCGGCATTCTTCAAATGTGATAATATTGAAACCAGGGAAAGAACCTATGAGAGCAAAGTCATATGCCAATAGCTCTCATTAATGTAGATGCAAAGTTGTTCACAGCAATAATGGTCAAGTGTCTAAACACTTTTATAACTCAGTACATATCTCCAGTTCAAACAGGGTTCGTGCTAGCCAGAAGCATCACAAGTTCTAACAGAAGGGCACTAAACATTATACATGGGTTCAATAGAAAGAAAATAGATGGTGCATTAATCTCTCTTGATGCCTATAAGACTTTTGATAGAATTGATTCATTGATTTATTTGACACACCTGCTAACTAAATTGAAATTTGGATCTAAGTTCTTGCAACTCATTAAGCAACTATACTCCAAATCAAAGAAAGGTGGACTATGTTAATGACCCAAATCAAGACCTTGTTATACCAACCACTCAATATTCTAAGTGGAGAGGTTAAGTAATATGTTTGAACACTGAATGCATAAGCTTATGTCAAAAGTTAATGGCTAGAATGAACACAATTAGATGTATTGATGGATATGTGTTTAATGGTTATTGTATTTGTATTTGTTTAAAAACCAAAAACATTTTAAAAAGACACATTTTTCTGCCTGTGCAATGCTTTCAGAATGCTGTATGCACATGAACCTGATCTTCAGAGTGTTTGTAAGTAAACAAGTTTTAACTTACCAAACTTGTAGTCTTTTTCTGTGCTAAGGGAAGAGGGAAGTACTAGAAGTCATAAGGGCATATTTGAAAGCCTATATTTCCACGCTTTACTTTGCTGCATATTTTGTGATTTTAAATCTCTGTTGGGGTTCTCTCACCAAGTAGTACTTGCCTCAAACCTGGGTACTGGCACTGAGGAATTCTTCCCTTATATACCTTTTCTTTGCATGGGTTATGAGCCTAGGAAAGAATATTTTCATTGAGATTCCAGTGATGAATATTTATGTGGACATTTCAGCTTTTTAAAAGAGTTTTTAAAGCCTGCTTTTTAAAACAGTGAAATATTTTTTCCCTGATCTCTCCCAAGCCATGATGTTCCAGGCAAAGCATTTTTGTTCTATTGTTCTTTTCTTATTCTGTGTTCCAAGGAGACAGGACCCCCCCCTCCTTTTTTCCACACCTTCCCAAGTAGCCATTCATTTTTTTCCTGAGGGAGATTTTTGAGAACAATCTCTCATTTTTTTGCATTTATCCTGCCATCATTTTTATTCTTTCTGGCTTTTTTACAATAGATATCCAAAATCCCTTTGCTACTCACAGCCCTAAACTACGTAGATTTACAGAGGGTAACTTTACCCAATGAAAGATAAGATACAAAGTCACTCTGAGAATGATAAGGGTTATTTCTTGCATCCAACAGGAAAAGCCTATAGATGATGCAGCATTAATAATCAGATAGGAACAGTAGGATCATGTAGCAGTGTCTATTATTTTGGATAGTCTTTCAGACTCCCAGCTAGTTTTCACAAACAACTGTGACACAACCACTCAGATGATTGACAATTTACAGAAAGCCTTTGGATTTACAAGCAAACATTCTTACTGAGCTTGGATGAAGGAACTACTGTATTCAAATTAAAGCTTGAGTCCAAGAGAGACTCTAACAGCCATGTGACACAGTTCCTAGCTATTACTAAGAAGCTAGAGCTAGCAGATTTTAAAATGGATAAGTATGCAACTTTAGGAGGTCATTTGGACCAAAGTTTGAAACATTTGCCACTTTCATGGGTGACAGTCTAAAGTCAACTCTATTTGATGTCATTGGTCATTTGAGAGAGGAATGTGCTGAAAGGAGAGCAGTCTCTTCACCAGGACTGATGAACCCAATGTCTCAAACTATATGCCCCACTCTTCAGAGGAGAGTCAAGGCTCCATCCAAAAGAGTTACTTGTTTCAGATGTAACAAAGAAATAAATATATCCAAATTTTGTGAAGCCCCTAAACCAGCAAAAAAAACCCTCTTTGTTATGTATTGAAGTTCTCACCCTGGCCACCAGGAGTATTGTGTATGTAGTTTTCACTCAGGTCCACGTCAGTTATTTTAGGCGGGAAACCCTGGGTTGTTGTTGCTACATTGTTGATAGCCGGCTGCCTATAAAAGCAGGCTGGCGGAGCTGTTTGCTGTTCAGTTTTCTGTTCCAGCTTACAAAATAAAGAGCTGCTTGGAGAAATCGTTGTGTCGTCTGCCATGTCTACCCACTATTTAACACTCTTCATCTAAGCCACTACATCCCAAGAGAAAAGAGAATCCAAATAAGGGAAAGAAAGGACAAAGAAAGCAAATTTATTTTGCAAGAGAAGAGTATTGATGTGAACAGCTCTGATATAACATCAAACAATTGTTTGTTTTGTATTGTATTGTCTATATATTGTATTGTATTGTTTTTTCTCTTTTGTTTTTTTCTCTTGTCTTCTTTTCTTTTCCTTTTTTGTAATTTTTAAAAGTAATAAATATCATTTTAAAAAAATATATAACATCAAACAATTGGTTAATAGATTCTGAATGTATGCAGCATATGAGTTATCATAAAGATTCTTTGGAGGCATTGAGGATATTAACCCATCAGTGGGTGGAAGCATTCAAATTGCAAACGGTGATAACATAAAGATTTGTGGTACAGGTTTTGGAACCTTAAACTACAAACTAAGCAATAAATGGAAGGGAAATCATGTGGATCAGCTCCTATATGTCCCACAGTTAAATTGCAACATGATCAGCATGTCCACTTGGGACAGAAAAAGCTTCTTCATACGACATGGAAATGGCAAATGTAAGGTAACCAAAGAAGGGAAGTTGTATGTTGAAGCATGTTTGATTTATGATGTCTACAAGACTAGTCTTTCAGCAGACATTGTAAATGTGACACAGGCTTTCCAGAAAGATAAAGCAGACCCAGAACTCTGGCACAGAAGGTTTTGTCACAGAGCCATCAGAGCAATCATGGAACAGCAATACAAAGAGCTTGCAACAGGGATGAAGGTAAACCAAAGTGCATCTGACACAACCAAGTGTGTACCGGTAAGTTGCATTACTGAGAAGCAGTTTGTGGGCTAACTAGTTTCATATAACCAACATGCTTAAGACTAACTAAGGAGTTAATGCCAGGGCTTTTTTTCTTTAAAAAATGTTTAGGGGTACAGAGGATGCTCGGGTTCAAACGTGATCCGTGCAGGAGGCATGTTCGCAACCCGCAGCGCTGCGTCTGTGCACACGCAAGTTGCAATTCGGTGCTTCTGTGCATGCACGAGTGCCGAAACCCGGAAGTAACCCGTTCCAGTACTTCCAGGTTGCGGCGAGTCCGTATCCCGAAAACGCACAACCTGAAGCGTCTGTAACCCGAGGTATGACTGAAGCGTCTGTAACCCTAGGTATGACTGTACTCTCATTTTGACTCCAGAAAATCACCATTTTATAGTTCAAATTTGGGAAAATACAGTAAATGGACAAAAGTACAAAGATTCACAAAATGTTTAGGGGTATGCATCCCCCTCCGTACCATAAAGGAAAGTGTCTTGCCAGCCTTAGTGAGGTCGCTTTCCCTTACCTTGGGAGGAGCTATGTAATCAACCTTTTGTTCAACCCCGCTCCTCACTTGACAAGCTCAGCATATGAAGAGGCAAAGCTGGTTGCTCCAGTTTGCCCACATGGCTGTCACAAGCCACTCCTGAGTTCCTATACCAATAATTTTAGGAACTTTCATCACTGTAATTTGGTCGAGTTTTACAGCATGTTCAACTGTTCTGAATGCTGTATGGAAAAGCACATGACCTATGGAGAGTTTGTAAGTAAACCATTTTTAACTTACCAAACGTCTATGCTGGAGGAAAAGGGAAGTTTTGAAACTCACAAGGGCATATTTTAAAGGTCTAACAGCCTATATTTCCATGCTTTACATTGCTGCATATTTTGTTATTTTGGGGTTCTCTCACCAAAGAATACTTGCCCCAAACCTGGATCTTGGCATCCATGAATTTTTCCTGTATGTACATATTTTTCCCTTGTACCAAACAGTCTTGAGAGAGAGATTGTGTATTATTAACCACCGTGATGAGACTATGCAGTGCAGGAATCACAACCAAAGCATCCCTGACAGGTTACCAACCAAACTTTGCTTAAAAAACCTCAGATGAAGGAGCGCCCCCTACATTCTGAGTGAGTATGTGTCACAGTTGAATGGCTCTTACCCTCAGAAAGTTCTTCCTAATGTTGGAATTTCCTTTCTTCTCATTGGTTCATGTCTTCCCCACTGCAGCAGCAAAAGACAAGCTTCCTTCTTCTTCCCCGTGACAGGCCTTCAGGTATTTGAAGATGGCTATAATCTCACACCTCAGTCTTCTGCTCTCCAGGCTAAACAGACCCAGCTCCATCAATCGTTGCTCATAAGGCTTGAAAGATATTGTGTACTCTGTTCCCTAGGGCCGAAACATTTAATTCCTGATATGCCATAATTATGGTTTCATGGATCAGAAGCATCAATATGATCCTTCCCCCACTTTGGATATGTTTAGCCTAGAAAAGAGGACTATGAGAGCCATCTTCAAATATCTGAAGGGCTGTCAGTGAAAGATGGAGCAAACTTGTTTTCTGCTACTCTGAGGGAAGGACCCAAATTGACAAGACAGGAGATTCAAAGTAAACCTTAGGGAGAATTTGCCAACAGCAAAATCTTTTGGACAGTGGAAAGGACAGCTTTGGAAGGTGGTGGACTCTCCTTCCTTGGGGGGGTTTAAGCAGAGGTTGGATGGTCAAGGGATGCTTTAGCTGTGATTCCTGCACTGCAGGGGGTTCAGCTAGATGACCCTTGGGGTCCCCTCCAACTCTGCAATTTTATGATTCTATGATTCTCCCTGTCCTTCGGATGTCCTTCTGCAAAGGACTTCATTAGCATAAAGAAAGCATTCCAGCTTGCTATGCAAGTCCAATGTATTACAGTCTCATATATTTTCTGACATAACCGCAGGTCTTTATTGTTACACACTGAGGTCACTGACAAGTAATATATTCAATCGGTTAAGTTATTAGGGAGATAAATAATTCGGGGGCCATCTGAACTGTGAACCTTTACCTTTTCCTTCCAATCTCGCCTGCTCTGGGGTAGTAATTCCATTAGGGTTATGAGTGCAGCTGTACATATATGCAAGGCCTTCCAATACAATTTCTTTATGGAGATAGGAATATTAAATTTTAAGCCAAAGGAGGATGTAATTTAACCAGCATTATTTATTGTGGACACAAATCCTTTACAATAGTACAGGATAAAAGAATTAGGAAAAGGGAGATTCCATAAACAATCCATACATATAGATATAGATATAGATAAATCAAATGCATTTCTGGATTTAATGAAATTGGATTTGAGGGTTGCCTAGAAACAAGTTTTCTGCTTGATGTTGGAGCAGAAAATCTAGACCCTTTTTGCCAGCCTTGATTTAGATTTTTTTTCCCTAGGCTACGCACCAACACAATCATTCGACATTGATTGATGTGATTGCCCCCCCATGCATTTCTGTGATAATCCATGATTAACCTTTATTAAGAAGCTCTTTTGCATAATAAGATGCAAAAAGAAGGGACCCATTGCAAGCAGCAACAGGAGGAGGGAGAGAAAGTTTTAGGATTGGTTCAGGAAGAGTACAGGTGTGTCTGACATCAGTTGGGTCTAGTAGGGCAAAAGGCAAGGGGCCACCTGTAGGATGAGCCCGACCTAGCTGTGTCCTCCCCCTCCTCCTCCCTGCTGAGGTCTTCAAAGGGCAACTCTGAGACTGGACTGGTTGTAAGTCAAAAGGCAAACTACTGGGGGTGGGTTGAGGGCAGACTAGCTGCCCAACAGCCAGCACCTCATGTCCTTCAAGGTTTGCCCTTGGCACATAAGAAAAACCCTGCTGGATCAAGCTAACAACCCATCTAAGTCCAGCATCCTCTTCACACAATGGCCAAATACCCCAAAGAACCTAGGAATCTTGACAGTCTGCCTTTGGACTTGGAGGTTCCATAAGAAATTAAGAAGAGCCTGGCTGTTGGATCACACCTGCAGCCCATCCAGTCCCTCATCCTGTTCTCACAGTGGCCAAGCAAACACCTCAATCAGAAACCCACAAGCAGGACCTGAGCACAAGAGCCCTCTCCCCTCCTAAGGGTCCCGGCAACTGGTACTCAGAAGCATGACTGCCTCACACTGTGGAGTCATGCCATTGTGGCTAGTAGCCATTGATAGTCCTCTCCTACATGAATTGTATAATCCTCTTTTAAAGCCATCCAAGTTGGTGGCCCTCCCTGCCTCCTGCAGGGGCGAAATCCATAGTTTGTACAGCATGGAGAAGGACTTTTAGTTATCTGCCCTGAATCTTCCGACATTCATGGGATGTCCAGCAGTTCTAGTGTTAGGAATGAGGGATGAAAGCTTTTTCCTGACCACTTTCTCCATGACATGCATATATCACCTCTTACTTGCCTTTTCTGTAAATTAAGAAGTCCCAAAAGCTGCAACCTTTCTTCATAGGGAAGTCACTCTGTCCCCTTGATCATTTGGATTGTCCTTTTCTGTACCATTTCCAACTCTTCAGTTTCCTATTTGCTTCCACCTGCCTGCCTGCTGAGCTCTTCAGCTGAGGTTCTCCTGCTTCAGCTGAAGTGCAGTGGGCATGAGGCGCCCACGGGTGCCATTTCTGCACCAGGCTTTTCAATCCGACCTAGTTTATCTCTTCTGATCCCTTCTATGCTGCTTTATTTTAATTCTTTATTTCATAAAAAAAAAATTATGCACTGCATGATTGTAAAAGGGGGAGGGGAGAAACCCTCAAAGCTGGTTACAAAATCATAGAAAAAGAAAATCAAGAAGAAGAAAAAGCAACAGTACTTTAAAAGATAGACGAGTTTAAATACAAAAACGGATTAAAATTAACATGGTAACAATATTGTGGCTCCTGTTTTGCAACTGGGATAATGATGGACTGCAATGGGCCCTATGCAGATCTGGATGGGTCGCAGATTCTGTTTTCCTTGGACATGAATCTCTCTCTCTAGTGACATCATATTGCATTAGGTGTTTGTCTTCCAATCCTACATATGTCAAGAATTTCACCCAATATTTCATGGGTTCTGACAACCAATATGCTGTTTCCGAATCCCTTTTCTTCGCCATTTGGGTGCCTGATGCAAATATTCCCCAGCAATGTTTAAAACTGGTCGTCAAAATAATTAAACTTTGGAATAAAGTATTTTGAATGGGAGGCTGTGCAGGGGATGCAGGGAAAAGGGGAAGCCATAAAACTTCCCCTGTCAGTGTTATTAATTTCCTCATAGCAATATATTCAAATATCTCCCATATTTTAATAAGACACTTAGTTTAATGAAAAAGGAATTTGCATAAGAGGAACTCTCTAATTAGATCCTAAAGTCTTGTCCACCTAGATCCTTTACATATTAGTCCGTGTTCAGAACGACAAAAGGAAACTGGGTCTTTTAATGCAGGCAGATGGATTAACGCAGTGAGGAAGACTCACCGGAATCAGGGGCTTACTCATAAGTAATCTTGGCAGGCAGGGTTATGGGGCCTTCCCACCTTTCCCAAACACTGGAGGATCCAGTATTATGTAGTGGTTAGAGCATTGGACTAGGATCCGGGAGAGAACAGAGTTGAAATCCCTCCCTCCCGGTGTCATTGTGGAGATTCAGTGAAGAAGAGAGGGCCATTGTTGTTGTTGTTTATATTTATTTATACCCCACTTTTCCCCCTGACAAGACTCAAGGCAGAAAAAGGTGGAATATATAAATAAAGTTTAAAAAAAACACAGATCAAGGTTTAGGTGGCTGAATAACCCATTTATGACAATTCTTCTTAATCATCATCTTGGGGAACACACACAAAGACAGAGCATTGCATCCAACTAAATTCTGCTCAGAGTAAATTCACTGAAATTTATGAACTTAATTGAGTCACGCCCATCAATTTCAACGCGTCTACTGTACTGGGTACAGTATTTATTTATTCCATAAAGTTTATATACTGCTTAATTATTAAAAGAAAAAGAAAACCTCAAAGCACTTTACAAAAATAATAAAACAATTGAAAATTGAATTACCCATGGGGGGAGCAGCCATAATTGCCATATCTGAAAACCTTCAAAAAATAATTAAAAGTAAATGATCAAGCTAAAAACCAGATTAAGGGCTCAGCCACACTTCTGCTGGTCCCATGCCTAGAAAGTACAGGCCTGAGTGGTTTTTAGCAATAGATTGGAACAAATGACAATCAAGGGGAAACCCAGTTTACCTTTTTTCTCCAGTAGAGCTCTAAAGAGCAGTTTTGCCAAGGGAAAATAGCAGGACAAGAAGATAATCTGTGAAACACATGTCAGCATTCTACATGTGTCTGAATAGGTTTACCTAAACAAAATAGATTTTTGCAGGTAGCAAAAAGGAGGGCAGTGAAGGTGTCTGCCTCATGTCAATAGGCCTGAAGTTTCAAAGTTTGAGTGGTGAGCAGGATTCACAAGAGGCAGAACTCAGAGAAGCAAACTCAACATCCCCTTCTAACTAATATATGTATCTGGTCCAGCCTTCGCAAGCCTGGAGCCCTGAAGATGTTTTGGACTATAATTCCCATCAGACCCCACATCATATGGCTGTCCTGGTTGGGACTGATGGGAGCCTAGCTGTGCTTGACTGGGGCTGGTGTAAGGTAGTACAAGGCACCTGGAGGGCCCCAATTGGAGGAAATGCAACCTTGTGACTCTGTTGCTGCTGCCATTTTCATTGTGGCTGGGGAGCAAGTTCCTTTCTTCCTGAACCTGTCTGTTGAGTCATTTAGGATTCTTCCAGCTCACCATCGCCTAACTTGAAACGGGCACCAGCCTTGACCACCCTCAAAGCTCTTCTAGGCGCCTAGGAATATAGGAAGCAGCCTATCCAGAGTTAGACCATCTGTCCATCTAGATCAGAATGCAACACAAGTGGTGGAGGGAACTCTGGTGCTTTGCTATTGAGCTACAGCTCTTCCCTGAAAATATAAAATAAGATTCTGGTCCTCTAGGGCTGAATTAAATAGGAACATAGGAAGCAGCCTAATACCATGCCATGAGTCCATCTAGCTCAGGCTAATCTGCAATGACTGGCAGTGGCTCTCCCGGGTTTCAAGCAGAGGATCCTCCAAGCCCTGCTTGGATATGCAATTTGGAGCTGGGACCATCTGCATGCAAAGCAGTTGCTCTACCATGGAGTTATGGCCCTTCCTCTAAGACAAAGCAAGCTTCTAGTCATCATGGTTCTGAATTAAAGACAGTTCTGTGTGACTTGGAGGCCTCCCAGCCCCCTCACCGTTGAAACCTGATCCTTATCCCAGGAAAGCGGTATCGTCAAAACAAAACACCAGATGACAGTAATAGCAGCTCACATCCCTTTTTATTCCTAAGGGATTAGCATCTTCTTGCCAGGGCAGGTAGGCTTTGTCGTGACTTAGAGAGATGCCCTGTTCACAACCTAGCAGGCCCTGCTTAATCATCCCATCTCACTGCACCTTTTAAAAATATATTCAAAGGGCTGGCAGTTTAGGATTGACGACATGCAGGGCAGGCTGGTGTCAAGCGCTCCTAATGAAAATGGCCCCATTTGCTTTGGGTCCTGCCAGCTGCCATGAGTCTCAATCCACAGGCATATGGAGCAAGCTGGAGCAAGGTCATTACCAGGAGGGCGGAAATTTATGGCATGCAAAGCAACATCTGTGGCTGCACCTTCTAGCTTCCCAGTCAAGTCAGGCCAGGAAGGAGCAGAATCATAGAATTGTAGGTTTGGAAAGGATCCCTAGGGTCATCCAGCCCAACCTTCTGCAATGCAGGAATCCCAGCTAAAGCATCTGTGACAGGTGGCCAACCAAACTCTGCTTATAAACCTCCAACCAAAGAGAATCCACCAGCAGCTTCCTCTTTCCTTCTTCCCAGACGTAACCTTCCTCTTTGCAAACTTTTCGCTGCATTTTTCACCCAGCCCTTTTGTCCTCTTCCAAATTAAACCACGTAAGCATTTTTGATCCCCCATCCATCAAAAGGCAACAGAGACGCAAGAGGGAAAAATTATATATGCCCCCCCCCCCATTCTGAGGATCTCAGTCTCTGTTCCATGTAAACTATCAATCCTTTGCAGCCCATAATTGTTCGCATTACTTTGGTAACATTAATTTCAAAAAAACCACTAATAGGGAAGAAGCTCTTTAAATTGGCAAGGAGATAAATGAGATCCAGCGAGGTGACCTTTCCCCAAACCGCAACGCCATGGAATCATTTTAGTGCCGTTTACATTTTCATCGTTCCTTGAAAAAATGTTGACAAGGCTTTCAGGCAGGGGCCTAATGTCTCATGTCCCCAGGAAAATGCAGCTAGAGAGCCAGCCAGCCAGCTAGCCAACCCTCCTTTTACAGGAGGCTTTTAATTAATAGCCTTCATAAATGAGAACTTTCATTAGTGCAACACCATGATTGCTGCTTCCCCAACATATTTCCCCAGAAGAAGGAAGGTGGGCAATTTTTTACTGCCGACACAAACCACCTCATCCATCTCATCCACCACAGAATCATAGAACCATAGAATTGTAGAGTTGAAAGGGAATCTAAGGGCCATCTAGTCCAACCCTCTTCAATGCAGGAATATCAACTAAAGCATCCCTGACAGATGGCCATCCAACCTCTGCTTAAAAACCTCCAAGAAAAGAGAGTCCACCACCTTCCAAGGGAGTCCGTTCCACGGCCAAATGTCTCTTGCCATCAGATAATATTGGATAAGTTGCTTGCAGGTAGATGGCCATTCCTTCCTCCTGTGGGAGTGAGTTCCACAGTTTAACTCTTTGCTATATGAAGAAGGCCTTTCTTTCATCTGTACTGAATCTTCCAACATTCATTTTTATTGAATGCCTGCAAATTCCAGTGAATGTGGCCCTGTGGGGTTAGTGGAGTAAGCTGGATCAGGCCCCAGGTCTACCTAGCTCTGTGTTGTCTGCATCATCAGGCAATGACTCTCCAAGGTTTCAAGATGAAGTCTTTTCCCAGCCCTACCTAGCTGTGCCATTGGGAAATGAATCTGGGGTCTTCTGCATGCAAAACAGATTATCTCCAGCTAAGCTATATTTTTTCCCTCTGAAGTCAAGGGTTTCAAGGTGGCTTCTTCCTCCAGTCCTATCTGGAGACACTGGGCTTTGAACCTGCTCTGCCACAGAGCCACAGCCCCCTCCCTTATTTCCCCGTATTTGTGTATCAGAGGAGATCACACCTCTCATTTAAAAATATTGGAAGAGTGTCTATCTAAAGTGTGACTATCATACTGGCATTAATGGATCTGCTCCTGGGTTTAAAAGGATTGCTTCTTATACAATCTTACACACACACACCTTTCTCTTATCTCCCTGTGCAATTCTCCTGTTTCAATGCCTTCCAGAGGCTTAAAGCAACAACTTGCCATCAGGAGCAGCAGAAGCGATTCCCAAATTAATTTAGATTTCATGCATTCTTGCTACGCCAGCTGGATGCAGCAGGCGAGATCTTATCTGCGAGCAGTTCGGTCTGTCCCAGGGGGACACTTAGCAGTTTATAAATCTGTCCGGGCCTTAATGCTGATGACTAGCTTGCACCACAAAAGGTTTTTAAGGGGGTTGCACCACCCACAACCTCCAAGATACGAACTGCAGTTCACAATAACAGAACACGATGAATTTGTCTTGCAGATAATTAGTGTTTGTGGTCGATTCCCCTGCCTTATCCTCCTTCTGAACCAAGGTGCAAACATACCTACCCCATATCAACATTTAATCCCCATCGCTTGGGAGTTCCAAAGATATTTTACATGGTGTAGACAGATCCCTCCCTTAGGCAGGCCACTCTGGTTTGCAATTATTATTGTCATTTTAAAAATCTCTTTGCCTCTCTTTAGCAACCTTTCGAGGCTGTTTAAGAACATAAGGGCCTGCTGGATCAGTGATGGCTGAATTTATATCATTTTGCAAAGAAGCAACACTCTGGCCCCAGATGACGTGGAGATGCACGTGGAGATTCATGGAGATGCATGTTAAATGCCATTAGATGTTGTGGGCTGAAACACCTGTCTCACCTAGACTGTGAGGAACTGAATTGAGTAGAGCTGTGGGGGTGATCCTCCAAAGGGGTGTCTCCTGGCCCCCATCCTCCCAGCCTGCAAACATAAGAACACCAGAAGAATCAGCTGCATCAGGACAATGGTCCATCTAGTCCAGCATTGTCTTCTTACAATGGCTCAACAGTTGCTTGTGGGCAGCCAACAAGGAGGACCTGAGTGCAAGAGCCCACTCACCTCTTGCGGCTTTCAGCAACTGGTATTCAGAAGCACTAATACCTCCAACTATGGAAACAGGATGGCCATCATGACTAGTAGCCATCGCTAGCCCTATCCTCCATGAATTTGCCAAATGAATACAACTCTCCAAGGCCTGATGAGCAGCACCCAAGGATACTAAAGGAGCTTGTGCCTCTGTCTATAATCTTTGAGAATTCTTGGAGAACAGGTAAGGTGCCTATGATGGGTTTTATTAAGTAGGTGAGGGGATATAATTCACTAATTATTACCCCTCTACAGACCCACAAGTGTGGGTTAACAGTCAAAAAGATTACTGATTGCATTTGAAAGTGTGGGGCTGAGCAGTGTTTAAATCCCATCTTAAGTAGTTTAATTGAAAGCACAGGATTTAGCCATTAGCCTGATCTCCCCTTTATTCAACTGACAACACATAAATAAACATATTGCTTGTGTACTGTGCACTGCATATGAAACTTAATAAGAATGTACCACTGGACAGGTTGGTGTATTTATATGTTGTTCTTGTATTTACATGAAAACCAATAAAATTATTTGGATAAAAAAAGAAGAAACAGGCTAGAGACTGAAAAGTAAGTTTAAAGTATATATTTTACTCACAGTCAAGCATTTGTCCTTAGCAGCAGCTTCAAGGGGGGAAGATGGCAAACTAGACATCTCCTGTTGACAGTTTGTTGACAGAGATAATTATGTGGTAATTAATGATAGCCAGGCAGTAAATCTTTGTTATCAGATTTGCTTTGGAAATACAGAGGGAACAAGGAATCAACCTCTGATACTCTGAAAAAGTGAGAGGTGGCAGGACAGAAGTTTATAAAATGATGCACAGCATGGAGAAAGTGGATAGAGAAATGTTTTTTCCTCCCTCTCTCCTAACACTGGAACTCAAAGTGGCAGGTTGGAAGATTCAGGACAGATTTTTTAAAAGTCATTCTTCACGCAGTGCAGTGTTAAAATGTGGAACTCACTCCCTTAGGAGGCAGTGATGGCTACCAACCTGGATGGCGTTAAAAGAAGATTAGACAAATTCTCAGAGGAGAGGGCTGTCAGTGGCTACCAGCCAGGATGACTATGCTCTGCTTCCACAGTTAAAGGCAGCAATTCTGAATACCAGTTGCTGGAAACCGCAGGGGGGAGAATGTTGCTCTTGTGCTTGAATCCTTCTTGTGGGTTTCCCATAATGGGCATCTGGTTGGCCACTATGAGAACAGGATGCTGGACCAGATAGGCTACTGGCCTGATCCAGCAAGGCTCTTCTTATGTTCTTAGGCTTGTCACCTTTGTGCCTTCTTTTAATACTTCCTAGAGGCATCCGACTGGACACTTTGAGAAATAGGATGCAGAGGTGGGTAGCTTTTGTAGGGTCTGGTGTGTTAGGATGATGGAAGGGCACAGCCAAGGGTTGCATGGACCCTGTAGGGAGAAGCAGGATGGTTAAAGTAAGACAGGTTGGGAATAGCAGAGAAAATAATTATTTGGGATGAACCCCAGTGCCATAATGGTTCAGTGCCTCTGGCTGTTAACCAGAAGGTTGGTGCTTTGAGTCCACCCATGCACAGCTATGGGCAGGATTCCTGCACTGCGGTGAGTTTGACTAGATGACCAAGGTCCTTTCCAACTCTACAAATCTATGATTATACGTAATCCTTTCCTCTTCCAGGGGGGTTTTCATATGGTATGAAACAAACTCACCACAGTTGTTACGAGAGTTGTAGGTTTCCTCTGAAAGTTATTGTTCACCGTGAGAAAATAGTTTCTGGACATATCCACTGTTTCACTTTCCTCCTTGAGGAAATACATCTAGGAAGATTAAAATGTACTTATTTTTCCCTAGTGAGGGAACATTAAATTGGATGTGCCTGAGCTTGCTCGCTACAGTGTGCTTAGGGCTATTTCACTATACTGTATTTTGTATCCCAAAATTTTCTACCTGTTCTAATCCTGAGGCTGCATGGAAAAACACATGAACACATGAATTTGACCTTTGGAGTTTGTAAGTAAAGCTTTAAATTCACTAATGATCTTTTCATTGTGAGGGGGGTAGAAACCAGAGAAGCACGTTAAGTGGACTAAATGGGATGTTTAAAAGGTCTAAGTCTGTATTCCTCAAGCTTCACCATGTTGCATAATTCTCTGATTTTAAATGCTGCTAGGAGCTCTCTCTTGCTGGGGCGTATGTTTAGCCCTATGCTTTGGATTTAGGGATCCAGCCAATTATTTTATTAATTACCCCACTTGGGTGATCTATATGTCTACTCCCCCCCCACAACCTCTTTCTTCTAAGAAGTTGCAAACCCTACAACCTTTCCTCTGAGGGGAGTCACTCCATTCCTTTGATAATCTTGGTTGCCCTTTTCTGAACCTTTTCAGGGTAGTTATTTGTACAGTGGTTACTTGATGTGTTTATTACTTCTTTTATTTTTATTTCATAATATTGATACATTGCTTGATTGTTTAAAAATACTTCAAAACAGTTTACAAAAAGTTAAAGCCAGAAAATCCAGAAAAATTGACAAAGGTACTTTAAAACATGCAAAAAGTTAAAATATAAAAACAGGTTAAAATTCACCTCAACTTTCTAAACATCTGCACAGGCTGGTTTAAAACAAGAATGCTTTTAACATATGCTGCAAAATGTACAGCTAAGGCACCGGCCTGATATCAAGAGGCCGGGAGTTCCAAAGTGTAGGCGTTGCCACACTAAGCAACCCCGTTCTTACAAACACAGTACTGGGGGTGATGATGTGCATTCATCAACCTTTGCCATAACCATTACTAACTCCAAAATGAAAAACGCTTGTACTGCTGAACACACTTTTTATTATTCTGGACCTAGTTTTTCTTCTTGAAAATAAATAAAAATATGCCACTCAAACCCCAAAGGTTTTGCAAAACAAAGGGCCTTTTTTGCTTGACAGTTCAGTTGCCTGCCTGCCTGTCCTTGCCGCTCTCCTGCCGCCCTCCCCGCACTCTCTGCCCCACCACATGGCTCTGGCCTCGGCACCAGAACAAGCCAACCCCTGATGGCATCTGTGCTAGTCAAGGTCCCAGGAGAGGCTGGCGTCCCAGGAGGTGTTGGCCACAGCTCGGCAAATCTCTTCGCTCCATTAGGCACCAAATTGTGACATTAATTCTAACGGCTCTGTGGAGATGTAGCTGTCAGGGGTGATTTACTCCCCTCCAGCTGACAGGGAGACATTTACAAGCCTCCCTGTGAGGCGGGCCAGGTGGCCTCGGGTTGTATTCATTCATCCCAAGCTTGGTGGCGGCAGTAGAAAGTAGGTGGAGGGTTTAATCCTCGTGGCCCCCGCCCCCCACCAAAATGAGTGGGCTTGAGTGCCCTTGAATGATAACTGGATGCAGAGGGGGAGAGTTGGTATTCAGGGCTCCCCATCAAAATAGCCCACATAAATCTCTGTGTATGCGTTTAAATGCAGCAAAGGGGTTTTTTGCGTGCTAGAGAGAGGTCTTTTCAAATGTCCTTTATTACTGCCTCTGCTTAATTCTACATTCCAGTAACAAGAAAAGACTCAGCGGTGCCCAAAAGATGACCAAGAACATTTTCCATAAATACAAGGAAATTATAAACCAAGGAAAGCAAAAGAAACAATCAAACACATAGTTTGCTAACACTAGAGCTTGAAGACATCTAATGAAACTGAATGTTGTAAGATCCGGGACGAATAAAAAGAAAGCCTTCTTTACACAGTGCAGAGTTAAACTGTGGAACTCACTGCCACAGGAGGTAGTGAGGGCCACCAAGTTGGGTAGCTTTTAAAAAGGACTGGGTAAATTCATTGAGAAGACTATTGAAGGCTACTAGCCACAATGGCTATGCTCTGCCTCCACAGCTTCTGAATGCACCAGTTGCCAGAAACCACAGTTGGGGAGAAATGCTCTTGTGATCAGGTTCCACTTGCAAGTTTTCACAAGCATCTGGCTGCCCACTGTGAGAACAGGATGCTGGACTATATGGCCTGATCCAGAAGGCTCTTTCTGATGTTCTTAAATTATAGGCCAAGGAAAGCAGATGAAACAGCCTATACAGTTTGCTATCAAATCTTGCCTGTATTGTGGTGTCAGGCTCAGGATTCTTTCATGTTTGACATTGCCCCAGATATATGGATGGTGTGTCAGATGTAATGACAGAAAAACAGATATGTTGAAAAATAGATTTTGAGTATGTATATATTCATAATCACAGGAACTCCCTAGCAGGGGTTCTGTCCCAACCTTCATGCTGTCTGTCTGCCCATTGAGAAATCATTCTTAGAAAACAGGATTCAGGCAGAAGAGCAGCTCTCCACTTCCGGAGGCGGCGCGAACGGTAATGGCTGCCCTTTCCTAACCGGGAGAGGGGAGCTCCGCTGGAAAAGGGTCGTCCGCTACGGCGAAGCGGAGACCCATTCTGGAAAACCGCAGGCAGCGGAAGCCTGCGGTCTCGGGACCCGGCGGGCGCCAGGAGCAACCCCCGAAACGTTGAGGGAACCCCGTAAGGGGCTCCGGATCGCAGAGGGGGCAGCGGCGCTGTGGGTCTATGCGCATTCAGCGGAGCGAAGCCGCGCTGCCGTTGCCGGTGAGCGCCGACCTTTCTTCCTGCAACACAAGATTCTAAAACGCAACAACCCGTGAGTAACTGAGGACTTTACTAAGTTTTGGGACTAAAAATATTGAAAATAAGCTGAAAGCGGAGAGACGAGGAAAAGGAAGTCCGTCCTCCGCAGCCATTGACTTTTAAAGCAAAGAGCAGGAGGAGTGGAGGCATAGAGAGAACTTTTGACAGCTCAGATTGAGCACCCGCAGAAATTACCTTTAATCCCTTTAAAGACTGTAAGCAACTGATTTTTGGACTTTTATCAGGACTTATATACTCTCTTCTTTGTGGATTACAATTTTATTTAAGAAGCCCAGGTGTCAGAACTGCCTGAGCAGTAGAACTGTCAGACTGCAAATTTGGATACATTCTATTTAAACTTTGAGACAGTCTGAGGGAGTTCAGAATGGTTACGTTCTTGCATTATGGAACTCCAGTAAGCACAACTTGAAATATTGTGGCAAACCTAAAACCAACTCTGCTAAAACTACTTTTGTGAAGATCCCCAAGTATTGGTTCAGATTTCGTATGTGGAATGGACTCTTCTTCTTAGGACATTTTATGCTCCCCCTAGAGGATTGAGGATTTATAACAAAAACATTGTTTTACTTTCCATTTCCCGGCCCTCTGTTTGATTGCTACCACCTGGGCCGTAGCTTTCCCATGGGAACAACTCAGCTTGACCTTGACTGCTAGATAACTTTGGAATGAGTGGCGCAAAAAGAAAGGGATTAAGAACTAGACAAACAACTCTGACAACCTTAACTGCAGCCTCACAAGCACGCAGATCATCTGTGCCTACTCTGCCCTCGGAGGAAAAAGCTACCTCCCTGTCACAGGCAGGGGAGGAAGAAACTGAGGAATTACAACTAGAAGAGATGGCCTCAGGAGGATCTGGTTCTGTATTAGAGAGAATTCTTGAGAAATTGGAGTCTTTGGACAGGAAAGTTGACCAACAAACTGCGAAAATTGACCTTAATACAGAAACTTTAAACAAATTATCTGGGCAAGTTGCACAGAATGCACAAGCAATCGGACAACTGAAGGAGGCTGCAGGTGAAAATCAGAAACTGGCCGAAGAGACCAGCCAAAGAGTGGGAGAGTTGGAAAAAGAAGTAAGGCCGCTCAGCAAGCAGGTTGGGGAACACCAGACCTACCTCTCTATGTTGGAACTTCGGAACAGGGAGACTAACTTAAGGATAAGATCGATACCAGAAGTGGAAGAAGGTAATCTAGCTGAGTTTTTGACCAAAGAATTCTCCAAGTTCTGGGGTTTAGAGGAGGAAGACTTTAAAATTGTGTCAGCCTTCAGACTTGGAAGACTCACAAAGAGAGAAAAGCCCAGAGACTGTTTGATTACGTTGAGATCAAAGGAGGAAAGGGACAAGATTTTGGGCCTGCACTACGGAAGATCCCTGAACATTTCGGACAAAAGAATTGAGATTTTTAAGGACATTCCTAAACAGCTGTTGGACCTTAGATCTGAATATTTGGACTTAGTAAAACTGCTGAGAAGCAACTCAATCATCTTTAGGTGGGACTTTCCCCAAGGATTATCCTTTACCTTTAGAGGGAAGAAGATTAAAATTAGAACTTTGGAAGATAGGGATAAGTTTTTGACTGCCTACGGAGAGGACCTTCATAAAGGACTTGAACTACCCTCAGGGCCTGAACCACCACAGGTACCTGTACCTCAGAACCCTGAAGACTCACAGAACAAAACACCATCCCAAGGAAACTAAACAGATCCATCCAGGATGTCTCTGCAACTTTTAAGCTGGAATATAAATGGCTGTAACAGCCCGGAAAAAAGGAAGAAAATCTTTCACATATTAAAAAAGGAGCAACTAGACATTACTTGTTTACAAGAAACACATGTGACTAGGCTCCACAGAAAAATATTGGTAAATAAAAGGTTAGGCCAAGAATTTATATCTTCGGATTCAGTTAAGAAGAGAGGAGTGGTGATATATGCAAAGGAGAGCCTCTCACCAAAATTTCTATTTAAAGATGAACATGGAAGAATTTTGGCAATTGAAATACAGCACCAAGGAGAGAAAATTTTGATATTAGGAATCTACGCTCCAAATGAAGGGAAATCAGAATTCTACAAGAAGTTGCATGAGATTATGCTGGATTATCTGGACTATGATAACATCATCATGATGGGAGACATGAATGGGATCGTTTCAACGAACATGGATAGGTCACAAAGCCAAAAGGTTACTAAAGATGGCAGACTACCAAAGACCTTTTTCGAAATGACAGACAACATGGACTGGATTGATATATGGAGGACAAAGAACCCCTTGGGGAAAGAAGGAACATTTTTCTCTGAAGCCCAACTGACTTGGACAAGAATTGACCAAATATGGATTTCTAGAGGTCTGGCTCCTAAGGTGAAGAAAGTGGAAATCTGCCCAAAGACCTGCTCCGATCATAACGCGTTGAAAATGGACATGACATTATTACCAACCGGCTCCTTTAGATGGAAGATGAATGACAATTTGTTTAGAGATCAGGAGATTATTAAGAAGGCCAAAAAAACAATAAAGGACTATTTTGAGATAAATTTGAACACTGCTGTGGAAAAAAGAACAATCTGGGACGCAAGCAAAGCTGTGATGAGAGGGTTCTTGATACAACAGAACGCCATAAAGAAAAGACTACAAAATGAGAAAAAGGATAAGATTTTGGGGAAAATTAAAGAGTTAGAGAAGAAACTAAGAGTAAACCCGAAGTCACAGCCGATCTTGAGAGAAATTAAACTTCATCAGGCACAATATTCCAAACTGATAAATCAGGAAATAGAATGGAAGATTAAATCAATGAAACAAAAAACATTTGAATCGGCTAATAAATGTGGGAAACTGCTGGCTTGGCAGTTGAAGAAGAGACAAAAGCTGAACATAGTAACAAATTTGGAAATAGAAGGAAGATATATTCAGAACCCGGTGGAAATTAGAAAATGTTTCCAGAAATATTTTAAGAAATTATACACTCAAGGGCCACAAAATGAGGAAGAGATTGCAAAATTTTTGGAGAAAAATGGACTTAAAAAACTATCACAAGAAAATAGATCACTCCTGAATAGTAAAATAACACGATTAGAGATAGAACATGCCATTCAGAATATGAAGCTGGGCAAGTCTCCAGGGCCAGATGGCTTGACCTCCAAGTACTATAAGATATTAAGTGACTATTTGATTCAACCACTGATGGAGGTCAGCAATGAAATTATGGAGGGAAAGAAGGCGCCTGAATCGTGGAAGGAAGCTTTCATCACATTGATACCAAAATCAGAAACTGAAAAGACACAACTTAAGAACTACCGTCCCATTTCCCTTTTAAATGTGGATTACAAAATATTTGCTGACGTTTTGGCAGGAAGACTCAAAAGAGTTTTAAATGAGACAATTCATAAAGACCAGGCAGGCTTTCTCCCAGGAAGACATTTGTTTGCTAATACAAGGAACATTATTGATATTTTGGAACTTTTGCAAACAAATATTAACACTAAAGCAGTTTTAATTTTTATAGATGCGGAGAAGGCCTTCGATAACATCTCTTGGAAATTTATGAAGGGGAATTTAAAAGAAATGGGAGTGGGGCGGGGTTTTGAAAATGGGATTGACGCGATTTACTCAGAACAAAAGGCAAAACTGATAGTCAACAATGTGGTTACAGAAGAGTTTAAGATTGAAAAAGGGACACGACAAGGCTGCCCGATTTCCCCCTTGCTGTTTATTTCTGTCCTGGAGGTGCTCTTGAACTTGATTAGAGGGGACCGGTTGGTGCAAGGGATTCAGATCGGAGCGAAACAATATAAACTTAAAGCTTTTGCAGATGACCTTGTTTTGACATTGCAAGAGCCAGAATCTAGCACAAAAAGAGTGTTACAATTGATTCAGGACTTTGGTCGGGTAGCGGGCTTTAAACTAAATAAACAGAAAACTAAGGTGTTGGGAAAAAACTTGACAGATGCAGAGTCAGAACGGTTTCAGAGAGAAACAGAACTAACTGTGGTTAAAAAAGTAAAGTACCTAGGGGTAAACATAACAGCAAAAAATCTGAGTCTATTTAAGGACAATTATGAAAAATGTTGGTCTGAAATTAAGAGAGACTTGGACAGTTGGTCAAAATTGAAGCTTTCTTTGCTAGGCCGAATTGCTGCTATTAAGATGAATGTATTGCCTAAGATGTTGTTTTTGTTTCAAACATTGCAAATTGTGGATAAGACGGAGTGCTTCAGGAAGTGGCAGAGAGATATTTCTAAATTTGTCTGGCAGGGCAAAAAGCCCAGAATTAAGTTTAAGATATTAACTGATGCGAAAGAAAGAGGGGGCTTTGCCCTGCCAGACTTAAGGTTGTACTATGAAGCCGCAGCTTTCTGCTGGCTAAAAGACTGGCTACTTCTAGAGGACACTGATGTGTTAGATTTAGAAGGTTTTAACAATGCATTTGGTTGGCATGCATACTTATGGTATGACAAAGTTAAGATCAATAAGGCCTTTAAGAACCATATTGTCAGGAAAGCAGTGTTCAATGTCTGGACAAAATACAAAGACCTATTGGAAAATAAAACTCCAAGATGGCTATCACCTCTGGAGGCTAAGGCCCGAAAAAGACCCAATATGGAGGCCAAATGGCCGAAATATTGGGAAATAATAGAGAAAGAGGGCAATAATTGGAAATTGCAGAGTTTGGAAAAAATGAAAGACAAAGTGCGAGACTGGTTACATTACGCTCAGATTCAAGAAATTTTTAAAAAGGATAAAAAGTTAGGATTCCAGGTGGAGAAATCGAAGTTGGAAACAGAATTGTTAGAACCTAAGACTAAAGTACTCTCAAGAATGTATAACTTGCTGTTGAAATGGAATACACAAGATGAAATGGTTAAGTCGGCCATGATAAAGTGGGCACAGGATATTGGGCATAATATTATGTTTGAGGATTGGGAAAGGTTGTGGACCACGGGGATGAACTTCACGGCATGTAATGCTCTGAAGGAAAATGTAATGAAAATGATATATAGGTGGTACATGACCCCAGTCAAACTTGCCAAAATATGCCATGTGCCAGACAATAAATGTTGGAAATGTAAGGAAAATGATGGAACACTCTTTCACCTCTGGTGGACTTGTCCCAGGGTGAAGGTCTTCTGGGAAATGATATATAATGAGCTGAAAAAGGTATTTAAGTATACCTTCCTTAAGAAACCAGAGGCCTTCCTCCTGGGCATTGTCGGCCAGATGGTGCCAAAGAAGGATCGAACATTCTTTTTGTACGCAACAGCAGCAGCAAGGATACTTATCGCCAAGAAGTGGAAAACTCAAGATCTACCCACTCTGGAAGAATGGCAGATGCAGCTGATGGACTATATGCAACTGGCTGAGATGACTGGCAGAATTCGAGACCTGGGAGAAGAGAGGGTTGAAGAAGATTGGAGGAAATTTAAGACTTATTTACAAAAATATTGTGATTTGGTGGAAAGTTAAGTAGGATGTTTGATCATAAATAATTGGCCACCACAAAATCGGATCGGAATGGGATGTAAAGTGAGATTAAGAGAAATTAATTTACAGAGGACTATATTTAAATAAGTGGTTATAAAATTTGCAAATTAGATGATAAATTGCATGGAAAAAATCTATGATGATGAAAATGGCAGCGGGAGATGTGAGGAAGTCCAAAGAAGTTATGAAACTCTGTTGAGATAAAAATAAGGTTGTTTATTGTCTTTGTACTTTATTTTGTAAAAACCCCTAATAAAAATTTTATTAAAAAAAAAGAGAAATCATTCTTAGAGGCACTGGCTGAGCTGGTGTGATGTCACAGAAGCCCAGAGATCCAGGAATGTCTGTTACGAAAACAATCGAGTACCAATTCTGTAAGTCTAATTCAAACACCCCTGTTCTGTGTTCCAAGATAAGGCTGGGGCAGAAAGCTAGATGGTTATGAAGGGTGGGCACCTACTTCTATTCCTTCTCCCTTAATCTGGGCCCCCAAACACCAGGATGTCTCCCCACAGAGGCCCATCTCGTGCTTGCAAGACTATAAGGCCTTCCTCTGTTTCTAAGGCATTTGGCAGACTGAGCATCAGTTTCATTTTGCATCCCACATTGGGTCACATAGTGTCCATCTAGCACATTGTCTGCAATGACTGACAGTAGCAGAAGCTCTCCAGGGGTTCAGGCAGGGGTCTCTCCGAGCCCCACCTGGACATGCCAGTGTGGATTGAACCTAGGATCTTCTGCTTGCAGGGCAGGTGCTCTGCAGCTGAGCTGTGGCCCTTCCCTTGTTGTTAGATCTGCTTGGCACAGTGCTGCTGAAGCACAGAGATCACATAAAAGTCATCCTGTGAGTTACACACAAGCTTTGTGACAAAGGTTGGTCACTAATTCACACTCTGATCCCACGTTATTTGTGATTCATCTGGTCGCCAGGTAGACGCAACCTGCCTGGAAACCTGCCGCACCTGCCTGGAAACTGTTTTGATGAGAGGATTGGGTTGGATTAGCAGTTCTTCATGTGACACATCCTCACCTGTTTCCCCCCTTCTGTTTCCTTATGTTCACAAGGATCAGGTTACCCACCATCTTGGCAATGAGAACGATTCAAGGTCAGGCTGCCCCACCATCTTTCTCTCTGCTGAAATAGAGAGCTTATGAGACTTAGGAGGCAAATGAGGAATTAATTGTATTTATCCACAGGGTCATGAGGAGGTTTAGAGAAGGTTCATTTTCCATCCTGCTGGAACCCAAGTGTGGCTAGTGGCACTGAAAGTGGCTTTATTGAGGGATTCCTCCATGGAAGGGGATCCCACAGGAATAGTCTCTGAGACCATCAGAGGAATGGGTCCTGGCTTCCAAGGACACCTCAGAAAGACATCAAAAGAGCCTTGTGGCTGAGGCCAAAGGCCATTAGCCCAGCATCCTATCATCATAGTGGCCAATCTAGGAATTTAGATAGACGACCTGGAGGTTTCATACAGACACACTGGTCACCCAGAAACCCATGGAAACCCCACAAGCAGACATGAGTACAAGAGCACTCTGCCTTTCTGTAATTCCCAGCAACTGGTATTATTCAGATATGTTTACTGCCTCCAACAGGGGAGGGAAAACATAGCCATTGTGGAAAGTAGCCACTACCAATGACCAGGCCTGGGCTGCCTTGACTTCAGACCCCTTCAGTCCACAGCCTGGGATGAAAGAAGAACACAGAAGACAGAAGGGGTCATTGGAGTGCCCCCCAGCACTCCCCCCCAATAGTGACCGGTAAGTGTGGGAGCTTTATGGAGTTACAACCAGGAGAATATTTGAGCACATTGAGCATGAGGCCCCATCAATCTTTTGCTGACAAATTTATTGAAAGTCTTCACGGTATTTGGTCAGAGAGAAAGAGACAACAGACAGAACACATAACCAACAGGTAATATTCAGCATTACAGGTTATGATATACAGGAGTCTGCTTTGAAAAACACAGAGGTTCCTGGAAGAAGGAGGAGGAGGGATGCTTAGAAAATGTCCCTTGAGGGCTTTAAGATGGGTGCTTGGAACGGGTCTGTCTCCAACGTACAGAAAGTCTTCACCAGAGACTGTGTTAGGGAAGCCTTTGGCAATCAGGCAGCAAAGAAACGAATTCCTTTGCAATGACAGCCTCACAGAGGGGACTTTATCCCTAGCAAACTAATGAAATATGGACCTTGGTTTGCAGTAAATGTTTAAGCTGCCATCCTGGACATACTCTGATGTACATACCCCATTGAGCTCAGACTTGCTTCTGAGCAGACATGCATAGAACCTTAATTGACTCATTGGTTTGATTGCCCAGTTAAAAACCTTTTGCTCTCCAGTAAATAGGACATATGCTTCTCTTCCCCCTTTAGAACTATGTTTCAAATCTTACACACAAATTAATGCAGCTTTAGCAAGTTAATGAAGGAGCTGGCTCTTGCAGCAAAACCAAAAAAGGGCCGGGTGGCTTCTTAAGGGACTAGCAACTTGATTATGCTATAAACTTTTACAGATAAAGCCCACAGTTTTATCTGCGGAAATGGATCACAATCCATCAAAGATGATGCCACAATCCATTTGCCCTGCCTTTCCCTGACCAGTAAGATTGACTTCTGTTCTACATCTTTGGATCATCCAAATTTCTGTTTTATTCACCCTGCCATGCTTTTGCATGTTTTCATATTGCTGGTTTGGGGCTGTGTGTTTTAATGGAATATTGTTCATTTTTAGATAGTTCGCAGCGTCACCTTTTTTTTAAACATTCAAGGGTATTATAAACGCTTTCAAATACATTTATAAGCCTTTGAGGTCCAACAAGGCTCTTTGTTGCTGAAGGGAATAAAACCCTTACAACTAATTGACAGGAATGCCTTTGATCAGGGAAGCAGCATCCCATCCCCCCATTATGTGGGATTGCAGGGAAATAGGAAGCCTGTAGGTGAAAAAAGGTAAAGGACCCCTGGACAGTTAAGTCCAGTCAAAGGCGACTATGGGTTTGCGGCACTCATCTCGCTTTCAGGCTGAGTGAGCCGGCATTGGTCCACAGACAGCTTTCCGGGTCATGTGGCCAGCAGGACTAACCACTTCTGGCACAACAGGACAGAAACCAGAGCAAACAGAAATGCCATTTACCTTCCTGCTGTAGCAGTATCTATTTATCTACTTGCACTGGCATGCTTTCAAACTGCTAGGTTGGCAGGAGCAGGGACCGAGCAACAGGAGCTCACCCCATTGCTGGGATTCAAACTGCCAACCTTCTGATCAGCAAGCCCAAGAGGCTCAGTGGCTTAGACCACAGTGCCACCCACGTCCCAAAATTACAGGGAAATAGGAAGCCTGTGACAATGTAGGTCTCACCCCATTGGCCTCCAGCACCCACCTTCCCACCCAGTTGCCTACACTGCTTGGAGAGAAAGTAAAGAAGTGTGGGGAGATGCGTGGGGTGGGGTGTTTTCTTTCACCTTCTCTCCAATTAGGAAACATGGAGGGGGAGTGGAGCAGAGAAGGCCAGGGCTCACAGTTATTGCAGGGGGTTGGATTAGATGACCCTTGGGATCCCTTTGTGTCACCGCCATTCCTGGCAACTATGCCAGGCTCCCTGACATTCCACAGAAGAACCACTTTTAAGAGGAGTAACTTGAAAAAGCACACAAACCCCATTTCCCACTCCAGGAGATGAATGACACATACAGACCACTGATCTCTATGAGCCTATGATAAAATGAGAACCGGTTCTGTAATTAATACACCTTATTCACAGCATGATGGAAATAATACAGCTAGTAGCCTACAAATTAGGGCCACCTTGGCCATAAAAGAAAAAAGAAAGAAAGAACATTGCATCATTGGCATTTGAAAACCTATGTCTTGGGTGCATGCATTTTTTTAAAAAAGGAAAAAACCCATTCTCCCTCTCTCCCTCTCTCTCTCATATTCTTTTAAGAGTCTTCTTAGAAGGGTATTTCCTCAAAATATCTCACCTCTTGGAAGTATTCACACACACACACATACACACCCCTTTCTTTTCACTGTGGAAAGCAATTTTGAAGCTATGTAATTTTTTCAAGAGCTTCTGATAGGCCTGGGATGGCAGAAAGGCCAGTCTTTCCACTGAGAGATGTATGGAGAACAGTGTTATTTAAAAAAATAGAAACAAAAACAAAAACAAAATTAACATCCCTCCCCAGACACACATATATCTTATGGAAAGCACAAGGTCTGTTAGGCGCTCAGCCGCACAGCACCCTGTACAGAAGCTGCAACCATCCTTAGGGGAAATACCAAAACTTCCTGGCATTTCCCCTAACCATTTGGTGCCATCAGTAGGGTTGCCTGGCCCTGTGGTTCAATGGCAAGTGGCCCAGCCCAGGAATCACTTCCAGACTGTCAGTCAGGCCCAAAAGGCATCTTGGTCCATATATATATATTTCCACACATGCCCCTAATATGGGGTTAGTCCTGCAGTTGGGGCAGTGGATGTTGTAGGAGAATTTCCTCCATCATCTTTGCTGGCCGATCCCAACACCAGTTGAGATAACATTGTCATTCCATTTTTTAAAAGTCTCAAGGGAGCGCGCACACCCTTGCCAGATGTGATGGGCTCCATCAAAACTGGGCATGATCCACTTCATCCAGCCATGAGGCAGGACTCGCAGGGAAGTCTGGGTAGCCCCCGCTGCTCCCCGTGGAGAGGTCCGAGCTGGGTCCATTCCCTGCCAGCACCCTCATGGGCTGGGGCACTCCCTGTCCGCTCTGCCCCACCAGGCTGAGGCCACCATCAGGGTAAACCAGGCTGGACATCAAGGGCTGGTGGCCAGGCAGGGCCTGCAAAGGGCTGGTAGGGCGGAGGTCATGATACTGGTCTGGAACCGGGAGTCCACTATGCTCCAGGGAGAAGCCTGCATTGCCCCCAGCTGGCCGCCCCAGGGCAGGAGAGTTTTCCCCAAGGCTGCCATAGACTCCATTGGTGTGGCTGATCTCAGAAATAGATGGTTCATCTGGAAGAGGGGGGGAAAGAGAGAACAGCTTTATTTTTATTTTATTTTTACAAACTTTGTTGAATTAAAAAAACAACAACAATCACCAAGCATAACAAATTGTCTTCCAAATGCATGTCCAGATTTTGCACATTACAGTGTGTTGGGCTAGATGGCCCTTGGGATCCCTTCCAATTCCTTACACTCCAAGTGTCCCTATTTTCCAGGGCCAGTCCCAGATTTACAGAAGCCATCCCATATTCAGATCTGAGTCCTGTTTTCTTTTGAGAAATGTTGGAGGGTATGGATTTATGCAACACCTGAACCAAGGAGATACAACCTCTAGAAGACATCTGAAGTCAGCCCTGTATAGGAAGTCATTTTTTAAAAAATGCTTATTGTTTTATTATGTTTTTATATACGTTGGAAGCCACCCAGAGTGGCTGGGGCAACCCAGTCAGATGAGTGGAGTATAAATAATAACATTGTTATTAATATGAAATAGAGCGTCCCTATTTTCATTGGAGAAATATTGGAGGGTATGCAGTTCTACAATTCTATGTACCTGTGAAGGAGACCTCAGCGTCGCTGTCTGGGCCCTCTTCCTGGATGCTCTCCTTGTCGGATTTAGAGTTCCCTCTTGACCGCTTCATGTTCCGGAAGTATTGCCCCCACCTCTGCCTCCCAGCGTCTTTCTTGAGCCGCTTCTCTTTCGCTCTCCGATTCTGGAACCAAACCTGAGGAGGCAGCCAGGAGAAGCTCTTAAATCTGCAACGTTTAAGTGCTCCTGAGAAAGCCACTACCATCCTGGGAGCTGCAATTCACCTCTCACTGCAACATGGACATTTCCCCAGAGATGGACATCTCTCACTTATTTTTATTTTTCTGAGGGTCGGGCATCTGCTACAAGTTCAAGATCACATTTACAACATACAAGTTTATATTGACCTCTGAAGTTGTGGGATTCTGTCACCACAGAAATGCTATTAGTTTCCATCAGGTATAGGTATATCTGTGAGTATAGGGCGGTATATAAATGTCAATAATCATCATCATCATCATCATCCTAGCATATGAACTTGATTCTTTAGTGTAGCAGCAACTACACTTTGGAACTCCCTGCCTCTGGATATTTTGGCACCTGCTCAAACATTCATGTTTAGACAAGCCTACCCAGATGCTTAGAAAGTTTTGTACATTTTCAAGTACTGTTACTTAATTTTATTGTTTTATCTTTTTGTAAACTGCCTTGAAGGGTATTTTTTAACAACCAGGTGGTATTTAATTTTATAGCATAAGCAAATAATATATTGAAGATGCACCACTTTACCCTGGCCTTGTGGCAGTAATTTGTTTTAAACTTTTTGGGGGGGGGAGTATTCAACTAAGTTTTATTTAGAGTAGATATGTTGGAATTAATGAAACTACCTTAGCCATGGTCATTCATTCCAGTAGGTCTACTCTGAGAAAAACTTAGTTGAAAAAAAGCCCTGTGTTTTTAAATTGTTGTAACCTTGTGGTGAAGGGCAGGGAAGACATTGAATAAATAAATATTTATTGGTATTCCTACCTCCAGTTAGCCATTCGTTACCTGAAGGTGTCCAAGCAGTTAATTTTTTTATTAACGGTTAATTATCCAAGCAGATAAATAATTTTATTTATCGCTTTTGCATTACAGTACAACAATTCAAAACATGCATGTAATAGGACAAATAGACAATATTTAACAGCACATTTAAATGCCAAATTGCTTTGATGAATTTATTGCTGTGTTTGCTTTATTTGCATGTTATAAGGATTGCAATCTTTTGTTGTTCTTAATGCCATTGTGATTATTGTGCTTTGAGCTCAACATCCATTGTTGGAAAAGCAGAACAAAAAATATCAAAGCAAAGCAAATATTTATATTAATAATTGTTTGTTTGTTTCATAAAAGTTATACACTACTCAAAAGTAAAAAAAAACAGCACCCAAAGCAGTTTACAAGAAGATAAAACAAGAAAATCAAGAAAAATCTAAAACATAGAAAAGTAGATTAAAATCTACAACAACTTTCTAAGCATCTGGACCCCTTTGTCTAAATGAGAATGTTTTTAGCAGCTGCCAAAAAGAGTACCGTGAAGGCGCCTGCTTGCTTGATATCCAGAGTCAGGGAGTTCCAAAGCTACCACACCAAAAGACCAAATTCTTACAAAGGTATAATTATTATATGGCACCTATATTAGTGCCAATTCTGCTGATTGAAGCAGTCAAGAGGGCGCATGATGGGTAAGGCAATCTCATAGGTAAACTTGTCGCAAGTTGTTAAGGTTTTATATATACTAACACTAACAACTTGAACTTGGTTCAGCAGCAAATCAGCAATCATAGCAGATCTCTGAGCACAGGTGTTACAGGCTGACAAGGCACCAGTCCAACCAGCAATTGTGCTTCAACATTGTGCAGTGGCTGCAGCCTATGGATCAAGCATGAGGGAAGCCCCACAGAGGGCTCAGTGCAGTAATCCAACCTTGAAGTAACCAGTGCATGAACTACTATGGCAGTACTTTCCCAGTTCAGGAATGCCTGCAGCTGTCGCAGTTGGGTGACAGTCGATATTAGTAACATACCAGCAACTATTTTGCCAACCCAGCACACCCTCTTCTCTCTCTTTCTCTTTATTTAAACAGTTTGTATACTCTTAACTATAATGGTCTCTAAGCAGTTTGCAAAGATGCAATTCAGAATCAGTAAATATATATATATATATATATATGCTTTCGTAGATATATAAAAAATCAAGCATTAGTTAAAATGCTTGCTGGAAAATGCCTGCTCCCTCCCTTGCCCCACCCACCCTCAGTTAGGGTCACTCACCTGGACCACCCTCATATCCAGGCCGGTCTCGGAGGAAAGCTGTTCCCTCACATGCCGGGCCGGCTTGGGAGAATTGTTGTATGCATTTTTCAAGGTCTCCAGTTGCTTGGCTGTGATTGTCGTGCGGGGTCTCTTTGCTGTGGACTCTGCTTCTGCAAATGTCCCCAATAGACAAGGCATCAAAGATCCCAAAGCTCCAGGAGCCACAAACCTATGACCCTAAATCAACCCCCAGCCCATCCAATTCTCTGGATTGTGGGTTTTTTTTAAAGAATTCTTTTTTTTTTCATATATCCAAAATAATACAAGCAAACATTTTTTTCCACCCCTAACCTTGTCTCCCTACCCTCCTCAGAACAAAAAGTGTCTAGTAACTTTTATGCGCATGTGTGTGTACATGCATGCTTTTCCATAAATTTCCAATAGGCGGTTGAAAGCCATATTCCTTAGATATTTAAAATGAAATAAAGCCTGCCCAAACTTTTTTAAAGTCCTTTGTTATGTTGTTTTTCCTTCTTGTTCTAATTTCACACGTCTGTTTTTTTTCCAAATCTGATCTGTCCATTCAATCCACATAGCTCTGGAAAGAGTTCGCCAGTTCTTCATTTCTCTGGTCTCTTTTGAACTAATGGTATAAACAATTCAACATAAATGGGACTGAACTCTATAACAAATCCTGCATTGTAGGAGACTGGACAAGGTGACCTTTGGCATCCCTTCCAAATCTACAATTCTACGATTCAATTCTATGGAATCAATTTACTAATTGTACTGTTCATATTGTACTATTGGAAAACCTGGCAACCTAAACTTGCATCTGTTATTTCTTCATTAATCCCAATATCACATCACCTGGATTTTTTTCCAGCAGGGGAGAAATAATTTGGGAATCCGAATATTTACACACATAGTGAGATTTTTATACCAATAATCAGCCTCCATTAACCCAATAAAATAAACTTTGTCAAATTTTTACACAAGCTGGATTTAGTTTAATCAAATAGATAGTTTTATTATAAAAGCGTATGTAAAAATACAAGCTCTGAGGCCCTTGACAAAAACTGAAAATTTATTAAACACAATGGATAGAGGTGGGGGGAAGAGTTAAATGGTACTCTTTATTGCTTAATGTAACTTACGGATCTATGGAACCCCTTCAAACGATATGGGAATCAGATATCAGCACACAAATTCTTCTAATGGATTGGAATAAAATTTAGGAATCAACACCTCCAAAATCTGTTTCCAATTATCTTAGGCAAACTGACCAAGTGACTCTGGCTCTGCCCATTTCCATCATATACCCCCTGACAGATTCCCCCTGATAGAATGTAGTCCTCAACAGAAAATACCTCACCCACCACAGGTGTAAAGAGAGGTTGGAGAACTTTCAAAGCAGATAAAAAATCCATGTGACAATGAGTGTGCCAAGACATTCCGTACTAGGGGAGGCAACCCCCTCAAAGTGAGACCACTTTGTGACCATCTATGGTGAAAATGCTCCATAAATATTGGAGATGAAATAACAGGGAGCCTTCTGGGTGCGACCCACCTCTCTGCTTGGCTGTCTCGTAGTCAGCTTTGCAAACCAGGCGACTGTCCTCCATGAGGTAGAATTCGTCCCCTGTGGCCAGCTGCCGCTTGCAGACAACACAGGAGAAGCAATGGAGGTGATAGACGAAGTCTTGGGCTCTCCGCACAACCTGTGTTGGAGGAATCCCCTGTTGACAGGCCGCACATTTGGTCCCAAACCTCCTGTTTGGTCATTGAAAGGAAGAGAGCTTTAGTTATGATTCTTGCATGGCAGAGGGTTGGACTAGATGACTTTTGGTACCCCTTCCAACTCTACAATCCTATGATTCTGTAAATTAATATGTTCTGATTCCTTCCTTGAAATTTTCCTATCATTGCTGAAGAAACTACATTCCTGTTTTGGTCCAGGATAATTTGCCTTGCGGGGGGTTGGACTAGATCAGGGTTTCCCAAACTTGGGTCTCCAGCTGTTTTTGGACTACAACTCCCATCATCCCTAGCTAGCAGGACCAGGGATGATGGGAATTGTAGTTCAAAAGCAGCAGGAGGCCCAAATTTGGGAAGCACTGAATTAGGTAAGCCTTGGGATCTCTTCCAGTTCTATGGTTCTATGATGCAAAGAAGATGATCCCATAGTCAATTGACAGCTCCTGGATGTACTTATTTATTATTTACTTACTTCATAAGATATTGTATGCTGCTCAATTGTAAAAAATAAAAAAAATCTCAAAGTCATTTTACAAAAAAGATAAAGCATTAAAATGATCACTAAGAAAAATTGACAATAATGTAAGAAATTCAAAAAGTTAAAATAACCAATAAAGACAAATTAAAACTCATCTTTAATTAAACAACTGCAGCAAGGTCTCTTGAAATAAATCAGCAGGGACAAATTTTATCTCATAAAATTTATACATTGCTTGATACTAAAAAAAAACCCTCACAGCTGTTTCCAAAAAGATGAAACAATAAAGTTACCAATAAGAAGAATTAATAACAATTTAAGACTTTTGAAAAGTTAAAATAATAATAGACTAAATTAAAACCCACACCAACTTTATCAATGTCTGGAGAGGTTTGTCTAAACAAAAAAATGTTTTTAGCTGGTGCCAAAAAGAGTACTCTGAAGAAGGTGCCTGCCTGATATCAATAGACAGGGAGTTCCAAAGTGTAGGTGCTACCACAGTGAAAGATTTGAGAACTTACAAATGGGGAAATTATTGTACAATTCTGCTGTTGAAGGGGCCCAAGAGCATGCTGGGACACCTTCCCAAAAAATGGATACAGAGTGAAATCTGGAGTCATGCGCACTTATCCCCCTGAAAGTCCATAATGCAAGTGCAAGTGGTACAGGGAGCTGGCTGTCTTTATTCATGATGGGAGGGGAATTCTGTCCATGCCCAAGCAAAACCTGGTTGTTGCAGGTGGATCAGGCCAAAGGGGGCCCATCTAGTCCAGCATCCTGTTCTCACAGCGGCCAAATGCCCCCAGAACCTATGAACTGAGATAGACTGCCTCTGGACCTGGAGGTTCCATTAGAACATAACAAGAGCCTGGCTGCTGGATTGGGCTAAAGGGAGGCTATGTCATACAGCATCCTGTCCTCACAGTGACCAACAAGCCCACAAGCAGGATCCAAGCGCAACAGCAACTCTCCGGTTCCCCACCACCTGGTGTTCAGGAGTAGACTGCCCCTGGGCATGGAGGTACCACTGTCATCATAAACCTGGCCACAATGAGGACTGGTGGCTGGACTAGACAGGCCACTGGCCTGATCCTGCATGGCTCTGCTGGTGTTCTTATGCCTCCAATGGACAACTCTTTCTTTGGCTTTTGCAGGATATGAATTGGCCTGAGTCCTACCTCCAGGCAAGGCTTGCAATTATTTAGTTGTGATTCCTACATTGTAGGGACTTGAACCAGATGGCCTTAGGAGGATTCCTTCCCCTTCTGTGATTCTTTGATTCTGTGACCTTATTTTGTTGCACAGGGGGTGGATCCCAACAGGGATCTCCCCTTAGGAAACGCACTCCCTTGTGGCCCATTTGATCCCCCTCCTCCCCCACCCCCAGGACTCACTTAAAGAAGTCCTCCTTGCAGTAGACGCTCTCCCCGCGACTGAAGCACTTCTCCGCTAGCTGGACTTGGCAATCACTGCACTTCAGGCACTTGCTGTGCCAGTGCCGGTCCAGCACCTTCAGGATGAAGCGGTCCACAATGTGCTGGTTGCACCCTGCGCATAGCGGGACCTCTGTCGGGGAGAAAGACACAGAGACACCTGTCAAGCCAGGTGTTTGCAACCTTGCAACGGGTTTGATGCAGCAGCAAAAACGGCTAATGAGATTTTAGGCCAGAGCAAGGGAAGGAATAGTACTGCTCCATTCTGCCCTGCTCAGACCTCACCTGGAGTCCAGTTTTTGGCACCACATTGCAGTGGGCTTAACTAGATGGCTTTTCGGATCCCCTTAGTGTAGGACGGAGCGTGAGAGGTGGGGGCGCTGAGTTTTTTTCTGCGTTGCACAGGGTGCTGCTGAAATTTGAGAGCCCAAAGTCTGCCACTGGCCCCCTTCTAGAATGCTATGATCCTTTAGCTGTGATTCCTGCAGTGCAGGGGGCTGGACTAGATGGCCCTCATGGTCCCTTCCAATTCTGCAATGCTGATTCTAATACATCAATGATTTTATTTATAAAAAAAAACCCCAAACCATTTTTAAAGCATTCTAAAAGAAGTTTAAAATGTTCTCCCAGCCACTGATCTCAAATGTTGCCAGAAACAAAGACTTTCCCTTCAAACTCAACGATTCTATGATCCCCCAAAGGCCTTATGGCCGGTAAATACAGTGATAAATACATAAATAAAAATTAAAAACATAATAGAATATATCCCTTACAGGTGTTAAAAAGAAAACAACCTGGAGATTTTAGAGACATGCAGATTAGTTCGCTCAATTCAGTAATTGAGTGATTAATCTAGGCATGTTGTCGCTCTCCCCTCACTTCTGCCTCTTGCGCGCCCAGTTCTTGAGCGGTCGCACAGCGCCTTGCCGATGGATGCCGGTGAGCCTTTTTCGGGGTGGGGGAGCACAATGTCTTTCCTGCCCCTCCTTCACTTCCACTGGGAAGCGAGCCGCCCACTGGCACCCCCAGGAACTGGGAGGTGGGGAGACAGAGAGAAATGGATTGTTTAAGGAGCAACCCGATCCTAAGGCACGTTGGCTCAGAAGCAAGGTAGCAGGATCATGGCCTTGGCAGACGGGGAACCTGTTGCATTGCTCACTTTTGCTATGGCTTCCTCCGCCGCCCCCATTTGTCCCCCCTTTTTTTAAAGTATTTGTCGATTTTCCAAGGGGGAGGGTCTTCCTCCGCCCTCCCATTGGTCTGAACCCACACACGTCGCCTTCCTCCTCCACCACCGCTATCAAGTCCCATCAAAAAACCGAATCAAGTCCCATCAAAATCACCGCCAAAAATAGGAAAGCTAAATTACTGTACAGTATTGCTGTTGATTTTTCCTTACTGGTAATTTTATGGTTTGTGTAAACTGCTTTGAGGATGTGGGTGTTGGGTGAGTTTTTAAACAATACAGCGGTGTATAAATTTTACGAAATAAATATACGATAAAGATTCCCTCCCCCACCGCGCGCGCGCCCAGTCGTGGGCAGGGTGCAGAAACAAATCAAGGCCCAAAATGTGGTTTTAAAACATCCAGCCCTGCCTCGTTTTTGCCTGGAACTTTCCTTGCTTTTCCTTCGCGTTTTGTTTCTTTCTTATTTTATTCTGTTGTTATTATTATTACTCTGTTATTTGTTTGTTTTCCTTTCTGGAAATTTGGGTTTCGACGAGTTTCAAGTGCCTCCCCTGCCCCCCTTTTTTAACACAAGGCTGGTTTTCGTTTTCAGTCGCGGCAGTCGTCATATCCCCGAGAGTATTTTTGTGCGCGCTACTGATTTATTTTAGATACTTCCTTTCCTTGAACTTTTTTCTGGCGAAAGACGTCAGCGGTTCAGATGCATTGCTTTTGACACAGCGGTTCGGGATTTTAGGACTCACCTTAAATTTAGGGCCGTGTGTTGTTTTAAATGTTTTTTTAAATACTGGGTTTTAGTGCTGCAACCCGCCCTGGGACCTTAGGGTGAAGGGCGGGCAATGAATAAATTCATGATGATGATTAATCTATTTGACGTTTATTGTTGTTTTAACTATCACAGTCGCATCAACCACAGGAACACACACACACACACACACACACACGAAAATTGAGGAACAGCTTCAACCGAAATATGCCTTTATATTAATTTATAGCAAAATAATATGAAAATGAATGAAAACTGTTGTTGTTATTGTTTATTCGCATTTACCTATATCTATATCTGTAAAATTGAAAATAAATCCTGATAGCACTTTATTTAGAAAATTGAACAAAACATAGTGCATAACTGGAGGAGTGCGAAAAAGAGAAAAATTTTGTCTTTCTTAGTTCAAGGAGACACTCAACTAAACATATGAAGTGTTGTTGTTGTTGTTGTTGTTGTTGTTGGGAAGAGGATGCAAGCTTGAAACCAATCAAGTTTTCCCCCTCCTGGGCCAGAATTTGACTCCACCCTCCACCAAAAAAGCCGGAATGACTTATTTGAGTGTCCGTTTCTACACATGATTTCCTTTCTCTGGGTTCCAGACACGGTTTGTGAGAAGAGCAACCAACAGCCAGGACGGGTCATTTCTTAACCTTTTCTCACGAAAAGGAACCACAAAGACTCTGTGATTGATTCCTGTACTGCTGAGGGCTGTGCTAGATGATTCTTTGGGCCCCTTCCAACTCTGCTACGATTCTATTAGTCTTCGCAAACGAAATATATAAAAAAATACTTTCCAAAACAAAATAACCTTCCCCAAACGAAATTTTAAAATTCCCCAGGTTTAAAATAATAACAATTCTCCAGCTTGACCCTAACTAGGCTCAAGTCTCCTGGGGGGGGGGCGGTTGGCTTGATTTCTTTTTACGGTTTTTAGTTCCCTTTTCGCCGGAGAGCAGCTGGAGAAAGGTTCAGGGGCGAAAACGACCCCGCCCCCAATCACAAGCCGATGCATTTACCAGGACGGCGATAACTCAGTTGCATGGAGCAGTAAGACTCTCACAGGAACCCTTCCATCCTTTCTTTAAAAATATGATATTAATATACAAAATAAACAACAAATAAACAGCATAAAAAGTAGTTACCACCACCACCCCATTTTAGCTATTATTGGGATTTTTTCTTTAAGAAGGCAGAAAACACTCCGGTCCAATATTTTCTCCGCTGCGACTAAAACAATCCTGTGTGTACGACTGGCCGATTGGCATTCATTCCCCATTTTACTTTTTAATTGCGGTATTATTATTATTATTATTATTATTATTATTATTATTATTACTGAATTTTTGATGCCATTGTAAATGCAAACACAACTTAAAACTCAAAATCGAAAATCAAGAACATCTAAGGAGACATTTCTGTATATACCTGAAACCCGCTCGGTTTCGGAGAAGGTTACATTATAATATGCTGATTTCTGATTATTGATATTCATTGTTTCTCTTTCTTTATTATAGGAATCAGCTGGCCATGGGAATAGTAGTAGTAGTAGTAGTAGTAGTAGTAGTAGTAGTAGTAGTAATAATAATAATACGGATTGATAGAACCAGACCATACTATATGATGAAGCAATAAAATCATGCCCAACAGCATGGAAATTATGGGGGGGGGGATTGTCCCCTTTTTGCCTTTAGCTTTTAAGATATTTTTTTCTAATAACATAATATAATATAATTAATATAATATGCATTATACTCAAACATATAATCAATCAATAAGTTTATTGTTCCAGCCAAAGGCCATGAGAAGTACGTAGCAATATATTCATAAAATAATACAGAGCATACATCTATGATATAAACCAACATCCATTGTGTAAGATAAAAATCTGAAACAGATTTCCCCGTTAAAGTGGTTCAGTTCTAGAGCTTATGTTGATATTTTTTAGGCACCACTGTTTCCCTTTTCAGCCCGTTCCCTACGTTTGTGTTCCTTCTGCAAAGTATAAGATAGTCGTTTATATGATTTATATTAACCGTCCACCCAAATGCGATTGTGCAAATATGGTGGGAAAGGTCCAATTCGGCGGAGGGGCTCTCCAAATCTTCCTCCCTCGCAAGAAGTTTCTTGGCGGCCCCGATCCACGGATCATTCTTTTCTCTCTCCCGCTCAGCCAACACCCCCAACCCCGGCCCCTTTCCGATCTCCCCTTTCCGAGATGGACAGACAACTCTTTTTCGGACGTCTCTCCCCCGCACCCCAAATTTGGAGGAGGGGGAGCAAATCCGAAGACAGAATTGGGGGCGCGCTCCCTTTTCCCTCCTTCGCAATATTTTATTTGGGTGAGGACTTGTCTCCCTTCAGATGAGCGCCCCCCCCCATCTTACCTCTGCGGGCCAGGAGGGCGAGGAGCGTCTGGGTGCCGACGGGGGGCTCCATCCTGCCGCACCTCCAAACTGGGCAAGGCGGACGTAGGAGACTGGGGGGCGGGGCGGAGAGGAGAACTGCGAGAACCGCCCCTTTAAGGTGCGCGGTCGGGGGAAGCCCAGCCTGCCCGCTCACGTCCCCGCCCGCCGCTTCAGCACCACGGACAGCGACAGTGCAGCCGGGTACTTTGAAGCAGGAAAGCCGCTCTGAGTTTTGTTTTACAATCAACGTGTATACGTTTTACTAAATTTTACTAAAGAAATGCCCGGCGGAAACATAAGGAACATACAATTAGCAGAGAACTAAAATGTTGTCTTAAAGGTTTCGAAAGAACTAATAAGAGGAGACTGAAATATTATCAATATTTCACAATAAGAACTCAAAACATCCCCTGAATGTAGTAGCTTGGCTACTGGGAGTTCCAGCCAAAGCGTTGCCTCCCTGAGTGAGTCCCTGAGTTGGTTTATTTGCTTCACGGTACACCGTGAAAGAGCTACTTTGGCGCAGAAGACGAATGGGGGCCTAAGTATTCCTGACAGGCCATCCAACCTCTATTTTAAAACCTCCAACGAAGGAAGTTTACGCTTTTTTAAAAAGTGGGGGATCAACCTGCCATGCCGTGGAGAAACTGAGTTTTGGGCGTATCAAGGATCCCTGTTTTCAAATTGGCTTGATTTTCATTCGTGTGTTTCTTGTGAGCCGCCTTGAGACCCAGGTGGTCAGACGGATTAAAATATACATAAACCTTACCTTTTTTAAAAAATACAAAACAATAAAGGGTTTAGAAATCACCCAGTCACTCCATCAATCAATCCTTTTTTTGTTGCTGCTGAAAGAATCCATCTATCTCTTCGTTTTCTTTCTATTATTTATTAATTAATTTCATATTTATTTCATACAATTTACACACTGCTTTGAGGGGGGATACCTCAAAACAGTATCTACAAAAGATATGACTGAGGAAAATTTGGCAGCGAGAGTTTGAAACTTGCACAGAATTGAAACGCTATAACAGGTTAACATTATTTCTATTATTAATTATTAATTAAGCATATATTATTTATTATATGTGTATCCTGACTTTTCCCTAGACTCCAGGTGGCCACAAATTAAAAGGCAGAGAAAATACAAAAAGTTAAAAGCATGCAAAAGAATACATATAAACCAGCCTGACAGTTTCATGGGGACTTTTTGTGATGTTCTAGAACAACAATTTCAAACTTTATGCTGCTTTTAACCAGCTGTGACACGATTTCTTTATGCACTTTATCTTTGGTTTACTATGTTTAATAATAAAAGAGAATGATAATAAAAACATGCAAAAAGTAATCGTTGAAAAGGGAACTGAACTCTTCTGCATGTCCTTATTAAGCCCTTGCTCGGACTTTGCTCCCTTGGACGTAAGACCCGTTGATAGATAAAAGGCACTTAGACAAAAGCCTCTGCCCCCGCCCAACTTTCTGCAGCTATAAATCCTGCCCTTTAGGCTCTATTACTCCCTGAGCTGCTAGTTTTCTAGCGGCAAGGGCCAGTTTTACCAGCGTTATAAATGCCCCGCCCCCACTGGCAGACCCCAAAAGGCAACTTGGCTGGTCCTAAAAGGCACTAATTCCTGCATTGCAGGGGGTTAGGCTAGATTACCATTGGGGATCCCATCCAACTCTGTAGTCCTATTACAGTACCTCCAAAGGTGGTGGATTCTCCTTCCAAAGGAAACGCAGGAAGAAAAAGGAGCGCAAGGAACAGGTGCCATCCCCCCCCCCACACACACACACAAAAAAAGGACGGCCCTTTGCTCTGGCTAGAGGCGTCTTCCACTGCCCATGGATCAATGGGTGGGGGGTGCCTGGGGAAATCAAGGCGAGAGCCCAAGATCGATGGTGCACAGCAGGCAGGTGGGGTCGAGGAGTTCCCCGGAAGGAGAGTGAGGAAAACAGGCAGGAGAAGATGGATAGGGGTGTTCCTCTGGGAGGGGCCAGGGAGGCCGGACTCCGAAGGGACCTGGTCTTCGAAGGTCCCGGTTTGCCCCTAAGAGGTCCCGAAAGTCCAAGCCTGGCTGGGACGCTTTTCCCGTACACAGGATCATAGAATTGTAGAGTCATAAGGAACCACGAAGGGCCACCTAGCCCGACTCCCTGGAGCGCAAGAATCGCAACTAAAGCACCCAATGAATCAAACCAGCGATCTGTAATTTTACTTGGACTATGTAGATTGCCGTCAGATCCTATCTGATAACGCTGCATTTTGCAGAATCTTGTGTGACCTTTTTTTCCTTCTTCTTCTTTTGGAAACTAAATACACATTATGTGTGCAATGCAAAATATAATTTATGTAACATAAACATTCTGCAAGCCTGCTTTGACGCCATGTGGATGACAGCATGCAAGGACTATTGCTATTAATTATTTATTAACTTTATTTACCGCCTTTCATCAAGAGACCTCAGGGCGGCTTATAGCACAAAACAAAGAATACATTTTAAGACCAATTTCAGTTACTTTAAAAAGAATGTTGCTGTTTTACTTTTGAATGCAGTATTTTTTTCCTACCAATAACTTCATGGTTTTATTCTTCTCATAAACCACTTTGAGGCTTTTAAACCATCAAGTGGGAAATAAAGATTATGAAATAAATAAGTGATAAAATTACATAGTTAGTTATTCAGTTTATATCTCACCCTTCCCCTGAAGGATATAAACTGAATACTTAATAAATAATTTTAATAATATTTATTTTGGGAAGCAACTGTTTTTAAGGAAAGCGCTGCTGATGTGGGGTGTGTGTGGGTGTGGATGTGTATTTAATTGTTTTAAATTATTGCTTTCCCTCTCTCTCTGTTTACGCTGCATTTTGTTTGTTTTTATTTTAACTGTAACCTGCCTCGGGTTCCTCTTGGGGAAAAGGCTATCATAAGGGATATAAATACAATTATTATTATTATTATTATTATTATTATTATTATTATTAAATAATAATAATATGTTCGCCTCACTGCCAGGCCGATCTCAGCGTCTAAAAAGCGGCATCTCTCTCTATCGCTCTCTCTCTCTCTGAGTTGTCTCATGAGCTAATCTCAGGCCCTTCATACTGTGTGTTGGCAATATGCAAAGTTATTTAAATTTAATTTGCTAATGGGTCGGAGGAAGGCAATTTAATCAGCTAAAAGGTTCCCCAGCTGGATGAGTTACTGCCCGTTATTCGCCAGCCTTTCCTTTTGGGGGTCCTTTTCCTCGAAGGCAGCATCCCACGACGCGTGGGGGGAGAAAAGCACCACGACTCTCACCCAGGAAGGGCAAGCTGACCCCACCGCCACCCCAAGAATTCACGACCGGGAGACACCCCTGGACCTCTTTTGGATGATATGGGGAAAGGTGGAAAAGTGGGGAGGGGGAGGGACAGCGGGAGAACACTAGAATCACAGAATGGTAAGGCTGGTAGGGACCTAAAGGCCATCTCCACTCCCTTGCCCCACAATGCAGGAATTCCAGCTAAAGCATCCTTGACAGATGACCATCAAACCTCTGCTTAAAAGTCTCCAATGAAGGGAGGGGTCCATCACCTTCCAAGGCATTTGGATGGCTTTTGCAGTCAGATTCTTCCCCCCCCCCCCATGTTTATTGGAATCACCAAGCTGGGTTCTGAGAAATTCTGTCCAGCCCAAAAGCTTTCCAGTGCTACTCTGGGCCACCAGAAATCCACCATTCTGCTTTATCTTTTACCCCCAGGGTGTTTGCAGCGTCATTCCTCCAATTGCAATCTGGTTTAACTTTGGGGGGGGGCAGAATTAACTTGTACTCCACCCTGAAAGCTGTTGGTGAAGGATGGGTAATAAGTCCAATGAAATCACTGCATTATGTCCTACCTAAGACTATTTTCAACCTGCTGTAACAAGATTTCTTTCCCTTTATCTTTGGTTTATTTTGTTTATTAATAAAATTAATATTTTTTGGAAGCCCAAAAGGGGGTTATGGATGGCTCGCCCCTGAATTTCAAATGTGTCTTTTTGACTTAGATTCAGCCAGACTTTTTTAAAAGAAAAAGAAAAAGAAATCATTCTCAGGACAGGAAATTCACTGCCCCATTCCAGTTCCTTAGGGTAGAGTGTATTTAAACAAGAAGAAAAATGGAAGGTGAGTAGCTGAGAGTCTAGGTTATCAGAGAAGGCCAAACATCCCAAATCCCAGAAAATTAAACATGGAGAAATGGAGTGAACAAAAATCAATTGGATTGGGGGGGGGGTAGTCTCAAGATGCCCCCGGAGGCAGAGGTCTGCCTTGCATGGGATGGCATCAAGGCCATAGATCTGGCAGACACTCCTGTTTTCTTCCCTTTTAATTTGTGAAGGCCATTGTGTACATTTTAATTTGTGGAGGCCATTTAAAAGTATTACATGTCTATTGGCAGACCACACTCAACAGCCCAAAAACAACATCTGCTGGACCCTTGAATCCCATAGAGATTGCCAAAAGGATTTACTCTCCAGGAAGGACAAGGCCAGGAATTGCGCACTATGATTCTGGCTGTCCATCCATTCTATCTGGTGCAGAATTCTCATGCCTAAACGTACACAAAGATAATTGTGCTTAACCTAAGCTACCTTGCAGGGTTGTTGTGGAAATTCAATGAGGATTAGAACCCGGGAGATAACCAGGGTTCAGATCCCCACTTGGGCATGAAGCTCACTGCGGGACATTGGGCTGATTACTGTCTTCTCTCAGCCCAACCTACCTTTCTCATAAGGTGACCAAGGTGACCAAGGGTCTGGAAACCAAGCCTTATGAGGACAGGGCTCTCACACGGAAGATGGAGCAAGCTTGTTTCTTCCTGCTCCAGAGGGTAGGACCTGAACCAATGGCTTCAAGTTACAAGAAAAGAGGAAGAATTTTTTGAGTGTAAGAGCCATTAAACAATGGAACAGACTCCCCCAAGAGTGGGTGGACTTGCCTTCCTTGGAGGTTTTTAATGAAAGGTTGAAATTCCTGCATTGCAGGGGGTTGGTCTAGATGACCCTCAGGGTCCCTTCCAACTCTACATTTCTATGATTCTACTGTTTTGGGAATTCAGTGAGGACTAAAGCCTGGGAGAGGCCAGGATTCAAATGAAGCTCAATGGTCCATGAAGCTCAGTGGGTATGAGCTTGGTGGCCTGTCACTGCCTCCTCTCAGCGGACGCTCCCTTGCAGTGTTGTTGTAGGGATTAAATCAGGCATAGGCAAACTTGGCCCTCCAGATGTTTTGGGACTACAACTCCCATCATTCCTAGCTAACAGGACCAGTGGTCAGGGATGATGGGAATTGTAGTCTCAAAAATATCTGGAGGGCTGAGTTTGCTCATCCCTGGATTAAACGAAGAAAGGGAGAGAACCATGTATGCTGAATTGAGATCACTGGAGACAGAAAAGGAGGGAATAGAAAGGCAATAAAAAAATGAATAGTGCAAAAGGGGGCAATACTTTTAAGTCCTTTTAAAATTGTACTTTAATGCTGAAATCTGCCCTGGGCCCTTTGGGAGGTGGGCAGGTAATAAATAATAATAATTTCAATTCAATGAGTTTATTGCATTAGGCAAAGGTATTGACAATTTCATTGTGATTTAGCAACCTACCAGCTTAGTATTAATACTGTAGTGTAGAACGTACAAAGAATGCTAGAATTGTAGAGTTGGAAGGGACCTCAGGGGTCATCTATTTATTTATTTATTTATTTTCTAAAATTTATACATTGCTTGATTGTAAAAAACAAACAAACTCAAAACGGTTTACAAAATGATAAAACAAAAGAATTAAGAACAATTCACAACCATACTTTAAAACATACAAAAACATAAAATACTAAAACCAATTTAAATTACCTCCACTCTCTAAGCATCTACAAACAAAGAATGTTTTTAGCAGTCACCAAAAAGAGTTCAGCAAAGGTGCACGCTTCATATCAATAGGCTGGGAGTTCCAAAGTACAGGTGCTGCCACACTAAATGATCAAGTCCTTACAAATTTGGAATGGGTATCATGTGGCTCAAACATTCTATGGTCTTTTAAATGTGTTTGTGGGCAGGGGTGTGGGTGTTGGTTTGTTTTTGTTTTTGTTATGTATTTTGTGTTCTCATTTAGTATTTTTATGTTGTGAACAACCCTGTGATCTTCAGATGAAGGGCAGTATACAATTAGTAGTAGTAGTAGTAGTAGTAGTAGTAGTAGTAATTCCACTGCTCAAAGTGGTTGAGTAGGCATGTGCTGGGTAAGTTGCTCTTGTAAGTAAACTGGTCCCAAGTTGTTAAGGGCTTTATATGCTAACAGTAACACCTTGAGCGCGCTGCAGAAATCAGTAGTGAAGTAACCAATGCATGAACTACCGCGGCCAGCCTTTCCCGGTCCAAGCATAGACGTGGTAAAAAGCACTTCTGGCAACTAAGGCTTCCTGAGCTCCCAGTGAATGACAGAACTGGATTCAGAAGCACCCCCAAAGTGCAACCTTGCTCCTTCATAGGGAGTGCAAACCTACACAGGAGAGGCATATCAGACGTTTCTCAGACTCGGGACATCTAAGCCAACCTCCTGTAATGCAGGAATTGCAGACATCCAAATAATAGTAATAATAACAACAGTGACAAAAATATTTTTTAAAAAAATACACTTAATTTGAAAAGCAAATAACAAATGAATTTTTAAAAAGAATGTTTTTTTTAAAAAAACATCAAATTCCTTGTAGTGCAAGCCTGACCAACTCTACTCTAATGTAAGCCTCATAAAGTTAAGCGGAAAGAGAGTGCAGGGTTGCGAGGCTCCCAGACCCACCACCTCTGGGAATTGTTCCCATTCATTTCCTTTGTCCTATTTTATTTTATTTTATTTTATTTTATTTATTTATTATTTTATTTTATTTTATTTTATTTTATTATTTATTTTTTTGGGGGGGAGTTTAACTTGGCGCCCAAAAAGTTTAACTTGGCACTCAATAGGGGTAACGTGTGTGTGTATTTCAAGGGATAAAAGGGTCACCTGTTGTTGTTATTTATTATTGTTGTTGTTATTATCATTATTATTATTTCTTCTTTCTGCCCCCACACCCCAAAAAGCACTCCCTAAGGAACAGGCGGGGAGGGCCTTTATGGAGGAGAGAAAAGCTCCCGAAGGAACGAAAAAAAAATCCTTCTTCTTTCTCCACCCCCCCAAAATTTGGTCTCATGTCCACACACAAAATAATTACACCCTTCCCCCAAAATCAGGTGCTCCATTTATTTATTTACTTCTTTATTTATAAAAATATTTATGATTGGCAAAAAATATTTGAAGGACTCCTAACCTACATACCCCGCCCCCCTCCGTCTATGTTTCTTCTTTCTTGCTTTCTCGCTTTCCTTTTTTTTTACTTCTAAAAAGGAATTTCGATTGCTTTTGTACCATCCGAATAGAAAAAACGATGCGCCAAGCGGATTGGAGCGGGGGTCTCCCCAATGGATCTCCAAGAGACACAGCTCGATCCCCCGCCGGGGAGGATGAACTTTGGAAAAGGATTCCCTCCGTCGCTTCTCAGGACAACCCGCCCCCTCCAGCACCAAAAGAATATTTAAAAACAAAACAAAACAAAATGAATGAATGAATACAATGGCATCAAGTAAATAAGGTCGCTGTAGAAAAAAGCGGAAGGAGATGCAAAGCCTCGAAAATTTCCTTACAGGAAATCAACCATAATTAGGAAAAGAAATTAATAATAGTTGTTACAATAGTAACGATGATAGCAGTGATAGTCATAATAGCTGTAATAATTTGCAGTAGTGCAATAAAGATGGTAGTAATAGTAATAGTAACAGTTGTAATAGAATCAGTACCAATAGTGCTAACAGTTCGGAGTATAAAAATAGCACCAAAGAGTAGCAACATCCTGACTGGACCCCCGGTGCCTCCTACGCTGCTCTGCCCTTCTCCAAAGAGCGACTTGAGGCACCTGCAGTCCACCTGCCCTCACCGGAGCCCGGAGCCCCCAAGTTGTAGCAGCTCCTTCCTGGAGCTCCAACTTCCCATCCCGGCTAACACCGGTTGCCTTATCCTCCTTAGATCTCCCCGCAAGAAGGACATCCCCGCAGACCTGCTGGACGCTGCGCGCTCTGCGGGTTTCTTCTTTCCTTCTCTTTCTTTAAAACCATTCCTTCCTTCCATTCTGCCTCCGTTTCCTTCAAAGTGCTTCTCAACCTATCCTTCCTTAATTTATCTTTCCCCGTCTCTCTTTCCCCTCTCGGACCCCCAGGCCAGATGGCCGCCCCAACGGCCAAGCCTCCTCCGCGCGCCTCCGCCGCCGCCCCGTCGGGTCCCCCTTACCTGCATTCCGGCCGAAGGCGCAGGCCTCGGCGGGGGCCGCTTTCTCGGCCCGGGCTCGCTCCAAGAGCATCGTGCTGGGGCAGAAAGTGAGTCGAGGTCCCTGTTGAGGTTTCGGGGAAGGGGAAAGGCACGCAAAGACACCCAACCTCAGATGGAGCTCTGACGGCCAACCTGGAACTCCGGGCGCTGCTGCTGCGGGTCCTTTTTACATTCCCTCCGCGGAGCTCGGGCTGCGTCAGGTCGACCTCTGGCTGTTCCCTGCGATGCTCTGAAGGGTTTTGGGTGGGGGAGAGGGAGGGGGCGACAGGACTAGCAGCAGCCAGGGATATCCCCTGGCAAAGCTTGTGGGCGTCACTTGAGCGGAGCCCCCTCCCCTCCCCAGGGGGCGCTCCTCCTCCTCTTCTCCCCACCTCCCCTCCCCCTTCCCGGGTTCACTTCCCATACCAAGAAGCTTCCTTAACATAACAAAGCCCACCAGAGCCGTTGGCAAGCCAGGCGAGGCGCCGGAGTTGTCCGCGGTGCTGAAGGGACGCTTGGCGGGCTTTTATCCGCCACGCGGGCTGGCCTCCCCTGTCCGTCCACACATGCGGCTAGTCCTCACTAAGACAAGACCCCCCCCCCCCCGAGTCCGCCTTGTAACGCTTCAGCCTCCACCTGAGTGAAAACGCCTCCAGGCAACCACAAAAAGAACTGTGGTGAAGAACCCTAACGCGTTTCCTTTGCTTTGTGGAGAATGTCACTACTACTTCTTCATCATCATCATTTAGGTTTCCCCTCTCTAGGATTCTGTCTGGAGGCGACGGATCCAGGCACCTCAGTGAGGACTAGGGTCACGGTACGTATTTATAAATTTATTTAGTTATCCAGTTGCTATTCTGCCCTTCCTCCAAAGGAGCTCAGAGTGCATATTGGCTCCTTCAAAGGAAGGGTGGAATGGAAATTGAAACTGAATAAATAATTATTCCTGGGGTGCAGCTCTGAGGAATTTGCATCCCATTTTTGGCTTCTGAGTGCCAACTTTTTGTCCTCTTGCAGAACTCGCCCTTTGTTTTTTTAAAATAATCTTTATTACTTTTCAAACTTATAAGAAAAGAAAAAAGAAAAGAAAAGGCAGGAGAAAAAGACGAAATAGAGCAGACAAGAAAAAAGAACAAAAGAAAAAACAATACAATAAACAATACAAAACACAACCTTAACACAAAACAAAACAAAACAACAACAATTTAAAAACATATAGCATGCCATTCCATTACTCTATCTTTCATTCCCTTATTTCATCGACCTCCTCTCACCTCCCTTTTTGTATTCCACTTCTGTTACTTGTTTCAGCAATTCCTTTCCATCTTTCTCTATTTTTATCATTATGAATATCTTAACATATTTTTAACCTTATTTTCCGTTAATACTAAAGTACTTATTTATACTTAACTTCTTATAACATTTCTGCTAAAGCCATAAAGTCAGAAGACTCACCCTTTGACCAGCAGCACCTTCCTAAAAACTTATCTAAAGTTGGTCTGTGAGCACTAAAAAAAGATGCTATTGATACCTAAGATCCAGCACGGCTTTCTCAAATAACAAACAAGTCAGGCCAGATAAATCTCATTTCTTTCTTTCTTTTTGATAGAGTTACAAGGTTGGTGGGTCTGGGGAATTCTGTGGACTTAAGTTTTGATTTCAGCAAGGCTTTTGACCAAGTCCCACATTGTATTATTGTGAGGCAACTGGTAAAATGTGATCTGAACGAGGTAACTGTTAGGTGGATTTGTAGCTGGTTGGCTGACTGAACTGAAAAAAAATGTTCACCAATGGTTGCTCATCATCCTGGGGAAAAGAGACAAGTGGGGAGCCACAGGGTTCTGTTCTGGGCCCGTTGTTGTTAAACATCTTTATAAATGACTATGATGAAGGTTTTGAGGGGATGCTTATCCAATTTGCAGATGGCACCAAACTGGGAGGGATAGCTAAAGCTGCAGAAGACAGAATTGGAATTCAAGATGGCATTAACAGATTGGAGAATTGGGCCCAGACTAAGGCAGAAAGAACCAGCTGCTCAAAAAAAAGATGGGGAACTCTTGGCTTGCCAGTAGGATCTAGGGGTCTTAGCAGACCACAAGCTTCACATGACTGAACCTGTAATACAGCAGCAAAAATAAAAGTGAATGTTATTCTAGTGTGGCAGATTAGCAGCCAAACCTAACAAATGCATATTCTTACTAGTTAGCATAAGAAACGGCTAAGGCCATAGAGCTGTGTTGCTGATGCACAGATACTCAGACCATAGAAATACCATTGGTAGAAAGGGCTCTGTGTGATGCCATTTCCCTTCTTCTCCAGGAGAGAAAGTAGTATATTGATACTTCTTGTCCCGCCTCTTCCTTTGACCAGTGTTAGATGTAGACATGCCTCTTCCTTGCTCCAGTTTTAGACACATGCCTGAAGCTGGTTATAGCTGTTACTGCTACTGTTGCTGTGAACCAATGCATGATTATAAAATGAATCTTATTTTTAAACTTACTTTACAATTGTTGCCTGATATTTTTGTTAAGTGGGGTAAGAAAGGGGGAGCCAGCTTACGTCATAGCTGAATCTGCTGAAAACAAGGTTTTGAACCCAATTCCCATGCTTTTAATTTGGCCTCAAGTATTTTGAAACTTTGTCCAACCCACACATATAGGTGCCTGGAATGAGAAATTGCAATTAATATATACTCTTCTACCCATTAAATGGATCACTGCCCCTTCATGGATCACTGCCTTGCCGTGGCGAAGGGGCTTGAAGAACTCAGAGAAGCTATGAACTATGCCGAGCAGGGCACCCAAGATGAACAGGTCATAGTGGAGAGTTTTGACCAAACGTGATCCACCTGGAGGAGGAACCGGCAAGCCACTCCAGTATCCCTGCCAAGAAAACTCCATGGACAAAGACAACAGGCATATAAAAGATATGACGCTGGAAGATGAGCCCCTCAGGTCGGAAGGCGTCCAACATGCTACTGGGGAAGAGCGGAGGGCAAGTACAAGTAGATCCAGAGCTGATGAAGCGGCTGGGCCAAAGCCGAAAGGACGCTCAGTTGCGGATATGCCTGGAAGCGAAAGGAAAGTCCAATGCTGTAAAGAAAAATATTGCATAGGAACCTGGAATGTAAGAACCATGAACCTGGGTAAGTTGGAGGTGGTCAAAAATGAGATGGCAAGAATAAATATTGACATCCTGGGCATCAGTGAACTAAAATGGACGGGAATGGGTGAATTCAGTTCGGATGACCATCATATCTACTACTGTGGGCAAGAAACCCATAAAAGAAATGGAGTGGCCCTCATAGTCAACAAAAGAGTGGTGAAAGCTGTACTGGGATGCAATCTCAAAAATGATAGAATGATCTCGATACGAATCCAAGGCAGACCTTTTAACATCACAGTAATCCAAGTTTATGCACCAACTACTTGTGCTGAAGAAACTGAAATTGACCAATTCTATGAAGACTTACAAGACCTTATAGAAGTGACACCAAAGAAGGATGTTCTTCTCATTATAGGGGATTGGAATGCTAAAGTAGGGAGTCAAGAGATAAAAGGAACAACTGGCAAGTTTGGCCTTGGAGATCAAAACGAAGCAGGGCAAAGGCTAATAGAGTTCTGTCAAGAGAACAAGCTGGTCATCACAAACACGCTTTTCCAGCAACACAAGAGACGACTCTACACATGGACATCACCAGATGGGCAGCATCGAAATCAGATTGATTATATTCTCTGCAGCCAAAGATGGAGAAGCTCTATACAGTCAGCAAAAACAAGACCTGGAGCTGACTGTGGCTCAGATCATCAGCTTCTTATAGCAAAATTCAAGCTTAAACTGAAGAAAGTAGGAAAAACCACTGGGCCGGTAAGATACAATCTAAGTCAAATCCCTTATGAATACACAGTGGAAGTGAGGAACAGGTTTAAGGATTTAGATTTGGTGGACAGAATGCCTGAAGAACTATGGATGGAGGCTCGTAACATTATACAGGAGGCAGCAACGAAAACCATCCCAATGAAAAGGAAATGCAAGAAAGCAAAGTGGCTGTCCAATGAGGCCTTACAAATAGCGGGGGAGAGAAGGCAAGCAAAATGCGAGGGAGATGGTGAAAGATACAGGAAATTGAATGCAGATTTCCAAAGAATAGCAAGGAGAGAGAAGAAGACCTTCTTAAACGAGCAATGCAAAGAAATAGAGGAAAGCAATAGAATGGGAAGAACCAGAGATCTGTTCAAGAAAATTGGAGATATGAAAGGAACATTTCGTACAAAGATTTCCACAATAAAGGACAAAAGTGGAAAGGACCTAACAGAAGCAGAAGACATCAAGAAGAGGTGGCAAGAATACACAGAGGAATTATACCAGAAAGAAATGGATGTCTCGTATACCCCAGGTAGTGTGGTTGCTGACCTTGAGCCAGACATCCTGGAAAGTGAAGTCAAATGGGCCTTAGAAAGCACTGCAAATAACAAGGCCAGTGGAAGTGATGGCATTCCAGCTGAACTATTTAAAATTTTAAAAGATGATGCTGTTAAGGTGCTACACTCAATATGCCAGCAAGTTTGGAAAACTCAGCAGTGGCCAGAGGATTGGAGAAGATCAGTCTACATCCCAATCCCAAAGAAGGGCAGTGCCAAAGAATGCTCCAACTACCGCACAATTGCACTCATTTCACACGCTAGCAAGGTTATGCTTAAAATTCTACAAGGAAGGCTCAAGCAGTATGTGGACCGAGAACTCCCAGAAGTGCAAGCTGGATTTAGAAGAGGCAGAGGAACCAGAGACCAAATTGCAAACATGCGCTGGATTATGGAGAAAGCTAGAGAGTTCCAGAAAGACATCTACTTCTGCTTCATTGACTATGCAAAAGCTTTTGACTGTGTCGACCACAGCAAACTATGGCAAGTTCTTAAAGAAATGGGAGTGCCAGATCACCTCATCTGTCTCCTGAGAAATCTCTATGTGGGACAAGAAGCTACAGTTAGAACTGGATATGGAACAACTGATTGGTTCAAAATTGGGAAAGGAGTACGACAAGGCTGTATTTTGTCTCCCTGCTTATTTAACTTATATGCAGAATTCATCATGCGAAAGGCAGGGCTGGATGAATCCCTAGCCGGAATTAAGATTGCCGGAAGAAATATCAACAACCTCAGATATGCAGATGACACAACCTTGATGGCAGAAAGTGAGGAGGAATTAAAGAACCTTTTAATGAGGGTGAAAGAGGAGAGCACAAAATATGGCCTGAAGCTCAACATCAAAAAAACGAAGATCATGGCCACTGGTCCCATCACCTCCTGGCAAATAGAAGGGGAAGAAATGGAGGTAGTGAGAGATTTTACTTTCTTGGGCTCAATGATCACTGCAGATGGTGACAGCAGCCACGAAATTAAAAGACGCCTGCTTCTTGGGAGAAGGGCAATGACAGGCCTAGACAGCATCTTGAGAAGTAGAGACATCACCTTGCCAACAAAGGTTCGTATAGTTAAAGCTATGGTTTTCCCAGTAGTGATGTATGGAAGTGAGAGCTGGACCATAAAGAAGGCTGATCGCCGAAGAATTGATGCTTTTGAATTATGGTGCTGGAGGAGACTCTTGAGAGTCCCATGGACTGCAAGAAGATCAAACCTCTCCATACTGAAGGAAATCAACCCTGAGTGCTCACTGGAAGGACAGATCCTGAAGCTGAGGCTCCAGTACTTTGGCCACCTCATGAGAAGAGAAGACTCCCTGGAGAAGACCCTGATGTTGGGAAAGATGGAGGGCACAAGGAGAAGGGGACGGCAGAGGACGAGATGGTTGGATAGTGTTTTCGAGGTTACCAGCATGAGTTTGAGCAAACTGCGGGAGGCAGTGGAGGACAGAGGTGCCTGGCGTTCTCTGGTCCATGGGGTCACGAAGAGTCGGACACGACTAAACGACTAAACAACAACAACCCATTAAAACCCATCCCATACAGAGCAGAGCGACCAAGATTCTCAAAGGTATTGAAATCTTATGAGGAACAGTTGATGTTAGGGATGTTTAGTCTGGAGAAGAGGAGAGGGGATATGACAGCCATCTTCAGATATCTAAAGGGCAGTCACATGGAAGATGGAACAATCTTGTTTTCTCCTGCTCTTGGGGATAGAACCTGAACCAAAAGCTTCAAGTAAGAAGAAAGGAGAATCCTACTAAAAATCAGGAATAACTTTCTGAAGGTAAGACTCTCCTTCTTTGGAAGTTTTTAAAGCAGAAGTTGAATGGCAATGTCAGTGATTCTTTAGCTGTGATTCCTTCATAGCAGGGGGTTCAACTAGATGACACTTAGGGGACCCTTCCACCTCTACAGTTCCATGATTCTATGACCATCCTTGAATTGAAGGGCACCCAGATGAGATTCCCACCTCTTCCTGGTGAAGGAGCTCAGTTTCATTACCTGGGGCAGGGCAGGGCTTCTATGGTAAACTGTGTGATATTGCCCAGATCATTGATTAATTATGACCATAAATAACAATAATCCAGGGTATATGAGGTGTTAGAGGAGTAATGCCTCTGGTGGAGGACATGTTCTGCTACTTCTGGGATAGTTTGCCCACCTTTGGTCCCCACCCTGTCCTCAAATCTTACCTGTGGCTCCTAGATGCTGTCATCTTGTAACAGCAGCCACACCCCATTAAATTACTTTGACTGGCCGGCTAAACCAGGTGAGAGTAGCTGATGTATCTCAAACCCTTGATGAATTAGGGTAGAGGTTTCATGTGTGTAGGTGTGTTGTGTGAACACTCCCCACACTCCTTCCAGGGCTGGAAATTGACTAGTCTAACCCCTGCTTTGCTAGTAAAAATTTATTACTGTGTCACAAAATGATGTATGTCTAAAAAGTGTGTCACCAGCATGAAAAGTTTGGAAAGCTCTGAGTTAGGGTCTTCCCCTGCATGCAAAGACAGGCTCCAGCAGATGAGACCAATAGTGGGTCCAACAGTGAAGAAAGTAGTTTCTGCAAGTGCTGTAGAGGGAAGTGAGGGGCAGATGGGGGTCATCAAACCTCCACTGTCTAGCAGGATATCTTGGGGAGAAGAAATGGTTAAGGAGCAAACCCTACACAAATCCCGGGTGTAGTCCCTAAGTCAGTTGGGTAGCCTCTGCTGCTTCCAACCAGAGTCCAGCTGCTCCCTCATTTTTATTGGAGGTTTTTAAGCAGAGCTTGGATAGCCATATGCCAAGGATGCTAGCTGGGATTCCCGCATGGCGGGGGTTGGTCTAGATGGCCCTTGGAGTGCCTTCCAGCTATACAATTCTGATCCTATGTGAAGAAAGCTTGCATCCTAATAAGAGCAAGATAACTGGAAGACATGGGAGAACCTCCCTCTCTTCACCAACTATAATCAATCCTGGAGCAGATTCAGTTTCTGCTGCCTTCCAGAGTGTACTGGTTCACCAAAGGGGGTTGATTGATTGCTATTCTATCCCACTTTTCTTCCAAGGAGCTCAAGGTGGTGCACATAATATACTCAAAGTGGCTAACCAGATACTCCAGAGGGAAGCCCCTGAGCAGGATCTCAGCATAAGAACACTCTTTTGCTGGGGTCAAGTGAAAGAGGGGCAAAAGAGAGGCAGTTAAGAGAGGACAAAAACCACCACCTGCTTTGGGCAGTAGGTGGTGCCAGAGAGCAAAGAACCAAGTACCTTACAGGTAAGAAAGAGGGGTGGAATCAAACATGCAAACTACATCCAGGGGGTTGGACTAGATAGCCCTTGCTGTCCCTTCCAACTCTACAGTTCTGTGATTAAATGGAGGCCGCGAAAGCAGCACATAGAGAGGGAAGTGAATGTGGCTCGTAACTCAGAAAGGAGAAACATGCAGATGGCAGGTTAGAATAATAGAATTGTAGGGTTGGGAGGGACCCCCAAGGGTCATCTAGCCCAACCCCCTTCAATGCAGGAATCACAACTAAAGCATCCATGACAGATGGCCATCCAACCTCTGCTTAAAAACCTCCAAGGAAAGATGCTCCTTGCAAACTTGGTAGCCAAACACCATGTGGATTTGCAAAACTGCCTGCAAAATCTCAAAACAAAATCAGAACCACAAACCTCTTGAGATCAAGCTCCACTGACCACAGGGAAGCTCACTGCACACCCATTTCCTTTTTTAAAAACGTTGTCCATTTTGGAAGGGCCTAGTCCACAGCAGCCTTCCCCATGTATTTAAAGCGCATGGCTTCTCCTAATAAATCTTGGGATCTGTTGTTTACCTATCACAAATTTAGTTTCCTGCACCCTCAGCAAACTATAGTGCCCAGGATCCTTTGTGGGAAGGCTTAAAATGTCCACTGTGTCTGAAAGACTGTATTCTTGGTTACTGCTCCCAGACAACTCTGGCACTCCCATCCTAGTGAAATTAGACTGTCTTCCTCCTTGCTGTCCTTCCCCTGGCAGGTAAACACAGTATTATTCCAGCAGGCCTTTGAGAACTGAAAACAACAACAACAGCAACAACGGCTTCTCATACTGCTGTATGTGTCTTTGCTTTAATTTGTTTTAATCTTTTATGGTTTAATTACTTTTTACCTATTCATAGAATCGTATAATTATACAATTGGAAGAGATGCTGGGGGTCATCTAGTCTAACCCCCTGCAATGCAGGGAAATCAACTAAAGCATCCATGACAGATGTCCATTCAACCTCTGCTGAAAAACCTTCAAAGGAGAGTCTACAACCTTCCAAGGAGTTCCAAGCCACTATAGAACAGCTCTTACTGCCAGAAAGTTCTCCCTGGTGTTTATTTGGAATTTCCTTTTTTGCAACTGGAAGCCATTGGAGTCCTACACTCCAGAGCTGTTAAGGCCAACTTCAATCCCTTTAGTAGGTTTCTGGAGCACCAACTCAGTTTCTTGTGCACTGATGAAGCTATTATCCCCAGAACCAGGTGTTCCCCTGCGGTTTGTAATACAGTGGTACCTCAGGTTAAGAACTTAATTCATTCTGGAGGTCCATTCTTAACCTGAAACTGTTCTTAACCTGAGGTACCACTTTAGCTAATAGGGCCACCACGCCGCTGGAGCATGATTTCTGTTCTCATCCTGAAGCAAAGTTCCTAACCCGAGGGTTAGTGGAGTCTGTAACCTGAAACGTCTGTAACCTGAAGCGTATGCAACCCGAGGTACCACTGTATTGCCTCCCTCCCCCTCAAGATTTAGCTTACAGCTCTCCTTATCAGGTTCAGGAGACCCTTAGCAAGCACATTCTTCTTAACCCATTTCCTGCCAGAAGGCCTTCCTCAAAGAAGCAGAGACCATGGCCCAAGAAGCCAAACTTTCCTAACAACACCACCTGAGCAGCCAGTGGTGTACTTCAGGTATTTTCTTCTCTCTTCCTGGGGCACGTCCTTCAACAGGAAGGAGTGTTGGAAAAACCACCAGTGCTCCAAGGCCCTTCAGCTTCCTGCCCAGAGTCCCCTGCTATACACTGAAGGCTGTGTCTGGCAGTTTTATTTGCACCTACATGAATCTAAAGGAAGGGGTTGTGGTCAGTGGGCTTTATAAGACTTGGCAACTTCTCTGTCACATTCTGACTCTTTGCACCTGGAAAGCAGCTTGTTTGCCCCCATCCGGGATATACTGTTACTTCCACACATTCTGCCTCTGCCCCCCTCAGCAGTGAGTCACCTATAACCCCCACACTTCTCTTCCTCCTCTGGGGAGTGACAGGGTTTGTTTTGTACATAGTACCTCCCACAGCCTCCTCAGTGTGTTCTGAGGTCTGCAATTGTTACCCTTACTCCCTTGGTGCAGAATCAGTGTCCAAGGTGAGGGCATGGCATGGATTTTGCATTTCCAGTGACACAGCATGGCTGCTGACAATTCTGCTTCCATGTGCCACATTCCTCCAGGGATTCATCTCCTGGAATGGGCAACCTTCTTTATTTTTTATTATTTAATAAATTTGTATAACAGCCTTGATCTGAAGATCAGGACAGTTCACAAATGCAAAATGAGAACACAAAATACACAGTAAAACAAAAACAATAACCCTCCTCCCACAAACACATTTAAAAGACCATATAATGTCAATCAGCCAAAGGTCTGGTTACTGAAAAATGTTTTTGTTTGGTGCCTAAAGATATGTAATGAAGGTGACAGGTGGGCCTCCTTGGGAACAGCATCCCACAAGCAGGAAGCCACTGTGGAAAAGACCTGTTCTCCTGTTTCCAGCATCTGGATCTCTTGTGAAAGCACACAAAGGGCCTCAGATGATGATGGCAGGGTCCTAGCTGGTTCATAGGGGAAGAGCTAGTCCTTGTATTCTGGTCCTGAGCCAATTAAGGTTTACAAGTCAAAGACAGCACTTTAAATTTGGCCCAGAAACTAATTGGCAGCCAGTGCAGTCAGGCCAGGAGCAGTGAAATATGTTCCCAACAGTCTTGCCCTAGTGAGCAACCTGGCCACTGAATTCTGCACCAGCTAGGTTTCCAAACCATCTTCAGAAGCAGCCCCACATATAACAGGTTGCAGTAATCCAACCTAAAGATTACCAGAGCACAGACAAACGAGTTAGGCTATCCCTGTCCAGATAGGGGTGCAGATGGGCCACCAGCAGAAGCTGATGGAAGGCACTCTGCCACTGAGGCCACCTGAGCCTCAAGGAACCACAAAGGATCCAGAAGTACCGCAAAGTACAGCCTCATGTTGCTGGACCTTCTCTTCCAGCAAGGCAACCAGCTTGCACTTGCTACTAGTGTACTTTTGCACGTTCTCCAGCAGGAAGACAAACATGGCACAGGTGTTGCAGGTCACTGCAGCAGCTCCCTCACTCTCCATGTCTCTTGGTTCTACACACACCATGAGACAGCACTCTGGGCTTCCCCCTTAAACTCTCCCACTAAATACCCTCACAAACACCCTGTCCATGAGCTCCCAGAAGCTGCAGTTAAGCAGAACTACTGCTGGCTGCTAACTCCTCTTCCAACTTACTGCCTCCTTCAGCCTGTCTTCTTCTCAGCAGTGGCCACAGCCCCTCAGACCATGTGCTCTAGGAGAGCACAGAGCCACACCCACAAACTCACAATCAAGCTTCCAACCAGCCTTAATCCAAAAGAAACAAGCTCACATTCTTCAGTTTCCTCCAATCCCCCGCCATACGTCCCTATTTACAAGACTTGATCACCCAGAGGCTGTAATCAGCAAAAGAAAATTATCTTTTAAATAATATATTTTAGATGTTTTTGGCTTTTCACATTTCATCCATGTTGTTTTAATTTGTGGATGTCGCCTAGAATCCCAGTCTGGGGAAAACTTGGGATATAAATAAAATAATAATTATAATAATAATATAATACTATTATTATTTATATTACTTTCTCAAGCTGCTGCCCCCTGGCTGCCCCATCATTCCAGTGTGATCCATGTTTCCAACGGGCTGAGCATCCCACCTGGGGCAAGCTGGATTAGCAAGCCTCCCCACAGCAGAGTATTCAGGAAATATTTGCTATAGAAGAGTATTTATGTTTCCTTCAGAAACCTGTTTCAAAAACAAACTCCCTACACTTCAAGAAACCAAGGTGTGCAAGACCAGTGGAAACACTTTAATGTCTGTGTGATGTGTGTGTTTGGCAGTTACAGGCACATGTTTCAAATCCAGTCCATCCCACAACAGGGAACTCCAGGAAGAGCAGTAGATGAGCACTTGGAAGGAGGGAAAGCCCTTTCCCAGAACAAGAAATACTGCTTTTTGAGAAGAAGAAAAAATCCCTGATCAAAAACCTTAAAGCTGCAGGCCAAGAGAGAAACCGGGGCTTCCTTCTGGCCTAAACATATGGACGGGGATGCCACAATTTCCGGCGCTTGGACCTCATCCGGAAAAAAAAGTACATGATCATCAGGAAGAAAGAGGATGCAATGTAAAGGACAATGCAGAGGCTCATGTCGACATTGGAGAACCCTAGCCCCAGGAAGGAGACAGCTGGCTTCATTTCCTCCTTGGCCAAAGGCTTGTTTTGGTCTTTGGCTAGTAATATGTCCAATACGTGAGACTCAGGATCCAGCTGTCGTTCCAGATTAGGGATCCATTCTTCATTCTTTCTAAGGTTTTTCTTATGGGAGTTTTCGTCTTCCTCTTCTTTGGATCCCTCCTCAGTGTAGGCGTAGAGAATGTTGTCACTGCTGTAGTGACGCTTCAAGAACTGAAGGACCTGGGCTTCATTCCAGGCATGCAGGCCATTTCTTTTTTCGTGGCAAAGAGGGCAAATGTCTGGTGTCGGCCACTGGAGTTTAGGGAATTTTGGGTCTTCGTTCAAGCCGCCTGTCAAGAAGGGGTAGAGAATTAGTTCAGGAGCAATGCATGAATCACAGAATCATATAACTGTAGAGTTGGAAGGGACCCGAAAGGCCATCTATCCCAACCCCCTGCAATGAAGGAATTGCAACTAAAGTATTCATGTCAGATGGACAAACCAAAGAATTAAAAAAGTGAATTTGCTTTACAAATCACTTGTCAAACTGCCAATATAATAATACTGTTAATACAAATCTTTGGTGCAATGATGTTTGGAAGGCTGCAGACAGTTCTGGTGGGCTCACTTTAAAAGGGAGATGGAAAACAATCAAGGAGATGGAGTGACTACTCCCTTATGAAGCAAATGGAGAAATGGGGAGGGCTCTTGTGCTTGGATCCTGCTTGCACATTTCCCATTGGGCCAACAGGTTGGCCACTGTGAGGACAAGATGCTGGACTAGATGGGCCACTGGCCTGATCCAGCAGGCTCTTCTTATGTCCTTATGTTGTTTATAATCAAAGTTCCATTTTTGGAGCTATGGCTTTCACTCTTTAATACTTGGTGTCCACATAAGTGGGCCCTGCAGTCCAATGGTGCTACTTGGAATGCCTCTTGTTCAAGGTTCCAGTCTGCCATTCTGTTTCCCAGGACACTTCTTGCCATTCTCAGTTTGGAGGAACAGATTGCCATGGTTTGTTAGACCACAGCTTGCTGTGACAGCTTGAATTGGGAAATTCTGGTTTAAGCATGGTATACAGACCAGGCATAGTTACTTTTGTGGGTCAGTTAGAATTACTGGATGAAGAAATATGTTAATATAAGAACATAAGAACATAGAACATGGCCTGCTGGATCAGGCCAATAGCCAATCTGGGAAAGCATCCTGTTCTTGCAGGAGCTGAACAGTTCCCTGTGGGAAGTCAGCAATCAGGAACCAAGTGCAAAAACCCTCTCCCCTCCCATGGTTTTCAACAACTGGGATTTCAGAGGCATTGCTGTCTCTTACTGTATAGCCACTGTGACTGGTGAATTTGTCTAATCCTCTCTTAAAGCTATCCAAGTTGATAGCTGTCACTGCCTCCTTCGGGAGCAAGTTCTGTAGAAGTACTGTATTTTTCACCCTATAGGACGCACTTTTTCCCCTCCAAAAATGAAGGGGAAATGTGTGTGAGTCGTATGGGGCGAATGCAGGCTTTCGCTGAAGCCTGGAGAGCGAGAGGGGTCGGTGCGCACCGACCCCTCTCGCTCTCCAGGCTTCAGGAAATTACCCACAAGTCTTGCAAGCCTGGCAGGAGGTCCCGCAGGGCTCCCTAGGCTTGCGGGCAGCAGCCTGCAGACCAAAAGCTCGGGGGACAGCGGGGAGGCGCAGCGCCGCCACCCCGCTATTCCTTGACCTGGTATGGAGGCTGGCGGGGGGGGGGGGAGAGAAGCAAGCTTGCTTCTCCCCCCCGCCAGCCCCACAAGCTCGGGGGACAGCGGGGAGGCGCAGCGCCGCCACCGCGCTATTCCCTGACCGGATCTGGAGGCTGGCGGGGGGGGGGAGGGGAGAAGCAAGCTTGCTTCTCCCCCCTGCCAGCCCCAGAAACTCGGGGTACAGCGGGGCAAGCCGCTGCCCCACGGAGGCTAGAGAGGCTGTCCCTGAAGGCAGAAGAGGGAGACGGAGCGCTCCGTCTCCCTCTTCTAGCTTGGGGATGGCTGCACAAACCTGGGGGGGGGGGGAATAAAATTTTTTTCCTTGATTCCCCCCCCCAAAAAAACCTAGGTGCGTCCTATGGGCCGGTGTGTCCTATAGGGCGAAAAATACGGTACTTTCTTTTCTCTCTACTAATCCTTCCGACACCAGATGTCCATGAGTTCTAGCATCAGGAGAGGGGGAGAAATATTACAAACTCTTATCATGTTGCTTCTTACTTGTCTTTTCTCTAAACTAAAAGACCCAAACACTGCAACCTTTCCTCATGGGGGAGTCACTCCACCCCCTTGATCATTTGGGTTCCCCTTTTCTGAAAGCCCAAGGAGAGACTGGTCATCTTGTCCCAGTTCTGCTTTCACACCTGCCAGACGGGCGTTCACAACGTTGTGCTTCTCCCAGAGCCACAGCACGGCCTCATCCAGGGTATTCACATCCTTCAGTGACTCCTCAGCCATCTCTTCAAAGTGCTGAGAGCACGCTCGGCACCCAAAGAAATCCCGAATGTACTTCCTCAGGACCTGCAGAACCACCTGGGGGTTGCCTTCAAAACCTGCAATGAGAGGTAGAAGGCCAGCAAGGCTGAATCAAAACCAAATTCTAAAACAAGCGGTGCCCATCAACATCCCCCATCACATTTGGGCTGATTCACCTGCAGCTCAATAGAAATGGGACTACAGGGTGATTTGTCATCCATCATGAAGGAGGACTTGGAAATGTGTGGAATGTGTTGGCAATGATCAGACAAAGTCCACAGATTCAAAAAGGAACACAAGATATAGATTACATTAACATTTTCAAATATTTTTAAATAATTGGTTGTGAAATTTGAGAGATGCCTTAAGCTAGACAATTACGGGAAGAGTTTTGGGTGGGTGGGTGTCACACACACACACACACAAAAAATATTTTTTTCATTTTTAAATTATTTTTCTTAGCCTTGCTCTGCTTCTCCAGGACCTCCACCTTCTGCAGGAGTCTATTCCACAGTCAAGTGGCTCCTACCATAAGAAAGTTACTCCTAATGTTGACTTGGAATCTCCTTTCTTTTAATTTCTCCTCATTAGCTAATGGCATAGAAAACAGAATCAGGATTCAAGATGACCGTAACTGTTTGGAGAACTGGGTCCAAAGTAACAGAATAAATTTTAATAGGGACAAACTTCAGATTCTGTACTTAGGTGGGAAGAACCAGCTGCACAAATATCAGATGGGGAACACCCGGCTTGCTAGTAGTACATGTGAAAAGGATCTAGGGGTCCTAGTATGAGCCAACAGTGTGATGCAGTAGCAGCAAAAAAAAAAGCTAAGGCTATTCTAAGCTGAATCGACAGAAATATAGGATCCAGATCAAGGGAAGTCATAGTACCACTCTATTCTGCCTTGGGTCAGACCCCACCTGGAGTCCTGTGTCCAGGTCTGAGTGCCACAATTTAAGAAGGATATTGGAAATCTCAAGCGTTTGCAACAGAGGGCGACCAAGATGATCAAGGGCCTGGAAACCAAGCCTTAAGAGGAACAGTTGAAGGAGGTGGGTATGTTTAGCCTGGAAAAGAGGAGACTGAGAGGAGATATGATAACCATCTTCAAATATCTAAAAGGCTCTCATATGGACAATGGAGCAAGCTTGATTTCTCCTGCTCTGAAGGGCAGGAATTGAACCAATCGATTCAAGTCACAAGAACTTGACTAAACAAGGAAGAACTTTCCAATAGTAAGAGCTGTTTGACATTGGAAGAGACTCCTCTGAGAAATGATAAACTCTCCTTTGGACGTTTTTAAGCAGAGGTTGGATGGCCATCTGTCAGAGGACCTGTCTGTGATGCTTTGGTGGAGGTTCCTGCATTGCAGGGGGTTGGACTAGATGACCCTCAGCATCCTTTCCAACTCTATGATACTATGATTCATTTAAATCCATTGGATTGGGTCCTACCCTGTGGAGCATAGAATCATAGAACAAGGAGGAATACAGAATCATAGCAGCAAAGAATTGTAGAATTGAAAGGGACTCCCAACTGTCATCCAGTCCCCGGTCTAACACCCTGCAAAGTGGGAATCACAACTAATGCATCCCCGACAGGTGGCCAAATTCTTCTTCGAAACTGCCAATGAAGGAGAGTCCACTGCTTTCTGAGGGAGTTCAAAATCTCTCCACAGAGCTGTTTTGCAGTAAGATTTGCAGAAAGATCTTAGGCAGCAAAGCACAGGGCTGGCTCATCTGGATAAATATGGGTGAATTATTCAGAGGGGATTGCTTGGATCACCATTTCTCCGCACCACTCTTGAGGGGTTTAAGACAGACGGAAAGACTCCACGAAAAAGGCTCCTTCCTTTGACCAGGCGAGGGATGCATCTTGTGTAAACAGCTGCCGTCACCCGCCCCCGAACTGCTGCGATTCAGGGTAACCCTAATCTTTAAAGTGGGCAAGTCCCATCAAAGCCCACCTGCGGCTGGCAGGATTAGGGGGAGAATCCGGCTTTTTAGTAGATGGGATTTAAAAGCAAGCAATAAGGGGGGGGAACACCTCCCAAGACCTAATCCGGCCGCCTGACCCAATTCTTTTGCCGTAAGAAGCGATAAAAAAATGTGGCCTGGTTTCAACGGAAGGCAAAGTATGTGGAAGACACACAGCGACATGCAGACCTTCAACTTTCAATCTTCCTCTGGAATAGAAGAGTTGGCAAAGGAAATTCAATAGGGACAAATGTCAGGTTCTGCACTTAGGCAAGAATAACCAGGTGCACAAATAAAGTATGTGGGACATCTGGTTTGACAGCAGTACATGTGAGAAATATTCAGCAGTCCTGATACGAGCCAAAAGTGTGATGCAGCAGCAAAAAACCTAATGCTATTCTACACTGCATCAATAGTAGAGTCTCAATCAATGAAAGTAATAGTACTATTCTGCCTTGGTCAGACCCCACCTGGAGTCTTATGTCCACTTAAGGGCACCACAATTTAAGATATGGAGAAGCTGGAATTTGTGGAAACAAGGACTTATGAGGAACAGTGAAGGGAGCTGGGGATGCTTAGCTTGGAGGACAGGAAACTTAAAGAATATATGATAGCCATCTTCAAATATCTAAAGGATGTCACACAAATATGGAGCAAGCTTCTTTTCTGCTGCTCTGCAGGGGAGGACCCAAACCAGCACATTCAAATGGCAAGGAAGGAGATTCTGACTAGAGGACCTTTCTGACAGTAAGAGCTGTTTGACAGTGGAATGGTCTCCCTTGGAAAATGGAGGACTCTTCTTCATTGCGAGTTTTTAAACAGATGTTGGATGGCCATATGCCATGGATGCTTTCGTTAAGATTCCTGTTGGGCGGGGGGAGCCCTTGATGTCCCTTCCATCTCTACAATTCTACAGTTCTATGATGCTGAATTGCAGCTCTAGCCTGTCATACACTCCTCATCTTTTTATGACGCAGCCTTTTCTGCGACTGAGCCAAATGTTTTTGCAAACATGCTCATCACACAAAGACAGCACTTAGGCAGCTCCCTTACTTTGCTCCTGTGCAAACAAGTGATCCAGCTTTCAGTGCATGGTTGCAAGAAGCAGGGAGGCCAGTGCTTTCCCCAGAACCCCAACACTTTCTGTTGCACTTGAGGTGACTGCTTCTAACTGCAGTGCATGCCCAAAGGATGCCAGACCCGCTCCCCCACTCCTAAAATCAGCCTTCCTCTAACTGGTGCCTTCCAGAGAGGCTTTGGACCACAGCTCCCATCAGCCCCAGTCAGCAATGATGCTGAGGCTGATGAGAGTGGTAATGTAAAGCATCCCTGGAGAGCTGCCTTAGACTCTCAGAGGGACCAGCCATCTCCTACCTGTGTTGAGCAGGACCTGTGGCCGGACAGCCGCCTGGACAGTCAGCATATGAAAGAGCTTCCAGAAGGAGCAAGGGTATCCCCGCAGCTCTGCCCGGCTGCCCTGGCACCCGACCCACTGGATGTGGCTGGGCAGGAACAGCCCAGAGATCTAGAAAGAGCCAGTATGTGTTAAACAAAACTACCAGTATCATCATGCCATTATATAAATCTTTGGAAGACAGTGTGCAGTTCTGATTACCTCAACTCAAAAATGGGATTACAGATTTGGAAAAAGTTTGGAAAAGGCCAACCAAAATGATAAAGGGGATGGTACATGTTCCCAAGGAGGAAAGGTTGCACTGTTTGGGACTTCTTAATCTAGAGAAAAGGTTTGTTAAGAGGCAACATGAAAGTTTTTCTACCTCTCACAACACTAGAACTCATGGACATCCAATGAAGCTGAATGCTGGAAGATTCAGAACAGATAAAACAAGGTCCTATTTGACTGTAGAATTCTTTCCCACATGAGGCACTGAGGACCACCAACTTGGATGCTTTTAAAAGAGGATTCAACAAATTCATGGAGGGGAGAGTTATCAATGGCTATTAGCCAGGATGGTTATGTGCTGCCCTCCACAGTCAGAGGCAGCAATGCTTCAGAATCCCAGTTTCTGGAAACCGCAAGAGGGGAGACTGCTCTTGTGCTCAAATCCTGGTATCCCACAGGCAACTGTTGGGCCACTATGAGAACAGGAAGCAGAGCTAGATCGGCCACTGGCCTGATCCAGCAGGCTCTTATTATGTTCATAAACACCTGGACAAGCTGGGATTATTGTAACTGACTGTCTTTTCAGCATCTCTTTGAAAGGCTCAAAACACCACCACCACTGATATCAGCAATAGTGACAAGACCTGTAGATGATTCTGCCAGGAGACCATGATGGACATGTACAATCACCAGGGCAAATTGCTTTGAGGTTTTCTTTCCATAAACAGTGAACTACAAATTTTCTAACCAAAATAAATAAAAATATCAGGCACTGGGAGGTGGCTACACCTCTTTACACCAGATTGCTGGAATTGGAAGTGGGGCGACTGTGCTCATGGTCCAGCTTGAGGGTTTTCAAAGTAGTACCTGGATGACCACTCTGAGCACAGGATGCTGGCCTAGAGGGGCCTTTGGTCTGATTGAATGCAATTAACAAGTTAGAGGGTGTGCAGAGGAGGGCAAGGAGGAGGATCAAGAGCTAGTAGAAACCAAGCCTTAAAAAGGAACAGTTGTGGGAGGTGGGTATGTTTATCCTACAGGGGACAGAGAGTTGAGATCACAGTCAGCTTCAAATGTCTGACAGGCTGTCACGTGGGAAATGGAGCAAGCTTGTTTTCTGCTGCTTCAGAGGGGATGACTGCATGACCCTACATGACTCTTCCAACTCTACAATTCTATGATCCAACTGCCAGGCATTGTGGGACACACAGCTCACAAGAACTGTTGAAAATGCTCTTTGTGAAGCAAAGTTGTCAGACAGCAGTGCATTGGATCACACAACTCCATCCCACATTTGCTATAGCAGCCATTTATGCCAAGAGCTAGTTGGGGCTTACCCGCATCTTGTTGTTGAGCAGATCAAGGATGGCATCATACGGGATTTTGTCCAGTGGGAGGCTGAGTAGCCACACTTGCAAGGTCTCCAGCAACTTTATCACAGGCTGCTGGCCAGGAAACAGCTGCATGAAAGATGAGAAGGTTAACCACATCTTAGAAATTTATTCTCACAGACGGACACTGTCTGCCATCTCTGCTCCTTCTATGAAGATTAAACAGAATTGGAAAAAGTGGTGATGGAAGGCAGTGCAAGCATGATTCATGCATTGTAAAAAGCGGCAAAAAAGCAGCCCTGCTTACTTTTTACACTAGGAGAGGCAAAACAAGAAGCTGTTGCTTCAAGTAATGAAAAATAATTTATGGAACTTGGTGCCTCAAGGTGCAGTGATGACCAGTGTCTTTATTTCTGTCTAAGAAAAATATTTATCTTATTTATTTCCTAAAATTTATACACCACTTGAGTGCAAAAAAAACCACCCCACCCTAAAGATAAACCAAGAAAATCAGTAGTTTAAAACCTACAAAAAAATAAAATAATAAAACAGATTAAAATCCACACATTCTAAGCATCTTGGTAGGCTTGTCTAAACAAGAATATTTTTAGCAGGTGCTGAAAAGAATACAGTGGAGACGCCAGCTTGATAGCAATAGGCAGGGAGTGAGTGACAAAGCATAGCTGCTGCCACACTAAATGATCGAGTTCTGACAAAAGCAGAACAGGTATTATGTAACAATGCCAGTTCTGCCAACTGAAGCAGTCAAGCGGCCCCATGTCATAAAAGAATGCCAAGTCATTTTTAAAGTGTCTGGAGGTTCTACTTCTCACTGAAAACTCCAATTATGTGTTATTTTCTCTATTATTGCTCTGTTCTATAGCAAGTGGTACCAAGTGTCCAGTGTAAGGTTCAGGGCTGTTTCCCATTGAGTAGCAGTGACTATTCAAGCTGCCAAGACAAATTCTTCTGACAATATATCTACATTAGTATCCTCAAAAAGATTCAGTCTCATTAATTTTGGATCAAGCTGATCCAGAAACCCCCGAGTGGTAAACCAGTGGGTTGCTCCACTTTTCCTTTACCCACCAGGAACCCCTGCTGCATCCATGATTGTGCACAAGGTTTTGTGGAAATCCTGAGGTCAGGCAGCACCTCCTCGTCCTGCTGAACTTTTGGCACTTAGTGAAGACTTATTTATTCTAGCAGACTTTTTAGCTGTATTCTAATTTTATAGTTTTAACCTATTTTTAGCCTTACTGTATTGGGTTTCTTAGATTGATTGCTGCAATGTGGGGCTTCTCTTGTGCTTGATCCAGAGGCTGCAGTCAGTGCAGAACGCTGCAGCATGATTGCTGACAGGAGTGAGGACTTGTCAGCATATAACACCCCCGCTCAGAGATCTGCACTGGCTGTCCATTTGCTACTGGGTGAAGTTGAAGGGGTTTCCATTAGTATACAAAGCCCTTAACCTCTTGGGACCAGTTTACCTTTGAGATCATCTTGCCCCACATGGGGCCGCTTGACTGCTTCAGTTGGAACTGGACTTGATTATTAGATAATGATCTTCCATTATAAAATGAAACTTTACAGCAACAACAAAGAGAAAGGGAGAAGGCAAAGAATCAGTTTGATCCTCTTCCCTGTATGTGAAATAAGGAGAGACAGATTTCAGGCAGCAAAATTCACACCAGATTCCCCACACAAATCTCAAAGAGCACTCAGAAGGCTTCTCAGAGGGAGCAGAAAGGAGCTCAGGTCTTAGGAAGCAGAGTTGCTGCAAGCAGCATTAGCAGCCAAGGAGCTAATCCTGCAATAATCAAAATCCGAAGCCTGAACACTGAGCAAAGATCCCAGCGACTTAGCGATGCTCTGAGTGCTATTCTTTAGAAAAAGCAAGTACAGTATAAGACACCCAGTAATCTGGCATCAGCCCAGCTGTTTTCACACTGAGATATTTAGGCTCAACAAAATGGAGTTAAAATCTTAGGGATAGGGGAGGATAAAGCCCAGGTCACATCAACAGAATGCAGGCTGCAATTCCCTCTGCTCTATTGGGAGAGAAAGACATGTAGTCTTGATTTCAGAAAATGAATGTCTGGATTTTTCATAGAATCATACAACTGTACAGTTGGAAGGGACCCCAAGGATCATCTAGTCCAACCCCCTGCAATGCAGGAATCACAACTAAAGCATTCCTAACAAATGGCCATTCAACCTCTGCTTAAAAACCTCCATGGAAGGAGAGACCACCACCTCCTGAGGGAGTTCAAACCATTGTCAAACAGCTCTCACTATCAGAAAGTTCTTCCTAATATTGATTGAAATCTCCTTTCTTGCAATTTGAATCTGTTGGTTCAGGTCCTAACCTCCAGAGCAGGAGAAATAAAGCTTGATGTCATGGACTGGTTGGACACAGAAGAATGGTAGGAAGAACCACTGGAGCCTGGGGGGTGATGGTTGGAAAACCGTGAGTGGTCAGAGGGAGACTAGGAAGAGAAGGTGTCAGAAGCTGAAGAGGTGACAGGCTTAGTGAGCAGGGAGAGTCTGTGGCAGAGAGAAGTCCAGAAACAGAGACAGAAGCTGAAACAGGAGGGTGGTAGGAGAGAGACTAGGAGGCAGAGAAGAGTCAGGCTGCTGAAGAGTCATGGGTGTCTCCCCCTCCTGCTGTGACAAACTCCCTACCCGCCAGTCTCTCAGAACCAGAAGAGGCATGAACCAGGAGTAGCAAAGACAGGCACGCAGGCAGAGTCATCTATTGCTGTGAAAAAATTCTGGAGAAGGAGACATAGGTGGCTGTGGGGAGGCAGGGGCCTTAAGTCTCAGCAACTAATTCATGGGGCAAGACCTAGAGGTATAAGTTCCTGTGCTCATTAGGCCTGACATTTTGCCAAGTCTGTGCAGATCCTCTTCTTGCTAATAAAGAGTTAACTACAACATGAACAGTGTGATTTACTGCTGGCTCGCTCCTGCCAGTTGCTCCATCTTCCACGTGACAGCCCTATAGATATTTGTAGATGGCTCTCATATCATATCCTGTAATCTGCTTTATAAAGAAGCCATTTTCCACAACTTTTTTGATTTGCTGCTTTTGCAAGGCAGCAACAAGCAGCCTTGGTTTTAATTTGACCTTTGTGATGGGCTGCAGGGTTGGTGGCTATTAATTCTTCTCCTCCACATAAACACATCAAAGTTTACTTTATTGGATGTTTACTCCAGCTGATGCAGAGTCCTCCATGGGGCCAGATTTATGGTGCTCTTACCAAATGCAATAAAAAAATCAGAAACGTTTACCTTGGCAAACAGTGTAACAACATCCTTGAAGGTCTTCAGCTTGGCTCCTTCCAGAGTCTTATGAGTGGCGAGCTCGATCCTGAGCAAGTAATGCAATCCGGACTCAAGGTCAGCCATGTACAACTTGGATCTGGAAAACAGGCAACACACATGGTGAATGGGAATTTTAAAAGGGGAAGATGAGTTGGTTTGCCAGAAAGAAAGAAAAAGCACTGGAGAACTGACATTACCAACATGTCAAAAAGAGGGTTTATCCTTAGCAGTCTGTGCTCTGAGGTTACTGTATTTTCCCAGAAGTAACCAATATGTGCTATGATTCATTCCTTGCCTCAGAAGTGGGGGTCTTCCCCTCTGGAGCAGCAGAAAATGTCTTCCATGTGACAGCACATTAGATATTTGAAGAGGGCAATCAAATCTCTTCTCAGTCACCTCTCCTATATGGTAAACATACCCAGCTCCCTAAACAATTGCACATAAGGCTTGGTTTCCAGACCCTTGATCATCTTGGTCACCCTCCTCTGCATGCATTCCAGCTTGTCAATATCCTCCTTAAATTGTGGCACCCAGAACAGGACACAGTACTCCAGGTGTGGTATGACCAAGGCACAATACAGAGGTGCTATTACTTCCCTTGTTCTGAATGCTATTCTACAGTTGATGCAGCATAGAATTGTATTAGCTTTTTTTGCTGCTGCATCACACTGTTGGCCCATGTTAAACTTGTGGTCTACAGCATTCTTGGATGGTTTGTGTATACCTGCTTGCTTCAGAGGGCTGATCTCAATGGACAGAAGATTTGCCAGGGCGTAAACTGCTTCTTTCACCACAAGCCTCCTGTTGGGTTACTCAGCTGCTCAGAGATGTCCACATTCCTCAAGGCTGGACACAGTCCAGACAGCTATTAATGTTTTTTTAGTGCCTTTTGAAATGTCAGAGTTTCAAAACTTTTGCTGGGGGTCATCCAAGCAAAAGCAAATATCATGGAAATGCTTTCACAATAACCTGGCTCTTAGGCAGAGTTCTGAAATGGTGATGTGCCCTCATCTGCTACAGGTGCATGAACAAGGGGGCCACCACCTGCAAGACCTTTCCATTTCATTTCAGTATCAGGCATGCAGAAACACTCTCCCTCTCTCACACACACACACATGCCTGGGGAGGATCTGCACACCCCAGGGCCTTTTGTATGCTGCATCTCGGGGCAAATACTGACGCTACCTCCTCCCTTGCAATAAACAAAGCATGTTAGCAGCAAGTCTTCCTCCCCCCCCCCCCCCCGCAAAAAAAAGTTGGATTATACAAAACTTTGGTGTGACCACATTTGCAACTCTGTAGATAGTTCTGATGGCCTCAGAAAGGTTATTGTAAAACTGGAAAAGGTTCAGAAAAGGGCAACCAAAATTATCAAGGGAATGGATTGACTCTCCTATGAGGAAAAGTTGCAGTGCTTGGGACTTTTTAGTTTAAAGAAAAGAAAAGAAAAAGGTGACATGATAGTTTAAAAAATTATGCCTGACATGGTGGATAGAGAAAGGTCATAACAACAGAACTCATGGACATCCAACTAAAGCATATCTGACAGATGTCCATATCTCAGGCCTTTTCATTTCAGGGGGTCTACTCTGAGCAGAGGTGAGCTCTACTCAGCCCTTAGCTGTTTGCCATGAAAGGGGGAGCCCAGCAGCACCACTTACTTGTCAAAGTCTTTCCACTCTTTGATGTCCTGGTTTTCTTCTTGGTTTTGCCTGATGGGTGTTGGTGGAGGTTTTCTTCCGACGCCAGGGAGTGACTTTAAATAGGAAGAAAAGAAAGACCGAAGCGGCTTCAAACTGTGTATGGAAGGACAGTGCAAAAGTTAAGAATAGCTGAAGCTCAGCAGGCAGAGAGGAACAACAGTGTATTGACAGAAGACAGAAGCTTCATTGGGCTCAAGAGAAATTCTCCTCTGAAGGTTACAGGGGAAAATATTGCCTCTGAGAAAATATCTTACTACACAGATTAATGCATGATGAATATTTTATTACTATCATTATCATTTTTTAAATTTATATACCACTCTCAACCTGAAGATCACAGGGCAGTTTATGGTACAAAAACACAAAAATACATAACATAGTTACAAACAAAACAATTACCCACCAACCCCATACGCAGTTTAAAAGGCCAGGGAGAATAAAAATGCTTTTGCCTGGCAGCTAAAGATATGTAATGAAGGCGCCAGGCGAGCCTCCCTGGGAACAGCATCCCACAAACAGGGAGCCACCACAGGAAAGGCCCATTAGGAACTCTTGTAAAGTGAAGCCAACTTCAGGAACTCTTGTAAAGTGAAGAAGGGCTTCAGATGGTGATTGCAGGGTCTTGGTTGGTTCATATGGGGAGAGGTGGCACTTGAGGTATTGTGGTCCTGAGTCATTTAAGTCTTTATAGGTCAAAACCAGCACTTTCAATTGGGCCTGGAAACCAATTAGCAGCCAGTGCAGTCAGGTTAAGATTGGTGTTACATGCTCAAACTGTCTTGCCCTAGTAAGCAACCAGGCTAGCAAATTCTGCACTAACTGAAGTTTCAAACCATCTTGAGAGGCAGCCCCACATAAAACATATTGCAGTAATCTAACCTAGAGTTTTCCAGAGCATAAAGAACAGAACTTAGGCTATTCCTGTCCAGATGGGGGTGAAGTTGGTCTACCAGCCAAAGCTGATGAAAGTCACTCTGCACCACCAACATCGCCTGAGGTTCAAGCAACAACAATGGATCCAGAAGCACCCACAAGGTGTTTACCCATTCCTTCAGAGGGAGCATAACTCCATCAAGAGCAGGACATCCCCATCCATCCACTCTAGTAAGCTATCCACTAACAGTGCCTCAGTCTTATTGGGATTGAGCTTCAGTTTGTTAGCTCTCCTACAGCATATTACAGAAGCAAGATAACAGACCTGCACTTCCACTGCCACCCCTGCAGATGTAATGGAGAGTAGAGCTGTGTCTCATCAGCATATTGCAGACAACATACTCCAAAACTCCAGATAACCTCAATCAGCTGTTTCGGGTAGATATTAAACAGCATGAGGGAAAAGATCAAACCCGGAGGAACCTTGAATTTAAGGCTGCACATCCAAAGAGAACTCCCCATGCATCACCTTGTAAAAACGACCATCAAAGTAGGACCAGAACCACTGCAAAGAGAAGCCAACCATCCCTAACTCAGGCAGTCACTCCAGAAGGATCCCATGATCACTGGTATCAAAGAGGTCAAGGAAAATTAACAGGGAAACATTTCCCCTGTCTCTCTCCTGACAGAGATCATCATATAGGGCGACCAAAGCAGTTTCTGTGCCATTTTATTAAGGTAGCTGTTTCTAGATCCCGCTTTCCTTCTCCACAATAATCACTGGCAAAAGGTTTATTAGCTGTTCACAGGGCAGAGGGTTGCTTTCAAGAATTTGCACATTTGCAACAGGAAATGTTTACTAATCTCCACACTCTTCTTACATTCAGAAAACTGTAGAGTTGAAAGTGACCCCAAGGGTCATCAAGCCCAACCCCCTGCAATGCAGGAAGCACAGCTAAAGCACCACTGACAGATGGCCACCCGACCTCTGCTTAAAAGGAAGGACAGTCCACTAGCTTCCGAGGGGATCCGTTCTACAGTCAAACAGCTCTTACCCTCCTAAAGTTCTTTCTAACTTTTAGCTTTAATCTCCTTTCTTGTCATTTGAATCCATTGGTTTGGGTTTTCCCCTCTGAAGTAGCAGAAAACAAGCTTACACGTAACAGCTCTTTAAATATTTGAAGATGGCTATACTTTCTCCTCTTCTCCAAGCTAAATATACCCAGCTCCCTCAACTTTTCCTCATTAGGCTTGGTTTCCAGGCCCTTGATCAACTGGACACAGTACTCCAGGTGTGGTCTGACCTAGGCAGCGGAGAGCAGTACTATCACTTTGCTTGATCTGGACACAATACTTCTGCCAATACTAGAATAGCAATAGCTTTTTTTGCTGCTGAATCACACTGTTGACTTGTGTAGTGTGAACTTTGCAGTCTACTAAGACCCCTGGATCCTTTTCACATGGACTGCTGGTAACCCATCTTATATTAGTGCATCAGGTTATTCCTGCCCAAGTGCAGAACCTCACATTTGTCCCTCCTGAAATTCACCACATCACAACTCACCCCCGCTCACACTTACACATTGATTAATCCATGGGATCCATTGGGATAGATCAGGTAAGACGAAGGGACAGAGGTAATGCTGAGCTTCTTGAGAAAAGCCGTGTTGGAATCCAGCACTCGTTTTACCACAATGTTTTCATACTGACTCATGTCCAAGATCACCTGGGTGTGGGTAGAAACACACACAGGTTATATGCATGCTGCTGCAAGTTGACCTTTCTCACTGCAAAGAAAGCCAAAGCTTACCCAAAAGATGTAGACATGCTATGGTTCACTCGCCAGAGAAAGACCAGGATGAAGAACCCACACATATTTCTGCATTGCAATGGTTTAGACTACATGACCCTGGGGTCTCTTCTAACTCTACAATACTATGATTATATGCAAAACCATTAGCTGGGATTCCTGCATTGCAGGGGGTTGGACTAGATGACCCTGGGTTCCCTTCCAACTCTACAATTCTAGGATTCTATGTTTACTCTCAAGTATATCCCACTCTGCTCAACAGGATTTATCTGCAATGATGCACAGGATTATAGCCTTGAGCGGCTAACCTAACCCCCCATAGGCAAAGGGTGACCTCAATTCCTTGGCCAGTTCTTGGAACAAAATGTCTTAATATAGGGACATAAACCCAAACACAAATCCCAGCTTCTTTCCACTTCCTACTGCCTCAAAACCTTTTATCGTCACGTTTTCTAATGCGATTCTGCATTAACGAGGACCAGAAATGGAAGGTTAAGTCTCAGGTCCCAGTAATAAGGCCAGATATAATGTCATAAACACCCAGCTTGCAGAAAGGGCTCCAGTCCAAAGACACACAAACACTCATAGCCAGTGACCTTCCTTGCAGTCAATAAGCTTTCCTTAACTCATTGAGGCATTTCAAACACCACAATAGCTTTTTCCAACATTGGGCACACACAACAGCATGTCTGCCTGCTGCACCCCTTAATGAATTAAGTAATGCATACTCAAACCATGGAACTCCCTCCCACAGGAGTTGAGGCAGTAATGGCCACCAACTTGGATAGCTTTAAAAGAGGATTAGACAAATTGACGGAGGAGAGGGCTATTAATGGCTACCAGCCACAACGGCTGTGCTTTACCTCCACAGTTGGAGGCAGTAATGCTTCTGAATACCAGTTGCTGGAAACCACAGGGAGCGTGCTCTTGTGCTTGTGTTCCACACACTGGTTTCCCACAGGCAGCTTGGTGGTCATTGTGAGGACAGGATGCTGGCCTAGATCAACCACTGGCCCGATTAGGTAAAGATTACATTACCTCTCGCCCAACATATGAGTCTGCGCTTTCAAAGATGACAGCAGTGTAATGCTGAAAGCCTTTATTGAAGAGAGAAAGCATTTCTTCTGGCCTTAAAAAAAAGAGACAACAGTCATTTGACAGGGAATTTAACTGTTTCACAAGTGCAGGATCATCTTTCTTGTAATTACCAGTATGCTTTAACAGATCATTCTCTCTCATTCTCTCTCTCTTGACACACAGACATACACACAGGTTTATTTCTTTTCTACTTTTTCTATTTTGTCTGGAGGCCTCCTTCAGTCAGTCAGGGAAAGAGGTGGGATTAAACAGAATCCTAGAATTGCAGAGTTGATAGGGACCCAACGGTCATTTAGTCCAACCCTCTACAATGCAGGAATAAATATAATAATAAGTAACAATAATTTCTCCTTCACTCTGCTCCACTGCCAAGTCCACTGGAGTCCAAATCAATTGTGGAGTGATACAACCGTGTACTGCATGTAGCAGTGTTATTAATCAACAGTAGAAAGGATTCTGGGAGCTTTGATATGAACAGTTAACAACAAACAGTTTGGCAAATTTGTTTGCTTCCCAGGAGTAAAAGAAAGTCTCCTGTTTTCGCCTGGCACCTAAAGTTATGTGATGATTGTGCCAAGCGAGAGCATTCCACGAAATGGAAGACTCCACTGAAAAAGCCCTGTTCTCCTCCTGCCCCCCCCCCCCCATGGAGGGGGGACACAAAAATGGGCCTCAGGTGATGATTGCAGGGTTTGGGTCAGTTCGTTCAGAGAGGCTGTTCTTGAGGTCCTGGGATCCTGAGTCACATAAGACTTTATGGAGGAGACAGCTACTGATGGCTACTAGCCACAAGGTCAATGCTCTGCCTCTGCAGTTTGAGGCAGCAATGCTTCTGAGTACTAGTTGCTGGCAACCACAGGAGGGGAGAGGGCTCTTATGCTCAAATCCTGCTTGCTGGCTTCCTACAAGCAGCTGTTTAGCCACTGTGATAACAGGATACTGAACCAGATGGGCCACTGGCCTGATCCAGCAGGCTCTTGTTATGTTTGTAGGTGAAAACCAGCACTTTGAATCAGGCCCAGAAACTAACTGGCAGCCAGTGTAGTCAAGCCAGAATTGGTGTTATATGCTCAGACCATCTTGCCCCAGTGAGCAACCTTGCTGCTAAATTCTGTCTCAGCTGAAGTTTTAAAACTATATTCAGAGACAGCCCTGAGACACTGCAATAGTCTAATCTTGAGGTTACCAGAGTGTAGGCTGTCCCTGTCAATACAACTTATTATACTGAATGCAAAATACTCACATGATTGGCTCCAAAGGGGGACAAGCAGGAGGTTTCGTTTCCCGTGAGTGATTCTGCAGGAAGTCGATCATGGTCTGACGAACTGTCTGAACTTCCCGATCAGAGCCTGCTAAGGAGAGAGAACAACAATGAAACATAAGATTTTTAGAGGTAGAAATGTTCCCAAGGGTCATCTAGTCCAACCCCCTGCAATGCAACAACAAGACACCTCCACGCAGATTTCTAACATACTTTGTTCTTCCCCCTGATGACAAGCAGAATGGATCCATTTACAACTTTACTCTGATCTGGTACAGGAGGCACGCAGAATTAAGGCACTTAGGTGCCTTAATCACTCAATGCCACCTGGTGTCTCTGAGCAGAAGATCTGGAGGTGGCTACATCTGCCAAGAAGACCCTGTCAAGAGTCCAGCACAGGAAACCCTATTTCAACATTAACCTATGACAGTAGTTTTCAACTTGTGGCCTCTGTCCTTCTTTCCTTCCCTCCCTCCTCTAATGCCCTCTCGTGTCTCTGGCTCCCAAAGGCTTGCACGGCTGTTTATTGCAGCAGCCCTGGCTACAACCTCAGCTGCCAAATGATGCCTTTGGGGCTGGTCAGAGGGTGATGGTTGCCAGGAGCTAAGGCAGCCTCGGAGTGAGCAAGCAAGTAGGAAAGGGAGCCCAGTCAGTCCACCAGCAGGACTCCCAAGGAGAGGGGAGAGGAGGCTGAGGGAACACTCCACAAGGGAGGGTGTTCAAGAAAGGGTAAGAGGCTGCCAGCTCTGCAGGCAACAGGTGACATAACTCGGCTCCTGAGCCCCACAGGGTTGCCACAGAAAGAATGTAGCTGGTCAAGGGAGCCATGGACTCAAAAAGGTTGAAAACCTCTGACCTTTGAGATCACATTAACCTATGAGATCACCTTACTCCACGTGTGCCCCTCGACCATTTTGATCAGTGGAACTGGTGCTACTATAGGTGCCACATAATAACCATTCTGCATTTGTAAAGTCTTGATCATATAGCGTGGCAGCACCTGCACTTTGGAACTCCCTGCCTATTGATATCAAGAGGGTGCCTTTACTGTACACTTTTCAACACCTGCTCAAAACATTCTCATTTAGACAAAGCTGTCCAGATATTCAAAAAGTTGATGTGGATTTTAATCTGTTTCGGTATTCTAACTTCTGTATGTTTTAAAGTATTGTACATTTTTATTGATTTTCTTGTTTTATCTTTTTATAAACCAATCTGAGGGGTTTTTTTCAATCAAGTGGTAAATAAATTTAATGAAATCATAATAACCATCTTTTACTTATTAGGCTTTGATGATTACTGCTTGAGCATGTGTTTTAAATGTTATGGGCTTAAACTAAGTTTTCTCTTAAGCCAACTTGAGTATTCTTTAGTCTTTTGATACAGGAGTCCTCAGTGCTGCTGCTTTGAGCATATAATGAGAATTGGTCTTACCATGGTGGTTTTCTCCTGTCGTGAAGTCTTTGGCAAAAGCCCTGAAATACTGGAAGAGAAAAGAGAAGAGGGTTTTATTAGAATAGCCACCATCACTGCTCATAATAAACAGAAGAACGTAAGAAGATCCTGCTGGATCAGGCCAATGGCCCATTTAGTCCACCATCCTGTGGCTGAACAGTTGCTTGTGGGAACCTGCACAAGAGCATTCTCCCCACTCCTATGTTTTCCAGCAATTGGTATTCAGAGTATGGTTACCAGATTTTTTTCAAGGAATCTGGGGACACTCTTTTTTTTGGGGGGGGGGATTTCATGCTTTATTTTAGGAAAAGGTTGCCCAGAGTTCTTGACCTTTTTTAGTGGGGGGGGGGGACCCCAAAGTTGTTGATCGCACACCTTGACACAAGGCAGGCAGAGCAGTTCATCTACAACACACAAACGCCAAAAAAAGAGAGGGGGGGAGATTGAGTAAAGGCGCTCGCTGGTCTTGGGAAAACACGCATTAAAAAACACACACAAGGCACCGGCTTCCCATAACCGGGAGACCGCTGGAGGGCGAGTGAAGTCTCTAAGGAGATTTAACCGGCGTGGTAGTGTCTCGTTACCAGAGGTGGAAAAACAGCGGACTCGCACACAGCCCTCTTCACAAGAGAGGCTGCTGGTGCTGGAGGAAGCGCAGAGGGAGGGAGGGAGGGAGGGAGGGAGGGAGGGAGGGAGGGAGGAACATTGACGTGGCTGGGACCTCCGGTGCTGCTCACTGCCATGGCACCCGCCATGTTGCCTCACCAGAAGTCCCCAGCATAAATCCGGGGACATTCCGGGGACAGATTTTGTCCAGGGACAGATTGGTGAATCCGGGGACTGTCCCTGGGAACCGGGGAGGTCTGGTAACCCTAATTTCAGAGGCAAAGTCCCAAACGCTGCAAACGTTCATCATAGGAGAATCACTCCTTCCCCTGGATAATTTGATTGCAATCATGTCAAGCATCTCTAGAGCAGCTCAGCTCATTAGACACCAAGTCTTTTTTTAAAAAAAAAAGCAACATTGAAGCCTTTTAAGATTGTAACTTGCAGGAGAATCACTCCCGATCATCATTCCTCAAGACATCCAAATGCAAATGAACCGCCTTGTGAATTTTTGCATGTTGAAGCTGGTTAGGTAAGCCTGGCAAATGAGAGGATGAGTCTTTGCACACTCATCCCCCTGCCCCTGGAAAAATATCCTCTTGCAAATCTCCCCCTCCCTCATGGCTTGCCAAGCCCTTTTCCCTGGTTGGGCAACTTCTGAGAACAGGGTGGAGGACTAGATGGGTTAATGGCCTGATCCAGCAAGGCTCTCCTTATGTTCTTATGTTCACCTGGGGAGCCCTAATGACTGGCTTAAGGATCAAACTGTTACCACAGCTTGTACAACAAGATTCAAAAGGTGGGGGAGAGAACTCACAAACATCCCAGTCTGTTTAACTGAGTGGAATAAGCAGAAATGTTTCTAGGCATGTGTGTTCCTGGAGTCACTTACCCTAAAAGTGGGATAGTACTGAACCCCATAGTCTTTGCAGGTCTCATAGTTCACCTCATCCCCGCAGTCCAGCACCCCAATTCTGATGGCAGGTTCCCACTCTGAAAGGAAACAGCAAAGACTTATTCCTGCATTTCCAGGAAGCAACCGCACTTCATTTCCCCTAAAGTCCCTTGAATGAAACGCATAACCACTTGGGACCAGTTTACCTATGGGTTGGAATATATGATCCTAGGGTTCTCTTCCAACTTTACAATTCTAAAATGAGCCAATGTGACAGTAACATTTTATGGTGCTCCAAGCAATCGGCTTAATCTCTCCCACTGGAGAAGGCAAAGGCTACAAGACTCATTGAGTCAAAATCCCCTCAAATTCTCAAGCTGCATACATCAGACGTGGCACAGTTAATACCCTCCTCTGTCAGTGCAGCAAATGGCAAGTCACAAATGGTGGGGTGAAGAAAAAAAGCTGCTGGAGGTGCTCCTGGGTTTCTAGGTGAACCAGAAGCAAAGCTCCACAGACTTAATATTGTCCCAGCAGACAAGTTGTGACATGATAATCTGCACAGGAGGAATTAGATGGTCTCAGGAAGAATGGGCAGAGGTGTCCACCACTCTAAACTCTGCAAATTCCAGCAGTTATAAAATCCAGATTTCTCTAACTGGTGTAAAATCTGGCAATGAGAACCTAATTGGTCTGGTTTTATTATCCCTTTGCCATCAACAATGATCCTGCAAGGTAGGTCAAGCTGAGACTTCCTGACCAGAAATCACCTAGCAAAGCTTCATGGCTTGAGAAGAACTGAACCCAGGTCTACCTTGTGAACACCCCAACCACTGTATCACCACCTGGTGAGGGGTGATATCTGGCCAAATATCAGAGGTGTGTGAATCAATGAAAAATGACAAAGCATTGTAGCCAATTACAGATTTCACTTTGAGATCCAAGGGCCTCTGGTTGTATGCATGCATTTGAGCCCACCCTAACAAGAACCTGAACTTCTCGTTTTTGAGGATACAATGTTGCCAATAGTAGCTTGAATAGTAATTGCAACTCAATGGAAAACAGCTCCAAATCTTACACTGGACAGTTGATACAACTCACCCTGGAATAGAGCTATAATGGAGAAAATGATGCATAATTTTATATCAATAAGGATTAGAACCTCCAGATACTTTTCATGATTTGGCCTTGTTTTATGACATATTATAGTGGAAGCATAATTTTCAAGGCAACCCTTGTCCCAAGCCTGGCAAATCTAGAATTAGATCATGTTGATATCCCTGCAGTTCAGGGGATTGGATTAGATGACCAATGGGATCCCTTCCAATTCTATTATTCTTTATTGGGACTTTATTACTTTAACCCATATGCAACTGTACTTATTCTAAATGCCTATTTTCTAGTTGTTTGTTTTTCATCTTTTAATTTCCCCCTGTTATAATTGTTCTGTCTTTTATATACATTATAAACTGAAATTTTAAAGAACTTTACACTAAAAAAGAACCTGAATTTTTCTTTGTTAGCTTAAACACCATAGAAATCCAAGGATCTTCTAAGGAACTTGCCCTTTCGAGTTTGGTGAAAATGTGTGTTCCTAACATTATGAGCCAAGCATTCTGTTCTTGCTACATAATGAGATGGGTAGGTTTTTACAGAGTGGGAAAAGGGTAAACTGTAAAACTTTTTCCCATATGGTGTTGGGATGGGCCTAATCCTCCCTACCAGACACAGTAAGACCTTTTTGAGCCTGAGGACTGTATCTCCTCACTGCAGCCCCTTCAGGGGTCACCCATAAACCAAAGAGAGGGAGCTGCCACCCACAAAGTCACTTTGACAAACACAAAACACACACACAAACTGCAAGTCTTTGGATGCTTGGGGTTTATAGAAGTTTTTCTTAGATAAAACAATATTTTTTTAGAAAAGGAAAAGGAAAACACCCATTTATAAAATTATACATGGCCTGGAGAAAGTGGGTTGAGAAAAGTTTTTCTCCCTCTCTCATACCACTAGAAATGTGTGGGCATCCAGTGAAGCTGAATGTTGGAAGAGAACAGAAAAAAGAAAGTTCTTCTTAGTTAAATTGTGCAGGGAGGCAGTGCAGGTGGCAATGATGGAAACCAACCTAGATGGCTTGAGAAGAGAGGACTTCTGATGTGATGGCTATGCTATGGCTATACTGCCCCTATGGAGGCTTCTGAATAGAAGATGCTAGAATCCACAGGAGGGGTGAGGATTTGTGTGTTCAAATCCTGCTTGCTGGTTTCCCACAGGCAACAGTTCAGCCACTAGGAGAAGAGGATGCTGGACTAGATGGGCCATTGGCATGATCCAGCAGGCTTTTCTTATGTTATGTTTCAAGAAAGGGACAAGTGAAAATATGGAAGCTTCATCAGCCCAGGGGAAGGGCTCTCCTTCGTTATAGGTTTTTAAGCAGAAGCTGGATGGTCATCTGTCAGAGATACTTGTGATTTCTGCATTGCACGGGCTTGGGCTAGATTATCCTTTGGGGTCTCTTCCAACTCTAAAATTTTATGAGTCTATGAAACTTGCTGAAGAAATGCCTCCTTCCCTTGACTTCTATTTTCCTTTGGAAAAGCTGCCACACTGACAGCTGAGCAGACACCAGGCTAGCTACCAACATCCCAGAGCAGATGGGGGAGCGTTCAGGCAGCCACACAATAGCCACCAAGCCACATTTGTCCCAGGAAACACAAGCACAGAAAGTTTGGCTTGGGGTGATCTGCCTCATTCATGATTCAGCACTGCACTCCCCTTCCCCACCTGTCTCCTCAGGCCTCAAGCAGAAAATGAGCCAGGGGCATCACAAAACCAATGCAAATGGCTCGCCTCCCAACAATGCCAGCCCATCTCCAAACAAATACTTGGTTAAGTGCAGCAGCTGGGAGATGGGTTGCTCAGCCTTCAACAAAGGGAGGGGGGGTGGAAGAAGGCAGCCATGCTTCAGTTCACCCTCCCAGCCTTTTCACAGGCTCATAGTTATGTTGCAGGCTAGAGAGCTAGATCACAGAAGAGTTGGACAGAACCCTAAGGATCATCCAGCCCACCTCCTACAATGCAGGAATCACAACGATAGCATCTCTGACAGATTGGCATCTAACTTCTGTTAGTCAGCACAAGCTATGTTACAACAGCAAACGTTATCAACAAAAATCAAGCAAACCTAAATGCTAAAGTTGGGAAATGGATTAACGTGATTCATTTGTCATGGAGCAATGTAGACAGCCAGCTGTTTGCTTACGGCAGAATCCTAGGCACTTGTACTCTGAAGTAAGCTCCACAGAGTTGAAAATCCATATAAACTAACCCTAACTGGCACATAGTTATCTATAAAACTTGCTCCTAATGGAGGCACTGACCACTAGCTTGAATGGCTTTAAAAGAGGACTGGGAAAATTCATGGAGCAGAGGGACAGCAATGGCTACTATCCATGATGGCTATGATCTGCCTCCACAGTTGGCAGCAGTAATGCTTCTGAATATCAGTTGCTGAAAGTCACAAGAAGAGAGTGTGCTTTTGTGCGCAAATCTTGTTTGCTGCCTTCCCACAGGAAATTAATTGCTTGGCCACTGTGATTCTGGACTGGTGTGATCCAGCAGGCTCTTCCTATGCTCTTATGTTCTAATAAAAATCAAGCAAACCTAAGATGGCTTAACATGATTTATTTAACACAGAGCAAAAACAATGCTATGTCACATATCCAATTGTTTGCTTATGGCACAATCCTAGGACACCTACTCAGAAGCAAGCTGCGCAGAGTTTAGAGACCATATATGCAAAAATGAGGCAGGTGAATTACAAACAAGCTTAAACAATGTGAATCTGAAATTCAATTGACCCCCAAACCTCAATTGCCTCTCAGCCAGTAGTGTCTCAGAGAGAAGTGTCAAAGCAGGGGCCCCATCACCAAAAAGGACCTCCCACATATGAGCATACCACAATCCTGAGTTGGAATAGCCAAAACAAAAGGTGTATATGGGAATAGGTCTCGCAGGTATCCAGGCCTCAAATTGCATATATAGCTTTGTAAACCAATACAAGTAACCTGAAGTGTGCTCAGTAACACATTGACAGCCTGCGTCACCCTTTCAGGATTGGCACCGTGTGTTCATGGTAGGTCACCTTGACAGCAAGCCACAGCTTCTGAGTCAGCTTCAGGTAAACTACATAAAAGGACAGCTCCAGGTAAAGTACATAATAGTAATCTGATCTCAAAGCTACCAACATACCTGGCAAGGCTCTCTCAATCCAAGGACAGTGATAGCCAGCAAACTATATTTTGAGAAATTTTTAAATTCCTTGACAACTACCCTTGGAGAAATGTCGGTTCTGTCACCATGATGTGCACACAGAGAATATGATATACTTTCATGCTGCAAAGACCAAGTTCTGAACTCTTGAGGTTACCAACAACAAAAACTTGAAAGCACAAAAACAATGATCTCTACAGCCACAGCAGGCACTGCAACTTTCCAACAGCTTGACCTCACTCTTCCATTGTCTCACAAGACAGACAAATATCAACAACTTCAAGATTTAACTATCTGGAACCCCTATTGTTTACTGGAGAAGCTCTTTTGGTCAACTCAGTAAAGAATTTATTATTATTATTTTTCCAGCATCTGCACACAACCACCCTGGAGAACATTTAAACTGGGCAAAGCAACACAAAATCACTTTGGAATGGCCTTCAGTTTTACACCCTTATTGCCTACCTGGCATGCAGAAAGTCATGGGCTCTTCTTGTGTTCTCATGTTTTAAACTAGATTTGGGCTGTATACACACCATACATATAAACCACATGTAAAACCCCCAAAGGATTCTGGGAACCACAGTTTATCCCTCCCAGAGCTACAATCACCAGTGCTTTTAATAAACTACAATTCTCAGAATTCTTTGGCCATATGCTTTAAATGTCTGATGTTTCTTGGTCCAGACAGCTCTCTCAGCAGACAGTTTTGCCTTCTGCATAATGACATCCTATGCAGAATTTAGAGAGCTGCAACCTCTGTGGTTACTAGCCATGATGGCTATGTTCTACCTCCACCATCAGCAAGGCTTCTGAATACCAGTTGTTGGGAACTGAGTGTGTTCTTGTGCTCAATTCCTGCTTGTGAGTTTCCCACTGGAGAATCTTGTTGGCCACTGTGAAGACAGCATGCTTTTCTTATGACAGAAGTCTGCTGAGCTGGTTTGGGCAGTGTATGTAATCAGTTAAGCTTTTAAAAGTGGTAATCACAACATCCACAGCTGGGAAGCCCCAGGGGAAGGTGGATAACTTCACTGCTTTCTTTCTCACACCCTGAACCAGGGGCTGGAGGAGAATTTCTCATGGTAGAGCCATCAGGAAGCTGAGAAATGAGAAGGGCTGTGGGGTGCAGAATGGCTCCTCACCAGGTCTCATATAGGACAAGAGAAGACTACAATTGTTGAAACTATACACTGTCCTCCTCCAGTTCGCTGGCAATGTCTTCTCAATTTGGACAGAGGCCATCATCACTGGCATCATCTCAGTCCTAGAAATGGATCTAAGATTCACAAACAAGTCAGCTATGGTGGCCTCTCTGTCAGCCATTTAGAACCTGCAGCAATAAACCCTGTTACATCCTCCAATTAATATGCCAAATGCATTCAGTTGTAGCCCTGGAGAAACAAGAACTCTGCAAAGAAAGCTGCCTTGCATCCCTTCAGACCATAAACAGCTGCACACTGCTCTGTTATCTATATATCTAGATATATCTTTTCCCAGTAGTGATGTATGAAGTGAGAGCTGGACCATAAAGAAAGCTGATCGCTGAAGAATTGATGCTTTTGAATTATGGTGCTGGAGGAGACTCTTGAGAGTCCCATGGACTGCAAGAAGATCAAACCTATCCATTCTGAAGGAAATCAGCCCTGAGTGCTCAGTGGAAGGACAGATCCTGAAGCTGAGGCTCCAATACTTTGGCCACCTCATGAGAAGAGAAGACTCCCTGGAAAAGACCCTGATGTTGGGAAAGATGGAGGGCACAAGGATAAGGGGACGACAGAGGACGAGATGGTTGGACAGTGTTCTCAAAGCTACCAGCATGAGTTTGACCAAACTGCGGGAGGCAGTGGAAGACAGGAGTGCCTGGCGTGCTCTGGTCCTTGGGGTCACAAAGAGTCAGACACGACTAAACAACAAGATATATCTAGATCTGTATATCTATATATACATACATTTGGTAAGTAGCAAAAAGCAAAATAAAAGGCCAGTTGTCAGCTGTAGCCATCTGACCAGCCTTCCACAACCTGCAGGCCCCTCCAAGATGTTCTGGATTCTACCAAGCACCAACTTGGGGAAGGACTGGGGGAGGAAGCGCCAGGTTTGAATCCCACCCCAAGACATGAAGCTGACTGGCCTATGCACTCTTCTCACTCTGGCCTACCTCATAGGGCTGCTGGGAGGATAAAAAGGCTCAAACACTTCCCTCCCAAACATCCTTCTCCTCCTCCACCAACAATGATGCTCACTGGAGTGGCCCCTGGACAAGCCACTCTCCTCCACCACCACCTCACAGCATAACCTGCTTCTCTAAAGGGTCCAGTGGGAGCCAGTGGTCGCGTTCTGGTTAAGAGTGCCAAAATAGGGTCTGTGCTACACCAGGGTTCAAATCCACACCCCTCCCCCCACTCAGCCATGAAGCTAATGGGGAGAAGATAAATGCATAATAAACAAGGCAGAGAGAGTAAAGGGGAAGGGGAGGGGCGCGCCCCAATCTATTAGGGGCCCCCGTCCTCTTAGCTCGCTCACCGCGGACGTCCCCGGCCAGCGCCTTCCAAGTGGGCGCGAACGCGACGCAGTGCCCGCAGGCCGAGGAGTAGAACTGCACGAGCCAGGCCGAGGGCGAGCCCCGCAGAACCTTCCGCACTGTCGCGGCCTCTAGCACCCACACCGGGTCCGTGCCCGCCTGGTACAGCCGCGCCCTGACGGGAACCACAGCAACCATCATCGACGCCGCCAAGAGCACACGCCATAGCGGCAGCACCTCTTGCCACCACCCCCATCGCCGGCGCCCGTAGCCGCCGCCGCCGCCAGCCTCCATAACCGGGTGAGCCTGGCTGCTAGGCCGCCCTTAGCAACGGACAGCCTGCCTTGGAAACAGGTCTGGTGAGGACCGAAGGGGCGCGGCTACCCGCCTGGGTCACCTTTATCCACTCAGAAGGCGAGGACTGGAGAGAGGGCGTGGCATCTCCGCCCCTTATCTCAATGGCCTTCTCTGTTTGGATGTGTGTGTGAGAGAGAGGAGGGAGCCCGGCTGCTAGGCCTCCCTTAGCAACTGGCCATCCCCGCCGGGTCAGGACCAAGGGGGCGTGGCCACGTGTCCGCGTCCCAGTTGCCCAATCAGCGGACGAGGGGGGCGTGGTGCGGAGTGGTGTGGACCACCCCCCTTCGCCGCTGCCGCGGACTGGCACGTCGAGGCATCTGTCGGTTCCGCAGGGACCTCATGATCCGCAACAGCCTTGTTTGTTTGTTTTTTAAAAATGATCAAAAATAAGTATCTCCATCCTCAACAGAAATAGGTTCATTATTTCTGGTGAATCGGAAGTACCCCACCAGCTGATAGCCAAATACAAACAATGGATACTTATACACATACACAAGCACGCATGTATTGTTATGAGTTTGTGGGTGCTAGGCACCCTAAGTTACTGTGTTCAGTAGGCGTTCGAATTTAATTAAGGCTTAGAATGTTTTAAACTCTGCAAGACCCATGAGTATTTCAGCCTGTGTATGAGACACTTCTTAATCCTCAAGAATTAGCATGTGTTAAGGGCTAATTACCTCCTGTGTTGAGATAATCACCTGAGGGACAGGTATTAGGATCCAAGTTGGGGCTGCTTTCACTCTAAAGACAATAGCTTACAAAAGAGGAATGAAGTAATGTGAGCCAAAAAGCTTAGAGAGCAGGAGTTATGTGACAAGCAGAAAGAAAGAGGCAGATAAATGGCTGAGGGCTGTTTTTGAGGACTGCAGCTATGGAAGAAGCCAGACTCTCTTGGAGTGTGGTGCTGGAAACCTCTCCATCGTAGGCTCAAGTTGTATATATGGGTAAATAAACTATATGTCATAAAGACACCACTGTCTCCACTGTGCCTTGTTTTTCCAAAAGGAAACACAGACCTTGGATAAGTGTACCAGGACCCCCTGGAATCTGACACCACTCAGAGACTTGTGTGGTGTGTAACAATATACACACAGGAAGAGACACAAGTTGCTATTTAAGTTCTGCTATTTTCATTTCCCCCCTTTTTATGTGTTACTGTTTCAGATTAGTAATGTATTAGTCTTGTAACATTGCTCTACAATGCTTAAAATGTTAACAAGTTTGATGTGATTAATATGTTAAAAACATAATAATAAAAATGAAACGTCTGGAGGGCACCAGGTTGAAAAAGGCTGTAGTAGCACATACAAAAGTCTAGATTGGCCATGTGTGTGTGTGCAGTATACAATAAAACAGGACATACAAGCACATGGTATAAAAAGAGCAATCTTAGGTTTTTGTAAATAATTCACCGTCCCATTTAGCTGTTTTTTTAATCTAACACTTTATTTATTTCTAAACCGCTAAATTACCAAACATATCAAAGCAGTTTAAAACCTAAAAAAAGTTAAAAACTATATGATAAAAGATTTTAAAATTAATAACCATTTTAAAGAGAGAGAAAATCTGACAATGGAATGAACTTCCTCAGAAGGTGGATAGGACTCCCATTTGTTGGAGGTTTTAAAGCAGAGGTCGGGTGGCCATCTGTCATGGATGCTTTAGTTGAGATTTCTGCATTGCAGGGGGTTGAACTAGATGACCCTCAGGGCTCTTCCAACTCTCTGAGTCTATTATGATGTGAAGCACCACACCACACATTTAAACACACATTTAAAATCCATGACTTCCTCCAAAGAATCATGGGAACTGTAGTTTCCCCCCTCACAGAGCTACAATTTCACACGTCCCCAGGAAGTGGGATTGATTGACAGTGGAATGGACTCCCTCAGAAGGTGATGGACTCTTCTTTGTTGAAGCTTTTTAAGTAGAGGTTGGATGGCCACTTGTCAGAGATTCTTTAGCTGGGATTGCAATATTGCAGGGAGTTGGACTAGGTGACCATTGGGCTCTCTTCCAACCCTACAATTCTATAATTATTAAGCCACTCTGAGAATACTGTAGCTCTGTGAAGGAAATAGGGGCCTCCCAACAATTCTCAGCACCCTTAAACTACAGTTCCCAGGATTCCTTGAGGGAATCCTGACTCAAATGGCTGGTGTGGAACCCTTTTTCATTTCAAGTTTTAACCAAGAGACTTCTCTGCTTCCATGTGAGCCGCTGCTTCTTTTAAAAACTGTTCTCAGTGCAGGAAACCACTTTGTGGTCCCTGAACAGAATTTAAATGAACCCAAAGCATTTCAAGGGATGGAGAACAGGACGCCGTTTATACCTCATAGAGGCCCTTGTTTTCAGGAAGGATTGCTGCGTGTGTCAGTGTCTGAAAAAGATGGATGGTGGGCAAATGAAATGCAGAGTTTAACGGAGAAATAATCATTTCCTATGAAAGCTAATGACTCCTCTGGAGGCCGCTACTAAGATTTATTGACCCAAGAGGTTAATATTGATCAAAGGCACGGCAAAGAAAATATTAGACCTTGAAAGAAGGAGAATCACGAGACGGAGGCCTCGCTGGTAACGATATATCTGGCTGTCAGCCTGGAGAGTGCTGGGCACATAATGGTAAAGGGAGTTTAATATGTCTCCCGTGTTCCGCAAGCCCCATTTTGACTCTCCAATCCGTTATTTTATAGCTAACTCCTTCCCTGGCTCAGCTTCCTGATTAATCTGTTCTAAAGGGCCGCTCTCCAATTGCACCACTTGCTCGAGATGGGTCCTTTATATCCTCTTCGTTAATTTTTTAAAACTATAAATCGCCCCCCTAAAATGCCACCCTGGCTTTTGATTATGTCATTCCTAAAAAGAAAAAGAAAAACATATGGGTCAAACTTTTCCCCACACCAACAAAGCACTTGAAAATTGCTAAGGGTCTTGATGGACCACTTAATGATATTTTCCCCCTGCCCACCTTAGCAACTGTAGATGCTGTACGATTCTTTAGCTGTGACTCCTGTATTTCAGGAATCAGATCAGGTGGCCCTTTGGGATCCCTTCCAACTCTACAGTTCTATGATTCTATGAACCTCCTCTGGCCTACACACTTCAGATGAGGACAGGGCATTTGTTTCCATGGAGGTATTCCATGTAGGGAACAGAAGTTGCTCTGGTGGAGACTCAGGGGGTGCGGGAAGATCCTCGCCTTGGGAGGAAAAGGAGACATCTTGTTCGGTCAGAGATGGCATATCATTGCTTCCATATGTCAGAAAATCGTCAACAGGTGATAACAGATCTTCCTTCATTTGAGACAGAAGCTCATCGCTGAAAGTCCCTTCGTCGCTTTGCAAAAGGCAGCTCTTAACTTGGGGTTCCTCCACAGGTTTAGGGGAACTAGAACCAGGCACTGCCACCCCAGAGTCCTTTTTGCTTTGACTATGTATTGCATTTTGATTTCCTTCTGATGCCAGATCTGTGGGTTCAGGGGAATGCAAATAGGTGCTATCTTCTTCATCACCCAGAGATACTCCAGTGATCTGTGCAGTAGCACCTTCACACGGCCTGCTGTTGCTGGAGCAACTTTCATCACCTGAATTTTCTGTATAACTATTGGTGCTCTCCAAAACGGACTGGGATTTGGAGGAACCAAGTGAATCCTGGAGCTGGTCAGTGATAGGATTCACACTTTTCAAAGACGCTTTAGGTGCTTCTCTTACAGGCTCGTGTTGGCTTTTCAATTTGGATGTGTTTTGATCTTCACCATCCGCTTCAGCTTTGATGAGGGTTGATAAAGGGTCCTGACCCTCAGGATGCTGAAAGGCACAGCTAGGTGAGGAAGTGCTCTTCTCTTCCCTAGCCCATATATGAAACAACATCTTGCCTTTGCTGTTTGCATGAGGCCACTGGTCTGAAACTCTGGAAGAGTTTGCCTCTTCTCTAGTCTCTGGTGTCTGGGCTTGAAAGAGAAGGGATCTTGGCCCTCCACTGTTTGATAATACCACAGAATCAGATTCGCTCTCTGGCCTGCCTTCTGGGGCCTTTTCCTGGCTGCACATAGGTGGCATGCCATCTTGATTTGAATGGGCACTCCAAGAAGCAGCTCGGAAGTGGTGTCTGCTGCCAGATGACAGCAACTCTCCATCCACACCAGTTTCTGCCTGTGACACAGCAGCGATTGTAGGAATCCTGTTGCCACTACAACTGTCAGGGGGCTGTTCCTGGAAGGCAAATTCCTCTGGCAGGCTCACATCCGTGTCTTGAGAGGAATCTTCCTTTTCAGAATCAGAGGCAGAAAGGGAGCTTCTGGAGATATTGACTAGAACAGCACGGGCCTTTAGAAATTCAGAACGAGACCTGGGACTCTCCAGCATTTGAGAAAAGCCAAATGATTTGGCAGAGGATGTTGCAGAAGACAAACTCCCTGGACTCCTGTCGGAGGCGGAACTACAAGGATTGTTATCTTCTTTGGGATTCTCTGTCAGGCAAACGTTCTCCATGCAGTGCTCTTCCTCATTTTCCACATGACCTGGAAGGAAACAGAAGACAGGCAGTTCTTACTTGCTAGCTGATTTTATTTTATTTTTTTGAAAATTATTTTGTCACAAGTAACAATGCAAATGTTTGAGAGGTGCAGAAGAAAAATCAGCATGCCTGTTTGACATTACCTGGTCCACAACTTACGGATGCAGAGTGGAGAAATGTTATTGCACAGAGAGAGAGAAACGATACTGCAAATATAAGGTCATGGTTTTGCGGAAGCACAACCAAGTGGTCAGTAATACACCTGGAACACAACCAAATCCAGATAAAATAGGAAAAATTATGGCCAACCGGATGTCCCAATGGGACAACTGCAGGCAGGCTCTAAGCACAAGAACCCTCTGCCTCTACTGTGGCTTCAAGCAATAGGTATCCAAAGGCATTGATGCCTCCAACAGTGGAGGAAGAGCATAGCCATTATGACAAGTAACCATCTATACTCTTCTCCTCCATGAATTTGTCCAATTCTCTTTAAGCTATGCACGTTGGTAGCCATCACTACCTCTTGTGCAAGCAAATTCAATAGTTTAACTATGAAGGACTTTCTTTTATCCATCCTGAATCTTCCAACACTCTCCATTGGAGTTCTCATATTATGAGAAAGCGAGAAAAAGTTTCCTCCATCCACTTTCTCCATGCTGTGCATCGTTTTATAAACTTCTATCGTGTCACCTCTTGCTCATCTTTTCTCCAAAGTAAAAAGTCCCAAATGCTGTAAACTTTCCCCATCACAAACACATTCTGCAATGTGCCCCACAAGCACCTTTTCTATCCTTACCTGTGATCTCCAAGCCACCAGGCTCTAGGATGGGACCTGCAGATCCTTCCCTGGAAGAATTAAGATGCTCAGCCTCTTGGCACCCCAGCTGTGGCTTCCAACCAGGGGATGCTGCTGCCATCACTTGATCCCTGTGTGATGACATTTTCCCACACTTAGTGCCAAGGCTGCATACAGAGAGAGGGTGACAAATCAATTGTGGTGTTATGGAATCTTAGAAGTGTAGACTAGATCATCTAGTCCAAACCCATACAATGTGGGAATCCTAGCTACTACCAGTCCTGTGCCCAGTTATCACAGCTAACAACCATTGAGAGGCCTCTATATGCCAGTATTTGGTTACTGTAATTTGTTCCATGTGGGGTTTCCCTCGATCCAGAGGCTGCAGTCAGTGCAGAATTCTGGCCTTATCAAGGAATGAGGATTTGTCAGCACCTGTGCTCAGAGAACTGGACTAGTTATTGATCTGCTACTGGGCCAAGTTCAAGAGGTCCCCATTACTGACAATAAGTGTTGGAAATGTAAGGAAACTGAGGGAACATTCTTTCACCTCTGGTGGACGTGCCCAAAGGTTAAGGCTTTCTGGGAAATGATCTATAATGAACTAAAAAAGGTATTTAAGTATACCTTTCTTAAGAAACCAGAGGCCTTTCTCTTGGGCATTGTCGGCCAGATGGTGTTAAAGAAGGATAGAACCTTCTTTATGTATGCAACAACAGCAGCAAGAATACTTATCGCAAAGTATTGGAAGACACAAGATTTGCCCACCCTGGAAGAATGGCAGATGCAATTGATAGACTACATGGAACTGGCAGAAATGACTGGCAGAATCCGAGACACGGGAGAAGAACAAATGGAAGAGGATTGGAAGAAATTTAAAGACTATCTGGAAAAACATTGCAAACTATTTGAATGTTAAAGTGATGCAGGATATAAAGATAGTGCGGCATTAGTGACATAGTTGAAAGGTATATGCAAAGATGTTTTATGAGTAATAAGTAAAGAAATATAGCAAAATTAATCAATGTTAAAATGATGGGGGATTAGAAGATAAGTGGTTAGTAGCGGTAATGGTTAATTTAAAAGAAAATAAGCAATATTAAAATTAGTCAAAATAGAGGAAGGATTTGCTGAAAATAAACTAGAAATTGGAATACAGAAAGGGGAGGTGTGAGGAAGTCGGGAAAGTAAGCTACAAGAAATTAAGATTTGAATTTATATATTTCTTTTTGTTGTTTATGTTTTATACTGTTTTTTGTCTGTTATTGTGTTGTTTTGTTTTGTTATGATAAAATTTGTTGAAACTTTAATAAAAATTCTTTAAAAAAAAACCAAGGGGTCCCCATTAGCCCTTAACAACTAGGGACCAGTTTACCAACAAAATCCCCTTACCCCACATGTGCCCACTCAACTGCTTTGATCGGTGGAATTGGCACTTCCACAGGTGGCCCATAATCCCTGTTCTGCGTTTGCAATAACATGAAACTTTTAGTGCAGCAGCAGCTACACTTTGGAACTCCCTGCCTATTGATATCAGGCGGGCACCTTCCCTGTATTCTTTTCAATGCCTGCTCAAAACATTCTTGTTTAAACAAGCCTACCCGGATACTTAGAAAGTGGGTGTGAATTTTCACTTGTTTTAATATTTTAACTACTTGTATTTTTAAAGTATTTTACTTTTTCCTTGGTTTTCTCGTTTCATCTTTGTCAGCTGCTTTGAGGGTTCCCCTCCCACACACCATCAAGTGGTGTATAAATCTCATGAAATAAACGAGACATGAAATAAATGAGTTACGGAAACGGAATAAGGCGTCCAAACACTTCCAAGGACAGTGTGTTTGCACTGGAGCTCGGTTAGCCATCTCACCCCATTCCTCGCCCCATCAACAAGAAGCAAAAGTGAAGGCAGCCATACTTTCGACAGGCCCAGCTGACCTATAATCAATAGTGACGTGACTTATAGATCAGCTCCATGCAAAGATTTATTGGAGAGCCTTTCCATTAACAAAACATGCAGCCTTCTGCTGGCTCCCAATGCTTGGTTTATGGGAACTGACAGTACATGAAGGGTTTGCGGGGGTAGGATTTGTGGTGGGCTTGTGGAGCAGAGAGGGTGGGCAACGCCTGCAGCCTCTCCACTGGAACATCGTAAAGCGCCCTTAGCACTTGCTCAGTGTCACACAGGCAGGCCCTCCTGACTTGACCTGTTCTGGGGAGACAGTGAGAGGCAGAGCCCGAAAATGGAGAAATGGACAGCCCTTGCACGGGATCAGACCAACAGTCCATCTCTCCTGGCATAAGAACATAAGAAGAGCCTGCTGGATCAGGCCAGTGGCCCATCTAGGAGGGGAAAACCATGCATGACACCCTGAGCTCCTGGGGAAGCGGCTAGAACATGGGTAGGCAAACTAAGGCCCGGGGGCCGGATCCGGCCCAATCATCTTCTAAATCTGGCCCGCGGACGGTCTGGGAATCAGCATGTTTTTACATGAGTAGAATGTGTCCTTTTATTTAAAATGCACCTCTGGGTTATTTGTGGGGCCTGCCTGGTGTTTTTGCATGAGCAGAATGTGTGCTTTTATTTAAAATGCATCTCTGGGTTATTTGTGGGGCATAGGAATTTGTTCTCCCCCCCCCAAAAAAAATATATAGTCTGGCCCCCCACAAGGTCTGAGGGACAGTGGACTGGCCCCCTGCTGAAAAAGTTTACTGACTCCTGGGCTAGATCTATAACAAATAAATAAAAATAAGTAAATAAGTAGCACATAACAATGGGGAGGTTTTAACCTAAGTCCTTGTCCACTTGACAGTTCAGACCAGTGGCCACTTTTAAGCAAAAAAAAAAAAAGGAGGGTTTGTCTTTTCATTCCTTACGTGTTGTAAGCCTCATCCTGGAGTCGTCGTTGGCTGCTTCTGCCTCCTGAACTTCCTGAAGATGCTGCACTGAAGGATCCTGGACCAGAGGTCTCCGTCTTGCCCCCTTCCTCCTCCTCCTCCTCCTCCTTCCCCAGCACAAGAGCTCTTTCAAAACAGGCTGGTTCTCCAGCATCCTGAAATGGGAAGGGAGAGAATTTATTTTGAGGGAATAAGGCTGAAGTTCCTGCATTGCTAGGGGTTGTGCTGAGACTACCCTTCCTTGTGGGTCCCTTCAACCTCTCCAATTCTATGAACTTGGAAGATTGTGACTTCTCCTTCGTTGGAGGCTTTTAAACAGAAGTTGGATGGCCATATAATCCTCGTTCTGCATTTGCAATAATTTAATCTTTTAGTGTGGCAATCTTTGGAACTCCTTGCCTGTTGATACCCACTAAAAACATTTTGTTTTGACAAGCCAGTGTTTAGAAAACTGATGTGAGTTTCAATCCGTTTATTACTATTTTAACTTTTTTAAAGTCTCAAATTATTGTCATTCATTTTTTTGTAAACGGCCTTGTTATTTTTGTTTTGTTTTACGATTAAGTGATGTATGAAATGAATAAATAAATAAATGTGAAATTAGCATCCTGCAAACAGCAGGAAGGGAGAATCCCCGATAGGTCCCTAACATTAGCTAGGTACAGAGGTTCTGTCTTTAAAGCAGTATATTTATGCTCATTTTTCACTGTATTCATGACCATTTGAAAAAAGGGTGCACAGTTTTTCCAGTGATTAGATTGGAATAATGTTGGTAATATTGTGGGTGCTAGTCAAAAAGTGGTCTCTACTCCACAGCTGGTGTTTCCCTGGTCAACCTGCATAAGGTAAGTATCAATGCATTATCTTTTTAGCATCAGGTGAATATCTTTTTATTTTGTATTTTCTGGGACCTGTTTAGTCATTTTAATCTTTGCTGCCTGTTTTTAATTTTAGATACTGGTTTTTCATTTCATTTTTATTTTTCCAAATCAAATAACAGTGTGGTGTGAAGGTTTAGAGTGTTGGGTTATGACCTGAGAGACTAGGGTTCGAATCCCCACTCAGCTATAATAATAATAATAATAATAATAATAATAATAATAATAATAATAATAATTATTATTATTATTATTATTATTATTATTATTTATATGTATCCTGCCCTCCCTGGCTGAGGCTGGGCTCAGAGTGGCTAACATCATGAAAACAACACAAAAAGCATAAAAACAGATACATCTTAAAATTAAAAATACATCTTAAAATTAATTCAGACAAGTTAAAATCCAGGCAGGTGGCAGTTATCAGGGTGGAATTGAGAGTGGTTAATAATTGCCAAGACCAACTGTTTCTACTGATCATACAAGGACCTGTGAGCAGGTTGGGGGCCTCCTTCAGGCTTGTTTTATACAAAGGAAAGTAAGTCTAACTGAATCCTGCCCAAAGGCTTGGCTATGAAGCTCACTGGGCGACCTTGTGCCAGTCACCGTCTCAGCCTAACCTACCTCACAGGGATGCTGTGAGGATGAAATGGGGAGGAGGAAGAGAACAATGTACTTGAGAACAAGGAGAACAAGGACTTGAGGTCCTTGGACAATGAAGGTGGTATATAAATGCAATAAATAAAGAAGAACTCAGGGCCATCTAATGAAGCTGAGTGTTGGAAGATTCAGGACAGATAAAAGAAAGACACTATGGAACTCGCTGCCACAGGAGGCAGTAAGGTGGGTGGCTTAAAAAGAGGACTGGACAAATTCATAGAGGAGGAGAAGGCTAATGATAGTTACTTGCCACAGTGGCTATGCTCTTCCTGCACTGTTGGAGGCAGAAATGGTTGAAGCTGCAGCAGGGAGAGAGGGGTTTTGTGCTCTGATCCTGCTTGCAACTGTTCAGCCACTGTGAGAACAGGATGCTGGACTAAATGCATCATTAGCCTGATCCAGCAGGGCTTTTCTGATGCTCTTATGGAACCTCCAGATGCAGAGGCAGACTATCTGGATTACTAAATCCTATGAGACACTTAGCCACTGAAAGAACAGGATGCTAGGCTTGGTAGCTCATGGGCCTGATCCAGCAGGCTCTTCTTATGTACTTATGTTCTTAACTTCCATCTCAGGGCCCTCCTGTAAAAAAACCCCACAAGGATCTTCTCCTGCCCAGAGGCCAGAGGGGGGTCCTCTCTGCCTGCCTGAGCAGCTGCCGCCAGCACTGCGCTGTCCACCTCTCCTCCTGCAGGAGCTCATTCTGCTGCTGCAAGAGGAACTGCCTCTCCTGGTGGGAAGACCTGGAGAAGTTCTGCAGGTGCTGGATTTCTGCCTGAAGAGAACCAGAGGAACAGAGGGAATAAGGCTGCCTCCCCTTTGACCTAAGAAGAGCCTGTTGGGTCACAACAGTGGCCCGCCTAATCCAGCATCCTGTTCTCACAGCGAATGAATACCCCTAAGAACTTGGGAATCGAGATAGAGTGCTCCTGGGCCTGGAGGTTCCATAAGATGACCCTTGGGTGCCCCGTCCAACTCTACAATTCTATGATGATGATGATGATGATGATGATGATGATGGTAATAATAATAATAATAATAATAATAATAATAATAATAATAATATCTTATTTATATCCCGCCCTCCCCAGCTGAAGCCGGGCTAAGAGCGTCTAACAGCAGTAAAAGTAATACAGTATTCTAAAATCAATTCATTCTAAAATCAATTCAAAATCAAATTAATGGCAACCATTGGGCTAGAGTTCTACGTTGTTGTTTAGTTGTTTAGTCGTGTCCGACTCTTCATGACCCCATGGACCAGAGCACACCAGGCGCTCCTGTCTTCCACTGCCCCCCTCAGTTTGGTCAAACTCATGCTGGTAGCTTCGAGAGCACTGTCCGACCATCTCGTCCTCTGTCGTCCCCTTCTCCTTGTGCCTTCCATCTTTCCCAACATCAGGGTCTTTTCCAGGGAGTCTTCTCTTCTCATGAGGTGGCCAAAGTATTGGAGCCTCAGCTTCAGCATCTGTCCTTCCAGTGAGCACTCAGGGCTGATTTCCTTAAGAATGGATAGGTTTGATCTTCTTGCAGTCCATGGGACTCTCAAGAGTCTCCTCCAGCACCCTAATTCAAAAGCATCAATTCTTCGGCAATCAGCCTTCTTTATGGTCCAGCTCTCACTTCCATAGATCACTACTGGGAAATCCTCATATAATTCTATGAGGATTACCAAAGGAGGGGGTCAGGCTGTGCCTTGGCCAAAGGCCTGGTGGAACAGCTCTGTCTTGCAGGCCCTGCGGAAAGATGTCAAGTCCCGCAGGGCCCTAGTTTCTTGTGACAGAGTATTCCACCAGATCGGGGCCACAGCAGAAAAAGCCCTGGCTCTGGTTGAGGCCAGCCTAACCTCCCTGTGGCCCAGGACCTCCAAGATGTTTTTGTTTGAAGACCGTAAGGTCCTCCGTGGGACATACCAGGAGAGGTAATGTAGAATATCAGCAGCCCTGAAGGGGACCCCTTTTCATAACCCCTGAATTATATATGGCTTGGAAATTAGCAGGAAGTACAAGCCCCATACCTGGCTTGTGGGATCCGTTGTCTCACTCATTTCGCCAGATTCTTTTGCAGGGATGGTTCTGCCAAGGAGCTGGTTGGTGGGAGGGGACCTTGGGCCAGAGACCTGGTGCCCCTGTGGGGGAAAGCTGCCAGCAGATGCCTTAGGCTGGAGCCCTAAAGAAAGAACATACGAGCATCAGAAGAGTCTTCTAGATCAGGCCGAAGGTGGCCCATCTAGTCCAGCCCCCTGTTCTCAAGCAGGACCCGAGTGCAAGAGCACCCTCCCTTCCTGTGGCGTCCAGTAATTGGCATTCAGAAGCACTGCTGCCTCCAGTCATGGAAACAGAGAATAGTCACGGTGGCTAGTAGCCCTCAATATCCCCTTTAAAAACCACCCATCACTGCCTCCTGTGGGATAGAGTTCCACAGTTTAACTATGTGCTGTGGGAAGAAGGGCTTTCTTTAGAATCTACCCAATAATATTTGTGTTTGGCAGTCATCAGGTGGTGGCTTTTCTCGTCCTGTTCTGACATTTGCCTACGCAATGCCCTCCTCTCCTTTACGCACGTGATCCTGAGTGTTTTAGAGCACAGAGAGTCTCGCATTAACTGTCTGAAGTGTCACACACCCTATTTAACTCTCAGGAGGAGCAGTTTGCATCTCAAGGTATTATTCAAAAACCACTCTCCAGCCCCAGTCTGCTAAATTGCTTCTCGCTGACACCCTTGCAGCGTTTAAGCAGAATCCAACAAAATTCCTAATTAAGATAAGCAATGGAGGGAGAGAAGATTAGGTGTTGTTGTTTTTTCTTATTTTAGGCTGGACAGCAGTCTGTTCCGTCAATGGCAAATTCTCTGCCCTGTTTTAAAAATAGTGTCAGCAATAATCACTTAACCCAAATTCATGAGGCTGCACTTTTAAAAACATCGCAAAACAAGCTGCCTTATATCTATCACCACTGGCCCATCTAGCTCAGCATTACCTGCACTGACTGGCAGCAGTACCTCTGCGGGTATTCCCAGCCCTACCTGGAGGAACCGCAGGGGACTGAATCTGAGACCTTCTGCACGCAGCGGCCTTCTGCAGCAGAGCAATGCCCCATACCCTACAAATAAAGATTATAGTCCTTGTGGTTCTGGGGAAAGGGCTGAAGATGATGGAACTGAACCTGCAAATCAGGTGTATTGTCATGGAGTTGCAGCTGCAGCAGGACTCTGCTCCAGGGATGGGAGGCTATTGCTCTCTGTTTGGGATAAGTTTAAACCAGGGGTGGTTTAAACCAGGGGTAGGCAACCTAAGGCCCGAGGGCCGGATGCAGCCCAATCGCCTTCTCAAACCGGCCCGCAAATGGTCCGGGAATCAGCGTGCTTCTACATGAGTAGAATGTGTCCTGTTATTTAAAATGCATATCTGGGTTATTTGTGGAGCCTGCCTGATGTTTTTACATGAGTAGAATGTGTGCTTTTATTTAAAATGCATTTCTAGGTTATTTGTGGGCCATAGGAATTAGTTCATTTCCCCCCAAAAAATATAGTCTGGCCCACCACATGGTCTGAGGGACGGTGAACCAGCCCACGGCTGAAAAAGGTTGCTGACCCCTGGTTTAAACCTTGCCAAAGGCACTGCAGTATTTTATAATCACCTTGTGCTTAACTAGTAAGAGAACACCGCTCTCTGGTGGCATAAAAAAGACAGTGGAGCCCCTCCAGGGGGACATATATTACTGTATAACTTGCATTAGTGGAGAACAGTAGTTTAAGAGGCACCTAATGAGTTCAGATATTGGAACTTTGGAACTCCCGGTCTCTTGATATCAAACAGGTGCCTACATTGCACTCATTTTGGTGGCTACTAATAACATTCCTGTTTAGACAAGCCTGTCCGGATGCTTAGAAGGTTTAAACTATGGTTGCAATTTTTTTTATTGATAATTTGTTTTATCTCTTTGTATACCTCTTTGAGCTTTTGATTTGTTTTACAATCAAGCAGTATATACATTTTATGAAATAAATATAAAAATAGAAAATATATGCTGTCTTAATTAATTAATATTTTACTTCTCCTTTTTGCTGTATGAGTTTGATAAGCAGCAGGTTTCACATTAAAAAGTGATTCCTGCATTGCAGGGGGTTGGACTAGATGACCATTGGGATCCCTTCCAACTCTACAATTCTATGATCTAAGTGCCTTTACAAATTGTCTACGGGCAATAATAATAATATTTTTTTTTTATTCTAAGGTCCGGCACACAAAGAAAGGTCTCAGGTGATGATTGCAGGATCCAGGCCAGTTCATATGGGAAGAGAGGGTCCTGAAGGGATTGGGGTTTGATGTAGGTCAAAAGCAGCACTTTGAATTGGGCCTGGAATCTAATTGGTAGGCAGCACAGTTTCTGAACTGTCTTCAAGGGCAGCCCCCCCCCACCCTAGGCCAGGCAGCAGTCTAGCCTAGAAGTCACCAGAGCATAGACACCAGAAATTAGCTGTGACTGCAGGTTGGTGGAAGGTACTCCATGTCACCGAAGAAGGGAGGGAGAGAAGAAAAGGTTTGGGAAGAGCATCTCCTCACCCTGAATCTTCCCATGATAGGGCTTCTCCCTGGGGTCTTCCATTCTGAAATTCTGGTGGGGGGCAATGCAGGTTTCCATCAAGGGGCTGGTTTGTGGCCTGATATGAACAGAAAGGGAGAAACATAAGCTGCATTTATTTATTTGCTGAATCATACTGATTAAAAACAAAGACCCTTTGGCAGTCAACATAAAATTCCTATGAAAAATCACAATAATAAAAACAAGCTTTGGAAACTAGGGGATGTAAGCAATCAATCAAGTGGTGCATACATTTTATTAATTAATATGAAATCAATATATCAATCAGGTTCCTCTCCAATAACTGAACAGAGGATTTGTTTCTAGTACAAGAGAGAACAAGACAGCTGCTCATCCAGAAAGCAAGGGAAAGTAATTACTTTCTGACTTTAGCATGCCACACACAGTCAGCATAGAAACATAGAATTGCAGAGTTGGAAGGGACTCCCAAGGCTCATCTAGTCCAACCCCCCTGCAATGCAGGAATCTCAACTAAAGCATATCAGACAGGTCCTCTGCTTAAAAATCTCCAGTAGAGGATGGCCCACCGCATTATGAGGTTTTCATATGATGATAATAATAATAATAATAATAATAATAATAATTTTCATTTGTTGTAGGTGGCCCCAGAAGGCTTCCGAGAAGACAATGTGGTCCTCAAGTTGAATAAAGTTCCCCCCTGGCCATCCCTGTACAGAAGACGGAAGAGCATCTGACATTCCTGGCAGAGATACCAAGGCCAAGTCTTGAAAGCCGCAGGGAACCTCTTCAAAGATTTGACTACCAAGCTGAGCTAAAAATATTAGATGGAAATGTGTGGGAAAAGCTAATAATAATAATAATAATAATAATAATAATAATAGACATTTTATGGAGCTCCAAGGGAAGGGACAGAACAGCAGCAGATAGAAGGGAAATGTTTCTATATCATCCACAATTAACTAGTAAGAGAACTTAAAAGGAGGATAAGAAGGAGCTCTCCCACTGAGCTATGACCCCCTAAAATAAAGTAAGACTCTATTTCTCATTTTTGCTGAATTAAACAGGGAACACAGGAAGGCACCAGCCCTACCTAGAGATGCCTTTGGGGACTGAATCCGGGATCTCCTGCACCTGGGGTACTCTGCCACTGCAAACCCCCCTTTGTTGATGGTAAAGGAGCAGGGTGCCATGGCCTCCCGCTCTCACCCTCCAGCACCCAAAGAGAACACCTTAATACCTCTAATCTCTCATCCCACAAAGGATGTGGAGTTCAGAAGAGACAAAGTAATCACACTGATCGGGGGAAAGAAAACCCAGCTCAGCCTTTTCTGTCTGGTTTCTGTACGTTGTCTCCCAAGCCAGGTCAGCCGCAGCTGAGGATCTCTTCCTCCATCTGGACAGGAAGGAGTTTCCTCGGCCTGAAGACACCCAGCTGTTGCTGTCATAGAGACCCGCCCCTTTTTTGTGGTGGGAGAAGGAATAATAATCCAACCCCCTGCAATGCAGGAATCACAGTAGAGAGACCAGGAAATTCACAGTTGTGCCAACACAGCTCAACTGAAAGAAATGGAAACTGTAAGGATTGACCACAGGATCTATCCCAACCTCCTCTTCTCATGCAGCTGCCCAAAGGGAAGTCCCTGAGCAGCTATGGGGATCCTTTGGTGCACCCAACTGGCATGGCTTTTGCATGGGCTGGCAGTGCCACCCTGTGGTCAACCTGTAGAACTGCTCTTCTTTCTTTATTGCATTTATAGCCCACCTTTTTCTCCAGTGAGTTCAAGGGAGGTGGTGATTAGTCCCCTTCGCTTCATGGAGTCCCCACAACAACCCTGTGAGGTAGGTTAGGCTGAGAGTGAGTGACTTGTCCAAGTGAGCTTCATGGCTATGTGGGGATTTGAACCCTGCTCTCTCCCAGGGTCCTAGTCCTCATTGAATCCCCAGGGTGGGTTAGGCTGAGAGGCAGTGATTGCTCCCAAGGATAAACAGTGAGCTTCATGGCTGAGTGGGGAATTGAATCCTGCTCTCCCAGATCCGACACTCTAACCACTACACAACACTGCTCCTCTTCTCTGGGTTCATATTAAAACACACACACAAGCAGGCACCACACAAAGCCGAGCTTTCCAAACTGTGTGTTGCGACACATGTGTCAGCTGCACTGTGTAGTTGTGTCATGCAAACACTCCCCAAGCTCCCCGGAAAGGGGTTAGTTTAACTTCTAGCACGCTAGTAAAATGGATTACTGTATCGTGAAATGATGCATGTGTTAAAAGTGTGTCACCAACATGAAAGGTTTGGAAAGCACTGCCATAAAGGAACTGTTCATGAACAGAAAGTCACTGTGCTTCCCAAAATCCTTGAACTACCATTTGCAGAAGCTGAAAGCCGCAAAGAGGCTCTCTGGGAAACTGGAGCACCCAAAATCCCTTTTTAAGATATTTGCAATTTGCAAGGAGAGTTTAGAACATAGCAGCATAAAGAGAGCCCTGCTGGATCAGGCCAATGGCCCATCTAGCCCAGCATCCTGTCCTCACCGTGGCCCCCAAGCACATGCCCCCAATGGGAAACCCACAAGCAAGAACTGAACGCAAGAACTCATCCCTCCTGTGGTTTCCAGCAACTGGCTTTCAGAAGCATTGCTGCCTCCATCTGTAGCCTCAGAACACAGCCATCGTGCCTAGTAATCATTTTAAAGCCGTTCATGTTGGTGGCCATAACTGCCTCCTGCAGCAGTGACTTCCATAGTTTAACTCTGTGCTGCATGCAGATTAGACCAATTCATGGAGGAGGAGAGGGCTCTGGATGGCTACTAGCCACAATGGCTCTGCTCTGCTTCCACGGTCAGAGGTAGTACCAGTTGCTGGAATTCACAGGAAAGGAGAGGGCTCTTGTGATTGGGTTCTGCTTGCAGGTTTCCAGCAGGCTCCTGGCTGGCCACCCTGGGGACAGGATGCTGGACTGGCCATTGGCTTGATCATGCAGGCTTTTATTGCATTCTGATGGGGCACTACAGCAGCAGTGAAGGTCCATGAGGGTCAGGAGGTGCTTACCTTCGGGTGAGGAACTGCAGATGTGGTGTGGCAGGTGAGGCACCTGGCATCTCAGGGGAGGGTCCTCTTTGAGGTCCCCTACTTGCAAGAAAACCTTTAGAAGAAAAGGAAGGAGTATGTATGGACGGCTTTGAGTCCTGAGACCCAAGCTCAGTTTTTTCACAATGAGGATGATGTCTAGGTGTCAAATGGGTTTTAATGGGTAAGAATCGTAGAGTTGGACGGGATCCAGAGGATCACCCAGTCTAACTTCCTGCAATGCAGGAATGTGCAGCTGTCCCATGTGGGGATCAAACCCACAACCTAGGCATTATCAGACCCACACTCTACCCAACTGGGCCACCTTCAAAGAGGTTATATTAGTTTCAATTTATCCCTTCAGGAACCCATGAGTGTGGGTTAAAAAGAGTTTTAAAATCCCATCCTTGGCAGCAAAATTAGAAGTATAGGAATTAGGCTGCAAAGCCTCTTCTTGAGCAAGTCCAGTAACAAAGTAAGCTGGCTTCCACCTTTCCTGCCCCTCTAAGCAAAGAAATCAGACAACAGACTATGATTACTAACTCAATAGTCTTGCATTGGTCTTCAGCTACAGCAGCAGTACAAACAATGCAAGCAAAATACTTATACAGCGGTACCTTGGGTTACAGACACTTCAAGTTACAGACTCTGCTAACCCAGAAATAGTACCTTGGGTTAAGAACTTTGCTTCAGGATGAGAACAGAAATTGCACGGCAGCAGCAGCGGGAGGCCCCATTAGCTAAAGTGGTGCTTCAGGTTAAGAACAGTTTCAGGTTAAGAACAGACCTCCAGAACAAATTAAATTCTAAACCCGAGGTACCACTGTATTTACAGTCAAAACAGTTTCGGGCTTGTGCCTAGGAATGAAGCAAGCAGTGGCGTAGCGTGGGTTGTCAGCACCCGGGGCAAGGCAAGTAATGTGCGCCCTCTAACCCATGGATTTGCGCCCCCTAACCCGTGGATTTGCACCCCCTAACCCTAACCCCACAGGTGTTGCGCCCGGTGCGGCCGGCCCCCCCTGCACCCCCCACGCTACACCACTGGAAGCAAGCATAGAGCATGTCTGGTTGAGGAGAGAGTAAATGAAAGAAACAGGAATTTATATACAGTGGTACCTCTGGATGCGAATGGGATCCATTCCAGAGCGTAACCCACGACTGTGCATCTGCGCATGCGTGGGTCGCGATTCGCTGCTTCTGCGCATGTGTGCGATGTCATTTTGAGCGTCTGCGCATGCACGAGCGGCAAAACCCAGAAGTAACGTGTTCTGTTACTTCCGAGTCGCCACAGAGTGCAACCCGAAATACTTAACCTGAAGCTACTTCAACCCAAGGTATGACTGTATTGAGTGCTGGGATAGCTCAGTTGGTAGAGCAGGGACCAGCAACCCAGGAAACGTCTCAGCTCACCTTTCCACCTTTCCTTGATGTTTTTTGCACTGGCTGCATGTTGCTCCTCCGCCTCAGAGGAAAGATCCCACTGCGGTCCCTCACCATGAACTCTGGCAATGGACAAGAAGGCCCAGATCCTCTCCATGGCAGCCTGGGTTGCTGCTGCTCCTTCTGGAAGGAGAGAGTTCTCCTGAGCATGCAGTGATGGACTACGGAAATAGTTGGGGTCCCAAAAGGTATTTTCACATGCTGCAGGTGGAGCCTCAGGCTTTGAGGTGGCAGAAGGTCCCTCTGACAGAGATGGGGATCGCGTTGGCCACCCTTGGTCCCCTGAAGATTCAAGTGGCCTGTTTCTGGCCCTCAGCCTTTTGGTCTCATTTTCTAGCCGTTCACTGAGGCTCCTGGCAAGAAGGCCAATGGCTCTGACTTTCTCTTGTTTGCTTCTGTGGGGAGAAAGTCTGGACATTTCCGATGGGGCAACATCCAGGTCCCTCAGCCTTAGAGGGCTGTGACTAACACTAGTGCGAAACAAATCTGAGCTTCCGGTCACTTCTGCTATCTTGGACGCCTCTGGGCACTCCTCCCTGACAAGACAAAAGAACCAGAAAGGAAGGAAAACATTGTTCAAAAACCCCAAAATAGCACTGGTTGCTTCAATCCTATCCCACTCCTCAGCACCTGGGAGCGATGGCAACCATCTTACCTGGGAAACCCCACCTCACCCCTCAGAAGAGCACGTGATGTTTGGCGGACCCAATGAGAGACTTCCGGTTCCTGAAATGGAAAAGAGCATCCACTTTGTAAAAATGCTGGAATTATTTTATAGAGCAAGCTTTTCCCAACCTGGTGCCCTCCAGTTGGAATCTCATTTCCTGTCATTGGTTCAGGTCCTCTCTTCCAGAGCAGCAGAAAACAAGCTTGCTCCATTTTCCATGGGACAGCCCTTTAGATATTTGAAGATGGCTATCATATCTCCTCTGGGTCTCCCTTTCTTCAGCCTACCCAGCTCTCTCAGCCATTCCTCTTAAGGCTTGGTTTCCTTTATCAACTTGATCACCCTCCTCTGTCCACATTCCCATTTGTTAATATTCTTCTTAAATTGCAGCACCCAGAACTGGACCGAGAACCCCAAGTGGGGTCTGACCAAGGCAGAATAGAGCAGTACTATGACTTCCTTTGATCTGAACACCATACTTCTGTTGATGCAGCCAAAAATAGCATAGAGGGGTTTTTTTTGCTGCTGCATCACACTGTAGACACAGGTTAAGCTTGTGGTCTACTGAGATCCATAGATCCTTTTCATAAGTCCTACTGGCAAACCAGGTGTTCCCCCATCTTATATTTGAGCAGCTAGCTATTCCTGCCTACATTTGTCCCTCTTGAAATTCATTTTGTTAGTTTGGGCCCAGTTATCCAATCTGTTAACAACATCTTGAATCCCAATTCTGTCTTCTCTGGCATTAGCTAGCTCTTCCAGTTTGGTGTCATCTGCAAATTTGATGAGCATCCCCTCAATTCCTTCATCGAAGTCATTTATAAAGACATGGAGGAACACTGGGACCAGGACAGAACCCTGCTGCATTACCCTTTTTTGCTGCTCTCTCTTGGACTTTTGAATTACAGCTCACCAACCACTCTTTCCACCAATGAAACACACATCTTATATCCTTACCGGGCTCCGGTGATGCTTGGCATACTTTGTTGACGTGCTTCCTCGGTTGAACTTCCCGCCCACTTCCTCCTCTGTGTAAGTCTTTCTCCTCCTGCTTCTGCTGAAGGCTTCCTTCTGCTTCCTCTCCACCTCTTTTAGCCTCCTCTTCCTTGCCTCCTGTGCCTCCCGTAAAGCTCGCTTTTCTTCCCGGGCCATCTTTCTCCTTTCTGCCATCTTCTGCACCATAAATTCCCGTACCTCATCAATATTGTAGGGGATCCTCTTCCTCTCTCCATCCAACCTGGGCTGGTTCTCCATTCGGGAGGTCTCCTTCACCCTCCCCTTGCGGATGGCTGAGAGTATTCTGGGGCACATCCACCCAGTGTCTGCAGATGCACTGTGGACCTTGGGGGAATCCTTGGTTTCCATCCCATCGGAGCAACCTGCTTTACCCTTGCTTCCAGTTTGCCTTTGCAGATTTCCTGCCTCCCTTTCTAGATCTGGATATTCCTGGTTCCTGCAGCCTTGGCAGATTTTGTTCAATCCTGCAGCACCATCTGCTTCTCCAGCTTCTGCTGTTCCTCTCTCCATGGCATGATCTTTGCGGTGCGTGCCACCTCTCCTTCCTAAAGAGCTTTGTTCTACCTGGGACATGGTCAACAAACCTTTTTCCGATTCTGTGGAAAGCATAAGAACATCAGAAGAGCCTGTTGGATCAGGCCAATGGTCCATGTAGTCCAGTAACCTGTCCTCACAGTGGCCAAATACCCTTAAGAACCTGGGAATCAAGACAGACTGCCTCTGGAGCTGTCAGTTCCATAAGAATCAGTCCAAAGGGGGCCTATCCAGTTCAGCATCCTGCCCTCACCATGGCCAATAAGATGTCCACAAACAGGACCCACTTTCCCTTTCTCTGGTTTCCAGGAACTGGGTTTATTTTGTTAAACCACCAGTTAACGAGGCAGCAATGCAACAAACCATGCTTGTTTCAGTGGAGATCTATTTTCACACTTATTTTTAAAGCTTTGCTCTCCAGAAATGGGAGTGGGGAGGAAATGTCAAAAGAGGACATACCTGGGGTGGCCTTTGCTGCCATCCATAGAGAGCTGCTGTTCCCTGGCCTTGGGTATTTCTGGGGTTGGCCCAGGATCCTCCTGGCCAGCTTCTGGCCTTCCCTCCAGGCAGAAGGACCAAATAAATGGGCTCCTAGATTAAACACATCAGGAAAAGGAGGAGTGAGAAATTCTCCAGACAGCTGCATTTGTACCTGCAAAAACTCTGGAACTCCCTCCTTATTGACATCGGGCAAGCAGCTTCACTGTAATCTTTTCAGCACCAGCTAAGAACGGTTTTCTTTAGACAAGCCTGTCCAGGTGTTTAGAAAGCTGAGTTAGAATCTATTTTTCACACTATTATTAACTCTTCAGATGTACTAATTTATCATTGTTACAGATCGTTTTATTATTTATCTCTTTTTTTTGTAAATCACTTGGAGGGTTTTTTCTATGATCAAGCAGGGTTGTGAACAACATAAGAATAGCCTGCTGGATCAGGCCAGTAGCCCATCTAGTCTGGTCTCCTGTCCTCACAGTGGCCAACCAAATGCATCTTGGGAAACCTGCAAGGAGGATTCAAGCACAAGAGCTCTCTCCCCTCCCGTGGTTTCCAGAAGCAACTGGTATTCAGAAGCATTGACCATAGAGGCAGAGTAGAGCCATCCTGGCTAGTAGCCATTGATAGCCCTCTTCTCCATGAATTCTGTTCCTTGCTTAAAGCTCTCCTTCACTGGAGGTTTTAAGTGGATGGTGGACGGCCATCTGTCAGGGATTCTTCGGCTGTGATTCCTGCATTGCAGAGGGCTGAATTAGATGACCCTTGGGTGTCCCTTCCAACTCTACAATTCTAGGATTCTTTGTGCACCTACCTGAGCCTCCTTTCCCGCTCCTCCTTCCCATGAATAGATGAATATTTTACAGCCAGTGTGGCTTAATTTTTCATTAACTGCTTCAAATCACTAAGTGCTAAGCGCTTTGCCTCTGACCTCTGACCTCCCATCCATCTCACCACTGACAAACGATGAAAGGGACCTTCCTGGGGACTGAGGCTGACAGTTCCCTAGATGAATGTGGGTGGTGGCGGCCCTCCCTGTGAGGGAGGCACACTAGACATTTTTCAGGCCACTCGTTAAAACAAAGCAGGAGGGAGGAGGAAATTATTGTCTATTTCATACATTTTAAACAGGGTTCAGCGAGCAAAAAGCCCCCTCCGCTGATGGAGCAGGAACAGGGGATAAGTTTACAAAGTTATGCCTGGCACAGGGGAAAAAAAATAGATAGAGAAAAGTTTTCTTTCCTGTCTCATAACACCAGAACTTGTAAGCATCCAATGAAGCAGAAAGTTGGCAGGTCCAGGATGGATAAACGAAAGTCGTTCTTAGTTAAACTGATGGGCCACCAACTTCAATGGCTTAAAAATAGGACTGGAAAAATTAACGGAGCAGGAAAGGTTTATCAATAGCTAATCTTCATGAGAAAGCCAGTGTGGAAGATGGAGTGGTTAGAGTGTTGGTTGGGAAACTAGGATTGTTGTTGTTTAGTCATTTAGTCATGTCCGACTCTTCGTGACCCCATGGTCCAGAGCAGGCCAGGCACTCCTGTCTTCCACTGCCTCCCGCAGTTTGGTCAAACTCATGCTGGTAGCTTCAAGAACACTATCCAACCATCTTGTCCTCTGCTGTCCCCTTCTCCTTGTGCCCTCCATCTTTCTTGGGCTACATGATCACTGCAGATAGTGTCAGCAGCCACGAAATTAAAAGACGCCTGCTTCTTGGGAGAAAAGCAATGACAAACCTAGACAGCATCTTAAAAAGCAGAGACATCACCTTGCCAACAAAGGTCCGCATAGTTAAGGCCATGGTTTTCCCAGTAGTGATGTATGGAAGTGAAAGCTGGACCATAAAGAAGGCTGATCGCCGAATAATTGGTGCTTTTGAATTATGGTGCTGGAGGAGACTCTTAAGAGTCCCATGAACTGTAAGAAGATCAAACCTATCCATTCTTAAGGAAATCAGCCCTGAGTGCTCACTGGAAGGACAGATCCTGAAGCTGAGGCTCCAGTACTTTGGCCACCTCATGAGAAGAGAAGACTCCTTGGAAAAGACCCTGATGTTGGGAAAGATGGAGGGCACAAGAAGAAGAGGATGACAGAGGATGAGAAGGGTTCAAATCCTTCCACTTGCACATGAAGCTCACTGTGTGGCCTTGGAACAGTCACTTTGCCTCTCAGCCTAACCACCTTGCAGGGTTGTTGTTGTGGGGATTAAATGAGGGGGGACATGCTTGGGTTGGGAAATAACTGCGGAATACCAGTTAATCCTGAAGTCCTGCAAAAGAAAAAAATGGATGGCTGGCTGCATGGATTCAAAAAGCATGAAATGCAGGAATGAATGAATGAATGAATGAATGAATGAATGAATGAATGAAGAATTGGTCCAAGCAGCACACACACAGTCCACCATAACTTTACCTCTCTCTTTCTGAGACATCTCAGGGGGAGGAATCATGTGCGATTTGCGCCTCTTCTCCTTTCTTGACGTTCCTCTGCGGCCTTCACCAGTGAGAAAAGTCACATGATACATTAAACTCAGATTTTGACAATGCATTACAAAACCACAAATAAATATATATTGGGGGCGGATTCTCCAGCAGCCAAATCCTGCTATGACTTGGACATTTCAGCACCTTCTTTCCATCAAAGAGTTCTGGGAACTCTAATTTACCTCATGTTGTCCTGCAATTGTTTACATATGATTGTGTATCATCTGACCCGTCTACTACAATTATTAAGTTTGCAGGTGACACCACCATAATGGGTTTAATAACAGGTGGAGACGAATCAGCATATAGAGGGGAGGTCCAAAAAATATCTACATGGTGCCTAGGGAACAACTTGCACCTTAATATCAGCAAGACAAAGGAGATGGTGTTGGACTTTTGGAGGAAGAGAGGAGAACTAGCCCCGCTGTACATCGGAGAGGGCTGTGTGGAGAGAGTCTCTTCCTTTAAATTCCTAAGAGTTTATCTCACTTCCTTGGAAAATCAATACAACCCAGGTGGTTAAGAAAGCCCAACAGAGACTCCATCTCCTCAGAGCATTGCGAAAGAACAATGTCAATCAAAATTTGATGATCTCCTTCTACCAGTCCACAATAGAAAGTGTCCTTTCATACTGCATCATGGTGTGGTACGCTGGTTTGACATTAACTTGTAGGAAGTGCCTACAGTAGGTGGTGAATACAGCACAAGATATTATGGGCTGTCCCGTGAATCTGCTGGATGACATCGTGGAAGAACATTGCCTCAGGAGAGTGAGTTAAATTCTCAGGGATGATTCACACCCTGGCTAGCACTTTCTTGATCTCCTGCCCTCAGGCAGAAGATATAGAAGTATGATTAGTTGTACCAACAGGGTAAAGAACAGCTTCTATCTGTGGGCTGTTAGGCTGCTGAATGAAAATATAACAACAGGGCAAATGACTTTCAAGTTTGGTGGGTGTGCGTCAGTAAACGAGGGGAAATAAGACTAAGAGAGCTGAGTGGGGGGTGCTCATGTAATCTCACTGTATACAAGTTGTACAAGTGACAATAAAGTATTTCAATTTCAATTCCCAGCAACCAGCAACAAATTACAGTGCCCAGAATTCTTTGCATGGGGAAATGTGCTTTGAATGTGCACACAGTCTTTATAGGTGAACTGGTGTAACATTAACAATAATTTTGACAAACTGGGCAAATTCCTGCACGAGACAGCTATTAGCCATGGTGGCAGAGCTCTATCAGAAGCAGTGGTCCTTTGAATACCAGTTACTTGAAGCCACAAGGAGGGAGGCTGATCATGTGCTCACATCCTGCTTGTGGGCTTCCCATAATGGGCATCTGGATGGCCATTGTGAGAACAGGAGCCTGGACTAGATGGGGCCCCTTGGCCTGATCAACCAGGGCTCTTTAGGTGCTCTTGTGAAACCTCCAGGCCAAGAGGCAACCTATCTGGATTCCTAGGTTGTTAGAGGCATTCGACCACTGTGAGAACAGGATGCTGGACTAGATGGGCCATGGACCTGATCCAGCAGGCTGTTCCTATTCTCTTAATAATAATTCTTTGCAAGGATTTCTGCATTGCAGGAGGTTGGACTATATGATCCTGGTGGTCCCTTCCAATGCTACAATTCTGTGATTCCAAAGCAACTAACTTACCTTCAGAAGCTGGATCTGGAATGCCAACGATGTGGGCAGCCGCCTTGCCAACCTTCCTCTTGAGAGTCCTTGTACCCAGAGTGGGGACACTCCCCTCTCCCAGGGCACGGACAAGACACTGCCGTTGTTGCTCCAGTATCCGCTGCTGCAACTCCTGCAGCTTCTTGTCTGGAGGGGACTTGCTTTTGAGAGCCTCCAACAACTTCTGAGCAATATGGCAATGTCCTGGGATGCTGGCTTTAGATTTGGCCAGGTGGCCCCCACCCTCCATCCCCCAGCCTTCAGCTGGGGGGACCAAGGAAGATGGATGGAGCTCCATGGACCCCCTTCCGATGGATGGATCTTGGCAGGATGACGCAAGCTGGGAGTCTCGTCGATGGGCCAGCCTCTACCCCAGAGTCACAGGATTCAAGGTCCCAATCCTGGGTGAAGGGGTGTCTTGTCCATCCCAAAGGAATCCTCCTTCAGCCTAAGGGAAAAGCCAGGAGGGTCATTGCAGAGTCCCACCCACACATTTGCAGAAAAGAGGAATCCAACAGGTGCAGCTTCCCAGGCAGGTAGGAGCAAGAAAAGGAGCTGAGGAATTCAGAGCTGGCCCTGGTGTTTGGCTGCCTGAAGGGGAGGTCAAGGTTGCTCTCTGCCCAGACTGGCAGTGGGAAGCAGAAGCTCTGAGACCCTTAGCACCATTCAAAACTTCATTAAACACAATGGGTAGAAGGGGAAAGGTTTAGTTTCTGAATTGTACTATATATTGCTTAATGTGAATTATGGATCTATGGAACCACTTAAAAGATACAGGAGTTGGATATCGGCACATAAATTGTTCCTGAGGATTGCAATAAAATTTCAGAACTGCAGCCACTAAGGTCTATTTCCAGTTTTCTTAGGGAAAACTCCTTGAAATCACTACACTGATGGTACTGCATTCCTTTGCAAATGTAAAAAAAAAATGTTTTCTTCTGTATTACCTTATTGTTGGAGGGATTGCAATAAAATTGGTACATAGAATCATAGAATTGGAAGGGAACCCAAGGGTCATCCAGTCCAGCCCCCTGCAATGTAGGTTTTCATTTATTGTGTGGGAATGTCAATTTGTGCAAAATTTTTGGAATTTAATTTTGACAGAAATTAGAACTATTACCAAAGACACTATTGTTTGCTATACAAAATCAATGTGACTGAATATTTTTGATGGTACCAATGTAGATATATTGTCTAAATAATTGGTCATATATCGTATTTTTCCGTATATAAGACTAGGTTTTTTCCTTTAAAAAGAATGTCAAAAACCAGGTGTTCGAGAAGGTAGAGCTCTATACATTATATATAATATTGTATAAGTAGAGAGTATATTTTTTACCATATATATGCTGGCATCTGCCTATCTTGGGAGACAATGGAGCACCCACCATATACTGTATATAGTATATTGTATATATACTAAGTATACATAATAAGACCCTGTGTGGTGTAGTGGTTAGAGTGTCGGGGTAGGACCTGGGAAAGACCAGGGTTCAAATCCCCAATTATCCATGAAACACACTGGGTGATAGCTTGGGCCGGTCACTCACTCTCAGCCTAGCCTCCCCACTCCCCATTTAATCCTCCCAAGGCCAAGGGAGCCTCATAGCCGAATGGGGGGATTTGAACCCTGTGCTCTCCCAGGTATGAGCTTACGATGGAAGGGTTCACAGCAATAACACCCCTGAAGGTAGCAGGCTTGGATTCAAGCAGAAATCAGGTATGGCTCTGTCTCCCAGCTGGCCAGCCTGCAGTCTCACACAACTCAACTCCAAGCTGTGGCTTTTGTCCTTCTAACTACCAGGCAGTTGGGGGAGGAGGGACCCACCCATTATTCATCTGGCACGGAGCCACTTCCTTGGTTACTTTAACTACCAATATTTAGTCCATTACCTTGCCAGGAAGCTAGCCTGGCTATTCCAGGAATTAAATCAGTACTGGATCCAGGAATTAGAAGGGGGCTCAGGCCAGGGGTGCCAATCTGAATAAAATATGGGGTGCAGATAAACCCCACATAATTGATCACATGCCACAGCAATACCCATCAACTTGGGGGAGGCTGGCCCCCTCAAATTTTTTATTGGGGGGGGGGAGCAGAAGGGACCTTGGTCCCCAGAATTGGCTCCTATGGGTCAGGCATACAGTCTAATACCCTCCCCAAATAAATAACAATATTTTGAAACAACAGAGAGGCAGAGACTCATAAATAAATAAATAAATAAATAGGGATTTCCTTGTGAGTTACCGTCCTCTCGGGACACGGGTGCCACTGTGGGTTAAACCACAGAGCCTAGGGCTTGCCGATCAGAAGGTTGGTGGTTTGAATGGGGTGAGCTCCTTTTGCTCGGTCCCTGCTCCTGCCAACCTAGCAGTTCGAAAGCACGTCAAAGTGCAAGTAGATAAATAGGTACCGCTCTGGCGGGAAGGTTTCCGTGCACGGCTCTGGTTTTCCAGAAGTGTCTTAGTCATGCTGGCCACATGACCCGGAAGCTGTACGCCGGCTCCATTGGCCAATAAAGCGAGATGAGCGCCGCAACCCCAGAGTCGGTCACGACTGGACCTAATGGTCAGGGGTCCCTTTACCTTTACCTTTTACCTGCCTCTCACCAGGACTTCCTGCTGCAGGATTTGGCTAACATTTCATGCCTGGGTCAGCAAATGCATTCAGGATCTGTCTCTCTGCAACACTATGGACTCCTGCAAGAGGCAGGGGTGGCTTGCCTATTTAGATGGCTTTTTAAAATTAATGGAGGAGCAGACTATTGATGGCTACAAACTAGGCATGATAGCTATCCTCTGCCTCCATAGTCTACAGGAGGGCAGAGGGCTCTTGTGTTCTGGTCCTGCTTGCTGGTTTCCCACAATGGGAATCTGGTTGGCCACTGTGAGAACAGGTTGCTGGGCTGGATGAGCCCCTGGCTAGATCCAGCAGGCTCGCCTTATGCTCTTAACAGTTAAAACAAATCATAGCTTCATAGAATTGTAGGGGCTCCAAGGGTCACCCTTTAAAAACCTGATAAAATAAAGGAGATTTATTTGCAGGTTACCTGTCTCTCGCTGTGACTTCCTGCTGCAGGATTCGGCTAACATTGCATGTCCTGGATCAATGAATGTGTCTCGGGATCCCTTCTTCTGCATATGTGGAGAGCATATGTGGGGCATTTCATTGCTTTTTCTCTGCTGGCAACAGGCAACACACGCCTCCGGTTTATGTTTTCCCTGACAGCAGCTGTGTGTATCAACACTTGCCTGCCTGGGCTTGCCAGTCCCTGGCACTTCCTTCTGTTGGAAGGAGAGAGGAGGAGGAGGACCTTGGCAGCATGCAGAGTCAAGCTTGCACACCTCCCTCTCTGCTGCTCTCTTGTCTCAGTTTGTTGCTCAGGGAATAGACATTCCACAAAGCTTAATGTTAAACTGTGGAACTCCCTCCAGCAGGAGGCAGTGAGAGCTACCAACCTAGATGGCTTTAAAAGGGGGATATTGGGTTAAACCACAGAGCCTAGGGCTTGCCGATCACAAGGTCAGTGGTTCAAATCCCCATGACGGCGTGAACTCCTGTTGTTCGGTTCCTGCTCATGCCCACCTAGCAGTTCGAAAGCACATCAAAGTGCAAGTAGATAAATAGGTACCGCTCCGGCGGGAAGTTAAACGGCGTTTCCGTGCACTGCTCTGGTTCGCCAGAAGCGGCTTAGTCATGCTGGCCACATGACCCGGAAGCTGTACGCCAGCTCCCTCAGCCAATAAAGCAAGATGAGCACCGCAACCCCAGAGTTGGTCACGACTGGACCTGATGGTCAGGGGTCCCTTTACCTTTACTTATTGATGGCCCACTTTGTCTATGCTCTGCCTCCAAGGTTGGAGGCAGCAATGCTTCTAGATACCAGCTGCTAGGAATCGCAGGTGAGAGGGCCTTCCTGCTCAAATACTGCTTGTGGGTTGTTCCCCCCCCCCCCAGGGGCATCTAGCCCTGCAACGCGGGAGCCACAACTAAAGCATCCCTGACAGGTGGCCATCCAACCTCTGCTTAGAAACCTACAGTGAGGGAGAGTCCACCACTTTCGGAGACCACAAAATCACAGAACTGTAGGGTGGGAAGGGAATCCTAGCTGGCCCAGGCTGGGGAAACGGCGGCCACCTTCGGCGAGGTCCCTGTGCGATCAGCAGTACAGCAGGCTATGGCCGTTGCTCCAAGCGGAGTCACTTCTCTCGTGTAGGGGCTCCAAGCACAGAAAGGTGGGAGGAGGCTGGACAACAACCCCCTTCCCGTGGATCGAGACCTTTTCGTTCCAACAGCGACCAAGATACCGGAAATGAGGGTGCTCTAGGCGACCCCCGAAGGAGGGCGCCCCGTGGCGGCAGTGGGACCTTCATAATATTTATATTTTAAATCCAAAGCCGGAGATGGGGTAGAATGGGAAAGACGTTGCAAAGGAATCAAGTCCTTTAAATTCAAGACAAGTTTCCAGTCCTCACGACCCAAGAGGATTTTATTTTTTTATTTTTTGGAGCTCGGGGTAGTGGTGGGGGATATAGCCCTGCGTTAATCAGCCCCCCAACTTCATCCTTACAGTTAAGCTTACTTTCTGTATTTGAGGCAGGGAGACATAAGCACCCGCCCTCCCGCGAAAGCGCGCAGGCGGGCGGGCGGAGAGGTGGGCGTTGACGTCAGAGCCGGGGGCGGGTCGCCCTGCCTCCACGGAGTCGGGGGTCCGGGTGAGCCGCCGTTGCCGGCTGGCTGGAGGCGGAGGAGGCGCTGCCCGCCCCTGCCCGCCTGCTTGCCCTCCCGCAGCGATGTCCCTGCTGGCCCCCGAGAACGACCTGCCGGAGCCCCCCGACAAGAGGTTGCATTCCAGGTAGGGCAGAGTGGGGGCTGGACAGACAGCCGAGGCGAGGCGAGGGGCGCCTCCTCCTCCTCTTCCTCCTTTTCGCTGCCCCCCTCAGCGCTTTGCGTTGAGGGGCGAAAGCTTGCGGGGTTCCAGGATACATGGGGCTCCTCCCCGCTCGGGCCTTGGGAGGTTTTCCAGGAAAGAAGGTTGCTTCCCTCGCCCTCCGGGCTGGAGGCAGCCCCCTCCCCGTTTCCCCTCTGCGGGGTCTCCCTAACCCCAGGACCGTCTGCATCTCGCGTGCTCTCTGCGTGGTTCTCAACCATTATTAGGAAATTGGTCTATTTCCTTTTGGGGGGTGTTGAGGGAAGTGTCATCTAGTTTCCCGAGGAACTCTGCTGCTGGCTGCAATAGGTAGCCGAGGGTCTGCCGAGTCGGACCGCTGCAGGTTCCAGCACTCACTGGCAGCAGCTATCCGGAGTTTCGGGCAGAGGAAACTCTTCCCCCCTCCAAAAAATATAAAGTAAGGTTCTGCTTCTCCTGGGATGAATTAAATAGGAACGAAGCATTGCACCTTCTACCGAGCCAGACTGCCGTCCCATTTAGCTCAGTGTAGTCTACTACACAGACTGGCAGTGGCTCTCAAGAGTTTCAGGCAGTGGGGCATGCTCAGCCCTTCCTCTGAAAAGTACAGTGAAGTTCTAGTCCTCATGGTTCCAAATAAAGGACTGAATTAAACAGGAAACATAGGGGCCTTCGACACACTAGCTTGTGGGTGCACCAATGGGGATGCTTTGCAACCCACGGTGACCCCCAAAATAAATTGGGTGAAGCAGGGCTGGACTGCAGTGGGGATCCAGAGGTGCTTGACTTTTTCTTAGGATGTACTAAGGACTTATAGGCTGCACCTGCATTTAAAGTGCTGCAATACCACTTTAAGACAGCTTCCCCTAAAAACTCCCGGGAATTGTAGTTTAAGGGTGCTGAGAGTTCTTAGGAGATTCCCCCATACCCATCCCAGAGCTGGAGAACCTAGAGTTCCCTGGGGAAGAATTAAACCACACTGGGAACGGGGAACAGGGGCCTCCTAACAACTCAAAACCCCTGAACAAACAACGGTTCCCATGATTCTTTTTTTGGTGGGGAGGAGCCACAGCTGTTTAAAATGGTATATAATCCTGCTTTAAATGTCTAGTGCTGGCAAGGCCTCAGAAAAATTGCAGGTGTATATCTGTGATTCTTGCATTCCAGGGGGTTCAACTAGATGACCCTTGGGTGTCCCTTTCAGCTCCATGATTCCATGATGATTAAGGGCCTGATTTTGCAGAGTCAGAAATGCTGGGGTGTGCTTTAATTGTGTGTTGCAGTGGAACTCCAGGATTTCTAAAAAGGCCTTGGGTGCTGGGTCTGGATCCAGGGGAAGACCACCCTGCAAAAGGGGGCGGGGGTGGTAGAGAAAGCATATCCATTGTGGCTAGTATCCATTGATAGCCTTGCTTGCCCTCTGCCATGTCACCTCTTCCATCTCTTTTTCTCTGCCTGGAACCCTGGAGAGCTGTTGATGCTGCCGGCCAGAGCAGGAAATGCTCATTTGCATAGGAAACCCAGCATTACTTACTTTGACCATCAGCAGCTCTCTGGGTAAAGTCCTAGTCCTCATGGTTATGAAGAAATCAGAACCTGGGGCGTTCTGTATGCAGCACAGATGCTCTGCCACTGAGCTACAGCCCTTCTAGGTCGGAATGAGGTCAGAATGGCCTACGTTCCTGTGTCATTTGGAAGCCATTTGCCATGGCCAGAGAAGCCTAGACCAGGGCTACTACCTCGCTGCTGGATCAGGCAGCTGTTTCTCTGGCCCACAAGCTGCTTTGCTGCCCCACCCCAAGGCCCAGAAACCACAACCATGTTGGATTTGGAACCTGGTCCCTAGAACGTGGGCTCCTCCGGGGGGGGGGGAATGTCAGGCGGGAACAGAGGCGAGCAACCACTTTTGGAAGGGGCCAGTGTTTCCTTTTCCTTTGCAATCCTCTACTTAGCGAAAATAAAATTACAGGGTTCATTCCAGGGACCTGCAGTGAGGCAGCTTCTGGATTTACAAGATTTGCTAGGAGAGGAGAGTCCATGATCCCCAAGGCCCCATGCAATGTTTGCCTGGTACTGGAGCATATTTCTCTCTCCTGTTATAATTCCTGGCTCCCCTTTACACAGAAAAATAATGGGGGGGGGGCGAGGGGAGTTTTTTAAAAGAAGAGTCTGCTGGATCAGTCCAGCATCCTGTCCTCACAGTGGCTGAACAGTTGCCTGGGGAAACCTGCAATCAGGACCCGAGCACAAGAGCAACACTCCTCTCCTGCGTTTCCCAGCAACTGCTGAGAAGCATCACTGCTTCTAACTCTGGAGGCAGACAATAGCCATTGCGGCTAGTAGCCTTGACAGCCTTCACCTCTTCCAATAAATTACCTAATCCTGTTTTGAAACCATCCAGGATGGAGGCCATAATGCCTCCTGCAGGAGGGAGTTCCATAGTTTTGGGCCGACAACCTTCCATCATGGGATGTGAGTTACTTATCTGATTGTGTGTATGTGTGTGTGTTTTTAAAAAATATAGATGGGTTTTTTAATGGCTTTCAGGGCAGATAAAAGAAAGGGCTTCTTCACACAGCACATAGTTAAATTACGGAACTGTCTCCTGCAGGAGGAAGTGATGGGCACCAACTTGGGTGGCATTAAAAGAGGATTAGGCAGATTCACAGAGGAGAAAGCTAACTGTGGCTGCTTGCCAGGATCCCAGATGTTGGAAACTGCAGGAGGGGAGAGTTGCTCTTGTGCTTGAATCCTGCTGCCCATAATGGCCATCTGGTCCTCCACTTATGTGGAGAGGATGTGAAGGTAGATGGGCCACTGGCCTGATCCAGCAGGGTTCTTCTAATGCTGTTTTGGAACCTCCAGGTCCAGAGGCAGCTTAACTGAATTCCTAGGTTCTATGGAGCATTTGGCCACTGTGAAGAAAGAGTCCCATTGGCCTGATCCAGCAGGCCTTAAGTTCCTCTTGTTTGCATTGGTGCTGTTCCCACCCCCAGCCCTTTCCAGATCCTTCCACGTCTCTTGCGTATTGAGCAGCTTCTGAAGCAGTGGCGTAGCGTGGGGGTGCAGGGGAGGCCGGCCGCACTGGGCGCAACATCGGGGGGTTAGGGTGCGCAAATCCACAGGTTAGGGGGTGCAAATTACTTGCCTTGCCCCGGGTGCTGACAACCCACGCTACGCCACTGTTCTGAAGGAGCTTGCACGAAGCCAGATGCAAATCTTAGCATGATTTAAACAAAGAAGAGTGAAGCAAACCCATGCAGGCCACTCATCCGAGCTGGGAACAGAGATGGCATTATGGGATTCCGGGGGACAGATGCACAGGGTGGGCAGACTAGCGTTCCCAGAAGCATGGTGGCAGCATCAGAGAAACAATAGTGTCTTTAAGAAATGTGGACAGAAGACAGGCTCTTGTCAGAATTTGGCCGGCTGGGAAAGGGTCAACAGGGTAACTCTGTCAACTTCAGTTTGTCTGGAGTTTCCTATTTCCCTTCTCTTATCTTTATGAGTTTACTCCTGCATTGCAGGGGGTGGGGATAGGTGACCCTTCAGTTCTACAGTCCCATGAGTCTGTTGACATAAATGCAACAAATGCAAGGGGGAGGAAAAAGAAGTGCAAAAAAAGCAGTGTGTGATATCTGGGAGAGACTTCCTATTAGGTTGAGAGAGGACTTAAGGCCATTGGCTGAACTACATTTAATGTTGTACTGTGGAGAGGGAGTCCTCTGTGTCTGTATTTAGAACCACAGAACTAGAGCTGGAAGGGACACCCCCCCCCCCCGCCAAAGCTCATCTAGTTCAATGCTCCACAATGCAGGGAATCACGACCGAAGCGTCCAACCTCTTTTTAGAGATCTCTAATGAAGGAGAGTTCACCACCTTCTGAGGTCATAGAATCATCCACTTGCAGAGTTGAGGGAACCCCAGAACAGTCCAGCACTCTGCAATGCAGGAATCACAGCTAAATCACAGCTACTTGTGACATACAGTGGTACCTCAGGTTACATACGTTTCAGGTTACATACACTTCAGGTTACAGACTCTACTAACCCAGAAATAGTACCTCGGGTTAAGAACTTTGCTTCAGGATGAGAACAGAAATTGTGCTCTGATGGTGCGGCGGCAGCAGGAGGCCCCATTAGCTAAAGTGGTGCTTCAGGTTAAGAACAGTTTCAGGTTAAGAACAGACCTCCAGAACAAATTAAGTACTTAACCTGAGGTACCACTGTATAAGACAAAATCCTGCCAAAAGAGCACATAATTTTCCAGGACCCTCCAAGCCTTTTGGCAACACTTGTTGTTGTTGTTGTTATCACCATCCTCTTATTTCATTTCATCATGTATGTAAAACAGAGAACCATTATTAACAACAGATGAAAATTAAAAGATGGAAAAACAAAACGATAAGGCACGCATAATGAGTACAGTTGCACAGGTAGCAAAGTTCCAGTAAAGAATCATAGAATTGGAAAGGACCCCAAGGATCATCTAGTCCAACCCCCTGCAATGCAGGAATATCAGCATTATGAGATTATCAAGTCTAGTTCCAGATTTGCCAGGCTTGGGATGAAGGTTGCCTTGAAAATGAAATGTCCACTGTACATGTCCTAAAAGAATGCCAAACTCCTGTATAAAGTGCCTGGCAGTTCTAGTCCTCATTGATATCAAATTAGGTGTAATTTTCTCTATTATAGCTATATTCCAGAATGAGTGGTTCCAAGGGCCCTGTGTAAGATTTTGGGCTGTTTTCCAATGATCTACCCCATCGTTTTGGAGGTGAGGCGACCAGGACTTTTGTCCCCTTTTGCAGGGCTGTGTTAACTCTGGGGAGGAAGGAAGGCTTGCACAGCAAAGTCTGTTGAGCATCTGGTTGCCATTAAAGACCCAAGTGGGAGCTGAGTGCCTCAGAGAGAGGAACAGGAGAAGCTCCCCCTGTAATTATCTGGAGCAAATCCTGACCATGTGATCTGCAAACGGATGTACAAGGCCTGGACGCCGTGTTCCCGGCGAGATGAAAAGAGCAGCTCCCTGGCAGCCGGCCGGACTTGGCGAGGGCTGTCATCATGGATGGATTGAGCCCAGCCAGAAGCCAGCCCAGGCACCACTCTCTGGGTTGCCGTGGTTAGCTAATACAGCTTCTGATTCTTCACACTCAGAGGAGCGGCCCAGAGGTTGCTTGGTGTTGCAGAGGCTGCTTTCAGGAGAAACCAGAAAGCTGGAGGACCAATTTTCAGCATCCTTAAGAAAATGCCCTCCAGTCCAGTATCCACTTCTCAGAGTTTCCAAATGCCCCTAGGACCCTAGGAGTCCAGATAGACTGCCTCTGGGCCTGGAGGATAGACACTGGGGCTAGTAACCATTGATGCCCTTCTCTATGAGTTTGTCCAATCCTTTTTTAAAGGCATCCAGTTTGGTGGCCACCACTGCCTCCGACGGCAGTGAGTTCCACAGTTTAACTATGCATTGTGTGAACAAGAACTTCCTTTTGTCTATCCTGAATCTGAATGATGACCTTCTGCAGTTTCCCTTCTGGGCCACACATGGCTTGCAAGTACCGTATTTTTCACTCTATAACACGCACCCGACCATAACATGCACATAGTTTTTAGAGGAGGAAAACAAGAAAAAAAATATTCTAAACGAAACAGTGGATGTATGATTTTTGTGGTTCATGCTGTGGCCACAGACATGTGATCTGACGGTGAGTTTGGGGTAGCCCAATGCAAAAATCCTGAGGATCCATGTGCATCCATGCTTTGTAACCACGTTTTTGCACCACTGCGGCCCCAAGCAACAGTGGGTGCGTGATTTTTTTGGTGCAAGCTGTAGCCATGGACATGCTATGTGATCTGATGGTGAATTTGGGGTGACCCAGTGCAAAAATCCTGAGGTCCATGTGGATCCGTGCTTTGTAACCAGGCTCTTTGTCCCTCTCTTCTCCCCACTCAGTGGCTCTTCTCCCGCTTTGCTGTTTCAAAGCGAGCAAAGCGAGCCACGGAGGAGGGAAGGAAGGGGAACCATGAATCCTCTGCTCACGACTGCAGCAGATCCCCCCGCCATCCGTAGGCATTCACTCCATAACACGCACAGACATTTCCCCTTACTTTCTAGGAGGAAAAAAGTGGGTGTTATGGAGCAAAAAATACAGTAAGTCCTCTTTCCCGCGACCTTGAGGCACCCTCCTCCATTTCCCTTCCCCATGGGGGTTGCAGTCAATCAATTCTCCATCCCGCGCCAACCTCTGTTACTCAACAGTGAACTCTGCGTTTGATCAACACAGCTTGTTGAGGTTAATCGATTTTGGCTAATGTGACACCCAATGAACAGTGTTTTCTTTGCTGTGCTTAGAAGTCCTCATTTGCCATTTATTTTATTTTTAAAATTAACACCCTGCCTTTCTGCTTGAAGGACGAGCTTTCAGAGCGATGTACAATGATGGATAATCAAAAGGTGTTTTAGGCAACAGCAGGTGAAAAGGAAAAGACAGCAATGAGTTAGCAGTAAAAACATACCATTTCATTTCTTCAATTTATATACCACCTTTAATCAAAAGGCACAAATCTCAATATCTATACATATTGATAATGTGATCTTGGCAGTGCACATCGTCATGGGAACTCAATGGAAAAAAGACCAAAATCTGACATTGGGCATTTGGGATCACTCACAATGGACTATAGCTATAATAGAGAAAATTGCACTTAACTGTGATTTTGATAAGGACTAGAACCTCCAGGCACTTTTTTAATGATTTGGCATTATTTTATGAAATAATGCAGTGATGCCATCATTTTCAAAAGCAACCCTTTTCACAGTCCTGGCGTATCTGGAACAAGACTCAGTCACCAGATATGCTGATATTCCTGCATTTTCAAAGATTGGACAAGATGACCTTTGGGGTACTTTCCAATTCTGTGATTCTTTCCTGAGACTTGGTTATTTTACCCCCTGTGCTACTGGACTTGTTCTACATTCCAGTTTTATGGTTTTGCTTTTTCATCATCCTTTAATGTTCCTCTGCTGTTCTCATACATTTATATACAGTGATATATATATATATATATATATATATATATATATATATATGCAGGTTTTGGTGTCCTCGGGTGTCTTCCCGTGTAAAAGTTGGGGTGTCTAGGCGACGTTTCGACGAGGTCTCACTCGTCATCTTCAGGCTGGTGCTTTCGGCTTCTTGTTACTGGAACAGAGCGGGATCTCAATGTTTGAGTTCCTATAAATACTGTAGAGGGGGTGTGGTGTCTAGCCTCCAATGTTCTGGGCAGAGAGGAAGTTCCCAGGCTAGTGTGCCTTTTCTTCTTTTGTTCCTTAATTACTTGAGAGATACCTTGAGTGATTTCTTGAGTGATATCCTGAGTACCACTTAGGTGGGTCATTAGGTGTGGATTAGTTGCTAAAGTCTTTGTGTCTTGACCTCTTGAACTTTGTGAAGAGTTTTCCTGAGAAGATGGCTGTATTGCACTTAGTTGTGCTTTGGCTTGGCTTCGTGTATAGGGGCGAGCTGTGGTTTTGTGGCTTGTGTCAGCCAGATCTGTGTAGGGATTGCAGGGGGGTGCAGCATCCGGAGGTGCCACCATGGATTGGCTACTGGATGGTGTCAGTAATTCATCTGTGGAGAGGGTCTGGGTTTGGGTCTGGTGTGGTTGATTGGTGTTGGCGTTCTGTGTGCCTCTGGATCTGGTGTCAGTTTTTGTGGGGAGGGCTAATTTCCAGATGTCTGGCAAGCGGGATGTGTCGTCACGCTTGTTCATGTTGTGAGGGTGTTTCTCTATCTCGATGGCTTCCATGATTATTCTCTTGTGGTGATGTTCCGTGTTAAAGAGCAATTTGGAATCTGCAAAATTAATTTCGTGTCCTGTTTCTTTCATGTGTTGGAAAGAAACAGGACACGAAATTAATTTTGCAGATTCCAAATTGCTCTTTAACACGGAACATCACCACAAGAGAATAATCATGGAAGCCATCGAGATAGAGAAACACCCTCACAACATGAACAAGCGTGACGACACATCCCGCTTGCCAGACATCTGGAAATTAGCCCTCCCCACAAAAACTGACACCAGATCCAGAGGCACACAGAACGCCAACACCAATCAACCACACCAGACCCAAACCCAGACCCTCTCCACAGATGAATTACTGACACCATCCAGTAGCCAATCCATGGTGGCACCTCCGGATGCTGCACCCCCCTGCAATCCCTACACAGATCTGGCTGACACAAGCCACAAAACCACAGCTCGCCCCTATACACGAAGCCAAGCCAAAGCACAACTAAGTGCAATACAGCCATCTTCTCAGGAAAACTCTTCACAAAGTTCAAGAGGTCAAGACACAAAGACTTTAGCAACTAATCCACACCTAATGACCCACCTAAGTGGTACTCAGGATATCACTCAAGAAATCACTCAAGGTATCTCTCAAGTAATTAAGGAACAAAAGAAGAAAAGGCACACTAGCCTGGGAACTTCCTCTCTGCCCAGAACATTGGAGGCTAGACACCACACCCCCTCTACAGTATTTATAGGAACTCAAACATTGAGATCCCGCTCTGTTCCAGTAACAAGAAGCCGAAAGCACCAGCCTGAAGATGACGAGTGAGACCTCGTCGAAACGTCGCCTAGACACCCCAACTTTTACACGGGAAGACACCCGAGGACACCAAAACCTGCATTCCTGTACCCGTGAAAATCTACGAAAGCAAATATATATATATATATATATATTCCAGAAATATCTGAATGTCAGTGCACAAAAAACTTAAACAAGATAAAAACCCAAACGATTCTAGTAATAAATAAATATAATAATATCTTTGCTGTACATGTTTGCCCCCATAGGATGGAAGCCTCTTGCCTGGAGGTGGCCCTGGAAGGAGAGCGTTTGTGCAAAGCCGGGGATTTCAAAGCTGGGGTGGCCTTCTTTGAAGCGGCTGTTCAGGTGGGAACAGAGGACCTGAAGACACTCAGTGCCATCTATAGCCAGCTGGGCAACGCCTACTTCTACCTGAAGGAGTATTCCAAGGCTCTGGAATACCACAAACATGATCTCACCCTAGCTAGGTAAGTGTCCTGCTGCCAGAAGGATGTATTTATTCTCTCATTATGAACATCAGAAGAGGCCTGCTAGATCAAGCCAATGGCCCATCTTGTCCAGCATCCTGTTCTCACAGTGGCCAAATACCCCAAACAACCTAGGAATCTAGATAGTCTGTCTCTGGAGCTCTTGAGGTCCAATCAGAGTGTCAGAAGAACCTGGCTGCTGGATCAGGCCAGTGGCTCGTCTAGGCCAGCATCCTTTCTCCATGACGGCTGAACAATTACCTCTAGGACAGTGTTTCCCAACCTTGGGCCTCCAGCTGTTTTTGGACTACAACTCCCATTATCCCTAGCTAGCAAGACCAGTGGTCAGGGATGATGGGAATTGTAGTTCAAAAACAGCTGGAGGCCCAAGGTTGGGAAACACTGCTCTAGGAGAAATCAGCAAGCAGGATCTGAGCACAAGAGACCTCTCCCATGGTCTCCAGCAACTGGTATTCAGGAACATTGCTGCCTTCATTGTGGCTAATATCCATCAATAGCCTTCTTCATCCTTTAATCTGTCCAGTCCTTTTTTTAAAGCCGTCCAAGTTGGTGGCCATCACTGTCTCCTGCAGGAGGGAGTTCCGTAATATCTGTCAGGCAACGGTCAGCTTCATCGGATGACTGAGTTGTGGTGTTATGAAAGAGGGAGAGAAACTTCTATCTGTCCAATTTCTCCATGCCATGCATAATTTTTATAACTTTCCTGCATTGCAGGGGGTTGAACTAGATTACCCTTCTGGGCTGTATATATTGCCTATAGAGTTAGGACTGGCTGTTATGCTCAGTTTCCTTGAAATAATGGATAGACGTTTGTGGTGGTGGTGAGAGCAACAACAAGTATATATAATATACAAAGATCATATAATTTGCCTACAAAATCAGCAGCAGGCACCTTCAATGTATTCCGTTTGGCACCTGCTGAAAACATTCAGGTGCTTAGAAAGTGGATGTGAATTTTAATCTGTTATAGGAGTTTATCTTTTTGTATGTATTGAAGTCTAGTAGTGTCAACTTTTATTGTTTTACCTTTTTGTAAACAGGTTTGGGGTTTTTCCTTACAATCAAGCTTTGTGTACAGTGGTGCCTCGCAAGACGAAATTAATTCGTTCCGCAAGTCTTTTCGTCTTGCGAGTTTTTCGTCTTGCGAAGCACGGTTTCCCATAGGAATGCATTGAAAATCAATCAATGCGTTCCTATGGAAACCGCCTTCAGACCAGGTTTGGGGACAGTCTGTCCCCCGACCTCTTCTGAAGGCCGACGTGGGGGGGCGAAAGTCTTTGCTCCCCCCCCCCTTCCCGGGACAGCGGAGACTTCTCCGCTGTCCGGGGCGATCTTAAAATGCTGGCGGGCGGCAGCGCTGCCGCCCGCCAGCATTTTAAAATCCCCCGGGAAGGCAGGCAGGGGGGACAAAGACTTTTGCCCCCCACCCGCCTTCAGAAGAGGTCCAGAGGGCTCTCCAAGCTGCGGATAGCAGCCTGCTGCCCCGCGCGAGGGGCGCTCTTAAGCAGAGCGCCCCTCGCGCGGCGCAGACATTCGCAGCTTGGGGAACCCTGCAGGACTTCCCCGCAGGGCTCTCCAAGCTGCGGATAGCAGCCTGCTGCCCCGCGCGAGGGGCGCTCTTAAGCAGAGCGCCCCTCGCGCGGCGCAGACATTCGCAGCTTGGGGAACCCTGCAGGACTTCCCCGCAGGGCTCTCCAAGCGGCGAATGTCGGCCCCGCGCGAGGGGCGCTCTGCTTAAGAGCGCCCCTCGCGCGGGGCAGCAGGCTGCGCACCTTCCCCTCTGTTCCCGGACCTGTCCTGAAGGCTTGCAGTGGGAGGAGGGCTTTCCTCCCCACCGCCAACATTCAGAATGCTGTTCTGAATGTTGGCGGTGGGGAGGAAAAACCCTCCTCCCACCGCAAGCCCCGGGAACAGAGGAGAAGCCCTTCGCGCCTTCCCCTCTGTTCCCGGACCTCCCACCGCAAGCCTTAGGACAGGCCCGGGAACAGAGGAGAAGGCGCGCTGCGCTTCCCCACTGTCCCCGGAGATTTCCCTATGGGCTTTCGTCTTGCGAAGCAAGCCCATAGGGAAATTCGTCTTGCGAAGCCGCTAAAAAATCGGAAAACCCTTTCGTCTTGCGGGTTTTTCGTTTAGCGAGGCATTCGTCTTGCGGGGCACCACTGTATACATTTTGTGAAATATATATTCCACAATAGTTAATCAATGTCTGTTTTTAACTTTTTATTCTACAATTTGCAGGGGGGGGAGAGAGAGAGTTGCTGTAAAGAGGGAAGGGAAGAAAGGACAGGAGGAGACAGAAGGAAGGGAAGGGAAGGGCCCCATTGGGGTGCTGCCTGGGTCTTCTTTGTGTCTTTGCTGGAGTGGAGCCACCCGGAACCGCCTTCTGCTTTCTCTCCGCAGGACCACTGGGGACCGCATCGGAGAAGCCAAAGCCAGTGGCAACCTGGGAAATACGCTGAAGATCCTCGGCCAGTTTGATGAGGCCCTGGTCTGTTGCCAGAGGCACCTGGACATCTCCCAGGAGTTGGGAGACAAGGTACCTGCACACTAAAAAATAGCACCATGAAACGGCAGGCGCAGGAGGGGAGAAATGCTCTTGCCCTCGGGTCCTCCTTGCACGGGGCTCCCTATAGGGTATCTGGGTGGCCACCATGAAGGCACCCATTGGCCTGATCCATCATGGCTCCTTATACGGATGTCAACAGTGATAGCAGAACTTCCATGCCCAGGGGCAGTCTACCTGTGAATGACAAGTCAGGGTGGGTGCTGCTGTTGAGCTCAGGTTCTGATTGTGGGTTTTCCATAATGGGCATCTGGTTAGCCAATAAGGACAGGAGGCTGGACTAGATGGGCCATTGGCCTGATCTGGCAGTGATCAGGCTCACCTTATGGCACCTCCAGTTCCAGAGGCAGTCTGTCTCAATTTCCAGGATCTTAGGGGCATTTGGTCACTGTGATAGGAGGGTGCTGGGCTATAATGGCCCGTCTGTGGCCTGATCCAGCAACCAGGCTCTCCTTAAGGTTGTCTCTTTTGATAGCAGACTATGTATATGGAAGATGGGGAACAACTGTGGGAGAGTTGCTTTTGCACTCGGGTCCTGCTTGGGGGCTTCTCATTGGGGCATCTGGATGGCCACTGTGAGGACAGGATGCTGGACTAGATAAGCCACTGACTTGGTCCAGCAGGGCTTTTCTTATGCATCCATGCTGAAATCAACAGGGATGAGGACCCCGGTCCATACAACCAGTGTAAGAGAGAAACCCAAGGCAGCATGAATACCTTTTCTGCCCCACCTCTTCTAGGTTGGAGAGGCGAGGGCGTTGTACAACATTGGGAACGTCTACCACGCTAAAGGGAAGCAGCTGTCTTGGAGCTTGCCCCAGGAGCCTAACCACTTGCCCGAGGAAGTCCGGGAGAGTTTGGAGAAGGCGTCCGAATTTTACGAGTGAGTGGCAACCCCTTATTGAGGCAGTGAACCTAGAATTATAGAACTGTAGAGTCATCTAGTCCAACTCCCTCCAGTGCAGCTCCAGTGCACCTGATGTCCAGTGGAGTCTTTGTAAAAATGCCCCATTCTCTTTCAGCCTCACTTCATTCAAAGATGCTACCCTTGTTGCTCCCCTGCTGTGCCTCAATGCCCCCTTTCATGCGAGATCTTCAGTCTTTGAGGATGGCCCCCTCACCAGAAGAGCCTGATGGATCAGGCCCATGACCCATCTGGTCCACCAGACTGTACTTGCAGTGGCTGAACTGTTGCCGGTGGGAAACTAGCAAGCACCATTTGCTCACAAGAGCTCTCTCCTTCCTGTGGTTTCCAGCAGCTGCTATTCAGAAGCATTACTTCTTCCGACCATGGAAGCAAAGCATAGCCATTGGGGCTGGTTGCCATTGACAGCCCTCTCCTCCTCCGTGAATTTGTCTACTCCTTTTCTGAGGCCATCTAAGTTAGTGGCCATCACTGCCTCCTGTGGGAGGGAGTTCCATAGTTTAACTAAGAAGTATTTACTTTTATCTGTCCTGAATCTTCTGCCATTCAGCTTCATTGGATGGCCACCAGTTGTAGTCTTAGGAGAGAGAGAGGAAAACTTTTTTATATCTGCTTTCCCTATGCTATACAGTGGTACCTCGCAAGACGAATGCCTCGCAAGACGAAAAACGCACAAGACGAAAGGGTTTTTCGCTTTTTGCGTTGCTTCGCAAGACGATTTTCCCTATGGGCTTGCTTCGCAAGACGAAAACGTCTTGCGAGTTTGCTTCCTTTTTCTTAAAGCCGTTAATACCCAGCGAATCTGCGCTCCACAAGACAAAAAAATCGCAAGACAACACAACTCGCGGAACGAATTAATTTCGTCTTGCGAGGCACCACTGTACATCATTTTATAAACTTCCTGCCCAAATGCTGCAACCTTTCCTCATAGGGGAGTCATCATTCCATCCCCTGGATCATTTAGGTTGCTCTTTTCTGGACCTTTTCCAGTTCCGCAATATCTTTTTCAGAAGGGGTTGCTAGAACTGTACATACCTTAGTATATTCCAATTGTGGTCGCCTCATAAATTTGTTTAATGGAATTATTATCCGGGCTGTTTAGTTTCAGTTCCTTTCCTAATGATCCCTAGCATGGAATTTACCACTCAGTGTGTCATCTTCATCAACCTCTCTGCTATGACTCCAAGCTCTTGTTTCTGGTCTGGCACTGCCAGTTCGGAGGGATGCAGGTGGTACTGTGGGTTAAACCACAGAGCCTAGGACTTGCCGATCACAAGGTCGGCGGTTTGAATCCCCACGATGGGGTGAGCTCCCGTGGCTCGGTCTCTGCTGCTACCAACCTAGCAGTTCGAAAGCACGTCAAAGTGCAAGTAGGTACCGCTCCAGCGGGAAGGTAAACAGTGTTTCCGTGCGCTGCTCTGGTTCGTCAGGAGCAGCTTAGTCATGCTGGCCACATGACCCGGAAGCTGTCTGGGGACGAACACCGGCTCCCTCGGCCAATAAAGTGAGATGAGCGCCGCAACCCCAGAGTTGGTCACGACTGGACCTAATGGTCCCTTTACCTTTACCGCCAGTTCGGACCCCTGGAGCAAGTACATGAAACTGAGATTTTTTTGCCCCAACATGCATCACTTTAGACTTGTTTACATTGAATTGCACATGCCATTTTGCCGCCCATTCACTCAGTTTGGAGAGGTCCTTCTGGAGCTCCTTGCTATCCCTTTGTTTTCATGACTCTGCTGTTTTCCCCCCGTTGATTTTGTGTGTGTGTCACATTTTTATTAAGCTTTAAAATCCTTAATTGTAAATTTCACATTTCTTATACATTCCCCTTTTAAACTTTGACTTCCTGCTGTTTCTTCCATGCTGCCCTTAATCCCATCCCATTTATGTACATTATTATAATAAACACTTCACCTAGAACATATTACTCTGTTTCATATATTATCATTTCCCCCGCTGCTCATATTTCAAATCCTGCTTGCGATTTCATCTGATTATGATATTTTTTCTAGATATTGCAACAAGGGCTTCCATTCTCGCATGCTTTCCTATTTTTGCTGTTAGTTTTGCCAGTTCCACATTATTCCCCCCCCCCCATTTATTGATTGCAAAACAAGAACAACATCAACACATTCTCCTTTTGTGGGGGATTCCAGGAAGAACCTCTCTCTTGTGAAGGAGCTGGGGGACAGAGCTGCCCAAGGCCGGGCATATGGCAACCTAGGCAACAGCCACTATTTGCTGGGCAACTTCAGCAAAGCCATCATCTTCCACAAACAGGTGAGGCTCAGTTGGGCTTTGTGGGGGGGGGGAGCCTTTCATTCTGTGGGTCCCTTGATCTGGCCTCAGCCCCTATGCTGTGATCTGATGACAGGGAATCTCATTGTCAAAATGCAAACATAAAATAAAGCCAAAATGTTTTTCTTTCTTTCTAAAGCATGCAGAGAGTAACTTGGCCTGGATTGGCTGAAAACTCCCAAACTGAAGAGCCCAGAGGCTCTTCACCATTATCTTTGTAGGTTGTGTTGGAGGGGAGCTGGGCAACACACCCACATCTCAGTCATGTCCAGCCCTTTCTTCATGAATTTGTCCAGTCCTCTTTTAAAGCCATTCAAGTGTGTGGTCATCACAGCCTCCTATGGGACTTCTGTAGTTTAACTCTGTGCTGCCTGAAAAAGTCCTTCCTTTTCTCTGTTCCCCACTTCTGTGATTCCCACATTCAGCTTCGCTGGAGGCCCATGAGTAGCAGGGTTATGAGAGAAACTTTTATCTATTCATTGCCTTTACTCCCTTTCATACCAAAGCGGTTTATAAATGAAAATACTTTTAAAAGCAAAAAGTGACAATTTTTATAAAATTTATAAACTGCTTGTTCAAAAAAGTAAAATGAAATCTCCAAGCAGCAAACATGTCTGATTAAATACAAAACATTTCACCACCAGAAACAGGAAATCCCTAAACCAATGGTATAATACAGTGTGTTATTAGAAGTGTTATCTCAAGAGCAGTAACAAAGGGACAAAAGAAACATGACAATTTTTATGCTATTCTACATTGTTCAAATGTTTTGACTTGTACAAATTCATCTTAATTTTTTTGACCCATCACCATCTGATTCCTGTAATGAAGAAAGCAGGGAAACAATTAATAATGGAATAGCTGCAGTAATAGGAAACCAGTGTATTATAATTCACCTGATTCAAATCTGAAGTGGGTTTCCTGTATATACAGAAATTACTTAATGACGTCTCATTACCCTGTATCTAGTTGATTTTGAGACTGTATCTAGCTATGCTTCTTGCATTTTAAGTTGTCTTGTTGCACCAAAATTTCAATTAAAAAACCCCACACAATTCTGTATACAAAATGCAACTAAACACACCCAAACAAATGAAAAGCAAATTCGCTCGAGATGGCAATAGAAAATGGAGTTAATAATAATAATAATAATAATAATAATAATTTATTATTTGTACCCCGCCCATCTGGCTGGGTTTCCCCAGCCACTCTGGGCGGCTTCCATAGAAACCAAAAATACACTAAAATATCACAGATTCAAAACTTCCCTGAACAGGGCTGCCTTAAGATGTCTTCTGAATGTCAGGTAGTTATTTATCGCTTTGACATCTGATGGGAGGGCGTTCCACAGGGTGGGCGCCACTACCGAGAAGGCCCTCTGCCTGGTACTCTGTAGCTTTGCTTCTCGCAATGAAGGAACCGCCAGAAGGTCCTCGGCGCTGGACCTCAGCGTCCGGGCAGAACGATGGAGGTGGAGACGCTCCTTCAGGTATACTGGGCCGAGGCCGTTTAGGGCTTTAAAGGTCAGCACCAACACTTTGCTGATAAAATCAGCAAATGCAACTGACTCATGTGTGGTCTTATTTTTATTTGTTTATTGCGTTTATACCCCACCTTTCCTTTCAAGGAGCTCAGAGTAGTATCCATGGTCCTCCTCCTCCCTATTTCATCCTTGCAGCAACCCTGTGAGGTAGGTTAGGCTGATAGGCGGTGTCTGCCTAAAGGTCACCCAATGAGCTTCATGGCTGATAGGAGATTTGAACCCTGGTCTTCCCCCAGGTCCTAGTCCAAGACCAGTACACCCCACTGCCCAGTGTTTTTGCTGCAGCCATTAACCACCTCTCTCTCTCTACCTGCCTCCCTTCCAGCGCCTGGCCATCGCCAAGGAGTTTGGCGACAAAGCGGCAGAAAGGAGAGCCCACAGTAATTTGGGGAATGCCCACATCTTCTTGGGGAGGTTTGACATCGCTGCAGAGTACTACAAGTAAGAAAATGTCTCCCTGCCACTTCTCAACCTGCCGTGTGATTTCATTCTTATTTACTTATAGCTCACCTTCCCCCCCCATAGAGCTCAAGGGGGTGTACATGCTTGTGTTCATTCCCCACAAGTGCCCTGCAAGATACATTAGGCTGAGAGGCAGTGACTGGCCCTCAAGGTCCTCACACCCAGTGAGCTTCATAGCCAGGGGGAAATCAGAACTCTCATCTCCCAGGTCCTAGTCCAACTCTCTAACCACTGTACTGTCTCTCCCTCTCTGCATGTGTACAAGTGAGAAATGGCATACACCTGTTGTGGTAAAAGGTAAAGGGACCCCTGACCATTAGGTCCAGTCGTGACCGACTCTGGGGTTGCGGCGCTCATGTTGCTTTATTGGCCGAGGGAGCTGGCGTACACCTTCCAGGTCATGTGGCCAGCATGACTAAGCTGCTTCTGGCGAACCAGAGCAGCACATGGAAACACCATTTATCTTCCCACCAGAGCGGTACCTATTTATCTACTTGCACTTTGACGTGCTTTCGAACTGCTAGGTTGGCAGGAGCAGGGACCGAGCAACAGGAGCACACCCTGTTGCGGGGATTCGAACCACCAACCTTCTGATCAGCAAGTCCTAGGCTCTGTGGTTTAACCCACAGCGCCACCCGCAGCTCAGCTATTTCTGCAGAGAGGTTGAACACCCCTAGAAACATTATATATGCATTGGGAGAGTAAATTCCTCTATCACCGGGTGTTGGACTGGGTGACCCTATCAACAATTCTATGATACTATGCAATCCCAGGAAGCACTTTCCATTACTGCTTGGCTGGCTGGCCACAACCGTGTTCATTTCCTGTCTGCCGTGCCATCGTGTAGAAAAATCTAAAATGCAGAAAATATTTTATTCGCTTCCATTCAGAGCATCCTGCTGCCACCTTCTGGTATCCAAGAATCTCCTCTGATTCGCTGTCCGTGAACTTTAGATAAGCTCAGACAAACAAATCCTCAGCAGGCACAAGAGCTATGATAATAATAAAAATTAAATATTGTAACATTGGCCTGGATATCTATTTCAGACCTATATTTACGGTGATATATTAATTCAGCCAACCAAGATAAGTGTGGAGGCTTTTGAGAATTTGAAAGGCTTTCACGCTTTGGTAACATTTCTGTCTTGTGGCAGCCTAAAGTTTCACCAGTTTATTACTGCATAATAAACAGTCCACTTCACCATCAAGTCTACAGAAGCTTAAGCTGCAATAAATTAAATTTATTAAAATGAAATATAATAATTATTAAAATGATTAATAGATCGAGGTGCTGCAAGAGTCTGTGCTTTGCTGCAGGAGTCTGCCATGACTATTCTATTCAGTTTCCTGCAGGCTTACCTTTTTTTACATTTTAGAAGGGGGAAACTATCTCTACTCCCTTCCAAAAGAAACCCACCACCTCTTTACTACCCTGTTTTTAAAAATGTAGTTTGAGCCACAGAGTTGTTAAACAGGGCTTTAAAATGCTTGAGGTCTCCCATCCTTTGTGTACATCCTGGAGAGCCCCACATGGGCTACCCTGCCACTGAACAGAAGAAGAGCCTTCTAGACCAGACCCCGGATGCATCTGGACCAGCATCATTTCAGTCCAGCCACCAGGGTGCTTTAGCTGTGATTTCTGCAGTTCACAGGGTTGGGCTAGATGACCCTCAGGGTCCCTACCAGCTCTCCAATCCTAGGATGCTGTGAAATCAGCCTAGCAGGTTTATGGAAGAACAGGGCTAATGTTGGGTAATGTTTTGGAACAACAACTTCAAGGATCATGTCCAACCTTATGCCGTTTTAAACCTTTTCTTTATGCTCTTTATTTTGGGTTTACAGCATTTTGTTTAATAAAATATATATTTTAAAAGAATCTGCTTTTTAATGCAGGAAGACACTACAGCTCTCCAGGCAGCTAAAGGACCAAGCAGTGGAGGCTCAATCCTGCTACAGCCTGGGGAACACCTACACCCTCCTGCAGGACTACGAGAAGGCCATCGATTATCACCTGAAACACCTGGCCATCGCCCAGGAACTGGGAGACAGGTGAGGTGGAAGTGGTGCAGCCAGACTTAGAATCATATCATAGAATCCTAGAGCTGTATTCCAGGGTCATCTATTCCAGCTCCCTGCAATGGGACTTGGTGGAAGTTCTTACTGTTCTTTGAACAGCCATGTGCATGGCAGGGTGGGCAGGATTTGTTCATTTAACTATGCTTTCAAATTAATATTTCCATTTCTGTTGATCGCTGTTTTCAGACCTGGTTTTAGTGCCTCTGTTATGCCTCTGGCATTGCAGGGAGAGATCAGGGCGGTTCTTCTCATGGCCCATGAACTGCAAGTGGCCCACAATGCCATTTTGACAGCCCTTGGCAATTTTCAAGGGTAGGGGGGACATTAAACATGATTATGAATATATATTTTGTGCCATGCTTCATATACTGTAGCACCCTGCTTGTGGTTAACGCTTAGCTGGAATGAAATATTCAACGCAGCAATAGAGAAATTAAAATAGTAATTTATTTGTCAGACAAATAAATGAGAGGCACAGTGGTATATAGTTACCAAGCTCTGGCCTGGCCTCCTGCCATTCTGGCCAGCACTTATATTTCCTTAATCCAGCCCCCTTGCTCCTCCTGTGGCTGCCTCTGTCCAATCAGCCTGGTTGAAATTCCTATTGGCTGTTTGCTAGAACCAATCACAAAAGATACACCCATTTCCTTCTGTCCTTTTATGGGACACAAAGAGCTATATATTCTTATATCTATAAATGACAAATAAGTAGTAATATATCTTACATGTGTCTCAACAAGGAATCTTAATTACCAGCTCACCTCTTGCCCTCCTTGCCCTATTGCCTTCCAAAACAGATGGTTAATCTTAAATTTTTATCTTCAAGGATCTTGAGTTCACATCAACATTGAAAGATCTCCTTCATTTGAAGGTGTCTAAACAAAAAGGCCTGACAACCATATATCAGGAGTGCTTGATGGCGTCTCCTGTCTGGCAGGAGGCTGGGCTCATTTGCCCCTCTGGTCTCCTATTGCAATATGACTCTATGAAATAAGAATCTAGCATTTCTTAAATCCTTTGCATAATTACATTTAAGCTAATATATTTCATACATTATCATAGGTAGCCTTTTAAAAGAATTAAACCTTCTCAAAGTGAAAAGGAAGGAACAGTTTCCAGCCTCAAAATAAAAATAGAAAGAAGCTTCTTCTTCTCCAGCCAAGCCAGTTGCCTTTTTCACTGCTCTTGGCCTTTTTAACCTTAGGAAGAAGATATGGCTCATTTTACTATTTACCAACCCTTAATTTGTAGGGTCAGTGTAACCTTGGCTCTCAGCCTGTAATTCCCTTTTTACGACTTTGAGAATTGTTTTCTGCTATAAATCAGGGGGCCCCCTTGTCTTAGGAGGAAAAACATTGCCAAGGTTTTTTAGTCTTCTGCCTGGCATGAAACATTTGAAAAATCTTTAAGCTCATTTTAAGATTCAGGCCCTGATCAAGCCTTAATAAAAATGCAGGCTTATGATTAGATGCCTCAATACCTGTCTGTGTATTACATTTGTTTCATAGTTAAATATATTTACTCTAGGAGCTCAGGACTGCAATACCCAAAGGACCACCTCTCCCCATATAAACCGTCTCGGGCCCTGTGTTCATCATCTGAGGCCCTTCTTTGTGTGCCTCCTCCTTGAGAAATCCAGTGGGTGGCAACATGAGAACAGGCCTTCTCTGTAGTGGCTCCCTGTTGGTGGAAAGCTCTCCCCAGGGAGGTTTGCCTGGTGCCTTCATCAAATATCTTTAGGTGCCAAGTAAAAATGTTCCTCTTCAACTAGGCCTTAGGCTGATTAATATTGCACAGCCTTTTAAATGTGTCTGTGGGACTGGGGCGGGGAGGTGTTATTGTTTGGAGGTTTTTTACTTAATTACTTATTTTTATCCTGTTTTTTATTCTGTGAACTGCCCTGAGAAGGGTGGTATATAAATCTAATAAGATGATGATGATGATGATGATGATGATGATGATGATTAGCAGGTGGGCAAATAAGGGTTGATTTGGGATATATCTACACTCATGCTGTTAGCCAGCTGAGGCCACAAGGGGGAGACAGAGAATTTGTATAGAGGTGAACTTGCCAAACTCTATGTCTTATTGAAGCAAGAAATCACTTGTGGAATTCAGCATCATAATACTAAACTTGTGCAGATGGGAAAATCCCACTTCCCATCACCCTAAAGGCTATTTCAGGGGTTCTCTCCACACATGCAACCCAGTTTTGGGAGCAAGAGGGGAAGTCTCAGAGTGGTTTACAGCCTACATTAAGACATCAAATCAAAGAATCCCAAAATAAAGCATTCCCAAAGAAAATCAAACCTAGTACAGACATTTCAAGGAATGCAATTAACGGGAGACTAAAATATTGTCTTCAAGATTACAAAAGAAGACATTACAATGGTCAAGTATAGCACTCACAATGAATGCAAGAAAGTTGACAAACTGTACATCAGAAAGAACTTTCTGACCGTAAGATCTGTATGACAGAGGAACAGACTCCACTGGGAGGTGGTGGGCTCTCCTCCCTTGGAGGTTTTTAAGCAGAGGTTGGGTGGCCATGTGTCAGGGATGTGGAATTTCCTACATTGTTGTGGGTTGGACTAGCTGTTCCTCAGGGTCTGTTCCACTTTTCCAATTCTATGTATGTCATTCTACCTGACTGGGTGGTGCTTGGCAATCTCTACATGCCTCGGGTTGTCATGATACAGGAAGGGGCATGATAGGAACATAAGTGAATAAATATACCTTTCCTTTTCAGAGTGGGAGAAGGAAGAGCTTGCTGGAGCCTGGAAAATGCCTACATCTCTCTTGGAAACCGTGAACAAGCCTTATACTTTGCAGAGAAGCACCTTGAAATCTCCCAAGAAGTAAAAGCATTTTTTTTTATTTGTTGGTGGTCCATCACATTTAATTATTTTATAATGTTGGGGGTGTCCATAGACCTTTAGCAGCTGTTCAGTGCTCCTTGGACATTAGGATTCCCACTCTGCAGTGGGCTGGGCTAGATTACTGCTGATTGCATGACTGCTAATTGCAGCCTCTGGGAGCTTGTGACCAGGACTTGTAAACGGGCGTTTGCAGCGGCATTTAATGGGGGAGGCCAGGAATGCAGTCTCATGGGTGACATAGGACCAAGGGACATGGATGGCAAGGGAGCTGCTGTAGTGACTTGAAACACCTTTGCCATGTTTGTCTCCCTGCCTAAGAATGTTCAAAACTACATCTGCAGCTAGTGCAAGCTGGTTGCCTTGCTGGAAGAGAAGGTCCAGCAATCTGAGGCCCACGAAACAGCACTTGGAGCTACTGGGCAAGATGAGGAATTTCTCAATAGAGCAGAGTGGACTGTCCTGGAACAGCGACACAGGTGGGGTGCCCCAGTGCAGAATTAAACCATGGCACTCGCTCCTGCAAGAGGGGATGATAGCCAACTAAGATGGCTTTGAAAGAGGAATGGACAAATTCATGGAGCAGAGAGTTATGGAGGGTTAGTAGCTACAATGTCTATGCTCTGCCTCCACAACTGTGCACAGCAATGTTTCTGGAACATTGCTGGAAACCACACAGGGAGCAGGAAGGGCTCTGGTGCTCAGATCCTGCATGTGGGCCTCCCAGCTGGACGTCTGGTTGGGTTCCCTCCCAACTCTACAATTCTGTGATTATTTGACCACAGGGTTGACTGCTACAGCTCAGAGGGGTTCAGGCAGAGATTTGTCCCTCTTTGGGGTCTGAGTTGGGAACAAATGTGGGGGTTTTTTGGAGTGCAAGAGGGTAAAGAAAAACAGATCTAAGGAGCAGGTGTGGCTAGAACTGGCCTTTCAGGATGACGCCCTGTGGACATTTCATGTTGGAAATCTGGGATGCCAAGACTCAGGTTTGGGGCAAGTACTCTTTGGTATGAGAACCCCAGCAGAGATTTAAAATCACAGAACCAGCAGCAAAGAAAACTGTGGAAAGATAAGCTGTATAACGTTTAAAATGTTATGTCCCCAGTTGCTTGGTTACAAAACAATAAAAGCTCTTAAACTATTGGTATAGGAAAAAACTCAATTCAAACTCCATTTTGAAACCAAAGAGGGTGGCATTGTAGCTCAGTGGTATAGAGCGCTTGCTTTGCATGCAGAAAGCCCCAGGTTCCTATTTATTCAGAACCATGAGGACTAGGACTTTCCTTTATTTTTAGGGGAAGGGCCCTAGCTCAGTAGCAGAGCACCTGCTTTGCATGCAGGAGGTCCTGGATTCAATCCCTTCTGGCTTTTCCAGGCTGGACTGGGAAATGTCTCTTGCCTGAAGCTTCAAGGAGCCACAGCTGCCAGTCAGTGTGGACAATACTGAACTCAGTGGACCAATGTCCTGACCTGTTATCTTCCTCTGTACCATTACAATTCAGCCCTTTATTCAGAACTATGAGGACTAGAATATTCTTTAGTTTTAGGAAATGGTAATAAATCTGCCTGAAGCTCTTAAGGAGCCACAGCTAATAATAATAATAATAATAATAATAATAATAATAATAATAATAATAATAATAATTTATTTATACCCCGCCCTCCCCAGCCAAGGCCGGGCTCAGGGCGGCTAACAAGCTGCTAGTCAGGGAGGCGCTAGTCACTGTGCTAGATAGACCAATGGCTGGATTCAGGATCTTATCATGACAGTTGAGGGCATCCTCAAGAGTGTCCTGATTCTACGTGGTTCCTGCTCTGCAGAGGGTTGGGCTAGATGACACGTGGGTGTCCCTGTCAGCTCTACAATTCTATGAAATGGGAATGGAAGACAGGGCAGAGCAAAGCCTGAGGACCTTCTCATCAGTGTTACATCCCCTATTATTAACCCTTCAGCTGTTCCAGATAAATACACTTTGCTGTCCTCTGAGTAGCACAGATTACTCAGCAACAGATGGGGAGAGAACAATGGGAGGTTTCACGGAAGTGGGTAGCTGGGTAAGGGCTTGGATGCAAGGAGGAGGAGGAGGAAGAGGAGAGTTCCCTAGATCATATAATGGCAGAACTGGCTTTAAGTCGGTTCTGCTAACACATTTGCTTCCTGGCTCCGTTTCAAAAAAAGACCAATTAGGTTTGGCTGCCTCACTGGGGAAGACAATCCAGATTCTTGTATATTTCAGAGCTTTAGATAGACTGCCTCTGGACCTGGAGGTTCCATGAGGGCATAAGAAGAGCCCTGGAGCTGGATTAGGCAAAGGGGGAGTCCAGCTTCCTCTTTTCATAGCCAAGCCAGTGCCTCAGTGGGAGGACTTGAGCTCAACAGAATTCTCCCTACTTGCAATTGTCAGCAAATGGCATTTCTGCCACTTAATTTATTAATTATTTATTTCCTAAAATTTATACACCACTTGATTGCAAGAAAAGGGAGGGGGGGACAACACCCTTTGGTTTCCAGAAAAGTTAGAGCAATAAAATTAACACTTTAAGAAAAATGTACAGCAATAATTTGCAGCATACAAAAATTTAAAACAACAGTAGACTGGTTATTTGTTCTGTTGTGATTCCTGCACTGAAGGGGTGTGGACTAGATGACTCTTGGGGTCACTGCCACCTCTACAAGTCTATGATTCTATCTTATGTATTGCATTCATCCAGCTTTGCTGTAGGGACGCGGGTGGCACTGTGGGTTAAACCACAGAGCCTAGGACTTGCCAATCAGAAGGTCGGCGGTTCGAATCCCTGCAACGGGGTGAGCTCCCGTTGCTCGGTTCCAGCTCCTGCCAACCTAGCAGTTCGAAAGTACAAAGTGCAAGTAGATAAATAGGTACCGCTCCAGTGGGAAGGTAAACAGCGTTTCCGTGCGCTGCTCTGGTTCGCCAGAAGCGGCTTAGTCATGCTGGCCACATGACCTGGAAGCTGTACGCCGGCTCCCTCGGCCAATAAAGTGAGATGAGTGCCGCAACCCCAGAGTCGGCCACGACTGGACCTAATGGTCAGGGGTCCCTTTACCTTTACTGTATTGCATTCGTCTGACTGTTACTGGCTCAGAAATGACCAATATCTGGACTGCTGAAGACATTTTTATCATTCTGTGTCTAGATATCATTACAGTACTGAATATATATACGGATACCCACACACATACATAAACACCAAAAAAACCCCAACCCAGACAGTAACAAATTAAAACTCGCATCTGGGCAAACTTGTTGAAACAATAATGTTACAGCAGTTTCCGAAAAGAACACAGCAAACATGCCCACTTGAAATCACGAGGCAGAAGTTCCAAAGATGTGTGCCTGTTCCATGAATTAATGATGCTAATAATACTTTGCAGGTCGGAGATCAGGGTGGGGAGGCCACGGCCTGCTTGAATGTGGCAAAGCTGAGGGCAGTCCTGGGCTTGAAGCAGAACGGAGAGGATCTGGAGACCCCCGTGGCAGGAACCGGTTATGAAGAGCAGGGTGAGTCTCTTCAAAAGGCAGCTTCCTATCTCCCTGCCTGATTCAGAATTATGAAGACAAGAGAGACACTTTATGAATAAGGGAAGGGGCAGAGCTTTTGACTGCAGAGGGTCCCTGGTGCAATTCCTGGCATCTTCAGGTAAAAGGGGTCAGAATTGTCTGCTGAGCCTGAAACCCTGAAACCCTGCTGGTCAGTGTACTGAGCTGGAGGGACCAATGGCCTGTTTCAATATTATATATTTATTTATCTATTCCATTTATATCCATCCTATTTTCCTCCAAGATGCTCAAGGTAGTGTTTGTGGTTCTCCCCCTGCCCATCCAATCCTCACAACAACCTTGTGAGGTAGGTTAGGCTGAGAGGCAGTGACTGGACTTGAGTAGGGCTTTGGTTGAGTAGGGCTTTGAACCCTGATCTCCCAGGTCCTACTCCTCATTAAAGCCCCACAATGATTCTGCAAATTTGGTGAGGCTGAGAGGCAGTGACTTGCCTTAAAGGCGAGTTTTCTAGCCAAGAGGGGGAATTCGAACCCTGATCTCTCCCAGGTCCTAGTGTGGCCACGTAACCACTACACCATGCCCGCATGGTAGAAGGCAGCTCCCTGTTTTCCTCCAAACTATAAGGATTATAAACTTTATTTTTAAGGAGAAGGGCTGTAGCTCAGATGCACAGTACTGGCTTTGCATGGAGAAGCTCCCTAATTCGGGGACCTCCTTGTGCATGTTGAATTACTCATGTGGAGAACTTCTCCTGAGGGAAAACAAAGTTTTAACTCATACAAATATGTCCCGTACAAATTGTGTGTGTGTGTGTGTGTGTGTGTGTGTGTGTGTGTGTAGTGGTACCTCGGGTTACATACGCTTCAGGTTACATACACTTCAGGTTACAGACTCTGCTAACCCAGAAATAGTACCTTGGGTTAAGAACTTTGCTTCAGGATGAGAACAGAAATCGGGCTCCGGCAGCATGGCAGCAGCAGGAGGCCCCATTAGCTAAAGTGGTGCTTCAGGTTAAGAACAGTTTCAGGTTAAGAACAGACCTCCAGAACGAATTAAGTACTTAACCCAAGGTACCACTGTATTCTCCACCTGTGAGTTCCATCATTGTGAGAACAAGGGTTCTATATGGTCTGAAAGGAACCAGACATTTGCGGGGGTTCAGCTAGATGACCCCTGGAATCCCTTCTAACGCTACAGACCAGCTGCACATGGGTGAAAATAACAAAGTGCAAGTAAATACCATTATCTGATTATCAATCTAATTTCAGATTTGCCAGGCTTGCGATGAGGGTTGACTTGAAAATGTATATGAATAAAGGAATGCCAAATCATATTAAAAGTGTCTGCAGGTTCTAGTCCTCATTGATACAGGATTATGCATAATTTTCTCCGTTATAGCTGTATTCCAGAGTGAGGGGTATTGAGTGCTCACTGTAAGATTTTGGGCTGTTTTCCACTTGTTGCCATTACTATTCAAGCTGTCAAGATCATGCATCAAGACAAATTCTTTTGACAATATATGTCTACATTGGTATCATCAAAAATATTTAGTCACATTAATTTTGGGCAGTTTCTTTAGTAATGTTTATCATTTCTGTCAAAATTAAATTCCAAACATCTTTCACCAACTGACATTCCCACCATAAATGATAATAAGTACCAAGATCATTGCGACCCCTCAGACAATTAGAGAAAACATACTTGACATTTGCAAAGGAGGACAAGACCATCTTTGAGGGGAATTTTAGAAGATTTTGGGTGCCTCAATATTTGTTTATGAAATAAAATCATGCCATGTATTTATTTAAAAGGTCATTCAAGCTCTGCCCTTTAGAGCTTTTTAGTTTCTTTTTCATCCCAGATGACAACCGCTGACAGCACTTCCCAACACCGCAGAGTCCAATTTGGCCTCCCTCTCCTTTTGATAGGAGCAGCGCTAAGGGACTGAGCTTGGGTGAACCTGAGTGCATGATTTCTGGCGTGGGAAGTGGATTTGGAACTGCAGCAATCCAGCAGAGCTCTTGATCTGGAGCTCTCAGTGGCAGCAGTGACCTCATTCATCAGGCCCTTGAATGGGCTCCCATGTTCAGACCTCATCAGGAGGACAAAATGTTCCTGAAAAGGAAAACAGAAAAGAAAATGCAAAGTTATTTATTTTGTTTATTTTTTTCAAAGTGGTTTACAAAAAAAAAGAGAGAGAAAATAAACATTTACAACAATACTTTAAAACAGACAAAAAGTTAAGATATTAAAACAGGCTAAAATTCACATTCTAAACAGGAATGTTTTTGGCAGAAGGAGTTCAGCAAAAGGAGTTCAGCAAAGGGACCTGCTTGATATCCATAGGCAGAGACTTCCAAAGTGCAGGTGCTACTGCACCAAATAACAAGAGGCTTACAAATGCATTTTGGTGGCCTAGAGAGGCGGAACTTAAGGGCCATTGTGCAGAGGTGAAATTAGCTGGTGGTTTTTTGGCCACATCGTTGAAACAGAAAGGAGAGGAATGGAGGCAGGCTTCTAAACGATGTTGGGCTCCAAGCTCCTAGGAGTCAGCATGGGCAATGGTTAGCAATGATGGTGGGAGTTGTAGTCAGCAACATCTGGAGAGGAGGTACCTCCTTGAAGAATGCCATGTGAAGATGTCCCTGCTAAGAATTTTATTGCCTTTCATGCTCTGAAATCTTGCATGGGGTTGCAGGGTGCGAGGGCTTCAAAATCGAAGCCTCCCTTGTTTTGATTTATGACCTTCATGGCTTTGGTGAAAAGTTATCTTTGGAAATGTGTGGCCAGTTGCTGCTGGTGTCATTCTCCCGAGAACTGGGGTAAATTCCTAATCTTGGGTAAGAGACGTTTTCCTCACCCTCTCATAAAGACCACAGCCCCTTCCTTCTGTTTCATGTGGATCCAAACAATACTGCCAGACACAGCCATGTAACAAGGCACTATGAGACTCTGGGCAGGAAGCTGAAGAGCCTTTGGGTACAGGTGGCCTTTTCATCACTTTTTCCTGTTGAAGATCATGAAAAAGAGGAAAAGAGGAAAATACTGGAAGTAAACCACTGACTATACAGGTGGTGTCATCAGGAAGGGTTTGGCTTCTTGGACCATGGTCTCTGCTTCCTTGAGGAAGGCCTTCTGACAAGAGATGGGCTAGCAAGAATGTGTTTGCTAAGAGTCTTGTCAACCTGATCAGAAGAGCTTTAAACTAAATCTTGAGGGAGTGGGAAACAATATTACATATCACTGGGGAACACCTGGTACTGGGGATAGTAGCTTCATCTATGCACAAGAAACTAAGGTGGTGGTCCTGAAACCTGCTAAAGGGCAGGAAACGACAAGAAGAAAGCAGCTGAAGGGATTGACTCATGGTTTCAGTTGTTTCTATGCTATTGCACAGAATACGAGAAACAAGCAAGACAAATTTGAGCTTTTAATACAGGATGGCAGATATGATTTAATAAGCATTATTATTATACAGTAGAACAGGCTCCCGCGGGAGGTTGTGAACTCCTCTTCCTTGGAGGTTTTTAAGCAGAGGTTGTATGGCAATCTGTCATAAATTATTTAAGTGAAGATTGCTACATTGCAGAGGGTTGGAGTAGATGACGCTCAAGGACCCTTCCAACTCTACAATTCCATGATAAAACCAGAACTCACAGGTATCCAACAAAGCTGAATGTTGGAAGATTCAGGTCAAACAAAAGAAATTCCTTCACACAATACAGAGTTAAACTATGGAACTTGTTCCCACAAGAGAGGATGATGACTAACTTGGATGGCTTTAAAAATGAGAGGAGAGGGCTTTCATGGAGGAGAGAGTTATGGAGGACTAGTAGCTACAAGGTCTATGCTCTGCCTCCATAGCTGTGTGCAGTGATGTTTCTGAACACCAGTGGCTGGAAACCACACAGGGGCAGGGGGGGCTCTTGTGCTCAGATCCTGCATTCTGGCTTCCCAGTTGGGCATCTGATTTGCCACTGTGAGAAGAGGATGGTGGACTAGATGGGCCCCCTTTGCCATGATCTAGCTGCTGTTGCAGGGCTCTTCTTACATTCTTATGTCCTTGTTGTGCACAAAGCACCTTCTAGCCAGCCTCCTCCTCTCCACGGCATCCTCCACCTGCTGTGAACATGGATCTGCTTCTGCTGTTTTGCGCTTGCCACTCTGGACCAGACAAAACCACGGGGGATTTCCCGTTTACTGCAAGCACTCTACGAACGCCAGGCTGCCATCCCCAGCGCGACACATCAAAGGGCTGTCTCCATGTGCTCAGCATGGTCATGGGAGCTGGCTGGTATTCTGATGCATTCAAAGTCAACAGACGCGCCCCAACCACGGCACTAAAGTGGTGCCTTTCTCCACCTTGTTTGCACACCTCCAAGGAGACGCAGGTCAGCAAATGCCACTTTTTGCACCTTCAAGCAGGGAACTCTGTTCTTCTTGGGGCTGCTCTGAGAACACACTGGAGCTAAACAAGTCCCTGTTTGTCCCCTGACGGCCAGGCTCTCTGAATTGTCCCAGCTTTAGTTATGATTCCTGCACTGTTGTCCTTATCCTTCCACTGGCAAGTGAAAATTTTCTTTTTCCAACAGACTTTGGGGAACTGACTGCTTTTAATGAAAGGGCTGATATCATGCTGTTTTTATTGTAATTATTTGTGTGGTTTTAATAGGAGTTCTGTGTGTGTGTGTGTGTGTGTGTGTGTGTGTGTATAGTTTTAATTCAATCAGTGTTTAATTGTTTGTTACCGGTTGCTTTCCCCCTATGTTTTTAGCTGTTCTTGTTTTTATCTATAAGCTGCTTGAGTCCCTATCAAGGAAAAAGGCGGAGTACAAATATGTGGAAATATTATGCATATGCTTGCACTCCCAGTTATAGAATTGTAGAATTGGAGGGTACCCTGGTGGTCATCTAGCCCAACCCCTGCAATTCAGGGCAGGGACCCTGCAGCCCTCTGTCTAATTTCATGTGGCTCTAAGATTAAGTCCCAAAGCTCCTTGTGAATGATCAGTTCTCGAGCATTATATCCCTTCTTCAGCTGTCTTAGCGGTCAAGGGGAAGAGAGGAAGTGGGGTGGCATTGCCAAATATGGGATCTTGCCTCATTCACTGACAGTTTTGTACAGTCTCTGCAGGGAGTTGCCCAGTAGGGAATGCAGGAAAAGGTTGCCTACACCTCAATGAGAGGCAGTTGGGGCTCTTCAACTGGGGAAGGTAGTCCATCTAGAAGACGGAAAACCCATACCCAGCCGGCCATCTCAGTGCAGAGCCGGTTGTGACTAATAGGGGTTGTGGTGGGTTATGAGGCAGTGTTGTGTGGTGGTTAGAATATCAGACTAGGACCCGAGAGTGTCCAGGGTTCAACTCCCTGCTCAGTCATGAAGCTCCCTGGGTATGACCTTGAGAGGCCAGTCACTACCTCTGTCAGCCTAGCCTACTTCACAGGATTGTTGTGGAGATTGAATGAGGAGGGAGGAACCCCTTTGAGCTCATTAGAGGGGAAAAGGTGGTATATAAATGCAATAATTAGAAATTAATAAATTTTGGGGCAAGTGCAGATTTGGAAGGAGGGCTGTGTTTCCATTCACTTCTTGCATTGATGAGTGCAAATTTGGGAGATTCGCTTTTCAGTACAAACTCCAAACTTGGCTCCTTGGCTGTGACCTTGCCAGGGCTCTGGCCTCCAACAGAAGCAGGGAGATGCAAGGGCTGGCCTTATCCTCTCGGCTCTTTTGTCAGTGAAAGATGTAAGCTGTGGGCTTCCTTTGACAGGCCCACTTGTTTTTCTCCATGAAGGACTCGGTTTTGTTGCTTTAATTACAGTTCTTTGGCTGATTCAAGATGCCGTCGGACTTAATTACAGCTTAGCTCAGAGGCGGCTGGGATTTCTGGGGTGGCTGGGGTGCTATAACTCCCGCTTATTTTGAGAAGTGTCTTTGTCACTGATGCAAGAGGCTCTCAAAGTATTCGGGAAAAGGCGTGAGGGATCCGGTCTCTGCGAGGCTCAATAATCCCTGACAGGTAGTCAGCCAACCTCTGCTTAAAAACGTCAAATGAAGGGACTACAACTCCCACCACAGTCAATTGCCAGGGATTATGGGAGTCATAGTGCAAAAAGTGCCCCACGAAGGCTTTTTTTAATGGTAGTTTTTAACTGATTGGTGTTTTTTTAATGCATTGTTTGATTCTGTTTGTAAATTGCTTTGAGGGTGTGGGTGTGTGTTTTACAATCAAGTGATATATAAAAATTTATGATACTCTAGATCAGTAGTTCTCAAACTTTTTTCTTGGGCCACACTTTCAGAATAAAAATTTGCTCACACTGATTTTTTTATTGATAATTAATACATTGGAAAACAAACAGAAGCATGTTGAGGGGGGGAGCCAACTCTTAGCAGTGTTTGATTTATAACATAGAACTTTTATAACATACATTATAATATGATCATGGGACATGCAGAAAGTATAAAATGATGTGGCTACATAAGAATGTAAATCATTCCCAAAATGCAATTATAAGTGAGCCTCTTCCATATGTACCTTAAGTACACTTACAAACTGCATAAGAGGCGTGAGCTTGCTATTGCCAGATAATTCATTTATATTAGGTCTGATTTGAGACAGACAGACTCTCATCTCCTCATCAGCACAAATAAGCCTTTCTCTGTTCTGATCTTTCATATTTGTCAGAGTTGAAAATCCCTGTTCACAACAATATATTGTGGAGTACAGTAGAAGAGAGGTGATTCTGGGTCACAACTAGGATTTGTCCTTGGTATCTCTTGATACTCTTTCTCTCATTTTGAAAAGACATCTATCCATATTCTGCAAATAAAAATTATATACTTTGATACTATACTATACTGTTTAAATGTTTCTTTGAATGCCCTTGAATTTTCCCCTCCACATTTGCCATCCTCTCCTGCCACATTAATGTGGTGAGTCACACCCTTTGAGAACCACTGCTCTGTACTGAAGCAAATCCTGCCATATAAAATATTTCCCAAGTCTGCTCTGATGCCATGTGGACGACTGCATTCAAGATTCATAGAATCATAGAACTGCAGAGTTGGAAAGGACCCCAAGGGTCATCTAGTCCAGCCCCCTGCAATGCAGGAATCGATACAGGAAACTCAACATCTGGACATGCATTTGTCCTGGAAGACAGCACTTCCCACTTGGGAATTATTTTGAATTTTATTTCAATAGAGTTTGCAATTAAACAGACAAACAAAAATCACAACTAACAAAAAATTATGAAGTAAACAAATAAATGTATTCCTGCATTGCAGGGGGTTGGAATAGATGACCTTTGGTGTCACTTCCAGCTCTACAATTCTATTATTCAATTCTGTGATTCTATACATTTGGATAACTGCATCATCCACGACACCTGCCCAGGTGACCTTATATTGCTGCAACTGAATTAATGACTTCTGTTAATTAATTTTTTTACTTGCTGGTTTTTTGTTTTTGGCCATGAAGGTCGAATCTAGACGATGGTTGGCCAGCTCACCCACCCACCTCCTGTTGCTTTTTCAGGGGCAAGGCCCAAGAGGATCCAGAGGAACCGCATGAGCAGCCTTGAGCTCCTGAGATTCTCACCAGAAAAGGTAAAGGGAGGCATCATTCGTGGTGGAGAAGAGGAGGAAGAGGGATCTTGAAAACATGCCTGTTTAGGCCAGCATCCCCCTGTACCTGAACTTCCTAGTTGATGGGTTTTAATCTTTTTTAAACAAAAAACAAAATTTTAATTTTTATGCTTTTTAAGTGGCTTGTTGTTTTATTCTACATTTTAATTCTGAATGTTTTCAGTGCCACATGTTTTACTTACAGACGGATTTACACCTGTAAACAGCTGAGAAGCCATTATAAATCAGCAATGACAGGCAACATTCAGCCTGCATCTCCTTCCTTTCTGGAAAGGCATTCCTCTCTAGAGTGGCATCGGGGGTGAGGGAGGGAGAAAGAGCAGCCCCTGTCACCTCTGTCATGTGGCTCCCAGAAGATCACCCCTGAGGGAATGTGGCCTCCAACAAGAGGGAAATGCCCCCTGCCTTGCCTTAAGGTGTCTCCATCTACAGCAATGACCTCTTCGTCACTTCTCCTCAGGACCAGAACGGAGACATAGAGATCCCTGGGAAAGAATTCATGTCGCTGCCAGTCAGATCCAAGAAACACAGGGGAAGCCAGTCCATCCCAGACAGGAAGATTCCACCACCCAGTGAATCCCCGTTGGAAACCAGTGACGTACGGGTTCAGCTGTCCCAACTGGTAAGGAGATGCGGCAGGCATGAACAGTACCCCTCACCTAAAAATTCACAAATTGCTCTTCTTCACTAAAATATAGATTCCTTGCCAATGTAGAGCAGGTGTCATGTGGCACATGTAGTCGTGCCAATTCCGCTCCTTGGAGTGGTTGAGTGGCCACCTGTGGGGCAAGGTGACCTTGCAGGTAAACTGGTCCCAAGTTGTTAAGGGCTTTATATACTAATAGTAACACCTTGGCAAACAGTGCACATTTCTGAGCAGCAAAGGCATCATAATTCTGACAAGGCCTTGCTCTCATCAGCAATCGTGCTGCAGCATTCTGCATTGGCAGCAGCTCGTGGTCCAAGTGCAAGGGAAGCCCCACATAGAGCGCATGGCAGAAATCTAGCCTGGAGGTGTTTTAGGTCATATTTAGGAAAGTTCTTTATGCTGCACATAACTGAACGACAGAACGACCACCCGCAGGAGGCAGCGATGGTCACTGACTTAGATGACCTTGAATTGGGCAAATTCATGGAGGAGGAGGCTACCTGTGGCTACTGATGATGATGGCTCTGTTCTGCCTCCACAGCTGGCAGCAGCAATGCTTCTGAATACCTGTTGCTGAAAAGCGCAGGAGGGGGAGAGTGCTGTTATGCTCAGGTCCTGCTTGCTGGTTTCCCACAGGCATCTGGTTGGCCACTGTGAGAACAAAGTGCTGGCCTAGATGGGCCATTGGCCGATCCTTCAGGCTCTCCTAATGTTCCGGTTTGGGGAAGCATGTGGCGTCCTCCTGTTTCTCTGCTGCTGTGGTTTTGACATTTGGCATTCGCCTCTCATTCTCCTGGCTGAATTTGGTCTTATTATCTCAAAGGTCACCTTGAGCATTCTTGGAAAGAAAAGGAAGGAAATTAAACAGGTTTATAAATAAACACACCATGCAACACGGGGTGGTTGGGGGGGGGATCTGCCTCTGCCTTGGCAACAATTCAACAGCCCCAAATAAATATGACGGAAGTGCGTTTTGTTGGGGAGCCCTGAATTTTTTGAATTTTATTGATATTGATGCTGTTTTGTGCTGTTTTTAAGTCGCATTTTAATCAATGTTTTATATTTGCTGTTAGCCACCCTGAGCCTGTTTTTAAACCGGGAAGGGAGGGGTATAAATAAAAATTTATTTAACCCCCTGCTCCATGCTAGGTGAGATTCAAGCACCTGCCTATATCCAGCCATTGCTCTTGTGAGGAATTCCAACTGGCTTTCCATCCATTAGCTGGGATTCCTACATTTCAAGGGATTCAGCTAGATGGCCCTTGAGGTCCCTTCCAAATTCTATGGTTCTATGCCTTGGAAAGTAGTGAACTCTCAATTACTGGGGGGTGCGGGGTTAAGCAAAGGTTGGATGTCTGTCTGTCTGTCTGTCAGGAATTCCTTTGCTGTGATTCCTAGGCCACCCGCCTCCCTGGCAAGGCCATGTATAGTCAACGGAAAGCGCAGAGAAGTCACACTGACAGCTTGCAGATGTGTGTTCCTCAAGATTGTTTAGATCTGGAGCCATTTTTGGAGCATGCTGTTAGCATTATGCTCTTGCCGGGACTGAGATGCCCCTTGTGAGAAATAATAGGGGGTGCGTGCAATGAGGCGGCCATCTTGCGGCACCCGCTGTGCAAAACCTGCCTATCTTTTTCTATATCGGCAGCGCGGGTGAGCCTTCCTTGGAGCCCCGCAAAAAGGGAGCTTTGCACCACCCTCTGCGATAACGAGGCTAACGGAGGGGGCGGGTTCACTGCAAGGCAATGAAAATGACATTGGCTGAGCCATTTCTCAGGAACCGTCACTTCTAAGGAGATAAATAGGAATGAGGGAGAATCAATCCAAGACCTCTGAAACTGCAAATATTTAATTTCTCGGGGTGTCTGGAATGCTTCACTTGTCATTTCCGACTGTTGTTAGCTGCTTCTAATATGACCATTGTCTGAAATTAACGCCTCCTTATAGAATCATAAAACTGTAGAGTTGGAAGAAACCTCAATAGTCATCTAGTTCAACCCCCTGCAGTGCAGGGACCCTGGTGTCCGAAGAGTGCAGAACAGCAGCTAAAGCCCCCAATACTGAACTGCATTACATGGAAAACTAGCTCATTACATGGGAAATTTACCCATTATTTAGAAGGGAAAATAACAGCGACCTCTTTTTGTCTATGGTGGGATTTTATTGACTACATTTAAAAAAAAAAAAAAAAAGACATTTGTCTCTTTCGCAAGCCTTTCAAGAAATCTGGGGTAAGCAACAGGTAATTGGCTGAGAATTTTTCTCGATGTAATATAAAGATTTTTGCTCTTGCTACTCCTTGTGCCTCTGATGGTTTCAATTATGGGCTTACCTTTCTGTATATATTGCAAGCCATGCGCGCCGCACAACACTTGCTCTCACATTTCTTCTTTTTAAATATTCATTAAAAATTATTACACTTTGTAGCTGAGATGGTCATACATCAAACAAGTTTGTTGTCGATAAAAGTAGTGAGAGGAAGAAAAAAAAGAAAAAGGAAATGATATGAAGGAGAAAAGAGTTAAGCATAGCAAGAGAGAAAGAGAGACTTTATGCTTGGAAAATATCTGTTTCCGATGGTAGAGCAGATAATAGGAATAGCCTGGGTAGAATATTCATAGAGAGAGTTGATATTTTGCCCCTCCAAGAGAGTTGTAGGGTCTGCCACCTTTTCAATTTTCATCTGTTTGCATGCTTATATTATTGCAGTTTTGATCAATGGGTTATTAGTGAATCTGGGTGCAACCAAACCCCTTAGTAGTTGATTGGACTTTTTGTATTGAAATCTGAAGGCTTTGCAGAAGGTACTTCTCACTTGAATTATCAAGTTTATTCAGAAGCCAACCGGTTTAATAGTATTGATCATGTAACTGGATGCTTCTCGAAAGGTGTTTGGAAAGTCCATGTATTTCGTATTGATGTTTTTAGTTTGGTAAATGATAATGCTATATCATTTGCATACAGTGAGATTTTGAACCTTGCAAGCCAAAGTTAATTCCATGAAGTCTTTGGTTGGTTCTTGTCAAACTTGCTAATGGTTCTAGAAACCTTTTGCAAACAATAACAAAGGTAATGAGCACCCTTGACATGCACCACAATGGTAATTTTAATGGCTTTAACAAGTAACAATTAGTAATGAAAACATTCACTCATGGGTCCTTATATAAGATGCCAATCCATTATTTGAATCTGCCACTAAGATCATTTATTGAAGGATTCTTATTGTTCTTGCTAGAATAGGCCATGTAACCATATCAAAGCCTTTTTTACAACCAAAACAAAAAAAGTGATTTTTGCTTTCATTTCTTTCTTAATTCAACCAATACTTCTGTTTTGTTATATTGTAATTTCCTATTTTTTATAAAAGTAGTTTGATCTGGATTTACATATTTATGTACACTTAGCAATTATTGAGGTCCATTTTGGCATCTTGGTTTAGTAAAGAAATTGGTCTATACGTTTGGGGTAGTTTAGGATCCTTATCATGTTTAGGAATAAAATGAATTATAATTTCTGATCATGAATCCTGGAGTTTTTTTATTGAGAGAGATGCATTGTTGTATAGTAAGATCTTACTTTATTGGGGAAAGGTTTATCAAATTTGCTGGCCAAGTCATCTGGCCAATATGCAGTGAAAAAATTATGTTATGTACCTCTTCCTCGGTGACTTTTGATTCCAAGACTTTGAGAACTTAAGCTGACACTTTAGGCATCAGAATGTTTAGAAAGGCTTTATGAATCTGTTCTTGAGTTTGTTGGGTTTTCTGGTGTATCTAAATATTGATAGAATTGTTGAAAAGAATTTGCTATTTCTGCTGGAGAGTTGCCCTTTTATTTTTATGTTCTATAGATGGAATTAAGGTTTTTGCTTGTCTATCTTTTAGTTGATAATGAATGCTATTTAGATGGTCTGTGTTACTATGTTCAAACAATTGTTATTTGACCAAATGTGTTTTTTTGAATTTTTGAGTGGGGACTGCTTCTTTTTCTATGATTGTTTTGAATTAAATCTCTTTCCTTTTGGGTAAACTGTTTCCATTTATATGGGGGGTTTTTAATCAAAAATTCATGAATATGGGCTTTTGCTGCATCCCAGACTACCAATCAGGTTTCCTCTGGCATAATATTCTGACTAAAAATACTAATAATTCAAGATGTTGTGCTATCTTATCTCTAATTTTGCAAAATGAAGTTGTCTAACCGCCATTGTTTATCAGATCAAGCTTCTGCAAATTATTTATTTATTGAAACTGGGGGGTGATTGGGTGGATTCGAGTTTCATTCATCTTTGCTTAAAAATATATAAATACAGAAATATAAATTATAAACATGAGAATAGGAAGCGCAACCTTTATCAGTAGGATGGCAGAATTTACAAATATATGTTAATCTGTGTTCTTCCACCTCTCATTTCTTATGATGGTACTTTTATTAAATCCTAGAAACATAGAATTGTAGTGTTGGAAGGGATCCCAGGGGTCATATAGCCAACCCCCTACAAGGCAGGAATTGCAACTATTCACTTTCCACTCTGCATATTATCACAAATATCCAGATAACCAACTTTATCGTTTCTACTTGTGGATTTAACATCCCATGCAAGCCTTGGTTTAGCTTTTATGTGTTTGCCCCATGAAGTTCTGTTTTGCTGTTTGGGTTAGGTGGATAAAATTCAATAAAACGCTTTCCGAAAAGAATAAAATATCACCCAATAAATTTATATTGTATTAGGCTCAGTCACAGGCTACCTGGAGGGTTGTATTCTGATGTATAAACCTGCCTAGGCTCTGAGATCTATGGGGGAGGCCCTTCCCTCCATCCTGACTCACTCCTGGGCCTATTTGGTGGGGGGGGGGCGTGGGACAGGGCCTTCTCAGTGCTGGCTGCTCCCAGACAACTTTGGAACTCCCTGCCTAGAGAAGCTAGACTAACTCGCCCATAACTGACAGTCTACCAGCAGGCAACTGTTTCATCCTGGCAGGCCTTTCATTGAATCATTTGTAGAGTTGGAAGGAAGCCCAACATCATCTAGTCCAACCCCCTGCAGGAATCCCATCTAAAGTTCCCTGTTTTTAAGGAAAGGGTTTTTTAACTTCTTTGCAGAGAGCTGGGCTAGATGACCTCCTGTGGAAGTGAGTTCCAGGGTTTAACTCTGAGAAGAGGACTTCCTTTTATCCATCATGAATCTCTCAATATTCAGTTTTGTTGGTTGTCTAGTGTTAAGAGAGAGGGAGAAAAACTTTTCTCTACCAACTTCCTTGCTCAGGTTGCAGGGCTGCCCTTTCCATTGATGGATCCATGTGGAGAGGATGTGAGATGCCTCCCAGTCCCTGCAGTCACTGGCTCCTTACTGGCCTATCTCCAGCAATTGGGGGTGGGGGGGTTGACACGAGAGTTGTGGGCTCACTTTGACATCTGGATTGAGGGTACCTGGTGGCTGATGCACACACCGAGTGGCAGGCTGGCTTTTTCCATGTGGATGGCAAAGGGCACCCTTGTCATTGATGGCTGCCTGGTTGCAAATGTTTGCTGTTTGCTGCCTCTCCTTGCAGAGATGAAGCCTCATCCCTAATCCCAGAATGAGGCTTGCTAATGATTTCTTAAAGGTGCTTTTGGACAATCCTAAGAACATAAGAAGAGCCTGCCGGATCAGACCAGTGGCCCATCTTGTCCAGCATCCTGTTCTCATCGTGGCCAAATGCCCCTACGAAGATATCTAGATAGACGTCCTCTTGACTGGTGGGTTCCATAGGAACACACAAAGAGTCTTCTGGATTGAGAAGAATATAGTGAAGGAACCTGCCTGATATCAGTAGGGGGGAGTTCCAAAGTGAAGTGCTGCCACACTGAACAATCAGGTTCTTACAAATGAGGATCAGGGGTTACCTGTAGCCAGTTCCACGGACTGAAGTGGACAAATATGTGGAGTTAGTGGACCTATATATGGACATATATACGCTTTTGCAGGTAAATTGGTCCCAAGTTGTAAAGGACTTTATATCCTGACAGTAACCCCATGAATGTGGCCCAGTAGTATATTGGCAACAAGTGCAGATCTTTGAGCACAGGTGTTAAATGCCAGCAAGGCCTTACTGCTGGCAGAAATCCTGTAAAGATGCCTGGTTTTGCACTTGTTGGTTAAACTGAACTAAGGCAAGTTCGTAATGAGTCCATTACGAAACTGCCAATGACCTGGGATGTCACTAAGGAGCAAGAGGACCCTTGCGGGGAGGGCGGGGAGAGAAGGGCTCATTAGCTGCAATTTTTGAATTGCAGGGGATTGGATGGGTCCCTTCCAAAACTACAGTACAGGGGTTACCTGTACTGTAAGAACTTAATTCGTTCTGGAGGTCCATTCTTAACCTGAAATTGTTCTTAACCTGAAGCACCACTTTAGCTAATGGGGCCTCCTGCTGCCGCTGTGCCTCCGGAGCACAATTTCTGTTCTCATCCTGAAGCAAAGTTCTTAACCTGAGGTACTATTTCTGGGTTAGCGGAGTCTGTAACCTGAAGAGTCTGTAACCCAAGGTAAAGGTAAAGGGACCCCTGACCATTAGGTCCAGTCGTGACCGACTCTGGGGTTGCGGCGCTCATCTTACTTTACTGGACCAAGGGAGCCGGCATACAGCTTCCAGGTCATGTGGCCAGCAAGACTAAGCCACTTCTGGTGAACCAGAGCAGCGCACGGAAACACCGTTTACCTTCCCGCCGGAGTGGTATCTATTTATCTACTTGCACTTTCAAACTGCTAGGTTGGCAGAAGCAGGGACCAAGCAACAGGAGCTCACCCCGTCACAGGGATTTGAACCGCTGACCTTCTGATCAGCAAGTCCTAGGCTCTGTGGTTTAACCCACAGTGCCACCCGCGTCCCTAAGGTACCACTGTATGATTCCATGAATGCAAAGTGGACATCCGCGGCAGAGAGTTGCCCACCCAGCTGGGAAAGCCTGTTAGAACACAAATGTCTTCCAGTGTTTCCAGAACACTGCTTGTGGGGTGCAGCTTGGGGGTGCCCGCTGCATCTTGAGAGAGGCACCGTTCCTGAGAACAGGGGCAGCCATAGGAAGGTGCTGCTCTGAGTAACAATGGAGTGTGGGGCTTGTGGAATCTTTGGTATTTGGAAGAGAGATTCCTTCCCCCCATCCCTGACCCCATCCCTGATCCCATAGGGTTCCAAAGGTGCTCTGGCCCGCATTACCTTTTGTGGCTACTCAGCTGCGAGCCATATATTCCCAGAAGGCAAAGGTCTTGATCTGCTCCATCAAAACCAGAAGGAAAAAGAGGAGGAATTGGGTCTGGAGTCCACCTCTCCCGATAGCTGGAGAATGGTAGTCAGCCAGCTCTCTGGAAGGCTCCCTTGTCTCTATAAAGAGAGCATAGCCTGGGGGTGTTTTGCGTGGGGCTGGTGCAAAATGCGAAGAATGTGCAGATTTTGGAGTTTGTTTCTGGTTTGAGAGTTTTTTGTTCTTGTTGTTCTATTCTTCTCTCTTTGCTGCTCCAGCTGCCTGACTCAGCCCATTGTAAAAAGCCTGTATGCTTTGTTAAAAGCCCACAGATTTAGTATTGCAGGGGACTGGACTAGATGAACCTTGGGGTCCCTTCCAACTCTACTACTCTATGATATGCAGCGCATAATTAAACAATGGAACTCAGTCCCCAGGAAGCAGAGATGGCCAACCTGGATGGCTGCAAGAAAAGATTAGACAAATTCATGGAGGGCTATTGATGGCTGTTAGCCCCTCTTGTGGTTTCTAGCAACTGGTATTCAGAAGCATTGCTGCCCCTGTTAAGGCAGATGGACAGCCCTCTCCTCCTCCATGAATCCGTCAAATCCTCTTTTAAAGCCACTCTCAACTGGTGGGTCCCTGACTCCTGCGGGAGGGAGTTCCCCAGTTTAACTAGGCACTACCTAAAGAAGGACTTTCTTTTACCTGTCCTGAAGCTCCTTGGGAAACAGTCGCTGCCTCCCAGGGTTGCTGTTGTGGCGAGTCAACTAAGACGAAAAGAACCACCAAGCCTGTCACTTTGAGTTCCTTAGAGTAGCAGGTGGGATAGAAATGGAATAAATAATTACCTCCCAACATTCAGCTTCACTGGATCCCCACGAGTTCTGGAGTTATTATCAGGCTGTGTTTGTGTGTGAGAGGGGGGAGAGAGAGAGAGATTGGGGGTAGAAAAGAGCGAGGAAAGAAAATCAAAATATCACCTTTCCCCCAGTGCAAGTCTTGCTCCCATCCCTACTCTGAGGCTACTGGGGGCGGTGTCTGGGCTCCTCCCCGACTGCGCTGGGCCTGGCAGGCGACTGGCCGCCTGGCGAGGTTTTGCCTCTGCCCCCGCCCAGGCGCACCACTCACGCGCCTCAGCTGCGAGAGGAGAGCGGAGGTTCGAGCTCGCTGCAGCGGCGGCGGCACTTCGGAGCCGGGATGCCCGGAGCCCTTTGCTGAGGAGAAGGCAGGTGCGTCCCGGGCTGGGGGGAGGGGGGGCTTGGAGGGGAGGGGGCTTCCCTCCCGTATGAAGTTTGTAAGACTCCTCCCCCCCCTCCTGGATCTTCCCCTTTCTCCAAAGGGGCCAGGAGAAGAGGAGCATCAGTGCCCGCCCCGGGAAGAAGATGCTAGCAACAGCCCGGGCAGGTGTGCTCAGTCGGATCCCCAGGAAGGGAAGATGTTGTCTCGCCAACGGCACTTTGCTGCAGCGCGTTCCTAGGCTGGTAGCCCCCTTCTCTGGGCGACTGCTTTCCCGCCCCACCCCCCTGATAGCAAGTTGGCTGGGTGCCCCAAAGATGGGGAGGGGGCTTCCCCAGGCGATCCCACAATCCCTTAACACAGTCGAAGTCGTGGGCAACCAATGAAGCTGAAAGTTGGACTTAGAGTGGATAAAGTAATGCATTTAAACTGCAACACTCCCTCCTGTGGGAGGCAGGTACAACTACCTATTTAGATGGCTTTAAAAGAGAGATGGACAAATTCAGGGAAGAGAGCATTAGTGATTACTAGTAGCCACAGTCACTATGTTTTGCTTCCATAGTCGGAGGCAGCAATGTTTCTGAATACCTGGATACCTCAGGAGGGGAGAGGGGTCTTGCTTCCCATGCAGGCATCTAGTTGGCACTGTGAAAATAGGATGCTGGGCTGGATGAGCCAGTGGCCTGACCTAGCAGGGCTCTCCTGATGTTCTCATGGAACCTCCAGCTCCAGAGGTAGTCTATCTCAATTCTTAAGTTCTTTGGGGTATGTTTTTAAGCATTGCTTTTGGTCTCCATCTGAGGATTCTTCCTTTGCCCCCCCCACCCTGCCCCCACTGATGACAGTCATTTAGAGCAATGGATGAAGGATGGCCGGGGTTGAGCTTGCTTTGGTCCAACCCTGTCACACACAACCCTGCAAAATGTAGCTGCCTCTTCTTTTTCGCCAGAAGCAAGTTCTCAGAAGTTCTCTCACCCACAAGGGTGACCAAGATCCTGGTTGGACTAGATGACCCTTGGGTTCCTTTCCAACTCTACAATTGTAGGATGCTATGATCCAGAGTCTAGAGCAGCCTTTCGCCATCCTGGTGCCCTCCATAAGTTTTGGACTGTGACATCCATCTGCTCCTTCCAGCACAGCTGTTTGGTCAGCTGACAGCTAGCCAAGTGGGTGAAGACTGGAGCCCTCATTCTCTGGACTCTTGTGGGTGGCAATGATCCATAGGTTGCTCCTGAGACTGGGTGGCCAAGCGGAGGGAGAGTTTTGTTCGTTCTTTGCATCACACAGCCAGCCTCTTCTGGAAAACACTCAAAGCAGGGCACCAGGCTCCATTTGCCATCCACTCTGTTTTTCAACAACCCTGCAAAGAAAGTCAGGCAGAGGAGCGGCAACTGACCCAGAGCCACACCAGGCAGCTTTGCGGACTGTACATCCTCCCACTAAGGTTAATGGCACTGGGGTGTGTTTTTAATGCCCATGCCACAGCCTCAGTCACTACACAATGTCAGGCCAATTAGTGCTTCTAGATCATGTTATCTATACTGGCTGGCAGCTGTGGCTGTTCAGGATTTTGGGCAGCAAACATTCCCAGGCCTACCTGGAGATGCTGCTGGGGATTGAACCTGTATGCAGAGCAGGTGCTGTCCCCATTCAGCTACAATCCTTCCTCTAAAAAAAGTTTATGGTTCTGAATTAAATAAGAAGTAGGAAGCTGCCTCAGAGCAACTGGTCAGGCAATTGTTTCATCTCGATCACGACTTTCTACACTGTCTGCCAGCTGCTCTTTGGGGCTTCAGGTAGGGGGCTTTGCTGGCCTACCTGGAGACACCATTGTGGATTGAACCTGCAACCTTCTGCATGCAAGGCAGGTGCTTTGCCCCTCTGCTGCAGCTAAAAATAAACACAAGATTCTAGTCCTTATGGGTCTGAATAAAGGGCTGAATTAAACAGAACTATAGGAAGCAGCCTTATACCACTTCACTAGACCATTGTTTCACACTGGTTTGTACTGTAAATTATGTTTTTGTGCACTCTGGCTTCAGTCACGGTGCTCCGTTGTGCAAGAAGCGGTTTAGTCATGCTGGCCGCATGAGCCAGAAAGCTGTCTGAGGACAAACGCTGGCTCCCTTGGCCTGAAAGCAATATGAGTGCCACAACCCCACAGTCACCTTTGACTGGACTTAACCGTCCAGGGGTCCTTTACCTTTTTACCCTTTACCAGTACTATAAACACTGACTGCCAGCAGTGGTGTCCAGGGTTCCAGTTAGGGGGCTTTCTCCTAGCTGTACCTGGAGATGCTGAGATTGAACCTGGGGCCTTCTGCATGCAAAGCAGATTCTCTACCCCTGAGCTACAGCCCCTTGAAATCTCTCTCTAGAGTCATACACACACACACACACACACACACACACACACTTCTAATTTGGCCCATGGAGTGTAGCTCAGGGTAGTGACCTGAGCTTGACTCTCCAGCTCACACGTCTTCCAACAAACCCATTCCAGGTTTGCTGGGAAATCATAGAATCATAGAAGGGAACCCAAGGGTCATTTAATCCAACTCCCTATAATGCAGGAATCTCAACTAAATCATCCATTGCAGGTGGCCATCCAAACTCAGTTTAAAAACTTCCAAGAAAGGAGGTCCGTTCCACTGTCAAACAGCTCTCACAATCAGAAAGTTCTTCCTGAAGTTTCATCAGAATCTCCTTTTTTGTAACTGGAAGCCATTGGTTTGGGTCCTACCCTGAGGAACAGGATAAAACAAGCTTCCATGTGACAGCCCTTGAAAATGGCTATCACATCTCCTCTCCATCTTCTCTTCTCCAGGCTAAACATGCCCAACTCTTTCAGCCGTTCCTCCTAAGGCATAGTTTCCAGACCCTTGATCATATTGCTCACCTTCTAGCTTGTCCTTATACCCCTTAAATGGTGGTGCCCATAACTGGACACAGGCAGAATATAGCGTTACTATGACTTCCCTTGATCTGGGCACTCAGCATCTGCTAATGCAACCTAGAGTAACATTAGCCTCTTTGGCCGCTGCATCACACTGTTGGCTTAGTATAAGCTTGTGGCTCATACTAAAACCCCTGTATCCTTTTCAATCCACTGCTGTCAACCCAGGTGTCCCTCATGTTTTATTAGTGCATTTGTTTATTCCTGCCTAATTGTGGAACCTGACATTTGTCCCCCTTGAAATTCATTTGGTTTGTTCAGTAGGGGCAAATGTAAGGTTCTACATCTAGGCATGAATAACCAGATGGTTAGGTTATAAACAGCACTCAAGTAGCCAGGGCTGGATTTGGAGGTAGCAACGGCCATTGGACCAAACGTAGAATCCTAAATTGTATTTGGATGTGAGTTCAAGAGTCATCTAGTACAACCCCTTGCAATGCAGGAATCAGTGGCCTTTCTGTTTAAGACAAGGTTGTCAGTGGCTGTAACCACCTCAGCCCCTCAAAGGGCCTTGAATTGCAAAGGTGAGGTTAACCTTCAAGCTAGTCACGGATTTGGGGGAACCAATGGTGAGTTTGAGGATGAAGTAGTTGAATTCTGAATCTGGTTTCACTTCAGTTTGGGTGGGCAGGATCCTTTCTCCCCAGAGCCCTGTTGAGTCAGGATGGCATGAAGCTAAACATGGGAAGATTCAGGATAAAAGGAAATGTTTCTTCACTCAGCGCATGGTTAAAATGCGGAACTCCCTCCAGCAGGAGGCAGTGGTTGGTTTTCTAAAGCCAACTTGGATGGCTTTAGAAAAAGAATTGGACAAATTCATGGAGGGGAAGGCTATTGATGACTACTAGCAAGGATTGTTAAATTCTTTCTCCCTCCATGGAGGCAGCAATGTTTTTATAAATACCAGTTGCTGAAAGGGAGAGGAGAATGCTCAGGTGCTTTGGGGTTTCCTTTGAGGGCATCTGGTTGGCCACTGTGAGGACCAGACGCTGGAGTACGTGGGGCACTGGGCTGATCCACCAGGATCTTCTTTTGGTCTTATGTCAGAAGATGCTATATTGAACACCGGAACTTCTGTGACCCAGTCTCTCTGCAACAGTGTTCCACAAGAGGGATGGCTTAAAAAAAAAAAAAAAAGACTGGGCAAATTCAGGGAGGAGATGGCTACTAGTCAAGATGACCCTGTGAGCTTACGAAGTGAGAGGGCCCTTGTGCTATGGTCCTGTCTATGGGTCTCTCATTGGGGCATCTGGTTGGCCACTGTGAGGACAGGGTGCTCGACTAGATGGGCACAACTTTGCCCTGATCCATCAGGGACTCTTCTGGGGTTCATGCAGATTGTTACAGTTCTGCTATTCAGAACTGAATAATTCTAAACTTTCAGATTCTAACACGGAGAAGAAGGGTTGATTCACCAGAATCACAGAATTAGAAAGGACCCCAAGGGTCACCTAATGCAGGAATCTCAACTAAAACCATTCCTCACAGCTGTCGATCCATCCTCTGCTTAAAAACCACCAAAGAAGGAGAGCTGACCTTCCTTTCCTTCTAGATTCCTTCCCGTCCTCAAAGAACAAAGGCAATTTAATCTCATTCTCACCCTTTTCTTGAGTCGGCTTTCTGTTTTAAGTGCCATAAGGCCGGCAGCTAACTTTAAATACTTGTGGGGGCTGCAGGAGGCGAAGTGTGGGGGAAACTCACTCCTAGGAATGAGTATTTATAATCAGCAGGTGATGCCATTGGAGGAGGATGGAATTGGAATAGGCAGCACAACAACTTAACTCCTAGTGGGGCATGAGGCTTAACTGGGCTCAGAAGAAGGATGTTTTGCAAACTTGCAAGACCTCCTCCTGCTCTCCAGATGCGTTGGACTACAATGCCCACCAGCTGCCAGGCAGCGCAGCTATCAGATGACCCTGGGGCTGGTGCAATTTGTAGGGGAAAGTGTTGTTTACAGAGAACCAGCCTGACAGAAGCTGCTTTAGACCCAGGCATACTCTAGGACTGTGGGATTCTTTTTGACCTGCACATAGTTTTCCGCCAGGCTCAAGAAAAAGCAAAAATAGAAGGAAAGAGAAATAAGTTGGGTGTTCCTGCTCAGTAGGTGGTGGCATACCTGTCAACGTTTACCTTTTTTTAAGGGAAATTCCTTTATTCCGAATAGGATTCCTCGCAAGTAAAGGGGAAAGTTGACAGCTATGGGTGGTTGGCAGCAGGGGTTGTTGCCCCAGTGCAGTGGGTGGCCAGTCACCTGCCCAGGCCAACCATGATAGTTAGTCCCCAGGTCACACAGGAGGCTTCTTTGGGCTTGTCCTGGACAAATATCTACTCTACATCCCTGCAGTGTAGGAATCCCAGCTGAAGAATCCCTGACAAAAGGCCACCTGCCCTCCATTTCAAAACATCCATGGAAGGATATAATAAATAATAATAATTAATAGTAATACTTCAGTTGTGAAGCTCACAATTTCCATTTCTCAACCTCCCCCTGCCATGCTGCAATTCTGCCCCATTCCTGCTCTCCCAGACTTTGCCACAGAGAGAAAAAAGGAGCACAGATTCTCTTCTGGGCATTTGGGGCATTTCATTTCTCATCCTTCTACCCCCAACCCACCATGGGCACAGACCTGCTGCGATTCCTGCATTGCAGGAGCTTCGGCTGGATGACCCTTGGGGTCCTTCCCAACTCTACAATTCTAGGACTCTGTGACAATGGGGACAACAGCAAACACCAACACAGCTGTGCAAATGTCCCCAAATTACAGCTCTTCAGAGCAAAGCCATCGGTGGTTGACCCAAATGAGCACCTTTTGCCAGACAGCCGGGTTATTTTTATCCCAGCCTCCCTGTATGCAGGGAAGCCCCAGAGCTCTTCCTGACAGCTTAACGCCCAAAGAAATGGCCAAAAATGCAAGCAGCTGCATGGATCCGTTATTGTATGCATACACACTCTGCCCCACAGGAACAATAGAATCGTAGAGTTGGAAAGGACTCCCAAGGGTCATCTAGTCCAACTCCCTGCAGTGCAGAAATCACAGCTAAAGCATCCCTGGCAGACAGCCACCCAACCTCTGCTTAAAAGCTTCCAAGGAAGGAAAGTCCACCGCCTTCCGAAGGAGTCTGTACCAAGGGACTCCCTCTGTCGGAACAGCTCCTGCCCTCAGGAACTTCTTCCTAATGTTCCTTTCTTGTCATCTGAAGCTTCAGGTTCCGGTCATGAACAAGCTGCCTCCATCTTCCAGGTGGCAACCCTTCAGATATTTGAAGGTGGATCTCATGTCTCCTCTCAGTGTCCTCATATCCAGGCTAAACATCCCCATCTCCCTCAACCATTCCTCATCAGGCTTGGTTTCCAGAGACCCTCCATCATCTCTGTCACCTTCCTCTGCACACCTTTCCAGCTTGTCAATATCCTTCTGCAGAGGGTCTTTTTGGGGTGGGGGTTGCTCAAGAGATACACAAGTGGTCTTTAAACCTGGGTCCCTCTCCGGGAACCATCAGAACAAAAGAGGGAGGGAGGGAGTTATTGCATAAAAAGCATAAGAAAAGCTTGCTGCATCCAGCCACTGGCCCATCCAGCTTAGCATCCTCTTCTCACAGCGGCCAACCTGATGCCTGTAGAAATCCCTCAAGCAGTACCCAAGCACAACAGCCCTCACACACACACCCATGGTTTTTAACAACTCAATAGCTCTCTCTTTTCCATGGATTTGTCTAATGTTGTTTTAAAGCCATCCAAGTTGGTGGCCATCACTGTCTCCCGTGGGAATTCCATAGTTCTTAACTGGGATCATAGACACTACCCTAAGGTTACCAGATTTTTTTCAATGAATCCAGGGACACTTTTCACCTTCAATGGCTTTTGTCAGGGGATTGATTTGTAAATCCGGGGACTGTCCCCAGCAAACGGGGACGTCTGGTAACCTTACTCTACCCCAGAAGCCAGAGATTTCCCAAACCAGCAGGGACTGGGTTAACAGCACAGCTTGCTAAACACAGGGAAATAATTCGTCTTCTAGCAATGCTGAAGGGAGAAAATGAAACACACACATTCACTTGCCTTCTATTTAGGGCAGCATCGGAATTAGCCACCCAGTGGAGGAATCTGGCCTTTTGAGCTGCCTGAAGGCTGATCAGGAATTAAGAGAGAAAATAAAAAAAATTCTCCTCCTTGCCACCCAAGGGGGGGAGATCTACTATTGAAAGATGATTCCCACAGCCAGTGGGAAGAGGGTGATAGCAGAGGCAGATTTAGGGTAGTGGTAGGTGACTCCCTAATGAGGAGGACCGAGACAGCAGTGTACAGAAGCGACATGATGTCCCGGGAGTTGTGCTATCTTCCAGGTACAAAGGTTAACAACAGGGCCGAAAAGTTGCCAAGCTGACCACAACTCACCTTCCTTTTGATTCATAGGGGGTACAAATGACACTGCCAGACACAGACTTCAACATACAGCAAAGGGACTATGAGAGTCTGGGCAGGAAGCTGAAGGACTTTTGAGCATAGGTGGTTTTTCCATCACTCCTTCCTGTTGGAGGTCATGGCCCAGGAAGAAAGAGGAAAATACTGGAAGTAAACCACCAGCTGCGCAGGTGCTGTCGCCAGGGAAGGTTTGGCTTCCTGGTCCATGGTCTCTGCTTCCTTGAGGAAGAACTTGCTGCCAGAGATGGATCGCACCTGACATTGGTTGGCAAGGATGTGTTTGCTAATCGTCTCGCAAACCTGATCAGGATTGCTTTAAACCAAATCCTGAGGGTGGTGGGGAAACAATATTACAAACCACAGGGGAATACCTGGTACTGGGAATAATAGCTTCATTGATGCACAGGAAACTGAGGTGGTCCTCCAGAAACCTGCTAAAGGGCAGGGAACTACAAGAAGGAAGCAGCTAGAGGGAATGACTCAAATGCACAGAGCAGGAACACCATCGGGGGGGGGGGGCTGAGGGCTACCTCAAATTTTTGAGGGAAGGGCACCCTCAAAATTGCGTGACTCCACACGACATGCTCACCTCACTCGCACATGCTGCAGGGTGTGCTGGTGCCACTCACACAAGCCACATGCGCACATGGCGTGAGAATGCCCCATGGTGTGAGTGCATAACATCAGCGCTTTCTTGGTCAATGTATGCCAATGGGGAGGGGAGGGGTACATTGAGATGAGCAGCTAGTTTTATTTTGCTTTTGAATTTATCCCAAATTTTCCTGCCTGCTTCTCACCTCAACATCTTGCAAATTAAGTGTCTTCCTGCTTATACAGTGGTACCATGGGTTACATACACTTCAGGTTACATACGCTTCAGGTTACACACTCCGCTAACCCAGAAATAGTGCTTTCTGGTTAAGAACTTTGCAGGGTCTTCGCTGCGAGATCACATTCATCCGGTGCTATACCAGCTGCACTGGCTCCCGGTGGAGTACAGGATAAGGTTTAAGGTGCTGGTTTTAACCTTTAAAGCCCTATACGGCCTAGGACCCTCGTACCTACGGGACCGCCTCTCCTGGTATGCCCCACAGAAAAACTTGTGGTCTTCAAATAAAAACATCTTGAAGGTCCCAGGCCCCAGAGAAGTTAGGCTAGCCTCAACTAGAGCCAGGGCTTTTTCGGCTGTAGCTCCGATCTGGTGGAACACTCTGTCTCAAGAGACTAGGGCCCTGTGGGACTTGACATCTTTCCGCAGGGCCTGCAAGACAGAGCTGTTCCGCCAGGCCTTTGGCCAGGGCACAGCCTGACTCCCTCCCTTGGCAATCTTCACGGAGCTCTGGCCCAATGGTGGCCAGTGGCTTGAATTTAATTAATTTTATAATGAATGATTTTAGAATGTTGTTTGTGCTGTACTTTTGTACTGTTTTATTGTTCTTAGCCGCCCTGAGCCCAGCTTCGGCTGGGGAGGGCAGGATATAAATAAAATTTATTTTTATTATTATTATTATTCAGGATGAGAACAGAAATTGTGCTCCGGCGGCAGCAGGAGGCCCCATTAGCTAAAGTGGTGCTTCAGGTTAAAAACAGTTTCAGGTTAAGTACGGACCTCCTGAACGAATTAAGTACTTAACCCAAGGTACCACTGTAATATGTACTGAAAACCATCAGTGCCATGCTGATAGTGGCATCTAAGGTTGATCTTGTCTGGTTCATTCACTGAGCCACTAGGTCCCATAATTTATGCTCCCATTGCTCAGACACTGCCAGCCCTAATTCTTGCCACTGTCATGTCACAAAATTCACTTTTTTATTCTTTAGGATTTTCTTATATGCCACTCTTATCTAACTTATATTTCCCTTATTAATTTCAGAATGTTCTCCCCCCAAAAAAACAACAAAAAAGCAACAACATGATAGCTCATAAAAGATCTTGTTTTTTCTCCTTGCATTGCCCATCAACTCAGCTTCTTTAGTTTCCCTGTATACCACTTGTAGCACTGGGATTGATCAGATAGCATCTGATGACTGTATTAACATACAGAAAATCCGAGACCATATTTGTTAAATTGTTCATAAGACAATGTCGCCAGAATCCTATGTATATCGTCATTCACCTTCAAATACCATTTCACTCTCATCATTCCCAAAGATTTGCCAGCTGCACGTGAGTTCTACAGGGAGCAGGCAGTGCAGGACAGGGGCTAAGATAATTGAAAGTGGAAAACGGTCGCTTTCAGTTCTTACCAGGACATCTATTGATTTCACCAAGCTGAAAAGTGGTGAAGCTATGAAGTAGTCTATGAGACTTCCTCCCTTATTGTGTAGAAAAGTAAGTTGGCCATTTGAAGCATCCGCTAGACATGCATCTAATATTTAAAAAGTCATGCAGAAACACACACACACACACACACATTCTAGGAGTATCCGGCCTTGAGGGTTGACTCTCTTGTCCATAGAAGTGTGAGGGAAGGGGCGGGGGAATATCCTCCAGGTCTAGCCTTTGTGGTACTAGAATTCTCTCTGAACCATCCAGATGCTGACGTTAAAATCCCTGAATAGTAGAATTTGGGCACCCCACACTTATTTGAGCTATAAGAGTTGTTGGATCCCTCCAAATCTTAGCCACCACAGCTAAATATTAATGCGGAAAAATGGGCCTTCTGCCACTGCAATAATCTGTAATGGCAGGAAATATTCACAAAGGAGACCAGACTCCACAGCGCTGATTTCCCCAGCTTAATTCAGTGAGTGGTCAGGGGGAGTGGTCCAACCCTCACTTCCTCATCCCTTTAATTGCTTCTTAACTGATGGAAGACTTTCCTGGGAGCATCCCTGTAAATGCAAGGGGCTGATATGCTATAGCCAAGTTTCTTGTAAGCAGATAATAACAGATTTTTGCAGGAGCATTGTCAAATCTTTGTCTCATTTCCTGTTGTCCTACTGTGCCAGATTCCAAGTGACAAGGGAAGCTCCACATAGAGTGCATTATAATAATCCAGTGTTTTAATGATATTAATACTATTAATACTATAATACTACTATGTAATATGTAATATGTATATATATGTAATCTTGCCATCTGATTTTGAAGAGCATGTAGGAACTGGGATGCATTTAGACAGCTGAGTTCTGGTTTTGATGATCCACTTTAAATATGGTGGGAAATTGAGACTGGAAAAAACTATTATTATTTCTTCTTTGCAGAAAATAAAGCGGGCGCCTTCAGACGAGGAGTGCTTCTTTGAGCTGCTGAGCAAATTCCAGAGCAACCGGATGGATGACCAACGCTGTCCCTTGGAGGAAGGCCAGAAGGAGGCCGAAGAAGCTACAGTGGCCACCCTGGTGCCTGCCCTGGAGGAGAGGACCTGTAAGCTTTTGTTGAGCTGCTCCCAGGGCCCTTGCTGTGCTGGGCTAGATATGTGTCCCCATCTGTCTTAAATAAGGGCAGATAAAAGGAAGGATATCTTCATGCAGCACTGTTAATCTGCGGAAATTCTTCCTGCAGGTACCATTGAGGGTCACCAACTTGAAGGGCTTTAAAAAATAATTAGACGCATTCATGGAGGAGAGGGCTATCAATGAAGCTAGATGTTGGAGGGTTCATGGCAGAAAAAAGAAATTCATGCAGCACAGCGTTAGTTTGTGGAACTCCCTCCCATAAGAGACCATGATGACCACCAACTTATATGAAAACATTCTGAACTCTGTGCTGCATTAATACGTCTATCCTTTTATCTGCCCATAAGATAAGCCCTGCAGCGGGATCAGGCCAAATATCCTGTTCTCACAATGGCCAGCGAGATACCCTAAAGGGAAACCCACATGCAAGAGCACTCTCCCCTCCTGGGGTTTCTAGCAACTAGTATAATCAAGAAGCGTTTACTGCCCCCAACTGTGGAGGCAGAGCATAGCCATCTTGGCTAGTAGCCATCAATAGCCTTCTCCTCCTCCTAAAGCAGTCCAAGTAGGTGGCCATCACTGCCTCCTGTAGGAGGCAGTTCCGCAGATTAATTCTGTGCTGCAAAATGAAACATCTCAACATTCACCTTCGTTGGATGCCTGCGAGTTCAAAGTCAACACTTCCTTGCATCAAAATATTAAGCAGGGGTTTGTGTACATGGATCAAGAGAGGAAGCTCCGGAAAAAACCAGGCACAGGAGATGCAGGCAGAGCGCCAAAGCTGCGAGGCAGGCAGGAGGCAGTGTTGAAAAGGTCAGGCTGTGTTATGACAAGGAGCGGGGTTGAGCGAGGCTCTCTTGCTCCTAAAAATAGAAGGAGAGCTTCTTGTCGTCCCTGCTGATGCGGGAGCGCCCCTGGGGGCTCTTGTTTTCCTCCACAGGGCCCACACCTCCTCCTGCTTCCTTCAAAGTATTTGGACACATACAAAAGCACTGAGGGACCCATCTAGTCGAGCATCCTCTTCTCACAGTAGCCAACCTTGACATTTGAAGGGGGGGCATTCCACAGGGGGAGCGCAACTACTGAGAAGGTCCTCTGATTGGTTCCCTGTAACTTCACCTCTCACAATAAGGGAACTGCCAGAAGGTCCTCAGAGGAGGACCTCAGTGTCTGGACTGGATAATGGAGGTAGAGATGCTCCTTCAGGTATACAGGGCTGAGGCCATTTTAGGTCAATGGCCAACACTTCTAATTGTGCTTAGAAATGTACTGGGAACCAATGTAGATATTTTAGAACCATTGTTAAATGGTCCCAGCAGCTGCTCCCAGTCACCAGTCTGGCAGCCGCATTTTGGTTTAGTTGTACTTTCCAAGTCACCTTCAAAGGTAGCCCCACATAGAGGGCATTGCAGTAGTCCAAAGTGTGGGGGGGGGGGAGATAACCAGGGCATTTACCACTCTGGAAGACAGTACACAGGCAAGTAGGGTCTGAGCCTGCGTACCAGATGGAGCTGGTAAACAGCCGCCCTGGGCACAGAATTAACCAGTGCTTCTATGGACAGCTGTGAGACCAAAATGGCCTCCAGGCATCACACCTGGTCCTTCAGGGGCACAGTTACCCCATTCAGAAGTAAGGAATCCTCCCACCTGCCTGCCTCCTGTCCCCCAGAAAAAAAGTGCTCAATCCAGTGACCACCATCCATCCCACCCCCCCAACCGACTCTGTTCACACATCTATCTAAGCTAGCGGGCACATCTTATGCCAGGAGTTCTGCAGAGTATCTATGTGTATTGCAAGCTGCTGAGCAAGGGTTGTTGCTGGGACTAATTCTGAGCAGTGTGTTCCACAAGATGCTGGTATTTGCTGATAAAATCCTCAATTACTTCAGAGCAAGCAACCTGGAATAATTTCTAATCACTGCTCTACAATTTGCCAGCAGTCATCCAGCCCAGCCTCCAGCAATGCAAGAATCACAACTAAAGAATCCCTGATAGGTGCCCTTCCAACCTCTGCTTAAAAACCTCCAATGAATCCTGAATTCACAGTGTTGGGAGGGACTCTAAGAGTCATCTAGTCCAACCAGGGTCTCCCCAGGGTTCTGCTTTTTAATGTACTCAGTTATACTGTAAGTAATTTTTTAAAAAAAATCTTTATAAATGACTTAGAAGTAGGAATTGAGGGGGATGCACACTGTATTTGCAGATGATGCTAAACTGAGAGGGGAGGCTAATACAGTGGTACCTCCAGTTACTAACTTAATTCGTTCCGGAGGTCCGTTCTTAAGCCAAAACCGTTCTTAACATGAGGCGCACTTTCGCTAATGGGGCCTCCCGCTGCTGGCGCATGACTTCCGCTCGCATCCTGGGGCAAAGTTTGCAACTAGGGGCATCTATTTCTGGGTTAGCGGAGCTCATTACCCAAAGCATTCGTTAAGGAGAACAGTACGTAACCTGAGGTTCCACTGTACCACAGAAGATAGAATGAATTTCAGTGAGATCAAATGTCAGATTCTGCAGATTCAGTGAGATCAAATGTCAGATTGGGGGACACCTGGCTTGACAGCAGTGGATGTGAAAAGGGATCCAGGGATCTTAGTAAACCACAAACTTGACATGAGTCAACAGTGTGATGCAGCAGCAAAAAAAGCTAATGCAGTTCTAGGCTGCATCTGCAGAAGGAAGGAATGGAAACTGAGCTTTCCAACTAAACTATTATGGTTATGATTATTATTTTCTTCATTGGAGATCTTAAAGCAGAGGCTGGGTGGCTACCTGCCAGGGACACTTCATCTGAGTTTCCTGATTTGCAAGCGGTTGGACTAGGTGGAGACCCTGGGAATCATCTATTCTGTTTCTGCAATAACATTTCTTTCTTCCTGCACTGGCAGCCCAGTCCTCAATGGCCTCCCCACAGACTGAGGAGCTCTTCGACCTCATCGCCAGCTCCCAGAGCCGGCGGCTGGACGACCAGCGGGCCAGCGTGGGCAGCCTGCCAGGGCTGCGCATTACCCCCAACAACCTCAGCCACCTCCGCAGGGAAGGCAGCACACAGCAGGAGCCAGGCGACGAGTTCTTCAACATGCTCATGAAGTGCCAGGTATGTTTTGAGCATGGCTAATCACTTGACATCATTAAACCCACTTCAGAAACTGTCAGTTCCCGGCTTTTGAAAATCTTGGGGCTTATTTTTTTGCTCTGTTCTTTTTTGGGGAGGGTTGAAGTTGTGGAAGGGTACTCATCCAGCTCTGAAGGGGTCCTGTTCAGAGCACTGGTCCATAGAACCACTGAATTGCAAACTCAAGTGAATAGCAGAGTTGGAAGGTACCCCAAGAGTCATCTAGTCATCTAGTCAAGAGTCATTCCAGACAATGCAGGAATCATCGCTAAAGCATCCATTGATTTAAAAATATCTATACCACGATACATTTTTAAATGTCTGAGTGCATAAACGCAAACTCATGTGAAACTTTAAAATCAGAAAGAATCTGACCATTATGAGGAAAAGATGTATTCTCAATTGCTTGCATAGGCCAAACAAAAGGGGACAGTATTCCAGAGGGCAGGGCAGATGACATAGGAACATAAGAAGAGCCTACTGGATCAGGCCAATGGGCCATCTAGGCCAGCATCCTGTTCTCACTGTCACCAAATGCTGCTTAGGATCTAGGAGTCCCGATAGACTGCCTCTGGACCTGGAGGCTTCTAAGAATGTCACAAAAGCATTTCTAGATCAGGCCAATGGCCCACCTAGGCCAGCATCCTGTTCTCACAGTGGCTAACAGATGCCTCTGTTGGGAAACGGGCAAGGAGGATCAAAGCACAAAAGCGCTTTACCCTCCTATGAGTGTCAGCAACTGGGATTCAAAAGCAGTACTGCCTCCAACTGTGGCGGACAGAGCATAGCTATCATGACTGGCAGCCATCAATAGCCCTCTCCTCTGTGACATTGAATGCTCAGTTTCTTGTTGCTATAAAAAGAGCCGATCAACAACACTCCTGCAGGTGATCTCAGTGATGGAACTAGGATGTTACAGTTTCAGGCAGTCCCTTAGACCTAAGATGTCCAGGGCTTGACCCCAGCTCAGGAGATGACTAACTTAGATGGCTTTAAAAGAGAGCTGCTGAGGACTATTCGCCACAATGACTCTGCTCTGCCTCCATGGCCACAGGCAGCAATGCTGCCGGAAACCACAGGAAGGGAGAATTGGTGTTGCACTGGAATCCTGCTTACTGGTTTCACATTTAGGCACTTGGGCGGCCACTGTGAGAACAGGATGCTGGCCTAGGCAGCCAGAGAAGATTATAGCATAGAATCATAGCATTGGGAGGGGGGGGGAAACCATTTGTCATCTAGCTCAACCTGCTGCAATGCAATTTCTGGGCAGTATTCCACTAGCTACTGGTCCTTGCTGATAAGGTTCAACATGACTTGGGAGCAAGTGACCCGAAGGACCGTCAGTGAGTGTTGGTCCCAAATTAACTACGCCAGTGTGACGTGGTGGTTAGAGTCTGGGAGATCAGGGTTCAAATCTGCCATTGGCCATGAAGTCCATGTTGAGGTAGTCCCTCACTCTCAGTCAACCTACCTCACAGGGTTTTTGTGGGGTGGGGGGAAAACCACGTATGTCCCCTTTAGATCATTGGAGGAAAGAAAATGCAATAAATAAACAATAATCCCAAGGATCATTTAGCCCAGCCTAGGACATGCCGATCAGAAGGTCGGTGGTTCGAATCCCCGCGACGGGGTGAGCTCCCGTTGCTTGGTCCCTGCTCCTGCCAACCTAGCAGTTCGAAAGCACCTCAAAGTACAAGTAGATAAATAGGTACCACTCTGGCGGGAAGGTAAACGGTGTTTCCATGCGCTGCTCTGGTTCGCCAGAAGCGGCTTAGTCCTGCTGGCCACATGACCCGGAAGCTGTACGCCGGCTCCCTTGGCCAATAAAGTGAGATGAGTGCCGCAACCCCAGAGTCGGTCACGACTGGACCTAATGGTCAGGGGTCCCTTTACCTTTACCTGCAGTGCAGGAATCACAACTAAAGAACCCCCAACATTTGCTTTAAAACCTCCAAGGAAAGAGAGTCCACCACCTTTGGAGGTAAATATATATATATATATATATATATGCTTTCGTAGATTTTCACGGGTACAGGAATGCAGGTTTTGGTGTCCTCGGGTGTCTTCCCGTGTAAAAGTTGGGGTGTCTAGGCGACGTTTCGACGAGGTCTCACTCGTCATCTTCAGGCTGGTGCTTTCGGCTTCTTGTTACTGGAACAGAGCGGGATCTCAATGTTTGAGTTCCTATAAATACTGTAGAGGGGGTGTGGTGTCTAGCCTCCAATGTTCTGGGCAGAGAGGAAGTTCCCAGGCTAGTGTGCCTTTTCTTCTTTTGTTCCTTAATTACTTGAGAGATACCTTGAGTGATTTCTTGAGTGATATCCTGAGTACCACTTAGGTGGGTCATTAGGTGTGGATTAGTTGCTAAAGTCTTTGTGTCTTGACCTCTTGAACTTTGTGAAGAGTTTTCCTGAGAAGATGGCTGTATTGCACTTAGTTGTGCTTTGGCTTGGCTTCGTGTATAGGGGCGAGCTGTGGTTTTGTGGCTTGTGTCAGCCAGATCTGTGTAGGGATTGCAGGGGGGTGCAGCATCCGGAGGTGCCACCATGGATTGGCTACTGGATGGTGTCAGTAATTCATCTGTGGAGAGGGTCTGGGTTTGGGTCTGGTGTGGTTGATTGGTGTTGGCGTTCTGTGTGCCTCTGGATCTGGTGTCAGTTTTTGTGGGGAGGGCTAATTTCCAGATGTCTGGCAAGCGGGATGTGTCGTCACGCTTGTTCATGTTGTGAGGGTGTTTCTCTATCTCGATGGCTTCCATGATTATTCTCTTGTGGTGATGTTCCGTGTTAAAGAGCAATTTGGAATCTGCAAAATTAATTTCGTGTCCTGTTTCTTTCATGTGTTGGAAAAGAGAGGAAGTTTTTTCTTCTTTTTTGACGGCATTCTTGTGTTCTGCGATACGTGCATTTATTCGTCTGTTTGTTTGTCCAATGTACGTGGCTGGGCAGACTTTGCAGGGTATTTCATAGATCCCTTGGTTTTCCAACTGGATTTTATCCTTGGGGTTTCTGAGGATATTGGCTATTTTTTGGTTGGTGCAAAAGGCTGTTTTGATATTGTGTTTATGGAGGATTTTGCTAATTTTATCTGTAGTGCCCTTGATATAAGGAAGGAGGGCCATGCCTTCCTTATATCAAGGGCACTACAGATAAAATTAGCAAAATCCTCCATAAACACAATATCAAAACAGCCTTTTGCACCAACCAAAAAATAGCCAATATCCTCAGAAACCCCAAGGATAAAATCCAGTTGGAAAACCAAGGGATCTATGAAATACCCTGCAAAGTCTGCCCAGCCACGTACATTGGACAAACAAACAGACGAATAAATGCACGTATCGCAGAACACAAGAATGCCGTCAAAAAAGAAGAAAAAACTTCCTCTCTTTTCCAACACATGAAAGAAACAGGACACGAAATTAATTTTGCAGATTCCAAATTGCTCTTTAACACGGAACATCACCACAAGAGAATAATCATGGAAGCCATCGAGATAGAGAAACACCCTCACAACATGAACAAGCGTGACGACACATCCCGCTTGCCAGACATCTGGAAATTAGCCCTCCCCACAAAAACTGACACCAGATCCAGAGGCACACAGAACGCCAACACCAATCAACCACACCAGACCCAAACCCAGACCCTCTCCACAGATGAATTACTGACACCATCCAGTAGCCAATCCATGGTGGCACCTCCGGATGCTGCACCCCCCTGCAATCCCTACACAGATCTGGCTGACACAAGCCACAAAACCACAGCTCGCCCCTATACACGAAGCCAAGCCAAAGCACAACTAAGTGCAATACAGCCATCTTCTCAGGAAAACTCTTCACAAAGTTCAAGAGGTCAAGACACAAAGACTTTAGCAACTAATCCACACCTAATGACCCACCTAAGTGGTACTCAGGATATCACTCAAGAAATCACTCAAGGTATCTCTCAAGTAATTAAGGAACAAAAGAAGAAAAGGCACACTAGCCTGGGAACTTCCTCTCTGCCCAGAACATTGGAGGCTAGACACCACACCCCCTCTACAGTATTTATAGGAACTCAAACATTGAGATCCCGCTCTGTTCCAGTAACAAGAAGCCGAAAGCACCAGCCTGAAGATGACGAGTGAGACCTCGTCGAAACGTCGCCTAGACACCCCAACTTTTACACGGGAAGACACCCGAGGACACCAAAACCTGCATATATATATATATATATATATATATATATATATATATATATCCCGCCCTCCCCAGCCGAAGCTAGGCTCAGAGCGGCTAACAACAGTAAAATAATAAAACATTATAAAATCAGTTCATTATAAAATCAGTTCAAATCAAATTAATGGCAACCATTGGGCTAGAGTTCTGTGAGGATTGCCAAAGGCTGTGCCTTGGCCAAAGGCCTGGTGGAACAGCTCTGTCTTGCGGGCCCTGCGGAAAGATGTCAAGTCCCGCAGGGCCCTAGTCTTTTGTGACAGAGTGTTCCACCAGATTGGGGCCACGGCCGAAAAGGCCCTGGCTGTGGTTGAGGCCAGCCTAAACTCCCTGTGGCCCGGGACCTCCGAGATGTTTTTGTTTGAAGACCGTAAGGTCCTCCATGGGACATACCAGGAGAGACGGTCCCATATTGTAGGATCTGAAGGGACACCCCACCCCCGCAAGGATCATCTAATCCAAGCCAGTCCTAAACCGCCTGACTCTCTGCTCCTCTCTGTGATGTCTCCCTCTTCACTTCTTCTTCTCATTCCTCCTCCCCATCCCTAGTCCTCTCGCATTGATGACCAGCGCTGCGCAGCCCCCGATGCTACCCCACGCGGTCCCACTGTGCCAGATGAAGATTTCTTCAGCCTCATTCAGAGGGCCCAGGCCAAGCGCATCGACGAGCAGAGGGTGGACCTGGCCTTGGGTGAAGAGGAAGCCGAAGAAGATGAAGCACAGCCCAGTCCCAGCTAAGACCGGTCCCCCGTGCAGGGTCTGGACTGAGCCCTAGTGCTGTGAGGACGCAGGCACTGGGGGGGGGGGCGAGACATTGGGGCAATTTCAACTGTAGCAGTCCCGCCTCAAGGGAGCGGCCCTGAGCAAGGCCCATTTCTTGGAGGGGGGCTGTTATCCTAGAGGTGCTGGGGGTGGAAAGTTGAGTGTGCCTCTACCACCAGGGGTAGTCTACCTCTAAGCTCCCAGAAACATTCATAAAAATGTACAGTTGGAAGAGTGCCCCTAAGGTTCAACTAACCCAGCCCCCTCCAATGCAGGATTCACAGCTAAAGCGTCCCTGACAGATGGCCTTCCATTGATTTCAGGGAAGAGGACAGGAGCAGTGGGGGAGGGGGTTGCTTTTCACTCCTTCCCACATCTCCGAGCCCAGTCGAAACTGGAAATCAAGCCACCTGCAGGAATATCTCTGCCAAGATTCAATATGTTCGCTAATTTATTCTATATACGATGTGTGTTAGACAATATAATTTTATTGAGGGGAGGGGTCCTTTATCTGCATGGTACTTTCCCCATCCCCATAAAAATCAAAGAGCTGCCAAATGAATTCTGTGGGGGAAGAGGGTGCTTATTAAACATTTTTGGAACACAAGGTCTTTTGGTGTTTTATTTCAGCTTCCGACTCTCAAACCAAGACGAAGCTGGGAGGGGGGGAGAGAAGAGTCTAATTCGCCCCACATGGCATTTTGGGGTGGGGGTAACAGAGAAGGGTCACTTCCAGCTTCCCTGCCATTATTTGGCAAAGGGCCAAACCACATTCCAGGTGGCTCAAGCCATCCCTTCTGATGGATCCTGAAACCAGAATCCTCTCTTGGGATTTGGCCACCAGCCCCCACTTGAAATACTGTTTTGCCATTTTTTAAATAGCTGCTTCTCCTTACAAAAATCACACCTCACCACTGTACAGGGTGCAACTTGGGGTCTGGCCCTCTTCTATGGATTTGGAGGCATAAATTGTAGGGTGCAGAGGGACCCCCAGTGGTCATCCAGCTGAGCCCCCTGCAAGGCAGGAATCACAACTAAAGCATGCCTGACAGGTGGCCATCCAACCAATCATGACATCGAATGACCAGCATATGGGTGACCCTGCCCAGCTATCTGCATGGGGGAGATAAAAGAACAGGCCCACCATGCCAAGCACACCTGGTGCACAGCTTTGCATATAATTAGGGGTTTTAAAAAAAACCACCCTGACGTTCAGAACATCAGAAGTGTCTGCTGGATCAAGTCAATGACCCACCTAGTCCAGCAACACTTGCCTGCCAGAAACCAGCAAGCAATCCAAACACAAGAGCTCTCTGCCCTTTTGTGGCTTCCAGAAACTTGTATTCAGAAACATTGCTGCCTGCAACTGTGGGGGTCAGAGCTTGGCCATCATGGTTAGATGCCATCAACACCTCTCTCCTACTGCATGAATTTCCCTTATCCTTCAAAGCCATCCATGTTGGTGTCAACAGCTGCCTTCTGTGTCAGTACCATAGTCTAAGAAGGACTTTCATTTATCTGACCTGAATCTCCCAATGTACAACATCATTGGATGTCCACAAGAGGAAGAAAAACTTTTCTCCACTTTGACCAGGCCGTGCATAATTTTATAAACTTATCTCGTGTCACCTTTTCGTCACCTTTAGCCCAAGCTAAAAAGCCCCACACACTGCAACCATTTTTCATAGGGGCAGTCACTCCACCACCTCCCTTAATCATTTGGGTTGCCCTTTTCTAAACTTTTTCCAACTTTAATATCCTTTGTGGAGTTTATAGTGTATTGACATTGCACTCAACACTGCAAGAGTCAAAGTACGAAGAGGTCACAAATCAAACACAATCAGATTCTTCCTTCATCCTTTCTCCAGCTCTGTTTTAAAAATCTTTTCTGATGTTCTGCTGCCATCTGGTGGAAAATCTCACACCCCACACAAAATACCTGAGCATCTTTTCTTGAGGCTGTCAGGCCTCATACGGAGCAACCTTTTGCTAACCTCCTACCCTCCAGGGAATTTGGACCATGGTCCCTCCCATAAAGCAGATGGCTGTATTGGGAGCTGATGGGAGATGTGGTCCAAAATGGCTTGAGGGCACTTAAGGAAAAATGTTCACCGTCAAGCCATTTCAAAAAGCATCAATGTGCTTGAGGATTTACGGTGCTTCTGGAACAGAGCCAGGCCAAGCCACCCACACCCCTTCTTCTCATTGAGTCCTCTCAGTTTGGGAAAGGTTGCCTCTCGTACCTTCCATCTACAAGTTTGAGAGTAATGGCTGTATTGGCTCAGCACACTAACACCCTGCAAATTTCAATCAGAGAAGCACAGATCTATAAGGACTAGAATCTTAACTTTATTTTTAGGCAAGGTGCTGTAGCTCAATGGCATAGCATTCACCTTGCATGCAGAAGGCCCCGGGTTCCCTTTTGTTCAGAACCATGAGAACTAGAATATTCCCCAAACCACACTGTGCAGCATCAGTCCTACTCGGTGGCCTTGACACACATCTGTGCGAGTCAGGAGCAGTTGTGACTACTCAACTGCTTCAGTCGGCAGAACTGGCACTACTACAGGTGCCACACAATTCCATTTCTGCATTTGTAAGACACTTCATGTAGAAACACCTACACTTCGGAACTCCCTCTCCTTTGATATCAAGCAAGTACCTTCACTGTATTCTTTTTGTTGCGTGCCAAAAACATTCTTGTTTAGACAAGTCTGTCCAGATGCTTAGAAAGCTGGTGTGAATCTTTAGGACCCTGCCACAGCCGGCGCAGTGCAGATTTTGTGTGTGTGTTTTAAAATGCTTTTGCTTTTGAACTTTTGAACTTAAAGAAACATAACACAAAATCAAAGTTATCCCTAACAAAAAATAAATAAACAGAAAAAATATCAATATGTTACACTTTATCACGGTCTTCTTTTGGTCCCAATGACTTGCCGCCATTTCTATATGGCTTTAAATATGTATTTATCTAACACACTATTCCTCTCTGTTTTCAATAATTACCGTACTTGTCAAGATATTGTACTTTCTTAAACTTGTTCAGTGGATTACAGAAGCTATTCAAAGGCTGCCAAAGACTTCATGCTATTACAATCCTTAATGTAATTTTTAAATAAACCCCATTTATTAAAAAATACTTGGTCTGCATGGTCTCTTATTTCTGATAGCTTAGCCAGCTCTGTGTATTCCATTAACTTTTGTTACCACTCCGACTTTGAAGGTATTTTTCCTCCTTTCCAGTTTGAGGCTATTAGAATTAGACTTTGAAGGTATTTTTCCTCCTTTCAAGTTTGCGGCTATTAGAATTATTGCGGCCACTGTCGCATATAAAAATAATTTCCTTACATTTTTTGTATATCAGGACATAATATTCAGAAAAGGAAAGCCTCTTGGGTTTTTTTTATAAACATAACCTTAAGCATTTTTTAAAGTTCCATATATATTTCATCCCAGAATTCCTTGATATTTTTTTTTTTGCATGTTCACCACATATGCAGCATAGATCCCACTGCTTCTCCACATCTACAACATTTATTTGATACATTCAGTGCAGATCTTCAAGAAAGCCCAGAAGATGGAGGCCAAAGGCTGGAAGTACCAGTTTACTGCCAACTTCCTGGAGAATTACAATGAGTCTCTGCGGGACCTGCTGGTGTTGTGCACTAAGAGGGGCTGTGAGCTGAAGATCCAGAAAGCCAGTGCACAGAGGAACAGCACGCCCCCAAAGTCTGCTATGTCCCTGTTGCTTCAGAGCAAGAGGTGCTGAAGGTGCTTCAGAGAGCCAAGCTCAAGGCAGCCTCTCCAAGCCAGCTTAGCCCAGCGGTTCCATCGATCAAGGCATTGCTTGGATCACGAAGGCAGAATATTGGGAGTGCAATTAACAAGAGGGAAAGAAAAAATAAGTGGTAGGAATTTACGCACCAAATGGAAATAAGACACAATATTTTAAAACAGTTGAGGAAAAACTGTTGGAACATCAATGAAGAGATTATTTTAACGGATGATTTCAATGGTGTCACCTCACTGGAATTAGATATAACAGAAAGAGGGGGAAAATCAAACAAAGGGAGATTACCACAAACCTTTTTTCAAATGGTAGAGAACCTAAACCTAAAAGATGCATGGAGACATAAATACCCAAATGAAAAGCAATATACCCATTAAAAAGGTAAAGGTAAAGGGACCCCTGACTGTTAGGTCCAGTCACGGATGACTCTGGGGTTGCATCATTGGCACAGCGTCCGATCAGAAGTGAGGGTGGCAGAGGCGTCTGGTCTCTCTGCTTCTCTGCTCTTAAGAAGCAGCCACGGATAGTGACCATCTCAAGGAGACACAGGCCATCAACAGCAGCCTCTCTGAACCAGCTTAGCCCAGTGGTTCCACTGACCAACGCATTGCTTGGATCCCCCAATCGCTTCCAGCGAAAATTTAATAAATTGTTATAAAAAGAAAGTTGGTGTATGTTTAAAGGTTTTATTGTAAATTTTCCTTGATTTCATTTTTTTAACTTTTTGTAAACTACTTTTAGGGTTATTTACAATCGAGAAAAAGTGAGGGACCAGGAAGTTGGAAGAGATGAATTAAAGTATCTGAAACAACTGCAACAAAGTCTTTTTGTATTTTTCCCCCACTCAAAGGAGAGTGGAGCAATCCAGTCACATCAACGTCCTTCTGCATCTCCGTCAGGAGGCTGGTCTGAGGTTCCTGTCTGCTGAGGGTCCTCCAACAGGATTTCCCAGGCATCCTCACCAGCCACACGCCTAACTTTCTCCCCCCTAGCTGCGAGGATTTCCTCCACGTTCCTGCATTGCAAAACAAACAAAGGTTTTATTAAAGAGGCAGCAGCCCCACCCAGGGCAGAAACTGGCAGTCTGAGTTTGAAGTGGGGCAAAAGTATGCTGAACTGGGGGTATCGCCCTCTCAGGCCTCCATTCTCTATATGTAAAATGGGAGCAGCGGCAACTGAAAATGTTACCTGTAACAGACTTACATTTATCACGGCAAAATATGCCTTTTTAGCAAAATGGTTGCCAATTTTGAGCCCAGCCCACTTGCATTACATGTGTTTATACAGTCATAGAAGCACAGAAAAATAAGACTAGGGCAGATATAATAATAATAATAATAATAATAATAATAATAATAATAATAATTTATTATTTATACCCCGCCCATCTGGCTGGGTTTCCCCAGCCACTCTGAGATAAAACAAAGTTCTTCTTCGTGCATCACATCCACAGTTGTGGAACTCACTCCCACAGGAGGGAAGTGATAGCCAGCAACTTGGGTGGCTTTAAAAGAGGATGAGCCAAATTCATAGGAGGAGAGAGCTATCAATGGCTAATAGTCATGATGGCTCTGCATGATGGAGGCTGCAACGCTTCTTGGATACCAGATGCTGGAAGCCACAGGAGCAGGGTGAGTTATTGAGCTCAAATTCTGTGTACAAGTTTCCCATTAAGGACATCTGGTTGGCCATTGTGAAGACAGGAGGCAGAACTATATGGATCCCCTTTGACCTGATCCAGAAGGTTCTTCTTATGCTCGGGGGGGGGGGGGGCAGTGTGAAACAACAACCCATGCACATGTATTCAATAATGTGGATTGTTGGATACAACTATATGAATGATTCTAAAACTTAGAGAGTAGATCCCTAACTTTAGGTCCATTAATTTCAGTGGGATTATCCTATGCACGACTGATGTTAAATACACAACCCTCAATTTTTAAATCATTTCCATCTTGAACACTGAGGACGAGAACTCTTTTCTCAACATATTCCATGATGGCCAAGGAAGCTATATCTACAAGAATGCAGGGAAAGGCCTGCAGTTGTCCTCACAGTGGCCAGCCAGATGTTCTAATGGAAACTCCCCAAAAAGGTTCCCCACTTGTCATTCTTAGAAACTGGCATGCAGAAGCACACCACCTCTGGTAAAACATAGCCATATATAGATAATAGAATTATGCAGTTAGAAGGGATCCAAAGTGTCATCTAGTCTAGCCCCCTGATATGCAACCCTCTTCCTGTCCATCTCCTTTTCTGTGCCATGTTCTTTCAGATTGTAAGGCTATGTGGGTTGATTGTAAGCCTTTTTTGGCTGAAACATGGGGTGCAAATGCTCCAAACAAATAAAATCAATATGCACACTTTGGCATACCTGCCTACTATGGGATTTAGTCCCACCCACCACCAATATACAGACCCTCACCCGGGAAGAAAGATCCACTGAAAAGTCATAGAATGGTAGAGTGGGAAGGGACCCCAAGGGACATCTAGTCCAAACCCCTGCCATGGTGCTCACTCACCTTTTCCCAGCCAGGTCCGAGAACCAGCCCAGGTTATCTGCAATGATGTGATGGTTTTGGCAGCCAGGACATTTCACAATCACCACACCGTGGTGATATGCTGCCTTGGAAATGGTTTTGGCTGACCGTGTCCCACACACCTGAAAGGGAACCCCAAAAACGACTTAACCATTGTGGACAGAAAGCATCTCCCCTCTCCCCTCTGCATACTGCCCTGTCAAACTCACAAACTCCTGCTGAAAGTCTGAAGCTACAGTTGCAAGTCTGTAGACAACACTGAGCTAGATGAACCCCAGTATTTCCTATGGAAGCAGCACACGGCTCCTATTGTCATGAGTTTTAACCTGTAAAGGTAAAGGTAAAGGGCTCCCTGATCTAGAAGCCTTGCTGCCTCCAACCTTGGAGGCAGAGCATAGACAAAGTGGGCCATCAATAAGTAAAGGTAATGGGACCCCTGACCACCAGGTCCAGTCGTGACTGACTCTGGGGTTGCGGTGCTCATCTCGCTTTATTGGCCGAGGGAGCCAGCGTACAGCTTCCGGGTCATGTGGCCAGCATGACTAAGCCGCTTCTGGCGAACCAGAGCAGCGCACGGAAACGCCGTTTACCTTCCCGCCAGAGCGGTACCTATTTATCGACTTGCACTTTGACGTGCTTTTGAACTGCTAGGTTGGCAGGAGGTTTTAACCTGTAGCTTACTGTTATTTTAACTTTCTCAAAGTTTTAAAGTATCATTATTTTTATTTTATTATTATTGTTTTATCTTTTTCGTAATTCACTTTTATTTTTACAATCAAGCAGTGTATACATTTTATCAAATAAATAAAATTAACATTCCTGCCTTGTTACCCCAGGCTCTCTCTCTCAACTATATGACCCTCTGGGCAGAGAAATCTTTCCCTGCTTTGCTTTCTACTCTTCTCCACCAGAGGACGCCCTCCTAAGTGAGACTTGGACTACTATTCCCGTCAGCTTCATCACACAGGACTTGCTTGCTGGGACTGATGGACGTTGTAGTCCAAAGCGAATCTAGGCTGCTTCCTTCGTTTTGGAGAAGGGGCTTCTCTTTCGCTCGCTGCTCCAAGAGCCCCTGCGCCCCTCAGTCCTCTTAATCGGGCCTCATTTTAGATTCCCATCACTATGAAGCGTGGGAAAGAAAGCCCCGGGCAATTTTCCAGGAGCAAAGATGGCCGCCACGCCATCACCTCCCACACTGCGTTTCCATCCCTCGAAGCAGGTCCCAATTCGGCCTTTTCTCTCGCCTCACCAATCATTTCAAAAATATACGCACACAAACTCACGGACCTTACACGTGTACACGAGCCTGTACCCCGACACGGCCTTCAAGGCCTGAGTCGCCTCCTCTTCCTGGCGCGCTCTACCGCTCAGGCTGCGCTGCTGGAGAGCCGTGGCGAAAAAAGAGGGTGGCGGTGGAGGGAACGGGGCCGTTCGCCAAAGACCCCGACCGAGCTCCCGCGTTGTTCCGCGCCTGAGGCGCCCCGTGAGAGCGCCAAGGCGTCTCAAAAGCCCTGAACAAGCCGCCGTGGTCGCCATCTAAACCCCGGGCAAAAAAAAAAAAAATCACTAGGCAGCCGCGATCGCCATTTAAACTCCGTGCAGGAAAAGGCGGGAGGGAGTTTCCGGCCGTTGATCTACCTACCTCAGTATTGTCTACTCTGACTGGCAGCATCTCTTGAGAGTTTAAGATAAGGGTATTTCCCAGTTTTACTTGGAGATGCTGCCATAGCCTTCCACCTAAAATATGTTGTTGTTTAGTCGTTTAGTCGTGTCCGACTCTTCGTGACCCCATGAACCAGAGCACGCCAGGCACTCCTGTCCTCCACTGCCTCCCGCAGTTTGGTCAAACTCATGCTGGTAACCTCGAAAACACTATCCAACCATCTCATCCTCTGTCGTCCCCTTCTCCTTGTGCCCTCCATCTTTCCCAACATCAGGGTCTTCTCCAGGGAGTCTTCTCTTCTCATGAGGTGGCCAAAGTACTGGAGCCTCAGCTTCACAATCTGTCCTTCCAGTGAGCACACCTAAAATATAGCATGAGCTTAGTCATCACAGTTCTGTTCTGTTAAGGGCTGCAAAAAAGTAGGTACATAGGGATGGCCTTAGAGTGCGTCATTCCCTTGGCTCAGCATTGCCTGTACTGACTGGCAGGGGCTGAACCTGGGACCTTCACTATTGCTAAGCTGTGGCACTTCATGAAAGAAGAAACCAAGGTTCTAGTCCTCATAGTGAATAAAGGGCTGAATTAAACATCAGCATAAGAAAATGCCTTCTACCTGGTCAGAATCCTGGCCCCTTAATATTGCCCACACTGGTGATGGTGATTTATTAAATGTATATGCTGCCCTATACCTGCAGGTATAGGCAGGAGCGGTCCAGGGTTTCAGGCAGAAGATTTATTCCCCGCTCCACCTGGTGATGCTGCTGGGGATTGAACCTGAGGGCCTTCTATGTGCAAAGCAGGTGCTCTCCCACTGAGCTACAACCTCTTTTTTATTTAAAAAAAATGGTGCATTTGATCAGTGTGTAGCTAGATACCGTCTCTTGCCTTGCTACAAAGCAGAAAATATAGAATTGCAGAGTTGGAAGGTACCCCAGCCCAGAGGTTCATCTAGAGTTCAACCCCATGCAGCACTCCAGTTCAGACTCCTTTGTGTGCAAAGATGCTTTTCTCCATGGTTCCCGCAACAAGAGCTCTCTCCCTCCTCTGAATTGGGGTCTCTTGTAAATCTGGGGCTCATATATATGGGTGCTGGTGTGCAGAGTAACGCCAAATCCTATACTTCTTGGTGGTCAAAGGAGCAAGTTGCTCACCATGGGAGCCAACTCCTAGGGGCTGAGGGGTCTGTGGCCTGCCCCCCCCCCAAAAAATTGAAGGGGCTGCCCCCCCAAGTTGATGGGCATTGCCATTCAAATGATGTTCGTGCAGCACATCATGTGTGCCACCCCCCAAAAAATTATTTTATTCAAGTTGGCACTCCTGTTGCTCACCATGCTGTCTGATTTTGAAATGTGCTTTCTCCTCTGAGCACAGGGATTTCTTCCTTTCTTGGTTTTGGCAGAGTTGCCCCATCAATGGGTGTGGTCATGCTCTAAATATAGGATATCTGTGGGCACAAACAAACCCTTGACCTTTCATCCCATGAAGCTGAACCTTGGAAGATTCAGAGCAGATTTTTAAAATGTGGGATAACCAGCCTCATATAACCAAATGCTTAAGTTTACTTTGTGCATGAAGGAATTAATGCCATAGAATAAGCTGTCCTGCCAGGCTTAGCAAGGTCACTAGAAAGCCCTGTCATTTGGTTGTAGCTCTGGAAATGGAGCTTATTCTTTTGGGATGCTAATAAGGACACTGAAGTGGCCAGCTAAGGTCATTATGTTACAAAGAAATTTATCTGACAGTTCAGCAGCCTCCTGTATTAAATTCCAACTCTCACCATACACAGTACCCAAAGAATCGGAAGGGGCCTCAGGGCTTCATCTAGACTGCCCCCTCAAACCCACAGTATCATAGTCGAAGCCACAATCCATATTTATACAGACAATTAGAGTTTAACTGACAGTTTCCAAAGTCAAGCAGAAAGAAAATGTTAAGTTCATTTTATTGTACTTATTTAACAAGACTGATCTGTATATAAATTAAAAAAACAAATTATTCTGAATGGTTTATGTATGGGAAGTTCCTTTACCTATAGGCAAGCTCCACGTAGTATATTGATGTTATTAATTTGAACCTTTTCCAATGTAATCCTTCTGCATTGTCCTTCCCAGGGTGACTTTCAAAGAGTGACAATTATCCAAAACAGTGAACTCAGCCCAATTGAAGGGCAGCCATGAACCAATAGAACAGCAGGGCTAAAGCAGAAGAATGTGGCAAGCTTAGGTAGGGATCAGATTTAACCATATTTTACTATGATTGCTCTTGCCTTGGGCTATCTCTCCTGAAGGTTGTGATGCCTGCGTGAGCCTTCTGGTGCACAGTCCCTTTTGTGGTGGTGTTGTCAAACAAGTGTAGGCCCAACAATGCTGTCAGATCATCACCATTTTCAGGTGAGTTTCAGGGTTTTTTGGTTTTTTACAAACTGTATTGAAAAATGTTAAAGCAATTACCAAGTCTTCCAGGACAAATGCATGTCCAGATGTTTGTTTTTAAAAATAATCATTTAAAAAAATTAATATTTATTAAATTTTAAAGCATGCACAGATGTTGTCTTGAATGCAGTAATTCACATGGCATTCAAGCAGACTTGTGAAATCTCTTACATTACAAGTTAAGTTCTCATCTAGAACATTTAGATAATTTCTCCATACTGGCTGCTGTGACTGAAGCAGAAGAGAAATCGCTGTATTTAAATAAAAGATTTAAATCGAGTCCATACAAACCCATCTTCATTTTTAATTCCTCTTATCCCCCTCTGATGGTGAGTTGTGTTCCATAAGTGCTATATTCCACACATCTTGGGTCCAACTTTCTGTGGTGGGGTTTCAGTTATGTACCAGCAAATTCAGATGATGCAAACGAAAGCTGATTTGGAGCTCTTGCAGATCACACCCACTTCCCCCCAAAGACTGAACTTTTTGCTACAAGGAGAATGTAGTGTGCGGAAAATGTGAGATGATCATTCTTGGCTTTGACACAACATCTAACCTCCCCACAAACAAATCAAAGTGAAAGCTCACTAAAGAGCCAGTGTCTAATCTTCCTACAAGTGAATCAGGTTAACAGCTCATAAAAAGTCACCTATAAATGCCCTGTGTCCCTTGGGAACTAGAAACCTTGTTGATGGGGTTGTGTTCAAGACAGGCCCTCCAGGATCCACAATTTCTTTTTCTGCAGAGCACACAACCTCAGGAGCCTTCGGTGTCTGTGTTGTCACTGCCTGACGTGTTCTCCCAATCCACGGTGTAGTACTTGCCCTTCTGGGCTCTCCTCAGGGCCCTCTTTCTGCAAAGTTAAGGTCCAAACTGGTTTAAAGTGCGGGGGATGGGGACTTGTTGCGCCTCAGATGTTGCTGAACCACAGTTCCCATCATCTCTGTGATGGCTGATGGGAGTTGGAACCCAACAAACCCTGAACGGGGTGCTGGTGTCCTAACCCACCTTTGGAGGCAGGAGTGCCCACAGTCCTTCAGTCTAAGGAAGAAGCTGGACTCTCCTTGGTTGGAGGTTTTAAAGCAGAGGTTGGATAGCCATCTGCCAGGGATGCTTTAGTTGCAATTCCTGCATTGCAGGGGGTTAGATTAAATGGTCCTTGGGTCCCTTCCAGCTCTACAGTTCTATTATTCCAGAACACCAGGGGAGCTGGGCTGAGGCTGGATCAGGTCACTTGCCCATCTAGTCCAGCATCCTTTCCTCACAGTGGCCAACTGGTGCTTCAATGAGAAGCCTGAAAATAGGATCTAAGTGCAGCAACTTCTGGGATTCCCATGAATTTGGGGGTATTTAGAAACATTACTGTCTCCAACAGTTGAGGTCAGTAACCGTTGGTAGCCTTATTCTCCATGAATTCATAGAAGCATAAAGTTGGAAGGGACCCCAAGGATCATCTAGCCTAAGCCCCTGCAATTATAAATAGAAATCCATAATTAATCACAACAGCCTGATTATTACTAACCATTCCCAGAGGTTGGTGGTCACCTCATCTCATTTCTCACAAGTCTCCCTCTGCCAAATAGATTGAGGAAGACCAAAGAATAAGGCTATCCATGGCTAGGAGCCACAATTACTATGCTTTGCCTCCACTGCTGGAGGCAGCAATGCCTCTGAATCCCAGTTGCTGGAAAACACAGGGCAGGGGGAGAGAATGCTCTTGTGAAGACATCTGAAGGTCACCCTGTTTAGGGAAGTTTTTAATGTTTGATGTTTTATCGTGTTTTTAATATTCTGTTGGGAGCCACACAGAGTGCATGGGGCAACCCACTCAGATGGGCAGCATACAAATAAAATTATCATCATCATCATCACCATCAAATCCTGCTTGCATGTTTCCTGTTGGGGCATCTGGTCAGCCATTGTGAGGACAGGATACTGGATTAAGTAGCCTGATTCAGCAGTCAGGCTCTTCTCCTTCCTGTACTTTGTAGCAGCAACATGGGGATGGGTCTGCATTAGGCAAGCATATGAGGCACGTGTGCTTTACCTCCGGTAATGCTCAAAACTGTCCTTCATTCGCCGGCGCCCCTTCTCTGCCACATCCCCATCGAGTGGACTGCTTTCCTGGAAACGCAAAGCAGAATTGGGGCCTGATTAATTTCAGTCATGCTACCCTGCTAATTTGCATGGAAGGCTCCTCCACAGCTAGAGCTGAACTCAAGGTAGGCTACAGTGAGGAGCATCAGGAAAGGTGATCTGTGTTAGATCCATGCCCAGAATTTGGCATCTGGCAAGCATCTTGGAATCCCTGATGGGTGTGCAGATGGTAAATGCCTGGACCCCTGGAGTTTTATATTGCTGTGGAGACTGGACTGGCGTGTAATAGTGTCACTAAGGAAAATTAACTGCAATAATTTAAGACTTTTGAAAAGCTAAAACAGCAATAGTCTCAAATCAGATTAAAACTCACACAGTATATATTGTATGTGTAATTCTGTAAACAGCCTTATGTGGTATATAAATATATTATATAAATAAAGATATAAAATACCCCTGGGGATGGAAGAAGCTGGATTTTGCTGAATTGCTGCTGGGAGGATTCTGCAGAGAGATAGAGAAGGAGAGAGAAAAGGAAACATGTTAATTTTATTGATCAACTATTACTTGCTGTTGAGAATTTAAGGCCTAGTGTACCAACGTGCATCCAGGGATTTCTGGTGCAAGATAAGCATATGTAAAGCCATTGCATTGCCCACTTGTGAATATTAAGATCCTGGCTGCTAAACAGACCAAAGACTCATCCAGCCCAGCCTCTTTTGCCCAGTAAACAACCAGATGCCCACCTCAAGCAAGACAGGAGTGTAGGAACAATGCAGTCATAAGAACAGAAGAAAAGCCTTGCTGGATCAGACCAAAGGGGATTCTTCTAGTCCAGCTTCCTGTTCTCACAGTGGCCAAGCAGATGCCCATTGTGGGAACCCTGCAAGCAGGACCCTAGTGCAAAAGCAATTCTCCCCTCTTGTGGTTTCCAGCACCTGGTATTTAGAAGCATTGCTATCTGTCTCCAACTGTGGTGGAGATGGCTACAGAAAGAGGTATCCTTGGTTAAAACTGTCTGTTGAGTTGCAAATGCAGGCTGCTGGCACTGTAGGCCCAAATTAGTTTTGCAAGCCCTGGCTGAGAGAAGCATTTCTGAAGTGGGATACCAGAAGCAACCTAAGCAGTAGAGAGCAAGACCAGCAGCCCCTGGAAGAACTTGCCTTTGTTTGCACCTTTCATGTCTTCATCCGGGTTTCCATGGGGAGGAAGCTTCATGCAAGGAAAGGAGAAAGAGAGTTAACATAAGAGCCTGCTGGATCAGGTCACTGGCCCATCTAGCCCAGCACCCTGTTGTCACAGTGGCCAATGAGATGCCAAAAAGAAACCAGCAACTAGGATTTGAGTAGAAGAGCTCTCTCCTCCTGTGGTTTTCAGCCATTGCTATTCAGAAGTATTACTGCCTCCAACCATGAATGGCAAAGCATAGCCATCATGGCTAGTAGCCATCAACAGCCCTCTCCTCCATGAATTTGCGCAATCCTCTTTTAAAGCCATCCAAATTGGTGGCCATCCCTGCCTCCTGGGGGAGCGAGTTACACAGTTTAACTAAGAAGGACTTTATTTCATCTGTCCTGAATCTTCCAATATTCAGCTTCTTTGGATGTCCCTGTGTTCTCTAAACTAAAAAGTCCTAAATGCTTCAACCTTTCTTGATAGGCAAGTCATTCCATCCCTTGATTATTTTGGTTGTCATTCCGTGAATTGTAGAATTTTCCAATTCTACAAAATCCTTTTCAAGAATGGGAAATAAGAACCTCTGTTTGCAAATGATCAACACTGATTTATTCTTTACCCATGAAGGAAAACAGAAAACAAAAGCAATCAGAATCAGGCACATTTTCACAGAACTTCAGCACAAGGACCCCCAGCTAATCAGTGACATACATACAAAAAAAAATCCCTTGAAGAAGTCCTCTCTACTAATAATCCCATTGCAGCTCAGGACAACATTTTTTTTTTTGTTAAAATAGGTTAAAATCAGAAAAAGATGTATTCTTCATTACCTTCATAAGCCTGATGGAATGCAAAAGTTTTCAGCAGGCGTTGGAAAGGCATTGAAACAGAAGGCATCTGCCCAAACCATTTTGTTGGCCAAATATTTAGGCTTGGTGGGCTGGAGGTTTTCCACCTAAGTCAGTTAAAGGTTATGTGCTAACCGGACCCCTGACCCTGACCCTCAGCCCCAAATGAAGCAGACAAATGACATCAGAACAGCAGAGGCACTGAGCCAAGAACGTTGATCACAACTCACTTCTTGGGAGCTCCTGGAGGATTCTTCGAAATCTGAAGTCTGGAATTGCAAGATCATTGTAAAAGGTTAGGAAGTGGGAATAATTAAATTACACACATGTGTGCACATTTCCAGAGAAAGTACAGCATGAACAAGTGTGACGCATCCCATTTGGCTGCCATACCACCAGCACCACTGCCACGCCACTCACTTCTGCCAGCACTGCCACTGCACTACCCACTGCACTGTCTAGTGGCATAGACACTGATTTCTGTCAAATTCTCATGACAACGCTCGCACTCCATGAGATCTCACTGGAAATTGCCAATCTAGCACTGCTTCTCTTCCAGCAATGAAGGCAGAGGAGGCAGTTGAGTAGGTGGGGTATCTATGGAACACCACCTTGCTGCCTGAGGCACCTGTTTCACCCTGCTTCATGCGTGGGTCAGACCTAAGCATGAGGTTGCTTAGGTCTGACCCTAAGCTTGGTGAGGGGTTAGTAGACAGGGAAGGAAGAAAGGGGCACCGAGGCAGAATCTGAGTACCCCTGTATGTCTCTCAATGGCTGCAGGCTGTGTCATTGGAACTCTCTGTGCAGTCCTCAAGGGCCACATAGGGCGCTTTGGCCTCCACAGTGACTTACAGACTCACTGCTAAGACCATGTTCATGGAAGACAATCTTACTCGGCTACGAGTGATCACCAAGGAAGAAAGAAGAAGATTGCAGCAGTCAATTCCCCAACAATCCAGGTTACTGAGACATGAAGAGCAAGAGCACATCACAGCCAGCACATCAGAGGAATGTGATAAATTGCACTCCAGGGCCTAATTCAATGAATAGTTACTCTGAAGTATGGTACATTTTCAAGCATTCTTAGGGTTTGGAGTAGTGGTTCATGTGTCAGGCTGGAAGCAGAAAGACATGGGTGCAACAGCAGCACATCCACTGGCACTTCCAAGCAACTGGCACCTAGAGGCATTCTGCCTCCGACAGTGGAAAAAGAGCACAGCTATCATGGCCAGCATCCATTGTTCTCCATTAGTTTGTGTAGATCCCTTTTAATGACATCCACATGAACAGCCTGCTGGATCAGACCAAAGGCTCATGTGGTCCAGCATCTTGTTCTCACAGTAGCCAGCCAGATGCCTATTATGTGAAGCCCACAAGTGGGGTTGAACTAGATAACCCTTGGGGTCCCTTCCAATTCTACAATTCCATGATTCTAGGACCTGAGCACAACAACAACACTACCCACTTGAGACACTCAACAGTTGGAGGAAGAACATAATAAACGCCTGGGTGCTGAAAGGGGACCCATCTAGTCCAGCATATTGTTCAAACAGCGGCCAACCAGCCGCAAAGCCGCAAAAGGACCCAAGTGTTACAGTAACTCTTCTTGCCTGCAATTCCCAGCAACTGGTACTTGGAGGCAGACTGCCCATGGGCAAGGAGGTTCTGCTCTCTCGAGATACAGTACCTCCTTAAGAAAAGCCTGTTGGATCAGGCCAGTGGGAGTACCTATTCCAGCATCCTGTCTTCACAGTAGCCAACCAGTTGCCCGTTATGGGAAAACTGCAAGCAGGATTTGAGCACAAGAACACTTTCTCCTCCACCTGCGGTTTCTAGCAACTGGTATATTCAGAAGCATTTCTGCCTTCTCTTAACATGGTGGAAGGGAACAGGCCAACCAGAGGCAGCACCTGGAAGAGTTAGCTTACCAGTGCCGAAGGGTCAAGGTGCAACTTCTTCAACTTGGCTTCAGTGCTGAGCAGCTGCCCCTCTTTCTGGAAGAGCTGCAGCTGCAGCTCATCGCATCTCTCGCCCAGCTCCCGAATCTGCTTCCGGTAGAGATCCTTGTCCATCAGGCTCTTGGAGAACTGCTTGTGGAATCCCTCTTGGTTCAGGAGGGCCTAGCAAGGTGTGGGTGAGTGGGTGGGGAGAAGATTATGATTATAATTTTTTTATTATTGTTATGAGTTATGAATGTGACTGCTCTGAACTCTCCATCTAAACCCAGGTTGTATATATATATAATATATATATATATCATAAAAACACCACAGTCTCCACTGTGCCTCACTGGCCAAAAGGAAAAACAGACCCTGGTAAATGCACCTGGAACCCCTGGAATCTCATACCACTCAGAGATTGGGGTGGCATGAAACATTATTATTACGCCCTTCCTCAAAAAGGAGACCAGTTGAGTGAAAAACACAGTAAAATATTCTTTCATTAATTTTTATTAACATTATTTTAATTGATTACCTGTCCTTACGCCTAAGGTCCCAAGGTGGGTTACAACAATCCAAAATACATCAAAAACAATGTTAAAAGATTTACAATTACTATTGTTCATTTGCTATTGTTCATTTGGGGGTAGAATACCAGTTGCTGGAAGCCACAGGAGGGGAGAAGGCTTTGTGCTCAGGTCCTACTTCTATGGTTCCCTTTGGGGCATCTGGCTGGCACTGTGAGGACAGGAGGGTGAGATAGGTGGGCCCCTTTGGCCTGATCTAGCAGGCTCTGCTTACGTTCTTATGGAACCTCCAGGCCCAGAGGCAGCGTATATTGATTCCTAGCTCCTTACGGGTATTTGGCCATTTTTTGAGTGGGGAGGTGCAAGGGGACATTGCCCTGGCAGCCCCTACCTGATCTCTTTCAGAAGCCACCTCCTCCATCTGCTTCAGGATGACCTCAATGCGGTCCTGGTATATCTGGGCATCGTTTTGCAGGGATGCACATTTCAGCTCCAGCATCTCCTTCTCTCCCACAAGCTGCCAACACAAGCACAGAAGGCATTGGAAGGCCAGCAATAGAGATTTCTCCTGTGCCACAGAGGTTGGGTGGCAACCTGTCTTGGAGTCTTCTGTTGGAATCCCTGCATTGCAAAGGGTAGGACTAGATGACCCTTTGAAGTCCCTCTCAACTCTACAACTTTATGAATTTGCACACAGACACACCAGAATAATATGTGGATTGCGACATTAAATATCATTTGCCATTTGCACTTCCCCATATTCTGGAGTGTAGCAGGAACCCCCCCACCCCAATCATTCTGTTTGTACAAACTTCACACACACTCACACACTACATACGCTATGCTTCTGTTATAAATTCATAGAAAATCAACCATACATTGGATTTGCACTGTTCCACTTTTATTTTACTCCATGAAGGAAAGACTACAAAATGGGGCAGGTTTGATACAGGGCAGCCATAATCCCTTCAGCATCCCAGCACATACACAGGTGCCCTGCCCAGTTGCTATGCCAACCCTGATGGTCCCAGACAGAAGACAATCAAGATCACAAAGAACCTGCATATGGGAGTGGATTCAGCATGGACTGAAACAAAGGACAATGATCAGATCTTTCCTCAGGGGGCAGGAAACTGCCAAGTCCCCTTTGTCTCCTGGAAGTTCCTGGAAGTTCATCAGGGGAAGGGGGGAAGGGAGGAACCAGCCAGGTGACAAGACACTCAGGTTACCACCAACTCCTCCCTCAGCCCCTCCTTTCTGTAATGTATGCCTCCCTCAGCCCCTCCTTTCTGTAATGTATGCATGATGTTTCTGGGGGTGGGCTTGATCTAGAGGAGGGGAATTTCAAAAGTTTTTATAAGACCTTGCACACTATTCTTCTGGGTCTTTCCTCTCTCCTGCACGTGAGGGGAATACCCTGTTGCAACAGTTCAATAAAGGCCAAGCCTACAGGCTGCTGTTTTGCTCCAAGTTATCCTGGTTGGTGTCTTTGTTTTGTCCAAGGGAGCCCTCGGATTTTTCCTGTAACAGGAGCATTATTGGGGGGGGGGGGGAATGTACCAGAATGTGTTTTGAAATGCATGTTTCAGGATAAAATCTGTCTATATATGTATTTAAATGCCGTTATTTATATGATGGAAATTGGTAAGAAGATATATTAATTATATTTAATCCTCTGGCACCCCACATGTGTGGGTTAACATCAAAGGGAAATGGATGCAAGCCCATATTCCAAAGCATGGGGCAACAGTGGCGTAGCGTGGGGGTGCAGGGGGGGCCGGCCGCACCGGGCGCAACATCTGGGGGTTAGGGTTAGGGGGCGCAAATCCACGGGTTAGGGGGCGCAAATTACTTGCCTTGCCCCGGGTGCTGACAACCCACGGTACGCCACTGTGGGGCAAGCATAGACTTTCTGACAGGAGAAAGCCCCCTAGCAGAATTTAATTCTCAGACAGATTAGTGAAGCATAGGAATGGGCTATTAAACCTCATTTATACAGTTCAGCTGCATGAAGCAGCTGACCCCCTTTTATCCCTCCTGCAATGAAATAAATGCTTTACTTACTTATCTGAGGACACAGCCATGCATTATCCTATGCAACAACAATAAGAAATGCATATAAAAATATTTTTGGGTAGAAATGCAGCAAGATAGCTTCTGACACATGTCTGAAGCTGCTACATTAAAGATGGAGTTCATGCAAATGTGGAACAGGTATTATGTGGCACCTGTAGTATCAAATCATGTGCTTCCTCGTTCCTCTCCACACACATATACCCCACACCCCCAGAAAGGGGCTCCCAGCCAGCCACCTACTTTATCCCACTTGTCCTCTGTCCGCCGCAGCATCTGGCGCAGGTCGTAGATGGTGTTGACCAGCTTCTGGTGTTCCCCCAGCATCTGTGTCCGCTCTGCCTGCAGGGCCTGAATGGAGATGTCCTCCTCCTCAGAACCACCTGTTTTGGTGACCTTGGAGCAGAAAGAGAAAAATACGTGTGAGGCCCATCTTTCTCAGTAACAGAGTATTTGCCTGGCATGGAGAAGATACCTAGATAGACTATGTGTGTGGCAGCTTTCTATATTTCTAATTCAGCCCTTTATTCTGAATTGTGAGGACTAGAAACTTATTTTTTTAAGGGAAGGACTGTAGCTCAGTGGAAGAGCATCTGTCTTGCATGCAGATTGTTGCAGGCTCAATACCCAGTGACTTCCCTAAGCAGAGCTTGGAATATTCCTTACCTGAAACCCTGAAAAACTGCTGCTAGTCAATTTCCACAAACGTTTTGATGTAATATAAGGCAGCACCCCATATTCCTGTTCAAGTCAGCCCTTTATTATGAACCATGAGGACTGGAATTGTATCTCCCTGGCTGGAACCCTGGGGAACCCCTGCTGCCAGTCAGTGTCAACAATACTGAGCTAGATGGTCCAAAGGCACCATCAGAATAAGGCAGTTTCCTCCAAGTTGACTGCACCCTTTCCTGACCCTGTCTTGGTAACCTAGGGGTGTGGGCAAACTGACTGCTGCAACTAGTTCTAGGTGGGGCTACCCTTGAAGACTAGAGAAAGTTTTACCTCCCTTGGTAGAGGAGTAAATGCCTCTGAATAACAGTTCCTGGGGATCCCATGTGGGGAGAGCAGTGCTGCTCTGCTCAGGTCCTGCTTGTAGGCTTCCATTGAGGTACTTTGGTGGCCACCTTCAAGACAGGATTGCTGGGCTATGATGGCCTGGTCCAGCTGCTAGGTTCTTCTTAAGGTGGCCTGTTTTGATAGCAGAACCTTCATGCTCAGGAACACTCTACCTCTGAATACTGGATGATAGGGAACAACAGCCAGAAAATTGCTGTTTCACTCAGGTTCTGCTTGGGGGCTTCCCATTGGGGCATCAGGATGGCCCCTGTGAGGACTGGATGCTGGGCTGGATGGGCGTCATTGGCCTGATCTAGTAGGGCTCTGCTTATGTTATTATAGAACCACCAGATTCCCAGGTTCTCGGGGACATTTGGCCACTGTGACAGCAGGACGATGGGCTATGATGAGCCCTCTTTGATCTGATCTAGCTGCCGCTGGGCTCTCCCTTTTCAAATGTCACTTTCATTCATTCATTCATTTACCTACCTACCTGGCGCTGTGCCTACCTGCAAGGTGCTCTCCAGCTCCTTGTTCTTAGCCAGGAGCAGTTCCTTCTCCCGCTGTATCTCCCACACCACCTCGTGGCTGGGACGCTGTTCAATGGCGTGCTTGAGCTTGAGGGTGTGCTTCCTCTCCAGGCGGCAGTCATCCTCTGCTTTCATCAGGCTGTGCCTCAGACAGTCAATCTGAGCAGAGGGAAGCAAAGCCCATGGAAGCAAAGACGAAAAGGAATAATAGAATTGTGGGGCTGGAATGGACCACCAAGAGTCATCTAGTCCAGCCTCCTGCCATACAGAAATCCTGGCTAAAGAATCCCGGACAGATGGTGTAATTGAGATGTTTTGGGAGTGGAATGAAACCTTGGATACAGAGATGTAAAGACATCCTTAGCTGGCAGTGATAGAGCTGAGAGATAAATGACTCTTGTGTACAACTTGGAGTAAATTCTGAGGGAAAAGCTATCAAACCTCTGGTTGTTTTTTTATTGGGAAAAGAATGGAAGGGTCGTTTTAAAATCATTATGTAAAACCCCAGCAAATATAACAAGAAATGAGAACGGAAGGTATGGTACTGGGTACGAATTAATAAATACCGTATTTTTCGCCCCATAAGACGCACTTTTTCCCCTCCAAAAATGAAGGGGAAATCTGGGTGCGCCCTATGGGGCGAATGCAGGCTTTCGCTGAAGCTTGGAGAGCGAGAGGGGTGGGTGCGCACCGACCCCTCTCGCTCTCCAGGCTTCAGGAAGACATCCGCAGCCTGGGCAGCCCTGCAGGAGGTCAGGCAGGGATGTCTAGGCTGCGGATAGCAGCCTGCTTCCTGGAGCGTCGGGCGCCCTGAAAGCAGAGCGCCCGGTGCTTCGGGAGCGCATCCGCAGCCCGGGCAGCCCTTCAGGAGGTCCGGCAGGGATGTCTAGGCTGCGGATAGCAGCCTGCTTCCCGGAGCGTCGGGCGCCCTGAAAGCAGAGCGCCCGGCGCTTCGGGAGCACATCCGCAGCCCGGGCAGCCCTGCAGGAGGTCCGGCAGGGATGTCTAGGCTGCGGGTAGCAGCCTGCTTCCTGGAGCGCCGGGCACCCTGAAAGCAGAGCGCCCGGCGCTTCGGGAGCACATCCGCGGCCCGGGCAGCCCTGCAGGAGGTCCAGCAGGGCTGTCTAGGCTGCGGATAGCAGCCTGCTTCCTGGAGCGTCAGGCGCCCTGAAGCAGAGCGCCCCGCGCGCCGGACAGACATCCGCAGCATGGGGAGCCCTGCAGGGGTTCCCCGCAGGGCTCCCCACGCTGCGGATAGCAACCTGCCGCCGGGCGGGCAGAGCGCCCTGAAGCAGAGCGCCCCGCGCGCCGGACAGACATCCGCAGTGTGGGGAGTCCTGCAGGGGTTCCCCGCAGGGCTCCCCACGCTGCGGATAGCAGCCTGCCGCCTGAGGCAGACATCGGCCAGCCCCACAAGCTCAGGGAGGTGCAGCGCCCTTCCTCGACCTGGTTTGGTTTCCCCGACCTGCTTTTGGGGGGGAAATAAAGGAAAAAATTTTTTCCTTTATTTCCCCCCCAAAGAACTAGGTGCGTCCAATGGGACGGAGCGTCCTATGGGACGAAAAATACGGTACATAGCAAGGAAAAAACTAAGGAATGCTATTTTAATATATTAACACAGCAGAGAGACTCTTGTGTGAACAAAGATGGAAAGACTTATTGTTTAATATGGAGGAACTGTTATTGAGGTTATCTGAGACAAAGTTGATATGTTTGAGTAGAGAAAAACCATTGACACTTATTAACAACAAAAATTAGAGAGCACCTTTTGGACTTTGTGTAAAAAGGAAAATGAATTAATTTGAGACATTTCAGTCAGAAGATTGGGAAAATATTGCCTAACAGAAAGTAGATCAATTGGATGTCATTCTAGAGTGAATTTTTGAATAAATTCTTTTACATAACTGACAGAAAGTTGGAAGTCCTTTTTAGTTTTCTTCTTTTCTTTCTTTCTTTCCTTTTTTCTATTTTTTTGTTTTCCTTTGGTGTCCTCTGCTTTGAGGCATTTTGGCGGTCCAAAGATTGCACACACATGTAGGTAATGGATGGTGAGAGATAGGGAAGGGAAAACCTCCCAGAATAAGAGACTGGGAGCAGAAAGGAAAGCTCCCAGGTGAGTGCTGGGAGGTTTCACCACTTTCGGTTTGAGGCAAGGGTTAAGAACTACTTTTGAAAGACTTCATTTTCTCTTTCTCTTTTTTTGTTTTTATTTCATTTTATCTTTTTTATTATGAAAAATCTTTAATAAAATCTTATTTTGGAAAAAGCATGAATCCTGAGCAGATGGCCATCCGATCTCTGTTTTAAAACTTCCCATCAAAGGCGAGTCGGCCAACTTTTGAGGTCACAGAATCATAGAACTGTCAAATCAGGAGGGACTCCTAAGGGTCACGTAGCCTGGAAGAATCCCTGCAGATGCCCATTGATGCATTTCTTCTCTATCACCCTGAGCCACGTTTCAAGAACCAATCCTTTTCTCCCTGTTCTGCTTTAATTACTCCACCCTACTCCCACTCCTCAGCTGCCACAGATCGTAAGATGGTTACCAACCTCCAGTTGCAGGTCCCGGTTCTTCATGAGTGCCACATTCTTTTCTTCACTCTGCCGAGCATAGCGCATGGCCAGCTCGTAGTTCTCATCCTTGCAGCACTTGAGCTCCCGGCTCAGGCTGTCACGCTCCTCCTTCATCTTGTGGGCCCGCTCCTGATGCTTGCGCAGGACACTGTCCCGCACCCTCATCTCCCTGATGACATCCTCCTTGGCCCGGAGCAGGACACCCGTCTCCTGGAGCTTCCGCCGCTCCTCGCGCACAACATTCTGGAGCTTGGAGATCTCGCTCATCAGCAGCTCTGTCAGGCTGGACTCCCCAGCCGTGTCTGTGGGGAGGAAATAGAATTGTAGAGTTGGAAAAGGCAGTCAAGAGTCATTTAGCCCAACCCTCTGCAAATCATGAATAGCATTCAATCAACCCCATACTCTCAGCATGTCATTTTGGGGTTGCCAGGATCAGCATCTCTCACCTATTAGGGGTCATGGATAGGCAAGGGAAGGGTGTTTAAACCCACCAGCAAAATTTACTATACTCACCTATAATCATTGAGAAAACCCGGGTGGGCTCGTTGCCTGTGATTTTCTTGTAGAGCTGAGGATAGTAGAGCTCCAGGCTCTCAAGAAAGGCCACAAAGCCCTTCTGACCTGTCCGCTGAAGAATATCAAGGAGTACCCCTGAAAAAAACACGGAAGAAAAGGGTATTTAGCCTAAGGTGTCAGAAACTAGGTTGGAGGATGTGTGGGAGATAAACAGTCAATTCTAACAATGCCTATTCTAGCTAGTTCACTTTTGAATGAGTTAAGACCATGGGGCTATATTGGTGATAGGCAGACTCAGACCATAGAAATGTAATTGGTACATTTTCCCTCCTCTCTTGGGAGAGAAGAAGCAAAATGTATTTGCTGCTCCTTCTCCCCGCCCCTTCAACCAGCCATAAAGAAGAAGAAGAAGAAGAGTTTGGATTTGATACCCCGCCTTTCACTCCCCTTCAGGAGTCTCAAAGCGGCTAACATTCTCCTTTCCCTTCCTCCCCCACAACAAACACTCTGTGAGGTGAGTGGGGCTGAGAGACTTCAAAGAAGTGTGACTGGCCCAAGGTCACCCAGCAGCTGCATGTGGAGGAGCGGAGACACGAACCCGGTTCCCCAGATTATGTGACTGCCGCTCTTAACCACTACACCACACTGGTGTAGATGTACCTCTACTTGCTCCATCATCTGGCACATGCCTGATGCTGTTTCTGCTGTAAACACAAGTATTTTACCTGCATGTACTTTTAATGCTGTTGCAACTAACAGCAAATGCTTAACAGCAAATAAACTATATGTTTTAGGCTTACTTTTCAATCTGTAACCTGTTTCTTTGATAAACAGGGTAACAAAGGGGGAGATCAGCCTAATGACTAATTCCTATGCTTTCAATTAAACTGCCTAAAATGAGATTTAAACAGCTCTGCCCTGCACTTTTAAACGTAAGCAGTAAACTGACCCCTTTGTCTGTTAATCCACACATGCGGGGGATAGAATATAGTTAAGTATATTCCCTCACCTACCTAATAAAATAAATCAGGATTGCTGTATCTCAGAACCCAAAAAATTTTTCCTGACCCTGGCCTGGTTTACTCATTTATTTAATTCATAAAATTTATACAGCACTTGATTGTAAAAACAATCAGACCTCAAAACAGTTTTCAAAAAGATAAAACAAGAAAATCAATAAAAATGTAAAACACACAAAAATATACTAAAATGGATTAAAAATTACACCCACTTTCTAAACATCTAGACCGACTTGTCTAAAAAATGTTTTTAGCAAAAAAAACTGGCGGGAAGGTAAACGGCGTTTCCGTGTGCGGCTCTGGCTCGCCAGATGCAGCTTTGTCACACTGGCCACGTGACCCGGAAGTGTCTCCGGACAGCGCTGGCCCCTGGCCTCTTGAGTGAGATGGGCGCACAACCCCAGAGTCTGTCAAGACTGGCCCGTACGGGCAGGGGTACCTTTACCTTTACCTTATGTGCAAGGCTAGTGGTGAGTGAGCTATTGAAAATTTACCTGCTTTCCTTTTCCTGATCACAAGGCTGGGGTCGTTAAGGATCTGTTCTTCATCATCGTGGTTGATGACTTTGCACTGGCGGAGGTAAGGGGTTATCCTGGACGGGTCAACCACTGAAATCAGCTTTACACGGTAGTTCTCCAGGTTATTCCAGCAGCTTTCATTGTCATCATCCGGCTCAGACATGGCAGAGGGGAAAATAAGGAGTGCCTTCTGCTCTTCAAAAAGTGCTGGAGATGTGCCCTGGAAGGTCACCGAAATAAGGTTTCCATTCTGTACTTGTCACAAACGGTTCCATTTCTGTTCTGCTGCAATTCAGCTTCTGCTAAATCTACATGTAGTTTTTCACTATCTATTATGGCCAAAACTAACATATTGTTATACGCCACCCCAATTTCTGAGCAGCGTTGAGACTGCAAAGGTTCCATGCACTCACCCAGGGTTCAGTTTCGTTGGAATGAAGGTCAGCAGAGACCAGAGGTGCCAAGTTCCATTTGGGGGTCCATTAGTCACAGTTTTGGAGCAAGCACGGAGCAAGCAGTGTCTCCAGCTTCCAATCTGCTTCCAGCTCAGTTCATACACACCTCTCTGGCTCTTGTTCTCCTGCCTAGCAGCTATAGTAATATTTAGTATGTTTGTGGGGTTTTATGCCAGTGTCACTTGGGTAGGTTCACTATTTATTTTATATGTATAATGTCTCACATCAAATGTAAAAAAGGACTATATGACTTGAAAAAAGACAATGCACATTTTCGTGAACCATGAAAATCTTTAATAAAATTATTATTATTATTATTTAAAAGCAAAACAAACACACAACTCCTAAAACAGAGAGAGGGCTTCCCTCTGCAGAGTGGGACACCCTGAGCCTGGCCCTTTTCTGCTTCAGCTTCCTTACCTACAGATCAGGAACAACCACAAGATGTGTCACCCACACCCTGGTTTAGATTTGCGTGTTTGGAGAAAACAGCAGACAGAGAAAGAGCAAGCAGGAAACTTCCCTGAATTGCTTCTGACCTCAAAGGTGGCCTTATGACACAAAGGACATCCTTCTCCCTCTCCTGACTCAGTATTTCTAAATCTGGCAATTTTAGCTTTTCCCACTTTCAGGTGTTTTCCTGACTTCCATTCTTCACATTTCCAGTTTGTTATATTTTAAGTTTCTGTGAGAATTCACCAGCATTTTAGTGCTGGAAGATTCAGGGGAGAAGAAAGGAAGGACTTCTTCACCCAGAGCATAAACTCTGGAACTCACTTGAAGGGCTTTAAAATAGAATTGAACAAATTCATGGAGGATGAGAAGGCTATCAAAGAACTACAAAATTGCAGAGTTGAAAGGACCTGAGGGTCATCTAGTCCAAACCCTTGCTGATGGCTACTAGCCAAAATGACTAAGCTCTGCCTCCACTGTCAGAGGCAGAAATGCCTCTGAATACCAGTTGCTGGAAGCTACAGGAGGGGAGAGTTGCTCTTGTGCCCAGGTCCTGCTTGCCGGTTTCATTTTGGAGCATCTGGTTGGATGTTAGGCTACATAGGCCATTGGCCTGATCCAGCAGGCTCTTCCTATGTTCTTAGTGCAACTTTCTCTTAATATGCACATGCTTTGCAGGCAATTTGGCCTACCACACAAACATATTTGCAAAGCAATTTCCCCAAATATGACACATTTCTGTGTATCATTCCGTTTTCATGCACGCTTATATGCATTTTTATGCACACTTTATCTTGAGCTCTACCTTTTTGTATCTATTACTTGTCTGGTGAGGGACGCAGATGGTGCTGTGGGTAAAACCTCAGCGCCTAGGACTTGCTGATCGTATGGTTGGCGGTTCGAATCCCCGTGGCGGGGTGAGCTCCTGTTGTCCGGTCCCAGCTCCTGCCCACCTAGCAGTTCGAAAGCACCCCTAAGTACAAGTAGATAAATAGGTACCACTTTATAGCGGGAAGGTAAATGGTGTTTCCATGCGCTGCGCTGGTGCTGGCTCGCCAGAGCAGCTTCGTCACACTGGCCACGTGACCCGGAAGTGTCTTCGGACAGCACTGGCTTCCGGCCTCTTAAGCGAGATGAGCACGCAACCCCAGAGTCGGTCACGACTGGCCTGTACAGGCAGGGGTACCTTTACCTGTCTGGTGAACTGCATTTCACACTTCAGAGAAGTACTTTTTTTGGGTATTGTTTCAGAATCAAATCCCCCATCCTCAAACCCCTACTCAGAATTCCCCACTACCCACCCCTTTCCATTATTACCTGAGCATTCCTAGGGTGAAATCTATTAAACTGTTCCATAAGGGAAAAAGCAAACAGAGATCACTTTAGAGTTTGGTATCCCTGCTATGGTGATGAATGTAGAGGAGGATTCTTCTATTTTTTATTGTCATATTTAATGCCTATTGATGCAACATAAGAAGTTGTCTTATACTGAATCATACTCTCTAGGTTTTTCAGGCGGTGGAGTCTTTCCCAGCCTGACCTGGATTGACCCTAGGACTTTCTGCATGAAAAGCAGGTGTTCTGCCAGTGAGCTGTGGCTGCTTCTTTTAACACACAGTAAAGTATTAATCCTCATGGTTCTGAACAAAAGGCTAAATTAAATAGGAACATAGAAAGCTGCCTTACACAGAATGAATTGGTTCATCTATTTTAGTCCATCTGCACTGACTGGTGTGAGTCTCTTGTTCTACATGCAAAACAGGTGCTTTCCCACCTGAGCTGCAGTCTTTCCCCTAAAACCAACTTAAGATTCTAGTCCTCAGTTTTGAATAAAACAGGAATATAGGAAGCTACCATATTCAGAATTAGGCTCAGCCAGCTGGCTGGCAGCAGCTCTCCATGGTTTCAATTAAGGAGTGTTTCCCAGCCCTACATTAAGATCCCATTGGGACTTTCTGCATGAAAAGCCAGTGCTTCACCACTGAGCTACAGCATCTCTCCCTTCCAAATGTAATAAACAAGCCCTGCCAGCAACCCGAAGCCAAATTCAAAATACTACTAAAAAACAACACAATGCATACCCTCCAACATTTTTCTGATGAAAATAGGCACGTATTATTATTATTATTATTATTATTATTATTATTATTACTACTACTACTATTACTACTATTATTACTATTATTATTCATACCCCACCCATCTGACTGGATTGCCCCAGCCACTCTGGGTGGCTTTCAACATATATAAAAACATAATGAAACATTAAACATTTAAAAACTTCCCAATACAGGACTGCCTTCAGATGCAGAAGGCTCCAAGTTCAATCCCCAGCAGCATCTCCAAGTAGGGCTGGGAATGTGTCCTGCCTGAGACCCTGGAGAGCCACTGCCGATCAGTGTAGACAACAAAGGTCTGACTCAGTACAAGGCAGCTTCCTATGTTCTTATATTCCCACACACCTGTCCTAATAGAAATCACAGGAAGCCTTTGGCTACTAGCCATCTCCTCTCCTTTCCCCAGGCCACCTCCACTCCAAAAAGATGTGTGAGAGAGGTTGTGGTTCCCCTCTTCCCTTTTCCCATGCTCAAAGCAATGAACTTCCACTCACCTCCTGAACAGAGGCTCCCCCAAGACCTGGGGAGTGGCCCAGCAGCCCCTCTGCCACGCTGAGTCTCTGTCTTGGGTAAAGGAAAGAAGGCCAGCTGGCAAGCAAGGCAGGGCACAAAAGGGGAACTGGCCAAGGCAGCGAGAAACAGAACACACACACCCCACCCCCTGGGGAAGAGGAAGTTGCAGGCCAGGACAGTGCGGGAATCAGAATTGCATTTCCGTGCTATCTGGAGATAAACCCGTGGCCTGGTGAGTTTCCAGTGTTTGTCTTGCATGTCTGTCAAAAGCTGTTGCAATGCAGGGGTTGGACTAAATGTCCCTCTGTACAATTCAAAGTGTCCAGATTTGAGTGCAAACCATCTCAGCACACACATCATATATTTAACACACATGGCTACCCACCACCCAAGGATCCCGGGAATGAATAGTTTAAGGATGCTGGGAACTGTAGCTCTGGGGCAGAGGGTAAAGTATAGTTCCCAAGATTCTTGGATGAAGCTGCAGGGTTTCAATATAGTGCTACACGCCACCCCAATCTTTAAGTGGTGTGAGATTTCAGGAGTTCCAGGAGCTTTCCCAGGGTTCCTACAGAAATCAGGAACAGCTTCCTCCCCCCCCACACACACTAATAAGAATATGTTGTGGATAGGATCTATGCTATCTTATGGTTGCTTTAAATATGCACGCCATTTTTTCAGGGCAGAGGTAATTATAACATAACTATATAATAATTTCTTGTATTGTATTATACATTAATATTATATATTTTAATATATTATTATAATAATATATAATATCATGAAATTGTAGGGTTGGAAGGCTCATCTAGACCAAATTCCTGCAATGCAGGAGTTCCTGACAGGTGGCCATCCAAACTCAGTTTAAAAACCTCTTAGGAAGGAGAAGGTCCACCACCTTCCAAGGGAGTCAATTCCACTGTCAAATAGTTCTTACCGACAAAATGTTTTTCCTGATATTTAGTCAGAATCTCTTTTTGTTACTTGAAGCCCTTGGTTCAGGTCCTACACTCCAGAGCAGGAGAAAACAAGCATGCTCCATCTTCCATGGGACAGCCCTTGAGATATTTGAAAATGGTTATCGTATCTCCTCTCAATCTCTCTTACCCAGACTAAACATACCAAACTCCCTCAACCATTCCTCATAAGGCTTTGTTTCCAGACCCTTTATCATCTTGGTCACCCTCCTCTGCACGTTTCAGCTTCTCAATAACCTTCTTAAACTGGGGTGCCCAGAACTAGATAAATACCATATATTATAATATGTAAACTTTTACATTATTAAAGTATGTATTATATAATGTTCAGGTCCAGGAGTAGAGCTCTTGCCTGGGCTTCCCCTCTACCTCCCTCTGCACATGTTCTCAGTTCAGCCTCACTGGCGTCTTGCCAGCCAGTGGAATTTGGATCATAAATCATTTTCAGATTTGGGGTCTGGCCAACAAGATGAGCTTGCGGTAGGTTTCAGAAACAATTATCATAGCTTAGTGGGCAGAGCAGCTGCTTTGCATGCCTAAGGTCCCAGGTTCAACCACCAACGGGATCTAGGTAGGATTAGTGAAGACTACTTCTCTGAAACTGCCAGTCATTGCAAAAACAAAAAACAAAAAACAAAAAAACACCTTGTGCTAAATGGACTCTGCAAGGCAGTTTCCTACTAATCACTTCAAACAGCTCTTTATTCAGAACCATGAGGATTAGCATATTAGCTTTTTCTGGAGGGATTGCCCCTTAACTCATAGGAAAGTTCTGTGGACAGAGCAGCTCCTTTGCATGCAGAAGGCCCCAGGTTCAACCCCCAGGGGCAGCTCCAGTTCTGGTAGGTAGAGAATCAGATCCTCCCCCCCCCAAAAAAAACCCAACCCTTGACAGCCACTGAGAATCCTGGTAGAGGTTTTTTTTTCTTTAGAAAACAGGAGTAATAACTATTTGCACAAAGCATACAAACCTTCCTCACTCCCCTCTTCTGTGGTCCAAATATCACAGAATCATAGAATTGTAGAGTTGTAAAGGTCCCCCAAGGGTCATCTAGTCCAACCCCCTTCAATGCAGAAACCACACTGGAAGATTTATTTTTAATTTATTTTTAGTTCATAGAATTTATTGCTTGATTGTAAAAAAAAAAAACAAAAAAACAAAAAAAACCACCTCAAAGCAGTTTACAGGAAAACAACAAAATCAATTAAACATGTACAACAGTACAAATATACAAAACAAAAAAAAGATCCTGTGGTCTGGTATTTTTAAAGGGCATAACAATAGAGAACTATTTAAAGCCCCACCACAGCCATCAATAAATCTTATGACGTTGGGCTTTATGGCTAATATATCTGTGGCTACCCAAAACAAAGGGGGCTGCTCTCCCACAGTGAATGAAAACTCCATTAATCAGTTGGAAAAGGGAAATATACAGGATAGTTCATTCTCTCCCACAAAGAGGACCACAGACACAAAATTATTACAAATAGGTATAAACCAAGTGTAAACCAAAAGAGTTCCAAACTGGCGTGCTGAAGTATTACTAGTGGTGGGGCTGAGGTAGACCACCCTCTCTGTCTCTGAGATGTTGCAGATGCCTAAACAAAAAGCAGAGACAAAGATTCACACTTGGAATTATGCTAGAAGAAAGTTTGATGGGAAGGGTCAAAGCATTTATTACTGATGGAGAAACACTGGGAAGGGACGTAGCTCAGTGGCCGGAGCAGTGGTACCCAAAGTGGGCAATAACACCCCCCTGGAGAGCAGGGTGCTGCTAAGAGGCAAGGGGAAGGCAGAGGGCACCAGAGATGACGATTTAAGACTCCTGCTAAGTGACTTTAAATCAGGCAATGGGAAACTTCATCCAGCTTTAAGAATTTACTGAACAGTGAATTTGTTCCTAAATGTGGTATCTAAGACTCCTAAGTGACTCTCAGACTTGAAAAGCTGGTAACACTGGATCAAGTTCATCAGTTTTGCTGAAGGTTTGATTTGATTCTGAATAAATGTACAATTAATTGTGACTGTTTTGAATCATGTAATTTTAGAATCAGAAGGGACCAAGGTCATTAGTTCAACCCCTGCAATGCAGGAAAATTGCAGCTAAACACTCCTGACAAATGGCCATCCCAACTTTATCTTCCTTAGTGGGTTGTGCAAACCATTATTCCAAATAATGCTTTTTATAAGGTAGGGGCTCTGGAGATGAGTTGGTGGAAAGCAGAAGGCAGGAACCACTGGGTTAGAGCACCTGCTTTGCATGCAGAAGGTCCCACCGGTAGTGTTTCCAGACAGGAATGCGGGAGAAAGACCCCTAGGCATGAAACCCTGAATTGCCAGAGCTGCCTGTCAGTACAGATAAATGCCAAATACTAGATAAATGCCAAATACATTCCAGTGTGCTGGCTTCACTCTTTTGTAAGTTCATGCTTTCTGGGTGGAAGTGAAAAAACTTAGCCAAAAAGAGAGAGTACCTTAATCCAAGGGGCTACTGAGCTGATTCCTCTCACCGCTGCCTTTGCTTTTTCTCTAGCCGGGAGCTTCTCCGAATCCCAGAGGAACTGAGCTGGTCAAACTCTGCACTGCCCATGCCTGCCTCCTGCAAGAGAGAAAGAGAGAGAGGTGCATGAGATAATAATATAATTTTATTAAAATTCTTAATGTGGTGGATGGGCTTGATGAAGTGACAATAATTTCCAAATTCCTGATTTAAAATCACTTAGCAGGAGTCTTAAATCACCACCTTTAGCACCACCACCACCTCCTTTCCTTTTAGCATCTCCCACCCCAAAGTAATCCCACTAACTCCCAGGATAGTGCTACCCACTTTGGAAACCACTGATATAAAGCCTAGAATCCTAAAACTGTATGGTTGAAAGGAACCCCATGGGTCATCTAGTCCAACCCCCCGTCTCAAGAATAAATTGTTTAACATAAATAGGCTTACCTCCTGCTCCTCCGCTGCCTCCCAGGGCTCACCCGCTGCTGCTCCACAGGATCCTGCCCCAGTCTCAGCACCTTCTTCTTCCTCTTCCTCGGACAGTGACAGTGACGCACACGAGTCTTCCTCCTGGCTGCTTTTGCCCCACTCGCTGCCTGATAGGGTTGTCGTCACCCTGGAAGGAGCCAGTGCTGCAAGGGCAGCTGGGAAGGTGAAGGTGGCCAGGAAGCGGCTTCTCAGGAGCTGGTAGGCAGGGTTGTCCTGGAGGTTCTGCTGCACCATTGCCCGAAGCTGAGTGTTGCGATCTGGCTGGCTAGGCCCCTCCACCCCCTCTCCGGAGGCCACGAGAGAAACCACTCTGTGCTCCAGGGCCCCTTTGTTCAGCAGCAGCATGGAGAGGGCTTTCAAGCTACACAGGAAAGCAGGCATGTAAGGCAGGCTAGGCTGCAGCATTGCTGACCCTCCTTTGGCCCACTCCTTCGTCACCGCCGCTTCTTTGAGAGAGATGAAGCTGTAGTCAGGGGTGATCTTGTCCTGTTGCAGCGGGGCAGGGTGGGGTTGAACTACTGGGTCCTGGACGATTCCCAGGGTGGCAGGGTGGGAGCTGTCTCCGGAGACCTGGTTCTGGAGGGGTGCCGGCTTCACGTGAACAGGACAGGGCTGGGCATTCCCCAGTGAAATGTTAGGCAAAGGGGGTGCCGTGGAGCACGAGGTGGCAGGCAGGAGAGGAGGTGACAGGCCACTCTGCTGAAAGCCCCTGTGGTTCTGTGGGCTGTCACAAGTGGCCACCGGGTGTGGCTTTTGTGGCACAAAGGCCACTGGAGCCATGCCTGCAGCATTTGGAACCATGAGAGCAGAAGATGCCTTGGCCACTTGGCCCAGGTTTTTGGGTGGTTCTTTTGTGGGTGGCAGTTGGTTTCCCTGGTTGGGAATGCTGACAATGGTCATGGGGACAAGGCCCTGCGTGGTCAAGACCCAGGTGATAGGAAGGACTTGCTGCCCGGGGACTGCGCTGGCCCCAGGCTGGGAGACCACTCCTGGTGGCGCCAGTGCTATGGGCACTGTGTTGGCTGGGCTCTGCTGAGAAACAACATGAGGCAGACACAGAGCCCCCTGGATACCAGCAGGATTCAGAGAGGTGGGCAAATGGGTAGCTTGCCCTGCCGGTGCTGGGTGCGCCAAAGGTGCGGCAGTGCTTGTCCCGGTTGCAGCCTCCCTGCTGTCTTGATTGCCATTCCCAGGGGGATCCTCTCCCCTCCCTGTTTCCGGAGATTTCACTTGACTTCCCAGCGATGGGACTGAGTGCACTGGAGGGAGTGCTGACCCCCTGGTGTATGGCAGCTGGCTTGCCACCTGGGCACCGGCTGGAACCATTGGCTGCTGAATGATTACCGAGGGGTGCAGGAGAAGCTGTGGGACCTTCCGCTGCCTCTTCTCCCGCAGCAGTTCAGAAACGGTCTTGGGCTTGGACATTGGGACACGTGGGGAAAGGGCCCTCTTTGAGGAAGCAGGAACCAGCCCCTCTTTGGCCTTCAGGGGGATGAGCTTCTTGCTTGGGTTTTGGACGGCCACCTGGACATGCCTGGACTGGGCTGCGCAAAGACAGAAGAATGTAAATCCAGCATCCTGTTCTCGCAGTGGCCAAATGCCCTAAAAACCTTGGGATCAAGGTAGCCTGCCTCTGAGCCTGGAGGCTCCATAAGAAGCTATGGAGAGCCTGGCTGCTGGATTAGGCCAAAGGGGGCACATATAGTCCAGCATCCTCTCCTCACAGGGGCAAGTGTCATGGACCAGAAATTGGCTTCATCCGCTGAGCAGCAGCCTGAAGAGGCAGGAGGCAAAGTGACTTCACCTGCTGGTGATCAGCCTTCTCCTGATGTGAACCAGCAGGCTCTAGCTTTCTTAAGCAGGATTTCCAGCCTCAGTCAGTTACTGGAAACAACATTTGTTGTTCCCGGACAGACCTTGCTGCTTCTTGCTTTTCATGACCTTGGACTCTCGGCTTTCTTGACCCCTGGACTATGTGAACTGAGATACTCCTGACCTTAGGACTAGACTGAACCTTGCATATGGACTCTGCCTCTAGGCAAATATCCCCCTGAGACTTGGCTGGTTGGCTGGCCTCTCCCGCTACTAAGCTCTGCCATGGCTGGGCTACACGGGACTATGGCAGCAACCAGGTGCCTCAACACAAAGCCCACAAGCAGGACCAGAGCGCAACAGCAACTCTCCAGTTTTTGTTTGCCAGTCTAGGACCTGGGAGGCCCAAGTTAAACTCTCCCACATGGGCATGAAGTTCACTAGGTGTGACCTTGGGTCACAGTCACTGCCTCTCAGCCTAGCCTAACTCACAGGCTTATTGTGAGGGGGGTTAAATGGGATGAGAACCCTGCACACACCACCTTGAGCTTTTTGGAGGAAAGGTGGAATATAAATGAAATTCACAAAAGAGCAGCAAGGATGCTTCCGACAGCCGTGTTTTTCACATGGAAAAAATGGCAGCCACTTTCTTCTCCCCTGATCAGGAAACAGGTTAATGGACTACTCCAGGCCAGGCCAAAGTAAGGGGCTTGCAAAAGAGAAGATGGGCAGCTCTTCCCAACCCAAAACACCATTGTGTAGACTGGCTGGACTGTCAATACTAGTTTGGAACAACAGAAAAGGACAAATACCTTTTGGATCTTGTGCAGAAGGGGCCTGCAAAAGAAGGGAACAATTAGTTGCTTTGGGTGGCAGGCGGCTTTGGCCCATGTCTACCTCCTTTCCAAGAATTTCTCCTGCCCAGTTACCACTGAAATGGGTCTAGGGGCACTCCAGATGCTAGCCACTGAGGATGGAAGTTGGAGTTGCGACCATGAAGATTCATGCAGCACAACTCCCTGCAACGCAAGAATCACAGCTCAATAATCCCTGACCGATGGTTACCCAACCTCTGCTGTAAAACCTCCAGTGAAGCATACAGACACAGCAGAGCTTGGAAAAGGAGATGTGGCAGAGATCACATAAAGCTGCCCTTGGGTTTGGTTTGGAAGCTCCAGCTGATAAAAGAATGCTGTGGCCAGATGGCTGGTGAGAAGTTCTGGTCAAGAACAGGGGACCCCCTTGTTAAAACGGCTGCACCAGCTGCCCATTTCCCATTGAACCAGGTCCTTGTATTAATTTATAAAGCTCTGATCAGTTTAGGTCCTTTATACCTCATGGATTGCCTTAACCCTTATAATATCACAGCTTGATCTCTGAGATCATCTACAGGAGCATCGTCAGTCATTCCCTGAATTGGGGAGGCTTACTTGACAGCAGCAACAACAAAGTGAAACTTGAGTGCCATTGGCCCAGTCCTGTGCAACTCTCTGCCACTAGAGATTCAGAAGGCACCTTCTGTGCCAGCTTTTAAATGCCTGCTGAAAACTTCACTATTCCTCCAGGCTTATGCAGGCAATTAGGAAGACATTCTTCCACACTGGTTAGGTGAGGTCTGTTTTTAACTTTTCAAAGCGTTTTTTTTTCTTGTGTGGTTTAATGTCTGCTTGTTTGCTGTAAACCACTTTGATAGATTTTTTTTAATGGCACAAATATTTTTTATGATTAAATAGAAATCATACCTGCTCTGTCTTCTCTGCCTCCCCAATGGCAGACTTCAGCAGCTCCCTCTGCCGCGTCTTCCTCCTGTGGATGACTTTCATGCAGCCATGGATGTCAATCTGGAGCAGCTGCAAGGCAGAGTCAGACTAAGCAGAGAAAAGGCAGGCTCAAAAGAAAGCAAATAATCCAATGTAGCTCACGCTTGGTGATGGCAAGAACGTAAAAGCCCTGCAGCCAAGGGGACCCATCTAGTCCAGCAACCTGTTCTCACAGCGGCGAACCAGATTCCTCAATGGGAAGAAGCCCACAAGCAGGAACTGAGCATAACAGCAGCAATTCTCCCCACTTGTCATTCCCAGCATATGGCATTCAGAGACATGACCTGCCTTGCACACTGGAGTCAGTATATATAAAACCTAAGAAGAGTCTGGCTGTGAGATTAGGCCAAGGGTGATCTATCTGGTCCAGAACCTTCCTAAAAACTTAGGAATCCAAATAGACTGCCTCTGGACAGTCAGTGCATGGCTCCTGGATCAGCACCATCTAGTCCAGCATCCTATCCTCACAGGGGCCCCCAAAATATATTAAAAAAATTAAAAAAATGTCCAGTGGCACCTTAGAGACCATCTAAGTTTGTTCTGGGTATACGTTTGCATGCACACTTCTTCAGATACACTGAAACAGAAGTCACCAGACCCTTATATATAGTGGGAGGGTGGGGTGAGGTTTTTCTCAGAAGGGTAGTAGGATATGGGTGATTGACTCAATGGGTATGGTAAACCTGTGACTGTTAAAGATTGCAGTTAGTCCTACAGGAAAAAGCAAGGATAGTATGCAGATGATTAGCATATGTAATGAGACAGGAATCCAATACCCATTGAGTCAATGCATCTTCTACTACCCTTCTGAGAAAAACCCCACCCCGCCCTCCCACTATATATATGGGTCTGGTGACTTCTGTTTCACTGTATCTCAAGAAGTGTGGACAATCTTTTTATTTTTTTAATACATTTCGACTGTGTCAGACCAACATGGCTACCTACCTGAATCAGGGGCCACCCAGACACCTCAAAGGGAAGCCCCCAAGCAGGACCCAAGGACAACAGCAATGCTCCCCACCTGCAATTCTCATAAAGTGGAATTCAGAAACATTTACTGCCTCCAACAGTGGAGGTAATTCATTGTCACTGTGGCTAGTAGCCACTGAGAGGCAAATAGACTAAGGCTGAGCACCATCCAAGTTGGTAGAAATGACTCCATCTTGTGGTGAATGGGTCAGTGCATCTGCCTGTTAAACCAGAAGGCTGGTAAGTTCGAGCCCACCCAGGGTTGCTTTGCGCAGGATTGCTGCAATGCAGGGGGTTAAACTAGATGACCCTCAGGCCAACTCTACAATTCTATCTGTGTCCTGTCATTCCATAGTGGTCTTTCCTCTGAAGATGTCTGGAAAAATCATCAAGGAGCCTTAGCTGATTACCAGACTCTCCACTAAACTAATTCTGGTGACACACACATCATTCCCACAGAACTACACTCCCCCCCACACACACACCTGGATGAAGAGGGTGAAGAGGGGTGTGCTTGTGAGGCAGGCAGCCTGCAGCTGCTTAGAGATTAATTCCACTGGAAGGAAAGAAAAAAGTGAGAGTCCATCAACAGGACCAGAACCTTGAGCCAAAAAGAAAAAACACTTTGTATATTCTCCTCCTCTCTTAGTGCCATGCTTCTCATTGCTCAAACTGAAATATTATGTCTGTAAGGATAAAAAAAAATAAGAACATAAGAGCTTGCTGCACCTGGCCAGTGGCCCATCTAGTCCAGCCTGTTGTTCTCACAATGGCCACCCACACCGCCCTATGGGAAGCCCACAAGCAGGAGTCGAGCACAGGAGCCCTCCCCCCTCCTGTGGCTTCAAGCAACTGATACTCAAAGGCCCGCTGTTCTGTCAGTGGAGGCAAAGAATAGTGACCCTGGCTAGTAGCCATCGAAAGCCCTCTCCTCCATGAATCTGTCCAATCCTCCTTTAAAGCCATCCAGGTTGCCTCATCTGGGAGTAAACTCCACAGTTTAACTCTGCACTGCATGAAGAAGGACTTTATCTGTCCTCAATCTTCAAACATTCAGCTTCATTGGATGTCTGAGTGCCAGCACTGTGAGAGGGTGAATAACTTTTCTCTCTCCACTTTCTCCATGCTGTGCATCACTTTATAAACTTCTATCATGTTGCCTTGTATATACCTTTTCTCTAAAAAACAACAACATCCAAATTATAGGGGAGTCACTCTGTCCCCTTGATCTGAAATGTTTTGCTATGTGCGTGAAGTTAAGCTTTCCCAAGAAAGGGCTTAACCATCATGTATCCATCATTCACTTGTGCACACATACACACACACTTCAATCAAATACAGAAGAAGAAGAATCTGCTCAGAAGTTGCTGGTGGTCGGACCTTTAGACCTATGAGCAGCTTCTGTCTTGAGGCGCTGGGCCCAGTCCTGGACCAGGCTCCCAGCCCAGGGAATCACGGCCACCATCAGCCGTCGGAAAAGGGTGGTCTTCAACATCCCATCCTTCTGTCCCTTCTGGGGCTGGCCTCCTTCTCTGCTGGCTGGTGCCAAGGATTTTGCAATACATGTTTGGGATGTGAAGGCAAAACGCTTCTTCCTGTTGATTTCTTGCTGTGGAAAGAGAGAGATAGAGAGGAGTAAATCCTATCCTCTGCCCGAAGGATACTCAGGTCCACTAGGGCCACAACGGCTCATTTCTAGAGAGACCTGAAAGGAGCCAACACTTTTCAGCATTCAAAAGTTTGGGAAGTGGCTTTACTATAAAAGCTGATCAACAAACTACGCACTTCCAGGTCACCAAGTAAAAAGGATAAATTTGCAGAGAGGTCTGGTGTGATTACATATGCCAATAAGGAAAAACATGGACAGAAGTATGTTCAGTTTTCTAATTTTATTGTACCAGCCTGATGTGTGTTCCTCTTGCTGTTGCTTGCCCAATGAGGTGTTTTCTTTAAGCTGCTTTAATTGTAAATATTAAAAATAAAAGAAAAGAGGGAGGCAGAACCATGTATGCCATTTTGAGTTCCTTAGGGAGAAACAGTAGGTTATAAATTTAACAAATAAACTCTGGAATACAGTATGTTTAAAACTGTTGAAAGCCGCCTTGAAAGCAAGAGGGTATCTTGGTAGAAAGAGAATGAAACAGACTCATCCAACTAAGCAGGCCTCGTTAAAAGCCATTTGAACATATTTTTAGAAACAACATCACATTCACATGGGGGAAGGTATGAAGTCCACTGCCCCATCATGCTGGCTTAACTCTGACGCCCAACAGCCAATCTGAACTGAATGCCTCTAAATATCATCGGGCATATTGGCAAGAAAAGTGTGGGGATCTACCTATCTAATCTACTGTATTTATATCCCAACTTTCCCCCCCAAGGAGCTCAAGGTGGCATACATGGTTCTGTCCTTCTCCTCCACAACAACTCTGTGAGGCAGGTTAGGCTGAAAGACAGTGACTGTGACCCAGTCAGTGTCACAGCAGAGTGGAATTTGAACCTGGGTCTCTCCCAGGTCCTAGTCCTCTTTTGATCCCCACAACAACCTTGAGAGGTAGGTTAAGAGGCAATGACTGTGACCCAAGGTCACCTTGTGAGCTTCATGGCTGAATGGGGGGATTTGAACCCTTGTCCCTAGTCTGACACTCTAACCACTTCACTACACTGTCTCTCAAGGGAAGTTCCTTATCCTAAACCTAAGAGAGCCAGGAGGAGCTTCTGAACCATGGGAGGGAGACTTACATTTCTCCGCTGCAACTCATAGCTGTTTCTCCTCAACACACATTTCACATAAGCCAAAGACACCCTCCAGGAGTCCTTCATCCTCCTGGGATTCTGCAAAGAAAACAGGAAGGCCAAACATAGATCCCAATCTATTTTCATTTAAGAGAAAGAAAGTCACAGACAGAAAATTTTTATATTTTCAAAAGAATTGGTCTTATATATGATGTTGGTACAGGGACGCGGGTGGCGCTGTGGGTAAAACCTCAGCGCCTAGGACTTGCCAATCGCATGGTCGGCGGTTCGAATCCCCGCGGCGGGGTGCGCTCCCGTCATTCGGTCCCAGCGCCTGCCAACCTAGCAGTTCGAAAGCACCCCCGGGTGCAAGTAGATAAATAGGGACCAGCGGGAAGGTAAACAGCGTTCCGTGTGCTGCGCTGGCTCGCCAGATGCAGCTTGTCACGCTGGCCACGTGACCCAGAAGTGTCTGCGGACAGCGCTGGTTCCCGGCCTATAGAGTGAGATGAGCGCACAACCCTAGAGTCTGTCAAGACTGGCTCATACGGGCAGGGGTACCTTTACCTTTATGATGTTGGTAGCTCAAATTGTCATTACAACTCAACAGAAAATAGCCCAAAATCTTACACGGGGTTCTTGGTACCACTCACTCTGGGATACAGTTATAACAGAGAAAATAATAATACATAATTGGATATTTTAATGAGGACTAGAACCTCCAGGCACCTTTTATAGATATGGAATTCCTTTATGACCCTCATAACACTTAGCAATGCACCCTCTAAGCCACTGCAATCTGCCAAATCCAATAGCAGAACTCTTGGTAAAGACAGAATTCTGTGCCTCATTTCTCTTACAAGTCACTTCACTGATTTCCTAGTATTGATAAAGAGTGACTCTCCATGAAGAAAAATCTCCTCAGGAAAATCTGAGTGACAGCAGAGGCCTGTCACCTGACCTGCATTGGGAGCAAGGCAATATGGGAACTGGAGGGGCCACCTTCCCACTACAGGGTAAGTGCAGCTCAGAATCTGCATATTCCTACCTAGTGGAGTGAGTGGGAGGGACAAGATCCCCTCCTCTCTGTAGGAAAATAATAACATGAGCACAAAAACTGATCTTGTGGGCCTGGAAGAAATGGAGAAATGGACCAGCTGCAGAAAGCTTTTCCCTGCCTGATAGCAGAAAGGTCATTGGGATTTGCCACAGGAGGGGAAGCCAGCTCATTTACAGGTCTGGGTTTGATTTCATACAAGACGAGGTACTGGAAATAAATTTCTCCCTCTGCCTTTTCTTGAGCAATGAACAGATGCAGAAGGAACTTTGCTTCATATACATACAAAGCTGGTCGTTTCCCTTTAACATGAAGTAAGTTTCTAATCCTCGTGGCTCTGAGGAACAAAGGAAGCTGCTTTCTACAAACTCTTGAGTCTCTCTGGCTCAGCACTGTCTCTACACTGACTAGCAGTGGCTCTCCAGGGTTACAGGCAGGGAGCATTCTCTAAGCACTGAAGTGCAGCCCTTCCTCTCAGCATAAAGACTATAACAATCCTCAAGGTTCTGAAGGATGGGCTGAATTGAACAGAAATATAGGAGTCTGCCTTGGACTGAGTCGGACGGAATATGTCCACCGAGATCAGTTTTTTCAACACTGACCAGCAGCAATTCCTCTCCAGGGCTTCAGGCAGGGGTTTCCCCCAGCCCTACCATTGGGTACTGAACCTACACACAAAGCAGACACTTACCAGATACAGCCTTTCCCCTAAAACTAAAGATCCTGGTTCTGAAGAAACAGAAACCTGGGCCAAATGCTCTGCCTCTGAGCCAGGGCCCCTTCCCCACGTACCTTGCTGCCTTCCGCCACCAAGCTCTCCTTTGCTCCAATCAGGGCAGGGGGCAAATCACTGGGAGGAGCAGTGGCAGGGGGAGAAGCCTCTGCCTTCTGGGGCTGCTCTTCCTCCTCCCCCGCCTTCAGGACCCTTTGGAACATCCCATGCTTCTGGTCTACGTTGAAGCCCTTGGACAGCAGCGTGACAGAGGCCAGGTTCTCTGATGATATGCCCTTTCTGGTAGGTACCCAGAGGTCAATGCTGGGCACCTCCCAGTGCCCACCAGCCATGGCCTTGTGGGTCCTGGCTGCCTCCTCCTCCACACTCTCCTCATCTTCCTCCTCCAGAGACAGCTCTAGGTCAGAATCTTCACTGCTGGACAAGCAGAGGCTGGGCTGCCGGGGCTTTCGGTGGGTGCAGCCCTCCTGCTTCGGCTTCTGCCTCTTCTTCTGGAAACAAGAGACAGAAAAAAGAGCAACCTCAGATTAATCGCAAGAACAGCTGCAATGGCCAGTTCACATTTCAAGAGGTGTTGGTGGCATAGTAGTTAGAGCGATGGTTTCCACAGAGGGCAGTGAGATATCATAAAGGTAAAGGTAAAGGTACCCCTGCCCATACGGGCCAGTCTTGCCAGACTCTAGGGTTGTGCGCTCATCTCACTCTATAGGCCGGGAACCAGCGCTGTCCGCAGACATTTCCAGATCACGTGGCCAGCATGACAAGCTGCATCTGGCGAGCCAGCGTAGCACACGGAACGCCGTTTACCTTCCCGCTGGTAAGCGGTCCCTATTTATCTGTATGCACCCAGGGTGCTTTCGAACTGCTAGGTTGGCAGGCGCTGGGACCGAACGACGGGAGCGCACCCCACCGCGGGGATTCAAACCGCCGACCACGCGATCGGCAAGTCCTAGGCGCTGAGGTTTTACCCACAGCGCCACCTGCGTCCCATTTGAGATATCATAGGGGGGGGGGGCTAAGAGGCAAGGAGGTGCAGGGGGTGCTGGAGGTGGAAATAATAGGTATCAGACTTTAAAAGCTGGTGCCCCTGGATCAAATTCATATATTTTGCAGGAATAATTAAACAAGATGGGTTCAATCTGATTTTGAATAAACATGCAATCAACTGTGACGGTTTTGATCTTATTGGGCGATTATCTTTCTTAATTGGCCATGCAGCACACATGGCACACATAGCTTTAGATAAATTTATGGAGTAGAGTAGAGCCCCGCATACAGAGCACAGTTAACTAAACTCCAACAGGAGTCAGTGATGGCCCCCAACATAGACAGCTTCAAAGGAAGATTGGAGAAATTCATGGAAGAAAAAGCTATCAGTGCCACTAGCCACTTTGGCTATGCTCTGCCTCTATGGTCAGAGGGAGTATTGCTTCTGAATACCATATTTTATTATTTCAGGGAAGGGCTAAAGCTCAGTGGTAGAGCATTTTATGTGCGGTAAGCCATCCAGAGTGGCTAGGGAAACCCAGCCAGATGGGTGGCGAATAAATATATTTTTTAAAAAATATATTTTTTAATCTGCTTTGCATGCAAAAGGTCCCAGGAAGGATTTCTATGACTGGAACCCTGGGGAGCCCCTGCTGCCAGTCAGCGTCAACAATATTGAGCTAGATGGTCCAAAGGCACCATCAGAATAAGGCAGTTTCCTCCAAGTTGACTGCACCCTTTCCCCACCCTGCCTTGGTAACCTAGGGATGTGGGTGAACAAACTGCTGAAATGTGCTCTATTGAAAACTGAATGTTGCCTGTCATGACAGCAGAACCTTCATGCTCAGGGACACTATACTGTGGTACCTTGGGTTACATACACTTCAGGTTACATACGCTTCAGGTTACAGACTCTGCTAACCCAGAAATAGTACCTCGGGTTAAGAACTTTGCTTCAGGATGAGAACATAAATCGTGCTCAGGCAGCGCAGCAGCAGCGGGAGGCCCCATTAGCTAAAGTGGTGCTTCAGGTTAAGAACTGACCTCCGGAACGAATTAAGTACTTAACCCAAGGTACCACTGTACCTCTGAATACTGGACAATGGGGAACAACAGTCAGAGAGTTGCTATTTCACTCAGGTTCTGCTTGGGGGTTTCCCATTGGGGTCTCAGGATGGCCCCTGTGAGGACTGGATGCTGGGCTGGATGACTGCCATTGACCTTATGCAGATGACTCTGCTTATATGTTTTTATATTTATGGGAGCACTTCTAAATCCCAAAAGGACCCTAGAAGTTGAACTTACCCGATAGCCCAGCAAAACTTTCCACTTGCTGAGGCACTGAGTCCCTGAGCGATGGGGCAATTCCGATGCTATCTTTGCCCAGCGACCTTTAGGAAGAAGAAGAAGAAGCAGGTCAGCTATTTCACCCACCATAAAACACCTGCACTAGGGAGTTGTTGGTGTTGCTGAACTACAACTCCTCTCCTCTTCCCTTGTCATATGCAAAGCTTGCTAAGACTGATGAGAGTTGTGGCCAAGCAACATCCAGAGGGCTAAAGGATCCCAGCACCTGGTATATCTTAGAATCTTAGAAGTATAGAGTTGGAAGGGTTCCCAAGGGTCTTCTAGTCCAACCCCCTGCAATGCAGAAATCACAACTAAAGCATCTCAGACAGATGGTCATCCAACCGATGCTTAAAAACCACCAATGAAGCAGGCTGAGGGGACATGTAGCATGACAATAGTGCAGCACAACTATTGTTACTATTATTCAGATGCATGACCTCAACAAGCCTAGGACAAACCCCCATGAACCTGCTAATGTGGACAGCAGGAATACGAATAATGATAGGTCTGGGAAAGAGGAGATACTGGCCTTTCTACAGGAGGAATCCCCGGTAAGAGACTCACCCAACCAAGAAAGGCGTTTGCAGACCAAGGGACTGAATCCAACTACATGCTGAATCAACATGTATGACACTATATTTCATCATCACCTCTGCCCACAGAACAGACTTTGCCCACAGTTATGTAGGAGGAGCAAGCAAGATCAGAAACTACACAGATGTCTGGGGATTGTCTGAACTCAATCAGGAGACGCACACTGGGAAGCCGGTCACCCCGAGCGCTGAGCTGCGATTGCCCCCAGCCGAGGACCAACCAGAAACCTTCCCGATAGATAACACAATGCCAAACTTGCCGGATGAATCACAAACTGTTAAGAAACCTATTCTCCCACCTGTGTTCCAGGACTGTCTCAAAGCCCATCTGCAAGAAGTTAATATTTTAGTTCCTCAACCTTCATCTTGCCCCGCAAATGCTGACTTGGCTATGCCAGCACTAGAGGACACCTCAACAGAAGAAGAACTCTCGGGAATGATTTCTGGGACACACATTCCCATCGATGCTCTGTCCTAGCGATCTCGCCCCCAAAATTGGCTACTTGACTTTGAACAAGGAGTTGACAGCAGACAGTTCAAGAAGTGCCAACACTAGGGACCATGGTCTAACAACTGGCGCCCCTGAGGCACTAGAGGAATTGCTACAGGTTCCGCCTGGGGCCCCTAGTGATAGCCAATCTAATGACTCCCACTTGCGCCAAGGTGGGGAACCCAGGGCAACATTCTTCCCTGAAGTTGCTATCGTGGAATGTGGCAGGATAGTCCTCAAAGTTATGCTATCCTGACCTTGTTAAGTTAATAAGAGAGCAGGATATAGTTTGTTTACAAGAAACTTGGTCAGCACGGCACATTGACTTTGCCAGCTATAACGCCTTTGCATTTCCGGCAGTCAAACTCCACAACAAAGGCAGGCTCTCGGGTGGCTTGCCAACCCTGGTGGCCCCCCATATAAAATGTGAACACATTCTCTTGGCTATGCAAATTGCAAACTTTTAGCAACAAAGATAGAGCTGGAGAGCCAGGTCATGTTACTGGTCAATGTGTATATTCCTCCCACCTCTACTATCATAGCCAAGAACCATCAATGGGATCTCCTTGCACACGTGCTCAAGAATTTGGGCACCATTTGCCCTGATCTACCTATTGTCCTGACAGGGGATTTTAATGCCCACCTAGGCCAAGGGAGGGAAGTATATACAAAAGCTTGGGAGATCTTGGACTCTACGGCTCTTCCTGGCTTCTGCTTATGGGAACAAGAATCACGGGACTTAGAAATCAACCTGGCAGGCCTACGGCTCACCAAGCTGTCTACCACCAGAGCCTTGGTGTGGCTCAGTGGGCTGCCAGATTGGGAAGGCTCTGAGAACTTTACCTTCCTCTCCCCACAAGGAAATAGCGTGGTAGACTATATTCTGGTCCCCACTAAATTGCTGCCCCATGTGATTTGAGTTCCACATAGGCGATCCTATGCTTAATGATCATCTCTCCCTTCAATGTAAATTTGTCCTTCCATCTAGAGTGCCATAAAAATTAATCAATCCACTCCTCCAGGTACCATGTCCTCAGTACATAAGGATTCGAATTAACTCTATTGTCTTTCCAAATCTTGGTGTATTCTGATCGCGTGACTCACTTGATCCCGGTAGAGAGTGGTGAACTTTCTCCTGTAGCTAGAGTCGCTTGGTTTGAGGAGCTTATGGGCATCCTAATAACCGAACTGCCCCATTCTCACTTGCACAGGCCACCTAAGAAATCGGGGTTCGGCGAGTGGACTGATAACAAAATCAAAAACCTCTAAAGTAGAGGTTAGGAGAATTTACAAAGACAGAGGTTATAAACTTCTTATTACAGGGGAGAGACCAGGAGCTCACCAAGACAGTAACTAAGTTCCTCTATTTGATTTTTTGTCGCCGAAGTACGCTGCAGGATCCTGCCCTTGCTGGAGACCCAAAGAGATGAAAGTGATTGCTCGCCTCTTCTTCCCTTTGGCAAATGACTGTACTGTTGAAATGGCGATGAGATCGCACTGGCCTATTTATTCTGAATGTATTCTGAATGTTCCTATGTGATGCCAATAAAGTTTACTTGACTTGACTTGACTATTATTCAGATTGCACACTAGCCATGAAGTCCCAGGCACTACAATTTCTGTGCCCCAAGTTTTAAAATTCTCCAAGGAAACAGAGTCTGCCACTTTCCAAGGTAATAGAATCATAGAATTGTGGAGCTGGAAGGTACACCTAAGGGTCATCTAGTCCAACTCCCTGCAAGGAAGAGCCGCCTTACCCACGCCATATTTCTCAGTCAGCTCGATGAGCTTCAATTCCTCCTCCTCACTCCATTTGCCTTTCTTGATGTCACAGTGCAGGGCATGCAAATACCTGCAGCAATTGGGGGGGGGGGGGAGGCGAGGAAAGAAAAGATGTTGCAGAGTGTTACACTCCTTCTGTCCTCAGGCCACTGCACCTCAACTCAGTCAATCAATCAATCTGTCAGTTTGAACCCTACCCTCTGAAGCAGCAGAAACAAGCTTGCTCCATCATCCATGTGAGGGAAGGGGACACTGACCTGTCTCGGCACTGGATATCATTCCTGCCGGGCACCTCCATCCGAATCTTGTACCAGTCCTGTGCTCCGTATTTAGCAACAGCTTTCAGCAGCACCTGCGGGAAGGGGACACACAAAAGCCGATTCTTCACATGACATTTTTTATTATTTAAGCTTAGTGGTCACTTGCTACCTAAAAGGTATTTGAGCAACTTGCATTGAAAAACACAGAAATGCATTAGACGTGCAGTCTAAATATACACTAATGTCTCTCTTCTATGATGGAGAGAGGTGGTGGTGTAGTGGTTAGAGCCACACTTCCTAATGTGAGTGGTGGGATGACCTAGGGCAAGGAGGCAGACAACAGTGCTGGAAGTGTCAATGCCTATCTGTGGAGAGTAAAGCTGCTCTTTCCATGCCTGGCAGGGCTCTAAGTCAGTCTACCTTTTTTAGGAAAGTGTTTCCCATATTGTTTCCAGTATCACCTGCTCTGTTATCACTGGACTTGAGCCCACACAATAGTCTAAAATACAAAGACCTTGTACACTTTTTATTATCAATTAGTAGTAGCTCAGCAATGGAAACAACCTACTGAAATCCCATAGTGATGCTAGATGATGTTGCTCGATCAGAAAGCCTTACCCACCCAATCTCGGTGAGACTAGGCTCCCTTTCTGAATGAGACAGAAAATGCTTTTGCTCCACCTTCCATACAGGAATGCTTGTGGAGAGGATATTTAATTTAACATTTCTCCGATAAATTTGAAGGATATATAGTATTTGCTGTCTCTGAAGGCCCATCAGTATATCTCTCTCATCCATCTCAGTATAAAGCACTTTCCCATATATTCCTATTTAATTTAGTCCTATGTTCAGAACCTTGAGGACTTGTATCTAACTTTATGTTAAAGGGAAACGGCTATAGTTCAGTGACAGAACACCTGACTGGCATGCAGAAGGTCCCAGATCCAAGTAGGGCTGGGAAGCAACTCCCTGACTGAACTATTAGGAGAGTCGTTGCAACTGCCAGTCAGTGTGGGCAATACTGAGCTATATGGACCAAATATCAGCTTATTAGGTTTACATTAATCACCACCCCCAAAGGCAACAGGAAAGGGCCTTACAGCATCTTCCTCTGGAGTCCAGGCTCCTCGCTTCAAGTTGGGGTCCACTCTCTTGGTCCACCTATAGATCAGCTGGGCAGAGTCCCTGCCCTCCATATAATAGGCAACTGTAGATGGATAGAAGAGGGTGTCTCATTGGTTTCTCATTGTCATCAATCAAGCCTCATCAACTTGGGGAGCAGCCAACAATGCTCCAGTGGATCTCAGTGTTCAAACTGGGCTATCATAAGTGTTCAAGTGATCCCAGAGGTACACTGGACCTAAGCTGTTCAGGGCTTTGCAAAGTAATACAAGGTCATTGAACTTGGCTTGGTAGGAGATGGGCAGCCAATGCAGCTGTTTTAACAAGGGTGTTCCATGTTCTCAGCCAGAAGCTCCTGTCTTCAGTCTAGTCACAGCATTATGCCCCAGCTGGAGCTTCCAAGCCAGAACCAAGGGCAGCCCCACACAGAATACACTGAAGCAGTCCTTCCTCAAGGTTACAAATGCATGGACTACAGCAGTCAGGCTCTCCTCATCCAGGAACGGCTAGGCTACAGTCTTGACATGGAAAACTATGAAAGAAGGGGAGGTACTGGCATTGCAAGGAGGAGGGTCTTTCCCCCAGGGACACTACTTACTTTTCCGGTATGGAATGTGCTTCCCAACCCTCATTTCTTGGACCAGCTGCAGGAGTATCTGGTCCTCTTCTGGGCTCCACTCGCTCTTCTTGAATTCCTTATTGGAGGCCTGGAACTTCTGCAGGCATTGGAAAGCTGTGCGCTGTGTCTGGAGAGTGCAGGAAAGCAAAGAGGAGGGGTGAGGAGAGGAAGCAAAAGTGTGAGAGGGAAGAGGAGGCACAGGTGGAGCAACTGTCCATGTTAAGAGCTCCCCAAGTTGGCCTTCTCAGGGAGAAAGAGTCAGGTACAAAAAGCACATTAAGAGGGCACTGCAGGAAAATAGGCCAAGCATCAACATAGTACTTGGGGGGCTCTTCCACTTGTGGAATGCCTTCCCCTCACAAAACTGCCAGGCACCAACCTTAAAAAGGTTACTTAACCCAAACTTTTAGCAACTGCTAACCTCCCCTCTTAATTTCTAAAGGCCATTATTTATGTTCTAAGATTAGTTCTTTGATCACTGATCCCTATCTGGATGCATTGCCTTAATGCTTTGGGGGCAGGGGGGAATAGGATTCCACAGGAGGGCACTAATAGGCAAGGGGACAGCAGGGTGTGCAAATAACAATCAGACTAGTATCACTGGATCAACTGCATCAATTTTCTTGAATTAATTGAACTTAATAGCTTTAACTGGATTTTAAATGAATGTGCATTCAACTGGGACTGTTTTGAGCTTTATTGTGTATTATCCCTGGGTAGGCATAGCACAACACTATTCTGAATACAGTGGTACCTCAGGTTACAGATTCCGCTAACCCAGAAATAGTACCTTGGGTTAAGAACTTTGCTTCAGGATGAGAACAGAAATTGTGCTCCAGCAGCGGTGCGGTGGCAGCAGGAAGCCCCATTAACTAAAGTGGTACCTCACGTTAAGAACAGTTTCAGGTTAAGAACGGACCTCCAGAATGAATTAAGTTCTTAACCCGAGGTACCACTGTAATGCTTTTTACAAGGGTAGGGTGGGGGGCACTGGGGATGTGTTTGTGGAACCAAGGGGATGGGGCCCTAAAATGTTTGGGAACCACTGCTCTAAATAAATAACAATGAATAATATTCGCACAGCAGCATCAGTGCCTTTCCCAGACTCCTTCCCACCCCTAGTCAAGAGCCCGATCCATGGGCCTCACCCCCAACTCCAGGGCGATGGCTTCCCAGTCCTGGCAGTTGTGCCTGGTGGCAATTTCCTTCATCTTTTCGACCTCCTCCTCATTCCACTCCCTCTTGCTGATGCTGGGGTGCTCGAAGTTCTGCCAGTACTTCCTCAACTCCTTCGCATTGCGGGTTCCTTCAAACTAGGGAGATGCAGGAGAGTAAAAGGGACCGCACAGCCTGCACCACGAATAAAAAGGCCACAGGCCACATGAAGCGCAAGGGGCCACCCTCCTTCCATAGCTGCCCCATCAAAAACAATTTTTAAGCAATGAAGGGGAGCCCACCTCACCCCTGCCCACGACTCACATTTATGTTGGCGATCTTCTCCCAGTCGTGCTCATCCAACCTGTTCCCCAACAAAGATCCCTCCGGCAGTTGGCTAGACTCCGCAAGAGACAGAAGCGACATTTAGGGGAGAAACCAGCACCCAAGACAGCAGGCTGAGCTCTGCTACTGCCCTCTTGCTCTCTCACCAAGCGCTGCAAGATGGGACCTTAACTCTCAGCTCTGGCACCCTCACAGGCCCAAATTCCCACTTGGCGGAGCCGCAGAAGAGGGCCGTACTGATGGCGGCTGTTCCCAGGCTTTGGAACTCCCTTCCTAGAGAAACTAGACAAGATCTGCAACCTAGCTGATGGCCTTTCAGCTGATTCCCTGGTGGCCCGCTGGAATGTGGAGTTAACCAGGGCTAACGATTGTCTGGCTCCGAAGCGCCCTCTCCGATTGCATGGAGCCCGGACAGCCCCGTGGTTTTCTTCGGAGCTGAGGGCGATGAAACAATCGTTGAGACGGCTAGAGCGCCGGTGGCAAAAAACTTACTCCGAATCTGACCGGACACAGGTTAGTGCTCAACATCGAGCCTACCAAGTGGCGATAGCGACGGTGAAGAAGACATTCTTCACCGCCTCTATTGCATCTGCAGAAAATAGTAGCAGGAGACTCTTTCAGGTGGTTCGCAATTTAACGGAACCACCTTTACCACCAGGGCCTTGTAAAGACCCCAAGATCTCCTGCAACGATTCTGCAAAGTTTTTTGCAGATAAAATCACTCATATTCGGAAGGAGCTAGACACCACCGTGGGAGCAGGGCTGGGGCGGGAGAGTGCTAGAGCTCTGTCTGGTCAAGTTGCATGGAATCAATTTCAATCCGTTACCCCCGGTGATGTGGACAGGCTGCTTGGACGCGTGAAACCAACCACCTGTCTCCTTGATCCTTGCCCATCCTGGCTAATAAAAGCAAGCCGGGAAGGGCTGGGCAATGGGCTCTGTGGGGCAGTGAATGCTTCCCTCTGTGAGGGAACATTCCCAGATCCGCTGAAAGGGACGGTCGTTAAGCCGCTTCTTAAAAAACCATCTTTAGACCCGGCCAGTATGGCCAACTATCGCCCAGTCTCAAATCTTCCATTCTTGGGCAAGGTGATTGAGCGAGTGGTTGCTGAACAACTCCAGGCACGCCTGGAGGATGCGGACCATTTGGATCCCTTCCAGTCGGGATTCAGGCCTCATCATGGGACTGAAACTGCCTTGGTCGCGCTGGTTGATGATCTCCGGCGAGCTAGGGACAAAGGTGAGAGTTGTTTCCTAGTTCTGCTGGATCTCTCAGCGGCCTTTGATACAATCGACCATAACATCCTTCTGGACCGTCTAGAGGGGCTGGGGGCTGGGGGCACTGTTATGCAGTGGTTTCGCTCCTTCCTCCTGGGCCGGGTTCAGAAAGTGGTGGTGGGGGATGAGTGTTCAGACCCCTGGGCCCTCACTTGTGGGGTGCCTCAGGGTTCTGTCCTCTCCCCCATGCTTTTTAACATCTATATGAAGCCACTGGGAGAGATCATCAGGGGGTTTGAACTGGGTGTCCATCAATATGCAGATGATACCCAGCTCTCCCTCTCTTTCAAATCAGAACCAGTGAAGGCGGTGAAGGTCCTGTGTGAGTGCCTGGAGGCAGTTGGAGAATGGATGGCGGCTAATGGATTGAGGTTGAATCCTGACAAGACAGAAGTACTGTTTTTGGGGGAAAGGGGGCGGGCTGGTGTGGAGAACTCCCTGGTCCTGAATAGGGTAACTGTGCCCCTGAAGAACCAGGTGCGCAGCCTGGGAGTCATTTTGGACTCACAGCTGTCCATGGAGGCGCAGGTCAATTCTGTATCCAGGACAGCTGTCTACCAACTCCACCTGGTACGCAGGCTGAGACCCTACCTGTCTCGCCAGAGTGGTGCATGCTCTGGTTATCTCCCGCTTGGACTACTGTAATGCACTCTACGTGGGGCTACCTTTGAAGGTGACTCAGAAACTACAACTAATCCAGAATGCGGCAGCTAGACTGGTGACGGCCGCCGAGACCACATAACACCGGTCTTGAAAGACCTACATTGGCTCCCAGTACGTTTCTGAGCACAATTCAAAGTGCTGGTATTGACCTTTAAAGCCCTAAACGGCCTCGGCCCAGTATACCTGAAGGAGCATCTCCACCTCCATCGTTCTGCCCGGACGCTGAGGTCCAGCACCGAGGGCCTTCTGGCGGTTCCTTCATTGCGAGAAGCAAAGCTACAGAGTACCAGGCAGAGGGCCTTCTCGGTAGTGGCGCCTGCCCTGTGGAACGCCCTCCCATCAGATGTCAAAGCGATAAATAACTACCTGACATTCAGAAGACATCTTAAGGCAGCCCTGTTCAGGGAAGTTTTTAACCTGTAATATTTTAGTGTATTTTTGGTTTCTATGGAAGCCGCCCAGAGTGGCTGGGGAAACCCAGCCAGATGGGCGGGGTACAAATAATAAATTATTATTATTATTATTACTAGCTAAATACAAAGGCAGAATTCTTACATAATAACAATGATATCTAGTTAGGTTTAGGGATGATCATGTGTGCTACAGTCACAACCAATCAGATGCCATGGTGGACTTTCTTGTAAGATGGTTGAAAAATTCTACTTGGTAATGCGAAATGTTTTATCACTCATTGGCATACGTCTGGGGCACAGGTGATGGTGCTACTAAAGGTGTTGACTCATTAAAAGAATAATCCTTAACCCTTGTATATTTTGCCAATTTTTCTGCTTCAATAAACAGCATGCTTAGGCACAGGGAGTCCTCGTACCTACGGGACCGCCTCTCCTGGTATGCCCCACGGAGAGCCTCAAGGTCCATAAATAACAACACCCTAGTGGTCCCAGGCCCTAAAGAAGTTAGATTGGCTTCAACCAGAGCCAGGGCCTTTTCAACTCTGGCTCCGGCCTGGTGGAATGCTCTGCCTCATGAGACCAGGGCCCTGCAGGATCTGATTTCTTTCCGCAGGGCCTGTAAGACAGAGTTGTTCTGCCTGGCCTTTGGCTTGGAGCCAATTTGATTCCCTCCCTCTCTCTCTCTTTTCCCCCCCTTTCTTTTCCTTCTCCTCCTGCGATGAGGCTACATTTTAATATTTTAATGTTCCATTATTTTAATGTATTTTATTTTTGTTTTTAAGTTGTAACCATTCATCTTGTTTTTATTATTGCTTGTAAGCCGCTCTGAGGCCGGCCTTGGCTGGGGAGGGCGGGGTATAAATAAAAAATTATTATTATTATTATTATTATTATTATTATTATTATTATTTAGGGTCATTGCCTTCTAGAGAATTTCAGCAGGCCTCATAAAATGGAAGGCAGGTAACATAAACAAATTTAATAATGTCCCTTGATAAATTTAATAATTTAATAATTTTCCTAAAGAAAATAGACAACATCCCTCCTTGTTGTTTTCCTGCTAGCAGGTGAAGATATTCTGACAGGCCTTGGCTAATTGACTGTTGGTGTTTTTTTTTTTTTGGTTTTTTTTTAAATGGAAGGGCTTTTAAATAATGCTGTGCTATTTTTACTGTTCCCCTTCATGGATCACTGCCTTGCCGTGGCGAAGGGGCTTGAAGAACTCAGAGAAGCTATGAACTATGCCGAGCAGGGCACGCAAGATGAACAGGTCATAGTGGAGAGTTTTGACCAAATGTGATCCACCTGGAGGAGGAACCGGCAAGCCACTCCAGTATCCCTGCCAAGAAAACTCCATGGACAAAGACAACAGGCATATAAAAGATATGACGCTGGAAGATGAGCCCCTCAGGTCAGAAGGCGTCCAACATGCTACTGGGGAAGAGCGGAGGGCAAGTACAAGTAGATCCAGAGCTGATGAAGCGGCTGGGCCAAAGCCGAAAGGACGCTCAGTTGCAGATATGCCTGGAAGCGAAAGGAAAGTCCAATGCTGTAAAGAAAAATATTGCATAGGAACCTGGAATGTAAGAACCATGAACCTGGGTAAGTTGGAGGTGGTCAAAAATGAGATGGCAAGAATAAATATTGACATCCTGGGCATCAGTGAACTAAAATGGACGGGAATGGGTGAATTCAGTTCGGATGACCATCATATCTACTACTGTGGGCAAGAAACCCGTAAAAGAAATGGAGTGGCCCTCATAGTCAACAAAAGAGTGGCGAAAGCTGTACTGGGATGCAATCTCAAAAATGATAGAATGATCTCGATACGAATCGAAGGCAGACCTTTTAACATCACAGTAATCCAAGTTTATGCACCAACTACTTGTGCTGAAGAAACTGAAATTGACCAATTCTATGAAGATTTACAAGACCTTATAGAAGTGACACCAAAGAAGGATGTTCTTCTCATTATAGGGGATTGGAATGCTAAAGTAGGGAGTCAAGAGATAAAAGGAACAACTGGCAAGTTTGGCCTTGGAGATCAAAACGAAGCAGGGCAAAGGCTAATAGAGTTCTGTCAAGAGAACAAGCTGGTCATCACAAACACGCTTTTCCAACAACACAAGAGATGACTCTACACATGGACATCACCAGATGGGCAGCATCGAAATCAGATTGATTATATTCTCTGCAGCCAAAGATGGAGAAGCTCTATACAGTCAGCAAAAACAAGACCTGGAGCTGACTGTGGCTCAGATCATCAGCTTCTTATAGCAAAATTCAAGCTTAAACTGAAGAAAGTAGGAAAAACCACTGGGCCGGTAAGATACAATCTAAGTCAAATCCCTTATGAATACACAGTGGAAGTGAGGAACAGGTTTAAGGATTTAGATTTGGTGGACAGAATACCTGAAGAACTATGGATGGAGGCTCGTAACATTATACAGGAGGCAGCAACGAAAACCATCCCAATGAAAAGGAAATGCAAGAAAGCAAAGTGGCTGTCCAATGAGGCCTTACAAATAGCGGGGGAGAGAAGGCAAGCAAAATGCGAGGGAGATGGTGAAAGATACAGGAAATTGAATGCAGATTTCCAAAGAATAGCAAGGAGAGACAAGAAGACCTTCTTAAACGAGCAATGCAAAGAAATAGAGGAAAGCAATAGAATGGGAAGAACCAGAGATCTGTTCAAGAAAATTGGAGATATGAAAGGAACATTTCGTACAAAGATTTCCATAATAAAGGACAAAAGTGGAAAGGACCTAACAGAAGCAGAAGACATCAAGAAGAGGTGGCAAGAATACACAGAGGAATTATACCAGAAAGAAATGGATGTCTCGTATACCCCAGGTAGTGTGGTTGCTGACCTTGAGCCAGACATCCTGGAAAGTGAAGTCAAATGGGCCTTAGAAAGCACTGCAAATAACAAGGCCAGTGGAAGTGATGGTATTCCAGCTGAACTATTTAAAATTTTAAAAGATGATGCTGTTAAGGTGCTACACTCAATATGCCAGCAAGTTTGGAAAACTCAGCAGTGGCCAGAAGATTGGAGAAGATCAGTCTACATCCCAATCCCAAAGAAGGGCAGTGCCAAAGAATGCTCCAACTACCGCACAATTGCACTCATTTCACACGCTAGCAAGGTTATGCTTAAAATTCTACAAGGAAGGCTCAAGCAGTATGTGGACCGAGAACTCCCAGAAGTGCAAGCTGGATTTAGAAGAGGCAGAGGAACCAGAGACCAAATTGCAAACATGCGCTGGATTATGGAGAAAGCTAGAGAGTTCCAGAAAGACATCTACTTCTGCTTCATTGACTATGCAAAAGCCTTTGACTGTGTCGACCACGGCAAACTATGGCAAGTTCTTAAAGAAATGGGAGTGCCAGATCACCTCATCTGTCTCCTGAGAAATCTCTATGTGGGACAAGAAGCTACAGTTAGAACTGGATATGGAACAACTGATTGGTTCAAAATTGGGAAAGGAGTACGACAAGGCTGTATTTTGTCTCCCTGCTTATTTAACTTATATGCAGAATTCATCATGCGAAAGGCTGGGCTGGATGAATCCCTAGCCGGAATTAAGATTGCCGGAAGAAATATCAAAAACCTCAGATATGCAGATGACACAACCTTGATGGCAGAAAGTGAGGAGGAATTAAAAACCTTTTAATGAGGGTGAAAGAGGAGAGCGCAAAATATGGTCTGAAGCTCAACATCAAAAAAACGAAGATCATGGCCACTGGTCCCATCACCTCCTGGCAAATAGAAGCGGAAGAAATGGAGGTAGTGAAAGATTTTACTTTCTTGGGCTCAATGATCACTACAGATGGTGACAGCAGCCACGAAATTAAAAGACGCCTGCTTCTTGGGAGAAGGGCAATGACAGGCCTAGACAGCATCTTGAGAAGTAGAGACATCACCTTGCCAACAAAGGTTCGTATAGTTAAAGCTATGGTTTTCCCAGTAGTGATGTATGGAAGTGAGAGCTGGACCATAAAGAAGGCTGATCGCCGAAGAATTGATGCTTTTGAATTATGGTGCTGGAGGAGACTCTTGAGAGTCCCATGGACTGCAAGAAGATCAAACCTCTCCATACTGAAGGAAATCAACCCTGAGTACTCACTGGAAGGACAGATTGTGAAGCTGAGGCTCCAGTACTTTGGCCACCTCATGAGAAGACTCCCTGGAGAAGACCCTGATGTTGGGAAAGATGGAGGGCACAAGGAGAAGGGGACGGCAGAGGACGAGATGGTTGGATAGTGTTTTCGAGGTTACCAGCATGAGTTTGACCAAACTGCGGGAGGCAGTGGAGGACAGAGGTGCCTGGCGTTCTCTGGTCCATGGGGTCACGAAGAGTCGGACACGACTAAACGACTAAACAACAACAACAACATTTTTACTGTTTGTGTTTTAAGAAATTTGTTTTTTATATTGTTTTATTTCTATCTCAATTCAATTACATCTTGACAAATATATTTCATACGTTTTTCATTTTTAGTATTTTGCCTGTGTCATTTTAATTTATGTAAGCCGTCTGGGGAAAAGACAGGATATAAATAATTATGAAAATAATAATTAGCAGGCTTCTTACTTGATATCTTCTATTTCCTGTGTTGTTTCCTGGATCTGCTTCCACAAAATCTGCCTCCCCATCTCATCCTCCAATTTATCCCGCTTCTCATTGAGATAGTCAAGCCTGGTCAGAAACATTTCCAAAACATTTAAGAGACATTCACATAAAAAGAAGCATGCAACGAATGCACTGGGAACAATACTAGAAAATCTGGACACCAAACTTTGTATCTCTCAATCACGCCCTAAAACTCATGTCAAGTTCAATTTCAGTTCCTTTGCACACAGGTGAAAGCTAAGGAGTGTCTCAGATAAGGAAAATTCATTTTTAACCTAGAAACCTTGGGGTTTTGTGTTGCTACAAAGAAATGAGCATCAGCCTCAAAGTGCTGTGAATATTCATGAGGCAAATGCTATTTTTGTCAAAGACGAAAGCACAGCCCCACTGTGTCTGAACTATGAGGAATGGCAAGGTATAGATGACTCACAAATTAGCCACATTTAACCTGTGTGATTTCAACTTTACAAATCTAAAATTGCACAAATTAAATACACAGAAGGCAGAGAACTGAAAAGCTCTTTCCATGTCAGTTTTCCAGGTGCGGAAAGAACTCTTAAGCTCTCAGATTTGCTTGCCAGGCTCTGGGAGACTATTGAGGGATCTTGCAGGAACTCAGACAGCCAGAGCCCAGGAAGCAAGGTGGAGAGCTTAAAAGCAGTTAAGCGCTGTCCAATGTTTTAAAATGGCCATTTCCCGGTTTTCAAAGGATTGTTTTGTGCTATATGGGATTCCACCTTCATGTGATATCCCCAGAACGTAACCCCTCCATAAGCCACAAGTCAACTATCCAAACGTTTTGAACAAATAAAGACAACTAAGAGGTAACAAGAATTGGAAAATCAAGACACTTCTGGGCTAGATGGAGCAAAGGCCCTGATTCAGCACAGAATACTTTGCTCTCCCAGCCCCACTTCTTTGGGAAAGGGGAGCGTTTTGCGGGAGCCCCCTTCTGTACTTACTTCAAGAGCTTGGGCTGAAGCAGGTGCTGCAATTGGTCACTCATGACAGACTGACGGAGCAGCAGCTTCTCTTGGCTTTTCCCTATGGAAGACCAAGGTGGGGGGGAGGTGTTACAGAAGGTCACCAAGTAGCGGGAAGGAAGGCCAGGAGTCCAAGGGGAGGTGAAGCCATAGCCAACAAAAGGCAAAGTCTACTCTCTCTAGTCTGTCCCCATCTCTCTCTCAGTAGTAGCTGCGTTCCTCTTTGGGATTAGTGGGGTGGAAGACAGGGAGCCCAAGCCAATGAGAGTGGAACCAACTCAATCTAGCTTTGCCCCCATCCTCCCTCTCCCAGCTGAGGGGGCAACACTGGGGTTGAGAAGGGGAAGATGGCAGGCGGGTCCATGATTGTAGGAGTATCTCCCCATTCTTATTCCATCCCTGAATTCATTTTGGGCAGCTAGAGCTTGACAGCCTGAAATCTGTGTGTGAGCTTTACTAAACCTTTCCTAATAGAACAGACTCTTTTTAAGTAGAAATGTGCACACAACTGTGTACTGTTATAGCTTATAGCACAACTGAAAGGAATGGAGGGTAAACAGATAAGATACAACAATAAGAGAACAAAATACAGTGGTGCCTCACAAGACAAAATTAATTCGTTCCGCAAGTTTTTTCTTCTTGCGAGTTTTTCGTCTTGCGAAGCACGGTTTCCCATAGGAATGCATTAAAAATCAATTAATCCGTTCCTATGGAGACCGCTTGCCAGGCTGGCGGTGCGGAGAAGGGCTTTTCTCCCCACCGTAAGCCTTCAGCACAGGTACGGGAACAGAGGGGAAGGTGCACAGCGCTTCTCCTCTGTTCCCGGGGCTTGCGGTGGGAGGAGGGTTTTTCCTCCCCACCGCCAACATTTAGAACAGCATTCTGAATGTTGGCGGTGGGAAGGAAAACCCTCCTCCCACCACAAGTCTTCAGGACAGCCTTCCGAAGGCTGGCGGCGGGAGGAGGTCTCTCCGCCCCACCGCCAGCCTTCGGAGCAGCCTTCCGAAGGCTGGCGGTGGAGCGGAGAGACCTCGTCCCGCCGCCAGCCTTCGGAGCAGCCTTCCGAAGGCTGTCCTTCGGACAGGTACGGGAACAGAGGGGAAGGCGCGCAGAGCTTCTCCTCTGTTCCCGGGGCTTGCGGTGGGAGGAGGGTTTTTCCTCCCCACCGCCAACATTCAGAACAGCATTCTAAATGTTGGCGGTGGGAAGGAAAACCCTCCTCCCACCGCAAGTCTTCAGGACAGCCATCCGAAGGCTGGCGCGGGGAGAAGGGCTCTCCGCCCCACCGCCAGCCTTCGGAGGAGCCTTCCGAAGCCTGGTGGGGGGAGGAGGTCTCTCTGCCCCACCGCCAGCCTTCGGAGGAGCCTTCCGAAGCCTGGCGGGGGGAGAAGGGCTCTCCGCCCCACCGCCAGCCTTCGGAGGAGCCTTCCGAAGCCTGGCGGGGGGAGGAGGTCTCTCCGCCCCACCGCCAGCCTTCGGAGGAGGTCCGAGGACAGTGGGGAAGATGCGCTGCGCTTCCCCGCTGTCCCGGAGATTTCCCTATGGGCTTTCGTCTTGCGAAGGAAGCCCATAGGGAAATTTGTTTTGTGAAGCGCCTCCAAAACGGAAAACCCTTTCGTCTAGCGGGTTTTCCGTCTTGCGAGGCGTTCGTCTTGCGGGGCACCACTGTACTAGCAGATCAGCCAATCATAGTAGTTACACTAAGACCTGGGTCAAGAAGAGAACAAAGATATCAACATAGATAACCGAAAGCAGTTTTTCATTTAAAACATGTATCTACCGGCGTTTCTTTGGGGAACGTGGGTTAGGGAACACCCTTTACAAATTCCCACCCTTTACAAATACAAATAAGTATGTTGTGGTAGCCCCCCAAATCCCTCTTACATTTGATAGTGAGCAGCTCCGCAAAAGACTTGATGCCTTGTTTTGCTTTTTCCCTGGCGTCACTGTTGGCAGGAGGGCCCTAAAGAGGGGGAGGGGGAGAGGGAGAGAGAAAGGGCACTACAGATGTCACAGAAAAATATCACTTTGGTCCTCAATCTCTGTTGTCAGACAAGCCCCACTGGTGGTTTTCAAAAGTGTGTAGAGTGTCAAAAGTATCTGCATGGGTCATGGGTTGCTCTGGATACAAACGGGATCCATTCCGGAGCCCCGTTCGCATCCTGAAGTAAATGTAAGACATGACTGCGCGTCTGTGCGTGCCGCGTTTTGCCGCTTCCGTGCATGACGTCATTTTAGCGTCTGCGCATGTGCAAGCGGCAAAACCCGGAAGTAACGTGCTCCATTACTTCCGGGTCGCTGCAGAGCGCAACTCGAAAATATTCATCCCGAAGCTACTTCAATCCAAGGTATGACTGTATTTGTTTGTTTTTAAAAAGTGCTGCTTGAATGTAAACAAACAAACAAACAAACCTCAAAGCAGTTTCAAAAAAGAAAACCATTAAAATTATAAATAAGAAGAATTTAACACTTTCCAAAAGTTAAAACAGTGATAGATTAAAAACAGATTCAAACTTCCATCAGATTTCCAAAAATCTGGGTGGGCTTGCCTAAGCAAAAAAGTTTTTTATTGGGCACTGAAAAGAGTACAGGGAAACACCTGTCTGATGTCAATGGGCAGGGAGTTCCCAAGTGTAGGCACCGTCACAGTAAAGGATGGATGTACTGCAGATATGGAACAGGGATTACAGGGTTACTGTAACAGGGCCAGCTCTCCTGATCAAAGCAGTCAAGTGGGTGTATATGGGGGGGCGCCTATCCTATTCTATGTGTTGCTGCACTACAACTCCCATCAGCCCCTGCAGCTGGCATAGCCAGAGATCAGGGGCAATGAGGGGAAGTCCAGCAACAACTGGAAGGTCTCAAGTCAGTCCCCCTGCTATAAATGAGCTCATTGGTACCTGGTTAAAAACAAGTTCAGATTGCAAACAAAGAGCAGTATCAAGCATCAACCAGAATTTGGCCACTTCATCTTCCACGATGCATGGTGGTTAGAGCATTGGGCTAGCACCTGGAAGACCAGGCTTGAAGTCCCCCACTCAGTCATAAAACAATAGGTGATGTTTGTCCAGTCCCTCACTCAGCCTAGCCTAGTTTGCAGGGCTGTTGCTGGGATTAAATGAAGACTTATGAACTGGGACAGAGCAGGGTTCAAATGCCCAATCTGTCATGAAGTTCACTGGATGTGACCTTGGACTAGTCACTGTCTCTCAGACTAACCTACCTCACAGGGTTGTTGTGGGGATTAAATGAGGACTAGAACCTGGTAGAGAGCAGGGTTCAAATCCTCACTCATCCTTGAAGCACACTGGGTGTGGCCTAAGGACAAGGACTGCCTTGGCCTCGCATACCTCACAGAGTTGTTGTGAGGATAAAATGGAGAGGGGTGAGAAATGCATATGCCACCTTGAGCTCTTTGGAGAAATGGTGGGATATGAATGTAATCAATCAATCAATCTTGCCATAAGACAAGGGGGCTGGAAACTAGGGAAGGAGACAGGGTTGTCCACCTCTATCCCCAGGAGGAAGAGAGGCCAGCAATGGATACTTACGAACCCTGACGTCATGTCCTTGAAGTACGGCTTCATGAAATGGCCCAGAAACAAATTTGCTGGCAAGGATTTGCTGTCGCTTGACTTAGTGCCTCTTGTCCCAGCCAGCTCCCATGTCAGCTTTTCCTGCAAGGCATTGAAAAAAGAGACAGAGAAGAAGAAGAATAGAATTGTAGGGTTGAAAGTGCACCAAGGGTCATCGAGTCCAACCCCCTGCAATGCAAGAAATTTAGGGAAGCGGTTCTGAAACCTTTTGGGGCCACTACCCCCTTGGTTCCATAAACTCAACCCCACTGCCTCCTACCCTATAAAAAGAATTATTTGGAAGAGCAGCTTGCATGACCTGCTAAGGAAGATAGCACAGTACGATTCAAAACAGTAACAATTGCACAATCATTCAAAATCCAATCAAACTACTGAGTTTCATTAATTAACCCAAAAGATGAATGTGATTCAGTCATATTAGATATTCCATTAAAGTATTTGTATGCATTCCTACTAGTGAAAATGTAAGGGAATTGATAGCACAAAAATATTTATTTATAGCTACACACAGGTCTCGTTCACTGAACACAATGGGCTCCCTGGGTTTCCTGCAGGCATCTGGTTGGCCACAGTGAAATGAGGGTGCTTCCAGAGTTGGGCCATTGGCCTGATCCAGCAAGCTCTTAGGCACTTATTGTTTTGTTGTTTCTGTTTTAACTATTTATTAGTGCTTTTATCTAGGGTTTTTTTAATTGTGTGAGCTGCCCTGAGATATTTTGGTGAAGGGTGTATATAAATTTAATAAATAAATAATAAATAAATAAACTCAGAGGCACAGCTGTGATGGCAGAGCATAGCCACCATGGCTAGTAGCCACTGAGAGCATCCAGACCTGTTTTAAAGCCATCATTGTCTCCTGCTGGAGAAAATTTAACCCTGTGCTGCAGTGAAGAAGTCACTTCTGTTATATTTCCTGAACTTTCCAGCATTAAACTTCCTTGGATGTCAACAAATTCCAGTGTTATGAGAGAGCAGTAAAACTCTTCTCACCCACTTGCTCCATGCACTGCAAATTTTATAAACTTCTATCATGTCACCTCTTCCTCACCTTTTTTATAAACTAAAAGGTCCCAACCTTTGCTCATGAGGGTGTCGCTCCATTCCCCCTTGATCATTTGGCTCACAATTTTCTGAAGCTTTTCCAACTCTGCAATGTTCTTTTTAGGTAAGGTGACCAACCTTCCAAATCTGGCTGCACCACAGATTTGTATTACTATATTGGCAATTTTATTTTCAATCTGCTTTGTTCAGGCTACAACACAACTCCGCAAACCCCCAGAGAGAGCTGAAACATTCCACCACAACACTGACCTGCTGCTCTCTGTTCTGGGCCAGCCAGAGGGTGATCTCCTCAATCTTCTCCTGAATCACCTCCTGGTAAACCATGTTCATGTGCAGGCAGGTCTCCAGGGACTGAGGGAGATGGATGTCCACTTCACTCCCCACTCCAGCACCTTTCTCCCCATCGAGGTCTACCTCCTGATCCAGAAGGAGAAAAGGAAGAGTTGATCAGATGGCTGGAAAAAACAGACTTTACAGAAGGTAGAGAGGAGGGCAATTAGATTTAGTTGGATGCATCAAGGGCATGGCCCTTGAAATTCCTACAGACAGTATCACCTTCCTTTGCAAATGTCAACCATGTTTTCTCCCGAGGTTTCCGCAACCAGAGGGACCGCTTCTGCGCATACGCGCATGGCGAAACACTTCTGGGTTTTCCGCTTTCACAACCCGAAGGTAATGTACGCCGGGGTGCTAGTGTATTTCTTAGTTACCAGAGGGGCTGCAATAAACTTGGTACATCTTATCACGTATAGTGGAAATATAAGTTGGTGCAAGATTTAGGGGATTTGATTTTCATGGAAATAAATATACCAAAGACACTATGGCTTGTTCTGCAAAATTAAATTTTGTGAATTCTTCTGATGATGCCAATGTAGATATATTGGCAAAAGGTCATATATATGACCTTGCCAGCTCAAACTATCATGGCAACTCTATGGAAAAGAGCTCCAAATCTTACACTGGGAACTCAATATCCCTGACTCTGGAAGATAGCTAGAATGAACAAAATTACGCCTAATCTGAGATACAGAACTAACTGCCAGACACTTTTTATATGATCTGGCATTCTTTTACGACATCTACACTTGCAAGACAACCTTCAATGAAAGCCTGGCAAATCTGGAACTAGATCTGATAATTTGATAACACTGATAGCCCTTTCTTGGATTTTTTTTTATTTTATCTTACATGCAACTAGACTTGGTCTACATGCCAGTTTTATCATTTTGCTTTAATTGTCATGTGTTGTTATAATTGTTCTCTCTCTTTATATACACCTTAATAACTGTACCAAATAAAAATACTACTTTCTTGCAGCATAGAATCATTGAATTAAAGTGTTGAAAGGGACCCTGGGGGTCATCTAGTCTAACCACCTGCAATGCAACTCATTCATCTTTTTTTTGTTCCTGTGAAGCTTCTGCCAAAATGACTACACATACACACACACATAGAGGGATATATGCTGTCGTTTCTGCATTGCATAGAGCTGGACTAGATTACAGACACTCTGAATGTTTGACTGTTCCTCACAAATAAACCAGCAATAACAGCAACAGATGTATCCACACAACCCACCTCTGGATCTGTACTACAGCCAAGCATTTCTTCTAGCTATCAGTCAACCCTCCTGGTCCTTGTAACATCTGCAGTAGCATCCCGTGAGGGAGAGGAGGAAGACTAAGAGGAAGACTAAGAACTGCATTCACCCCTCAGTGGTATTTTTAAATAGTTTTTAAATGGTTTTCTAGGGGAAGTTCTGGATTTATGTAATTTTGTTTATAAGCATGAAGACCAAGAATGTAACATAACATGCAAGTTACCTGTAAATAAATTATACGCAAACCACTTTGGGAGCCTTTTTCACTGAAAGGCCCAGTGCCCTGTTTATGTATTTATTAAATATCCAGTTAAATTTCTAGCCCACCCTTTCCTTTCAAAAAGCCCAGAGCTTGAGACACATTTCATGTTTCTTCTCACAAGTGATCTCATGAGCAGAAAAGTGAACTGGAATTTAATAACAGCTTAGTGGGGCCTAGATGGAACTTCCACAAAGAAGGGCAAAGTCCTTTATCCACATGGAGACTAATTTTTTAACAACAACAAAAAAAGGATGTGATTCTGTATGTAACATATAAACCTCCAAAACAGGAAGATAATATTTGAACCAGGTACTTACCATATTGTCATGAGTATCGGAATCATCATCATCAAGGTCATCTGACAGGAAATGAAAAGAAATATTAGACAGAATACAGGCAAAGAAAGCAAAAATTTCAAACAGTCATGGCAGGAAGGCAGCCTAACTGTGACACTCTTGGTGTGTAGTGGGTAAGATAATGTACTAAGTAGGTTCACATTGCAACTTGTGGATAGCGTTAGAAAAGCCATAATGTGCTACACAGGGAGACTAACAACAGCATATCCTACAGGCTTGCTGTAAGATCATATTTGTCGGTAAGGCCCATGTTTAAAAACAACGGTGAGTGCAAATTTAAGATGCATGTGAGAAGCACTCTGAGGGCTACTATCAGATAAACATTTATGATTGTAGGCAGTGGACATTCCCGGGCTCATGTGGGTAATGAACCTGAGGCCTTCTGCATGCATAGATAAATGGCATGACGAAGAATGACATGATGATGAACAACTGTGGTGGTATTCTGGATATATTTGAACTAAAATCCCACAAACTCTAATCAAGTAACAATCCCACCTACTACCAAGGTAGCCTCAAGGTCCTTGTATTAATTTACAAAGCCCTGAGTCACTTAGGTCCAAGGTACCTCAGGGATCCCAGCTGAATCACAGAGATCACCCGCTACAGCTTTGTTGGTTGTTCCCTGAATTGGTGAGGCTCATTTGACAACAAGGAGTTTTGAGTGTCATCAATCAAGTCCTACGAAACTCTCTGCCACTAGAGATGTAGAAAACTTTTCTATTCCACCAGGCCTACTACACAGGCAATTAAGACAACATCCTTCTGCAATGATTATCTGATGTCTATCATTAATCTTTTATGGGTTTAATGTATGGTTTTTTTGTTATAAACCACTTTAATATATTTAATATATTACACTGTGGTAATAGAAATATTTATATAAATAAATGTGGATTGTAGAAGACATAAGAAACACTCAACAAGCAGTGCACCTTCAATGTCAGAGACCAACTCAGGACTAGAGCTTGAGACTTGGGACTCGATGCTTGCGACATTGGGGCCCAGGCTCCTTTCCAGCGCTTCAATCTCCCAACGGATTTTCTCTCTTTCTGCTTCTACATCCATCACTTATATCTGCTACCAAGAAGAGATAAAGACAAAAAGAACTATAAATAAAAGATCAGATTCAAAAGAAACATTCATTAGCAGTGATTCCTGTATTGCAGGGGGCTGGACTAGATGGCCGATGGGGGTCTCTCCTAACTCTGCAATTCTTTGGTTCTATGAATCTGTGCACACTTAGGTCCTTCTACACATTAAGCAGTACCAGAAGCACTGATCTGCAATAGGAACATGAGAAGCTGCTTTATGCACGTCGTGGGGGGGGGGGGGGATTCAAGTTTCTGAAGGACTTGGCTTTCATTGTGGGCGGTACCCATAGCTCAGTGGTAGAGCACTCAGGTTCAATCCCAGGTATGGAAGGCTCTCCAGTAGCACAGCTGAGAAAAGACCACAGAGAAATGCTGTAAATCAGAACAATGCTACATGAATGCATGATTGTTAAGACTCAGGTGTCAATATAACGTAACTTTCACTTAACACAGGATTGTCAGAAGCTGCCAATTAATTATTATTTGGTGATAATTTGAGTTAATGTTATTATGTACTACTATATTCTACTGAATATTAATTTTATATGTTGTTTATTTTAAAATCACATTTTTATTATGACTTACTTGTATTGTGTAATATTGTGTGTAATTTTGTTGTATTTTTTTGTTCTTCCAACTTGTAAACTGCCTTGTGTATAGCAATACAGAAACGTGGTATACAAATCAAAAGTGGGGGGAAATGAAGTCAGACCACTAGCTCATCTATCCTAGTACTGACTACACTAACTGACAACAGCTCTCTAGGTTTTCAAACAGTTTTTTGGCAGCCCTACGCAGAGATGACAGAAACTGAGGTCTTTAGCTAGTATGTGTTGTAAATTTCCACTTTAAAGATTTCAGTTGTTATGGTTTGAATTTAAACACCAGCCTAAGAAGTTGCTTTTTGCTGAATCAGATCCTTGGCTCCTCTAGCTGAGTGCTGCCTGCACTGACTGGCAGCATCTCTATGTCAAGCTGCAGTGCAAGCCCCATGAAAACCTTCATGCTTTGCCCCTTTGCAATGGCAAGACATTGGCATCAGTCTGTCTCAAGAGAAAATAGATAGTGCCTCAAGGGATGAAGTCAAACTGCTGCATTAGAAAGTGATCTCCTGGGGCACAAGCTTGGGCAGTGTGTATGGAAGCCCTGGGCTGCCCACATGACATGACCCCACTCTAAGTCTCACTGCTGTGGTTTAAAAGAAAGCAGAGCAATACAGTTGGCACCAACTTGGCTGCAAGAGTTGCCCAAAGGAGGAGTACAAGGTGCAATACAACCGCCTTAGGGACTCCACTCCAAACTTGTGTAGTTTACTCCTTAGCCTTTTATTCTCCCAAAAATATCCCACAAGACAGCAGAGGTTTGGGTTCAGTTTTCCTTCTCCTAGAGGAGTTACCTTCCCAGGGGCAGATGAGCATTGTCTGCCACTCACTCCCCTCTACAGCATGTGCAGGAAATTGCCTTCTTGTCCATTTGACCCAATATTGTTCTCTTCTGCTCAACCCATGGTAGCCTGTGTTCTCATGCAGAGGGTTTGAGTGCCATCGGCTACCCTAACCTGGTTTAGTACACCAGTCAAAGCCATTTACGGTGGGTAGCTACTGTTGTATGCTGCCAGCTTCTAAGAGCCACAGGAGAGGTGTGAGTGCAGGGTACGGACCAAAGGTGGGCAAACTATCCCAGAAAGAGCATGATGTGTCTCCTACTAGATGCATACCCAGCACCCAATATACCACACAAGGACAAGAAAACCTGGATGACCAGCTAGGAAGGGGAGCCTCTGCCCACAGGCAGCTTGCACCAAGAGGCAAGCCCTCTACTCACCGCATTCTCACAAGCAGCATCTGCCCGGAGGGAGTAGCGAAAGACTGGGCTAGCAGGGCAGCAGGGGCGTCTGAGGGCCCCTTATGCTGAAGAGGAGAAGGACGCTAAACCCAAGCCGAGACACTCTGTAACCATCTCTGCCAATGAAGCCAGACAAAGCACTAGTCCACAGGGAGGTATTTGTTCCCTCTCGCAACCAAAGTTGTTCGTCCTGATCACCTAAGAGGAGCTCTGACTAGCTACAGGCTGGCTAGTAAGGTTGGTCGCAGAGGAGCCACAAAAGACAGCAGTGTGAAGACCGGCGTGCTTGCCACCAAGGACCTGCCTGAACCGGAAGCAAAACAGAACACCTTCAGCGTCCCAACAACCGTTCAGCCGTGACCCGCTCCTTCCGCTCTGCCGGCAAACCAATAGATGCCCGCTCGCGCACTGGCGCCGTAGCCAATGCCAGGGCAGCAAGGAACGTACCACGTGCTCGGCTCTGCCTAATGACCGTGTGGCCTACTGAGTTTGAAAAAGGAAAAGGAAAGAGTACCGTAGCTTGGCCTGCAGTGCGAAGTTTGGTTGATAGGAGGAGAAGCCAGGCAAGCGCCAGTATCACGTGTGAATACTACAGCCAATTAGGAGAGCAGGTCGCTCTGACCCCTCCCCTCCTTCAGTAAAAGGTGTGTCTAAGGCGCAGCAGCAGCAGATCCCGCCCCATTTTCTCCCGCATGCGCAGTGGCAGGAAGAAACGGGGGGGGGCTCCAGGTGGGAAGGAAGCGACTGCGCAGACCACCTTCTCCCCACAATTATTATTATTATCATTATCATCATTTCATTTCTATACAGCTTTATATTTTTAAGAAGGTTTACAAGCTACATTAAAATATCAACTAAAACAACCCAGAATAAAACATTACCTGAGAAAGTCAAATATAACATATACATTCAAAGCAACATAATTAACAGGAAACTAAAATATAAAGATTTCAAAATAAAACATTACAACAAATGAGGTTCAGTACATAATGTACATGTAATTCGTGACTCTTCAAAATGTATTAAGAGGTTGAGTCCCTTTCTTTTTAATTGTTTCAATTGCTATTTAATTGCTAATTATGCTATTTTAATTATTTCTTAATCATTAACCAACTAATTTATTAACATATAATTAGGCAGTACCCCACCCCACTGGTTTTCTTTTAACAATGATTTTTATTATTTCATTATTTAAAATATCCCTGCTCATTTCAAGAAGTGAGGTTACAGGAACCAGGCAGAGGGCCTTGATGGTGCTGGCGCCCACCTTATGGAATGTCCTCCCATCAGATGTCAAGGAAATAAACAACTACCTGACTTTTAGAAGACATCTGAAAGCAGCCCTGTACGAGGTTTTTAATGTTTGTGGTTTTTTGTGTTTTAATATTCTGTTGGGAGCTGTCCAGAGTTGCTGGGGCAAACCAGTTAAATGAGTGGCATATTATTATTATTATTATTATTATTATTATTATTATTACTATTGTCCTCCAAGGAGCCCAAGGTGATGCTGAAGTGGTGTCCCCACAGCCTTGTGAGGTAGGTCAGATTCAGAAAGTTCAGGAAGCTTCCTTGGCACACTTTCTTTTTTGGCAAGGGGTGGTGGGAAGAATAATCTGACTCCTGGAATCCTCAGGCTAATAGAGAAGGCTTCTGCGACGGTTGGTGTCAACAATATGCCACAGAGTGGTCAAGATCTCTGCTTATTTTATTATTTTGATCTCTTAGCCAGTCACCCTCTTTTAATAATTTTAAGGTGCATATACATAGCAGGCCACACTCAACAGAAAACCAATCCTTCACCATTCAAAATTAGGAAATATTCTGTTAAAAAATACACACTTTATTTCATTACACAGAACAATCTCAAAGCTATCTTGGCTGCCTTAATTAATTCATAAGCAAAAGGTCCTAGTGTGATAGGAATTTTGAGGTCTTGGATATATGGTAATGTTCATAACCACACGTACATAGATCAGCACAGGAAGACCGACCTGAAGCCATTTTGATTCCTAAACTGAGCAAATGTTTTCTCTGCAAGGTCAAAGTAGAAAAGCCTCCCCATTGTCTTTTCCTTCACAAATCCTGTCTTAAGGGTATGTCTGTGTTTGAATAGGGTGTGAGCCTGTGACTTGGCCCAGGAACTAAGTATTTATCACTACAAAAGAATGGCCAGGCTCCCCAGGCGATCCAATCAAGTAACCTGCCAGACAGAAGATAAACACTTTTCTGTGATGTAGGTGTGATTTATCTGAGGGGAGGTCTTAGGTTACACCCATTCTGTGATGTATGTATGATGTTTCTGGGGGTGGTCTTGATCTACAGGATGGGAATTTCAAAAGTCTTTATAAGGCCTTGCATGCCATTTTTCTGGGTCCCTCCTCTCTCCTGCGGGTGAGGGGAGCACCCTGTTGCAACAGATCAATAAAGATCAAGCTTAATAGCTGCTTTGCTTCTCAATATTCTCAGGTTGGCCTCTGTTATTCTCTCCTACCAAGAGGGAACCTATGTAAGGACTATATAGGCTCTTGGACACCCCATAAGGGAAAAGGGCAATTTTTGTTTGCAACACTAGGACAGGTGATGAAGAATTTGATCCAAATCTAAAAAATGAATGAATATACTTTTTGGACAGGGTGGGGGAAGGGAACCAATATATAGTCCAGGGCAACTTTACGTAATTTATTTCTCCTTAGTATCTTAAAATTGTAAAGCTGCTAGTGGGGGTGGGGCACCAAACTTCACTAGGGCTATGCAATGTCTATTTTTCCATATTGTAGTATGTTGTTGTTGTTTAGTCGTGTCCGACTCCAGTGAGCACTCAGGGCTGATTTCCTTAAAAATGGATATATCACCAGCTAAACATCATAATAAACTGAAATAACACCTCTCCAGGGAACAAGCCTGGGCAATGTATATGGAGGTCCTGGACTGCCCCGACAACAAGACTCCCCTCTCAGCTGTGCTCCTAAGCAAAGCAGTGCTATACCTTTGGCACCAATTTGGAAACAGAAATTGCCCAAAGACGTGTACAATGCACCATCCAGTGGACTTGTGTAGGGTTTGTTCCTGAGGAAACAATTCAGAAGCCCTTAAGAGCCAGCAACCATTTCTCAGAACCAGCATTAGAAGAACCACTATTGAGCACAGAAGCTCAATACAGTAGTACCTTTTCATAAAAGGAAGACTTTGTGCAATTCTGGGGTTACACCACTAGAGGTGCATTGGGGTTTTTTTCTTTAGGACTGAAATAGCATAGTATTATGTAAAAATAAGAAACAGCCTTAAATACTCAGAAGGCATATACCCTACAAGAAAAGCAGGTCCTACAGGCAATATATTACAATATATATTACAATGTATGGGACAACCAATCTCAGTGTTCACAGGTAGGAGGAGGAGTTATGCTAAGACCAGACCATATCATTACCAAGGAAGCAGATTTAGTCACTGTTTGAGAACTATCCCTGCCTCCGGGTCTGGTCTTGATTGGATGGATCCTGGGATCAACAAGTGAGACCCACATGACCTGTAGGTGCTGCTGTGCAATGCCAGATCAATGCTAAGACCACTGCCATCCATGATTTGATCATGGATGGAGGACTTGACCTGGCATGTGTAACAGAGACTTGGTTGGATGAAGCAGATGGGCCTGTTCTTGCCCCTGCTTGTCCACCAGGTTTCTCTTACGCACAACAACCCAGGTCATGTGGGCAGGGAGGGGGAATTGCAGTGATTTTTAGGAAGTCATTAGCTTGCACCAGGCGTCCTATTGGGAAGACCCAGTTCTCTGAGTGCATGTTCTGGAAGTTGGGCAATAGGGGCAGTACAGGATTCCTTTTGGTGCACCGACCTCCCCACTGCACAAAGGATTCCCTGCCCAAGTTGCTTCGGGTTGTGGCGGATGTTCTCCTGGAGTCACCTAGTTTGGTTGTCCTCCTAGGGGATTTTGATATCCACGCCAACATGACCTTACAAGGGGCTGCTCGGGACTTCATGGAAAGCATGGTCTCCATGTGGCTGTCCCTGAATAAGTTTGACCCAACTCATAGTCGTGGACATGCCTTAGACCTGGTGTTCACCTCTATGGATGTGGGTGATCTGACACTAAGTAAAAGCAGAACAAAAGAAGTGCCATGGTTGGATCACCTCCTGGTGCAACTGGACTTCTCCATGACCCTTTCCATCTGCAGGGAGGTGGGACCGATTCGGATGGTCCTCCCCCTCCTCTTAATGGATCCAAATGGTTTCCAGAGAGTGGTAGGGTATGCTTTATCCCATGTTGATGGCCTTTCAGCTGATTCCCTGATGGCCCACTGGAATGTGGAGTTAACCAGGGCTATTGACTGTCTGGCTCTGAAGCGCCCTCTCCAATTGCATGGAGCCCAGACAGCCCCGTGGTTTTCCCAGAGCTGAGGGCAATGAAACAATCATTGGGATGGTTAGAGCGCCAGTGGTGGAAAACTCATTCTGAATCTGACTGAACATGGCTTAGAGCTCAACATCAAGCCTACCAAGTGGCGATAGCAATGGCGAAGAGGACCTTTTTCACTGGCTCTATTGCATCTGCAGAAAACAGCAGCAGAAGACTCTTTCAGGTGGTTCGCAATTTAACAGCACCACCTTCACTAAAAGGGCCCCAATATCTCCTGCAATGATTTTGCTACGTTTTTTACAGGTAAAATTGCTCAGATTCGGAAGGAGGTAGACACCACCATGGCAGCAGGGATTGGGCGAGAGAGTGCTGGAGTCCTGTCTAGTCAAGTTGTGTGGGATCAATTCCAATCTGTTACCTCTGAGGATGTGGACAGGATGCTTGGACGAGTGAAGCCAACCACCTGTCTCCTGGATCCGTGCCCATCCTGGCTCATAAAAGCAAGCTGGGAAGGGCTGGACGGTGGGCTCCGCAGGGTGCTGAATGCTTTTCTCTGTGAGGGAGCCTTCCCAGACCTACTGAAAGAGGCGGTTATTAAACTGCTTATTAAAATATATTTTTTTAAAAAAATAACTTTTATTCAAAATTAAAACAAAACATATTATCCAGAAACAAGCGAAGCAAGCCCATAGGGAAATTCGTTTTGCGAAGCGCCTCCAAAACGGAAAACCCTTTCGTCTAGCGGGTTTTCCGTCTTGCGAGGCGTTCGTCTTGCGGGGCACCACTGTATATTTGAACTAGTTTTGTACATTTTCCCTAACTGCACTGGTGTTGTGTACCATCTGTACATCATCTTCATATAATTCCTCAATAGGGAACAATCTGTAAATTTTAAGTCAGTTTTCCATAATTTTTCCCAATCTTCCATCATAATGTTGTGACCTACGTCTTGTGCCCATTTAATCATAACTGATTTTACCTCTTCATCTTTCGTCGTCCATTCTAATAGTATGCGGCCTTCAGTAGTTTCACTTTCCCTTCAATCACTTCCGTTTGAAACCTAGATCTAGTATAACTAAATCCTTTCTTGCTGTCTTCTTTATGTGTTTCATATAGTTGTCAATAATTCAACCAACTCTGAAAGTGGTCTTTGATCTCATCATAATCTCTTAATTTCCATTTTCCATCATGTTCCTTTAATAAATCAACATATGTGAGCCATTTTCCTTTCTTTCCAAGTGGTTTGAGCAGTAATGATTAATGTGGTGAAAGCCACCACGGGGTCTTTTGTTCCAATAAGTCTTTGTATCTCTCCCATACTCTCATTAGTGATTTCTTGATTGTTGTTGTTTAGTCATTTAGTCGTGTCCGACTCTTCGTGACCCCATGGACCAGAGCACGCCAGGCACTTCTGTCTTCCACTGCATCTTGCAGTTTAGTCAAACTCATGCTGGTAGCTTCGAGAACATTGTCAAACCATCTCGTCCTCTGTCGTCCCCTTCTCCTTGTGCCCTCCATCTTTCCCAACATCAGGGTCTTTTCCAGGGAGTCTTCTCTTCTCATGAGGTGGCCAAAGTATTGGAGCCCCAGCTTCACAATCTGTCCTTCCAGTGAGCACTCAGGGCTGATTTCCTTAAGAATGGATAGGTTTGATCTTCTTGCAGTCCATGGGACTCTCAAGAGTCTCCTCCAGCACCATAATTCAAAAGCATCAATTCTTCGGCGAATATGGTTGTAAAAACCTCCAAGAACCTTCCCTTTCCTGTACCATAAGTATGTGTGCCAGCCAAATCTGTTGTCATGTCCTTCTAGTTCTAATGCCTTTTGCTTATCCAATCTCATCCAGTCCTGATCCATACCAAACAAGCAGATTCATAATAAAATTTAAGGTCTAGGAGGGCAAACCCGCCTCTATCTTTTACATCTGTGAGTATTTTATGTTTTATGTTTTTATAAATCTTGAAATCTCTTTCTGCCATTTTTTAAAGCATTAATATTTCAGGATGACTGGTATTGATTGAAAAAGAAATATCATTTTTGGCAACACATTCATTTTAATCGCCGATATTTTTCCTAACATTGAGAGATTCATTCTGCTCCATATTTCTAAATTTCTTTTTACCTCAAGCCAAATTTTTTCATAGTTATTTTTAAATAGGTTTATATTTCTTGATGTTAACCAAATCCCTAAATATTTAACCTTTTTATGGACTTCAATCTCAATGTTTTGTTCTAATTAGTTCTAAAACTAATTATTTAGTTTTATTCCTATTTAGCTTAAATCCTGCCACTTCCCCAAAATTCTGATTTTTTTCTATTACTTTAGCGAGTGAAGTTTTAGGTTCTTCCACTGTTATCACTAGGTCATCTGCATACGCTTTTAACTTGAATTCACTTTTCCCAGTTTTTACACCTGTAATCTCTTTATTTGCTCTTATGTTTTTGGCAAGTACTTCCAAGACCAGAATAAACAATAATGGTGATAATGGGCATCCTTGTCTTGTTCCTTTTTGGATCTTACAATCATCCATTATTACCCGATTTATAATTAGTTTGGCTTTTTGTTCTGCTTTAAATAATCTTTAGACCCGGCCAATATGGCCAACTATTGTCCAGTCTCAAATCTTCCATTCTTGAGCTAGGTGATTGAGCGGGTGGTTGCTGAACAAGTCCAGGCACGCCTGGCGGATTCAGACCTTTTGTATTCCTTCCAGTTGGGATTCAGGTCTCATCATGGGACTGAAACTTCCTGGTTGATGATCTCCAATGGGCTAGAGACAAAGGTGAAATCTGTTTCCTAGTTCTGCTGGATCTCTCAGTAGCCTTTGATACCATTTACCACCACATCCTGCTGGACTGTCTAGAGGGGCTGGGAGCTGGGGGCACTGTTATACAGGGTTCCACTCCTTCCTCCTGGGCCATGTTCAGAAATTGATGTTGGGGATGAGTGTTCAGACCCCTGGGCTCTCACTTGTGGGATGCCTTAGGGTTCTGTCCTCTCCCCCCATGCTTTTTACCATGTACATGAAGCCGCTGGGAGAGATCATCAGGCGGTTTGGGCTGGGTGTTCATCAGTATGCAGATGATACCCAGCTCTACCTCTCTTGAAGGTCCTGGGGTATTACCCCATGGCCTGGACCCCACCTCACCAGCCTGGGGCAAAGATCCAACAGCTCGCAGAATAAGAATTATAAAAAATGATTTTTTCTCATCTCTGTTCTTGCTCAAAGACTGTTGCAGCAAAAAACAAGTGAACAGACTGTTTTTAAAAAATCATGCAAGTAACAGGACATCAGCTCCCCCCCCCCCCCCTTTACTTGTGCCAGCCGCTCGAAGTAGCTTTAGAGCGCTTATCTCTTGGCTGCTATCTCAGAAAGACCCTGCTGCATTCTCACCAGCCAGCTACTCTGACCTGCTACTGTCTGGAGCCAATTAGGATTTACAGTCAAGCGACATAAACCCAGAAGGCCAAGGGTTACCCACCCCCCTGCCCCAAGTACTAACCTGGAAAGTGACTTTCTTAAAAAGCAAGTGAATGCTTTCTGTGAACTTTGTCAAAAACTTTTTCTTTTTAGGTGCTATTGAAGATGCGCAGCATAGGAATTTGAAACTTTGAAACTTTGCCAGTGCACGGGAACACCATGTCCCTCCTGCTTAGAACTAGCAATCACTTGGCAGATGAGCTGAACATTACACACAAAAGCTCTGAAAAAGCAGAACGCAGGAAAAATACTTTTTAAAATCTCAGCTGGCAAAACTTAACCCAAGAAAAGGACTGTCAAATTGGGTTGCCATGTTAACTTCTTGCCCAGTTCCATGTGCGAAGTCTTCCTGCCACATTCCCTAGACGTATACCTTATGTGAAAATGATATGTTCTGTGCAGTCGCTGCCGTCTTTGTTTTCTCTTCTCTTAACAGGTGGACTTTTGCCAGAACGCCCTATCAACCGGGTGAGGAAGTGATTGGACCCAGACGCCACTCCAGCCTTGTTGGAAGGGACCCAAGATGCCCAACGCCCACCAGATGACCCGAAACTACCGCACTGCTGACGTCACTCCTGGACGCTGACGTTTTGCACGGCTCAAGAATCCAACATGGATTGAAAGAGGACATTTTCTCATTTTCTTTTCTTTCCCTTTTCATATACAGTTTTTATAGAAGGCTGCTGGGCCCCTGGAAAGCCTTACACCACCCCTGCAGAGGAGGGTGTTTTTGTGGGACGTTCAATCAGGGAAATTATGCCCCCGCCCCTTTCATTATCTTGCCACCTGGCAGAGCTCTACCCAGAGCCTCCAGAAGTTAACTGAAGCCCCCCTGGGCCCACAGCACTGACTTGGTAATAGATAACTGGATCCCTGTGCACAAATGGCATGGGTAAGGCTGTGGGTACCCATGATGGTATTTTTGCAAATGGCAGAAATTATGGCTTATTCTGCAAATCAAACCAATTGCACCGTCTGCACTCTGGCACCTACAGATGCTCTGGGGGGACTGCCCCTCCTTCCTGTTCCTTGGAATGAGTCCTTAGTTACAGCTCCGATTCTTGCCTTCCTCCCTCTGGGCAACCATTTTTTTTAATGGAATCATTCCATCCCTTTTCCAGGTTCACCGAATTACTGGCTAGCTTTGTGTCAAAATAAATCAAAGAGTGCCAGTAACAATCTGACATGTGTAGAGACCTCCATCTGCAATCGTACCTTCCCAGCCCAAACCGTTATGCCTGAGTCCACGGCAGGAACTCTTTCTGGCTTGGTGTGGGCTTCAGAAGGGGGAGGTAGTGTATCTGCTCAAGAACGAGAACATGTGGCAAGCATGGAGTTTGCTTCCTGACCCGATAAACTCTGCACCCCGTCGAAGGAGGCGTTCAGCTGACCTAGCAACAATTGCAGGAGGCAGCTCCCAAAAATTGGAGCAAGCATCAGTAGCCGCAAGAAAGGTTAGTGGCCCATTTGGGACGAGCCTGGAAAGGCTGTCCAAAAATTAAGAGGAGGGAATGAAGGAGGTGAGGACAGGTGACCCCACCTAGGCCCAAAGTCACCCCCAACCGGGCCTCAAAACTGTCCAAAATTCCTTTCTCTCTTCTAAAAATCCACAGCTAAAGTTTTCCTCTGCTTTTCTCACAAGATGCTGTGCATAGGTAAACCATTACTTTTATCAGTACGAGAAGGCTTCAAAAAGCTAATGAATAGACTCTGTCAGAGCAAGCATGAGAACTGACTTTTATCTCATTCAGTTGCAACATCTTGGTTTTTTTTTAATGATATTTATTGAAGTTTTACAGACAAAAGAAAGTTACAGAATAAGAAAAGAAAAAGAAAAAGAAAAAAAATACAAAAATACAAAGAAAAATACAAAATACATGAAAAATAAAAAACAGTTAAAAACAGATCAATCTTTTCGTATCTTATATTTCATTTACTTGTTTCCTGACCTCCTCACACCTCCCTTTTTTGTATTCCAGTTCACATAGTTAATTCAGCAAATCCTTTCCCTCTTTGTTTTTATCTTAATTCTATATCTTAACATATTATAAATTCGTATTTTCATCTGATTATCAATCCATTTTTACATATTCTTTTTAACCTTGTTGCTAAAGCCGTTTCATTTCAATCCAACATCATTTTAACATTCATTAATTTTACAATGTTTCTGCAAATAGTCTTTAAATTTCTTCCAATCTTCTTCCACCAACTCTTCTCCCTGGTCTCGGATTCTGCCAGTCATTTCCGCCAGTTCCATATAGTCTATCATTTTAATCTGCCATTCTTCCAAGGTGGGTAGATCTTGTGTCTTCCAGTACTTTGTGATGAGTATTCTTGCTGCTGTTAAAGCATACATAAAGAAAGTTCTATCCTTCTTTGGCACCAATTGGCCGACCATGCCCAGGAGAAAGGCCTCTGGTTTCTTCAAGATGGTATATTTAAATACCTTTTTCTATTCATTATAGATCATCTCCCAGAAAGCCTTAATCCTTGGGCACGTCCACCAAAGGTGAAAGAATGTACCTTCATTTTCTTTACATTTCCAACACTTGTTATCGGGCAAATGATATATTTTTGCAAGCTTGAGTGGTGTCATGTACCACCTGTATATCATTTTCATAATATTCTCTCTTAAGGCATTACATGCCATGAATTTCATACCTGTGGTCCACAACTGTTCCCAGTCAGCAAACATGATGTTATGTCCAACATCTTGTGCCCATTTAATCATAGCAGATTTAACCATTTCATCTTGATTATTCCATTTCAACATCAAGTTATACATTCTTGATAAAATCTTTGGGATCTAGCAGTTCTATTTCCAATTTTGATTTTTCCACCTGGAAACCGATTTTTTTGTCCAAATTGTAAGCCTCCCTTATTTGATAATAATGAAGCCAATCTCGCACTTTATCTTTTAGTTTCTCAAAACTCTGCAATTTCAAATTGTCACCCTCCTGTTCCAAAATCTCCCAATATTTTGGCCATTTGGCCTCCATATTGAGCTTTTTCTGAGCCTTCGCTTCCATTGGTGATAACCACCTTGGGGTTTTATTTTCAAGTAAGTCTTTATGTCTTGTCCAGACATTAAACAATGCTCTTCTGACAATATGGTTTTTAAATGCTTTATGTGCTTTAACCTTGTCATACCACAGATATGCATGCCACCCAAAAACATTATTGAAACCTTCTAAATCCAAAATGTTTGTGTTCTCAAGAAGCAGCCATTCTTTCAACCAGCAAAATGCTGCTGATTCATAATAAAGTTTGAGATCTGGAAGGGCAAATCCACCTCTGTCCTTTGCATCAGTTAATATTTTAAATTTTATTCTGGGCTTCTTGCCCTGCCAGACAAATCTAGAAATATCTCTCTGCCACTTCTTGAAACAGTCCATTTTGTCCAAAATTTGCAATGATTGAAATAAAAATAACATTCTTGGCAATACATTCATCTTCATAACAGCAATTCGACCAAACAAGGAAAGCTTCAAGTTTGACCATATTTCAAGAACCTTTTTCACTTCTGACCAACATTTCTCATAGTTGTCTTTAAATAAATTTAAATACTTAGCGGTCATATTAACCCCCAGGTATTTTACTTTCTTAACCAATGTTAAACCCGTCTCCTTCTGAAACCTCTCTTTCTCAATCAGTGTTAAATCTTTCTCAAGAACCTTAGTCTTTAATTTGTTCAACTTAAATCCTGCCACTTGACCAAATTCCTGAATCAATTCTAATACTCTTTTAGTACTAGATTCTGGCTCCTGTAATGTCAATACTAAGTCATCTGCGAACGCTTTAAGTTTATACTGTTTAACTCCGACCTGAATACCTTTGATCAGCTGGTCCCTTCTAATCATGTTTAGCAAAACCTCCAGGACTGAAATGAAAAGCAGTGGGGAAATTGGGCAGCCTTGTCGTGTCCCTTTCTCCATCTTAAATTCTTCTGTCACCACGTTATTAACTATCAATTTGGCCTTTTGTTCTGAGTAAATTGCACCTATACCATTTTCAAAACCTTGACCAACCCCCATCCCCTGAAGATTTTTCTTCATAAAACTCCAAGAGAAAAAACTCCGCATCAACAAATATCAAAACTGCTTTAGTATTAATGTTCACTTGTAGCTTCTCTAAAATATTAATTATGTTTCTCGTGTTGTCAGACAAGTGTCTACCTGGGAGAAAGCCAGCTTGGTCTTTGTGTATCTCCCCAACTAGTACTTTTTTCAGTCTTTTAGCCAGAATATCTGCAAAAAATTTGTAATCCACGTTGAGTAGGGATATGGGGCGGTAGTTCTTAAATTGTGTTTTTTCAGACTCAGTTTTTGGTATAAGTGTAATATAAGCTTCCTTCCACAACTCTGGCGCTTTTCCCCCCTCCAAAATTTCATTACAATCCTCCTTTAGTGGTTGAATTAACCAGTCTTTCAAAGATTTATAATATTTTGAGGTTAAACCGTCCGGCCCTGGAGATTTCAGTTGCAACATCTTGGACATGCTGAACCGCAAGGCTCCTCGACCCCCTTGCCTTCTCACCCCCTTTCCTAGGAAGAGTCCAAAAGAGTCCCAAGACAGGAGCTTTCTGTTCATGCTCAGGAAACACATGGGGCAGGACTCTTGAAGAGGAGGAGAAAGGGGAGGGAACTGTGCAAATGACTATGAACTTGTGCTTGTTTTGTGAATCTATCACACTTGCTCCTTCTGCCCCCCCCCCTTGGGAATGGCAGAATAAAGCTCTTTCTCTGGATTTAACCCCCTTGATGTCGTTTTACTCTTTTCGTTTCTCTCCAGGGACAACGCTTTCCTACCCATGGTTAAAAGGGCCTAGAAAGGCTACACTGGATGGCAGCTAACAGTTTGAGGTTGAATCCTGACAAGATAGAAGTACTGTTTTGGGGAGACAGGGAAAGGGTGGGTGTGGAGGACTCCCTGGTCCTGAATGGGGTAATTGTGCCCCTGAAGGAGCAGGTAAGCAGCCTGGGAGTCATTTTGAACTCACAGCTGTCCATGGAGGCACAGGTCAATTCTGTGTTCAGGGCAGCAGTCTACCAGTTCCATCTGGTATGCAGGGAAAAACCCGGCCAGATGGGTGGGGTATAAATAAAACATTATTACTATTATTAAATCATCTATGAGTTTCTACTATATCAAAAGGCATGGGAATTGAAAGACTGAAATGAACACCGTAGGTCAGAAATTAAACATATGTTTAATTTTAATTTTAGTAATGAAAAGTAATGAAAAGGGCTGCAAGTAAAGTTGGGCTATATCTGGTTTTAAAGATGTTTCACCAGCTAAATATTGCAGTATACCAGAATAATATTATATCTAAAATAATGACAGAACTATGTAGAGGCTAATTGAGGTAATGTCCTGCTGACTGCTGCTGCTTAGGTGTTTAAAACAGATAAATTTTTGCTTACTTTAACATATTGTTACAACTGTGACTCTAAGATACAGAAAACCTTTAAGTTAGCACATTTTTTCTAAAGCTGTGGAAGTAATTAATAGCATAAACATCCAAGGTAACGTGAGATTTTGTGCCCACAAATTTAACTATTACTAAATATTAAAAAATCCAATTCTGTGACATGAGGGAGACGCAGAAACACAGAGAAATGCACACACACAAACACACAGTAGGAGAGAAGGGAGCTATGAGGCTTAAACAACAGGGCAAGATTTATTTGCATTATTTTAACTAAGTAAATAACCCCAGTTTATTTTTCCACAGGTCAAGCTGCTACATTTGCATAAGGTTTACCAGGCTTTGGGAAGGCGCTGTCAGGGCTTTGGCAGCATCCCAGAGCCCTTCCCTCCTTCCCAAAATTGTGCAAGCACTTACTAGACTTCCTGTTTTGGGTGGTGGCAGAGCTCTAGCAGCATCCCAGAGCCCTCATGCTGCACTCCAAAAGCCACACAAAATGGACGGACTTTGCAATCTTTCCTGAAATGGCACCCTCTGTGGAAACCTATGTTTGGTGCCCTCAAGTGGATCTTTTTAATTGTGCACCACCTCAGCTAAGAGGCGCCCTGTGCAGAGAAACTGACAGCACCTCTCAAATATTGCTGGCACCACTGTCAATCCAGCCGTGCCACTACAGCTGAGCTTCTGGGAATAAAATTATCGGGCTCTGGCAGGGTTCTAGAGCCGTTCTTGTCCTTCCGAAAGGTGGGCAAGCGCAGTTCTGGTTGTTTATGCTTTTACACCTCTGCCCCCACCCTCAAAAGGATTCTCCTCCACAATCAGCTGAGCGGGTCAGATTTTGCCACCAGGCACAAGAAACACCCACCATTAATGTTGGTTCTGCTTCATTAGCAGCACTGAAGTGAACTCTCTGGAGCACAAATCAAGTCAGTCTGTCTTCACAAATCCCCTCTACATGAGAGGAGAGACAGTTGTCCTTTCAAGTGAGATAAGGGGATGGCTCTCCTGAGGTAATAAAACAGAAGCCCTTAAAAGCCGAAAACTGAAGGGCAACTGCTTTTCTTGGAAACCATCATTAGAAGAAATACAATTACGCACAGTGGTTCAGTTTTATCTTTTTGTACAAGGAAGTGTCTATGCAATTCTGGTGTTCCACCACTAGAGGTGTATTCAGATTTTTTTATGGTCTGAAATAGCATAGCTCTACGTAAATACGAAAAAGGAAAAATGGACGGAAATGGTAATAAGTACCTCAGGAGAAGGTTCCACAAGAAAAGCAGGTTCTACAAGCAATGTATTGTGTCATATATGAGGTTCCGCTTGAAAAGGAATGGAGAGTAAAATTAACCTCCTTCATAAACATAGCTCAGAAATGAAAAGGACTGCAACCAGGGCTAGGCTCTGTCTGCTTTTCAGCATTGTGATATTTCACCAGCTAAACATCGCGGTATACCAAGATAACACGATGTATGAAATAAGGACGGAACTGTGTAGAGATGAACGAGGTAGTGTCCTGCCAACTGCTACTGCTTAAGGATAGAAAATTAACACATTTTTACTTATCTTTAACATATTACAGCTGTGATTTTATAATACAGATAATTTTTAAATTAGCACATTTTCTCTAAATTAAAAGGTGTAAACCTAATTTGCAATATAGCTATCAAATATAAGGTGAGAGATTGTTCCCTAAAAATTTAATTCTATTACTAAACATGAAAAATATTCTATTATATGAAGGAGACACAGAAACACACAGAAACATGTACATAAAAAGGGTGGAAAGGGAAGAAAGACACTTAAATAACAGGACAAGGTTGGTTTTCCCCCCAGTTCTGAAGTAAATAGCCCAGTTGATTTTTCCATGGACTTGGAACGGCTGAAAGGATTCCGGCTTTCGGAAGGGGGGGCAGGGCTCTGACCATCCCAGAGCCTTCACGCCGTTCTCCAAAAGCCACACAAAATGGATGGAGATTGCAATCTTTCATAAAATGGCGCCTGTGAGAAGCCTGTATGAGCGCCCTCAAGTGGATCTTCTTAATTGTGCATCTCTCAGCTCAGCAGCGCCCTGTGTGGAGAAACTGCTGTCACCACTGTCAATTCAGAACTGCCACTGCAGCTGAGCTAGGCACCTGGCTCTGGGAAGGACGCTCCCAGGCTCTAGTAGAGAGAGCCCTTCTGTCCTTCCAAAAGGTGTGCAAGCACAGTTTTGGAGGTTTCTGGAATTATGCTTCTGCCCTCCCTCCCAGCACCCGCATTCAGGATCCTCCTCCACATTCAGCTGAGTGGGTCAGATTCCCCCCCCCCCAGGCACAAGATAGACCTACCCTTAATGTTGGTTCTGCTGCTCCATCTTCAAAAAGAACCTCTACACTGTAGGGTTGCCACCTGTCCCGTATAATACAGGATTGTCCTATATTTCAATGTAAAATGCTATGTCCTGTTTGATACACTTTTGCCCTGTATTTCAGGTCTCCTCTCTTTCTCCCTTCCCACCCTCTCTCTACCAAGTTATGGATCCTCTCTAAATGCATGTGTTTGAAAGGGTGTGCAAAAGATCATGTATCATAGCTCTGGGTAGCCAACACAGACTGATTTACAAATTTGTGTTTGTGTGTGCAGCAAATTCCCGGGGGCTGGTCCTGTTAGGCTGCAATAAATTGTAATTGATTACTTTGAAGTCACTTCAGCACTAGATGAAAAAACAAATCACCACCCACCCTGCCCTGTATTTTGACAGAACAAAGGTGGCAACCCTAATGAGAGGAAAGACAGTTGTCACTTAACATGAGATAAGGGCTGTCTCTCCTGAGGTAAGAAAAACATAAGTCCTTAAAAGCCAAAAGCTGAAGGGCAACTTCATTTCTCCAAAATCATCTTTAGAAGAACCAAAATTAAATACATTGCTTCAAATATATATTTTTGTATAAGGAAGTCTCTATGCAATTCTGGCATTCCACCACTAGAGGTGCACCTCAGATTTTCAAAAGATTAAAACACCACATACAATGTAAAAATGAGAACAGGAGTAATGGGGTGGATTCAGCCTACAGTTTTATTTCACCCAGAACAAAGACCCAGTTTGGCACTCATATGCGCATTTCCATACACACACACACACAGGCTGGGAGCCTCAATGGCGTCAATCTGGAAGCTTAACTTGTGCAGAAAACCTAGATGGCTCCCCTCCCCAAGCCACAGCTCTGATATGCCGTACAAAAAAAACAGGTCCTACAAGCAATGTATTATATAATATAGGAAATTCTGCTACTTGAAAAAACATTGAAATAGTGAAATAAGCCTCCTTCATAAACATAGGTCAGAAATGAAAAAGGCTGAAACTAAGGTTGGGCTATGTCTGCTTTTAAACATCGTGATATTTCACTAGCTAAACATTGTGGTATACCGAGATAACTTGATGTCTGAAATAAGGACAGAACTGTGTAGCGGCAAACGAGAATGTCCTGCCAACTGCTACTGCTTAGAGGTGTAAAATGGATAAATTTTTACTTACCTTTAACATAGTTGTTACAACTAAGATTCTATAGAACAGATGATTTTTAACTTAGCTCATTTTCTCTAAAATTAAAGCTGTAGATGTAATTAATGTTAAGGTGAGAGATGGCTCTCACGTATCCAACTATATTACTCAATGCAATAAAAGACAATTCCGTGATATGAGGATGACACAGAAAGACACACACACACACAGAGAGAGAGAGAGAGAGAGAGAGAGAGAGAGAGAGATGGAAATAGAAGGAAGTAACAAGGCTTAAACAGCAGGGCTAAATTTATTTGTATTTTTCAAAACGGAGAAGTAAATGACCCAGTTTATTTTTTCTCGGGACTAGCAGCAGCTTCTAAGCCGAAAAGATGCTGCTTTTGCATTAAGTTTACTTATCAGGGCTCTGGTGGCACCCCAGAGCCCTTCCCTCCTCCTCCTCAAAGCTGGGCACAAACTTTCGGCTTTCAGAAGTGGGGGCAAGGCTCTGACAGCATCCCAGAGCACTCGCACCCTGCTCCAAAAGCCACACAAAATGGACGGGCTTTGTAATGTTTCATAAAATGGCGCCCTGTGAGAAGCCTATTGGTGCCCTCAAGTGGATCTTCTTACCTCAGGTCCGCCCACTCTCTGCAAGCAAGTGTTGTCACCGCTCTAAAATGCTGCACTGCGGCAGACCAAGGCGCCTGGCTTTCTGAAGCTTACCATGCCTTGGGAAGGAAATCGGAGGGCTCTGGGATGCAGCCAGAGCTCTCATGCCATTGCCTTCCCAAAGTCAGGTAAACTTTATTTCACCCTTCTGGGGGGCCCTGGTTTTGGTTTTATGTGTTTTCCCCCTATATAAGATACTCCTCCACATTCAGCTAGGAGGAGTCTCAGTGTCCCCCCCCCCCAGCATCCTGCCTGACAAAACCAATGACCTACAAATCCTTGCAGCATAATAAAGAATGGAGCCACAGTTAATAAGTGAAGCTGTCTACACCTCCCCCCTGCCACTTGCTTCTGTTCTTGTCACACTTCCTAGCAGATGGGTAATAAGGCTGAGGCAAAGGGATATGCACTACGAAGACCCACCTTTAATGTTGGTTCTGCTGCAATAGCAGCACTGAAGTGACTTCTCTAGTGCACAAGCCTGGGCAGTTTGTTAGAAAGTCCTGGGCTGTCCAGACAAGAGCCCCCTCTCCTGGGCTGTCCAGACAAGAGCCCCCCCCCCACGCTGATGTGGTTCAAAGGAAAGCAGTGCTATCTATACCTTTGGCACCAGCCTGGTTGCAGGAGATGCCCAAAGGAGGCATCCAAGGTGCCATCCAACCACCTTAGGGACTCTATTCCGGACTTGTGCAGGGTTTACTCCTTTGCCGTTTATTCTACAGAAGATATCCCACAAGGCAGCAGGTACGGATTGTCGTCGACAGCTGAAGGGCAACTTCATTTCACAGAAACCTTCATTAGAAGAAACACAATTAAGTGCAGGGATTCAATTGTACCTTTTTGTAAAAGGAATTCTCTTTGCAATTCCGGTGTTCCACCATCAGAGGTGCATTTGGGATTTTTTTTAGGACTGGGAAAGCATAGCACTATGTAAAAATGAGAAAAGGAATAATGGACAGGAAACAGCACTAAGTCCCTACAGGCAATGTATTATATGATATATGAGGTTCGGCTACTTGAAAAGGCATGGAGATTGACCAGCTGAAATGAGCATCCTACATAAACATAGGTCAAAAATGAAAAGGGCTGCAACTAGGGCTGTGCTATGTCTGGTTTTCAACATTGTGATATTGCAGTATACCAAGATAAGACCATGTCTGAAATAATGATGAAACTATGTAGAGGTAAACAGGATGTTGTTCTGTCAACCGCTACTGCTTAGGGGTCTAAAATGGATAAAGTTTTGCATAACTTTAACATATTGTTACAACTGTGATTCTATAGTACAGATAATTTTTAAATCAGCATGTTTTCGCTGTCATTAAAGTTGTAGAAGTAATCAGTAGCATAGGTATCAGAAGTAAGGTGAGACATTGTTCTTATAAATTTAACTAGATTACTAAACATGAAAGAAGCCAATTCTGTGACAGGAGGGAGACAAAGAAACTCTCACAAACACACAGTAGAGGAAAAGTAAGGAATGAGGCTTAAACCAGGAGAAGGTTCTTTTCTATTTTTTCAACTCTGAAGTAAATGACCCCATTTTATTTTTCCATGGAACTAGATGCAAAGAGCTGCATTTGCATGGTTTTTATCAGGCTTCTAGATGGCTATGTCAGCGCTATGGAATCATCCCAGAGCCCTTCCCTTATTCCCAAAGCTGGGCACTTACTAGACTTCCAGCTTTTGGGAGGGTGAGCGCCTGGCTCTGGCAGCATCCCTTCTTCACAAAACCCTCCACATGAGAGACAGTTGTCAGTTGTCAGTGAAGGAGCAAAACAGAAGCCCTAAAAATCAAAATATGAAGAGCAACTTTATTTTGCAGAAACCATATTTAAAAGAACCACTATAAGGACAGAGGTTCAATTCAACCTTTTTGTACAAGACAGTCTCTTTGCAATTCTGGGGTTCTATGACTAAAGCTGCATTTGGGATTGTTTTTAGGTCTGCAGAAGCTTAGCACTGTGTAAAAATGAGAACAGGAATAATGGGCAATAAATAGTACCTCAGGAGGAACAGACTCTATAAGAAAAGAAGTCCTAGAAGCCACGTATTAGATCGCATATGTAGTTCTGCTATTTGAAAAGGCATGGAGATTGATTGGCTGAAATTATCATCTTACATAAACGTAGGTCAGGCATGAATAGGGCTGCAACTAGGGCTGGGCTCTGTCTGCTTTTCAGCATTGTGATATTTCACCAGCTAAATACTGTGGTATAGCAATATAACACCATGTCTAAAATAAAAGACACAGAAACATACAGAAAAACAAACAATCACATTAAGAAGGGGGGATAAGAAGAGAGACGATTAAACAACAGGGCTATGTAGATATGGTGGATAGATATTTAAAACAGTGAAGTAAATGATTCATTTTTATTTTTGCATGGGTCTAGGAGCAGCTTGCAAGCCATCCTAGAAACCTTCCCTCCTTCCCAAAGCTGGGCAAGTTTCAGAAGCGGTGGAGCAGGGTTCTTGAGCATCTCAAAGCCCTTGAGCAGTGCTCCAAAAGCCACACAAAATGGACATACTTTATAATTTTCCATAATACATGTATGGTGCCCTATGTGAAACCTATATTGGTGCCGACAAGTGAATCTTCTTAATTTTGCGCTGTCAGCTCATCAGCTCAGTGCCCTGTGCATGGAAACTGCCAGCATACACACTGCTCTCAACCAGAGCAAGGAGGCAAAGCAAGGCACCTGCCTCTGGGAAGGACATTCCCACGTTCTGGCAGGGTCCTAGAGCCCTTCTGTCCTTCCCAAAGCTGCACAAGCACTTGCCATGCTTTAGGAAGGAGATGGGAGGGTTCTGCATGATGTGTGAAATAAGGATGTAACTATGTAGAGGTGAGGGGGCTTTAATGTCCTGAACACTGTTGCTGCTTAGGGGTCTAAAATGGATAATTTTTTATTAACTTTAACATATTGTTACAACTGTGATTCTATAGTACACTTCACTTTTATAATACCATGTTTTCTCTACGATTCAAGCTGTGGAAGTAATTAGTAGCCTAAATATAAAAGGTTATGTGAGAGATTGTTGCCTAAAACATTAATTCTATCATTAAACATGAAAAAACTCCAATTCTGTGACAGGAGGGAGATTCAGAAATACACACACACAAAGAAACAAAGTCAAAGAAGAGGAGGAAAGAGATTCAAACCTGAGGGCAAGGTTTATTTTTATTTATTTTTCAACTCTGAAGTAAACTGACCGCAGATTATTACTAAAGAACTAGAAGAAAAGCTGTTTACAAGCTGAAAAGCTGTTATTGCATAAGGTCAGCTTTCAAAGGACTTTGGCAGGATCCCAGAGCCCCTCCCTCCTTTCCAAAGCTCTGGTTTCTGGTTTGGGGAAGCCTCCCCCCCTTCCAGAGCCCTTGCACTGCACTCCAAAAGCCACACAAAGTGGACAGATTATGTAATGTTTCATGAAATGGTGCCCTTGGATAAGTCTGTATTGGTGCTCTCAAGCGGATCTCCTTAATTGTGCACCACCTCAGAGTGACGCCCTGTGCAAAGAAACTGCCCTCACCACTTGATCTCAAATACCTTACTGCCGCAGAGCAGGGCACCTGGGTAAGCAGTCCTCCTCCTGACTGAGGCCCCTTCTGCAGGGTTTTGGTTTCCCCACATACATGATCTTCTTCCACATTGAGCCGAGAGGGGCCTTAGATTTTGCTCCCCAGCATCCTGCTCTGATAAAATCCATGATGTACAAGATATTTGCAGCAAAAGAAAGAGTGCAGCAACGTTTCATAAGTGAAACGACATACACCTCCCCCCTGCCATTTGCTTCTGTTTTTGTCAAACTAGCTAGCAAATGGTTGAAAAGGCTGAGGCAAAAGCATATGCACAAGAGAGACCCACCCTTAATGTTGGTTTTGGTGCATTAACAGCATAAAAGTGACCTCTCTGGGACACAAGCCAGGGCAGTGTGTACCAAGGTCCTGGGTTGCCCTCCTCCCGCCGCTACCACAGCTGCGCTGATGCAGTCCAATGAAAAGCAGAGCTTTGCGGGACTTGTTCCTTTTTACTCCTTAGTCTTTGCTTCTCCTGAAGATATTCCACTAAGCAGCAGGAATGAGCGTAGCCAAGGGGGGCAGGGGGGCAACTTCCCTATTAAATCAGGCAAATAAAAAAAAATGTTTTAACAAACTAACCAGCCATGTTACTGTGAGCATGGTTCAAGTTTCTCCAACAATAATCCTGCCCCCCAACAGAAATCCTAGCTACGACATGGCAGCTAGTGCAAATTCTTCAGAAACCATAATTAGAAGAACTACAATTAAGCGCAGAGGTTCAATAGTACCTTTTAGTATGCAGAAGACTCTGTGCAGTTCTGGGGTTCCACCACCAGAGGTGTATTTGGGATGTTTTTAGGACTGGAAAAGCATAGCACTATATAAAAATGAGAAAAAGAAAAATGGACAAGAAAGATGACAAGACCCCCCCTTTTTGCCACACCGATGTGGTCCAAAAGAAAGCCAAGCTGTATGTTTGGCACCAATTTGACTGCAGGATGTGCCGGAATAAGCTCTTTTAAAAGCTGAAAGCTGAAGGGCAACTTAATTTCTTAAGAACCACCATTAGAAGAAACACAATTAAGAGCAGAGGTTAAATCATACATTTTGTACAAAGAAGGTGCTATGCAGTTCTGGGGTTCCACAACTAGGAATGCATGAAGGATTTTTTTTAGGTCTGAAAAATGAACTGGAAACAGCATGAAGTACCTCAGTAAAAATAAACCTAACAAGAAAAGTAGGTTCTATGACTTTCTGCCACTTCAAAAGGCATGGAGTTTGACAGAAATGAGCATCCTACAAAAACAAAGACCAGAAATGAAGAGGGCTGCAACTAGGACTGAGCTCTGTCTCCTTCTCATCATTGTGATATTTCACCAGCTAAACATCGTGGAATACCGAGATAAGACGATGTCTGAAATAAGGAGGGAAGTATGTAGAGGCGAACAAGGTATTGTGCCGCCAACCACTACTGCTTAGTAGTGACTTAGTTTATGACTTAACTTTAGCATATTATTACAACTGTGATTCTACAATACAGGTTATTCATTTATAATTTTTTATTATTTATTTATTTATAAATTAGCACATTTTCTATAACATTAAAGCTGTAGAAGTAATTAGTAGCATAGATATCAAAGGTAAGGTAAGAGATTGTTCCCAGAAATCTAATTCTGTAATTAAGCATGAAAAAGGCAATTCTGTAACATAAGGGAAACACAGACGCACAGACAAATATACACACAAACAAACACAAAAACCACAGGTCAAGGTCTATTTTTATTTTGTTCGACTCTGAAGAAAAGGCAGCTTTTCGGCTTGGAAGCCGCATTGAGTCCCGTGGAAAATTTTCCACGGGACTCAATGCGGCTTCCAAGCCGAAAAGCTGCCTTTGCAGAAAGCTTACATGTTAGAGCTCTGGTATCAACCCAGAGCCCCTCCCTCCTTCCCAAAGCTTCCCAGCTTCCAGAAGGGGAGGCAGGTCTCTGGCAGCAGCCCAGAACTCTCATGCTGCACTCCAAAAGCCACACAAAATGGAAGGACTTTGTAATGTTACATAAAATGGCGCCTTTGTAATGTTACATAAAATGTGAGAACCCGTGTTGGCGCCCTCAAGTGGATCTTCTTAATTGTGCGCCACTTCAGCTCAGAGGCGACTTATGCAGAAAAACTGCTGGCGCAGTGCAAGGCACCAGGCTTTGGGAACCTTACTGTGCTTTGAGAAGGAGATAGGAGGGCTCATGCCACTGCCTTCCCACTGTCAGGTAAGCAGTCCTGCACCATCCTGGGGTCCCCTGTTCTGGAGGTATTTGGTTTTGCACCTTTTTTCTCCTATACAGGATCCTCCTCCACATTCAACTGAGAGGGGCCTCAGATTTTGCCCCAGCATCATGCCCTGTCAAAACCAATGACTTAAATATCATTGTAGCAAATAAAGAGTGGACAAACATTTCCTAAGTGAAACTACATATACCTCTGCCATGCCACTTCTATTTGTTCTTGTCACACTAGCTAGCGGATGGGTAATAAGGCTGAGGCAAAGGAATATGCACACCAAAGAGCCATCCTTAATGTTGGTTCTGTTGCATTAGTAGCACTGAAAGGACCTCTGGGGCACAAACCTAGGCAATTTGTGCAGAGCTCCTGGGCTGCCCAGATGGCAAGACTGGCTGCCCAGTTCGTCTCGCAACAGTGGTCCAAAGGAAAGCAGGAGTCTACAAAATGCCAGAACCACCTTGTGTAGGGTTTTCTGCTTTGCCTTTTCTTCTCCCAAAGGTAGCCCACAAGGCATCTGGCATGGGCGCAGCCAAGGCGGTGCAGGGGACCAGCTGCCCTCCTCTAAATCAAGGAAAAGCTTAATAACAGAAACAATTGTGTTGTCCACATAAATCCTGATACCCTAAAATAAACCCTGCCTATGTCCATGCCAGCAGGTAAGGATTATTCTATCTTCACAAGGGCTCCATGTAGGGCTGGGCCATGGCTGGAAACTATGGAAGCAATCAGTAGCATAGATATCAAAGGTAAAGTGAGAAATTGTTCCCTAAAAAATTAATCCTATTACTAAATATGAAAAAAGCCAATTCTGTGACAGGAAGGAGACACAGAAACACTCCCACACACACAAATAAGGGGAGAAGGGGAAATATAGGCTCAGAGAAAAGAGGAAGGTTTATTTTTATTTTTTTCCAACTCTGAATAAAATTACCCATTTATTTTTCCATGAGACTCATTGTGGCTTCCAAGCCAAAAAGCTGCCTTTGCATAAGGCTTACGTGTCAGGACTCAGGTAGCACTTACTAAGCACTTAGTAAGGTTCCGGCTTACAGAAGGGGAGGCAGGGCTCTGGCGCATCCCAGAGCCCTCCCACTGTGCTCCAAAAGCCACACAAAATGGAAGGACTTTGTAATGTTACATAAAATGGGGCCTTTGTAATGTTACATAAAATGTGAGAACCCGTGTTGGCGCCCTCAAGTGGATCTTCTTAATTGTGCACCACCTCAGGTCCGCCCTCCCCGTGCAGAGAAAGTGCTGTCACAGCTCTCAAATACCGCACTGCGGCAGAGCAAGAAGCCTAGATCTGGGAAGTTTACCTTGCTTTGGGAATGAGATTGTCACCGCTTTCCCAAAGTCAGGTAAGCAGTCCACCACCTTGCTGGGGCTCCTGGTTCTGGACGTTTCTGGTTTCATGTGTGTGTTCCCCCCAACAGGATCTCGGTCCACATTCACCTTAGAGAGGCCTCGGAATTTGTCGTCCCCCCAACATCATGCCCTGACAAAATCAATGGCATACGGATCCTTGCAGCAAAATAAAGATTGCAGTCACTCTTTAATAATAATAAGTGAAGCTTAATAATACCTCCCCCCGCCACTTGCTTCTGTTCTTGTCACGCTAGCTAGCAGATGCATAATAAGTTTGAGGCAAAAGGATATGCACAATAATGAACGACATTTAATAATGCTGATTCTGTTGAATTGGAAGCACTGAAGCTCTGGGGCACAAGCCTGGACAATCCTGGGCTGCCTTAATGACAAGACCCACCCTACTGGCTGCACTGACTTGCTCCAAAGAAAAGGGAGTAATATGTTTGGCACCAATCTGGATGCAGGAGTTGCCTGAAGGAGAGGTGCAATATGCCTTAGGGACTACACTCTTTTTGTGTGTAGGGTTCACTCCTTAGCTTTTTCATCCCCAGAAGCAATCCCACAAGGCAGCGAGAATGGACATATCAAGGGGGTGCTGGAGGCAGTTGCCCCCAATCAAGCAATTAAAAAAAAATACTTAACTAACTGACCAATCATGTCACAGATAGTTCAGTTCTGCCGCCACCACCACCCCACAACAAAAATCCTGTCCACCTGAAATAAATCCTGGCTGTGCCCATGGCAGTAGGTAAGGATTTTTCTGTCTTCACAAACCCCCTCTAAATGAGAGACATGTTGGTTAAAGAGAGATAATGGAATGGCTCTCCTGAGGTGACAAAATAGAAGTCCTTAAAGCGGACAGCTAAAGAGCAACTTCATTTCACAGAAATTGGAAGAACCACAATTAAGCATAGAGGTTAAATTCTACCTTTGTACAAGGAAAGCTCTATATGGAATTCTAGGGTTGTACCATTTCTTAGAACTGATTTTTTTTAGTATAGCACTGTGAGAACAGGCATAATGGAAATGAAACAGTATTAAGTAGCTCAGTAAGAGATTGCTCAAAAGAAAAGCAGGTCCTATAGACAATGTATTATATCAAATATGGAGTTCAGCTACTCAAAAAGGCACTGAGATTGACAGACTGAGATGAACATCCTTCATAAACATAGGTCATAAAAGAAAAGAACTTCAACTAGGGTTGGGATCTGTCTGGACTATAACATTCTGATATTTCACCAGCTGAACATTGTGGTATACCAAGATAAGACCATGTCTGAAATAAGAATGGAAGTATGTAAAGCAAACAGGGTATTGTCTTGCCAACTGATCCTGCTTAGGGTAGGGTTGCCATATTTCAAACAGTGAATATCTGGACAGAAAATGTATAGGAAATTATGGACGAATGGCAGCCCTTCTTCCATGAAAATAGTGATTTTGCCCAGAAAAGCTCAACAACTTTTCCATCCAGATTTTCACTGTTTGAAATATGGCAACACTAAGCAATGGTTGTCGGTTAAACTAAGATGAGGGAATGGGTCTCTTGAGGTAAGGAAATAAAAGCTCTTTAAAGTCAACAACTGAAGGGCAAATTGATTTCTCAGAAACCATCATTAGAAGAACCACAATTAAGCACAGAGGTTGCATCATACCCTTTTGTACTAGGCTAATTGCAATTCTGGGTCCACCACTAGAGATGCAGTTGTGCTTTTTAAAGGACCGAAATAGCATAGCGCTATTAAAACTGAGAACATAAATAATGGACAAGTAAAAGCCTTAAGTACCTCAGGACGAATAATACCTAGCAACGGGAGCAGCTCCTACAGGAAATGTATTATTTCATATATTATGTTTTCTGCTGCTTGAAAAGGCATGGAGATTGACCGCCTGAAATGAGCATCCTACATAAACATGTAGGTCGGGGGGGGAAAGGGCTGCAAGTAGGTTTGGGCCATGTGGGGCATCCAACATCATTATATAGTATTTCACCAGCAAACCATCGCTGTATAATAATATAACACAGTATTTGGAATAAGGAAGGAAGTATATAGAGGTGAAAGGGGTGAAGTTCTGCCAGTTACTACTGCTTAGGGGTCTAAAACAGTTAATAATTGACTTACCTTTAACACATATACAAACAAATAATCACAAAGAAAGGGGGAAAGTGGCTTAAACAAAAGGGGAAGACATTTCTTTTCCCTGAAGTAAATGACCCTGGTTTCCTTTCAGCAGAACTGGGAGCAGCTTCCAAAGCAAAAAGCTGCCTTTGCATAAGGTTCAAGTGTCAGGGCAGAGCCCTTCTCTCCTTCCCAAAGCTGAGCAAGAACTTACTAGGCTTTCAGCTTTCAGAAGGGGGGACAAGGCTCTGGCAGCTGCGCTCCAAAAGTCACACAAAATAGAGGGACCTTGTATGTTTTTATGTTTCATAAAACGGATCCCTGTGAGAAGCCTGTACAGACACCCTGAAGTGTATCTTCTTAACTGTGTGTCATTTCAGCTTGGCAGTGACTTGTGCAGAGAAACTGTCGGCACAGTGTGGAAAAGGAAGGCGCCAGGCTTTGGGAAGCCTACCGTGTTTCGGAAGGAGATGGAAGGGCTCTGGCTTCCCACCACCTTCCCTAAATCTGGTATGAAGACCTCCACCTTCCTGGGGCCCCCTGTTCTGGTGGTTTGACACCCCCCCTATACAGGATCTTTGTCCACATTCAGCTGACAGGAGCCTCAGATTCTGCCCCCCCCCCCCAGCATCTTGCCCTGACAAAACCAATGACACACATATGCTTGCAGCAAAATAAAGGATGGAGTCTAGGTTTGTTAGTGATGCTGCAGACACCTCCCCCCCCCCCTTTTCCACTCGCTTCTGTTCTTGTCGTGCTGGCTAACAGATGCACAATAAAACTAAGGAATGTGAACAACAAAGACCCACACTTAATGTTGGTTCTGTTGCATTAGCAGCACTAAAGTGATCTGGGCAGTTCTGGGTTGCCCAGATTTTAACCCTTTTGGTTCTGCTGATGTGGTCCAAATGATAGCAGAGCTATATGTTTGGCACCAATTTTGCTGCAGATGTTGTGCTAAGTAGGCCTGAAGGAGATAATTTTTTAAATAAAAACTTGCCATACATTTCCTCTATAATTAAACCTCTGTAAGTAGTTAGTAGTATAGATATCAAAGGTAAGGTGACAAAATGTTCCCTAAAAAATTAAATCCATTACTCAAATTGATAAAAGCTAACTCGGTGATATGGGGAAAACAACGAGGCAAGGTTTATTGTTATTTTTTTCCAACCCTGAAGTAAATGATCCCAGTTTATTCTAGAAGCAGCTTCCAAGTCGAAAAACTGCCTTTACATAAGGTTTATGTGTCAGGGGTCTGGCAGCATACCAGAACCTCTCCCTCCTTCCCAAAGCTAGGCAAGACCTTACTAAGCGTCCGGGATACTGAAGGGGGGAAAGGGGTCTAGCAGCATCCAAAAGCCACAAAAAATGGAGGGACTTCGTAATTTTTCATAAAATGGAGCCTTATGAGAAGCTTGTATTGGCGCCCTCAAGTGTCTCTTCTTAATTGTGCACCACCTCACGTCCGCCCTCCCCGTGCAGAGAAAGTGCGGTCACAGCTCTAAAATACCGCACTGCGGCAAAGCAAGCAAGGCGCCTGGCTCTCAGAAGCTGACCATGCTTTGGAAAGGAGATGGGAAGGTAGTTGGAAGAGGGCTCTGGCAGTATCCTAGAACCCTTCTCCAACCACCTTCCCAAAGTCGGGAAGGCAGTCCTCCACCTTGCTTGGGCCCCTGGTTCTGGGGGTATCTTATTTTACACCTTTCCCCCCAATACTGGATCCTTTTCCACATTCAGCTTAGAGGGGCCTTAGATTTTGTCCCCGAACATCCTCCCTGGGAAAGCCAATGAGGGATATATCTTTGCAGCAAATTAAAGAATGGAGCGACAATTCATAAGTGAAGTTATAAACACCTCCCCACTACCATTTGCTTCTATTCTTGTCACAGCAACTAGCACATGCTTAATAAGGCCGAGGCAAAGGATTATGCACAAAAAGACCCACCCTTAATGTTGATTCTGCTGCATTAGCAGCACTGAAGGGTCCTCTCTGGGGCACAAGCAAGGGCAGTCCTGGGCTGCCCAGATGACAATACCCCACCCCTGGGTGTGCTGATGTAGTCCAAAGAAAGCAAACTATATGTTTGGCACAACGTGCCAGCCAACCGCCTTAAGGACTCCACTACAGACTTGTTTAGAGTTTACACCTTAGCCTTTTCTTCTCCAGAACATATCCCACAAACAGCTGGCATGGGCATATCTGGTGGAGGGGTAGTGCCGTCCCCGAAATAAAGCAAAAAACAACATGAGCACTTAACTAACTGACCAATTGTGTCACAAATATCTCAGTTCTTCTCCCCCAACATCAATCCTGCCCCCTTAAAATAAATTTTGGCTACACCTATGGTAGCTGGTAAGGATTGTTCCATCTACAAATACTTCCTCTACATAATACACAGTTGTCGGTTAAATTCAGATAAGGCTCTCCTGAGGTAACAAAACAGAAGCACTTTAAAGCCAAAAGTTGAAGGGCAACTTCATGTCTCAGAAACCACCATTAGAAGAAACACAATTAAGTGCAAAGGTTCAATTCTATCGTTTTGTACAAGGAAGTCTTTGGGCAATTCTGGGGTCCCAGCACTAGATGCATATTTGGGTTTCTTTTAAGACTGAAGAAGCTTTGCACTATGTAAAAACGAAAACAGCATAAATTGGACTGGAGTGTTAAGTACCTCAGGAGGAATATATCCTATAAAAGAAGTAGGCCCAACAGACAATGTATTATATAATATAGGAGGTTCAAATACTTCAAAAGGCAAGGAGAGTGACAGTCTAAAATGAACATTCTACATAAACATAGGTTAGAAATGAAAAGGGCTGCAACTAGGGTGTGGCCATGTCTGGTTTTCAACAATGTCATATGTCACCAGCTAAAACTTGTGGTTTACTGAGATAATATGATGTGTGAAATAATGATTGAAGTATACAGAGAGGAACGAGGTAATGGTCCTGCCAACTGCAACTGCTTAGGGGTCTGAAAGGAATAAATTTTTCTTTATCTTTAGCATATTGAGAAAACGGTGATTCGATACTGCACATTTTTTAAAATTAGCACATTTAAAGCACATTTAGTAGCCGAGATATCAAAGGTAAGCTGAGATATTATTCCCTAAAAAATTAACTCTATTACTAAAAATGAAAAAAGCCAATTCTGTGATGAGGGAAACATAGAAACAAACGGAAACACACACACACACACAGAGAGAGAGAGAGAGAGAGAGAGAGAGAGAGAGAGAAGGGATGAAGGGAAGAAAGAGGCTTACACAATAGGACAAGGCTTATTTCTATTTTTTTGAACTCTAAAGTAAACTGACCCCAGCTTATTTTTCCATGGGTCTCAAAGCGTAAAAGCTGCCTTTGCGTAAGGTTTACAAGCTTCCGGCTTTCCAATGGGGGGGGGGACATTGCTATAGCAGCAGCCCATAGCTCTTGCGTCAGTGCTCCAAAAGCCACACAAAATGGAAGGACCTTACATAAAATCGCGCCCTGTGAGAAGCCTGTATTGGCGCCCTCAAGTGGATCTTCTTAATTGTGCACTACATCAGGTCCGCCCACTCTCTACAAATAAAATGTTGTCACAGCTCTAAAATGCTGCACTGCGGCAGAGCAAGGCGCCTAGCTTTCTGAAGCTTACCATGCCCTGGGAAGGAAATTGGAGGGCTCTGGGATGCTGCCAGAGCCCTCACACAACCGCCTTCCCAAAGTCAGATAAGCAGTTCTCTACTTTGCTGGGTCCCCTGTTCTTGAGATTTTTGTTTTTTCCCTTTTTTCCCCTGTACAGGATCCTCCTCCACATTCTGCTGAGAGAGGCCTCATATTTTGTGCCACAGCATCCTGTCCTGACAAAACCAATAAGCTACATATTATTGTAGAAAAATAAAGATTGGAGGTGTAGTTCATAAGTGAACACCTCTCCCCTACCATTTGTTTATGTTCATGTCACACTAGGTAGCAGGTGGGTAATAAGGCTGAGGCAAAAGTTTATGCACAAGAAGGAGCCACCCACTCTCAGCAGCCAGAAGCATCATAGCCAGACACTGGAGAGACCTGTCAGGAGTAAGCATAGACCCATGGTATCAAATAGTATGGGAAACAGCCTTATTAGAAAAACTAACCAACAAATTGAAACTGACACAGGGACAAATACAAGAAGACACTTTCACCCCGGTATGGTTACCTTTTATCACATACACAGTCCAACAAGAACCCACCAACAGCATACAAATCAATCTGGCTAACATGATCCAAACACACACACACAAAAACAAGTTGCATTACAGCCAAACAAAGACAGCCAACCACACCTTAAGCCACACCAAACCTCTCTCACCACCAAAGAAATACAAGCGAATAGTAAAGAGAACCCACAAAAGTGACCCTGACACAAAACCACACCTATGCACTAAGTAGAATAGAAGCATTGCCACCCAACCCCATCCCACTCACCATTCCCCCCTCCACCTCTCTCCCTTCTTTTCTTCCTGTTGTAACACTAATGTCTCAATAAATGAAACTGATCTGTAGAAAATGTAACTTGAAAAAAGAGACATTGCACATACTTTTGTAAAGCAAGAAAACTTTAATAAAACATGTTTTTTAAAAAGAAGGAGCCACCCTTAATGTTGGTTCTGTTGCATTAGCAACACAGAAGGGATCTCTTTGTGGCACAAGCCTGGCCAATCCTGGGCTGCCCATATGACAAGACCCCACCCCTGGCTGCACTGATGTAGCCCAAAGAAAGCAGAGCTATATATTGGCACCAACTTGTCTGTAGGCGTTGCCTGAACTAGGCATTTGTTGTTGTTGTTGTTTAGTCATTTAGTCGTGTCAGACTCTTCGTGACCCCATGGACCAGAGCACGCCAGGCACTCCTGTCTTCCACTGCCTCCTGCAGTTTGGTCAAACTCATGCTGGTAGCTTCGAGAACACTATCCAACCATCTCGTCCTCTGTCATTCCCTTCTCCTTGTGCCCTCCATCTTTCCCAACATCAGGGTCTTTTCCAGGGAGTCTTCTCTTCTCATGAGGTGGCCAAAGTATTGGAGTCTCAACTTCAGGATCTGTCCTTCCAGTGAGCACTCATGGCTGATTTCCTTAAGAATGGATAGGTTTGATCTTCTTGCAGTCCATGGGACTCTCAAGAGTCTCCTCCAGCACCATAATTCAAAAGCATCAATTCTTCGGCAATCAGCCATCTTTATGGTCCAGCTCTCACTTCCATAGATCACTACTGGGAAAACCATAGCTTTAACTATACGGACCTTTATTGGCAAGCTGATGCATACAAGGCTCAATACAACTGCCTTAGGACTCCACTCTGGACTTGTGTAGGGTTTACTCCTTAGCCTTTTCTTCTCCTTAAGTTATACCACAAGGCAGTGGGTCCATATTGTTCTGTCTTCTGCACAAATCCCCTCTACGTGGTAAACAATAGGGTTGCCATAAGTCCAGTTTTTCCAGATGGTGAAGGGCAATTTCATTTCTCATAAACCATCATTAGAAGAACCACATTTAAGCACAGAGATTGCATCATACGCTTTTGTACTAGGTTCTATGCAATTATGGGTTCCACCACTAGAGATGCAGCTGGGATATTTTAAAGTCTGAAATAGCATAGTACTATTAATACTGAGACCAGAAATAATGGACAATAAACAGCCATAAGTACCTCAGGGGGAATATGCCCTGCAATGGGAGCAGGTCCCACAGGCAATTGATATCATATATGAGATTTTCTGCACTGGAAAAGGCTTGGAGATCGACTGGCTGAAGTGAGGATCCTACATAAACATAGGTTAGAAATAAAATGGCTGCAAGTAGGGCTGTGCCATGTCTGGCATCCAACATCATGATAGATTATGTCATGAGCAAAACATCGCTGTAAGCTGATATAGTATAACAGGGTGTCTGAAATAAGAATGGAAGTATATAGAGGTGAAGTGGGTGGATTTCTGCTAACTACTATTGTTTTGAGGACCAAAACATAAAATTATTGACTTATGTTTAATGTCTTGTTAAAACTGTGATTCTGTAGTACACATAAATTTTAAATTAGTACATTTTATCTAAAATTCAAGCTGTAGAATTAGTACCACATATATCAAAGGAAAGATGAGAGATTATTCCCACAAATTTAATTCTATTACTAAACATGAAAAAAGCCGATTCTGTGACATGAGGGAGACACAGAAATATAGACAGATAAAAACACACACACACACACACACACACAGAAAGAAATAAATACAAAGAAGGGAAGAAATATAAATAGAAAAAGAGGAAGATTTATTTTTATTTTTCAGCTCTGAAGTAAATGACCGTGGCTTCTTGTAAACTGGGAGCAGCTTCCAAGCTAAAAATCTGCCATTGCATAAGGGTTAATTTCCAGGGCTCTGGCAGCATCCCAGAGCCCTTCCCTCCTTGCAAAGCTGAGCAAGAACTTACTAGGCATTCAGCTTTCAGAAGGGGGGGGGCAGGGCTCTGGCAAGAGTGCTCCAAAAGCCACACAAAATGGAAGGACCTTGTAATGTTTCATAAAATGGATCCCTGTGAGAAACCTATATAGGCACCCTGAAGGGTATCTTCTTAACTGAGCACCACTTCAGCTTAGCGGCGACTTGTGCAGAGAAACTGTCAGCACAGTGCGGAAAAGGAAGGCGCCAGGCTTTGGGAACCCTACCATGTTTTCGGAAGGAGATGGGAAGGCTCTGGCTTCCCACCGCCTTCCCTAAATCCGGTATGAAGACCTCCACCTTCCTGGGGCCCCCTGTTCTGGTGGTATGACACACACACCCATATACAGGATCTTTGTCCACATTCAGCTGACAGGGGCCTCAGATTCTGCCCCCCTCGCATCCTGCCCTGACAAAACCAATGACGCACATCTGTTTGCAGCATAATAAAGGCTGGAGTTCATTAGTGATGCTGCAGACACCTCCGCCCTTGCCACTCACTTCTGTTCTTGTCGTGCTGGCTAACAGATGCATAATAAGGCTCAGGTAAAGGGATATGCACAACAAAGACCCACACTTAATGTTGGTTTCTGTTGCATTAGCAGCACTAAGGTGATCTAGACAGTTCTGTTTGTGTGGATGTGGTCCAATGGAAAGCAGAGCTATATGATTGGCACCAAATTGGCTGAAGATGTTGCCTGAAGTAAGCCTGAAGGGAAATGTACAAGGCGCCATCCAATCACTTTAAGGACCCCAGTCTGGTCTTGTGTAGGGTTTATTCCTTAACCTGTTCTTTTCCAGCAGCAGTCCCACAAGGCAGATGCCATAGGCAAAACCAAGGAAGTACAAGGGGACAGCTGCTGCCCTACATCAGCCAAACTAATTGAGCAATTACATCACAGATAGGTCAGTTCCCCGCCCCCAGCATAAACCCTAGCTACACCCATGGCAGCGGGTAAGGATTGATGCATCTTCACAAACCCCCTTACATGAGAGGTTAACTTTGAATAACGTGAGATAAAGGAGTGGCTCTCATGAAGTAGCAAAACAGGAGGCCTTAAAACCGACAGCTGAAGGGCAACTTCATTTTTCAGAAACCATCATTAGAAGAAACACAATTAAGCCCAGAGGTTCAGTCATCATCTTTTGTACCAGGCTCTATGCAATTCTGGGTTCTGGGTTCCACCACTAGAGATGCAGCTGGGATTTTTTAAGGACTGAAATAGCATAGCGCTATTAGAACTGAAAACAGAAATAATGGACAACAAACAGGCTTAAGGACCTCAAGAGGAATATGTCCTATAACGGGAGGAGGTCCTACAGGCAATGTATTATACAACATATAGGATTTTATTCTACTTGGAAAGACATGGTGATTGACTGGCTGAAATGAGTATCCCATAGAAATATAGGTCAGAAATTAATAGGGCTGCAAGTAGGGCTGGGCCATCATGATATAGTATGTCACCAGTAAAACATTGCCTTATGCTTAGGTTACCAGACGTCCCCGTTTCCTGGGGTCAGTCTCCAGATTTACAAATCAATCCCCTGACAAAATCCATCTATTTAGTAGGAAGTTTAAAAGTATCCCTGGATTCATTGAAAAAAATCTGGTAACCTTACTCTATGCTGATATAACACGGTGTCAGAAAGAAAGATTAAAGTATTTGGGGTGAAGGGAGTGAACTTCTGCCAACTACTGCTGTGTAGAGGTCTAAACCAGATTATTATTGATTTACATTTAACATCTTGTTATAACTGTGTTTCTGAAGTACAGATAATTTTTAAATTAGCACATTTTCTCTAAAATTCAAGCTGTAGAATTAATTAGTACCACAGATATCAAAGGAAAGGCGAGATGGTTCCCACAAATTTAATTCTATTACTAAACATGAAAAAAGCCAATTCTGTGACATGAGAGAAAAACAAACAAACACCAAGAAAGAAAGAAAGAAAGAAAGAAAGAAAGAAAGAAAGAAAGAAAGAAAGAAAGACAAAGAATGGAAGAAAGAGGCTTAGACAAAAAAAGGAAGCCTTGTTTCTTTTCTTTCAGCTCTGAAGTAAATGACCCTGGTTTCTTTTCAAAAGAACTAGGAGCAGCTTCCAAGGCTAAAAGCTGCCTTTGCATAAGGTTTAAGTGTCAGGGCTCTGGCATCATTCCAGAGCCCTCCCCTCCTTCCTAATGCTGAACAATAACTTACAGTACTAGGATTTCAACTTTCAGAAGGGGGGGGACAGGCGGGCAGGGTTCTGGCAACAGTGCTCCAAAAGTCACACAAAATGGAAGGACCTTGTAATGTTTCATAAAATGGATCCCTGTGAGAAGCCTATATAGGCACCCTGAAGTGTATCTTCTAAACTGAGCGCCACTTCAGCTTGGCGGCGACTTGTGCAGAGAAACTGCCAGCACAGGGCGGAAAAGGAAGGCGCCAGGCTTTGGGAACCTTATCATGTTTTCGGAAGGAGATGGGAGGGCTCTGGCTTCCCACCGCCTTCCCTAAATCCGGTATGAAGACCTCCACCTTCCTGGTGCCCCCTGTTCTGGTAGTTTCACTCTCCCCCCCCCCATATACAGGATCTTTGTCCACATTCAGCTGACAGGGGCCTCAGATTCTTCCCCCCCAACATCCTGCCCTGACAAAACCAATGACTCACATATGTTTGTAGCAAAATAAAGGGTGGCGTCTAGGTTCATTAGTGATGCTGCAGACACCACTCCCCCCTTGCCACTCGCTTCTGTTCTTGTAGTGCTGGCTAACAGATGCACAATAAGACTAAGGAATATGAACAACAAAGACCCACACTTAATGTTGGTTCCTGTTGCATTAGCAACACTAAAGGATTCTGGACAGTTCTGGTTGTGTGGTTGTGGTCCAAAGGATAGCAGAGCTATCTGATTGGCACCAAATTGGCTGAAAATGTTGCCTGAAGTAGGCGTGAAGGGAAATGTACAAGGCACCATCCAATCATCTTATGGATCCCAGTCTGGTCTTGTGTAGGGTTTACTCCTTAACCTTTTCTTTTCCAGAAGCAATCCCATAAGGCAGATGCCATAGGTAAAACCAAGGAAGTGCAGGGGGACAGCTGCCCACCTATATGAATCAAATAAAAATACATATGCCGGACTAACTGAGCAATTACATCATAGATAGGTCGGTTTTGGCCCCCCCCCCCCCAGCATAAATGCTAGCTATGCCCATGGCAGCAGGTAAGGATTGATGTAGCTGCACAAACCCTCTCTACACAAGAGGTTAACTGAGGTAAGGCAATGGCTCTCTTGAGGTAGCAAAACAGGAGCCCTTAAAGCCGACATCTGAAGGGCAAATTCATTTCTCAGAAAGCACCATTAGAAGAAACACTGTTAAGCCCAGAGATTCAATCATACCCTTTTGTTCCAGGCTTTATGCAATTCTGAGAACCACCACTACAGATGCAGCTGGTATTCTTTAAGGACTGAAATAGCATAATGCTATTAAAACTTAGAAGAGAAATAATGAACAAACAGCATTAAGTACCTCAGGAAGAATATACCCTACAAGTGGAGCAGGTCATGTGGGCCATGTATTATATCATATATGAGGTTCAGCTACTTGAACAGACATGTATATTGACCAGTTGAAATGAGCATCCTACATAAATGAAATGAAATGAAATGGTCAGAAATGAAAAGGGCTGAAACTAGGGCTGGGCTATAGCTGTTTTTCAACATTGTGATATCTTACCAGCTAAATATCATAGTACACTGAGGTAAAATGATATCTGAAATACGGATGTAAGTAAGTAGAGGCATACTGGGTAATATACTGCAAAGTGCTACTTCTTAAGCATCTAAAACAGACCATTTTTTACTTACCTTTGTTACAACTGTTATTTTATATTAGAGATTATTTTTATATTAGCACATTTTCTCAAAGATTAAAGCTGTATAAGTAATTAGAAGCATGGATATCAAAGGTAAGGTGAGAGATAGTTCCCTAAAAATTTAATTATTTTACTAAGCATTAAAAAAAGGAATACTCTGACAAAAGGAGACACAGAAACACTAATGCACACAGACAAAAGGAGAAGGGAAGAAAAAGGCTTAAACACCAGGGGAAGGTTTATTTTAACTTTTTTTCAGCTCTGAAGAAAATGACCTCAGTTTATTTGTCTACAAAACTCCATGTGGCTTCCAAGCTGAAAAGCTGCCTTTGCATATGGTTTCCCAGAGGCCCCCACCTCCTTCCAAAAACTGGGCAAGCACTTACCAGGAGTGTAGCCAGGATTTATGTAAGGTGGGCAGGCTTCATGTTAGGTGGGAAAGGACCTCCATTAGTTAAGGGGGGGGGGTTGTATTGTTTGGGGAGGGGAATTGTCCCCTACCCCTTCCCAGGACCATGACACTAAGTAAGCTTCCAGCTTTTGGATGGGGGGTGGCATTGCTCTGGCACCCCTCTGAGAGGCCTCGCATGCCCCAAAAGCTACACAAAATGGACATGCTTTGTAATGTTTCATAAAATTGTGCCCTGTTTTGCTGCCCTCAAGGACATCTCTTTAATTGTACACCACCTCAGTTAGGCATGCATTGTGCAGAGAAACTGCTGCCATACCATGCTGTCAAATATTGCACTGCGGCAGAGCAAGGCGTCTGGCTTTCTGAAGCTAACCATGCCTTGGGAAGGAAATGGGAGGGCTCTGGGGTGCAGCCAGAGCCCTCACACAACCGCCTTCCCAAAGTCTGGTAAGCAATTATCTGCTTTGCTGGGTCCCCTGTTCTTGAGGTTTTTTGCCTCCCCCCTCCCCGTACAGGATCCTCCTCCGCAGGATGCTGATTTTGTGCAACAGCATCCTGCCCTAATGAAACCAATGCAGTGGCGGAGCATATGTCTGTGCTGCCCAGGGTGGGCACTCTCTTGAGGGGGGGCGGGGCATGGAGGGAGCTGCACACCCCCACCAATCTCACTTTCTTCCTCTCCCCCACACTTCCCCCTCTGTTATTTACTCACCTGCCTCCTTCCTGTCCTCTCCCTGCCTGCCAGCCAGCCAGCCTGCGAGCGTCCTGGGAGGTTTCACAGGCGGGCAGGCAGGCAGGCAGGCGGGCAGGGGAGAGCACGGGAAGGAGGCAGGCGAGTAAATAACGAGAGGGAAGGGAAGGGAAGGGAAGAGGAAGGAAGCGGGATCAGTGGGTGCACGCAATGCCCAGTGGGGGTGCCAGCACCACCCAACGGGGTTGCACGAGATGTCCGGCATTGAAGGAGCGCGGCTGCAAAGATCCGCAAGGGTTTTTTTTTGTCACACACCCCAGAGATGGCACCTGGGACGAACCCCACCCCCACCTTCGTCCACCAGTGAACCAATTATGCACATATATTTGCAGTAGAATGAAAAGTGCATCCACATTTCATAAGTGAAGCTGCAGACACTCCCTTCTGCCATTTGCTTCTGTTCATGTCACGCTAGCTAGCAGATGCATAATAAGGCAGAGGCAATGGGATATGCACAAGAAAGAACCAACCTTAATGTTGGTTCTGTTGTATTATCAGCACTGAAGGGACCTTTCTGGGGCACAAGCCTGGGCAGTCCTGGGCTGCCCAGATGGCAAGCACCCCCCTTTTCCCCATTTTGGCTGAGGTGATGCAGTCCAAAGAAGACAGAGCTATATGTTTGGCACCAGCTTGGCTGCAGGAGCTGCCCAAGGTGGCGTACAAGACCTCACTCTGGACTTGTGTTGAATTTATTCCTTGGCCTTTTCTGCTCCTGAAGATATCCCACAAAGCTGCTGACATGGGTTTGGCCTAGGGGGCTGGGGCTGGGAGGGCAGCTGCTGTCCTCCTAATACAGTAAATAAAGAAAACTTTACTAATTGGCCAATCACATTGCCGATAGCTCAGTTCTGCCCCCCAAAAAAACATATGTCATGCCCCCCTAACTTCAATCCCAGCTATACCCATGGCAGCTGATATGGATTCTCCCATCTTCACAAGCAAATAAATAGTTGTCAGTTAAAGTGACATAATGGGGTGGCTTCCTGAGGTAAAAAAACAGAAGGCTTTAAAATCTGAAAGCCAAAGGGCGACTTAATTTCTCAAAAACAATCATTACAGGAACCACAATTAAGTGCAGAGGTTCAACCATACCTTTTTGTACATGGAAGTGTTTATGCCAGAGGTTTTCAACTTTTCTGAGTCCACGGCTCCCTTGACCAACTATATTCTTTCTGTGACACCCCTTTGGGGCTCAGGGGCCCAGTTATGTCACCCCTTGCCTGCAGAGCTGGCAGCCTTTTTTTGAACATCTCCCTTGTGGAGTATTCCCTCAACCTCCTCTCACCTCACCTCACATCTCCTTGGGAGTCCTCTGGGTAGCCACTGCTGCTGCCCCTGGTCTCTGAGCTCCCTCATCCCACCCCAAAGAGTGGTGCCTCTTCACACCTTTCCACAGGGGCCTGGGTAGAGGATGTTCCCAGCCTTAGTGGCCTGATGGAGACTGGCCAAAGGTGAATGTGAGGCAAGCACCTTACCTTGGAAGGCAACAGTGGCAGTAGCAAGCCTGCTACAACAAACAGCTGTGCAAGCCTTTGAGAGAAAGAGATGCAAGAGGGCATCAGAGGAGAGAGGGAATGAAAGAGGGAAGAGGCCAGTGTTGCCCACGGCATCACTAACCATCATTCAAGGCACCCCAGGGTGCCACAGCACACTGGTTGAAAACCACTGGTCCATGCAATTCTAGGATTGGACCACTAGAAGAGCATATGGGATTTTTTTAAAGGACTGAAATAGCATAGCACTATTAATCATGAGAACAGGAATAATGAACAAGAAACTGTGTTTACTACCTCAGGAGGAATATACCCTACAATGGGAGCAGGTCCTATGGCAATTATTATATCATTTATAAGGTTTGGCTATTTGAAAGGTATGTAGATTAACAGACTAAAATAAGCATCCTACATAAACATAGGTTAGAAAAGAAAAGGGCTGCAAGTAGGCTATGGATGGTTTTCAAAATCGTGATATGTCATCAGGTAAACATTACAGTTTACCAAGATGACTCAGTGTCTGAAATAATGATGAAACTACGTAGAGGTGAACAAGGCATATGTCGTGCCATCTGCTACTGCTTAGGGGTCTAAATTTTTACTTACCTTTAATATATTATTACAACTGTGATTCGATAATACAGATAATTTTGACATTCATACATTTCCTCTAAAAATAAAGCTGTAGAAGTAATTAGTTGCATAGATATAAAATGAAAGGTGAGAGATTGTTCCCAAAAATTTAATTGTACAGTATTACTAAACATGAAATGCCCATCGTGTGACATAAAGGAGACACAACCCCCCCCCCACACAAATGCATACACCTAAAGAAGGGGAGAAGAGAAGAAAGAGACTTAAACAAAAGAGGAGACTTCCCCACCCCTAAGCTCTGAAGTATGTGACCCAAGTTTATTTTCAACAGAATTAGGAGCGGCTTCCAAGCTGAAAAGCTGCCTTTGCATAATGTTTATGTGTCAGGGCTCTGGCAGCATCCCAGAGCCCTTCCCTCCTTTCCAAAGTTGGTCAAGTGCTTACTTAACTTCCGGTATAAGGAAGGGGGTGCAGGGCTCTGGTAATCTCAGAGCCCTTGCATAGTATTCCAAAAGCCACACAAAATGGACGGACTTTGTAACGTTACATAAAATGGCTCCCTGTGAGAAGCCTGTACGGTGCCCTCACGTGGATCTTCTTAATTGTGCACTACTTCAGCTAGGCACGCCCTGTGCAGAGAAACTGTCGTCACCGCTCTCAAATACCGCACTGCGGCAGAGCAAAGCGCCTGGCTTGGGGAAGCTTACTGTGCCTTGGGAAGGAAATGGGGGGGGGGCTCTTGGATCCTCCACATTCAGCTCAGAGGGGCCTCAGATTTCTCCCTCCAGCATCTGCCCTGGCAAAACCAATGAGTCACATATCCTTGCAGCAGAATAAATAGTGGAGCCATGGTTCATAAATGAAGCTGCATACACCTCACCCCTGCCGCTTGCTTCTGTTTTTGTCACATTAGGTAGTGGAATCAGAGTAAGGCTGAGGCAGAATGATTTTAGTTAATATTTTAGTTGCAGTTCATTAATTTTCAGCTTTGTATTCTTGTTATAACAAAGTGTGTCGAGACATTCCATTTTTGTGTCCTTAACCTAGGATTAAGGTGCCATTTAGCCCCTACCTTTAATATCTCCATTTATAACACTGTGCCTAAGGGACCCCACTCTGGACTTCTGCAGGTTTTACTTCTTTGCCTCTCTTCTCCAGAAGCAATCCCACAATGCAGTGGGCATGGATGTAGCCAAAGGGGGCAGAGGAGCAGTGCCCCCCAATCAAGCAAATAGAAACGAATACTTAACCAATGGACCAACCACGTCACAGAATGCTCAGTGCTGCCCCCCCCCCCATAAACCCAGCCCCACTAACATAAATCCTGGCTATGCCCATAGCAAGAGGTGGTGGTGATGGTTTTATTCAGCGCCCATCTGGCTGGGTTTCCGCAGCCACTCTGGACAGCTTACAACATATCTAAAAACATAATAAAGCATCCTTAAAAACTTCAAATGTTGCCTTCAAATGTCTTCCAAAAGTCAGATACTGTAGTTGTTTATTTCCTTGACATCTGAAGGGAGGGTGTTCCACAGGGAGGGTGCCACTACTGAGAAAGCCCTCTGCCTGGTTCCCTGTAACTGGTTCCCTAACCAGCATAAGACCCTTGAAGGAGGACTTTAATGTCCAGACTGAGCAATGGGGATGAATATGCTTCTTCAGGTATAATGGGCCAAAGCCATTTAGGGCTTCATAGGTCAGCACCAACACTTTAAATTGTGCTCAGAAACGTACTGAGAGCAAGTGAAGATCCTTTAGGACCAGTGTTATATGGTCCTGACAGCCACTCCCAGTCACCAGTCTAGCTGCTACATTCTGGATTAATTGCAGTTTCTGAGTCACCTTCAAAGGTAGAGCACATTGCAATAGTCCAGGCAGGAGATAATCAGGGCATGCACTACTCTGGCGAGACAGTCTGTGGACAAGTAGGGTCTCAGCCTGCGTACCAGATGGAGCTGGTAGACAGCTGCCCTGGACACAGAATTGACCTTCACCTCTATGGACAGCTGTGATTCCAAAATGACTCCCAGACTGCACACCTGGTCTTTCAGGGGCATAGTTACCCTGTTCAGGACTAGGGAGTCCCCCACCCCCCACCCCCTGTCCCCCAAAAACTACTTCTGTCTTGTCAGGATTCAAGCTCAATGTGTTAGCTGCCATCCATCCTCCAATCGCCTTCAGGACCTTCACTGCCCTCTATGTGAGGGGCATGTTGGTTAAAGTGAGATAAAGAAATGGCCCTCCTGAGGTAACAAAGCAGAAGCCCTTGCAATCTGAAAGGTAAAGGGTAGCTGCATTTATCCAAAACCATCATTAGAAGAACCACAAAAAAGTTCAGGGGTTAAATTCTACCTTTTTGTACAAGTCTCTAGGCAATTATAAGGTTCTACCACAAGAGGTGCATTTGGGATTTTTTAAGGTCTGAAACGCATAACAGCATGTAAAAAAGAGAACGGAAATAATGGACTGGAAACAGCGTTAAGTACGGTAGGGCAGGAGGAATATAACCTACAAGAAAAACAGGTCTTACTACAGGCAATGTATTATATAATATATCAGGTTCTGTGACTTGAAAAGGCATGAAGATTGACTGGCTGAAATGAGCATCCTACATAAACAGAGGTGAGAAATGAAAAGGGCTGAAACAGGGCTGGGCTTTGTCTGGTTTTCAACATCGTGATATGTCAGCAGCTAAACATCGTGGTATACCGAGAGAACACGATGTCTGAAATAAGGACGGAACTGTGTAGAGGCGAACGGAGTTATACACTGTCAACTGCTTCTGCTGAGTCTAAAACAAACTTACCTTTAATGTATTGTTTCAAGTGTGATTCTACAGTACAGATAATTTTTAGCACATTTTATGTAGAACTAATTTGTAGCATAGATATCAGAGGTAAGGTGAGAGATTGTTCCCTAAAAATTTCATTTTATTACTAAACATGAGAAAAGACAGTTATGTAGCAAGAAGCGTGCACAGAAGCGCACAGAGACAAACAAACACACATGGAAAGGGGAAAACAGAAGAGAGAGGTTTAAAGAACAGGGCTTCATTTATTTGTATTTTTAAAAATTCAGAAGTAAATGACCCCAGTATACATTGTTTCATGGGACTCAGAGAGGCTTAAAAGCTGAAAAAGCTGCCGTTGCAAAAGGTTTCCAAGTCAGGGCTCTGGCAGCAACCCCTCCCTCCTTTCCAAAGTTGGCCAAACACTTACTAGGCTTCCAGCTTTCAGAAGGGGGGAGGGGCAAGGCTCCAGCTCCCATAGCCCTCGCACCGTGCTCCAAAAGCCACACAAAATGGACGTCTTTATAATGTTTCATAAAATGGCGCCCTACGACTAAACAACAACAACAAATGAGAAGCCTTATTGGCGCCCTCAAGTGGATCTTCTTAATTGTGCACCACTTCAGCTAGGCACGCCCTGTGCAGTTCTCTGACGTCACAGGCACTGCTCTCAATCCGGCACTGCGGCAGAGCCAGGCGCCTGGCTCTGCGAAGGATGCTCCTGGGTTCTAGCAGGGTCTAGAGCCCTTCTGTCCTTCACAAAGCTGTGCAAGCACTTAACATGCATTGGGAAGGTGATGGTAGGGCTCTGGAATGCTGCCAGAGCCTTCCTGCTGGTTTCTTGTTTTACACATTTTCCCTCCCATATGCAGGATCCTCTTTCACATTCAGCTGAAATGGTTCATAAGTGAAGCTGCATACACCTTCCCTCTGCCACTTGCTTTTGGTCTTGTCATACTACCTAGTAGATGCATAATAAGACTGAGGCAAAAGGATATGCACAAGAAAGAACCACCCTTAATGTTTGTTCTGCGGCATTAGCAGCACTGAAATGACCACTCTGGGGCACAAGCCAAGCCTAGAAAGTCCTGGGTTTCCCAGAGGATAAGACTCCCTCTTGGTCCTGCTGATGTGGTTGAAAGGAACCCATAGCTATACATTTGGCAACAGCTTGGCGGCAAAAGTTTCCCAAAGGAGGTGTGCAAAGTGCCATCCAACCACCTTAAGGACTCTGCTCCAGACTTGTGTAGGGTTTACTCCTTGGCCTTTTATTCTCCTTAAGATAACCCACAAGACATAGGGCATGGGCAGAGCCAAGTTGGGGGGGGCTGGAGGGCAGCTGCTCCCCCCCAGAATCAAGACTAATTTACCAATCGCATCCCGGAAAGCTTGGTTTTGTCCCCCTAACATCAATCCTGCCCCCACATATGAATCCTGCCTGTGCCCATGGCAGTGGGTAGGGATTGTGGTGTCTTCACAGCCCCTGTCTACATAAGTAACAGTTGTTGGTTAAAGTGAGACTAGGAAATGGCTCTCTTGAGGTTACAAAAAAAAAAGCCCTTAAAAACGCACAGAAAGGGCAACTACATTTCTCATAAACCACGATTAGAAGAACCATATTAAGCACAGAGGTTCAACCGTATTTTTGTACAAACAATTCTCTATGCAATTCTCTGGTTCCACCACTAGAGGCAAATTCAGGATTTTTTTAGGTCTGAAAAAGCATAGCACTATGTAAAAATGAAAATAACAGGAAAGGACTGGACAGAATGTTAAGTACCCCAGGAATAATATACCCTATAAGAAAAGTAGGTCCTACAAGCAATGTATTATTTCATATATGAGGTTCTGCTTCTTGAAAAGGCATGGAGATTGACCAGCTGAAATGAGCACCCTACGTAAACATAGCTCAGAAATGAAAAGGCTGCAACTAGGCATGGGCTATGTCTGCTTTTCAGCATTGTTATGTCAGCAGCTAAACATTGTGTTATACCAAGACAACACAATGTCTTAAATAAGAATGGAAGTAAGTAGCGGCAAATAAAGTAATATCCTGCCTACTACTACTTCTTGGGCATCTGAAATAGATTCTTTTTGACATACCTTTAACATTTTGTTACAACTCTGTATTGTAGAGATGATTTTATATTAGCACATTTTCTCTAAGATTAAAGTTGTGGAAGTGATTGATAGGATGGTAGCATAGATATCAAAGGTAAGGTGAGAGATTGTTGCCTAAAATTTTAATTTTAAGATGAAAAAATAAATTTATGTGACATGAGGGAGACAGAGAACACACACACAAATACACAGACACACATACAAAGAAGGGGAGAAGGGAGGAATGATATTCAAACTGCAGGGCAAGGTTTCTTTCTTTCTTTTCAACTCTGAAGTAATGACCTCCACTTATTTTACCAAGGGACTAGGAGAGGCTTCCAAGCCAAAGAGCTGTGCTTGCATAAGGTTTATTTTTGGAAGGCGGTGTCAGGGCTTTGGCAGCCCCTCCCTCCTTCCAAAAGCTGAGCAAGCACTTACTAAGCTTCCAGCTTTCCGGAGCGGGAACAGAGGGGGAGCAAGGCTCGGAGGGGGAGCAGGGCTCCAGCACAGAGCCCTGTGCCCCTCTCCAAAAGCGCACACCCTGGGCAGAGAAGCTTCAGGCAGCACTGTCAAGCCATTACCGCCACTGAAGCTGAGCAAAGCCCCTGGCTCTTGGAAGGATGCTCCCAGGCTCTGGCGGGGTCCTAGAGCCCTTATTCCCTTTCCAAATCTGGACAAGCATTGAGAAGGCAATGGGAAAGCTCTGGGGTGCTGCCAGAGCCCTCCTACAGCCATCCCAAAGTCAGGTGAGCAGTCCTCCACTTACTGGGACCACTGGTTCTGGAGGTTTCTGGTTTTATTCATTTTTTCCCATATGCAGAATCCTCCACATTCAGGAGAAGGGCCTCCAATTTTGCCCCCCAGTGTCCTGCCCTGATGAAACCAATGATGCACATATCCTTGCAGCAAAATAATGGAGTGACGGTTCAAAGCTGACACTGCATATCAGCTCCCCCTTAACATTTGCTTCTGTTCTTGTCACACTAGCTAGCAGATTTGTGATAATGCTGAGGCAAAGTGATATGCACAAGAAAGACCCACCCTTGATGTTGATTCTGCTGCATTAGCAGCACTGAAGGGACCTCTTTGGGGAACAAGCCTGGACAGTGTGTGTGGATTTCCATACAAAAAGACACACATGCCACACTAATGGGATCCAAAGGAAAGGAGATGTTCAGTTCACATCAATTTGGCTGTGGGAGTTGCCCAAAGGAGACTTTTAAGGTGCCATCCAACCGATTTAGGGATTCCACTCTAGAATTGTGCAGGGCTTATTCCTTATCCTTTTCATCTCCAGAACATATCCCACAAGGAAAAGGATACATTTTGTTCCATCTTCCCAAAAAACCCTCTACATGACAGGAGAGACCGTTGTCGGTTCAAGTGAGATAATGAGATGGCTCTCCCGAGGTAACAAAACAAAAGCACTTAAAAACTGGCAGCTGAAGGGCAACCTCATTTCTCATAAGCCTTCATCAGAAGAACCACTATTAAGTGCAAAAAAATCAAGCACTCCTTTTTGTACAAGGAAGTCTCTGCAATTCTGGGGTTCCACCACTAGAGGTGCGGTCTGGAATTTTTAAGGACTCAAATAGCATAGCACTATGCAAAGATGAGAACAGTAATAGACAAGAAAAAGCATTAGGTACCTCAGGGAGAATATACCCTACAAGAAAAGCAGCTCCTACAGGCAATGTATGGGATCATATATGAGGTTCTGCTACTTGAAAAGACATGGAGAATGGAAATGAGCATGCTACAAAAACATATGTCAGAAATGAAAAGGACTGAAACTAGGGCTGGGCTCTGTCTGGTTTTCAACATCGTGATATGTCGGCAGCTAAACATTGCGGTGTACCGAGATAACACGATGTCTGAAATAAGGACAGAACTGTGTAGAGGCGAATGAGGTTATGTCCTGCCAACTGCTACTGCTAAGGGGTCTGAAATGAATACATTTTTATTTTTAACATATTTTTACAACTGTGATTCTATAGTACAGGTAATTTTTAAATTAGCACATTTTCTCTAAATCAAAAGCTGTATTAATTAAAAGCTAATTAGTAATATAGATATCAAATGTAAGGTGAGAGATTGTTCCCTAAAAAATTAATTCTATTACTAAACATGAAAAATGTCAATTCTTTGATATGAAGGAGACACAGAAACACACACAAACACACACATAAAGAAGGGGGAAAGGGAAGAAAGATACTTAAAGAACAGGACAAGGTTTATTTTTATCAATTCTGAAGTAAATGAGCCCAGTTGATTTTTCCATGGACTTGGAGCGGCTGAAAGGGTTCCGGCTTTCGGAAGGGGGGGCAGGGCTCTGACCATCCCAGAGCCTTCACGCCGTGCTCCAAAAGCCACACAAAATGGATGGAGATTGCAATCCTTCATAAAATGGTGCCCGCAAGAAGCCTGTATTGGCGCCCTCAAGTGGATCTTCTTAATTGTGCATCTCTCAGCTCAGCAGCGCCCTGTGTGGAGAAATTGCTGTCACCACTGTCAATCCGGAACTGCCGCTGCAGCTGAGCTAGGCACCTGGCTCTGGGAAGGACACTCCCAGGTTCTGGTAAAGTCTAGAGCCCTTCTACCCTTTTCAAAGCTGGGCAAGTGCTTACCAGGCTTTAGGAAAGATATGGGAGGACTATGGGATGCTGCCAGAACCCTAGTGTTGCCTTCCCAAAGCCAGGTAAGCAGTCCTCCACCTTACTGGGGTGCAGGTTTTGGAGGTTTCTGATTTTATTCCTTCCCCCAAATCCTCCTCCACATTCAGCTGAGAGGGGCCTCCGATTTTGCCCCCCTGCATCCTGCCCTGACATAACCAATGATGTACATTTCTTTGTTTATGAGTGAAGCTGTATATATCTCCGCCCACTGCCACCTGCTTCTGTTCTTATCACACTAGCTAGCAGATGCATAATAAAGCTGAGACAAAGGGATATATACAAGAAAATCCACCCTTAATGTTGGTTCTGCTGCATTAGCAGCAGCAAAGTGACCTCTCTCGGGCACAAGCAAGGGCAATGTGTATAGCAGACCAAAGCTCCCCAGACAACAAGATTCTCCCACTAGGCAGCACTGATTTGGTCAAAAGTGGCGCTGTGGGTTAAAGCCTCAGCGCCAAGGGCTTGCCGATCGAAAGGTCGGTGGTTCGAATCCCCCCGGCGGGGTGCACTCCCGTTGCTCGGTCCCAGCGCCTGCCCACCTAGCAGTTCGAAAGCACCCCCAGGTGCAAGTAGATAAAGAGGGACCGCTTACTGGCGGGAAGGTAAACGGCGTTTCCGTGTGCTGCGCTGGCTCACCAGATGCAGCTTTGTCACGCTGGCCACGTGACCCGGAAGTGTCTCCGGACAGCGCTGGCCCCTGGCCTCTTAAGTGAGATGGGCGCACAACCCCAGAGTCTGTCAAGACTGGCCCATATGGGCAGGGGTACCTTTACCTTTACCTTTAAAGCAGAGGTGCATGGTTGACATCAGCTTGGCTGCAGGAGATGCCCCAAGGAGGCATTCAAGGTGCCATCCAACTGCCTAAGTGGCTCCACTCTGGATGTCTGTAGGGTTTGCTCCTTAGCCCTTTCTCCTGAAGATATCCCATAAGTCTTCATAAACTTATTTACTATATAAGCGACAGTTTTCAATTAAAGTGAGATAAGGGGATGGGTCTTTTTGCAGTAATGAAACAGATGCCTTTAAAAACCTGCCGCAGAAGGACAATTTAATTTCTCAGAAACCATAATTAGAAGAACCAGAATTAAGCGCAGAGGTTTAATCATATCTTTTTGTACAAGGAAGTATCTATGCAATTCTGGGGACCCACCACTAGAGGTCATTCGGATTTTGATAGGACTGAAGTTGCATAGCGACATGTAAAAATGTAAACAGGAATAATGGACAGGAAACAGAGTTAAGTACCTCAGGAGAAATATACCCTATAAGAAAAGCAGGTTAGAAATGAAAAGGGCTTCAAGTAGCCTTTCATTCATTGGTAGTAGTGCAGTATTTAAATGAAGGAATTGATTGATTGATTGATTGATTGATTGATTGATTGATGAATGAGTGAACACTTCCAATGTTTGACAATGAACTGTCACCTGATTTTAATAATGCAGAAGCATAATGCTGATATGTGCCACCTGGCGACTCTTCCTCCTCCCTCCCCACCTCTGCCATCAGCTATGGAAGATACCCCAAAAATAACTGTATCTCTGCCTTCTGAGAACTGTAACCTCAAGAAATGGTGCCTATACTTTCTTTTTCTTTCCTCTCCATCCCTTTGTCCCCATCCTTCCGCAGGGCCTGCAAGATGGAGCTGTTCCACCTGGCCTTCGGTCCTGGCCCAGTTTGACCCCCCTCTATGGGACCCTTTTATTGGCTCATGTGAGACCAACATGGATAGCTGGCCCTGATGAATACTTGAGGTTCCCGATCCGTATGGTTGTAATTTGTGGGCAGTCATTTAATTTTACCCTGATTCTAATTTTTATGCTGTATTTTAATCAATTGTTCGATTGTGTTTTAATGTATTTGATATTTGATGTTAGCTGCCCTGAGCCCGGTCTTGGCTGGGGAGGGCGGGGAATAAATAAAAATTTCCTTCCTTCCTTCCTTCCTTCCTTCCTTCCTTCCTTCCTTCCTTCCTTCTATGTACTGTGTCCTTTAAGAGTGCAAGTACCAAATGCAGGCAAGGGATGTGTTACTACTGAATCTTTGTATGGTGCTCTGAGACCCATTTTGGCTGAGGGGTTTAAATAAATAAATAAAGTGGGGCTTCTTTCAGAGTGGCCACACATAAGACTGCTCATGTTGAATTATATAGAAGCTCAAGGAGTTTTATCCAATGCAACAGAAGACAGAATCAAGGATTTAAGATGACCTTAACAGATTGGAGAACTGGTCCCAAACTAACAATATGAATTTCAATTGCAAAAAAGTTAAGGTTCTACATTTAGGCAGGATGAACCAGATGCATAAATATAATCTGAGGGACACCTGGCTTGCCGGTAATACACGCAGAAAGGACCTTGGGGTCTTAGAAGACAACAGCTTCACATGAGTCAACAGTGTGAAGCAGCAGCAAAACAAACAAACAACCCTAATACTATCGTAGGCTGCATCAACACAAGCATAGTGTCCCGTTCAAGAGAAGTAATAGCTCCACTTTATTCTGCAATGGTGAAACTCCACCTGGAATACTGTTTCCAGTTCTGGATACCACAATTTAACAAGGATATTGGTAAGCTGGAATGTGTGTTTAGGAGGGTGACCAGGATGATCAAGGGTCTGGAAACCAAGTCTTATGAGAACAGTTGAGGGAGCTGGGTATGTTTAGCCTGGAAAACAGACTGAGAGGAGATATGATAGCCATCGTCAAATATTTCAAAGGATGTCCCATGGATTATGGAGCAAACTTCCCCCCGCCCCTGCTCTGGAGGGTAGGACCCAGACAAAATAATTCAAGTTACAAGAAAAGAGATTCCAACAAAACATCATGAATAACTTTCTGGTTGAAATAACTGTTTGACAGTAGAATGAACTGCCTTGGGAAATGGTGAACTCTCCTTCCGTGGAGGTTTTTAAGCAGAGGTTGGTTGGCCATTTGTCATGTAGGTTTTAGCTGATATTCCTGAATTGCAGGGGGTTGGACTAGATGATCGTTGAGGTCTCTTCCAACTCCCCAATTCTATCATTCTATCATTCTCTGAAACAGGCTAGTTTAGCATTTGAACAGGTCTTCCTGCACTTGCTAGGCTGGGCTTAGTGCCAGAACAGGAAAAAGGAAACCAAGGATGGAAGAGTAGCTTGTGCAAGCCAGCCAGCCGGTTACAAGGATTCCAGAATATCCAAGAGCAAGTGAAGCAGGAGCTCAGCTTCATGGGTAATGGACACCCACAGGAATAAGCTTAAGGAGGGCCCTGATGGTGGAAACAGCAGCTCTGAGACTGCACAAAGAACATAAGCCAAGCAGAGTTAGGTGGTGCAGGTGCTCATTTCTTGCCTGTGTCCAGAGCTGGTAGTCAACATATTCGGGTACCTGAACAAGGGCAGGGCGGTGTATCTGTGCCAGGCCTGGTAAGATGCTGCCTATCTCCACATTATGTGGTAGGGTGTGGAGGGCAAGCTGGTCCTGAATCACTCCTTCACTGAGAATTGTTACTGGTCTGCCTGGAAGCACTTGGTGTCTGGCAGTTTGGGGTCATGGAGATCCTCAACGTCAGTGACTATTTTGGTCTCACTGGATGAGCTGAGATATGTTTTGGGGGGAGACTTGCTCTCCCTGTGGGTGTTGGACCTTCACTGACAGGAATTTCCTAGGCAGGAATTTCAAATACCTCAAAAGCCTGGAAGTTCTGGAGCAGATATAAAAAGGTCGCTGATACCAGCCTCCTGCTCATTGTCAGTGACTTGGGGCATCTCAAGAGATTCATACTGAACTGATGCAGCCTGATCACTGACCCCAGAGTCCAGTATCTGGCCCAGGAGCTCTCCTGCCTATGTCACCTTGGCCTTTGTTGCTGTCAAATCACAGATGAGGCTGTCTCTGTCATGCCTGAGAAGGCTGAGGCCTCTCAACTTGAAATTATGTGACTTCATCACCAATGAGAGCATCAGGCACCTGAAAATGGCTGCCTGGAGCTGAAGCAACTCAGACTGATGACTTGCCATAGGCTCAGCAATTACAGTGACCACTATCTGTCCCAGAATCTCCCCTGCCTGCACCCCTTGACCTCAGATAATAATGTGTTAAGTAATAATGGTCAAGACATGCTTTCTCGGTCACACCTGAAGAGGCTGAGGACCCTTGACCTGATCTGCTTCAACATCAGTGACAAGGGCATTGGGGTGGCATCACCTCCAATAGATTCCTGGAGCTGAAGAAACATCAACGGGCAAGCTTTAAGTGGCTTATTCATTTTGGCATCCACTGCATGGTCCAGAGGCTCCAGGAGCTGCCAAAATACCACAAACAAGGTGTTGCTGTCCCTGTCATGCCTGAGGAGGCTGAAGACCCTCCTGGATGAAGGCATAACAGTCAATGATTGCATTACAGTACACAAATGTAACTTACATGCATTTAACGCACGCAATTTCAACCATATGTGGTTGAAGGCTGTCTGGTTGAAATTCTGCTAGTAAAATGCAAGCGAAGAATAGAGTGTAAAAGCTTTATCTACTGGATTGGGTTGCCAAGTGCAAAAAAAAGCTTTTAATCTCTCTATGCTTTTAATCTCTCTATGCTGGGGGTCAAGCCCCCTCAGAACACTGGTTCCAGAAGGCTAGGAGTGCTTGTGTAGGGATGGTTTGAGTATACACCTTTTTGCATATGTGTCATCCCTGGAATGCAACCCCTGCATAAGATGCAATCGTACTGTACAGTACTAGTTTTTGTTTTCTGTTTTTCCAATATTTTATTATTATTTTCCTTACACACTTTTTCAGACAATACATTGATCAACATATAAACCTTTTTGCTCTGCCGAGCTAACAACTTCCCTCCTTCCCTTCAGCTGGAATCCCTTATCAAATCCAATCGTGCATTCTGACTCTTTACAGCTTATCAACATTGTAGGAGTTACTTCAGTCCTGCTAGTGTCTTTAAATTTTTACAGTAATCATTTAAGTATACAATAATTTACTCCAGTCTTTCTGGAATTTCTGATCGTCCTGGTCTCGAATCCTGCAAGTCAGTTTGGCCAACTCAGCAAAACCCATCATCTTCGCCTGCCACTCCGCAATAGTAGGAATTTATTGTAATTTCCTTTTTTGGGACAGCAAAGTCCTCACTGCCACTGTGGTGTACATGAATAATCTTTGATCTAACTTCATAATCTTGTTTCCCATCAAGCCAAGCAAAAAAGGTTCCGGCTTTTTGGGGAAGGTATATCTAAAAATTTTCTTTAATTTGTTGTAGATCAACTCCCAAAATGTATTTGCTTTATCACAAGTCCACCACATGTGACAGAATTCTCCATCTCCATCTTTACATTTCCAACATTTTTTATCCCTCATCCTGTACAATTTTGCTAACTTTACCGGTGTCAAATGCCACCCATATATCATCTTCATTTAATTTTATTTCAGAGCCATACAAGCTGTAAATTTAATACTTTCATTCCATAATTTTATCCATGCATCCAATTCAGTGTTGTACCCAAAATCTAAAGCCCTTTTTATCATAGCTTCTTTCACTTTCTCATCTTTCGTAAACCATTCTAACAACAGATTGTACATTTTTGATAGTGATTTACCTCTGCCTTCCAACAATTCTACAGTGGTACCTCTGGTTACGTACTTAATTCGTTCTGGAGTTCCGTTCTTAACCTGAAACTGTTCTTAACCTGAAGCACCACTTTAGCTAACGGGGGCTCCCGCTGCTGCCACACTGCCACTGTGTGATTTCTGTTCTCATCCTGAAGCGAAGTTCTTAACCCAAGGTACTATTTCTGGGTTAGCGGAGTCTAACCTGAAGTGTATGTAACCTGAGGTACCACTGTATTTGAAATTTTGTTTTTTTTTATCTTCAAACCCAGCTTTCCTCTTGTCTTCTTTAAGTATAGCATTAACTGGTGGTATTGCAACCAACCTGTTAACAAACCTTCAATTTGTTCATATGGTTTAAGCTTTAACCCTTGTTCCATTCTTCTGGTAATTTCCTCATAGGTGGCTCGCCTTCCCTCCATATTTACTTTCTTAACCGTCAGTACCTTTATCAGTGATATTCACTATGGTGTCTTTCTTTCCCATAAGTTTTTATTTCTTTCCCATACTTCATAAATTGTCCTTCTAATCACGTGGTTTAGGAAACCTTTATGAACTTTTACCTTATCATACCAAAGGTACGAGTGCCACCCGTACCTATTATCGTGACCTTCCAAATCCAAAAGATTCGTATTTTCCAATATTATCCATTCTCTTAGGACGCCTCAAAATAGAGTTTCAGATCTGGCATGGAGAATCCACCTATTTCTTTTATATCTGTTAATATTTTGGCTTCTTCACCTGCCAGACAAATCTCAATAATATTTTTTGCCATTCTCTAAATTGTCCTGTCCCCTTGATCACTGGGATTGTTTGAAATAAGAATAACATTCTAGGCAAAACATTCATTTTTATCACTGATATTCTGCCTAAAAATGACAGTTCAAATCTATTCCAAATCTCAAGGTCTTTCTTGATTTCCCTCCATGTGATTTCATAATTATCCTTAAATAAATTTATATTTTTTGATGTCAGCCAGATTCCAAGATATTTCACTTTCATAGCCACCATAATTTCTGACCTACATTGCAATTCCTCTATCTATTCTTTATTCATTTTCTTAACTAACATTTTGGTCTTAATTTTATTAAGTTTTAATCCTGCTACTTGCCCAAATTCATCTATTTTCACCAGAGCTTCTCGTACACTATTATTTGGATCTTCTACTGTTAAGACTAGCTCATCTGCAAAGGCTTTTAATTTAAACTCTTTTGCCCCCACCTTAATACCTCTGATTTCTGGCAATTCTCTCAAAATCTAATTTAATACTTCCAGGACCATAATAAACAACAATGGTGACAGCGGGCAACCCTGCCTGGTACCTTTGGAGATATCAAAGTTATCGGACAAATTATTATTTATTATGAGTTTGGCTTTTTGTTCTGACTATATGGCACCAATACCTTTCAAAAACATTTCCCCTATTCCCATCATTTTTAAATTTTCTTGCATAAAATGCCACGAAATATTATCAATCGCTTTTCCCGCGTCGATAAACATTAGTGCTGCTTGTTTATCATTCCTGGTCTCCAAATACTCAATTATATCCAATATATTCCTGACGTTATCTTTCAGTTGTCCACCTGGTAAAAAACCATCTTGGTCCTTATGGATTACTTCATTTAACACAATTTTTAATCTATTAGCCAGTACATCTGCAAATAACTTATAGTCATTGTTCAATAATGAGATAGGCCTGTAATTTTTGACATTCAAACCATCAGTGTCTTTCTTTGGAATCAGGGTAATGTACGCCTCTTTCCATGTATTCTGAATTTTCCCTTCTTTCAAAATATTATTCATAACCTCACATAGCATCGGCAATAATTGCCCGCTTAGTATCTTATAATATTTTGCCGAAATACCATCCTGGCCTGGAGCTTTCTCTATCTTCATTCTTTTTATTGCCATCTCTATCACCTGTTCCATTATTAGCCAATTTACCGTAACTGTTCCATTTTCCCTAAAGGGATCTGTTGTAACTGATGACTTTGTATGTAGCTCTCTATTTTTTTGGTATCTTGTTAAAGTAGTCACCAGAAATTTAAGAACAGCATAAATAGGAGCGGGGAACCACCAGGAGTATGCAAGACCCCAAGTCAGTTACTACCGGTACTTTCTAGTGCTCTGCTGTGGTTGATGCTGCCCTCTTTGCTCTGGGGCTCTGCTGTTGTAAATGAAGAAGAAGAAGACGAACATGCACACAGAAAACACACACACACAGTGTATTGGGTGAATTTATCCACACACACACACTGTTCAGACAAGACAACCTCTTGAGGTTCAGACAACCTCTTGTCTGAACAGTGTGTGGATAAATTCACCCAATACATGCTAACAAGCTAAAGTGGCATGTTAATCTATGCAGCGGGGAGTCAACTGAAAGAGGAAGACTCAAATATGCAAAGGAAAAGTGCTATTTAGACCTGATTTTTGCTGTTTTCTCTAACGAAACCTTTCAGAAACCAACTTTTTACTTGGAACTTTTTACTGAATGTACCTGAAATGGTTTCCTTATGATTCTGTGCATGTAATAATAAAAAACACCTTTTGACTCTTAAACCATTCTTGACTTAGCACTTCTACAGTGGTCCTGTGGGTTACAGACGCTTCAGGTTACAGACGCTTCAGGTTACAGACTCTGCTAACCCTGAAATAGTACCTCAGGTTAAGAACTTTGCTTCAGGATGAGAACAGAAATCGCACAGCGGTGGCGCAGCAGCAGCAGCGGGAGTCCCCATTAGCTAAAGTGGTGCTTCAGGTTAAGAACAGTTTCAGGTTAAGAACGGACCTCCGGAATGAATTAAGTTCTTTTTAAAAAATAATAATAATATTTATTGAAATTTCAAAAAATTACAAAAATAAATAAAAAGAAAATACAAAATACAGAAAAATAAAAACAATTATAAACAAGTCAATCTTTCCATATCTTATCTTTCATTTGCTTGTTTCCTTGACCTCCTCACACCTCCCTTTTTTGTATTCTAGTTCAATTAGTTAATTCAGCAAATCCTTTCCATCTTTGTTTTTATCTTAATAATTTATCTTAATATATTGTAACTTTACATTCTCACCTGTTAACAATCCATTTTTACTTACTCCTTTGTAACATTACTGCTAAAACCACATAACTTCATTCCAGCATCCTTCTAACATTCCTTAATTTTACAGTGTTTCTGTAGATAGTCTTTAAATTCCTTCCAGCCTTCTTCTACCGATTCTTCTCCCTGGCCTCGGATTCTGCCAGTCATTTCCGCCAGTTCCATGTAATTCATCACCTTCATCTGCCATTCTTCCCGGGTGGGTAGATCTTGTGTCTGCCAATACTTTGCGATAAGGATTCTTGCTGCTGCTGTAGCATACATTTAAAAAATTCTATCCTTCTTTAACACCGATTGGCCGACCATGCCCAGGAGAAAGGCCTCTGGTTTCTTCAGAAAGGTATATTTAAATACCTTTTTCATTTCATTATAGATCATCTCCCAGAAAGCCTTAATCCTTGGGCACGTCCACCAAAGGTGAAAGAATGTACCTTCAGTCTCTTTACATTTCCAGCATTTATTATCAGGCAAATGGTATATTTTTGCAAGCTTGACTGGTGTCATGTACCACCTGTATATCATTTCATAATATTCTCTCTTAAGGCATTACATGCCGTAAACTTCATACCTGTGGTCCATAACTGTTCCCAGTCAGCCAACATAATGTTGTGTCCAACATCTTGTGCCCATTTAATCATAGCAGATTTCACCGTTTCATCCTGAGCATTCCATTTCAGCAGCATTCCATCCTTGACAGAGTCTTAGTTTTGGGATCTAACAGTTCTGTTTCCAATTTTTATTTTTCCACCTGGAAGCCAATTTTCTTGTCCAAATTGTATGCCTCCATTATTTGATAATAATGAAGCCAACCTCGCACTTTGTTTTTTAGTTTTTCAAAGCTCTGCAATTTTAATTTATCTCCCTCTTGTTCCAAAATTTCCCAATATTTCAGCCATTTGGCCTCCACATTGAGCTTTTTCTGAGCCTTCGCTTCCATCGGTGACAACCACCTTGGGGTTTTATTTTCCAGTAAGTCCTTTTATCTTGTCCAGACATTAAACAATGCTTTCCTGACAATATGGTTTTTAAACGCATTATGTGCTTTGACCTTATCATACCACAAATATGCATGCCACCCAAATACATTATTGAAACCTTCTAAATCCAAAATGTCTGTGTTTTCAAGAAGCAGCCATTCTCTCAGCCAGCAAAATGCAGCTGATTCATAGTAAAGTTTAAAGTCTGGCAGGGCAAATCCACCTCTTTCTTTTGCATCAGTTAGTATTTTAAATTTTATTCTGGGCTTCTTGCCCTGCCAGACAAATCTAGAAATATCTCTCTGCCACTTCTTGAAACAGTCCATTTTATCCAGGCGAGGGATTTTATCCTTCAGGCGAGGGACTGTGCACACTTCTTCCTCTCGGGTGGCTGAGGCAAGCGAGGCAGAAGCAAAGCTAGCGGGGCGAAGCCATGAGCGGACACAGCATGGGATTGTACAATGATAGCAGAGAGCAGCGGGGAAGAAGAGGTATCAAAAGCACCTGGAGGTGGGGGCAGCAGCGTACCTAATCTCCCTTGCACCCTTGGCAAGGAGCTGCAGATGCGCTCTTGGTCTCTTGTGCCCCTGGCGCCTCCGAAGACGGGAGAGACCATGGACTAGAAACTTTAAAAATGTTGCTTTTCGTCACCTTTCCCACTCTGCCAATAGCCATTGGGGTCTGCTCTGCCTCCCTCCCTCCCTCCTCCGTTGATCCATCTGCCTGCCTGCCTGCCTGCCTCCTCCTCTTCCTCCCCCCCCCCCACTCCTTGCTGTCATTTCTGCCTCCTCCCTCCCTCCTTTTTTCTTCTTCCTGCATCTCTCTCCTGCTCTCTTTCCCCATCTTTCTGCTTTGATGACCCATGCAAGCAACTGGATTCCTCCGCCGAGATGGCCGACCGCCCAGAGCAGCGGATGAGCGGCCCAGTGAGCATGTGAAGGGGTGGGCTCCTTGCCACTCCAAGCCAGACTGGAGAGACGCAGTTTTTGTGCCCGCCTGAGAATGGCCACGTATGTGAGGATGCAGGTGGCAATGGTTCCCCATCCACCACTGACCACTGATTATGATCAAGGGACTGCTGCCCTGATTCCCAGTTAAGCATTTGCCTTCAAAGTTCCAGCTCCTAGTGTTATGGAAAATATGCTCGTAGGAAAGTACATTTTTACTCTCGAGTATGCACAAGCACAGCGCAGACAGATAGCATCGCTGACAAGCACCTGTAGCCCATTAGATTTTAAATCCCCTTATAAAACAGCAGTCTCTATAGGAATAGCCTTGTAAGCAGCAGGCTAGACTCTGCAAAACCTCTGCAGAGTATCCATCAAACAGCAGGGGGCAAAGTAGAGAAACGCGCCTCGCGGGACTTAGGGTATTAATGCGGGTAAACTCATTTTTATGAATGAAAACACAGTAAATATTCCCAAATGTTCGGGTGGTCCCGAGCAGCCAGGTAATTGGCAGCCGCAATTCCGGTACTCGACCTTTCCAGCAAGCTATCAATGAGCAATACCGGGTAACAAAAGGCAGAAAAATGGTTTGTTGTTGTTTAGTCGTTTAGTCATGTCCGACTCTTCGTGACCCCCTGGACCAGAGCACGCCAGACACTCCTGTCTTCCACTGCCTCCCGCAGTTTGGTCAAACTCATGCTGGTAGCTTCGAGAACACTGTCCAACCATCTCGTCCTCTGTCGTCCCCTTCTCCTTGTGCCCTCCATCTTTCCCAACATCAGGGTCTTTTCCAGGGAAGGAAGACGGTTATCTAATCATAAATAAAGGACTATTTGAACAAGAGGTTGAGTGAATGGGATTAGACCGATATTATCTGTCATATGTCAAAGAGATATGTAAGTTGTTGCCCAAAAGGTGAAAGACACTTTGACTGACAATTGACAGGTCAGCGACTCGAATTTATGCACATCACCACCCCTTTCTGTGACATAATATGCTGACTGTATTACGCTTTTGGGGGGTGGATTTCAGGAGGAAATGGAAATTTGAAAAGGAGTTGCATCCTTTCGTTTGGGGCTTCTTCTTGTTGCCTCTATGAAGTGCAAGCGTCTTAACAATTAAAAATCAGCCTTACTAGCTACAGTGGTACCTCAGGTTAAGTACTTAATTCGTTCCAGAGGTCCGTTCTTAACCTGAAACTGTTCTTAACCTGAAGCACCACTTTAGCTAACGGGGCCTCCTGCTGCTGCCGTGCCGCCAGAGCACGATTTCGGTTCTCATCCTGAAGCAAAGTTCTTAACCCGAGTTAATATTTCTGGGTTAGTGGAGTCTGTAACCTGAAGCGTATGTAACCTGAGGTACCACTGTACTTTGTTTTACCTAGACTTGGTTTCAGTTCCTGACAAATGGACCATGCGGAATCGCGAGGTCCTTTTCTGAGAGGTGCGCTGCACCAGCGACCCCTGATTTCCACATTAGTAGTTTTAATGGAGACAATTTTGAGATCTCGGAGATTTTGCCTATTGACTCCAGCAATTCAGCCACCTTCTGCAGCTCTTTCACGCTAGAGAGCAGCTACCTGAACTGAAAGGAGGTCGTTTGAAGAAAGTTTTTTTATTATTATTAAAAAAAAAGGAAAAAGGGGGAAAAAGGAATGTGGACATGCCAGGATTTTTTGTTTATTTGTATGACCGCTGTGACATTAAAAATATATCAAATAAAGAGAAGGGAAATTAAAACTCAAAGATTACGAGGAAATAAAAGACTTGGTTTATGACTGGCTGCAACATAAACAATTAAACGAGACATTTAAGGAAGACAATAAGAAGGGATTCAGGTATACTGTATCTAGATTCCAAAGAGAAATAATAGATTATTAAAGAAAACATATAGTTTACTGTTTGAATGGGAGACAAAAGATAAGGAGGTGAAGTCAGTAATGATTAAATGGGCACAAGATATAGGACATAATATACAAATGGATGATTGGGGGAAATTATGGAAAAGTAACCTAAAATTTACGCATTGCATATTGTTGAAAGAGAATTATATGAAGATGATGTGGTATATTACACTGGTGAAAATGGCAAAAATGTACAAAATAAGTTCTAATAAGTGCTGGAAATGTAAAGGAAAAGAAGGTACCTTTTTTCATACGTAGTGGAATTGTAAAATAATTATAAATTATTGGGAGATGATTGATAATGAAATGAATAAAATGTTTAAGATAACCTTTGTTAAAAGACCAGAAGCGTTTCTGTTAGGTATTTTAGGGCAGGATTTACCAAAAGACAAGAAAAATCTATTCATGTATGCAACAACAACGGCCAGAATTTTATTAGCTCAAAGACGGAAAAGCGACCTGCCAGGCGTGAGCCGAAGATGGCAGGCTGGCAGAGCTACGTGGATAACCTGATGTGTGATGGCTACTGCCAGGAGGCCACCATTGTCAGTTACTGTGATGCCAAGTACGTCTGGACAGCAACGGCTGATGGCATCTTTCAGAGCATTAAGTCTTGGTCTTTGTAATGGGCAAAGAAGGGGTCCATGGAGGCAGATTGAATAAGAAGGCATACTCAATAGCAAAATACTTGAGAGACTCTGGGTTCTAGTTGCTAGGCAGACTGTTAAGTATTAGGGGAAATTGCTATTAAACTTTCCTGGCCTCAAGCTACACTGTGGAAACTTTATTAGCAATGCAGGGTGATGGGGTATGAACCTGTGTCTCCTTTGTATCCCTTTATTGGTGGGGAAAGGTGTTATTCTTTCTTTAATTCTGTTCATCCTTGTTTCCTTGTGTACTCCAGCATTGATTATGGTCATGGGAAAGGGAAGGTGTCCATGGAGGGACACTCAACAAGAAAGCTTATAAACTGTTCTCATCACCACCTCATGTGTTAAAAGTACTACTAGCCTATAGATGGCTGTTTTATTTACACATTTCCCTACTGTCATGGCTCCAGTTACCCATTTTGTTTGTATGTTAATCACTGTTGTACCCATGTTCTGTATCTGGCACCATCTATTGCAACACAAAAGATGATATGCATGATACCTTGAAGCCTTGGGAGGGAACCATGCCAAGTCCAGGCATTACTTGTCTTAGCAATTAGTGTGACATTGAGAACTAAAACAATTTAAATTAAACTAAATAAGGTGCCGATTGTACAATCCAGATTGATCAATGCGTCCTCAGCACTTTGAGCATTTATACAGCTTATTAGTCTTCTTTTTGTAGAGCATGGTTGGGAGGAGAAAAGTGCATGCATATCTCTACTTTCCTCCCCTTTTTCTTTACCTTTAATCTACTCTTCTTTTTTGTTTGCTTCCATCTCTATCTTTCTATCTATAGTTCCACAGTATGCCAACATCTTCATGGCAGATTTAGAACGTTTCCTAAACTCCTACCCACTCAAACCTCTCTTGTACCTGCGATACATTGACGATATTTTTATCATCTGGACACATGGTCAACAGACCCTGAACACCTTCCACCAGAAATTCAATGATTTTCACCCCACAATCAACCTAACTATGAATCAATCTATGCAAGAAATACATTTTTTGGACACTACTATAAAAATACAGGATGGGCACATAGACACCACCTTATACCGTAAACCAACTGACCGACAAACATATCTACATGCCTCTAGCTACCATCCCAAACATACCAAACAGTCCATTGTATATAGCCAGGCACTACGTTACAGCTGCATCTGTTCCAATTCTACAGACAGAGACTCTCACCTAAGAGATCTACAGCAAACCTTTTTAGAACTAAAATACCCAACAGATGAAGTTAGACAACAGATCAACAGAGCCAGACTGATACCCAGAGAGAACTTGCTGCAAGACAGACCCAAAAAAGAAAATAACAGAACACCTCTAGTCATCACATACAGCTCCCAAGTTAAAACAGTACAACGCATCATCAGAGATCTACAACCTCTCCTGGACAATGACAGTTCTCTTTCTCAAGCTCTGGGAGGAAGACCTTTCATTGCCTACAGACAGCCACCCAGTCTTAAACAACTCCTAACCCACAATAATACTACAACCAGACCTAACACGGACACTGGCACCAGAGCCTGCAATAAACCCAGATGCCAACTTTGCTGCCACATACACCCGGACAACACCATTACTGGCCCCAACAACATCACACATACCATCTCGGGACTATTTAATTGCTCATCGTCTAACATTGTGTATGCCATCAAATGCCAACAGTGTCCTTCAGCTCTCTATATTGGACAAACAGGCCAGACCTTACGCCAAAGAATAAACGGACATAAATCGGACATCAGGAATCACAAGACAGAGAAACCAGTAGGAGAACACTTCAATCTCCCAGGACATTCTATACAAGATCTCAAAGTAGCTGTTTTACTACAAAGGAATTTCAGAAATAGACTGGAAAGAGAAGCTGCTGAATTACAACTTATCACCAAACTTAAAACCATGGAGAAACCTGGCCTGAACAAAGACCTTGGATTCTTATCTCATTATACATGACAAAGCCATTTTTCACCTTTTCACCCCTTGCTTCTTCCTGTAAGACCTATTGCAGTCGTTAAGAGTCGTCAACAGGCTCATCACAGCTATCTGCCAATCACCCATTCCCACCAGCCTTCTGAGTAATACCCCTCCCCACCTTCTCACTATATAGAAGGGTCTGGAAACTTCTGTTTCAGTGTATCTGAAGAAGTGTGCATGCACACGAAAGCTCATACCAAGAACTGACTTAGTTGGTCTTTAAGGTGCTACTGGAAGGATTTTTTTTTGTTTTTTCTATCTATACACATTTTTTAATACAGTGCCTGGTTTGTTTAACCAATTTGCTGCTTGAACGCTGTCACAAGTGTTGCTTTAGTTTTGTTGTTGCTCTTCTGTGTAGACTTGCAAAAGTCTTCATGGTGTCTGAAGCTCATCCTGCTTTTAAAAAACATGGTGTCTGAAGCTCATCCTGCTTGGAAAAACTAAAAAACAAGGTGCGAGATTGGTTGCATTATGCACAAATTCAAGAGGTCTTTAAAGTAGATAAGAAGGTTGGATTCCAGGTGGAAAAATCGAAACTAGAGACAGAATTGTTAGAACCAAAAAGTAAACTACTTTCGAGAATGTATAACCTGCTGCTTAAATGGAATACTCAGGATGAGACAGTCAAATCCGCAATGATAAAGTGGGCGCAGGACTTGGGGCATAACATTATGTTTGAAGACTGGGAAAGGTTATGGAACACCGGAATGAAATTTACGGCATGTAGTGCCTTGAAGGAAAACATTATGAAAATGATATACCGGTGGTACATGACCCCAGTCAAGCTTGCTAAGATATATCACCTGTCTGATAATAAATGTTGGAAATGTAAGGAGGCGGAAGGGACATTCTTTCACCTCTGGTGGACCTGCCCGAGGGTGAAGGCCTTTTGGGAAATGATTCATAATGAACTAAAAAAGGTACTTAGATTTACCTTACCTAAGAAACCAGAGGCCTTCCTCTTGGGCATGGTGGACCAGAGGGTGCTTAAGAAGGATAGAACTTTTTTTATGTACGCCACCACAGCAGCAAGGATTTTGATTGCAAAATATTGGAAGTCACAAGATTTACCCACACTGGAGGAATGGCAAACGCAGTTGATGGACTACATGGAACTGGCCGAAATGACTGGCAGAATCCGAGACTTGGGAGAAGAAACAATCGAGGAGGACTGGAAAAAATTTAAAGACTATTTGGAAAAACATTATAAGTTGTATGAATGTTAAAAAACGCACCTTTTAGGAAATTCTAGCTTCAGTAATGTTAAACTAAAGAAATGGAAATTAAGGTACAAGAAGTCAGAGATAGAATAATGAAACAACTTTATTGTGTTAAAATGAAAACGTACATGATTTGGGTCATAATATATTTGAAATTGGGTAACATGATAAAATGAAGGATACAACAAGTATTGAAACAAGTTAACAAATTGCTGATGTAATGTATCACAGAGAATGCAGGATTGGGAGAACGCGGGGAAGTCCAGTAGATTTGGAAAAAAGAACAAGAAAATTTGTAACTTTTTTTTTCTACTTTTATAATATGCTCTTTATTCTTTTTTCTGTATTTCATAAAACTAATAAAAAATATTATAAAAAAATAAAATAAAAGGATAACTGCAAAACTATGAAAGGTGCCAATACTCTTCTCCCTTCCCTTCACCACCATCCCTATCTTGAATGAATCCCCAGGGACATTCCATCACTGCAATAGCTCAGACACGTAATTTTGTTTTTGTTTCTGCCAGCTCCTGTTCTGAAGTTGAAATGTAAAAAGGCTGCCATCATGGACTTTAGATATCCCAGTGTAAACCAGATATGCTATAAACCAGGAAGGGAAGTCGTGGGAAGTTGGGGGGGGGGGTGTTAATTGAAATTGTAAAATGTAATTTGAATGTTTGACTATGTTAAAATTTCTTCAATAAAATTAAAAATGTTGAATAAAGATAAAAATATATCAAAGCAGTTTACATCAATAAAAACATAGCACCACACAATAAAAACCATTGAAAAGTCAGAAACCGTTAATCTCCATGGAAGGATCTGCTTATAATTGCCCACACCCCAGCCTCCAGCTCTTTCTCAGCGATGGAGAACTGGAAAGGTGGGCGTGTGGCACCAGAGGTGTTGTTAAGGGGTTGCCCAGGTGGATAGAACACACACACTCCTGGTCCTTTCTACCAGGCCCTGAGTGTGTGGCTCTGAGTGTGGCGTAGCCAGGGAGGCGTAGTTGCCCCGTAAACAAAGTAAATAAATAAAAATGTTTAACTAACTGACCAATTGTGTTGCACATAACTCGGTTCTGCGCCCCCATAAATAAATCCTGGCCACGCCCATGTGGGTCTCTCTCAACTTTGCAATGCAAACTTATGCCATGGACCTGTGCCCCAAGGCTCTTACGGATCTAGCCATGTCTGTGCAAGCAATGAGCAACTGGCTTCTTAGTGCAATCAGAACCCATTGTGTCCTTATTCATGGCTCAGTGGCAGAGCACCTGCGCTGCCTTGCAGAAGGCGTTCCAGTTCAATTCCCAGCGGCATCTCTACAGGTAGGGCTGAAGAGACACCTGCCCAAAATCTTTGGATAGCTACTGCTGCCCCTGGCACACGCCTGCGCGTGTGATTTCCTCCCCGCATATGGAGTCAGGAAACTTATTGCCCCTCAGTGAAGGGCACTCCTCAACAGCAAACTACAATTCCCAGAACTCTTGTGGTGGGAGGGGATATAGGAGGCCAATACGCTTCGCGTCCAGGAGAGAGGCGGGCCTTTGGGCGCCACCGCAAAGCGAGAGCGGAGGAGTTCTACGCCACGCAAGCCATAGAGGCTGTAGGGGATCGAAAAGCAAGGCTCTGAAGCACAGTGCCCCCTCAGAGTGCACAAAAAACCGTAGGGCGGAGGAGGCACGAAGAATCTGCCCGTCAAACCTCTTAGGGATAGGGGTCCATTGAGATTTGGAAGTGTCAAGCAGGAACCTTATTCTCCTTTCCTCTTTACTCTCGCCCTCCTATCTTCTCTCTCCCTCTTGCAGCAGCTGACTTAAGCCCCGCCCCGTAAAGGCGGCCGCCGGCCAATCCACGCTGCCCTCCTCAACTGGCCAATCGGCGCTCACCTCGCGTGTCTCGTGACTGGCACCTCTCCGCCCTCGCCGTAAAGGCAAGCAAAAATGGCGGCCAAGGTGGTCGGTCGGGGCGCCTGGGGCTCCGCGCGGAGGTGAGGCTGGAGCGGACCCGGCGAGGGTGGGGGGCGTTATTTGGGGGCGAAACGTTAGCAGTGAGCCCCGCCTCCCTCAGCTTGTCACTCAGTGGGGACGATGGGGAGACGCTTCCTGCCCACGAGATTCTCCCCTCCTGAGAGAGAGAGAGAGAGCGCGCCAAGAGGCGGCCCCTTTCCCTGAGGGAGAAACCGTTTTTGTGGAACTCGCGGGGAGGGCAGGAGCTCCCGGTGGGTGCAGCACAGACCTCCCTCCACGCTGTATTAACTCAATATAACGGCAAGCATCGTTTATGCACCGCTTTCCCCGTGGTGAGCTCAAGGCAGTGGCTGCGTCCCCCAGCACCCCCATTCCACCCCTGCCACTTCCAATTTTATCCTCACTACACCCCTGTGATGTAGGTCATGCTAAGTGGTTTGAACAAGGTCTCCTAGCAGGAACCAGGAAGGTTGTGGCTCATAGCTGTCAACCGTCCCTTATTTGGCGGGAAACTCCCTTATCCCAGCGCAGTGTCCCGCAGCTGTCCCTTATTGATGATGTCCCTTAAATTTCCTGAGTTTCATGCTCGCCCAGCTCGGGAGGGAAGCAGTGGCTCGGGGTCCTCCGCGGTGAGAGAGAGCGCGTGCTGGCGCCGTCATCCTTGCGCAAGGAGTTCCATTGGCCGTTCCCTGCCCGAGGGGGGGGGGGAGAGAGAGAGACTGTTGCCCACGCCACCCACGAGCCCGGAGGTGGCAGCGGTGGTAGCAGCTGAGGAGGCGGCCTAAGGGAGGAGGAAGAGGAGGGGATGGGGAAGGACGCAGAAGGGTGGCGCTTCTGCGGCCGCCGCAGCGCCGCAACTACCTCAAGCCAGATTGACAGCATCTGTCAATCCTACCAATGTATGTAACTCTTTACAATAGCAAAATCCCTTATTTGGGCTGCTGATCCCTTATTTTCGAAGCTGCTGGTCCCTTATTTTCAAATCTGTAAGTTGACAGCTATGTTGTGGCTGCATCAGAGGCACCAACTTGAATAAAATATTGGGGGGCCCAGGTAAGCCCCACCTCACATAATTGATCACAAGATGCGCTGCACACCATTCAAATGGCAATGTACATCAACTTGGGGAAGTTGGTGCCCTCTAATATTTTATTTTTGGGGGGGATGAAGGGACCTCCCTAGTATTTGGCTCCTATGGACTGCATTGATATCTTCATGTAAGTCTGGTGTGTGTGTATGTGTGTGTGTGTGTGTGTGTGTGTGTTTGTGTGTATATATATATATATATATATATATACTGTTAATATATTTTGTTTGTATCCTGCCGTTCTTACAAACGAAGCACGTGTCATATATAAACCTGCAGTATATAAAAGTAAAGCAATTAAAATCCAACTAAGTCTGCTTAAACCCATTGAAACGAATAGCTCTACATTACACCATGCTCATTATTTTTCAATGGGTCTGAGTAGATCTAGCAAATGAATGCAACCTATAGTTGCTGAAACTATTTCTAAATCCATGTAAATTCTTATTTATTCTTCTGTAGGTTTGGCCTAGTTGCCTACCGGAAATACAGCAGTGGGGGCAGCTATCCCAACATCCCTCTGACAGCTCCTCTGCCTGGAGTGCCAAAGCCCGTCTTTGCCACTGTTGATGGCCAAGAGGGCTTTGAAACCAAAGTGACCACCCTGGAGAACGGGATGCAGGTGGCTTCCCAGAACAAATTTGGACAATTCTGTACAGTTGGGAGTAAGTTGATTTCAGTTGCAGCTATGCAGGTTTCCTGGTACCAGATTTATCTGCTTGGGTATATTATGTGACACATTTTGTGTGGTCCAGGATGGGAAAAACAGACTATTCTCTGCTTTCTTCCCACCAGCAAACCCATCCTGGTTTTCCAATCTAAAGGGATGGGAATAATTTTGCTTTGGCAAAGAGCCTTATGTTTTGGGGTGGGGGTCATATTTGTGAAGAGGCTTTTGAGCCTTTCCTCCTGACATGCCTCCTGACTGGGTTCCCAATCCCACGCGCAGGAAGATCTGAGTGTCCACACTACTTTTGGAGGGTAAACAAACTGATTCTCTTTTCTTCTCTCTCTCCTGCCCTTTTTTCAGTCCTTATAAATTCAGGCTCAAGATATGAAGCAAAACATACTGGTGGAATTTCACACTTTCTTGAAAAGCTTGCTTTTTCTGTAAGTAAAGTGATGAGTGATAGTCATATGTACTTGAACTTACTCTTTGCAATTATGGGTGACCAACATCCATTGAAGTCAGTGGACCCAATCAGACTGTGACTAATGTTAGGTATCACGCTGAACATATTATTATAAACTGTCTTGCGGTCTCTTGATGAAGAGCGGTATATAAATTTAATAAGTGATATAACAACAGCAGCAGCAGCAATTATCATAATAACCTGTGATCCTTACTACTGTTATTTGGTAGCATGTATGTGCCCTATAATTCCCCTCACCTTTTTCATATCCAGCCTCCTCCCCATGTCCTGTTAATCCTATAAGTCTCTGAGAGAACCCCCCCCTCTCTTAGGCTACAGCCATGGTCACCCATGGCTAGAACATGGTTTATGCTGACATCCTTCCTTGCTTTTTCTGTTGTGCTTTCAGTCTACAGCTCAGTTTGGCAGTAAGGACGAAATCCTCCTCACTTTGGAGAAGCATGGTGGCATCTGTGATTGTCAGGCGTCAAGGTATGTCAATCTAAGCATCCTCTGCTGAAGACAAAATGATCAGGAAACAAATGGGCATCTGTCGAATTTGTATTTTATTCACTCTTTTAAAAAGCTAAACAATAAATGGACCTCTAAAATAGGCCTTTTACTGTTGGACCTACTTTCACGCCAGGCTCTTATGTTAATCCTTTTTAGGGTTCAGATTAGAGCCTGTGTTGTGTTGTGGTTAGAGTATCACCTGGGAGACCAGGGTTCAAATCCCCACTTAACCATGAAGCTCACTGGGTGACTGTGGGACAGTCGCTGCCTCTCTCAACCTAACCTGGATTAAGCGAGGAAGGAACAACGTGGGTCACTTTGTGCTCCTTGGAGAAAAGTTGGCATAGAAATGCAGTAAATAAATAACAAAACTGTTCTGACTTGTAGCAGCTTTCCAGGGTTTCTTAAGTCTGGTGCACATTTCTTCACATGCAGTTAAGACTGCTTTTTCATATAGTTTAAGAAAGGGCCTCAGCAGAATCACAGCAATGTAGGAGGTGTCTCAGGGCCATGACTTCACTGAGGCTGAATGTCCTAAACTGCTCATCAACCCAAATTCATCCACCATTGCAGGGACACCACCATGTACGCTGTTTCAGCCGATGCCAAAGGCCTGGATACTGTTGTCAGTCTGCTGTCTGATGTGGTGCTACAGCCCAGATTATCAGGTGAGGCAGTACAAATCTTGAGACTGTAGCGAGAGAGAGGACTGAAACCCTGGCTTGGGGAGCCCCTGTTTCCACAGATAAAGACATAACAGGGGCTATGGTTGCTGCAGCAGATAGCATGAATATGGGGATTCAGGGCAGGAGAAGAGTAGCATGGGGACATAAATGCATGTCCTCTGAAATTTATTTGTTGGCAACTCAGAGGCTTGGCTCTGTTTTGAGGACCATATTGCGGTTCAGGCAGGACTTTCCTTCCACATGAGAACGGCATGTGAATGTGCCGTCGTAAATGCAGCTTCAGTAAATGTGCTGTTGTACACTGACCAAAAGGTCAAGGAGTGGCCTTGCTTTGAGTTTGGTTCTGTGAGCTGCATTCAAGGACCCTCTTGTACTCAGACCCTGCTTGCGCCTTTCCCATGGAGGCACCTCATTGGCCACTGTGAGGACCAGATGCTTGACTATATGGGCCACAGGTCTGACCCTGCATGGCTCTTCGTATGTTCTTAGGATGCTTTTTTCTCTTGGAACAGATGAGGAAATTGAGATGACACGCATGGCGGTCCGCTTTGAGTTGGAGGACCTGAACATGAGGCCTGATCCAGAGCCACTGCTTACAGAGATGATTCATGCAGTAGGTCCTGTTTGAATCTGTTCCAGGAACATGTTTTTGAGATTGAAATTGAGCGCTTTGTGTGTGATGCTTGAGAATCCCTCAGCTGCACAGCTTAGGAAAAAGAGCAGTAGCTAAGAGACCGCTTATCTCTTGAACTGACTATGAGGGTGCTCTTTGGAACGACACTGTCAGTGGGCCAAATAGGGGCATTACCAGAGCAGCTGCCCAGTGCTGGTTCTGAGAGCCTTCCCAGACTGTGTACCTGTTCTAGGATAGGCTACCTTCCTAATTCCTGGACACAAGAACAGCTCACTTAGAGGATCTCCATCTTGTTGTGATTAAGCCACTGGTTTTGTTGCTGGTGCTCTATGTTCACAAGAGTTGAATTTCTGCTGAAGGCAAAAACTTTTATTGTCTTGCCTGATAAACATATTTAGGCCAGTGGTAATCTCTTGCTAATTAGACTCTTGGGACTCATCTCTTATAAGGCAAGGGAATGCAAATGAATTTGTGGATCACTTCCCCCTCCCCCCAAAAAAGAGCCTCTCCATCCGTTTTTTCTCCCAATAGGCAGCTTTCAGTGAAAACACGGTAGGATTGAACAGATTCTGCCCGGCTGAAAACATAGACAAAATTGACAGGAAGGTTCTCCATTCATACATGCGGAATTACTACACACCCAATAGGATGGTATTGGCTGGCGTTGGGATCGAGCACGACCAGCTGGTGGACTGCGCCCGGAAGTATTTCCTTGGAGCTGAGCCTGTGTGGGGGAGCAGTACAGCTGCAGCAGTGGACAGGTCTGTCGCCCAGTACACAGGAGGGATCCTCAAGGTAAGCCAGAGAAAATCCACTACTGCTAGCCAGTGGATGCTTAAAGAAGTGCTTCCAGGTGGAATTGGTGGCGCAAGCTTCGTATTGGAAGAAGCCACAGTCTGCGGTGAGCATCTGTTTTCTTTTTCTGATTATTTTCTCCCTCTGCAGCTGGAGAAAGACATGTCAGATGTGAGTTTGGGGCCCACCCCTATCCCAGAGTTGACCCACATCATGATTGGGCTGGAAACCTGTTCATTTCTGGTAAGGACCTCTCCGCCCCCTGAAGCCTCTGCTTGCACTCCACATCCTTTACGCCGAACTCTCAGCCACCCACTGCCTTTGCTCCCCCACATTCTAGGAGGAAGACTTTATCCCCTTTGCCGTCCTGAACATGATGATGGGAGGAGGTGGGTCTTTTTCTGCTGGAGGGCCAGGCAAAGGCATGTTCACCCGGCTGTACCTCAACGTGCTCAACCGGTGAGTCTCTTCTGCTCAAGGGGCAATGTGACAGATCCCCTCACAAGACCTTCTTGTCTGAGATCCCAGACTTGTGCTTCTGCATTTGGGATGAATTGCACATTTGTACACGGGAGGTTTTGAGCAGAGGGGAAGAGCAAGATGAGGGTGGAGGAGTCAGCAAGAATTGTTGCCTGTGGGAGTTCACCTTAGCTTTTCCGCTTTCCAGGCATCACTGGATGTACAATGCCACAGCCTACCACCACAGCTACGAAGACACAGGCCTCCTGTGCATCCATGCCAGTGCAGACCCCAGACAGGTGGGTGGCTTTCCTGGACTGATTTCACATCACAGACCACTTGGTGTCCAGTCTTGGGCATCTCCTCTGGCCACCTCATGAGCTGATCTGTGGTAACTGCAGTGTGGGGATGCATTTACAACCACAGCTAAAAGCTTTCCAGGCTGGCATGCAGGCAGCCCTGGAATCCCACTGCTCTCAGTGGGGCAAGATTGGGTGATACTCTTCATCTTTTGTGGGTTCCAGGAAGAACTCATTGGTGATCAGCATTTTATACAGTTGCCTTCCTTCCTTCCATCCTTCCTGTCCCTACTTGACAGCCACCTTCATTGCTGCTTTTCATCTACTTACTTCATTATTTGTTTCCAGGTTCGAGAAATGGTGGAAATAATCACTCGGGAATTCATTTTAATGGCAGGAGCAGTTGGAGAGGTTAGCTGTTCCCCATATTCCTAGAATTTACCTGCTGTTCTTAAACAGAGCAGCAGCAGCAAATTCCCATCTGGGTACCTGGGAGGAGCTCCTGGGGAGGTTTGTGCTGCTCATGACTTTCTGGTGCCTTTGGTCACCGACCCTGCTCCCTCCTTCCCCATGGAGCACATGAAACAAAAGCTTGAAACATAGGTTGCGTTTGTCCTCGGTCTCTTCTTCCAGGTTGAACTTGAGCGAGCAAAGACTCAATTGCAGTCCATGCTGATGATGAACCTGGAGTCTCGGCCGGTTATTTTTGAGGATGTCGGAAGGCAGGTGTTGGCAACTGGCATGAGGAAGCTGCCCCATGAGCTCTGTGTCTTGATTGGTAAGTAAACCTGACTGGCTTTTCTAGGGTCTCTTCTTTTTCTGGGCCTCATAGCTCAGAGCACCTGCTTGGCATGCAGAACATATCAGGTTCAGTCCCCAGCAGCATCTGCAGGTTGGGCTGGGAATGCCCTCTGCCTGAAATCCTGGAGAGCTGCTGCCAGTCAGTGTAGACAATATGCAGCTAGAGGGCAGCTTCTCATGTTCTTCTGAGGGAGAATATATTTTTGTAACCATCAGTTTTATTTTGGGCTCTTACCAAGACCAGCTTCATTGTGCCCACATCACTTTGACACTCCTGGGCACACACACAAAGCTCTGGCTCCTAATGCAGTTTTAAATCCCTCTCATTTCTCTAGCCACTTCTTTCTTTCTCTGGGCCACATGACTGCTGTTTGCTGGCCCCTTGATCTCCATTGCTCCTACTGCACCTCCTTCCTGGTTTAGATTTCCCTTTTTGTGCTAGTCATCCCAAACTCATCTCCTGCTACAGGAGGAGTACATAAATAAACGGACATAAATCGGACATCAGGAATCACAAGACAGAGAAACCAGTAGGAGAACACTTCAATCTCCCAGGACATTCTATACAAGATCTCAAAGTAGCTGTTTTACTACAAAGGAATTTCAGAAATAGACTGGAAAGAGAAGCTGCTGAATTGCAGCTTATCACCAAACTTAAAACCATGGAGAGACCTGGCCTGAACAAAGACCTTGGATTCTTATCTCATTATACATGACAAAGCCATTTTTCACCTTCTCACCCCTTGCTTTTTCCTGTAAGACCTATTGCAGTCGTTAAGAGTCGTCAACAGGCTCATCACAGCTATCTGCCAATCACCCATTCCCACCACCCTTCTGAGTAATACCCCTCCCCACCTTCTCACTATATAGAAGGGTCTGGAAACTTCTGTTTCAGTGTATCTGAAGAAGTGTACATGCACACAAAAGCTCATACCAAGAACTAACTTAGTTGGTCTTTAAGGTGCTACTGGAAGGAATTTTTTTTGTTTCATCTCCTGCTAATAGTGGGGTGAGGAGCCTCCAGCTCTGAGGCTGAATGCATCCCTCTGGGCCTCACAATCCAGCCTTCATGACTTTCCAGAGGGTGTGCTCTGCACCATGTTGGGTGCCTTTGCCTGCTTGGAACGTGTCCTTTAGCTGTGCTGATGTTTCTTGCTTTGGCTGGGTGGAGGCTAGAGAGATGTATGGGTGAAAATACACCTTTGGCTTTTACACCACTGGAATGTTGCCTCCCATCTTAACAGAATAACATTTGCATCTGTTGCTCTATCCCTACTCAGTGCCTTTGGAAGGTGCGACCCTTGGGCTGGAAGCATTTGCCTGTTGTTCTTACAGTTCACCATTACAGTCCAATAGCCAATACCTACATGTACTCAGCACCAAATTTTAAAAACTAAATTTGCATAAGCAGAAACAGCGGCAATGTGGCTTTGCTTTGTATTGGTTCTGAATGTCCCTTGAAGCCATGCCTGATAGTTTTGTTCCCCTTCTTTAGGCAAAGTGAATGCTAGCGACATCAAGAGGGTGGTGACAAAGATGCTGAGGAACAAGCCGGCTGTAGCCTGCCTGGGGGACTTGACTGAGCTGCCCAGTTATGAACACATCCAGGCAGCCCTTTCCAGCAAGGATGGGCGGCTTCCAAGGATGTATCGGCTCTTCCGTTAACAAGCCCTCTTGGATCCACTTGTCAAGATTTGTGGTTTCCCTGCCAAAGCAGCTCCCGTGTGTGTGAGCCCAGGAGAGGAAGCTTTGTGAAGGTTCTCCGGGCACCTTCATAACTTTGAAAAGAGCACTCTGGGCCTGTCACCTCAAGCACCTTTGTCTCTGGAAACAGCTTCTTCTTAAGTTTCCTAAACGAACTGCAAAGCATGCACCAGTGAAAAGACAGTGGAAAGAGCTGTCCACGAAACTACAGCCTGCTGATTTGATTTTATATGTGTTGCAAGCCACCCAAGAGTGGCTGGGGCAACCCAGCCAGATGGGCAGGGTTTAGACAATAAAATTATTATTATTATTCTCAAAGTTTCTGTTTGTGTTGATTTTTTGTCCTAAATCAGGTGCCTGCAGCCCAGCGACAAAGACCTGTTCCACTCCATGGTAGTAAAGAACACAAATAATATAACAGGTCACGTGTTGTGATTACATACTGATTTTTGCTTTGCCACAGGAATATACTGATATAAAAATTAGAGACCCAAGGTGTATATTTTTGATTGTAACATTTCAATATTTCACTATTAATTGCTTTTAACCTCTTAGCTAGATTGCACAAAGGGAAAGGTTTGATTGCTGTGTGAGGTTCCCTATCTAACAAGGTGGCACAGATGGCCCTCCAGGATGTTGTTCTATCATGAGTTAGTTCTGGACTGTAAAACCAGCTATCCTTGAAGCTTCTTGGGAGAAAGTAGAAGGGAAGTGAGTACAAGGAAGGCATGTCAATAGCCCAAAGACCTGGTTGCCAGAGTAGCAGTGATAGAAGCATGACATTTGAGACCAGTGGCCTGGCCACATTTGGGCCACTCCAAAGTGACTGCAAGGGTGAAGATACTGATATGGAGCCATGCGTGGTTTTTGTTGTGTGTGGTTTTTTTACTTCTCATGACCCATAACCTTTCCTGATGTACATAGAAGGATGTTTATGTTTTAAGAATGTTTAGATATTTTGTGGCTCTTTGTGTGCTGCCAAAAAGCCCTTGTTCTGATGCTCCTCATGGCAGACTTCTTAACTGGGAGTTCTAGCCTATTGCAATAGCTACAATCAATGCTGCGTTCCTCCTGGACTTGAATTAATTTCCTTGGTTCTATGTTTTATTTAAGAGGTGGTCCCTCAGCTGGGTAACAAACAGAGTGGTGTAGAAGTACATTCTTACTACAGTACTTGTGTAGAAGTATATGCCACTATTATGGTCTTTCACTTAGGCAGGAAGAGTAAAGTGCTTAACAGTGACTGGAAGCCTCAGGAGAATATTTGGGCTATCTGAAGAATGGGATTCTTTTCCTCTCCTACTGCCCACTTACCCATGGCCAGCCTTTTCCTCTGCCTCTATAGAGTTACAGCAGCTTAGCCAGTGGTAGCTTCAAGTATGCTTGCAATGCCCCATCATGTACAAAAGAGCCTTGCTGGATCAAGCCAATGGATTATCTAGTCCAGCATCCAATTCTCACAGTGGTCAAGCAGATGCCCCGATGGGAACCCAACAAACAGGACCTGAGTACAACAACATTCTCCCCTCCTGTGGTTTCTGGAAAACGGTTTTCAGAGGCAGGAAGTGACTGAAAACGGCCGAAATATTGGGAAATACTAGAAAAAGATGGAGATAATTGGAGGCTGCAGAGTTTGGAGAAACTAAAAGATAAAGTGTGAGACTGGCTACATTATGCTCAGATTAAAGAGGTTTTTAATTTGGATAAAAAGATAGGATTCCAGGTGGAAAAATCGAAGTTGGAAACAGAATTGTTAGAACCTAAGACTAAGGTACTCTCAAGAATGTACAACTTGCTGTTAAAATGGAATACACAAGATGAAACGGTTAAATCAGCTATGATAAAATGGGCACAGGACATTGGGTATAATATCATGTTTGCTGACTGGGGAAGGTTATGGACCACCGGTATGAAGTTCACGGCATGTAATGCCTTGAAAGAAAATATTATGAAAATGATATATAGGTGGTACATGACCCCAGTCAAGCTTGCAAAAATATATCATCTGTCTGACAATAAATGTTGGAAATGTAAAGAAACTGAAGGAACGTTCTTTCACCTCTGGTGGACTTGCCCTAGGGTTAAGGCTTTCTGGGAAATGATATATAATGAGCTGAAAAAGGTATTTAAGTATACCTTCCCTAAGAAACCAGAGGCCTTCCTTCTGGGCATTGTTGGCCAGAGGGTGTTAAAGAAGGACCGAACATTCTTTATGTATGCAACAACAGCAGCAAGGATACTTGTCGCCAAACACTGGAAGACCCAAGATTTGCCCACGCTGGAAGAATGGCAGATGCAACTGATAGACTATATGGAACTAGCAGAAATGACTGGCAGAATCCGAGACCTGGGAGAGGAAGCAGTGGAAGAGGATTGGAAGAAATTTAAGGACTATTTACAAAAATATTGCAAATTGTATGAGTGTTAAGAAGGATGCAAGACTGAAAATAACATGGCACCACTAAGCTAGTTGAAAAGAATATGAGAACAAGTGAAATTTAAGAAAAAGATAAATTTTGGATAAATATTATGTCTAAATTAAGTATTTAAGTCTTAGATAAAAGTATTTAAAGTTAGGGACACAATATTGGAAAATTACAAAATAAGAATTGAAACAAGGTGATAAATTGCTGGTTAAAGTTTTATAAATCAGGAACGCAGGAACGAGAGATGTGAGGAAGTCCAAAAAGCGAAGAAAATATGGTTATTATCTATTTGATTCTGTTGTGGTATGCTTTTTGTATAAGGTGTAAATTCTATCTCTTTTTTTGTTTTGTTTTTTCTCTTTATTGTATTAATAAAATCTTTAATAAATATTTAAAAAAAAGGAAGTGACTGAAAACGGAGGCAGTACACTGCCATCATGGCTGATAGTGACTGGTAGATCCACAGAGGCACATCAGGACTCTTAATTTTTAAAAGACATTCAAATTGGTGGCCCCTGCCACATGGAAGCCAAGTTTTAACTTCTGTGAAAGAGGGGCGACTCAAACCAGTCACTACCAGAAAGATGTCCCCCTATCCCAAATCCATTTGTGCACAACAGTGATGAACAGGGGAGATTCCTGCATCTTTGGGGCATTTATAGGTGTGAAATTTGCCACGAGGCACAAAATTCAACCTATTAAAGACACAAGCTCCTACTCTAACATGGAATCATATTAATTTCCTTTTGCATTATTTACTCTGAGCAGAGTTTAACATGTCACAACATTTAGGGGTGGGGTCCTGCCTTTTTTAAATGACTGAAAGCTTATCCTAACCTGATGGAATGCCTTCTGTTTGCTTTGTGAGGATGTTTGATGGTGAATCAACAATGCAAACTGCAGCTGAAGAAGAAGGAAAGCTTGACACATTTGAAATAAGTTTTTAGAAATCCAGCTCTTGGTTTATTAAATTATGGACACAAATGCAGTCCAGAGCAGTAACAAGCAACCAAATGGTGGAAGGGTAAACCCAAAGCTCCAACATGCCTGCGGCCCTGCTTTGCACCTGTTGACAAGTCAAAATTTGGTCTTGCCACAAAGAATACTGATTTTTGTAGCCAGCTGGGAAGAGACAAGCAACAAAGGTTCTTGGTTCAATGAAACCAGAAAGCCTTCTATTTCTTAATACTACTAATCTATGCCCAGGTCTGGGAATGAGGGAAGATATCCGAGGCCCTTCCCAGGAGTTGCAACATGCCATCAGCACTCTCCCTGGCACTTCCTACTTCAAAAATAAATGTGCCTGTTCCAAATGGGAACTTTGCTCTTTCTGGAATTGAGAAAACCATGTGTTTTGGGGGGCAAATGAAGCTAGCAGCATGCTCAAATGTTTCTGCATATTCAGCTTCTTGGTGGCAGGGAACGAATGGAGTAAAAATACAGATGCAGAATGTTCCCAGAGCTGGTCCCCAGAGGCACCTGATGAAAACCAAGGTGTGAGCACATGGTCTTAAAACACAAAAAGGATGCCCATGACCCTTTTTCAGGCAACAAGTTTCCCAAAACGGCATCAATGAGACAAGGGAGCATCTCAGTCTAGGAAAGTCTCCCCCCAGCTCCACTGGACAAGTTTGTTGCCTTCTTGTGATCAAGTGTCTACAAAGAGCCAGTCACTGTCAACCTCAAGAGCATTCCTTCCATGTTTCCAGGCACAGCAGCGACAAGGCAGTTTCAAAGACCTGATGGCAGGAGGCCCCAAGCGACAGATGCTGGCGCTCTTTCCTGCACAGGCCCTTTCACTGCGGGGAGCAGTCAGAAGCTCCTCTTGTGCCCAGCTCAGAAAAGCCCTCTTTGGATGGCCCTTTGAGGTCAGGAAACAGAACAGACGGCACTGGCTTTTTGGTCCTTGAGTGCTTGCTTCCTCTGAAGTTCCCTGGTGATACGTCGCCTGATGCCAATCAAGTAGAGTTCTCGATCAAACAGGCCAGCAGCCAGTGGGATGCTGGAAAGAGACAAGGCAGCATTTAGGTGGGAAGTGACACGCAGGTGGAGGAAGCTGCATCTTCACAAGCCATAAAAGCAGGACTCCTGGCATCTCCAACACTTGTTGAACTCTTAACTCCCAGCAACCCCAGTAGCTAGCATTGTCAAGGCTCAAGGAAGATGCTGGTGCTGATGGTGGGGAATATTATTCAGCAACATCCAGAGGGCCTCTGTTTCCCCATCCTTGCTGTCAAGGGATATCCATGCCAGGTGTGGGGAACGTCCAGATGCTGCTGGACTATGACTTCCACCAGCCCCAGTGGCTGAGTAGGATGAGAGGAGTTGAGAGTATAATAAGAATAAGAATAAGAATAATATATTACTTATATCCCACCCATCCAACTGGGTTGCCCCAGCCACTCTGGTTAATCATGCTACTGGCAAAATCAAGACTTTTTACTGAATTAGACCACACATCCATCTCTGGGGACTAGTCTGCAAGACCTGTGCTGCCTGCCCACGACGCAATTCCTGTGCCAATGTGGTTCCCTACAGCAGGGGAACAAGTGCTACCAGTCTGCTCTCTCTTGGAGGCTGCTTAGTACCTACCCCTCACCTCCAGCCCTCCATCAGATTCATGCCAAAGGCCACCACGATGCAAAGTGTCAATACTAACTTGTCTCTTCCAGGCCTGACTTTGACACGAAATAACCCATATACAGGCCGGTGGTCTGACGTTTTGATCCCAAGGCAGGAAGAGTATTTCACAGCTTGAATGTCATCCTTGTGACGGCTCCGGTAGATCACACGATCCTGAGAAGTCCAAGGGGCAAAGAGGGGAAAGGTGAGTTAATCGCTACAGCAGAGAAACAGCCAGCTCTCTTCCAAGGGCACTTTCCTTTTCACAAGCATAAAAGACACTCAGTGGTAAGTGCTGTACTTCTTTCCCACCAAGGCACAATATCATTCTTCCTGAAGTTTCCAGGTGAGATGCTGTCTGCTGCTCATGTAGAAGTTCTTACCGTGTACGATGGTGTCCTCTGCTTGGAGGTAGTATCGTAGGAGTCCTGCCCAACATCAAACTTGTAGGAAGGGCGGAAAAGAATGGGAGCCTCTTGGAATCCCTTGAAAACTGATCCTGTGGGAGGGAAGGACGCAAAGAGTCAACTTTCCCCATGGCTTCATCAGGGCGGAATCAAGCTTTAGTTTGGGGGTGGAAACATGGCTGTGATATTCTCCTTACCACTGGCCATTTCCTTAATCAACTGGTCATGCTGTAGCAACTTAGACATGTCCGCTTCCAGCCCTTGGCTAAGGATCTGCTCCACCACCTCCCGATCCTCGTTCAGGCGGAAATTGAAGTCCCCGAACCAAAATACATTGTCAAAGTGGGTTGTGACGTCTGCTGCAGAGCCAAATGAAAGGGAGCTGGGATTAGGTGAGGAATCTTACCATGACCCTATTTCAGCTGAAGATCCAAGATGCAGAAGTTCAGCAACCAAATTGTGAGATGCAGGAGTTTGATGAGATTGTCACAAGCCTTGACCTTCAAGAAGCACGTAAATAAACTGCTAAGTACTGCCACTGTTAACATCCTAAATTAAGGGGGATGCCTCTACAGCAGCTTAGCTCTGGAGCTCCCTTCTTCAAGGGCTTTATGGTGGCCTAAATACATTCTCTTATGTTTACTGGGCCAAAGGAAAAGAAACTATAAGTGATGAGGTTTTCAATCTCTCTAAAGATTGTGGACTTCCTCCTCCTTCACTGCAAGGAGGGCAGCAGATTAGAAGTTTCAGCCTCTAGTTAGTGGAAAGCCATTGCATGTAATTGGCAGTTCCTCTACGTCACACTAAACTGTGGTTTAGCATGACATGCATGAGCAGGAGGAACGCCAGCAAATTTCAGGCTCTGCCTTGCAGCTGGAAGGAGGAGCTCAAAAACATTCACTTTGGCTTGTGTTAACTGTGTTTACCATTAACCACATGAGGACTAGACCACTGATTTGGAGAGGAAAATCAGCTTATTTTTTAGAACCAAGTTTTCCATGGTGGTTTACATTTACTGGGAAGGAGCAGCTCATTACAAAATTGCAAGTATTTCACACAACAAAAAAGGGCCTTTTTTCCAGTCATCAAGCTACTCACAAGGGCTGGAGCGATAGGGGTTGGTATCTGGAATGTTTTTTGGGAGTGTAAGAGCCTGGATGGTTTTGTTGTAGTCCAGGACCCTCTCGTACACTTTGCCATCTCCAGCTGAAAAAGAAAAGACAGTCTGCTTAATGCAAGGCCTCTTGAAAACAGGAGACAGGGGACAGAGTTCATGGGTAGCTTGCTCTGGCAATTAATTATCAAGAGATTCCTATATGGATAAGAGGCGATGGATTCTGTTTTGAAACCCAGCTGTACTGCACAGGTCCTGGGCAGGATGGGGTGTGGTCCACAAGGCTGAGTCAAGGCAGCCCAATTTAGCAGTCAGCACCATCAAGCAGGTTAAGCAAGATTTTCCTCAAAACAGACTGTCCAAGGATCCAGAAATGCCACACATACAAATACAGACATCCAGCAACAGAAAAATGGGAAAAGGACAAAGACTGGGGAGAGGGACAAAGCCCAGAAATGCCAACAGAGGATAGTACATTAATTTCTCCACCCCATAGAGAAGCTCTATGTAATCTATGACTTGGATGAAAACATCTGGTCAATTGCCTTTCCTCTGCTTCCGTCTCTCTCTCACAGACACAGTCCCATATTCCACAAATACCCAGCCTGATCTGCATGGTTCATTTTAGAGCTTGCTCTTGAAATGAGATGTTGGTGACAGGTCCCATTCAAACCATTGATCCTGGAAAGAAGGGGCAGCAGTGTTCCTTGCCCCATCTGCTGCTTATATATGGGGATGGGGGCCTGGGGAGATACTCACATGTGAAGTGGGAGGTAATGAAGAGGAAGGAAGTGCCAAAGAAGGTGAAGCAAACTCCGAGGGCCCCCTTGGTCTTGATCTGAGACACAATGCGAGTTGTCACGGTGGCATATTCCACCTCTGGAAGGAAGGAGGGAGAGAATGCCTGTCACAGGTGATGCACCCAACTCGTGGCCAACTCTGACCTCTGGCATAAACCAAGATCACAGGCCAGTGGTGGTGGTTAAACAAGGGACTTTCCTTCCAAGAAAAGTTGAAGCTTCTGCTTATATTGGTGCAGATTTCATCACATTGAAGAAAAACAGTAACAACCGACCCCTGGGTTTGAGTCATTTTAATTCTGTTGGATATTGCGGTTTTATGGGCATTTTTAAAATTAGATTGATTATAAATGGCTAGCTTCTCTCTCTCCTATCTCCCAGTCCCTACTTCGGGATGGTTTTCTAGGATTTGGGATATAGCAGTAATGTATAATATAAATTAATTTATTGTAACCATGCATGGGGAAATATTCTGTATGAATTATTGAAAAAAAGAGCAATTTTAATTTTGGTTTGGAATTAGAAGTTTGGAGAAGACATTAAGACCCTGTTTATTATTTTTGTTACTTTAAAAAGAGTAATATATTATGTGCACATTTTTTTTCCTTTTTGTCCTATTCTGTGAAACATAGTAAGAATGAGAAAATAGTATGTATGGTTTATTTTAATTTGCTGGAAGCTGCCTTGACCCTTAAAGGATAAATAAATAAATACTGTCCCTAAATAAATTTGAATCCAGCTTGATTAGATTTAATACTTATACCTTGCTTTTCTATCCAAGTAATAATCAAAGCAGCTTAACAATGCAAAGCAACGAAAAACTAACTAATAAACTGAAACTGATACGGGGACAAATAGAAGAAAACACCTTCACCCCGGTATGGCTCCCCTTTATCACATACACAACCCAACAAGACGACAAGAATCCACCAATAGCATACAAATCAGTGTGGTTAATCTGATGCAAAAACACCCACCCACCCCACTCACACATGAAAACAAAGTTCACCATGGCCAATCACAAACAAACAACCACACCCTAGCCAACCCCAGCCTCTCTCACCACCAAAGGAACACAAGCGAATAGTAACGAGAACCCACAAAAGTGACGCTGACACAAAACCCCACCTATACACTAAGTAGAAGCATTGCCACCCACCCCCACCCCCTCGCCCATTCCCCTCTTCACCTCTTTCCCCCTTTTCTTCCTAATATAACACTAATGTCTCATCAAATGAAACTGAACTGTAGAAAATGTAACTTGAAAAAAGAGACATTGCACATACTTTTGAAAACCAAGAAACCTTTAATTAAAAATATGTTTAAATTTAAAAAAAAATGCAAAGCAACAAAAATACTTAAACTACATATTCAAGATCAACGATAAGAAATTCAATGCATAAATGACTTAAACTTTTTTCAAAGACCACCCAATTGGCAAGCCCCACCTGAGCAGAACCAGATGAGGTCCCTCCGCAGGAAAACTGACATGTAGAGTACACCGTGAGATGCCGCATAGAGCATGACGTAATGGGGGCCCAGCGTCTCCTGCAAGCGGATCTCCCACTCACGCCTGGCAGGGGGAAGCAGAGGAAAGGAAACCTGTTGCGCGAGCTTCTCCTCACCCAGCCTTGAACTCCACCAGACATGTTTCAAAAAGGCTTGCTAGTGACGTGTGTCAGGCTCATTTACATGACATGGGATGTCTGACACTGTTCTTAAAAGTGCAGGGAATCCTTAGCAGTGCCCCCAGATTTAGGTTGTACCCAGCAAAGTCCTACTCAGAGCAGACCCACTGAAATAAATGAACGTAAGTTAGTGTCATGGACTGGCTGGATGCAGAGGAGCTGGGGAACCCCTTAGGGAACCCCTAAGGGAGGAAGGCTCAGAGCCAGAGGATTTGTGCTGAGACTATGATGCGTGGTCAGAGGGAGAAGGAGCAGGCTGGAAGGAGGAGGTGTCAGCAGTAGTAGAGGTGGCAGGGTTTAGTGAGCAGGAACAGGCTGTGGCAGAGGGCAGTTCAGACTGAGGCTGAAGCAGATGCTAAAGAGGAAAGGGATCAAGAGGCTGCTGAAGAATACAGGGAATCTCCGCCTACTCTGCGACCAGCTCCCCTCACCCATTCTCTGAGAATGCACAGAGAAATGAAAAGAGCAGTGATTAGTTGTGTGCAGATGTGGTTTGCGACTGCATGGGGAAAACTCTGGAGAGAAGAAGTCTTAGAGAGGGGTGGGAAGGCAGGAAACTTTAGTCCTTGCAACTGCTTCATTGGGGCAAGACCTCCTAGGAAAAGTTGCTGAGACCACTAGGCCTGAGCTCTGTGGCTGGTTTCCTTGAATAAAGATTTAACTTCACTGGCCTCGGGTGATTTGTTGTTTTTGTTACTGACCTACACTTGACTCAAGCCCTGACAGTTAGCCATGTCCATCAACTTAAATGCATCTACTCTGAGTAGGACTAGTACTGGATGCAACCCCAGACTTCCTAATCCTTGCAAGGAACTCTCAGCTCCACCCACAACAGAGGCGAGGCAAAGGCCTCCTGCCTCCCAGGAGCCCTTATTTCAGACACTGACAATGATCCAAACTGAAGAAACAGGGTACACTTGCATCAGGCAGCAGGAGGTCTGTACTGGCTATACTCTACAAGGGGAGCATTGCCCTGCATGAGGTCAAGTGGCAGTGCTCAGCTACAGACTTCGACCCCTTGCAGGCAAACCACCCTCTGTGCAGTGGGTGGGGGTTACGAGGCCAAAGCCAGCTTCTCTTGGTTTCCATACCTATCTGGGCAGCCTTCTTGGATCCCTATCACATACATGTCCTGGGCAAAGTCAGGGCCTGGCGGCAGCAGGAAATCATCCAACACCTCAGGAAGTTCCTGCAAGACAAGGAAGACTTTTCCAAACTCTAGGTGAGTACTTAAGTGGGAGGGTGATAGGGAAGGAGAAGGAATGGACTCTCAAGGATACAAGCGCCAACATGTTTAGGGGATGTAACCAGCAAGCTGACTACTAATCAATCCCATGCAGGTTCATTAAACCAATAGAGTTCTTTAGGTTTACAGACACACATCATGCACTCCTGGTGTGCTTCCAATAAGGTTTCTATAAAGGTATAAAACAAGTTCAAAACAGGAATCATAAAGTGGCATCACCAGGGAACGTCTACACTTCTTAAGTGGCACATGTAAAATGTCACAAGGGATGTGAGCAGGAATGAGCTACTCTGCCATCTTGCTTGTTGTATGTGGGCAAAGCTGTTATTGTGGCCAGATTTGCAGGATGTGCATGACAAGAGGGAGGAAGAGGCTTCCCAGACAATTTTGGACACAACTATGCATAGAAACATAAGAAGCCGCTTGATACTGAGTCAGTCCATCTAACTCAGTATTGTCTACAATGACTGGCAGTAGTGGCTCTGCAGGCTGAAGATGCCTCTGGAGATGGAACCTGGGACTTTATGCATGCAAAGCAGGTACTCTGCCATTGAGCTATGATGGCCCTTTCCAAATAAGTATTCTTGACTTGGCCAGGCTCCCTGGATCAAAGGCCAATCACCAGGCAAAGCCCCCAGCCAGCCTTTTTCTTCCCTCACCTTTTGGCCCTGCATATTCCAGGTGGCAACGAAGATGCCAATGTTCCGGTCAGGAAAATACCGGTTCAATTCCTCTGCTCCCAGCAGTGCACCAGTCGCCAAAAGGCTGCCTTCCAAATAACTTCTGTAGGTAAAGATAATGCATTGTTATTTCTTAAATATATATATATATATTATAAATTTGCTTCATTTGAGGCTGAAGTAAAAACTGCCCAGTGATGCAACAGAACTAATGTCCTGCCTGGGTGGGGTTTCTTTACAGGTGGAGGTGTGCTTGCCACATCCTGCACTCTTGGTGCTTGAAAGATGGGTCTGGAAACAGAACAACAGCTGATAATGCCACTGTGATAGTGAAGGAATACACTCCTAAAACCCAACACATAACCTGTTCACTGCATTCAAGACCAAACTCCTCCAATTGAGGAGCATTCAAGATTCAAGACCAAACTCCTCCCATTGAGAATATGCAGTAGTAAATCAAACTGTAAGATGTAACTCAAGCATGTGTCACTATGGCCAGATCTGCACCCTCAAGGCGCTGGCTGGCATGTCAGTCTAAGGGGAGCTGGGGCCTTGCTGGCCAAGGCTGTCACCTGGACAACTGTAATGCTACAATCCACTATCCCAGATTGCCTTCCTCATTCTTTCTTCCTTGGGAAATGAAAAACAAAACAAAAACAGAGTTTGGGAAACATCCTATGAGAGTCAGGGAAGGCAGGCAGGTGGGGAATTACCTAGTTGAAAGGTAGTGCCCTTCTATTATGTATTGGTGTAACAAAATATAGCAGGATGCTGAATCATAAACACCACTGGGAATCCTGTAAAATATATTATGTACTTCTATTTATTTGCTCCCCCCCCCTTCATTCCTTTCTTCAAACAAGTTGTGCTTCTTAGTGCTATTTATTTCTTTTTGTGTGTATTTATATTCATAAGCTATGGGAAATAAAAAGATGAAAGCAAATGAACTAAAAGTTTAAATCAAATATATTTTGAAAATCTAAGGGGCCCTTTCAGGAAAGAGATGAGAATGGGTTATCAGATTCCTGCCAACTCCTGTTCCTGTTCCTGTCTTTCCCTGGGACGACCTCAGGGATTTTTTATTCCAACAGAAAATTCCGTCCCCACCTCACTGAGCACTCAGTGAGAATTAGCATAAGTGTACCTGTGGAGGAATGCTCCTCATAACTCCCCCTCTTGACCTCCCCCCACGCTACAAGGACCCTACCTGTTCCGCACATCCCTGACGCGGATGGGGGTCAAGAGACTGAAAGTGGACTTCATGGAGGTGGTGGAGCAGTTGTCACAAACCATCCCGCGGCTGTGGAGCCTGGTGTCACTCCAGCTGCTGCCTGCCCTTGGAAAGGCACTCTGGGAGCAAAGCCTGTAATCCGCCCAATCTGGGTCGATCCTATTAGTTGTCCTCAGAGAAGGGAAGGAGCCATCAAGCTCCAGAGGGGGCGGAGGATGGGTGGGCATCACTCTAGACAGCTTCCCATGCAAGTTGCCATGCCTGGTGGGGGGCGCCTCCGAAGCTTGCTGCAAGCCACAGAGGGATTCCTGGTCACAGTGCGAATTGCTTGTGGAGGCTGCCATCTGTCCCAGAGGATTCTCCCCTTGGAGGGATCCATTGGAGGAGCCCATCTCGGAGGGATCCACCAAGCTGTCTCGGCTCATCCTGAAGAGCCTCCTCCTCCGCCAGATCAGTTCATCGAGAGAAGAGGTTCGCTCAAGTCTTGGGGGCTTGCGGGGAGGCTTTGGGGTGAATGACCTGAGCTCTGTGTGGGCCTGGAACCCTTCTAGATGGCTTTCCAAAGCGTTGTTGAAAAAGGAAGCCTGGATTTCTTGCTGGTGCTTGGAGAGGAAATCCACGTTGTCACCCGCCTCCTGTCTGGCAGCCCGAGCAGCCTCCTTGGGTGGTATGTTTTGTGGTACTTTGTCCTCAGTGTTCGGTGTGTGCTCCATTGTCCCCTAGGAAAATCCATTGGATATCCCATCTATGCGGAAGTCAAGGCAACAACCTTAGGCATGTTTTCCTGAGTGGGAAAAGAACCCCAATCAGGACACCAGTGTCAGGAACGGAAGGCCCGTTGCCTGAACATGAAGATGCATTGCTGGGATCCACCTAGGAATAAAATAACAACAACAACAACAATGTATTTTGTATTATTATTATTATTATTATTATTATTATTATTATTTAAAAAAGATTAGCCAAGATCTCCAGGCATTATTAAAGGCTTCCCATCTAAAGCTCCCAACCTCCACATAGGATCTCTGCTTTCTAGAATAACTGTTTTTATTAGTTTTTATAGGAGTGCTTTTGGTGTTTTATGTTGTTATCGTGTTGGACTGTGAATATGACATTCTGGGCTCCCTTTGGGCAGGACAAAGATGTAACAAGCAAATAATTTAAATATATTATTGATTAGCCAGATCACTCCCATTTGACAGGTGGCCAGCTGAGTGACTCACAAGTCAGGAACCTGGGATGAGGGTGCATCAGTTGATTCAGGGGTGCTTTATTTCCACAGCCTGCAACTGCATGGGAACACCGTCATGAGCAGTGACAGTGTTTGTGTACACAGAATCTGCCTGGCAGTAGCTGTTCAAGTCTAAAGCTCCGGAAAGGTGCTGCCACTCTAAGGCTCAGTCACACCCCTCCGTTTCCTAGAGAAGCTGCAAGGACCCATAGCTACAAGCAAACAGTTTGACTCAGCCAACACACCTTTTTCCATAGCAGGTTTCTCAGGGATTGCTTGAATCAAGAAATATGAGGTTGGCAGTCAATGTGGCCCAGTGTTTGGGAAGAAGACAGGACTGGATTCAAGACCTGCTTCTTCTACAGCCGCTCTTGCTTAGCCTCTTTAGCCCTGTCTATAAAATGGGAATAGCAGCTGCCTCTGTAGGCTCAAGCACGCTAAGCAGCAGTGGCTGATGGCTCTATCCTAAGGCCTTTGTCAAGGCAGTGATCCAGAGCTCAAAAGGAGGGATGCCAGCAGAACAAGGGTCTGTTTTGAAACTGTAAAAACTTTAGCATACACTGTGAGTTTCAATGGGATGTTTAAGTAGCTACCCAGCTATGTTATACCAGAGAATAGAGCAGACCCACTAGAGGTTAATGGAACTAAGTTAGTCGTGTCCACTATTCTGCAGTGTGTGTTTATACATTTATATTGACCTAAAAAATAAAATGCTGCTGTGATACAGTATTTCATACAACCACACACACACACACGCATGTAAGCCCGAAATGGAACTCTATCAAAGTTTTCGCTGGATCCCTTTTAGAATTGCGGTTTGTCACCAAGATAATATATATGTCATTGTGATTAACCAACAAAAAATATCATTTGTATTAAAGCAGCCGATGAAGGAGCGATTCAAACCGTTTCCCTGCATATTATTCACAGCAATAATATGTAACACAGTAACATGCGTATACACACACAACGTGCGTTGAGACACCCTGTCCCGGGACAAGCCCCCACCCTCATCCTCTTCCCTCCAGTCCCACCCCCCGCCTCCATCAGCACCCCCAAACCTGTAACTCTCTGAATGAGGCCAGGCCGCTTTCCTCCCCGGCCTCTCGTCGCCGCTGCCCTCCTCTGCCTCCTCCTGCGGGGCCTCCCTGCTGCTCCTCCCAGCCGCCTCACTCCGCGAGAGGAGCCAGAAGCTCGAGTCCTTCTCGGAACCGCCGCCTCAGAGATGGGGCTAGCGGCGGGGACTCCAATTCCCATCAGCCCCTGCGAGGGCGGCCAATGACAGGGCATGATGGGAGTTGGAGTTCCGAAACACCTGTAGAGGTGTCCTGGAGGGGGTGTCTTCCCCACCACGGACCACGACGACGTGGGCTTTTAATACTTTAAAATAAATGGATATTGCCTTTCTATCTTTGAAACAACAGCAACATTAGTAGTAGTACTTTATATAGTATGGCACCACTTTTAGCGGTTTTTCAACCTGTGGGTACCCAGATGTTGTTGAACTACAACTCCCATCACCCCTAGCTAGCAAGGCCAGAGCTCAGGGGTGATGGGAATTGTAGTCCAACAACATCTGGGTACCCACAGGTTGAGAACCGCTAAAAGTGTCCGTGGTACATTGTGTGAGGGATCCCTATGTTAATCCCATACTGTAGCCGTGGGCTGAAAGACTTTAAAAGCAGGAGCACCTCTGTGGCCCTCCTGGGATTACTGGACTCAAACTCCCATCAGCCCCTGAGAACACATCCAATGGCCAGGCATGATGGGAGTTGTAGTCCCATAACACCTGAAGGACCACAGCTCTCCCCCTGCTCCTCTCAAATTCAGAGTTTTACTCATTTACTACATTTATGTTCCAACTCTCCCACTTTGATCTTCACAATGACCCTGTGAGCTAGGTAAGGCTGAGGAGCCACAAGCTCCAGCTGGCTGTGTCCACTGTTAGCTTCTACTAAGAGCAGACCCACTGAACCTGATTGGACACGACTAACGGCAGTGTATTGATTTCTGTAGGTATGCTCTGAGCAGACGGCAATCCTAGTTTTCCAGCTTTTTTATTAGCATTATTTAAAACATGGTGCTGAGGGGGAGATGCCTATGGTTCTACTGTGGCGCATGGTAGGGTCTTCTGTTGTTGTGACCAGCCCCTCCCCTTTGGTATATTTTTGGTATATCCCCTTTGGTATATATTTTGAGAACCCCAATTCTTCTGCGTGACCCCTCAATAACCACAAGCAAAGTAAATTGTGAAACGTGCTTCAGAGCACAAAATATTTTATTTTTTAAAGAATGTACAGTGTGTTGATTCTAACATTTAGAGAGGACAGGGAGAAGGCTCTCTGTGCCAAGGAAAACCTCTTGAGCTGAGAACATGTTTTGGCGGGTCCACATGAAAAGACACAGAATCAGAGACAGCTGCACAAAAAGGGCAGAATGGCCAGTGGGGCACAAGTATTTGAGAAGACTTGGAAGGTAAAAAAAGAAGCAGCCATCATCACACTGTCAGCAAAAAGTCCAGGGCTCTTGAAGGTGGATCGTTAACAATTCCTCCTGAACACAAGTAATCCCTTCGTCATATATTTAAGGCTTTCCAGATTCCAAATATGTGGAGATAACCCATAAAGACTCCAGTCAATATTAATAAATCAGTAATAATAATCATGATTTATTTATATGCTGCCCATCTGACTGGGTTACCCCAGCCACTCTGGGTGGCTTCCAACAAATTAAAACACAATTAAGATCAAACATTTAAAATTACCTATAGAGGGCAGTCTTCAGATGTCGTCTAAAAGTCAGATAATTATTTCTTTGACATCTGACGGAAGAGCATTCCAGAGGGAGGGTGCCACTGCTGAGAAGGCCCTCTGCCTGGTTCTCTCTAACTTCACTTCTCGCAGTGAGGGAACCACCAGAAAGCCCTCAGAGCTGGATCTCAGTGTCTGGGCTGAATGATGGAGGTGGAGATGCTCCTTCAGGTATGCAGAGACAAAGCCGTTTAGGGCTTTAAAGCACCAACACTTTGAATTGTGCTCGGAAACGTACTGGGAGCCAAAGTAGATATAATTTGGGACCAGTGTTATATGGCCCCAGAAGCTGCTCCTCATCACCAGTCTGGCAGCTGTATTCTGGATTAGTTGTAGCTTCCGAATCACCTTCAAAGGTAGCCCCACATACAGCACATTGCAGTAGTCCAAGCGGGAGAAAACCAGAGCATGTACCACTCTGGCGAGACAGTGTGCAGGCAGATAGGGTCTCAGCATGTATAGCAGATGGAGTTGATAAGACAGCTGCCCTGGACAGTGTTGATCTATGCCTCAATGGACAGCAGTGAGTCCAAAATGACTCCCAGGCTGCACACCTGGTCTAAGGAGTCCAGTTACCCCATGCAGAACCAGGAAATTCCCCACACCTGCCCACCCTCTGTCCCCCAGAAACAGTACATCTGTCTTGTGAAAATTCAACCTCAATCCATTAGCCGCCATCCATCCCCCAACTGCCTCTGGACACCCACATAGTATCTTTACCAGCTTCACTGGTTCTGATTTAAACAGGAGGTAAAGCTGGGTATCATCCACATATTGGTGAACATCTAGCTCAAACCCCCTGATGATCTCTACCAGTGGTTTCAGTGTTCAAAAGCATGGGGGAGAGGACAGATACCTGAGGCACCCCACAAGTGAGTGCCCAGGAGTCCATTCACTTCCCACTCCTTTCTGGACATGATGCAGGAGAAAAGAGCTGAACCACTGCATAACAGTGCCTCCAACTAAACATCTCTTTCATCTCTTCAGCATGATTGGTTGTGGTGGGTGAGTGAATTGGCTCCATCACTACCAGAGCAAATCTTAACCCAGCACATAAATAAATATTTAAGTCTCCCTCCTGTTGGGGTTCTGTCAAGCTTAAGAGGGTGTGAGTGTGGCCTACTTCAAAGGGAAGGTTGGCTGAATCAAAATCTGCTTGATTTAATAGAATACCACAGTGATTCTGATCATGAAGTAAGAGAAAGACCCTCCCCTACTTAAAGAACAACAACCTTTAAACCATTACTGCATTAATTTAGAGATTTATAACCAAGAGTTTGAGAGAGAGAGAAAGAGAGAGATATATTGCACTTCAAGAGGAATCGCCAGAGAGAGAAGAGCATCATCTACGATATAAAGAGCTTCTGGGAGTTGTTTGTTTTTTTAACTATACAGTGGCTGCAGAAGGAGCCTAAACACAAACTACATACATACTAGAGAAAATCCACTTCCAATTAATTTTTAATTACAAATCACAGTTTTCCTTTTCCTTTTTTTAATTCATTATACATATATCTATTTGGATGAGCTATGTTTCCTGCCTCCCACTCAAAGGGAGGAGGTGTATTGTGGGAGAAAGGTCAATATGTCAAGAAAAATCCCAGCCAAATATCTCTTAAATGCTTCAGGATAAGCAACAAATGCAGGCTGGTGGTTTTATATGCATAAAACTGTGCCCCAATCCCTGTAAGGCCACAAACTGCAGTGTTAAAGGTGACAAATATCCCCCTAAATATTGGGAAAGAGCTCCCCTTTCCTAAAGCATTCAGAAACCACTGAAGAATATATGGATTCCAATCAAAGTCAGCCAAAGGGTGGGGGGGGGGAGGACAGCCCTCTCCCCACCTCTCTTTTGATTCTTGCAGCAGAGAGTAGCCATTTCATTACTGGGGATTTGTCTCTCTCTGGAGTTAGAACACTCCAGCTGGCTTTTACGTAACAGGGTGCATTTGATGACTGATGCAAGTCAAGAGTCTCAGTGGGAAAAGCCACCAAAACGAATCTTCCCCTCAATATGAGAGAGGACAGATTCTGTACGTGGCATGGGATTTTGAGAAATTCTTTGTAAATTCATGTGTGACGGCCCAGGTGACAGACTTGCTGGGTGCTATTTTAAGGTGGGGTATTTTCTCTGTCCAATTCTGCCATGTCTTGAGTTTCCTGAAGCTGCAGCAGACTGGAAAAAGACAAGAAAAAACAAAGCTGAATCCAATTTCTACCTACACAAGAGAAGAAAAAAATCAACAACCCACAAACAGAACATTTTATTTATTTATTAAATTTGTACAGCGCCCTATACTCGTATGTCTCTGGGCAGTTCATACCAGGGACATTTTCATAAATGTATGGGAACACTACTTCCCTTTGACTAATCAACCTGAATCCCCAAAGCTGAAAGGCTTTTGCAAAAGCATCCCCCAAGCAAACCTGTGGGCTGAGGTGAGACACAAAGAAACGTCTCCTGGTCAGTGGTTCCTCCAAATGTTGCAGGACACCAACTCACAACACCTAGGGAGAATTTGCCAAGCCAACTTAGGCAAGCTGTAGTCCAGCAACACCTGGAGGCCCAAAGGTTTCCCGCCACTCCCTGCTCTTGACCATTTACTCACCCCACCCCCAAAAGAATATAGGCTTTGCTCAGGATGTAAATTATGAGATGTTTTTGCAACAACTCCTCTGTGACCCTCATAACTCCCTTCTGTAGAATGGGCAGAAGAGGGAGGATCTCCCTTACCAGGGGGCATGTACATGTGTTTTTTGTGTGTTTCCAGGAATGAACAACGTTACCTGCACAAACTGGGAAGGGTTGTAAAACTGGACTGTGCCGGCTGGGGGTCCTCCTGAAGGTGGCTGCAGTGGAGAAGGAGAGCTTTCCATTAGTGAGATGCAAACAAAAAGAGGCATCACCGTCTCTTACCAAGTTCATTTTGTGCACTTGACAGATGGAAGGAAGAGGTTGCATAACACCGCCAGCGCTCCCAAGTAGGTGCAGAGCAACAGAAGTTTGTTGTTATACATGGATGGAAACACACAAGACACACACACAAAAGGAACTAAACCCACGCATTCTTGCCCCCCCCCCAGCGCTTCAAGAAGTTTCCCACATTCTCAACAGCAGCAGCAGGGTGCAGGGTCATCGCCAAACCAAGGCACATGCACAGACCCAAAATGACTTGCTTGCTTGGGGCATGCGGGAGGAAGAGCAGAAGGGGTTAATGGTGGCCAGTTGCTTGAGGAAGCACCAGCCAGCAACCTGCATTAGTGAGGCTTATGCCTTGCTTGAGAACCGCATGGTGGACTCGCCCCAATTCATGTTATCAGAGGAGCCCCCCACCCCCCCATGAAAGTATAAGAAGCATTTGGCTTCTCCCTCACAGAGCTGGGGGAAAGACTTCTGCGCTCCTTGCATTTTAAAGGCTAAGAGGCCCAGATGAAGAAAACCTGCTTTGGAGGCTCCTCCAAACGTAAAAGGCCTTAACCCAGACAGATCGATTATCAGATCATTTCGATCTCCAGAAATTGCGCTGTTAGAAGCACCACAGCGTCCATTCCACATTTGTGAAAATTCAGTCTTTTAGTGTGGTAGGAACTCTGGAACTCCCTGCTTATTGGTGTTAGGAAGGCGCCCTCTTGCTCTATTGCTTTAGATACCTGCTGAAAACTTTTCTGCTTCAGCAAGACTATCCAGACCCGTTTGCTTGTTTCATAAAAATTATACACCTCTCAAATGTAAAAAGAAAACGCTGGAGACCAAATGGGGTGACAGATGTCGCAGCCAGATCGTGCCCTCACATCCAAAAGGAAAACCTCAAAGCGGTTTACCAAAAATTAAATAAAACAAAAGAATAAAATTGACACTAAGAAGAATTTACAGTAATGATTTAGGAATTTCAAAAATGTAAAAATAACAGTAGACTAAAAACAGATTAAAACTTGCATCAACTTTCTAAACATCTGGGCAGGCTCATCTAAACAACAATGTTTTAGCAAGTGCTGAAAAGAGTACAGGAAAGGTCTGACATCAATAGGCAGGGGGTTCCAAAGTGCATTGGTGCTACCTGACTAGAAGATCCAAGTTCTTACAAATGGGAAATGGGTATTATGTGGCACCTGTAACAGTGCCTGTTCTGTTTATAAATTTTCGAAATAAACCACCACACAGAGGCAGCTAGTGACATCTTGGCCCTGTGGGCGGAACCTCCAGCCTGGCTCTCCTCAGGTCAACACCTCCCCTGCAAAGCATCACACAGAGACCAGAATGCTTTTGGTACATCTGATGCACCACCATGCAGTGGCTGTAAAAACCTTGGTCTGCCACATTCCCTCTTTTGCCCAGGGAATCAAGGACTTTCAGAGAGAGAGAATTATTTTTAAGCAGAACAGCAACATGTCCACTTGGGGATGGCACATGTTCCATGTCCCCAAGTATCACTCCCCTTGTACAACAGCCTTCAGCATTATGATGCTAACTCCACTTCAGAGGTTGTAGGACTACAACTGCCATCACGCTCACCCACTGTTAGGGACCATGGAAGTTGTTGTCCAGCAACTTCTGGAAGACACCAAGGTTAGAGGAAGCCACTGCAATAGTATTTGAAGGGCAGTAAAAACTTATATCTGAGTGTTTGACATGAGGAGAGTTTAATTTGTTGGGTTCTTCAATGCTGCTCTTGAGTCTTTGTTGCATTGGTTTCAATGTTCTTTGTGTTAAGCTTTAAAGATTCATCATGTTTATCTTTATGCTTTTCCTGTTTGAAGTACAATGTCCTGAATATTCATATCAAACACTGTCTAAACCAGCCTTCCCTTTAAGCTGTAGTTCAACGCTTCTGGTTGGGGAAAGCTGGTCCAAGAATTCCAACAAATAAATATGGGGGGGGGGTCACCACCATATTTTGAGGACTGGAATAAATCCAGCTCTCAGTCCTGAGTTATTTCTTCCAGCAAAGACTAAGTAAGTTGTGTCTGTCCCCCACAGAAAGAGGTGGAATGTCCAATGCAGTCAAAATTCTCAAAGGGAAGGATTACTAAGAGAGGAAGGAGCCTAGCTAAACTTGGATCACAACTGCGACTCTCTAAAGGCAAGGAGGAATACTTCATCTTTGTGGCCTCATGTTAGTCCCATGAAATGCAGGTAGGAGAAGATGTGTATTAAAAAGTAAAGCAAACATAAAAGGGGGGAGAGAGAGAGAGAGATGGAGGGTAGGGAGGATGAGGAGAGAACTCAAAGAGGGAGAGAGCCAGGGTTAAGGAAGGATGGCCAGCCAAATGTACCTGATTAAAATGCTGGCTTACTTCACGTGATAATGAGCTCATTGAGCTAGAGCGCGAAAGCTACAAAACAGCAAAAACACACACATACACACACAACAACACACACAAAAAAAGGGAATCAAAAAGTCATCATGCAGGCTTCTGCCTCAAGCTCTCTGTTCTCCTATTTTCAATAAATGGGGTGGAGAAAGGACCTTCCAGCACCAATGGTTAAATGATATGAATTACAAAAGGAGGTAAGTTAGCTTAAATTGCAGAAATAAAAAATAAAAGGGCAGGAGAGTAACTTCTTTGGTTAAACACACCCAAGATGCAGCTGGTAATGGTGCCTGCCTACGATTTGTAAATCTAGTGGGGTTACGGTTATGCATCTGCATGGCATTTAATATGATAAACCACACACATGCACAGAGGGGGAAAGAGGAGAATCTACCACCCTGCCTTTTCACATAAAAAAAGAAACTTCCTCCACAACCTCCTTCCTGTGGGGAAAAGCCACAGCTCAATGGAAGAGCAACTGCTTTTCATGCAGAAGATCCCAGGTACAGGCCCCCATGGCCTCTCCTGGCAGGGCTGGAAATGTCCCTCCTTGTATGAAAACCCTGGAGAGTCACTGCCAGTCAGTGTAGACAATACTGAGCCAATGATAAGGCAGGCTCCTCTGTTCTTTTATGCAGAGACCTGTTCAATTAGCACCCCCCACGCCCACCCCCTGCCCAGCCTGAAAGAACAGCCTGCTGGAACAGACCAAAGGTGTGGCATTTAGTCCAGCCTCCTGTTCACACAGTGGCCACCCAGATGCCCCAAAGAGAAGTTCAAGAGCAGGATTTGAGCACAAGAACACTCTCTCTTCCTGTCATTTCTAGCAACTGGATTTCGGAAGATGACTACCTCCAAATGCCAAAACAGATCTGAAAAGCCTCTGCCAACTACTCCTGGTTCTGATTTTGGAGGTAACACGAAACTTCAGGGGCAAATCTGCTCATGACTCAGTTACCTGCTGCTGCTGTCCCTTTATCTAAGGGTTTAGGACTTGCCTGTAGTGGTCCCACCCACCCACCCATTTGGCCATGCAGACCTACCTCTCCAGGCTGGGAGTCCTCTGGGTTGGAGGGAGGGAGCTCAGAGCCAGGTGGCAACACGGAAGAATTTAAGTACTCCAGGGAGAAAAACAAAGAAGCAGAATTAGGTGGCAGAACAAACCAGGGAATGGGACCCTAAAGGCCCAGCAAAATGCTACCAACAATCCAAAGATCAATAGGCTTTTGAAAAAAATAGGTATTTTACGAAATTCTTTTCTTAAAACAGAAATCCTGCTATGGGACAAATCCATATCAGTCCCCAACAAGGGTTGTGTAACCTCCTAAAGATTTATAAGCGACATGCTGGATCAGGCCAAAGCGGGCCCATCTGGTCCAGCCTCCTGTTCTCCCAGTGGCAAACCAGATGCCTATTATGCCACAGGAAGGACCTGAGCACAACAGCAGCACTGCCCCCACATGTGTGGTCTGATTCAGAGGCACACTGCCCCTCCAGCACTGGAGGCAGAACATATCCATCAAGTTAGTAGCCACAGGCAGTCTTAATATTCTCTGAGAACGTGTTAACACTGCAAATCCAACTTACTGAGGGTTCTGCAGCCACTCCAGGGTTGCTCTGGCTTCCTGGCACCAGCTGCCCTCCCGCCCCTTTCTCCTCCAAAGGCAGCTGATCCTCTGGAACTGCAGGAGAGACCCCAAGTTAGTACACAAAACAAGCTTTGTATCTCTTCAGACAGGGTGGTTGCACCCAAAGGTGCGCATGGGAGAGGCCAAGACTGAGCAGCCCATTTTCCAAGGAGAAAAGACCACAAGCAAAGGATAACTCCTCTTTGCCCCTGTGAGTAGCAAGTAGACCTTCCACCTGCTGCTGGACTACAACTCCCATCATCCATGATTATCAGCCATGCTGACTCAGGGGCTGATGAGTCCAACGTTGTTTGGAGGGAAACAAATTAGCCACCTCTGCACTTTAGAGCTTTCCATGATTTGCCAGAAAACAGCTGTCTGCGATAAAAAGTTTCACCCTCTAAACTGAATAGGGGTGGGGGTGGGGAGACTAATTGCTGTTTGTTAATGGGATGTTCTACACAGTGTCTACATTTCAGAGTTACGAAGCCATAAAAGATTGTTTGCTTCATATTGTATACTCTACTCTAAATATGTTTTTTAGTATTTTCATTTTTATGTTGTAGAAACTCATGTTTATTTAGCACCTTGGCTTTTACTCTTTTAGATCTATTGATCAATCGGGGAATATATTCTCTAGTGCTGGCCGTTCAAACATCAAGTCAACTGGTAAAGGAAATTTCAAATTTCAAGGAAGAACCAGAGAATTGTAGGGCTGGAAGGGAACCCCAAGGGTCATCTAGTTCAACCTTCAAATCCCACTTTTAAAAATTATTATTATAAAACCCAAGGCACCTATAGAGAGAGAGAAATACTTATAGCTGCTGGCGAATCCACCCACCAAATGGCAGTTCCCATGAAGACTGTGAAAACTCACGACACTTTTATTTCCTCCTTTCCATATAGCACAAGAAAGAGGCTAAACAAGAGGAATAAGACTGATCTTCAAACAGTTATACAAGAGGAAGGGAGGCAGAGGAGGTGGGCTGGGGCAGGGAGAGGCCTCTCCAGGCTCGACTCACCTGAGTTTGGGACGAAGAGGTTTGCTGCGATGGGCATGGGGGCCAGGGGAGCAAAGAGGTCTGATGGAGCAGGGGGCGCAGCACCACCACTGGGTGACTTGGCCCCACCAGGGTTCAGGATGTCGACATACCGGGCTCTGCTTGCTGCTGCAAAGAGGCAAGGAGGAAAGCTTATCACCATGCAGTGATGGAGTCTGAAGGTAGAGATCAGGGAGTGGGTGGGTGAGGGCAACCAGGAAGCAAGACCACGCTCCAAAAATAGTCATAATCACATTAGCAAGGGTCCAAGCAAACCCATTAAAACTAATGGACATTATTAACTTAGGTCCATTCATTCACAGAGAGCCAGCATGATGTAACAGTTAAGTGTTGGATTGGGGCCTGGGAGAGACTAGGGTTTGAATCCCCACTTGGCTATAAATCTCAATAGGTGTGACCATGGGTCACAGTCACTACCTATGAATCTGGTGTAGTAAGGATTAAAACAAAGAAGGAAGAGAACTATATACACTGCCTTGAGCTCCTTGGAGGAAAAGGTGGCATATAAATTAAATAAATAAATGAATTTTCAGTTACTCTAAGCAGGACAGCTGGATTCAAGCTCACTAACGCTGAGAGTGTGAAGTGCGGAGAACAACAGGTGCCAGTAGAATAGCCATGTAATGGTCATTCCACACTTGCAAAGAACCAATTCTTCAGTGTGGCAGCACCTACCCTGTGGAACTCCCTGCCCCTTGATGTTAGGAAGCCACCTTTGCTGTATTACTTTCAATTCCTGTGTTGTTGTTTTAAACTGTTTTTTAAACTACTCACTTTATATTGAAAAAACAACTAACAAAGTTTTTTGTTGTTGTTTTTTTAAAAACCTGGCCTTTGGTCATAATGGCAAAAAATAACTGCTTGTCCAAGAGCAAGAATTGCAAGTGAATATGGAAATAAAATCTGGGAAAACTGGTTGCCCCTTATACATTATTGTCAGGAAAGTAACTGCCTACTCTGAGAGCAGATTCCAGTAGGTTTTGAGGTATGCAAGGTATTTTAAATAGGAAATACTGTAGTTCTGTGGGTTATTGTTAATAGTTGTCAAATAATAATTACACACACACACTTCTCTGCCTAATCCCTGCCTAGTAATTGTTTGTTTCACACATAATTTTGCGTAAGGGTAACAGACCTGACATGCAGCTTCTTGCATCTGTAATGACTGGCAAAGATTGAATTCTCTGCCAAGGACCGAAACAAACAAACATGTCTATTGTGCATGCTATTAATGCCCAAAACACAGCTCACACCTGAACAGTTACCTGCTTTCCTGGAGAACATGTTTACGGAGCTGTTGGGAGGTCCTCCTGATCCAGAGGGAACTGCTTGAGGGACCTGAGGGAACCCTGAAGGAGGTGGAGGTGGTGGCTTGCTCTGGAAGTAGGAGGAAAACAGACCCTTGAAACCAAGGCCACCTCCTGGGGCAGGTGCATTAGGAAAGGAAACGAACTAAACTCTGCTCTTTGCTTGACCCCAGACTATCTGTCACATTCACATCATGCACTGTGATACCACTTTGGACGGTCACGGCTTCTCCTGAATAATTTTGCGAATTCATTCAGGGTGCCAAGGGTTGCTGGGAGACCCCTTAGACCCCTCGCAAAGCTACAGCTTCCAAAATGGTTGAACAGCCAATCCCTCTTTTACAGGGAACTCTGGGAACTGCAGCTCTGTCCAGTATTTACCTCTTCCTCCGGTTCATCCAAGTTGACCCACCGCTGTTTCTTTTCATCCCAGACAATCTAGGAGAACACATAGGAACTGGTTAGGAGGCAAACCAGGCAGGCTGTGCAGATGTTCAGTTAAGGACTCACAACCACTGGGATTCAGGGTAGACCTACCGATTTGTTCTTATCATCAGGGAGGTGAGCTTCGTTCTTGCCTTTCCCCATCAGCCAGCCAAGCCACGTTGCTCCACTCTGCAGGGAAAAGAAAAGAAAGGTAAGTCTTGCAAGAGGGTGAAGACAATGGCCCCGCCCCCAACAAACCCAGCCAATTGGAAAAGCTGGGGGCAGAGATGAAGCTGCTACTTTTACCTTGAATGCTGGCCTACCTTCCGAGGCTCAGGCTCTTTTTTGCTTGGCTTCCCTTCTGGGATGGGCGGTGGGGGTGGGGAGGGCTGCTTGGCTGCAGAGTTCCGTCTCTCTCGCCCAACAGAGTGCACAGAGGATTCTGAGGTGGTCCGGGATCGCACCCCGAAGCCCTGCAATTGTTACAAAAGGAACCAGGATAACATTACAACCCCAAAAGAGAAGGAAGCTTCAGCAGGTGCCAAGAAGTGTTGTGGGTCCCCTGTTAGTCTGGGTCCCCTGTTAGTCTGACTCAAGAGCAGATCCGCTGAAATACAGTGGTACCTCTGGTTACGAACTTAATTTGTTCTGGAGGTCCATTCTTAACCCGAAACTGTTCTTAACCTGAGGTACCACTTTAGCTAATGGGGCCTCCCACTGCTGCTGCACCGCTGCATGAGTTCTGTTCTCATCCTGGGGCAAAGTTCTTAACCCGAGGTTCTACTTCCGGGTTAGTGGAGTCTGTAACCTGAAGTGTTTGTAACCAGAGGTGTTTGTAACCCGAGGTACCACTGTAGATGGATGGATGGATGTTGACTAACTTTGGTTACTTTGGTAACTTTGGTTGACCAGCTTTGTTAACTTTGGTTCGTCAGTTTCAGTGGGTCTACTCTTGAGTAGAACTTAGTTGGACACAACCCAAGGTTCATCAGGGCAGAGAAAAAGTTCCAATGCAGCATGGAGGTGTGAAGAAAGGGTGAGATATTTTTTAAAAATGGAGGAATGAAAGAGAGAGAGAGAGACAGACAGACAGACAGAGCGACAGAGGTAGGGAGTCTGCGCATGGCATACCATGTTAACTGAAGAAGACTGGGAGGTGGATCTGGATCGTCGGCCCGAGCCCTGCTTAGACACAAAGCCAGTACATCAACAAGCAAGCTAAGCCAACCTACTAACAGCGGATGCAGAGTCAGACCAGCACATTCTTCAGCCACAAGTTGAGCTTGTTAAGTGGGAAGGCAAAGGCTGTATGGTGAGCCTGATACAACAGGTTGGGAGTGGGGAGCCTTTGGCCCTCTGGAAATTGCTGAACTACAACTCCCATTAGCCCCAGCAAATGTGGCAAGTGTGATGATGGGAGTTGCAAGTTTTCAGTTGTTTAAAACTGCTTTTAATATTGTGTTTTAAAGTTGCAACCCACCCAAGGACCTTAGGGTGAAGGGCAGGTAATTAATGTTTATAACAACAGTTCAGCAATATCCAGAAGACTATAGGAGCTCCACGCTTGTAGCAGGTCTTGACTGGACTCCCCCCTTGACCACCTGGCTCCTCTGCTCTTGGCCACTCTTCAGTATGACTGTGTGGAAAGGAGGATTAGGTTATCCTGGGGGGGGGGGTGTCCAGAAAATCTGGCCCACACACCTAAAACAGAGGGGACTACTCTGCCAAACAAACGGTCTTAGGAACATGAGAAGCTGCCTTATACCAAGTCCATCCAGCTCAGGGTTGTCTCCAGGGTTTCAGGCAGGGAGCCCTTCCCATCCCTACCTGGAGATGCTGTTAGGGACTGAACCTGTGTCCTTCTGCATTCAAAGCAGCACTCTACCAATGAGCCACCTCGCCTTCTGCTTCAGCATGCCCCTGGCGTCTGAGCATGCACACAGCACACACAAACAAGGGTGGGGATTCACAGCACGCCTTCAATACCAGACCTTTTTTTTTCTGGGCTGTACACAACAAATTTTTTTCTCAGTGTACACTCACTGAAATGAATAAGCCTAAATCAGTCATGTCCCATTAATTTCACTGGGTCTCCTCCGAGTATCGGGTTAACGTTGGGTACAACCCTTTTATGTGTGTGCCAGATGAGGATGGCCACACACTCATCGTCAGCACAGCTAGCTGGGAGGACAGCACTTCCGAGCGACGGATTCGAAAGCAGAACCCAGAAGCGGACCTCCAGGTGCCCCTTTGCTTGGCCCTCGTACAAACCTGAGCTACAAACCGGAGAGGAAGGAAGGACAGAGCTTTCAGACAGGGGCATGGGTGGAATTTGGCTCCAAATTAATGGCCATTATGTGCTCCCAACAAAAAAAAAGTTAAAAAAAGAATAAGAGCAGGATGGATACCATGCTTGCCATCTTCCCATAGAAGTCATCCTCTCTGGGCTCTGGTCTGGCCTTCCAAGCTTGAGTCTCCTGGGAGCCGCCCTGCACTCCTGAGGCAGATATAAAAGACACATCAGGATGAGTATGCAATGGGTTGGAAGGAGGCACAAGAATGATTGCATCATTAAATTGCATCAATGGATAAACCAGCTCAACGTTTGCTGAACTTGCTTTCACAGGAAGCAGTGATGGCCATCAACCTAGAGGGTGATGCTTTAAAGAGGACTAGACAAATTAATGGAGGAGAGAGCTAGCAATGGCCACTAGTCAGGGTGGCCACGATGCTCTGTATTCACAGCTGGGGGCAGCCATGCTTCTGAGCATCAGTTGCTGGAAACTACAGGAGGGGAGAGGGCTCCTGTGCTCAGATCCTGCTCAGATCCCCAAAGGCATCTAACTATCCACTGTGAGAACAGGATACTGAACGAGATGGGCTACTGTCTGTGTTGAATCAAAGGTGAATTGTTTCAGAAGCTTTGCTAATGACATCTTGGCTGTCAAGATAACCCCACAATTAATTGGTAGTTGTTGCAGCAATGAGCTCACATATATTTACAGTCACTTGCTTTTATAGAGGCTAATGATGCTTTGATGTTACCCTTATCTGTGAGGCTTGGGGTGCTGGGCTCTGAGCCCAGAAAGGGGAACTATCTTTAAGACTTGGGTATCTACCATCAATGCCCTCATCTAGTCAGGTGAAATGACATATGCTGCTTTGTTTATGAAGAATGTATGCATGCTTGCTTGGGTGTGGACAAGCCATGTGCTTGCTATGTTGTCTATCCTGCATCTGCAAAAGCTAGGAGAACTGGCAGGCTGCTTTGCTGTAAGTCTACACCTTCTCTAGAACTGGCCACTCTGATGTTTTTCACATTCTTCTTTAGTGTCCCTGCACTCAACCACTCATACAAGCCCTTCTTTAGGCCTGCGGTTCAGAACATTGGTCAAGGGCTGGTTTCTTCTTATGTTCTTATGATATTTTGGTGTGGACATTCCATATTGTATGGCACTCCCCAATGTGACCGTAACTTTGCAATGCAGGACATAAGCAAGTGATGGGGACCTTTGAAACATGTGCAGCTCTCCAAGAATGGAAAAAAGCAGAGAGACCCCTTTCTGTCACACCCCGCCCCTGCCACAATGCCAGGACAAACCTGCATCTTGGTTGAGCTGCTCCTGCAGCTGAAGTTCATTTGCTTGAGAGGATGGACCTGTTTGTGGCACCATCCCCATTGTGGGGTATGGAGGGTTCTGCTCGGCTCCATAGGCATGGGCATAGCTGGGTCCTGGCCCTGTAGAAGGAGGAGCCGCAGGGTAGAAAGGCGTATGGCCAGTAGCCTCTGAATGGGAAGAAGGTGCCGCAGTGACTGAGCTGTCAAGGATGGCCTGAGGAGCTATGGAGGGAGTGACAAAGAAGGTAAATGGACATCTAGGATGTTTGTAACCCACAACAGACTGGAGCCCAGAACAACTCACTATCAATCCAAAGAATATTCCACCCCTCTTTGATGGATGAGAATATATTTGGGTCAATTTGCATGGCCAGAAGCAGCTCAGTGGCTGCTGGCAGGTCAAACCTACTATCAATGAACTGCATGGGTTGTGGAAACAAGCTCCACCCAGGCAGCCTGTGTGCCTTGAGACATCATAACCAAAAAGAGCAAACTGGATCCCCAACCAAGTGATGACTACTGGCACAGAGGAGGAGAAGGCTAGCAGTGGCTACTAGCCACGATGGCTATGCGCTGCCTTCACAGTTGGAAGGAGCAACTGTATCCGGCTCTTGCTTGTGGGCTTCCCACTGCAGCATCTGGGTGGCTACTGTGAGGACAGGAAGCTGGACTAGTTAGGCCACTGGAGTGACTCATCAGGGCTCCTCTGATGTACTTAACACCAAACACAACAAGGCCTTAAACTGGGAGCACAAAGGGTCCTGGGGAGCCCACCACCACATTCCAACAGTGGACACTGCTGACAAATGGTTCCCACCCTACAATTCACTGTTGTTTCTTATTCTCCCTGCCCCATCTCTGACCTCTCCCTACCCCATGAAACAATGGCAAGGAACACCCACCGGAAGGCATCAGCTGGACACTCGGCTGCACAGGGTGACCTGTGCCAGGAAGCAAAGAGGCCAGGAGTGGGTTGTCAGAGCCGGATAGCATCTCATGGCCAGCCCCCATCCCCTCGCTTTGACTGACATGGTCCAGTTCAGAGCTTGGTGTGCTGCAGGCATATTGCTGAGGTGTGGATCTCCCTGCGCTGTAAGCGATCCCACCCTCCTGGGAGAAGAAAAAAAAAAATCAAAGATGGCAGTTTTCAACTGACAGACATATCTACATGTTTCCCTTTGCTAGGCCCAAGACCACCACTGCAAAAGGTTTCTAGGTTAAAGGCCCCTCTGTGACCTCCATCCCTTAGTCAGAGAGAGAGGAGCACAGGTCGCTGCCTTACAAGGAGTCAAAGCATTGAGCCCATCTAGCTCAATATTGTCTACACTGACTGGCAATGGATCCCTTCAGGGTTACAGACAGGGTTCTTTTTCTTTTGTACAATGGTTCTTGAGATCAAGGAGCAAGTTTTGGTCCATGTCTGGAGACCCTAGGATGCAATTTTGAATCAAGATGGTGGATTGAACCTTTCAAAACTGATTTCAAAACTGCACTGGTTTTTTCTTGCTTTCTTAATATTCCTGAGCAACATGAGGTATAAGGCTGCTAATGTTTCAAAGCAACTCTTTAAAAATAAGGGAAAGGTTTTCAGCTGAAACCCTCAGCTCACTTCTGTTTATACTGCACAAAGCGGGGCTACACTGATTGAATGAACATGCGTGGGAATCTCACACACTGAACTTATGGGACGACAGCATACTCACCTTGATCTGCCCATCTAAGCTTCGAAGTTGTACCAACCAATCAGGTTCATCAAAAAATTCCTGCTCAGGTTTCTCCCTTATCTGAGGGTCAAAGAGCCGCAACCGAGGGGAGATCTGTGAAGCAGAACCATTGGAAATGGTCAAAGGAGGACAGAGAGAAGGGAGCTTCTGGGACTGCTCTGTTGGGGCAGGCAACTGCAACCACTTTTTTAAAGATTTACATATATTTATTTATAGTAATACATAACAAAGTATAATAGCGGATGCCAAATAAAACTAAATAAGACAAAAGTAGAACGGGATAGCTAAACATGTAGGAATAAATTTACATGCTAAAATCCAACATAATAAATTAACATCACAAAGTTTCAAGTGACAGAAATGGGTTAACATTCTCCTGTACCTTATTACTTCAGTACATTATAAAAAGCCTCCATTTCCTGATGAAGACACTATCTTTTAGTCTGCCCTCTCTGGTTCTCACTATATATGTGAGCTTAACTAAGTTAACTATGTTCCAGATTTTAGTTATCCATTCCTCATGGATGGTGTTCTCATTTCCTCCCCAGTCATGACAGATAATAATTCTGGCAGCAAGCAAGAGATGTTGCATCAATTCCCTGTCCTCTATTAGTACAGTTTCTTTAACGTTTCTGAATAGCAAAATCTGACGTTCCATACGTAAATTATAGTCAGGTATTACTTAAATTTTCATTGCTGTATCTTCCCAGAATGTTCTAAGTTTTGGGACAAGTCCAGAATATATGCTGCATTCAAGCACAGACTGCAGTCATTTCTAACTTTATGTTTCCCTCTCTACTGAAGATATCCAGGGACTAACTGCTCATAGAAACATTGGAGAGGGCTGTGTGTTGTGTTCGGAGGGGCCTACCTTAACCAAGACACACAGCACTGGAAAAAGGCAGTTAAACCTCCCCACCCCCACCCCCAATATACTGTACCTGGATCAGCTGACTAATCAGGACCGGGGAATAGTAACAGGGGTTCTTGAGGATGGCTTTGGAAATCACTTCACAGTAATGGAAGGCCTGTGCGGCCAGCCCCACTTCGGCCAGTCGACAGGCATAGATAAACTTAAAAACCTGCAAGAAAGAGGATTTTGAATCTTAGGTGATTTGGGAGCATGGCCTTAGCAGCAGCAGCAGCAGCAGCAGCAGTTAAAAGCATGAGGGTGCCTGGCGTAGACATGCTGCTTGCACAAGCAGCACCAATGTTCCAGAACCTCAGAGCTGTCATTTCTTCTCAAGCAGCCCAAACCTACAAGGTGCCTAGTGCCCAGCCCCTGCCCTGGCGTTCACTCCGGACTCTTCTCAACAGCTCATGTCTGGGTCATGTAGCCTTCATAGAGAGGAATGTAACAGGGGACTTTGCCCCCTTATGAGGAAACACCCTTCGAGGACACCAGGATCGTGCCTGGAATAGCTTTCGGCTGATGCAAGCAAGTTAATTAAGAAAGGTATTTGTATGATCAATGTTTCATTAAAAAAATGAAAATGGGTCACAACAATAAAACCTTAAAAGCTTGCAATAAAAGCCATTAAAAAAGTTAGAAATAAGACAGCAATTAACAGTTGTAGAAGGATGTCTTCTTAACTGCCCGTGTAGGGCTGGCAAAACAGAAATATTTTCAGCAGGTGTTAAAGAACAGGCTTAGTGGCCAAGTTCCTCTCCTCTGCTCAAATGTCTCTCAAGATCTGAGGGATAGCTCAGTCGGCAGAGCAAGAGACTTTCAATCTCAAGGTTGTTTGGTTTGTGCCCCACACTGGGAAAAAGATTCCTGCATTGCAAGGGGGGAGGCTTTATGACCCTTGTGGTCCCTTCCAACTCTACAATTCTAGGATTCTAAGGCGATGCTCTCATTTTAGCTGCAATTTTTTAATCTTATGTTTCTATCTTTTGCTAAATCCTTTGAAACTGTATTACAATGCATTTTAAGCAAGCAGATGTTTTCATGCTCAGGATTTATCCTGTGTGTGCTCTTGTTTTAGCAAGTCTGCGATGGTATAAAAAAATGATCTGATCTCTCCACAGCTCCATGCATCCAACCTGAAACACTCCTTTCCCAGCTTCTGTGGCCACTCCCATCTTTTGCTTTTCCTTCCTCTCCCTCTCTCTTGCCCTGAAGCTGTGTGGCCCAGAGGGTGGGGTGGAGGTGGGGCTAGGGGTTGCCACCGCCCCCAGCACACACAAGCCAAAAAGGAGCTTCCTCCAGCACACATTCCCAAGAAAGGCTCCTGAACTGCAGGGGCAAGGTGCTCCTTTTCCATGCTTTCTCAGAACTTGAGCTGTGTTGCACATTATAAGCAAGATCAAAGTGGAAGGGGACAACAGCTGTCAAGCATTTGCAACCACTGCAAAACAACAAGGGGACAAAGAGCAGCCATCACCCAGGAGACTGAGAAGACATGAGGCACCCCAAACCTGGAAATTGGGCAACGAGCATGGCTGTGTCCCCAGGGACTGCGCATATTCGTAGGCTTCTGTCCTTCGGATGGCTTCATTAGTGGAGAACTTTGAAAAAGGTGAACTGAAAGGTAAACAGAAGGGGGTGGGATAGGAAAGTATTTTGTGAATGAGACACAGGCACTTGACTTGAAGGCCATTTAGAATATGGAGGTAGAAAAAGGCGCAAGACCCTCTGGCACCCCTTGAACAGCTCCATCAGCAAATTTCATTGCCATGGCCCTTCTTTGGCCTCAGAGATAGAAACTTGGGACAGGGGCAGAGAGACAAGCCACAGTCCCTCAGCAAGGCTGCAATTGGCCCAGGGATCAGCAATAGGTGCATATCAAAATGTACACAAAGGCAAGGCTTTCCTGCACAACAACCACAACCATGAGTCAGGGAGAGGCAGCTTTAATGCTCTTTTTTTAAAAAAAAATGGTGATAATGAAGGGTGGCTGCTTCAATGCATTTGAAGCTGTGTTTGTGTTGGTTATTTGGTGGTTTCATGCTGCTTTGTGAAGGCTCACCCCTCTTTAGAAAGTGGGTTATAAATTTATTACTTAGGGCTTCATGGCAACCCATTCCTCCCCACCCACCTGTGGTTTGAGCCAATCAGAACCAGCTTAGTTGTTTTCTTCGTGTAGACTCCGAATCCAACCTGAGCCATCAGGTAGCAGAAGTGAGCAGCATCTAGGAGGCCTCTCGAAGCTGTGGCAAAAGACAGAAGGCATCCCTTAAAACGGGGGCAGGAGAGGACTGAGGCCCAGGGGCCCTCTGTTCCCAGAAACTGATCACTCTTCCCTCCCACCCCAATCTCCATAGGTGGGATTTGCTTCTGTGGTTTACCAAGCGTGTCGCCCATGGTGATGATCGTCCTGTGCTCCACCTCCATGTTATTTGTCAGGTTGGAAAGGACCATTGCCAAGTGGGGTCTCCAGTCTCCCCATTTCTCATCTCCACAGCACTAGGAGGGTGGGGTGGCAGGGAGAGAAAGACAGGATAAATGAATTTTCCAGTACACTGCTAAGTCTTTACCTCTGCCTTTCAGTTTGTTTCTGCATTAAAAACAACAACACTGTACTGTGATTTTACTGTTTTGCTTTTACAATTGTTTTGCACACTGCCTTGGGACTAATGTGAATGGAGGTATAAAGATATAAAATAAGATGAGCCACTGCAAGTCTGACGAATAAATAACTACAAATTCACAAAGTGCATGGCTGCTAAGGGAGCACTTAACAGTACATTCCTGTTTAAGCACGCACAAAACTGAAAGCCCTTTGCCCAATGAGGAATTGTGGCCTCCTCCAATGGGCAGGGACAAGGCAAGCTCTCACTCAGGACTCACTGTGGATGCTGCGGGCATCCTCCCGGACATGAGCTGGTAGACAGTCTGCAGGGGGTCGTTGATTGGGAGGCTGTTGGCGAACCTGACAAGCCAAGAACACACAAAGTCAGGGGTCTTTCTAAGGAGACATTAAGAGAGTCCAACGGCACTTTGAAGGCATAAGAGCCCTGCAGCAGCAGTTGGATCAAGCAAAGGGAACCCATCAAGTCCAGCATGCCAGTCCAACAGCAACCAACACGTTTCTCCAATGGGAAGCCCAAATGCAAAACCTGAACACAACATCAACTCTTCCCACTTGTGGTTTCTAGCAACTGGTATTCAGAGGCATACTGCTTCTGGCAGTGGAGGCAGAACAAAGCCATTGTGGCTAGTAGCCACCGATAGCCTTCTCCTCCTTCGATTTAGTAAATCCCTTTTAAAGCCACCCATAAGAAGTCTGCTAGACTGTGCAGTCCAGCCGTCTTATGGTGATCAAGCAAATGTCCACGATGGGAAGCCTGCAAGCAGGACCTGAGGAAACAGCAGCAATTCTCCCCACCTATGATTTCCAGAAATTGGTATTCATTGGCATATTGCCTCTGATAGTGGAGAGAGAACGTGTACCCATTGTGGTAAGCGCATTTATTTGCTTACTCCAGGCAAGAGATGAGTAAAGAACAGGTGTGGGTAACCAGGTGACGGCAGCAGAGTTTTAAAAATGTATTGAAGTTCACTGGAAAAAGGGCTGGGAGTGCACATGGAGGTAGGTATCTCTTACCTGGTCATCACTCTTGCGTGAGCCCTACTGTCCATCTTGCTGGCCAGCAGCAAAGCGTGGCCCCAGAGCCCGTGTTTCATGGCTGATTCCAGAGCGTCCTGGTGAGCGGGAGGGGACAGAAACTTGTCAAGCTGGGCATGGATCTCCCCTGGGGTGTGCTCAGCACCCATAGCTCTCCTCCTCACTCTAACACATGCTCAGGAAGAAACCAGCATTTGACTGAGAAACCTTTAATCAGATTTCTTTTGGTGTCAGCACCTAGGGTCAATGCCAGCTTCTAGAAAGACCTTAAAGGGGCTACTTCAACATCTTGGTATAGAAGGGTGTGGTGTATCGCCCTCACTGAAAACCCAACATGCAAGCTATGACTGGCAAAGAAGAAGAATACACAAGGATGCTTTTGCTGGAGAGTTGGTGGGACATCACCACCATCACAAATGCAAAACCAAACAGGACCAGTACCCAGCAGTTTGCACTAATGTCATGCGAAACACTTCCTCCCTTCCTTTTAACAGAAACATCTGTCATTGTAAGGTGGAAATTACTATTATAACAAAGATTAAGGTATCTCCAGAATTGGGAGTCATAGTGCTGTTTTTGTTGCCTTTGGTTCAGTAACAACACTAAAATTTTACACACACATACGTATTACTGTTATGTAAGAAAGAAGGAAATTAGCCATCCCTAGCCCGTCACCTTCTTGCGGCCATAGAGCAAGAGCTCCCGGAACCGGTCTGTCTCCTTCTCGAGGTTGCCAATGGTGGCGATGAGGCTGTCTGAGAGGAAGGAGAGCTGGGCTTCTCCAGACTCCTCCTCTGCCTGCTCCAGGGCCTCGTTCGTGAAGTCAATCAGGTTTGCTTCATTGGGTGATTTCCCTGGGAGCCACACTGTGCGATGATCCTGCAGCAGGAGCTCAGCAAGGTCTGTGCCCACCACTGTCTGCAAGGAAAGCAGTGGACAGCAACACTCTTTCAAAAGGGCAGCTTGGATGGAGACGTCCCACAACCTGGCAAGGGGGTGGGGAGAGAAACATCTAGCTGGTCCCCCTTAGCCCAGAAACTGCAGGACTTGAGTTCGCAGTCAAGTGTGACTTTTGCTTTGTTTAGTAAAATTAACTGTTTGGTAGACTATACCCAATGAGTGATTATCATTCTTTAGCTCTGCATTCAGGCATTCTTTCAAAGCTCAAGGTGGGAGGGCAGGGCAGGGCATGCCTTTCCCTGTACATCACTGCAACCATCCCATAAAACTGAAAGCACAGTGAGTTGGAAGGATTAATCTGCAGGATATTAAGCATTTCACTGTTTCAGATATTTAGCAGGAAGCCCAGAACTCTTACCCCATTCTGTCTGCACAGGAGAATGATGAAGTCCCAGAGGAGCCGGGCAGACTCCTTGTCGATCAGAGTGTCATTCTGAAAACACCGGGTGGCTTGGTTCTGGGCAAAATTGATAACATCCACTTTGTGAGTCTCTTCTCTATAAGGAGGAGAAGAGAAAGCAGTGGTGAGGCAGGGAACTAGGCCTCCAAGGGAGGCAGCTCGGAGCAATGTGACGAAAGGCAAGTGCTTCACATACTTGGTGAGGGGGCCAGGGAAGGCTCTCATCTCCTCCTGCTCCAGAGAGTGCTGCATCACCATCTGCAAGGCAAGCAGAGGGGAGCATCATGGACAGGGTCTGTGATGCATCTCATTACACTGAAGGCAGCACTAACTAGACCCTGCTGAACTCACAAATTAGGGAACTCAGCAATGGGGGAGTGGGCTCTGCTGAATTAAGGGGGACATAACTATTAATAATAACAACAATAGTAATGTATTGCCCATTCATCAGCCAAAGGTCCCAGGCAGGATTACAACATTAAAACACAGTATGCAAACCAGTTTAAAACAGCTTACAATCACAGAAATATGGTGGGTTCTAAAATATACCCCTGAAGTGACAAATGTCATGGTAAATACTAATAATAATTTATTATTTCATGAGGCAAGCCAAAGTTATTTTCAATATAAGGACATATATAAAACAGATAACTACATATAAAAACCATGAAAACAGTTGTGTGTATTCACACACACACTTATTAATATAAAGTACAGTTTACTACCACATCACATATAGAAAAGCAATGGGATAAATATTTTAGAAGGCTTAGTGAAATTAATGGCAAGCTTTGTTTCATTGCATATCATCATATATTTTTTAAAAAACGAGCTGGCCATTTACACACATTAAGTGTTATTAAGCATTATTTATTATTATTATTATTATTATTATTATTATTATTATTATTATTATTATTAAATACATTTGTCCCAGATCACCTGGCACTTCAAGTGTGTGACCAGCAAGGACAGCAATGAAAGCTGGGCATGAACCGGAAGCTTCCTAGAAAGCCTCCTCCTCTATTTTGTCTGTTTAAAAAGAGTCTTAATTAGTCAAGTTCAACAAATAAATAGAAGCTCTTCCAACAAAGCTCCATTTTAACTTTTTTGCACCATCTAAATAATTGGTTCATTCCACCACTTTAGGCCTCATATTTGAGCTCCTCAAAGGAAAGGTGGGATATAAATGCAACAAATAAATGAACAGAGCAATGTTTTATACAGGATGGTTTAGCCTGCAAACTTGGTAAGGCAGTGAGAGATTCTGTAGCATTAACAATAGCAAGACACAGAGTCCTGGGTGGAGCACAGCTGAGGCAGGCATTCCCCTCCCTTACCTCCATGCTGTGGATCTCAACCAAAGCTGGCTGCCCCTCTGAAGGCAGGTTTGCCAGGACCTTGATCAGGTAGCCCCCAGGACCGAACCTGCAGCAGACATGGGGCACTGAAAATTTCTCAGGCGGCAGAGGCCTTGAAGGGGCTGCGATGGGGAAGGAAACAGGCAGGCAGGTTAAGAACAAACATCTGGCAGGTGTCGGCTCTCTGTTTGCACCTTACTGGATGCATAAAACCCAAGAAGTCGCCCAGGTGCTACCTTGTTCCACAGTCATCCACGCAGCTTGAGTTGCATAGCTGTCCATGAAAGGGGACTGCTCGCCAAAGTGGTCATAGGAATACTCTGTGTGGAGTGAGACTGGTTGGTGATTCGCTTCATAGGTGCCAGCTGTCAGGTCATGGTTGCTTCGATACAGCTGGCTCTGGAAGGGAAACATAAGGAAGAAGTGCTTAAGGGCCAGAGTTTGAGCAGAGGAAATGGCAAGGTACAAGCTACTCACCGCCCTTCAAGTGAGAGCCCAGGTTGTCCTAATAAACCACAAGGACCTGCCCAGGTTTCTAATATCCTCAGTCAAGCACCTTCTAGGTGCCATCCACATCAGAAGAATGGTTGGGGGTGACGTGAGAGAGAGTGAAGTTTCTTCAGCTGCTCCCTGAGGATATTTTCTCCCAAGAGAGGTCAGGATGGCTCCCTCCTTGCTATAATTCTGCTGGCAGGCTGAGACTTCCCTGTACAGACCGACCTTTGGAAGACTAAGGTGCAGGTGGTGCTAACCACTGGGCTGCTGTCGGAGCAAACTCAGTTTTTAACTGCTGGTTTTAAATGTGTTTTGATGTACAGTCATACCTCAGGTTACAGCAGCTTCAGGTGAGTCTTTTTGGGTTGCGGACTGCCGAAACCCAGAAGTACAGGAACAGGTTACTTCCAGGTTTCGGCGGTCACGCATGCGCAGAAGCGCCGAATCACAACCTGTGTGTGTGCAATGCGGGTTGCGAACACTGCGGGTTGCGAACGTGCATCCCGCACGGATCACGTTCGCAACCCGAGCGTCCACTGTATTGTTTTTAACTAGTTTCCTTTTATTACTTTATATTTTACAATGATGTTTTTAAACTTTGGAAGCCTTGAACCCCAACTTCTGAGAAAAGCAAGATATGAAACATTGAACATCAATAAGAATAGTATTAATAGTATCATCATCATCATATCTTTATTAAGAAAAGAGCTGGTGCTGTGACATCTTTATTGTAATTATTTGTAGGCCTTAATAAATCATATATATGCGTGTGTGTTTCTGTTAATGTTTACTTGCTTTTTAAATTATTTTCTCCACCTCCCACATAGGTTTCTAGCTGTTCTTATTTTATCCTTAAGCCACCTTGAGTCTCTGTCAGGGAAGAAGGAGGGATATAAATAAATACATAACAACAACAACAACTCTGGGACAGTTTCTTTTGGTGGTGGAGGTGGAGAGAGAAATCAGCGAGACCCAGCTGAGGCACAGCTAGTGCAGGGGGAGGGGGGAACCCAGACTGCAGCACTGGGGGTTCTTTGGTGCTGCCAGGTGATTCTCCAGAGACAGGACAAAGTCTTACCTGCTGGGAGCGCGAGCTGAAGCTGCTCCGCCGGCTGTGGGAGCTGCGCAGGCTGTGGCCAGACTGTTCGCTGTGAACACTGTGTCGGTCAAACTCGTCCCCATAGAGGTTCCGGCGAGGCTCTAGGTCATCAAAACTGGCGGTGAAACGGGGGTCATACTGCCAGTGCTCCTCATACTGGTCGTGGCTGCAAGGCATGGAAACAAAACACAAAAGAAAGTGCAAGGGAGGCCTTGGGATTGTGGGGAAGCTCCAAACTGAGAGGTCCTGGAAGTACTGCACAGGCTGCCAGTGAGCCTGATTTAAGGGGTCAGTGCTGGCACATAAAGTCTACAAGGGACAGGGGCCCAGGGGCCTACAAGAGTGCCTTGTTAACCCTCAAAGGCCCTGCTGGTGCCACTGCTGAGCTCTGCCTACTTGGTGTGGACCTGCAACAGGGCCCTTCAAATCCTAATTTCCACTGTAAAACTGAGGCCACGTTCACAGCGCTATACTGCTTCAAACACTCAAGGCTTCTTTCCCCAAAGCATCCCGGAAGCTGTAATTTGTACAGGGTACTGAGAGTTGTGGGGAGACTGCCCCCTCCCATTCCCCTCCCACAGCTAGAATTCTCAATGTTTCAACAATCAATCTCCTTCTGAGTGAACTCTAGGAATTGTGGCTTTGTGAGGGGAATAGGGGTTTTGTAACAACTCTCAGAACCCTTAACTACACTTCTTAGCTATGACTTTTTAAAGTGGTGTCATGTTGTTTTCAATGTATGGTGTGAATGTGATTAGGTCCCATCTACACCGTACATTTAAAAACACCATTATACCGTAGTGCTTTAAGTGTGTGGTGTGGATGTCACCTGTATTCCACACTACTACAGGGAGATTTCAAAGTCTGCAAAATCATAGAGCTGTAGAACTGGAAGGGACTCAAAGGGTCATTTAGTCCAATCCATCTGCAATGCAGGAATCACAGATAATGTGAGAATCACAGCTAAAGGACAGATAGACACCTCAATCCACTTGAAGTTCTCCAGCCTCTGCCAGTCCTTTGGACATCCAGTCCTTTGGGATCGCATGCAGGCTCAGAAGCCAGGAGAACCTTAGCTGTTTCTGCCACTGCTGCCATGGCCAGGTCCTGCAAGGGCAGCAGAATTCTGACAGAGGAAGTTCCCTGCCAAGGAGGGGCTTTTTCTACTCAAATGTGAGGCCCAGAATGTGATCCTGCTACTTCACGAGCTTCAATCCTCTGGGAGTGGGAGGTGCACTTGGTGTTTTGATAAACACCCATCAAGACCATTCCAGACATCCAGAGGTTCACAAACCTGTTTGTGTAGGGATAGGCCTCTCTCTTTTGGTAAGGGTGCTGTTCTGGGTAATCCCAGTACCTCTGGTCGTAAACACTGGGGTCTCTGTACCTGGCGTCGTATGGGTAACGGCTTGGACCTTAGGAGGGCAAAGGCAGGAGAGAATCAGTAATCCCAGGAGCTTCACACAACCATTTCAAGCCACATTTTAAGACTTGCCAGAAACAGAGAGCACATGCTAGCATTCTATATGAAAATCCAGGCGTGTCAAATTTAAAAATGGCATCCCTCTATTTATTATACAAGGTGTGTATAAGAGAGTTGTGTGAACTTGAGGCTGTTTCAGCTATAATTAAGAATAGAACTGGAATGTCCCCTCTGAAAACTAATGGGGTCAGGTTTTGAAGAGGATCGAGTTTGCCATCAAAGAAGTGCCCTCTTTCTCTCTCCAGAAAATGTTATTTTTAGGTTTGAGATTATTTTTTAGCCAGATCCCATGCAAGGTAACCCTAACCCTAACCTCTGAGCTCATTTACTGGGACATGCACACCCCGCATTTCCACCTTTAGCAATGGAGGCACTCAGGGAGTTCAACAGGGTTTCCTCCCAAGTCAGTATCCATAAGGCTACAGCCTGGGAATTTCAAAACAAATCCATCTCAAAATATATAATAAAATTAAAACATCCTCAGCAAGGCAAATGGGGGCATTGCTATGCATCATTCCAAAACATACAAATCCATTTTCTTACAACCAATGCTGCTTGGTTTTTTCCTCCTCAAACTTGTAAAGTTGCCAATTTCATTACTGACATACAATTCCACACCTAGGGATTAGCTTTTATCATGAATGAGAAAACTGCTACTGTAGATTTACAAATTAATTATTCACAAATCTTAAAAACACTTTTCCAGGTCAGTGAAGTATAAAAGGTTCAAAGAAGAACTTCACTTGGTAACTTGAAATTAGCATCAGTAGCTCCCTTACTGGCTTCATGAGCACAATGAGTGACAGGGCAACCAAAGCAGTTTCTGTGCCAAAACTGGGCCTAAACCCTGATTGAAATGGATCTACAAAATCCATTTCCTCTAAGGTACACCTGTATCTGGTCTGTAACCTCCCACACAAGAATCTTGCCCAAGGTATTTATTCACAGCCATGATGACTAAGATTTTACTTTATTTTTAAAGGAAAGGCCACAAAGCTCAGTGGCTGACCATCTGGTTCACATGCAGGAGGTCCCAGGTTCAATCTCTAGGGGCATCTCCAGGTAGGGCTGGCAAAAACTCCCTGCCTGAAAACCTGGAGAGCTGCTGCCAGTCAGTGCAGACATGACTGAGCTACATGGAAGAATGGTCTGACTCAATGTGATGCATCTTCCAATATTCCTAAGCAACCATGCTCTTCTCCAGTACAAGATCGTCCCTATAAACCTGCTGCTTGCCTCCATCTTTGAAACTCTGCAAACGTTATAAGGGTCCTCAGCGGAAAAGGGAGAATGTAATGCTAGATTTAGGTTAACTATAAGATGAAGCAATGGTTATAAAATGTGTTTTGCTGAAGGACAAAAAAAACCAGCAACCCACTGATATTCCCTACCTCCATAATCATAGGGATTTACATAATAGTCCGAGTAGTAATCATTCCATCCGCCTTTGGTGTTGTAGTAATCTTCAGGATATCCCTGCCTGCAAGAGGAAGGAAGAGCGAGTTGTTTTATTTGTTTTAAACATCAATCATCAAAGAGATCCATGCCCATAAGCTCACAACTGAACTGCAGTGATATCACACAACTTGAAGCTCTTAACTGGTTGTTTCTTGCTAAAATTTAACTGATGGCTTCCCATTTACTTTGTTCTTCCTGATGCTTTAGAACCACTTCACAAGCACCAGATTGCTTGGTAAAGCCAGGACACAACAGGCCTTTGTAGTTTCACACTGCAGCAGCCATAAATTTATTCTGCAAATAGAGGTTCAGGCGGATGCCTTCTATGTCAACTTTTAAATGCTCATATTCCATCAGGCTTACACAGGCAATTAAGAATGCAACTTTCCACGATAGTTAGCAGATTTACGTTTACTTTTTTTATATGGTGCTTGTCTTATGGTTTGATGCACAATTGTCGTAAACTGCTCTGATTTTATTTATTTATGAAAAGCAATATAGAAGTATTTTCATTTTTAAAAATGAACAGGAAACTTCTGGATGGAGTGAGGGTTGGCTAAAGTGTCTTTCAGAAAGGGGTGCACACATAAACACACACACCCCACACCACTTTCAAGGACTGCACACCTGGAGGAGGGTTTATCAGAGGTGTGGCTTGCTCTGGAGCTGGGGCGTTCTGGCTCCCCCTGATGATAGCTCCTAGCGTTCCTACTGGGTGCCGTGGTGTCATAATGCTGGGAGGCAGGATCATATCGGCCATATGGATGCTCCTAGAGGCAAGAGGTTATATATTACTCAACAGAAAGCTTAAGAGCCGAAGTCCACCACATCTAGATCCCCTTCCTCTCCCAGCTGACCTTTTGCCAACTGCTAACTAGAGAAGCTTTGGAAAGAATAAAGGCTCAGATGTCAGGAGAAATGGGGGGGTTTAGGCCATCATTCCTTTCAACAATTGCCAAGTGGTATCACATGTTTGGGGGAACCCACATGATCCTCCCCTTTGCTGGTTTTTGAAGTTTCTAAATCCCTTCACCCTGAATGTCTTTCTAATTAAGAACGTAACAGCAAGGCTGACAGGTCAGGCTAAAAGAGGCCCAATCAGTCCAACTTCCTGTCCTCACGGTGGGGGAAAAAGATGTCCCAATGGGAAAATGCTCCCAAGCAGGACCCGAGCACAACAGCAATTCTCCCCTCCTGTGGTTTCCAGAAACTGGTAGTTGTGCAAGCATAGCCAAAAGTAAAAAAGACAAAAACAAATTAAAACTGGGTGCAGGGAGAAGGCTCTAGTCAAAGAGCGGCATAAACCAGCCAAGTCCTCTGGCCACATTCAAATGATAGGCAAAGCTAGACCTTCCCACATGCCACTGCACTCCAGATATGTTGGCATTAGAGCTCCTGGCAACTCGCACAGAAACTGATCAGGGATAGAGTTCTAGTTGAAAGCATTTTGAGAGCATCAGGAGTGGGGAACCTTAGTCTGCAGTTGGGATTTCATCCAACCCCCTCTGGAGCAGCAAAAACCAAGGTATCTTCAAATATCTGAAGGAACATCACATGGAAGATTGAGCAAGCTTTTTTCCCTTCTGTTCTGGAGGGGAGGACGCAAACCAATGGATTCAAGTTACAAGAAAGGCGATTCCAACTAAATATCAGGAAGAACTTTCTGACAGCAAGAGCTGTTTGACAGGGGAATGGATTCCCCCAGGAGGTGGTGGACTCTCCTTCCTTGCAGGTGTTTGAGCAGAGGTTGGGTGGCCATCTGGCATAGATGCTTTAGTTGAGATTCCTCTGCAATGCAGGAGGTTGAACTAGATGTTCCGCAGGGTCCCTTCCAACTCTACAATACTATGATTCTAAGCTTGTTCCATCTTCAACGTGGGAGCCAATCTTCAAAGAGCAGTCACATGCGAGATGGAGCAAGGTTGTTTTCTGCTGCTCCAGAGGATACTAATTAATGATTTCAAATTGCAAGTCAGGAGATTATGATTAAATATTAGGAAGGATTTTATGATGGTGAGAGCTGTTAAGAATGTGGAATGAACTTTCTCAGAACTTTCTCCTTCACTGGAGTTTTTAAAACAGGTTGTATGTCCATCCATCAGGGATTCTTCAGCTGTGATTCCTGCATTACAGGGGGTGGACTAGATGAGCCTTGGGGTCCCTTGCAACTGCAGAATTCTATGTTTCTATATATGGAACTGCTTTTAATTGTTTTCATATTTTTTTTGTTTAATGCTTGTAAATAACCCACCATGGGATCTGATGATCAAAAAGGCAAGTAAGAAGTTTAATTCAATGAATGAATAAATGAATAACTAAATTATTTAGCTGTGATAATACCCCCATTGCAGGGGGGTTGGACTAAATGATACTTGGGGAGGTCCCTCCCAATTCCACAATTCTGTGATTCTCAGCTGACATCTGTCCATCAGCTGTTCAGAAGAGAGAAACTGAGAGAAGGGGAAAGGAAGATTTTCAATGTGGAAGCAACCCCCCTTTTTTTCACTAAGCCAGCCATTGCTTTCCCCCCTGGGCTTCCGCTAACACGCCCACCCTCCCTACCACCTCACCACCCCACCTACAGCCAACCACAGAACGGCACAGAGGAAAAACAACCTGTGAGCCCACCTGGTAATAAAGGTGAGCAGTCCTGGGGTCCACTGGAGGGTATGGCGTCTGGTACGAAGGATAACTGTTGTAGGGGTGCCCATAGTAGTAGTAAGGGTTCTGTGGCTGGATGAAGGTGGTCTGGCAGGGGGTCTGAGAAGGCGGCGGGTGCTGCGGCTCATGCTGAGAGGGGATCCCGGCTGGCTGACCAGCCACTGTCACTGCATTAGTCTGGCTGGTGGCAGCCGGAGCACTCTGAGGTTGGCTCGACGACACCGGCTTGCTCTCCATGGACGCCTGAGCGTAGGTTACCAAACCCCCATCAGCCTCATAAGTCCTGTGGCCTGGTGGCTGCTGGGCAGAGCTGCTTGCAGGATGCACCTGGGGGTTGGACGGAGCATGGGGCTGCCCTGAGGATGCTGCCTGCTGCTGCAGGGGGGAAGTGCCACCCGGAGGCTGCACATCTTTTGTGACCTGCTGATAGAAATGCTGTGGATCCTGAACCTCATTCTCCCCTCGGCCAGGGTGACCAAACACCAGCCCACTGGAGAGTGACTGGTTATGCACCTGGGTGCAGCTGGTGGTGCTGCTTTGCTCCAGGGACTTTGCTACCGTGAAATCTAGCACTCTGGGAAGCTCCTGACTGCCTGAGTTCTTGGGACTGCTGTTCACAGGGCCCGTAGCGAGGGTCAGAGGGGCTGACGTCACACTGGAGGCATTAGACCTAGACTTGCCAGACAAGTCTGAAGGAAGCCCTTCTGAAACACTAGCCTTTTGGCTTTCGGAAGCTAAGTTGAAGGTGCCTTCGGAGGCTGGGTGAATCAGTGAGGTGGAAGGTTTATTCGAGGCCATTTCAGAAGTGCCGAGAGGATTTTGTAAAAAATTAGAATTTGACAGAGCAGCAGCAGAAACAGATGCCTGACCTGCTGGTCTGGGTTGCCCCAGAGGCATGGTTTCACTATGAGGGTTTCTGCTAGTGTGGAAGCCCAGCAGAGGCTTATTGCCACCCCCGGGATCTTTTGCCAAGTGGCTGCTTTCACTCTTGCTCAGCTGATCAGTGAGGGAGAAATTAACTGGCTGAGCCAAGCTGTAGCTTTGATTCGGCTGGGCGATCAGGACGGGCTGGTTCTGCAGAGCCTCCGTAGGTGGGGAGGAGAGGAGGCTTGCGTAACCCGAACTCGCCTGGGAGCGAAGAGCCTCTTCTTCCCCCAGTTTGGGAGGGTTTTCCAAGTTTTCGGAAGACACATTCCCAGCCAGGGATGGTGGGTGGGGGATGGACCCTGGTGAGAGGGACTGCTGGCCAGGCAAACCTTCCTCGGGTGGCTGGAGCACCTGGGCTGCCTGCTTGGTCGGCACCTGCACTGCTGGAGCAGCCGGGGCCAACAGCACATTCCCCCCAAAATTTGGCACCTCACTTTGGGCCCAGAGCGTAGTGGCTGGGCTCTCACATTTTTTCCTGTTTCCCTGGGCCCTGCCTGGCAGTTTCTTCTCAGGGACTGACTGCACGTTTTCCACCAAGGACCCACCGCTGGGTTGCAGAGGCCCTGCAGCACCACTCCCCAATGTGAGAGGCAAGGGGTAGTCCCGGGGCACGAAAAGGGTCTCCAGATTATCGGGAGGCTGCTCCAGGTTCCCCGGTGAGGCGACTGGGGTGGCCTGGCTCTTCTTGGCACTTGAAAGGCTCTCTCTCAGCTCGGCCACCATCTTCGCTTGGTCGGCCTCAGGGGGCTTGACCCCCAACCCATGCGACCTGACAGGCTCGAATGAACTGTTGGCGCTCGTCTGAAAGACCCCCATGGGCTTGGGGGGGCTTGGGGTGGGTGCATGGGACAGAGGGCCGCTATGGTGATAACTCTTGCCAGGGCTCTGCCTGCTACCATCCCCTCCCAAAGGGGAGGAATCAATTTGCTTGAAGAAGCCCATGGAGGAAGACGATGATGCCTCCTCCTCTGGGAGCTTCCCGCTCTCCTGCTGGATAAATGTGCCCAGCTCCTGTGGCTGAGATGCGCTGGGGAGACTCCACTGGCTCAGGCTGCTGTAGTTGGAGGAGACACTGTCGGACCGGATGGGGTGAGGCAACAGATCAGGCGCTTCAAGGTTTGGCCCTCTTTCCAGACGGCTGGTGGCGCTAGACTTCGGCAGTGATGGGCCTAGCAGTGAGGTGTACCTGGTCGGATCTGGGGCCACCCCGGGAGACAAACGACTCTGGTTTGTAGGCTCGCTCGGCAGGACTTCCTGGTTTGGAACGCACTCCAGGTTCTCAATGTTTTCGTACTGCGTGCTGACAGGCCCTCGAGCATCGGCAAGGCTGGCGTTGTCTTCAGTGAGGAAGGCTGCACTTTTGCCAGCCTGGGCATCAGGTGGCTCACAGGTGGCTCTGAAGGGATGCTGAGCTTCCAGGCCCTCAGCTGTGCTTGCCTGCATAGGAGAGAAAGACGCTGCCGGGATCTGCTGAGAATGGAGGGGCTGGTAGTATGTGTGGCCCATCGTCTGTTGAAAAGTGTCAGCGCTGCTGCTGGCCTGCTCAGCTCCTTCTGATGAAAGGATTTCCTCATTCTCAGCCTCATCTCCTTTGAAAAACATGGAAACTGTACCTGAATCAGTATTGGTCGGGCACTGCCTGCTGGCCGCTTCAGATGCGCCTTGAGGTTCAGCTGAGGAGTCGTTTTCTTGAGTGGTGGGATTGCCAAGAGTGTAAGTTGTTTCAAGAGGTTGCAGGTAAAAGTGTTCTTGAGGGAGGTGGCTGGGCCAAGGGCACCCTGCTCCTGTGTTTTGCCAAGCAGTGTGATGGTGACCAGAGCTCTGGCTGGAAGTCATGCTGGAGACATCGCCATACGTCAATGGGGCCTGAGCAGCATTGTGAATGAGAGGCTGCTGCAGAGAATTCTGATGGGGCTCCATGTGGGGACCTGGCTGGGAAACACCAGCAGCAGACTGAGTTACAGCATAGTGGGTGTTTTGGGATGGTGGCTCTGGGTAGGAAGAATAAGCCTGGCCCTGAGGTGGCCCTGAGCTCCCTTGGGAGGGTTTCCACTGAGGCACAGTTTGCTGGGCAGGAGAGAAGAAAGACAAAGATGCTGACAGGGAAGCAGGGTTGCTTGGATTCCCACCAGCCTCCTGCCTGCTCAGAGGCCTGTCTGGCATAGGAGCCAACCCCTGGTGCCCACTGACAGAATTTTCAAGAGCGATCCCCATGGAATGATGCTGCCCCAGAGGGCTATGGGTACGCTTGCCAGGCTCAATGCTCAAAGGCGTTTCGGCACTGTTTGTGACTTGTGGAGCAAACAATGGCATGGGGGCTGCCACACTCGAAAATGCACTGTTTCCTCCAGGTTGAGAGGCAGGCGCTGCTGGGGAAAATGAGAGCAGACCATGAGGACTGTCTGCTGCATGTGGAGGAAACGCTGCTAGAGAAAAGTCTTGCACAACAGGTGGATTGCCTCTGGGGTTGTTGCTGGCAGCAAACTGGGTGCCTTGTGGGGCTTGCTTGCCAAAGGCAAAGGGGTCTGTCACGGGTTGCACCGGGCCTGCGGCTGCAGAGACTGGCACGGTGGCCCGCTTGCCGAACGGATTGCTTCGCCAATACATGTTCTGTGATGTTGCCAGTGGAGGGGGCCCGCCTGCCCCAGTGGGGATGGTTTGTGGCGGAGGCTGCATGACAGACTCCTAGCTGAGTTGCTCAGGAGAATTACTGGAGGATGCTGTGGAACTGGCTTCACTTCATGCACTCACTGCAACGGAGAGAGAGAGAGAGAGAGAGAGAGAGAGAGAGAGAGAGAAGACAAAGAGTTAAAGAGGCTTCATACTTCATAAGAAGTGTGAACTAAGCATTGCCAAAAGTCACTGTTATGATGGGGGGGGGGGGATCCTTTTGAGTGTTTACTGAAATGCTGTCATCCAAAGAATTCGAGGAACAAGTCCAGTACAGGGTTATTTCCTATGCAAGATGATTTTTTTGTTCATCTTGTTCATCACAATTAAAAATGCAAATGTTTACTCACGAATTATTATTTTTTGGAATGTTTGTAAATATTTTAAAATGTGACAACTCAACAGGATGTTATTCTACCACATTAGACTTTAAGGGGAGGGGAAGGAAGGCAGAGAAAATTCAACATGTCAATTTTAGCATGCTTGAAGAGTTGTTAACATCAACAAGTTCTGGAGAAACAAGGAAATCCTTCATTGCTACATTAATGTTTATGAAGTATAACATAATTTTAAAAAAAGAAATATCCTGTTTCCAAAAGCTGAAAATTAATCATAGAAAAACAGAGTGGGAAGTTGTCCACATCATTAACTTGCATATATTATTTAAGTTCATTTTTCATTTGCTGCCAATTAATTTTTTACTGTGAGAATCTGAAAATAGCTCTCCATTCACAGAAGGCCGCATTGAAAAGGAAGTCCACTGAAGCACATGCCTATAGCCAGGTGCTCCCACTAAACAATTTCAAGTGCTACTCTATCAAGACAGAAGCCTTCTTAAAATGATAAGCAAAACCCTGCTAAACGTCAGCCCTTTGGAAATACAACCCTGCAGTGAGTGTTTACACCTAGCTTGGTAACTCACTGGAATCAAGGGGGCTATGTCCTGAAATTAGGGAGGCCCTGCTGCAAATGTGTAAACAGGCACTCTCCTCATCACCTCTAAGTTTCTGTGCAAGCAACTTGGTAGGGTGTATTAATCATAAAAAGAGGTCCAACTAAACAGTGGCCCTCCAGATGTTGAGGGATGACCTCCACACACACAGCATCCCTGATCATGGTTGCTTCAATTGTGCTTGAACAACAACAATGCTCCCCCACTTTAGAAAAGCCTTGCTTTCTTCCTCTCATTTTAGGCTACAGTGTTGTACCAAACAACTAATCTTGGCATGTGAAGCCTGGAAAGCTAGCAAACATGGCAGTGGGCTTTCCTAGGCTTACTTTCATGGCTGCCCTGAGGTTTTAGATCAGAACCAAAATCTTTCATCTGAAATGCACTGCACTATTACGTGTTCCTAGAACCCCAAAGCAAAGGGGCCCCAGTCTTTCTGGAAAGCTAAATGCCTATTTCAGAGAAGAAAAAATGGATATTGCTTAGAACTCCCCCACCCTCAAACAGGTATGCACACAACAAAACAGGCAACCCTTCCAACCAAAGAGAAAGGCAAAACTCCCTCCATTTTTAAAATGAAGAAGAATGGGATCAGTGGATCTTGATGGGAGTCACAGGGGTGTCTGAAGATGAGCTTGGAATTTCTCCAGCTCTGAACAATCTTCCAAGAAAGGCAGAATAGCATCACCCTTTCTGATAAGCTTCTCCAATACAAACTTCCCCTGGGATATTTTGTTTAAGTATGACCTAGTTTAATTTTTATTAAAAGGGAGACAATCAGAGTGCCAAATCAAGAGTTCTGAGTGGGGAGGAGGGACTACATGTGGATCAAATGCCCACGTATAGTATGACTTGGCGGCAGTGCAGATGGAAAGGATTCTGGCCTGGATAGCTCAGTCAGTTAGAGCATGGTGCTGGTAACACAAAGGTTGCAGGTCCAATCCCCATATGGGACAGCTGTATATTCCTGCATTGCAGAGGTTCTGACTATGATCCTCAGGGCTCCTTCCTCTATGAGTCTTTGACTGCAATTGATCTACACTGGACATGATGAGCTCCACTTTATTCTGCCCTACTTAGGCTTGATCTGAAGTTCCAGGTCCAGTTTTGGGCACTCACTTCCTTTAAGATTTCTAAATGAGAGAAATAGTCAACAGCATGGAAAAATAAGTTTTGAGGAACTTGGAATGTTTACTCAACAGAAGAAAAGACTGTTAGACGGAATTACAGTGCTCTATAAACCCCTGAAGGGCCATTATATAGAAGGGGGAAATGACTTGTTCCCTGCTGCCATAGAGGGCAGGACTAAATTACTTAGAAGTAATGGGTTTAAGTTCTAGGAAGAGAGAAAATCCAGTCCAATGTCAGAAGAAGCTTCTTGACAGCAAGAGAAGCTGGAACGATGAAACCAATAATTGAGGGGAGGGGAGGGGAGGATGCCTTCAGGTAGAGTCTGGGCCGCCATCGGGGGTGGGGGTGGGGTGTGGGCTCTGGATTTCATGGAACATACTACCCTATTTGTAAGGCACCATTGCATAAAGAATGCAGATGCAGATGCCTTCAGGAAAGGCCACTAGATTTAGTTTTGGCTTTTAAAAGCAACACCTTCATGTCTTTATGGAGTTCACAACATCCATGTTTGTTTGCTTTTTGGTGTGTGTGCGTGTGTGTGTGTGTGTGTGCACGCGCACCGCCTTAAAACACACAAAGTTTTAAAGCAATATTTACAAAGCTTTCAAAGACTTGCTTTTTTGATTGAAGAAAATAAGATTTTATTCTTTACAACACATGTTAAACACTTCATCCCGTGTCATACTTGAATTAAAGCCAGTGCACAAGCTGCAAGGAAATCACAGTTGCAAAGGTCAAATCAGATTCAGGAGATATCCTTTAATTGGACCAATTCATTTGGTTAGCTGTGTGGGGCTGTGATAGTGAATGAAGTCGAGAAATGTGAGATTTTAGAAATGAGCGTTTGGACTTTCAGGCCTTGGCTTCAGGCCAACTCATCCAAAAATCTCCCTTTAAGCAAAATCAGGGCTGTTATTAACCACAAGTTGTAAAAGGCTGGGATGCTTCCTGGCTCAAAGAAAAGGCAGCTAGAAATTCCCTGGCAAACTGAATATGCTACCTGTCTATTCACCTCATCTGACCACTAAACCAATCTCCAGGATTTCAAATAGGAGCTTCTCCCAACCTTACCTTCTGTCTGCAAGGGAGATCCACTACTCTATAACACGCCCCGCCCCCCCCCCCCCGCAACTCTTAACCACACTCACAGGCAAACACCCTTTTTATCACTGCCAATAATTGTTTTGAGTGACTCAGAATGTGGGATTAAGATATAGACCAACAAAGCAGTCCTGATGTTTTTACACCGCACTCCTGGATTGGCTCCCTTTTTCTTAGCACCTGTCCCCCCCCCCCTGTAGAATGATGAGCAGAAACTCAACAGGTGATGCCATCTCTCACTGGAAAGAGTACGAGTTGCACAAGTTTCAGGTAGGTAGCTGTGTTGGTCTGACGCAGTTGGCCAAGTGTTTGGCAGGACATTTCCATATATTTCCTGTGCAAAAATTTCCTTAGTGGTGCAAATCAGAATTATGTTCAGATATCCTTCTTCAGAGTCCACAGCTATGTATTAAGGGGGAGGGTGCCTGCAGCAGAAGTCAAAATCTTGACAGGCTGTGGCTCAGTGGTAGAACACCTGCCTTATGCCAGGTTCAGTTCCTGCATCTCCACATAGGGCTAGGAATGGCCTCTGAACATGAAACCCTGGAGAATAGCTGCTGCCAATCAGTGTAGATAATACTGAGTTAGAAAGATCAAGGGTCTGATTCAGTTCCCAGTGTTCCTATAAGGTTCATGTCAGGCCAAGTTTATATTCTTTAGACTTCAGGTGAAAATCCTTTAAACTTTCTCAAACCACTTAGTTAACTTTGGTTAGCCTGTTCTAAGTTATATATAGCTTCTCACACTCATGGGTGTCCTGAAGCGACTTGCTGTAATATAGTTTGGGGTTTCAGAAATAGGTGGGTCCTTCTCAGGCCTACCTTGAATTGCCACTAGGGATTGAACCTGTGACCTTCTACATGCAAAGCAACTGTTCTACCTGGTGATCTGAAGCCTTTCCCAATCTACCTTCTACCTAGTCACATCACTTGACTCATGTAGCTCAGCACTGTCAACATGGAGCGGCAGCAGCACTGGACAGCCTCAGACTCACAGGACGTTCCTAGCCTCGCCATAGGAGCCTGTCCCTGCAAATCACAGGCTCTAACCACTGAGCTACATCCTCCCCTTAGAATAATTTTCGGGTCCTCGTGGTTATGAATAGAAGGGCTGAATTAAACAAGAATGCCAGCATATTTAACTTAGCACGAGTGGGGGCCGAACTTGGGCCCCTCCTGCGTGCATGCAAGAGAAGTCACAACCTCGCCCTGAGAGGCTGATTTATTTCTCGTGAAGAAAGCCCACCCGCGACCGCCGCATCCTCATCCTTATAACATTCTCCTTCACCACAATAGCATGCGACGGATAGAAGAGAGGGTGGGAGAAAGGAAGGGCCTGCCAGGTAGACTGCCGCTGAGCCTGGAGGCTCCACCTTTATCCCCGCACCGGCTTACTCCGCCCTCTCCTTCCTACGCCCCCGACACCCCCGGGGGGACTCACCTGCTTACCGCTCGCTCAGCAGTAGCACAAGCAGCGCCAACCGGCTTTAACGGTGCCTCGGTGACAGGCAGGCAGAAGCAAAAGCAGCAAACGCCGCCGCCATCTTGGAACATCCGGCAGCGCAGACGTGTCACGTACGCCCCTAACCATGCGTGTGACGCCATCACGGCCCCCCGCCCCCCGCTTTGGCCGGCTCCTACACAAGGTAGAGATGCATGTAGACTTACGAAAAGGGATGAATATAGATTCGTGCACGATTTCACTTCCGAGTTCACTTGCGAAGGTTTTTCTTTCTTTTTTACTCCGCGCCCCTTTTGCTCCCTAAGAGCCACGAGGACTGGAAACTTTGGCTGCCTGAAATGCCTTGCATTTAAATCATATTTCCAATCCACCCAGCAAAGGATCGTGGGAATTGCAGCTTGCTTAAAAGTGCTAAAACTGTAGCTCTGAGGTGTGGTGAACTACAGTTCCCAGGATTCTTTCGAGGGGAGAATCGCTATGTACATTACAAAGATGTCTGCAAACGTGACATGAAGGTTGGCAACATCAACCTCGCCGTGCGTGAATCCCTTGCAGATGATCAGAGTGGCTGGATCCACAGCAGTGCTCAGAGGAGGAATGACTGCTAGGAGGAGCACAGAGAGAAGAATCGCCATGGTGCAGCTGTAACAGCGAAACCGGGTGCCTTCATCTGCTCCAAATGCAACAAAACATCTCTCTCCCATATCAGTCTCTACAGCCACATAAGGCGCTGTAACCTTCCAACAGTTTAACAGCTTCTCTTAAACTCCCAAAAGCACACGCCTTCATGATCTCCCGAGACAGAGGTATGCTAACGTACAGGTGCCCTTTCTTGGGTGGGTTAGAATCGGAAGAATCGATCCATAGAAATTGGGATGAGAGCGCCTACCTGTCATCTGTGTTTGTGTTCCGGTGAGAGGAAACAGGAATTGAAGGGTGGGCATGCTGCTCCTTCTTTTCTTAGCTCTACGGTTTCGTCCGCCGTCAGTAATTCGTTGCTCGCGTTTCCGTCCTCCGCCCCCAATCAATGAGTCAGTTAAAGGAGAGGCCACGGCGATCCCTTTAAGGAAGTTCGGAACTCTCCGGCGGGAGGAGGCGGAAAGAGCTGAAATCATTCCCCGGCTTTTCAGCTCGGAATCTTTAGTGCGTGGAGTAGGCTGGCTAAGAGCCCCACCGTGCATCTGAGCATGCACAGAGTTCCCTCGCCCTACACGCATTTCTTGAGCTTGTGAGACCCGGAGGGAAGGACGCTCATCCCCCCCCACTTTATTACAAACACTTTCTTTTTATTTAGTTTTAAATTCTTCGCAGAATTCTCCGCAAAAGTTTTGCAACCCAAATTTAATTTACATGAAGAAGATGCCTGGAAATATTTTGAAGGTCAGGGTGGAGGCTCAAGCCATTTGTGCTAAAATGCTAACCAAATCTGCACCTGCATCCACACTGAATAATAATAATAATAATAATAATAATAATAATAATAATAATAATAATAATTTATTATTTGTACCCCGCCCATCTGACTGTGTTGCCCCAGCCACTCTGAGCGGTTTCCAGCAAATATAAAAGCATAACAAAATATTAAATATGAAAAGCTTCCCTATACAAGGCTGCCTTCAGATATCTTCTAAAAGTTGTATACTGTAGTTCTTGATGGAAAAAGGTAAAAGGTGGATCTAGGCGGATCCTCATTAATTCATATGATTTTTTCATTCAAATTAAATAAAATAAAATCACCATGATACTGTAGACCATGTTTTACTCTGTAGACAGCATCAAAAAAATCACACATCCACTGTTTCGCAGGGGTGCAAAAACATGGTCAAAAAACACAGATCCTCATGATTTTTGCACTAGATCAGGCCAAAATCACCATCAGATCAAACATCATGGCCATGGGCACAGCATCCACCACAAAAATCACGCATCCACGGGTTCCTGGCCATGTTGTTGTTGTTGTTTAGTCGTTTAGTCGTGTCTGACTCTTCGTGACCCCATGGACCAGAGCATGCCAGGCACTCCTGTCTTCCATTGCCTCCCGCAGTTTGGTCAAACTCATGCTGGTAGCTTTGAGAACACTATCCATCCATCTCGTCCTCTGTCGTCCCCTTCTCCTTGTGCCCCCCATCTTTCCCAACATCAGGGGCTTTTCCAGGGAGTCTTCTCTTCTCATGAGGTGGCCAAAGTATTGGAGTCTCAGCTTCAGGATCTGTTCTTCCAGTGAGCACTCAGGGCTGATTTCCTTAAGAATGGATAGGTTTGATCTTCTTGCAGTCCATGGGACTCTCAAGAGTCTCCTCCAGCACCATAATTCAAAAGCATCAATTCTTCGGCGATCAGCCTTCTTTATGGTCCAGCTTTCACTTCCATACATCACTACTGGGAAACCATGGCTTTAACTATACGGACCTTTGTTGGTAAGGTGATGTCTCTGCTTTTTAATATGCTGTCTAGGTTTGCCATCGCCTTTCTCCCAAGGAGCAGGCATCTTTTAACTTCGTTACTGCTGTCACTATCTGCAGTGATCATGGAGCCCAAGAAAGTTAAATCTCTCACTGCCTCCATTTCATCCCCTTCTATTTGCCAGGAGGTGATGGGCCTAGTGGCCATGGTCTTCGTTTTTTTGATGTTGAGCTTCAGACCATATCTTGTGCTCTCCTCTTTCACCCTCATTAAAAGGTTATTTAATTCCTCATCACTTTCTGCCATCAAGGTTGTGTCATCTGCATATCTGAGGTTGTTGATATTTCTTCTGGCGATCTTAATTCCGGCTAGGGATTCATCCAGCCCAGCCTTTCGCATGATGAATTCTGCATATAAGTTAAATAAGCAGGGAGACAATATGCAGCCTTGCCGTACTCCTTTCCCAATTTTGAACCAATCAGTTGTTCCATATCCAGTTCTAACTGTAGCTTCTTGTCCCACATAGAGATTTCTCAGGAGACATATGAGGTGATCAGGCACTCCCATTTCTTTAAGAACTTGCCATAGTTTGCTGTGGTCGACACAGTCAAAGGCTTTTGCATAGTCAATGAAGCAGAAGTAGATGTCTTTCTGGAACTCTATCTTTCTCCATAATCCATTGCATGTTTGCAATTTGGTCTCTGGTTCCTCTGCCCCTTCGAAATCCAGCTTGCACTTCTGGGAGTTCTCGGTCCACATACTGCTTAAGCCTGCCTTGTAGAATTTTAAGCATAACCTTGCTAGCGTGTGAAATGAGCGCAATTGTGCGGTAGTTGGAGCATTCTTTGGCACTTCCCTTCTTTGGGATTGGGATGTAGACTGATCTTTTCCAATCCTCTGGCCACTGCTGAGTTTTCCTAATTTGCTGGCATATTGAGTGTAGCATCTTAACAGCATCATTTTTTAAAATTTTAAATAGTTCAGCTGGAATATCATCACTTCCACTAGCCTTGTTATTAGCAGTGCTTTCTAAGGCCCATTTGACTTCACTCTCCAGGATGTCTGGCTCAAGGTCAGCAACCACACTACCTGGGGTATATGAGACATCCATTTCTTTCTGGTATAGTTCCTCTGTGTATTCTTGCCACCTCTTCTTGATGTCTTCTGCTTCTGTTAGGTCCTTTCCACTTTTGTCTTTTCTTATGGAAATCTTTGTACAAAATGTTCCTTTCATATCTCCAATTTTCTTGAACAGATCTCTGGTTTTTCCCATTCTATTGTTTTCCTCTATTTCTTTGCATTGCTCGTTTAAGAAGGCCTTCTTGTCTCTCCTTGCTATTTTTTGGAAATCTGCATTCAATTTCCTGTATCTTTCACTATCTCCCTCGCATTTTGCTTGCCTTCTCTCCCCCGTTATTTGTAAGGCCTCGTTGGACAGCCACTTTGCTTTCTTGCATTTCCTTTTCATTGGGATGGTTTTAGTTGCTGCCTCTTGTATAATGTTACGAGCCTCCATCCATAGTTCTTCAGGCACTCTGTCCACCAAATCTAAATCCTTAAACCTGTTCCTCACTTCCATTGTGTATTCATAAGGGATTTGACTTAGATTGTATCTTACCGGCCCAGTGGTTTTTCCTACTTTATTCAGTTTAAGCTTGAATTTTGCTATAAGAAGCTGATGATCTGAGCCACAGTCAGCTCCAGGTCTTGTTTTTGCTGTATAGAGCTTCTCCATCTTTGGCTGCAGAGAATATAATCAATCTGATTTTGATGTGCCCATCTGGTGAGGTCCATGTGTAGAGTCGTCTCTTGGGTTGTTGGAAAAGAGTGTTTGTGATGAACAGCTTGTTCTTTTGGCAGAACTCTATTAGCCTTTGCCCTGCTTCGTTTTGAACTCCAAGGCCAAACTTGCCAGTTGTTCCTTTTATCTCTTGACTCCCTACTTTAGCATTCCTATCCCCTATAATGAGAAGAACATCCTTCTTTGGTGTCATTTCTATAAGGTGTTGTAAGTCTTCATAGAACTGGTCAATTTCAGTATCTTCAGCGCCAGTGGTTGATGCATAAACTTGGATTACTGTGATGTTAAAAGGTCTGCCTTGGATTCGTATCGAGATCATTCTATCATTTTTGAGATTGCATCCCAGTGCAGCTTTTGCCACTCTTTTGTTGACTATGAGGGCCACTCCATTTCTTTTACGGGATTCTTGCCCACAGTAGTAGATGTGATGGTCATCCGAACTGAATTCGCCCATTCCCGTCCATTTTAGTTCACTGATGCCCAGGATGTCATATTGCAGGTTCCTATGCAATATTTTTCTTTACAGCATTGGACTTTCCTTTCGCTTCCAGGCATATCGGCAACTGAGCGTCCTTTCGGCTTTGGCCCAGCCGCTTCATCAGCTCTGAATCTACTTGTACTTGTCCTCCGCTCTTCCTCAGTAGCATGTTGGACGTCTTCCTACCTGAGGGGCTCATCTTCCAGTGTCATAACTTTTATATGCCTGTTGTCTTTGTCCATGGAGTTTTCTTGGCAGGGATACTGGAGTGGCTTGACGGTTCCTGCTCTAGGTGGATCACGTTTGGTCAAAACTCTCCACTATGATCTGTCCATCTTGGGTGGCCCTGCACGGCATAGCTCATAGCTTCTCTGAGTTATTCAAGCCCCTTCACCACGGCAAGGCAGTGATCCATGAAGGGGCCTGGCCATACCGTGGCCCAAAAACGTGGTTTTGAAGCACGGATCCTCATGGATCCTCACGCTTTTGCATTGGGCCACCCCAAACTTGCCGTCAAATCACACATCATGTCCAGAGGCACAGCCTGCACCACAGAAAACTCGGATCCACGGCTTCCTGGTCGTACTGTGGTCCAAAAACGTGGTTTTGATGCACGGATCCTCATGGATCCTCATGCTTTTTGCATTGGGCCACCCCAAACCCACTGTCAAATGACACATCATAGCCAGGGGCACAGCCTGCACCACAAAATACTAGGATCCATGGCTTCCTGGCCACAACATGGCCCAAAAATGTGGTTTTGAAGCGCGGATCGTCATGGATCCTCATGCTTTTTGCATTGGGCCACCCCAAACTCACTGTCAAATCACTCATTATGTCCAAGGGCACAGCCTGCACCACAAAAAACAGTGAGTTTGGGTTGGCCCAATGCAAAAAGTGTGACGATCCATGGGGTTCCATGCTTCAAAACCATGTTTTTGGGCCATGATATGACCAGGAAGCCCTGGATCCAAGTTTTTTTAGTTGCAGGCTGTGCCCCTGGACATGATGTGTGATTTGACAGTGAGTGTGGGTTGGCCTAATGCAAAAAGTATGAGAATCTTTGAGGATCCGTGCTTCCAAACCACGTTTTTTGGCCATGGTATGACCAGGAAGCCGTGGATCTGAGTTTTTTTGTGGTGCAGGCTGTGCCCCTGGATATGATGTGTGATTTGACTGTGGGTTTAGGGTGGCTCAATGCAAAAAGCATGAGAATCTATGAGGACCCGTGCTTCAAAACCACGCTTTTGAGCCATGGAGTTGCCAGGAAGCCATGGATTTTAGTTTTGTTTGGTGCAGGCTGTGCCCCTGGACATGATGTGTGATTTGATGATGAGTTTGGGTTGGCCCAATGCAAAAAGCGTGAGGATCCATGACGACCCATTCTTCAAAACCACGTTTTTGGGCCATGGAGTGGTCAGGAAGCCGTGGATCCGAGTTTTGTGTGGTGCAAGCTGTTCTCCTGGACATGATGTGTGATTTGACAGTGAGTTTGGGGTGGCTCATTGCAAAAAGTGTGACAATCCTTGATGATCCGTACATCAAAACCACGTTTTTGGGCCATGGCATGACCAGGAAGCCGTGGATCAGAGTTTTTTGTGGTGCAGGCTGTGCCCCTGGATATGATGTGTGATTTGACGGTCAGTTTGGGGTGGCTCATTGCAAAAAGTGTGACGATCCTTGAGGATCCGTGCTTCAAAACCATGTTTTTGGGCCATGTAGTGTGGTTGCCAGGAAGCCATGGATTTTAGGTTTTTTTGGGTGCAGGCTGTGCCCCTGGACATGATGTGTGATTGCATCTCGAGGCCCCAGACCCACCCCCAAAATAAATACACATGGACACATATTAGTTTAAGTTTTGGGGCAAATTTTGGCCACAACTTTATTGAAATACAATCATGTGAGTGGTATTGACAGGCATTGACTCCCCACTATAACTGACTCCACCTCTCAGGGTGATCGTCCAATGGGGTAAACCAAACGAGAGAGCAAGGTTGATGAGGACCAACCTAAGCTCACCCCGGGGTTGCTGTGGTCCTGGCCCCTCAAGCGGACTTCGGATGAGATCCAGGACCCCCAAATTCCTTTAACGGAATACCCAGTTCCTGGAGGGGCAGGTGATGGCCGCACCTCTCCTCCCCACAATCCAACGGATCCAATGCCTAACTGCCACCTTACAAGTTGTGATGATTTGCTAAGAGGTAGGCGAAAACAAAATGGCTAAAGCCAATCTGCCAAATGGAAAAAATTCCCACCCAGCCCCTGTTCCAAAACAGACGACCCAAACCAAAGCAAGACCTAAACTAGGGAGGGTGGGCAGGTGTTCAGCCGTGCAAATACAAGTGCCCCACTTGCATCACACTGCTGTTTTAAAAGCCCCTGGGATCACGCCACCTACTGGCTATTGGCTAAAACTTCATGGCATGATCCCAGGGGAATGGCCAGGACTTCCTGCTCCTCCCCCCCCCATTTTAACCCTGTCAGGTGAGCTCTTGGTCCCAAGAGCAACCAGGACCCTCTGTTATGAGGATCCCATTTGACAGCGAGTTTGGATTGGCCCAATGCAAAAAACGTGAGGATCCATGAGGTACCGTGCTTCAGAACCACGTTTTTGGGCCACGGTATGGCCAGGAAGCCGTGGATCCGTGATTTTTGTGGTGCAGGCTGTGCCCATGGCGATGATGTTTGATCTGATGGTGACTTTGGGCTGATCTAGTGCAAAAATCATGAGGATCCACAAGGATCCGTGTTTTTTAACCATGTTTTTGCGCCACTGCAGCCCCACGAAACAGTGGATGCATGATTTTTTTGATGCTGCCTACAGAGTAAGAGGGACACGGGTGGCACTGTGGGTTAAACCACAGAGCCTTGGACTTGTCGATCAGAAGGTCGGCGGTTCGAATCCCTGCGACGGGGTGAGCTCCTGTTGCTCGGTCCCTGCTCCTGCCAACCTAGCAGTTCGAAAGCACGTCAAAGTGCAAGTAGATAAATAGGTACCGCTCCGGCAGGAAGGGAAACGGTGTTTCTGTGCGCTGCTCTGGTTCGCCAGAAGCGGCTTAGTCATGCTGGCCACACGACCCAGAAGCTGTACGCCGGCTCCCTTCCCAGAGTGGGTCATGACTAATGCTCAGGGGTCCCTTTACCTTTTTTATAGAGTAAGACATGATCTACAGTATCATTTTGGTTTTATTTAATTTGAATGAAAAAATCATATGAATTTATGAGAATCTGTTTAAAATCAGCTGGATCCGCCTTTTACCCTTTCCCTTTCCTGGACATAGGCGGTATTCAGCCCCCTTAAGCAGTGTCTGGGTGGAAATTGCTGAAATGTCATGGCAGCATAGATTTTGGTGATTTTCAGTTAAAACAGCTCAAAAACACATTGTCTTTTGTTAAGATTTCTTTTTTAAAAAATGCTCAATAACTTTTCTCTCATTGAAATATGGCAACCCTACTTTTGTGGCACCTGTCTGTCCACTGTGAGGCCAGAATGCAGGACTGGATGTATCCCCATCAGTGGTGCCCTGTGAAATGCTAAATAAACATGGTGCCCTTGCCACCTCTCGCACTCTGTTCTGCAGCACTGCAGCTACACTGATCGCACTAGCCTAAAATTGCCTGTGACCACATTATTCCTGACCCAGCAGCCAGGTTCTTATTATCAATGACCATAGCTAAACTATGGAGCTTGCTCCCACAGAAGGCACCAATAGCCACCAACTTGGATGGCTTTAAAGGAGGATTGGACAAATCCACAGCAGAAGAAGAGACTACTGCTGGCTAATAGGCATGATGGCTGTTGACTGCCTCCAATATCAGAGGTGGATTGAATAGTTTGCAAAGGTGAGGGGAGTGCTGTTGTGTTTTCAGGATCCCCTTTGGTTGGTTGCTTTGAGACAAGAGGTTGGACTAGATAGGCCCCTGTGTTGAACTGAAGGTGAACTGTTCTGGAAGATTTGCTAATGCCATCTTGGTAGTCAAGATAAGCCCACAATTAATTGGTAGCTGTTGCAGCAATGAGCTCATATATCACTTGCTTTGATATAAGCAAATTGTCTTGCTTTGATGTTACCCTTATCTGTGGGGTTTGAGGTGCTGGGCTCTGAGCCCAGAAAGGGAAGCCATCTGTAAGACTTGAGTTTTTGCCACCTATGCCCTCATCTGGTTAGGTGAAGTGATGGGCAGTCTGGTGATGTATGCTGCTTTGTGGATAAAGAATGCATGGACATTTGCTTGGGTGTAGACAAGCCATCTCCTTGCTGCAGTGTCCGTCTCACATCTGCAAAGGCTAGGAGAACTGGCAGGCTGCTTTGCTGTAAGCCTACACCTTCTCTAGAACTGGCCATTCTGATGTTTTTGACATCCTTCTTTGGTATTCCTGCACCCCACCACTCCCATGACCTATAAAGACGTAAACGGCTCAGGACCACAATACCTCAAGGGCCACCTCTCCCCATATGAACAACTGCAATCACCATCTGAGGCCCTCCATGAGAGGTCAAGAGGGTGACAACATGAGTGCAAGCCATCTCCGTTTGTAGGATGCTCTCCTGGAAGGCTTCTCTGATGCCTTCATTACATATCTTTAGGCACCAGGCATAAACATTCCTCTTCTCCCAGGAGTCCACCACCTTCTGAGAAAGTCTGTTCCACTATGAAACAGCTCTTACAATCATAAAGTTTTTCTTAATGTTTAGCTGGAATCTCCTTTTATGTCATTTGCTTACACAACAGGACTTCCAGAGGGTGTGGGGACTCTCCAGAACAGATTTTGGGGGAACACTTTGGGTGGAGGGCTATAGGAATGAGGAGAGAAAGGTGAAGTCCTTTTATGCAAGAAGTCCACTTCCGTGGTGCTGGATTCTACCCCATGATTTGTTGAGCCAGATGGTGAGAAACTAGTCTCAAACAGCTTTTACCATCAGAAAATTCTTCCTGATGTTAAGTCAGAATCTCCTTTCTTGTAAGTTGAAGCCATTGGTTTGGGTTCTACCCTCCAGAACAGGAGAAAACAAGCTTACTCCATCTTTCATGTGACAGCCTTTTAGACATTGAAGATGCTATCATATCTCCTCTCAGTGTCCTATTTTCTGGACTAAACATATCCATCTCCCTCAACCATTTCTCGTGAGGCTTTGTTTCCAGACACTTGATCATCTTGGTTGCCCTCCTATGCACATGTTCCAGGTTGGCAATATTCATCTTAGATTGTGGTACCCAGAACTGGATACAGTACTACAGTTGTAGTCTGATCAAGACAAAATAGAGAAGGACTGTAACTTTCCTTGATTGGGCCACTATATTTCTCTTGATGCAGCCTAGAACTGCATTAGCCTTTTTTGCCACTGCATCACACAGCTGACTCATGTTGAGCTTGAGGTCTACTAAGACCCCTAGATCCTTTTCCCATATCCCAAGCTAGGGATCTTATATTTTCTGCCTGCTTATTATTGTATAAACCTATCCAGCTTAATTTCAATGCATCCACCAACTTACTTGGATACACCCTTATGTAACTTTAAACCTTACCAGACAAAAAGTGTTTTGCTGCTTGAGGCAATGTACAGTGGCGCCTCGGAAGTTGAACGGAATCCGTTCCAGAAGTCCGTTTGCCTTCCAAAATGTTTGGAAACCAAGGTGCAGCCAATCGGAAGCCGGGGAAGCCCTGTCGGACGTCCAGGTTCCAAAGAACGCTTGCAAACCAGAACATTCACTTCCAGGTTTCTGGTGTTTGGTCAGAGAAACAGTTCCTTTTGTGGTGATTTGCTGTTTACCCCCCAGTGGGGATCTGCTGCTGCCTCTCCTTTATTTATAGTGGAAAAGGTCAATAGCAGAGATCTCAGAGTGGCTGAAACATGCAGGCCCCACCTGTCAAGGTGGATTTAGCGGCCAGTGTTAAATTTGCAACCTGGCTTCTGTTTTGCAGCAAGGAGGGCTCACCTTTCAGGGTCAGTGCTTAAAAGGGTATCCCTCAAAGGACTCTCATTAAATTGTGTGTGTGTGTGGGGAGTTTCCATGGCAAATGCTCTGCATTTTTTTTACATCCTGATAAATGAGTATACCTGTAATATCTAGGCAGGATTTTGCTGAATCAGCAAGATGCAAGACTACTCAAAATTGTTGGCTGCTTGAAGTTAATTTTTACAATGTTTTTTTTTAAAAAGAAGGGATCACATCCAATGTTGATCCTACTCAGAGTAGACCTAGTGAAATGAATACCTATCCATCTTAATTTCAATGCATCCGCCAACTTACTTGGATATACCCTTAAGTAACTTTAAGCCTTTCCAGACAAAAAGTGTTTTGCTGCTTGAAGCAATGTACAGTGGCACCTTGGAAGTTGAATGGAATCAGTTCCAGAAGTTCGTTTCACTTCCAAAATGTTTGGAAACCAAGGTGCGGCTTCCGATTGGCTCCTGCAGAGAATCGGAAGCCGCGGAAGCCCCGTCGGACATCCAGGTTCCAAAGAACGTTCGCAAACCAGAACATTCACTTCCGGGTTTGTGGTGTTCGGGAGCCAAAACGTTTTGAGTCGCAAGGTGTTTGTCAACCAAGGTACGACTGTATTTTCTTATGAAGCTCCATTAAAAATAAAAAAACCGTTATAAGAATGTTAAAGAGTATGAGAGTTGGGTCACCTTGTTTAGCACCTTTGTCTTCAACAGTGGCCAACCAGATGCCCCCAATGAGAAGCCAACAACCAAAACCTGAGCACAACAGCAGCAATTCCCCCCCCCCCACCTGTGATTCCCAGCAACAGACACAGCATTAAGAAGGGGAAAAAACCACATTTCAACTTTTATAGAATTTCTAGATGCCCCGGGGGCATACTTTATTGCAAATCAGTTAACAAAACAAAAACAGAAAACAAAGAAATACATCCTTTTGCAAACTACACATTTTGCTTGAACATTTTTATTATGGAAGGGTGCTTTTTTACCACCCACATCCATCCCATCCCACCCCACCCCCCACACTTAAGAAACTACACTCTAGTTTATAAAACATAAAACAATGAACACCAGAGGGTGTTTAAAAATCATTTTGCTTTAGGGATATCCCAATATCAGCACTTCGCCATGCTTCGTAAGAGGTGGATATTCAAGAGGCTCCCTCACAAGCGGGGGGTGTGTGTGTGTGTGCGCGCGCGATGCTTGAGTGTGTCAAGGTGAGGTCCAGCTGGACAGAGGACCACTGTAGCACCATAAACGCACAGGATATTGGAATGCCCCCACCCCACCAAAGCCAGCAACTTGGATATGTTAGTACAGTGGTACCTCAGGTTACAGATGCTTCAGGTTACAAACTCCACTAACCAGGAAGGTTAAGCCCAATTAGCGAAAGCACGCCTCAGGTTTAGAACCGTTTCAGTTTAAGAAAGGACCCCTGGAACGAATTAAGTTCTTAACCCGAGGTACCACTGCATAAGGGAAGTGTTTCTGAATCAGGAAGCCCCTGCAAAGTCAATGGCATGAGCGCCAAATGAAATGTGTGTCAGATTGAAGTCTTCAAGGGTGGCTCACTTGGCAAATCCTGCCAGTGAAACTAACTCGTTCTCAAAAGAGTGCTGTGGTCACACAAAGGCCTTGTTCATTTCAGTGACTCTCTCAGTGAACTTTTTGGTGGATTGGGCTCCTTCTCTTGAGCAATATTTCACCACCTCTAAACCACTTTCACTTTCAACTTAAAACCGTTTTAGATTTTTTAAACAAAATTCACCCTTTATCTCTCTTTTCTTTAAGTAAAAACAAAACAAAACAAAAAACTTATTTACAGAACATTAGCTTTGCCATAGGCTTATACTATATATTTATATATATAATAATTTTTTATTTTTTTTTACAAAGTCGACCCCCTTCCCCATTCTCCTTATTGCCATAAGAGCAAACATCCAACGTGCCGTTCCGGAAGACTTTGCAATCTCTCTCTCTCTCCCTCTGTCTTAAAAACAATGAATTCAGCCCCTATTTGCTTTCTGGGGGTGTCCTGTGATGACAAGAGTCCAACCCAAGTCGGGCTGTAAAACTCATTTCAAAATCAGTAACACCTAACTGGGGCCTGGCCAGTTTGGCACTGGCATCTCCCAAAGGGCCACCCAAGGCAAATGTTTTGCCAGCCCATCAAGGTCTAGGTATCCCCACCCCCCATGCCCCCGTCACTGCCCTCCTGCATGTGGGGCGGGGCAGAAAGATTGGAGGGGGGCGGGTTTGGAACTGCTGGCCTAGATTCTGGCAAGCAGGGTTTAATTTCCACCCAGAGTTCCACTCTCCAGCTCCCAATATTCAAGTGGGACAGGAACACAGTGAATTCCACTGAGGACTCTACAGATGAAAGGTGAGAGCCACTCACGAGATGAGGGGGTGGGATTTGCAGTTGCTGCAGGGGGCTACACTGGAAGCAACAGGGGCAGGAAGAAGGTTGAAGCGGCACCCTCTCCAAGACATGTCCCTGAGTGCAGCACCTTTCACTCTCTTCCATAGAAGTGAATGGGTTGCTAGGATCAACCCCTTCTGGGAAAATTACAGCGCTGTGATATTTATAGGTGAGCCTATTGCCACGTGACTAATGGCCTGTGGCTCATACCCTGAGGTCTCTCTACACTGCACAGACACACCAACCCTCTCTCTGGGTAACCCTAACCTATTCAGCTTATGTTTTCACACAGACACATACATCTCCTGCCTGTCATAATCAACAGCATTTTGTTAAGTCTTCTCATAGTAAGAAATGTGGTTCTTAAAATGGCAACACCCCCCAAGGTGATGGGTGCTTTAAAAATAGCACGATTCGATTGGGACAATTTAGAGAAAAACCACAAAGCTATCCTGGAGTCAAAGTAAAGTTTCTTCCTCTGCACCAAAAGCCTTTTTGAGCACAAGACTTTTTTGGAGAAGGGAAGTTGGAGGGTGGGCCCCGAAAGAAGCATTGGGATTTCATTTATAGCTTAGAACCCGTGATCCTGATTTTTGATCATAGGCAGTATTTCAAATAAATAAAAAAGAAGTAAAGCTTGCTATCATGCAAAAAAGGACAAGCAAGATAAACTATATAATACTGAAACTTTAAAACAGAAATTCATGGCTGCTGTCTCATAATATTCCCCGACTTTATCCACCCTCATACAAGGGAATATTTTAAAGCACTTAACAAAACAAAACAAAACAAAAAACAAAACAAAACCCAACAAAAACCATCAACAACCACCCTCCCCCCGCAAAAAACCATCAACTTAAGTTTAAATTATAATTTCCCTTCAAATAGGTAAACTTTTGTTGAAAAAATGTGCCCATCCTCCCTATTTTTCCAGAATTAAAAACAAAGGAAAAGAAATATCTTGTTCAATAAATAAATGTCACTATATAATCATGGGTCTTTGCTTACAGCTTTACAAAAGAAAACCTCTCTGCACAAGAACATCCTTGTGGTATAAAAGTTTTTGTTTTTGTTTAAAGAGGATGTCCTAAAAAAAAAAAAGTAGTAAGCAAGAGAGAGCAAACCCCATTAATAAGATTTTAAAATTTGGACCACAGCAAATGTATCCCACTGAGCTCTCAACAAAACTTATAAATAAAAAAGGCAGTGTTTTCATGTAGTACATAAATAAATACTAACGAAGGAAGAAAAATGTTGAAATTTCCCTCTTACATTGTATGTAAAAATACTTTTCTTTTTATATATATATATATAAAAAACAGAAACTCAAGCCAAATGTTACTCTGGTTCAACCAAAGAAGCATCTCCCTCCGAAGGAAACTCTCTGGGGTCGCCTGCCCAAGCGGTTCCCCTCCTCTTGCTCTACTTGAACGCCTCTGGGATGTGCCCCATCTGCGACTGCATGCTGGTGGGCGGGCTTGAGATGCCCTCGGACCAATCTGACAGGTTGGAGTGTGGAGATGAGCTCGACCATTGGTCCGGCGACTCCGGGGAAGGTGTCAAGAACGGGTGGTCTGGCACCTGGAGCTGGTGGCTGGGGGTGTTGTCCAAGGGGGAGGAGTAGCTGTGCTGGGAGGGTGGAGTCAGGAACTGGGTGGTGGTCATGGGCTGAGTGAGGGCAGAGGGCAGGGAGGTGGCCAGGACCTGGGTGTCCTGGGGCAGGATGGTGTGGACTGCCAGAGCCCCGCCATTCACTTGCTGCTGCAAGTCAGGCTGGCCCAGCTCATTCCCTAGGAAGTTTGCACTCCCGGCATTTGGGGCGGTGTTGTGGGTCTGCTGCTGCTGCTGCTGCTGCTGCATGCTTTGCTGCTGGATCTGCTGCAGCTGCTGTGCCTGCAGGAGATGGGGCTGGGCATTGGCTGGCAGGCGGCCGTTGGGCATGGCCTGGTAGTTCATAATCTGGGACAAGGTGGTGGTGGGCAGCCCGTTGTGGAGGGAGGTCAGAAGACCGTGCTGGAGGGCCTGGCCTTGTGGGAGTGCCCCCTGCTGCAGGCCATTCCGCATAGGGTTGTACTGGCCCTGCACCTGAATGCCGCTCTGCATCTGACTCAGCCAGCTGCATTGCCCGCTCAGGCCAGGCGCTCCGCTCACGGTGAAATTCATGACAGTGGCGTTGGAGGTGGGCAGGTGGGAGAGTCGCGGGGGCACCGAGTCGAAGGGCTGCTGCATCCGACTGGCACCCAGGCCCAGGTCTTGCTTGCCCACCAGGTTGAGGTGGTTCATGCTCAGGTGGGCATCGGGCATCCCTGGCAGGTGGTTGAGGGGCATGGAGGGCGACAGTTGGAAGGGGGAGGTCATCAAGGGAGGAGATGCCACATCAGACAAGTACCCACGGGGGGACTCTAGGGAGTCGACTGGGGAGAGGACACTGGAGCTGTCCAGCAGGCAGCCTTTGCCCTCCTGCGACTTCTTCCGGCGGGCCTTGAGGTCCTTGGAGGACTCCTTCCCGTTGCAGATCAGTCCCTTGGCGCTAGGCTTCCGCGCCTTTTTGCCCTGCATAGCTGGCTTCAGGCTGCCGATGTAACTGCTAGGCGAGCAGAGGGGCGGGGAGAGGGTAGGTGCCCCCAGGGGCCCGCTGTGCAAAGGGGGGCTGCGCACCAGGTTGTACTCGTCCAGGAGGCGGACGATATCATGGTGCATGCGCTCCTGGGCGATGTCCCGTGGCAGGCGGTCCATGTGGTCTGTGATGTCCCGGTTGGCGAAGTTGTCTAGGAGGACCTTGGCTGTCTCATAGCTCCCTTCTCTGGCCGCCAGGAACAGAGGGGTCTCCTCCTAAGGGCATGGGAGGAAAGGGAAGAAGAAAGCAGACTATTAGAGGCTCTTCTCCAAAATGAACAGGGTTATGCAGCTTAAGTATTATTAGTCATTCCTTACTTTTACCAATTTGCTTTACACAATGAAAGGTCTAGCTGCAGCTTAAGAACATAAGAAGAGCTCTGCAGCTGGATCAGGCCAATGGCCTACTTGGTCCAGCATCCTTTCCTCACAGTGGCCAACCAGACACCCCAGCTGGAAGCAAAAGAGCCCTCTCCCCTTTTGCAGTTTCCAGCAACTTGTATTCAGAAGTGTTGCAGAGCATAGCCATTATGGCCAGTAGTCACTGATAAACTTCTCTTCCATGAACTTAGTCTTGACCTCTTCTAAAGTCATCTAGGTTGGTGACCATCCCAGCCTCTTGCGGGAGGGAGTTTTATAGTTTAACTATACGCTGCATGGAGGACTTTCTTTTGCCTATTCTGAATCGTCAAACGGATGCAAGTCAAGTTGAATTAAAGCTAATTCCCTGTTTCCCATCCTAAATTGCAGATAAACGATAAACTTCTCCTTCTGCCCAGGGAAGCCCACAAGATGCCAGGGCACCTCTCTCCTATTTCGCAGCTTATTCCAGCAAAGCTTCTGACCCTGTCATTGAAGATCCTGGGCTTGCTGGTCCCGTCCTTGGCTGGATGGCCAGTAGCTCTGCCTCGTACTGGCCCACCCCTGCTCCAGGAAGAAGCCCCCTCCCTTCTCACCTTGTTATTCTGCATGTCTTTATTTGCCCCGTTCTTCAACAGCACAACAGCGGCATCAATATTATTAACGGCAGCAGCCCAGTGCAGCGCTGATTTCCCTATGGACACAAAAGCACAAATGTTAAGGCCATGACCATGAGCCCCTCACCCTTCCCCAGAATGCTTTGGGAATGCCAGGTACCTAGGTCATCAACCGCATTGACGTCTGCGTGGCAGCTGATGAGGTCCTCCAGCATGCCCTCCACAGCCAAACGGGCAGCCAGGATGAGAGGGGTTGTTCCATCGTGCATGCGAGCATCCAGGTCGGTGGCCCTGTTCCTGATCAGAATCTGACCCAGGAAAGAGAGACATCTTAGTTATTTGACATCCTGGCAGGGGTAGAACTGGGAAGGCAAGAGAGTGAATGTCCGTTCTACAGCCGCTCAGCTGAAAGCCACATGTAGCTAACCAGAAACTCAAAAGTCCCTGCTTTGCATTGCAGGGGGGTTGGATGAAAAAAGAAAAACCTCACTGGGAAGGCAGAATGGTTGCATCTGAGGAACTTAGGCCCAGAATGAGCACAGCTTTTGCACTAGAGTCACAGAATGATAGGAATCATAGAATTTTAGGGTGGAAAGGGACCCCAAGGTTCATCAAGTTCAATCCTCTCCAACAGGGAGGGAGCTACCCAGCCCTCCTGCACCGCTCCCAAGCTCTGGAAGCACTGGACTCGCCTTACCTGGAAGACCCCCTGAGCGTCGGCTGAGACGGCAGCATGGAGCGGCGTCTTCCCCATGTGGTCCTGGATGTTGGCATCAGCACTGGCTTCCAGCAGTCTCTTGGCTGCGTCTGAGCGTGAGTAGCGGGCGGCCAGGTGGAGGGCTGTTTCCCCAGTGCGGTCTGTTTGGTTGTGCAAGCTGGCCCCCTGGTAGATGAAGTCTGAAATCACGGCTGGGGCATCCTCCTCCTCTTCACTGTTGCCCATCTCCAGCCCACCTCCGCTGCAGGAGGCGATCATCAGTGGCGTAAATCCATCTGCCAAGGCACAAGTGGAGGGAAATCTGTCAGAAGCGCAATGACAGTGCCTGGATGCACTCCCATGATATCAAAGCACCAGGGCCTGAACTAAGCCTGAAGATTGGTGATCAGAATCTAAGAACAAGTGTCTTGTTTCTGGACCAGACCAAAGAGGGCCCATTCAGTCCATTATCCTGTCCTTACAATGACGAACCACATGCCTCTTCTGGGAAATCTGAAAGCAGAACATGAACCACAAGAGCAACTCCCTCCTCCTGCCATTTCCAGCTACTAATATTTGGAATCATTACTGCTTCCAACCATGGAAACAAGAGTATAGCTATCATAGTTAGTAGCTGTCAATGGAGAAAGAGAAGGCTATCAAATTTGTCTGATCCTCTTTTAAAGAGCTGGGCTACTTCAAAGTCCTGTTCCCCTCCCAAAATCCCACCTGGCCTGTATGCTGTTTGGTTCTTCCCCTGGGCCAGCTCTAATGCCCTCCCTCCTGGCATTGTCCTATTTTCCCCTGAAAAAATCACGGCAAGGGAGGAAGAGAGAGGCTTTGACACCCACACACCCTCCTTACCTGGTCCTCGCACGTTGACATCCATACAGTCAGCATCAATTTCCCCTTGGGGTGGGGTGGGTGCCATGGAGGAGATGCGCAGGTCGGCTGCATCCAGGTGCTGCTGTGTCCACTGCCTGTGGTCAGCCTGGTCATTCATGTCCGGCAACATGGCCTGTTCTTCCACCTGGGAAGAGAGGCGATTGAGGTTTTAAAGGATACTTTGGGACATAAAACTCTACTCTTTCTCGCACATTGTGCTGCTGAGTTGAAAACAAGAGTTATCCCCTCTGCCCCCAACTTCAACAAATATAAAATGAACCCTGCCACTACACGATATGGAAAGCTAAATTCTATTATCAGAATGAGAGTTGTTTAATTTTGCATAAGCGGGTTTTCCAGTATCTCCTGAAACTGGAGAGGCAAAGGGGGAGAAGGCAAGGAAGGAAGGAGCAATGTGCTGATCTTCTGCTGAGGACAAGAAACTTGCTTTTTTAAGACAGGACCAAAGATAGGGACCTCTTGGTGAAATCAGGCAGGGAGATCTACAGATGCCCATAGGGGCCTTGGCTGTTGTGGGATAGCAAGGTAAGCTTGGGGGGGACCTGGGGGGTGTCAAAAAGTTCCATTGGGCCAGGGATGAGGGAGGGACTTGCAGTGCATACCAAATGCATCCAAACAGGATGGAAGAGACCTATGAATGAGTGAGCACCTTTAAGGCTGAAACGGCATAGAAACAGCAGCTCGCTGGCTTACCCTGAACTTCTTGGTGTCTAGTGTCTCCTCATCACCCCACTCATTCTGGTTGTCATCCATCAGGGTCCCATTGGAAGCATTTTTCAAGGGTCTTCATAGAGAAAAAATAGGAAATTAGATCCACCTCTAGAAAAACCAAACTCTGCATTTTTTCACCAAGGGCTAAATGGAGTAATTAAGGATGATGATGATTTAAAAAGTTTCCCCTGCCATACTTAGACTTGTCCAAGCTGTGCCACACCCTAGGTGACATTTCAGACATCATTTATCAGAGCTGGGCACTGTACATGAGAACTTGCTTAGAAGCTGGAAAAGAAGTGAAATTAAGGACCAAGCCTCTCCAAAGTCCTTCCACTAGCCTCAGTGTGCTATTTCTGCCTTGTGTGGATGATGCACCAAATCTGCTTTTTATATATGCCATAAAACCTTGGTGCTACACTTGGAGAAAGCAGACAAAAGCAAATGGGCAGGTTGTGCCCAAACCCAAAAGGATCCTTCTTTCCTCCAAGCCAAAGGAGGACTACAGTAATGGATCTAAGTTAGCCATGCTCATCAATTTCAGTGGGTCTACTCTGTGAAGGGCTAAACCCCTTGCTCTGAACTGCCCAGCCTTCTGGCTTCCACCATCCTTCCCTGGACACTCCACATGGCCTGGAAAAACTGACACTTAAATTGGGCTCAGAATATCCCTCCCAAAACATTTTGACACCAAATTTCCCTTCCTCTCCAGCTTGTCATCCAGAGAGCTGTGGCACAGTAAAAATTAAAACCAACTTTTTTTAAATGTGCAGAGCGAAAAGCTAACATCAAGCCTTTGGCAAAACTTTGTGCCCTCTGGATTTTTGCATTACAACTCCCGTCAGACCATGGTGGCTGGGACTGATGGGGGTTGTAGTCCGAAACATCTGGAGGGCACCAGGTTGGTGAATAAAAAGAACTATGGTCCCCAACAACAGCACCAACCCAGGAAAGAGGCGGGAAAGGGCCTTTCCCTCCCTCCCCAACCAACCAAATGGCAACAAAGGAGACCCAGGAAGAGGTGAAGAGGGGGATTACTCACTTCAGCCCCACAGAATCCTCCCCCAGGGGCTCTCTGCGCTTCTTCTTGCTGGACTCGGTCACTTTGAAGCCCTCAGGGAACCAGAGCTGCCCATGTTCCCTCCGCCGCTTGCGCGATGCCAGAACCCCGAAACCAATGAAGAGGAGGAGAAAGACACCAGGCACCACCATGTACATAGGGTACCACTGGGTGCTCTTTTCGGGGTCAGTACTTTCACCTAGGAGAGAATGAGAGGCAGAGTGTGACGAGAGGACCTCGAGTTAAGATGCATCTCTGAATGGAGGCAGAAGGCAAAATGCAGTGAAATTAAGTTAATAAGCTGCCAGCCTGGCTGTGTCTTGATTCTTCCGCCTGCAACCGAACCCCCACCCCTCCCCACTCACTGCCCCCAAACTCCTCCAAAGCCCCCTGGAAAAAAGAAGGTCATTTTTCTACGCTGTTCATCAGAATTGCAAACTGTTTCTGTATCTGCAGCGCTGGAGGGGGAGAGGGTTCCCCCCCTTTCCTCCTTTCACGGATAAAGGATTAAGCAAACTTCAAATCATTGCATTCACATTGAGCTGTTAAGTCAAAAGGATTGAAGGGGGATTTGGAAGATGCAAACTTCAACACTCTGCGTGTCACTGATCGATTACAAGGTTTGGGTTGTGGGGTTAACTTTGCTCTCTCTCTCTCTCTCTCTCTCTCTCTCTCTCTCTCTCTCCGCCCCCTCCACTCCTTCATCCTCCCCCAGCAGTAATGATTTTGGAATCAGCTATGGATGAGAGAGGGGCGGAACCATCAAGACAGAACTTCGAAGAAGAACTAAAAAAGAGTTAAAGAGATGCCACTTCCTTCTTAAAGAGGAATCAAGTTCTTTTTACGATATTGTTTAAGACAAACATCATACACTGTAACTCTTTTGAATTTATTCCATAAAATTTATATACCATTTGATTGTTGAGGGCGGAAACACCCAACCCCGCAAAACAACAAAATTACCAGCAAAAAACCCACCATTTAAATCATTCCAAAAATGACTGAAACCAGGAATAGGCTAAAAAGCATATTCTTTTTGGCTCCCACTTAAAATATGTTTGTTGTGTAAAGTCCATCCAGACATACTGAATGATGACAAGTGTTTTAATCTGGTTTTTAGCCTACTGTTGATTTTAATTATTTAATATCCCTTTAAATACGTGCTTTAAACTGTCACTTATCTATATTTCTTAGTTCTTTAATGTTGTCAGGCTTTTATCTTTTTGGAAAATGCTTAGAGCAATGGCACCAAAATTCTCCCCACCCCCACAAATAGACCACCTGAAAATTGCTGAGGGTCTCAGTGGACCACTGAATTATTTCTCAGCTTGTTGTAGAAACGGAAATGCACCATGCTAGATGCTGTGTGGTTTTTAGCTGCATTCTTAAATTCCTGCCTGCCAGACAGAAGGCCTTCTTGGTAGTGGCACCCATCCTGTGGAACGCCCTCCTGCCAGCTGTTAAAGAGATGAGCAATTATATAATTTAGGAAACTTCTGAAGGCAGTTCTATATAGAGAAGCTTTTTAAGGTGTAATGTTTTACTATGTTTTTATATAAGCTGGAAGCCACCCAACATGGCTGGGGCAACCCAGTCAGATGGGTGAGGTATAAATAATTTATTATTATTATTTTACTGCTTCCATGGAATTCTAATTGCAATGCAATAAAATACAACAGAATAAATAAAAGGAAGTGATAAAAAGACTCCCTTGGCTCTGCTATGACAGACCAGCCCCATCAGGCCCCTCCTGCCCCTGGATTGTGCAAGCTGGTTGTTAGAGGACCAACTGTTTAGAAACTGGTGCCTGTGTTTTGGTTTTCCTCTTCCCTCCTTGTGCCTTTTCCTTTATGTATCATGCCTTTTAAAATTTTTATTTTAAGCCTGTAGGTAGGGACTGCCTTGTTTTGACTGTATGAAAGCTGCTCTGGGAGCCTTTTTGACTGAAGAGCCTGGTACAAATGCTTCAAATAAATAAATGAACAAGAAAGACACAATTAAAAACATTTAATGCAAAGAGTGTGCCATCTCCCATCTTCAACCTCAGATACACAGGCATGCATGGGTGGACCACCTGATTGAAGCTCATCCATGGACCACACCCTGGGCAGCCCTGGCTCAAAGCTTTCATTACAATCAAGTGGTATGTAGCCTTTGTAAAAGAAAGTGAAAAACTGCTAGGGGCAAAAGCTGACTGGGGCAGAAGCCGTCCAGCTTCCCGGGATATGCCAGCAGGGCTGCTAACGCATCAGCAGGTGTTTCCTGCACGTGTGGCAGACTTACTCTTAACAGCTTCAATTTTGTATGGGAAGTCCAGGCTGCCCCGCGAGGCCAAAGCACCGAGGAAGGCCGCCACATCTGTGGTACTTTGGAAGCACTGAGAGGAGGACTGGACACACTGGCGATTGTCAATCTCCAGGTGAACGATTGATCTGCAGGTTTTGGAAGAAGAAAAGAAAGTGGGAGTAAGAAGCAATAATCTTGGATGGACAGCTTCCTAGGTTCCTATAAAATTCAGTCCCTTTTTTCAGAATGATGAGGACCAGAATCTTTGTTTTTAGGGGAAGAGCCATGGCTCAGCTACAGAGCACCTGTTTTGTATGCAGAAGGCCCCAATGGCATGTCCAAGTTGGGCCAGGAGAGACTCCATGCCAGACATTCTGGAGAGTCACTGCCAGTCAGTGCAGACAACAACCTCCTCCTCCCTGCTCCCAGAGAGCCCCAGCCGAGCCACTCACCCGCAGATGTCCACATGGTCCATCTCCCTCCTGCGTCTGTCAACGATGGTCTCATACAGCCTAGATCTTATCTTGAAGACAGCATCACTCACATCTGGCCAGCTCCCCAACGACCGCTTGATGTGGTGCTTTTTGAGCTCCTCTGGCTTGCCATAGTAGGGGAATATCATGTACTCGCCCTGCTCATCCTTCTTGAAGACCACATTGGTGTGAAGAATGCGGCTGAGCTCCCGCAGGAAGTTCAAGGAGTTGTTCTTTAGGTTTTCTGGGGAGGTCAGCACCACCACCACCAAAGTGCCATCTGCCAGCTTTTCGGGAACGTTGTTGGCACAGTCGAGACCGTCCCACTCACACTCCGCGTTGTTGCAGCCCTGGTCGCAGTGTCCATCAGAGAAGTGGTCCTTGCAGTACTGGTCGTACAGAGGGCTGTGCAAGCAATGGGGAGAGGAGGAGAAGGAGTTGAAAACAAAACTGCCCGGTATCTATAATGCCACTATACAAGTCTATGGTGTGGCCACATTTGGGATACTGTGCACAATTCTGGTTGCTTCAGCCCCACAGTCACTCAGAGCAGGGCCTTTAGTGTGGCTGTCCGTCCTTTGGAGCAGCATGCCTGATGAGATACGATAAACTCCACCATTTGCGCTTTTTAGAAACAGCTGAAGGGCCATTTTGTCCCCAAAAGGCTTTCTCCGCTGTATAAATGAGTATTTGACATGAGTGCCCACTGGTTTGGGTTTCACTTGTGTTTTTACATATATTTGTTGTCATTGTCTTTTGAACTGTTTAAATTATATGTAAATTGCCCTGAGATGATGGTTTAGAAGGTGAATAATAGCTCAAAAATAAAAATGAGAAGAAGAGGAGGAAGAAGGAGAAGGAGGTGTAGAAGAAAGAAGAAACAACCTTTTGCTTCTGGGCCCTCCCTGCTCTTTCCACATACTCTCATCATAAAAGAGCAAACAGGCACATCCTTTAGCCCCAGAAGCAAATCGTTACTGTTACTACTACTACTACTACTACTACTACTACTACTACTACTACTATTTTATTATCTGCCCTTCCACCTAAAGTCCCAGGGTGGGGACTTACAACAATTAAAACATAACTTTGATATCAAAGTGCATCGTGACCCAATGTAAAAAACAGTTTAAACTCCACTCACTTGCACTGCCCCTCCATCTTCTGGCAGTCGAAACCGTCGTACAGGCAGCCGGTGTTGTTGCACTGGGTGTCACAGCGCCCGTTGTTGAAGTAGTCCCAGCACTGGAGGGACTGGGAGCAGTTCTTCCAGGGGTCGTTGAAATTCAGGGAGCAGTCGCCGCCGTCCCAGCCGCAAGCGTGGTTATTGCACTGGGCGTCACAGATCTTGTTGCCGGCGTGGCTGGCGCACACAGGGATCTCACACTTCTCCTCCAAGGGAGGTGGAGTGATGTTCTGGCCAAGGCCACCTGTGAAGTCGTAGTCCAAGATGTGGCAGTTCAGACCGTTGAACCGGGCTGGGCAGTTGCAGCGGTAGTGGGGTGGCTCCTTGGCAGGCTGGCAGGTGCCCCCGTTGTAGCAGGGGCTAGAGTGGCAGGGGCTGCCAGAGGAGAACTGGCAGGCAGCTCCGCTAAAGCCCAGTGGGCAGAGGCACCTGGAGCTCTTCTGGGTGGAGATGCAGGTGCCGCCGTTCAGGCACCGCAACGGTCCGCAGCCGCGGGCGTCGTTCTCACACGTGGCACCGTCCCAGTCCTACAGAGGGCAAAGAGTGGAACGACTGAGACTACTACAAAGGCAGTAATCAAATCACAGAAAAGTAAAGTGGGAAGGCCTCCAAGGGGTCATTATTATTTTTATTATTATTATCATCTGTTAAACTTATTTGTTGCTTGTTACTTGAAGGTCTCCAATTGACTTACAGTAATACACGCACACACACAAATATTCTCCTCCCAAAAGGGAGGAGAAAAGGGGGGGAATCAATATGTTGTCTAACACAGAGCTTTCCCAACTTTTCATGTTTGTAATACACTTTTTAGGCATGCATCACTTTGCGACACCATAATTCACTTTTCCTAGCAAACCAGAGGTTAAACTAACCCCTTTTCAGCCCCAGGAGGAGCACGGGGAGTATTCACGTGAGACTCCTACACACTGCAGCCAACACACTAATGTGTCACGATACAGTTTGGAAAGCTCTGGTCTAACACAATACTTATAAAAAGAAAAAAGAAAAAACACACCTGCTATATAAATAACAAACAACATTAACTATTATCGTCAAATAATAAACCAAGAATACACTCACCCACTAATGAGCAGATTTCCTACCCACTAATGAGCAGATTTCACCAACTATTTCTGCAACTTTTAGCTTCACCAACCTGCCCCAAACTCTGTTCTCAGGCCAACTGTTTTATATCAGCAGTGGGTTGGTCAGTGTCCTCCTCCAGGAACTATCCATTATCTCCCTTCAGAGGGGAGCAGCTGCATGGCAAAGCAGGAACGTGGTGGCAAAAGTTTTATCTGCTTTGCCGTTGGTCTGGCTACTGCTTTTGTCCTGCTGGTGGTGGTGGTGGGGGTGCATCTAGCTCAACCCCCTGAATGCTAGAATCCCAGCTAAAGAATGGGCATTCCTAACTTAAGTCTGCACATTTTGGTGGGTCCACTCTGAGCAGGACTAGCATTGGTTGCAACCCTAAATTTGCAGTTTATGCTGAAGTCAGTAGAGGTCAGCATACTCTTTACTGATAGCTGCTAGTCTCCTAGTGTTCAGATGAGCAGAATCAGTGCCTTTTTTTTCAGAGATCATGTGCTCCCCTGTCCACACTTGCCCGGCAGGGTTGCATATATATACATGGGAACTTCTGCATGTGGAGCAGATGCACTACCTGCTGAACTATGGCCCTTCTCCTAAGAACAAAGCAAGGTTCTAGTCCTCAAAGTTATGAATAAGGGGATGAAATAAACAGAAACATGGGAAGCCGTGTTCTTCCAAGTCATTGCAATTGATCCATCTAGCTCAGTATTGTCTACACTAACTTGCAGGGGCTCTCCAAGGTTTTAGACTCACTGGATGTGCCCAGCTCTTCCTGGGATTGAACCTAGGATTTTCTGCATGCAACACAGCTGATTTACCACCAAACTACGGCCTTTCCTCATCCAGCAACTCCTAAGAATCCAAAACAGATGCTGGCTAGGAATGGCCGCAAATAATCCCACCCAGCCCAAGAGGCTGCTTCCGTCTCTCAATCCCACAGCTCGTCCCCTAAAACCAAAAGCTGACTACACACCGGAGGGCACCTGCAGATGTAGCCGTGCTGTGTGTTGCTGGCCACTGCACAGGTCCCACCGTTCTTGCAGGGCTGGTTCCGGCAGCCGTCTACCACCGTCTCACAGTGACGCCCTGGAAAGGGGATGGAGAAAGCCTCGTCAGGTTGCCCCGCCGTCACCCCCAACATTTCCCCCTGGACCTCTGCAGTAAAACAGCTGCACCTCTCCATCTCTGAAATCTCATGTGCACACTCTTTTACTAGTTAAGGGGGCCCCCTGATGGATACCTATTGGCTGAAAAGAAGATGTCTATGCCATCAGGGCAGCCCACTCCACCCCATGTATCTTCTCTAGAAAGGGAAAAGTTGAAGATATTAAGAACCTAAGAAGAGCCTGCTGGTTCTGGCCAAAGGCACTCCATCTCATCCAGCATTCTGTTCTCACAGTGGCCAACCAGATACCTTTGGGGGACCTGGGCACAAGGGAACTCTTCCCTCCTTGTGATTTCAAGCAACTGGTATTCAAAAGCATTGCTGTGGAGGCAAGAGCATTGCCATCTTGATTAGCAGCAATCTCTAGCCCTCTGTCTAATCATCTTTTAAAGCAGGCTAGGTTTGTGGCCATCACTGCCTCCTGTGGGAAGGAGTTTAACTATCATCATCATTTTATTTGTATACTGCCTTTGCACAGTTAAAACTATGTAATTACACAATTACAAAAATGGCCATGAACAATAAATAAAACACAGGGGGGAAAGCACACAGCAAACCCGAAAAATTTCCACATAAATGAAAATAAGATCTAAAAACAAGCCTGCAAAAAATTAATACCAGGAACAGCAACAACCTCCACTAAGCAATACCCCAACACAAGAGTCTGTTCAGCAGCCTCATCTTTTGTAGCTGGGAGTCGTCAGGCAGGGCCCTGGCCCTCCCCCACAGGCCAGGTGGGAAAAGGCAGAGAGTAGGACTCCCAGCTAAGATAGTCTATGCACTTGGGAGAATTCAGGGCAAATAAAAACAAAGTACTTTTTTACACAGTGCATAGATAAACTCTAAAGGGGGGGGGCAAAGACATGGAGCAGGATAAGGCCTATGTTCTCCCTCCACTGTCAGAGCAGAATGCCCCAGAATACAAGCTGCTGGAAACCACAGAAGGAGAAAGTGCTGCTTGTGGACTTCCCACTGTAGCACCAGGTTTGGTTAATGTGGGGAAAGGATGCTGAGTTGCCCTGATCCAGCTGAAGATCTCTTCTTATATTCTTACTAGATACAGTGCATGGCTTATAATCTTTGGGTATATGAACCACCTACGTATATTAAACTGCATGTTTGCATTAGGACTGGAGAATACCTTTACTGTCAACATCAGCCAGTAATTCTAGGAGAAAAAGCAAGAGGGGGGGAAACACCAAAGACCAGGTGTTTTTTTGGGGGAGCCTTGTGGTGCTCACCAGAATACCCCAGACGACACTCGCACACGTAGTCGTTGATGCGCTGCACACAGTTCTGGGTTCCTAGCGGGTCACAAGGGTTGGACAGACACTCGTTGACGTCACCCTCACAGCGCTCCCCAACGAAGCCCAGCAGGCAGATGCAGCTGTAGCCCCCTACGCGGTCCACACACCGCCCGTTGTTGAAGCACTTGGGGGCAAAGGTGTTGGGGTCAAAGGGTGGGCTGCAGTCGTCTATGTTGATCTCACAATGCACTCCTGTGGTGGGGAGAGTGATGGGGAGCAGAAGAAGGTGAGAGCTGGATCCCAAGAGGCCTGCTTACAACTTGGCCTAGCATTGATCCATTTTCTTTACATTTCCTGGAGGCACCCCCCAAAACAAATAAATTGAAAACCTGTATTCCTGTACATGCACCAAAACTTTTAATAGTATGCATCTGTAAAACACATTTTAATTAAGTGATCCACAAGTACTGTGTCCAGTTCTGGGCACCACAGTTTAAGAAGTTTATTGATAAGCTGGAATGTGTGCAGAGAAGGGAGACCAGGATGATGAAGGGTTTGGAAAAGCCTTATGAGGGAGTTGGGTATGTTTAGCCTGGAGAAGAGACAATTGAGAGGAGATACAATAGCCATCCTCAAATATCTAAAGAGCTGTCCTATGGAAGATGGAGCAAGCTTGTTTTCTCCTGCTCTGGAGGGTACGAACCGAACCAAGTGCTTCAAGTTACAAGGAAGGAGATTCCAACTAAACATCAGTAAAAACTTTCTGATGGTAGAATTGGAGAGCTGGAAGGAATCCCAAGAGCCATATACTCTGCAATGCAGGAATATCAACTAAAGCATCCATGATAGATGGCCACTCAACCTCTGCTTAAAACTTCCAATGAAAGAGAGTCCCTCACCTTCCAAGGGAGTCCATTTCACTGTCTTTTTTTTTAATATAAAATATTTATTAAAGTTTTGGAAATACAACAATAAAAGTCAAAAAAAAATTTAAACAAGAAAAGATGAAATACAAAGAAGGAAAAAAAGGAAAAATCAAAAAGAACATGAAACAGAGAATTGAAATCCATTAAGCAAAAAAGAAAAATCCATAAAAAATACAACAAATCTTCCCATTACTGATCTTTCATTAACTTATTTCCCTGACCTCCTCACACCTCCCTTTTTTGTATTCTAAGTCAATTTTCCATTTCAGCAAATCCTTTCCCTCTTTTCAAATTTTTGTCCTGTAAATTTATCTTGAAATTAATATAACTTTACTTTCTCTCCTTTCACCAATTAACAGTCTATTTTTCCTAAATCTTTGTAACATTTCTGCTAAAATCACATAAATTCATTCCAACATCATTCTAACATTCAGTAATCTTGCAATGTTTCTGTAAATAGTCTTTAAATTTCTTCCAATCTTCCTCCACCGACTCTTCTCCCTGGTCTCGGATTCTGCCAGTCATTTCCACCAGTTCCATGTAGTCCATCACCTTCAGGGAGTCCATTTCACTGTCAATCAGCTCTTAACATCAGAAAATAAGAGCTGTTCCAACTAAAGACAACCAACCAAACCCTGCCCCACCAACTTCTCTCACTACCAAGGAAATACATAAAGTGAATACCATGGTACCTCTGGATACAAATGGGATCTGTTCCGGATACCTGTTCGCATCCTGAAGCGAACGCAACCCGCGTCTGCGCATGCAGCGAAACCCGAAAGTAACGCGTTCCGTTACTTCTGGGTCACCGTGGAGCGCAACCCAAAAGCGCTCAACGTGAAGCATATTTAACCCAAGGTATGACTGTAGAAAAAGAACCTACTCAGGTGGCACTGCCACAAAAAGCAAATACACTAAACAAAAGAAAGTAAGTTTTACCACCCCATCCCCCTCCCCCACCTTTTCTTCCCCATCCTTATACAATGGTACCTCGGGTTACATACGCTTCAGGTTACATACACTTCAGGTTACAGACTCCGCTAACCCAGAAATATTACCTTGGGTTAAGAGCTTTGCTTCAGGATGAGAACAGAAATCGTGCTCCTGCGGCGCGGCAGCAGCAGGAGGCCCAATTAGCTAAAGTGGTGCTTCAGGTTAAGAACAGTTTCAAGTTAAGAATGGACCTCTGGAACAAATTAAGTACTTAACCCGAGGTACCACTGTACTGTATACAACACACTAATGCAGCGGTTCTCAACCTGTGGGTCCCCAAATGTTGTTGGACTACAACTCCCATCATCCCTAAGCTCTGGCCTTGCTAGCTAGGAATGATGGGAGATGTAGTTCAACAACATCTGGGACCCACAGGTTGAGAAATGCGGCGAAACCTGGAAGTAACGCATTATTTTACTTCCGGGTCACCGCGGAGCGCAACCCAAAAGCACTCAACTTGAAGCATATTTAACCCAAGGCATGACAGTAGAAAGAGAACCTACTCAGGTGGCACTGCCACAAAAAGCAAATACACTAAGCATACACTAAGCAAAAGAAGGTAAGTTTTACCACCCCATCCCCCTCTCCCCCCTTCTCCTCCCCCTCCTTATACTGTATACCAGTGTTTCCCAACCTTGGGACTCCAGATGTTTTTGGCCTACAACTCCCATCATCCCTAGCTAGCAAGACCAGTGGTCAGGGATGATGGGAATTGTAGTTCAAAAACAGCTGGAGGCCCAAGGTTGGGAAACACTGCTGTATACAACACACTAATATAGCGGTTCTCAACCTGTGGGTCCCCAGATGTTGGACTACAAGTCCCATCATCCCTGAGCTCTGGCCTTGCTAGCTAGGGGTGATGGGAGTTGTAGTTCAACAACGTCAGGGACCCACAGGTTGTCTCATAACAAATGTGACTGATCAGTAGAAAGCACAACCTGGAAAAAGAGACAATGCACGTACTTTTGTAAACCAAGAAAATCTTTAATAAAAATCATTTTTAAAAACGAAAGAAAGTAAAAGCTGGAAAAATGAAAAAATAGTGTGTAGGTTTATCACCCACCCTCTCCCCTCCCCTCTCTCCCCCTCCCGCTGGATATTGTCTTACACTGAACATAAACCAAAAGACTTTATAATCTGAACAACAAAAAAGAGAGATTGCATGGTTTTTTGTAGTCAATGAAAAACTTTAATAAAAATTATTTTTTAAAAAAGGAAGTAAGAGCTTTTCAACAGTGGAACTGACTCCAAAGGGTGGTAGGTTCTCCTTCCTTGGGAGATTTTCAAGCAAAGTTTGGATGCTTTAGTTGACATTCCTGCATTGCAGGGGGTTGGACTAGATGCCCCTCAGGGTCCCTTCTAACTCTTCTATAATTCTAAGTTAGTATACACCTTTGGGACTAATCAATAGTTTTCTGTGGAATTAGTGAATGAAATGAAGCTCCACCGTTCTCCTGCAGAGGCATATCTATGCTTTGTTCCTCTTGCCAGCCTTAATTTGTGAACCAAAGGTTTGCACACTTTTAAGTCCTTCCAGACTGCAGCTATCACCCTGTGTGCAGCTACTAATAGAAATCCAATTAGTGGTTTATTCATCAGGGCCTGATACCCATTTAAACCCATATTCAGTAACACTGACAACACACCTGAGGGCATCTGCAGATGTAGCCGTGCCATGCCGATGAGTCATTTTATTTATCTCTAATTAAACACTTGTTATCTAAAAATTTCCACCAGGTACACCCACCAAAAATGCCAACCAATACCCCTGCCTCCACACTCTTGGCAGCACATATGTGAAGCAGCTTTATAAAAACAATTTGTTCCTTCTTTCTCTCAAGACCCTCCCAAATTCATAGCAACGGGCACCATCTTGCGTGGATTCAAAGGCATGGAGGTATTTGTCCAAATGTACATCACGGGGTTGTTTTGTGAACTGAGGGGAGAGAACTACAAATGTGGCACTGAGAGTCTTGGAGGAAAGGTGGAATGTTCAACATAGCCATAAATACACAAATAAGACAATCCAGCTGCCAACCCAATGGCATTCCAGTCAGCTTCCTCGAAATAAGGTCCCATGAAAACAGCAAAGGAGAACGCAAGTGGGGAGAAGCGATGTATTTCACTTTCAATCAAGGCAAGACCCTTCCCCTGCAAAAAGTCTTGATAGAACACTGTGCCCCTTCTCCCGGCAAGTTGCTGAATACCCCTCCCACACCTTCTGAGACGGACACACACACACATACACATACAACACCCCTTTGCAAAAGCGTGTGTAGGGGGAAGCTATTCAGTCAGCTCTATATGCAAAGTCTCCCAACCGGCATTCAACCTGCACTTCATGCTCTACCACTTAACCAAAATCTCAATCCTCAGGGTTTTCAATAAATTTGGGGTTTAAATAGGAACATTAGCAAGCTGCCTTGTACTGAATCAGACCATTGGATCCATCTAGCTCAGTACTGTCAACACTGATCAGGAGTAACAAGCCAGGATTTCTACCAGGGAAGGATGGGTTTTTCTCCAGCCCTACCTGGAGATTCTGCTGAGCACTGAACCTGGGACCTTCTGCATTCAAAAGCAGACACCCACTGAACTGATGACTTTTAAGCCAATACAGAACAGACTGATAGAAATACTGGAGCCCTCCACCCCCCCCCTTAATCAAGTAGGACACCCCTAAAGACTGGGTCTTTCCCTACCTGCCCATGCCCCTGCTTCCACCCAAACCCACATTTACCTTGAGTCCCTCGGGGACAAGAGCACTTGTAGGTGTTGATGAGGTCAATGCAGGTCCCTCCGTTCTGGCAGGGGTGGGAAAGGCACTCGTTGATCTCCTCTGAGCAGTTGATCCCGTGGTAGCCAGCAACACACTACAAGGAAAGGTAGTCCAATATTCCCGAGTTGAAATGAGTTCTAGAGGGGTAGGAGGATTTCCTCCTTCCTACCTTGGAAGGCAGCCCCTCAAAAGGGAGCCCACAATGGAAAATGCCAAAACCAACTTGTAGTATATTTTTAAAAATGCAACCAGATGAAAAATAGACAAACTGTACCGTCCTCAAATCACCCACCCCACCAAAAATGGCTAGTGCCTGAGCTGCTGTAATGTCACAGGAGCTGCAAGCGTACGAGCCACTGGAGGGTCAGGTTCGCAAGGACTAGCCAAGACTGAACTGTGCAATCTTGCCGCGGGAAGTGGAAAAAAAAATTGGGGGCTGAGACTGGGGTGGGGACTTTGGGTGGGCATGGCATGGTGTGCTGGGAATATTTCTGAAGCTCATGGTCAAACAATTATCAAGACTGCTTAGACATAATAAAAAATACTTGCATTACTTGGCCTTTCATTAAGAAAAGCCGAAAGATGTTTAGGTGCCCTCCACTCTACAGTAACATTACGATTTCAGCTAGCTTTGAAGTCCGCAAGGGAAGCGCCCAAATGTTCTATCATGCAAGAGCTTATGAGGCTGCCTCTGTCCACTGAAATGCATTACATTGACTTGGAAATGGAGGCTGGCATAAGCAGGGGCAAAGGTGCTGCCTTCTACCCAGCCAGACTGCTGAATCATAGGACTGTAGAGTTGGAAGGGACCCCAAGAATCATCTAGTCCAACCCCATGCAGTGCAGGAATCCCAGCTAAAACATCCCTGACAGGTGGCCCTCCAACCTCTGCTTCTAAGCCTCCAATGAAGGACAGCCCTCCATCTTTTAACTTTGTTGGCATAGGAGATGCTCTGCTACCAAGTTACGATGTACCCCTTTCCCTGGAAACTGTGGCTTTTTTTCAGGGTGGCTGTAAACTACCCAGCAATCTGGAAATATCTATGATGGAGGCATGTCCTGTACTTCGTTCTGATGTTCCACCTCATCTCAGGACATGTACCCAGCTCCGCTGGCAATGCACAAACCCAGGTAAAGGAGGGTTCACCCTGTGTCCATTGCCCCCCCACGCCACCTCCCTTCTGAACACCAACCGTACCTCACATGAGTAGCCCCCTAGGTAGTCTGTGCAGGTGGCCCCGTTCTGGCATGGGTTGGGGGAGCACTCATCCACCTGCTCCTCGCAGTAGCTGCCTGTGTAGCCGGCCTGGCACTGGCAAGAGTGGGTGTTGCCCCTGTCCACACAGAGCCCAGAGTTCCTGCATAGGTGCACCACGTCAACGCCTGCAAAGGTATAGGAGGGAGGTCAGGTACAAGTAACAGGTGAGGGTGTGTGGGAGAACGCCTCCTCAGTGATGTCTACTCCCAGACCATGGAACACCCTCCCAAGAGAAGCCAGACCGGCTCCTTCCTTGTCACACTTCCACAGGTGAAGACTGTTTTTACTCCAGGAGGCTTTTAGGAAAGAACTGTTTCTTTAAAGGAATGGGTGTTTCTATATGGTGTTCATCATCATCATCATCATCATCATCATCATCATCATCTGTCATGTGTTTCTTATTGGGGGTGTCCCCCCCCCCCCGTTGGGAGTTTAATTTGCTTTTAAACTATTTTTTAAATATGTTTTTAGCTTTTTGTATTTTATCTGTGTTGTTTAAATTTGTGTAAGCTGGTCCCTAAGAGCCAGAAGAAATCTGTTTATGTGTGCAACTACAGCAGCTTGGATTTTGTCTGTGTGTGTGTGTTTGTGTGTGTGTGTGTGTGTGTGTGACATAGCTGTAATATATAAAATATATATATAAACCAATAAACATCTCACTGCAACAACTATCAAATACTGAACCACTTCAAAACGAAATGCCAAACACCAATCTATGCATCTGGCTGGGGTCAGCCACCCCTCACCGGGTCCTGCCCTGGCCAGAGTCTGCTCCCAGGACAGACCAAAGAGGGAAGACAGAGGAAGGGGAACACAGCAAGCAGGATGGGGCCTTTTTACCTTGCTGCCGTGCAGCCACCTCACAGGAGACATTGGGGACGTCGCAGTAGAGTCCAGTCCAGCCACTGGTGCACTCGCAGCGGTACAGGTTGTCTGTCTGCCAGCACTTTCCGCCGTTCTTGCAGGGTGAGGAGTCACACCAACGCACCAGGTTCTGGGGGCGAAGAATCAGAAGGTTTGTGGGTGCAACAGCACCAGGGCCAGGGTAGGGTGGTACGGAGAAGGGGCTTTGTGGGTTCAACCCTGCGCAGCTGGTTGAAGGACACGGCCCTGAAGATGCCAGGGTGGAGGGGAGTCAACAGCCCTTCCAAGTGCCATGTGATTCCAACTCCTGGCAGCCAGCATAGCCATGGATGTTGATGACAGGAGTTGTAGTGCAGCAACACGGTTTCCCATGGCTAAGCAACGTTTCTTTGTGTTAGCCATGGTTTGGCTCAGCAAACCACAAATCATCTCACAGACAAGCAAGGCCACAGTTTGTTTCACCATGCTTGGTTTCCCCAGCTGCTCTTGCAATGTGACTTTGGGGTTGTCAAAGAACCAGAGTTAAGCAAGGCTGATGGGGAATGCACAGAATGCTGAACCATCCTTAAGCCAGCAGTGTACCTTGGCTTCATATCATGGTTTGTTGCCAGGTGAAATGAATCACTGTTAAGTTTGCCAGGTGGGGTTCAGACAGTCAAACAAACCATAGGCAAGCTAAACAAACCATGAGTTTGTGCTGGGTGCGAACCAGGGCTGCTGCCTCTCTGCTCTGACCTCAACACTTCAGCCATTTGCTCCTCACTCTGTGAGCCCACCCACCCAAAGCCCCCAGTGAAACAACAGAAGCAAATGAACAGGGAAAAGCAAGTCCCACTCAAGGTCAGGCTCTGCAGGCAGAACTGGTTCGGCACCCATTGGGGTCTTGGCCCCCTTACCTGACAACTGAGGCCAGTGTAGCCCTGAGGACAAGTGCACTTGTAGGTCCCGTAGCTATCCTGGCAGGTGCCGCCATTCAGGCAGGGTTTGGAGTCACACTCGTTGATGTCGTGCTCGCAGTAGATTCCCGTGAAGCCAGGTGGACAGACACAGGTGAAGGTGTTGATGCCGTCCACACACGTGCCCCCATTGAAGCAGGAGCTGAAGGGCAGAAGGAAACTGGCTGTGCCATCAAAGCTCTCCGTTGGAAGCTGCCTTATAGCAAAAGCCAGAATGCTGGGTCCGTCTAGTGCAGTACAGGGTACACTGACCACCACCAACAATGGCTCTCCAGGGTTTCAAACAGGGAGTTTTACCCAGCCTGACAGAGTTGCCATTGGGGATTGAACCCAAGACTCTTTCCATGCAGTGTGTGTGCTCTACCACTGAGCCTTTCTGTGGCCTTTTCCCAAAATGTAAAATAGTATTCTAGATCTCATGATTTTGAATGGAGGGCTGAATTACATAGGAAGCTGCTTATACCTAGTCAGACCATTGGGTTCACTTGGCTCAGTAGTGTCTATACTGACTGGCAGCAGCAGTAGCTGTCCAGGGTTTCAGACATATTGAGTTTTTAGGGGAGGAGTGGAAAATGGCATTTTGGGTGCTTCTATGCTTAGTTGAGATTCCTGTATTGCAGGGGGTTGGACCAGATGACCCTCAGGATGCCTTCAACTCTACACTTTTATGATTCTACAGCTGCAAAGTTAGTCCACAGCCAATGTCTGCTGAAATCTTAGAAGCCAGAGAGAGCAACAAAGCAAGATCCAGTATGGTGTAGTGCTTAGAGTGTTGGACTCAGACCTGGGAGACCAGGGTTCAAATGCCCGCCCCACTTGGCCATGAAGCTCACTGGGTGATCTTTCTCTCAGCTTTCTCTCAGCTCTAACCTATCTCACAAGGTTGTTGGGGAAGGTAAAATGGGCTGAAGGATTACCACGTACCCCAACTTTAGCTCCTTGGAGGAAAGGTGGAATATAAATGCAGTAAGATAAATGAAAGTAAATTAATGTTAAGGAAGACCCGTGCCATGTTTGTCTTCCTGCAGGAGAACTTGCAAAGCTACACTTGTAGCAAGTGCAAACTGGTTGGCTTGCTGGAAGAGAAGGTACAACAACCTGAGGTCCAAATAGTCAACACTTCGAGGTATAGGGCAAGATGCAGACTTTCGCGATAGAGCTGAGTGGACTGTGACAGAACAGCAACACAGGCGCCCCAAGGGAGGAGGAAGATTGCTCATGGCAAGAGACCAACCCCTGGAGGAACGTGACGCACACAAGTAGGACTGTGAGGAACCATGCTGTGTCATTAGAACTGTGAAATCAGTTCCATGCTCTCACCTAGGACACTAATTCTGGGGCAGAAGAGTTAGGACAGCAGTTACGGAACTTAGAATACACTAAGGTAGCTGTGAAAGGTACAGTGCACATAATGATTCCTGTCACCTCCAATAGGAGGAATAGACAGGAGGAGATGGACTTGGGAGGTTTTTTTTCCATTCTTGATCTAACCCTTTCAGATCCAAGGCTACTGGTCACGAATGAGTATGCTGATAATCCACCTGCTACTTTCCAAGGAAATGATCTTGGGAGAAAAGGAATTGCATTCTGGAGAAGGCGAGAGGAGGAGGAGGAAGTACTAGAACCATAAGGTTCCTGCCTTTGTAACCTATTCCAGTAATATCCAGATCAGCTCGAAGAGACGAGAGGGGAAGACTCAAGAACAGCAGCTGCAGACCTTAGAACACTCCAAGGCGATTTTGGAAAGCACAGTGTACAGAATGATTCCTGCCACTCCCCAGAGGAGGAAGAGACTGTTGGTGGTAGTAAGTGGCAAGAGGCAATAGTTTTCGGAGGAAACAGGGTGTCCCAAGAGGTGTCTTCCAGGTGCAAAGATTTGCAATGTGACAGAGAACTTGCCAAGTCTTATAAAGCCCGCTGACCACAACTTCAACATATAGCAAGGGACTATGAGACTGGGCAGGAAGCTGAAGAGCCTTGGGGCACAGGTTGCTTTTCATCACTTCTTCCTGTTGAAGATCATGGCCCAGGAAAAGAGGAAAATACTGAAAGTAAACCACTGGCTGTACAGGTAGTGTCATCAGGAAGGGTTTGGCTTCTTGGATCACAATCTCCGCTTCTTTGAGGAAGGAATTCTGGATCGTACCTCACAGCGGCTGGCAAAAATGTGTTTGGTAAGAGTCTAGCATACCTGATCAGGAGAGCTTTCAACTAGATTCTGAGCGGGAGGGCAGACAGCATTACAGGTGGCAGAAGAACACCTGGTACTGGGGATAGTAGCTTCATTGGTGCACAAGAAATTGAGGTGAAAGGAAGCAACTGGAGGGAATGATTCATGGTTCCAGTTGTCTCTGCACAAATGCAGAGCATGAGAAACCAACAAGACGAATTGGAGCTTTTAATGCAGAATGGCCTGGGAAGCATTACTGAAACCTGGTGGGATGAGACTCATGACTGAAATGCAGGAATTGAGGGGCATAAACTGTTCAAAAGGAATAGACCAAACAGGAAGGGAGGAGGAGTAGCATTATATGTAAAGGATGTCCAAAATTGTGAATAAATCAATGACCTGCAGCATGGAAAGCATATTGAGAGTATATGGGTAAAAACTATAGGAGAGAGAAACAATACTGATCTTACTATGGGCGCTTTCTATAGACCACCAGGTCAGACTGAAGACTTAGATGGTGCCTTCCTACAGCAGATTACTAAACATTCAAAAAGGAGAGATAAAGTAGTAATGGGAGACTTCAAGTACCCCATATCTGTTGGAACTCAAACAATGCCAGGAATGTAAGGTCCAACAAATTCCTCCACTGCATTGCTGACAATTTCATTTCCAAGAAGGTGGCAGAAGTAAAAAGTGCATCATCTATCTTGGACCTGGTCCTCACCAACAGGGAGGAACTGATCAAAGAAGTGGAAGCATTTGGAAACTTGAGAGAAAGTTTCATGACACAGAGGCAAGGGAAAGCTGAGTATAGTGAGACATGCACTCTGGACTTTAAGGAGGCTGATTTCAAAAAGCTTAAGGAGCTACTGGGTGAGATCCCATGGTCAGAAATACTCAAAGAGAAGAGAGTCCAAGATGGGTGGGAGTTTATTAAATGAAATATTGGAGCTCCAAATTTCAGAAAATTCCAACAAGAAAGAAAAGTTGGAAGTATCTGAAGAAACACTGGTGTGGCTGCATAAGGAGCTTACAGATGAGCTGAGATTTAAGAAGGGCATGTATAAGAAATGGAAGAAAGAGGAAATCACAAAGGAAGAATGTACACAAGTAGCCAACAGTTGCATAATGAATGGCAGGTTCTGCACTTAGGCAGGAAGAACTAGCTGCACAAAGAGAAGATAGGGAACACCTGGCTTACTAGTAGTACATGTGAATTGGGTCTATGGGTCTTGGTGGACCACAAGCTTCACGTGAGCGAACACTGTGATGCAGCAGCAAAAAAAGCTAATGCTATTCTAGGCTGCATCAACAGAAGTATAGTCTCGAGATCAAGGGAAGTAACAGCCCCGGAAGCCAACCAGGCAGTCACAGAAAAAGACATTGCCTTTTTTAATTCTGCCTTGATCAGACTACATCTGGAATATTGTGTCCAGTTTTGGGTGCCACAATTTAAGAAGAATGTTGACAAGCTGCAGCATGTGCAGAGGAGGGCAACCAAGATTATAAAGGCTCTGCAATCAAAGCCTTATGAGGAACAGTTGAAGTAGCTGGATATGTTTAGCCTGGGAAAGAGGAGATTGAGAGGGGATATGATAGCTATCTTCAAATATATAAATGGTTGTCACATGGAAGATGCAGCAAGCTTGTTTTCTCCTGCTCTGGAGGGCAAGACTCGAACCAATGGCTTGAAGCTACAAGAAAGGAGATTAAGGAAGAACTTACAGTAAGAGCTGTTTGACATTGGAATGGACTCCCTTGGGAGGTTGTGGACTCTCTTTCATTAGAGGTTTTTAATCAGAGTGTGGATTGCCATCTGTCATGGATGCTTTAGTTGAGATCCCTGCAAAGCAGGGGGTGGACTAGATGACCCATGGGGTCCCTACCGACTTTATGATTCTAAGGCCATTTGATTAGGGTCCAGAGCTCTCTTGCCCATCATCAGAATAGACTGTGCAAAATAAAAATTTGCAAGTGATGGGTGTGATTTATACCAACACTGCGGTGTGCAGAATGTTGGTTCTCTTGGGATGAACCATCCCCACTCACACACAGGAGCATGACTATAGCCAAGCACATTGTTTTTTTAAAAAATGACGTTCCAACGTTATTTCTGGCTCCTGAATTACCTTTCTGTGCAGTCGGGGGTGTTATGCTCGCAGTGGATCCCGCTAAAGCCAGAAGGGCAAGTACAGGTGTAGCTGTTGACACAGTCCGTGCAGTTGGCGCCATTCTTGCAAGGGTTGCTGGCACACTCGTCAATGTCCTCCTCACACTTGGGGCCCCGGAAGCCAGCGAGGCAGTCACAGAAAAAGGCATTGATGCCATCGGAGCAGGACCCGCCGTTGTGGCAAGGATCTAGAGGTAGTGGGGAAAGGGGCAGCGATGGACTCTCATTCCATGGGGCTGATGGTTTTTTTAATTATTTTTTTGAGGCTGCCTTGGCCTCTGCAAAACTTCCCACATTCTTTCCTAAACCTTCTGTGTGAACTGAACACACAATTCGCCCCAGCCTTTGATAACTCAGTGCCCTGTTATTTGTTTATCTAGTTAATAATAAACAAAATAAATCAAAGATAAAGCTTACAGAAACACTGCTGCAGATGGCTGCAAACTGTACACAGCTGAGCATTATCACTGAACAGTCTTCCAAAACATTACAGAAAATGCCCCATTTTCCCATGAAACCTGTTTTCCTGGCTTTGGATGTTGCCTTTTGTAGTAAGTTAGCATATCATAGTTACTGCAGAGCAAATGTTCTCAGTTCTTTCAGACATAGCAGGAGATAGGCTTCTCCAACCCCCAACCCGAATTTTGAGCTATTACAATCTTAGTTAAAAGTTAAAAAGTTAAACACTATTTCTTGATCATTTTCCAGAAGAACATCTTTTACATTAACCAAGCAGAAATATTTTATGTTCGAAGGGTATATGATTTCCTCACATAGCAGAGATCTTATTAGCCTGAATGAGTTTCCAGAATATTTATATTTGAGAACAATTCCAATATGTCAATGAATTTTCACAAGACCTCCCTTTCCTCATGTTAAGAACACCAGAAGAGCATGCAGGATCAGGCCAAAAGGCCCATCAAGTCCAGCATCCTGTTCTTTTCTGTTCCAATCAATCCTTCTTCCCAGGGAGCTCTGGGAAATTGTAACTCTGGGAAGGAATAGAGGGGTCCTCTTAACAACTCTCAGCACTCCTTTATAAACTACAGCTCCCTGGATTCTTTGGGGGAAATCTTGACTGTTTAAAGTGATGTGCAGCAGTGCTTTCAATATATGGTGCAGATGGGGTCCAGGTCTCCTAGGGCAACCCACTCCCCAGCCTCCTTGAGGCTCTTACTAGGCTGGCAGTCATCGACGTCCGTCTCGCAGGTGTTGCCTGTGAACCCAGGTTTGCAGACACACCAGTAGCTACCGTTCGTATTCTGACATGCGGCACCATTCCGGCAAGGGCTCTTCACGCACTCGTTGATGTCGATCTCACAGGTTTGCCCTGAGAAGGCAATTTGAATGGATATTTATTTTTTACATATTTCATAAAATTTACAGAGTTTGATTGCTAAAAAAAAGAAAGAACCTCAAATGAGGCTTATGAAGATTAAACAATAAAATTGCCACTAAGAAAAGTAGCGATATTTTAAGACATACAAAAATTAAAAACAATAGATTAAAAACAGATAAAAACTTGTACTGACTTCCTAAACATCTGGACAGGATGGCCTAAACAAAATGGTTTTGGCGGGGATGCGGGTGGCGCTGTGGGTAAAACCTCAGCGCCTAGGACTTGCCGATCGCATGGTTGGCGGTTCGAATCCCCGCGGCGGGGTGCGCTCCCGTCGTTTGGTCCCAGCGCCTGCCAACCTAGCAGTTCGAAAGCACCCCCGGGTGCAAGTATATAAATAGGACCGCTTACCAGCGGGAAGGTAAACGGCGTTCTGTGTGCTGCGCTGGCTTGCCAGATGCAGCTTGTCACGCTAGCCAAGTGACCCAGAAGTGTCTGCGGACAGCGCTGGCTCCCGGCCTATAGAGTGAGATGAGCGCACAACCCTAGAGTCTGGCAAGACTGGCCCGTACGGGCAGGGGTACCTTTACCTTTACCTTTAAAGGAAGGAAAGTGCCTGCCTGACATCAATAGGCAAGGAGTTCCAAAGTGTAGGTGCTGCCATACTGAAAGATGGGAGCTCTTACAAATTTGGAAAGGGTATTATGTGGCAACTGTAACAGTGCCAGTTCTGCTGACCGAAGCACCATAAACTAAGAAAGAAATCTTTGTCACTCATCACAGTATAGGTGCCTTACTGAGATACTGAAGGAAGCTTAAGATTAATAGAGTACAAATTTAATAAACAAAACGATCAAGGGGATGGAGCGACTCCTCTATTAAGAAAGCTTGCAGAATGTGGGGTTTTTTAGTTTGCAAAAAAAGGCAAGGAAGAGGTGACATGACAGAACTTTATCAAATGAAGAAAGTGGGCAGAGAAAAGCTTATCTCCCTTTCTCAGGACACTAGAACTCATGGATATCCAATGAAGCTGAGTGTTTGAATATTCAGGATGGATAAAAGAAAGCCTTTCTTCGCACAGTGTATAGTTTAAACTGTGGCACTCACTCAAACAGGAAGCAATAATGGCCACCAACCTAAAATGGCTTTAAAAGAGGATTGAACAAATTCATTGAGAAGGCCATCAATGGCTGCTAGCCACAATGGCTGTGCTCTTCCTCCATAGATGGAGGCAGCAATGCCACTGAATATTAGTTGCTGGAAACTGCAAGTGGGGAGAGTTTGCACCAGGTGTCCTATTGGGAAGACCCAGTTCTCTGAGTGCATGTTCTGGAAGTTGGGCAACAGGGGCAGTATAGGATTCCTATTGGTGTACCGACCTCCCCGCTGCACCAAGGATTCCCTGCCCGAGCTGCTTCAGGTCGTGGCAGACATGCTCCTGGAGACACCTAGCTTGGTTGTCCTGGGGGATTTTAACATCTATGCCGACACGACCTTACAAGGGGCTGCTCAGGACTTCGTGGAAAGCATGGCCTCCATGGGGCTGTCCCTGAATAAGTCTGGCCCAACTCATAGCCGTGGACATGCCTTAAACTTGGTGTTCACCTCTACGGACGTTGGTGATCTAACACTAACTAAAAGCGAAACAAAAGAAGTGCCATGGTCAGATCACTTCCTGGTGCAACTGGACTTCTCCGCAGCCCTTCCCCTCTGCAGAGAGGTGGGACTGATTAAGATGGTCCACCCCCCACCACTTAATGGATCCAATTAGCTTCCATAGAGTGGATGTTTTATCCCAAGCTGATGGCCTTTCAGCTGATTCCCTGGTGGCCCGCTGGAATGCAGAGTTAACCAGGGCTATTGACTGGCTCCGAAGCGCCCTCTCCGACTGCATGGAGCCCGGACAGCCCCGTGGTTTTCCCCGGAGCTGAGGGCGATGAAACAATCATTGAGACGGCTAGAGCGCCGGTGGCAGAAAACTCATTCTGAATCAGACCGGACACGGGCTAGAGCTCAACGTCGAGCCTACCAAGTGGCAATGGCGACGGTGAAGAGGACCTTCTTCACCGCTTCTATTGCATCTGCAGAAAACAGCAGCTGGAGACTCTTTGAGGTGGTTCGCAGTTTAGCTGAACCACCTGCTCCATCGGGCCACATGATCTCCTGCAATAATTTTGCAAAGTTTTTTGCAGATAAAGTCGCTCAGATTTGGGAAGAGGTAGACTCCACCGTGGGAGCATGGCCGGAGTGGGAGAGTGCTAGAGCCCTGTCTAGTTGAGTGGGATCAATTCCAATCTGTTACCTCTAAGGATGTAGACAGGCTGCTTGGACCAGTGAAACCAACCACCTGTCTCCTTCATCCTTGCCCATCCTGGTTTATAAAAGCAAAGCCGGGAAGGGCTGGGCAATGTGCTTCGCGGGGTGGTGAATGCTTCTCTCTGTGAGGGAGCCTTCCCAGACCTGCTGAAAGAGGCGGTTATCAAACCGCTTCTTAAAAAACCATCTTTAGATGCTGCCAATATGGCCAACTATCGCCAATTCTCAAATCTTCCATTCTTGGGTAAGGTGATTGAAAGAGTGATTGCTGAACAACTCCAGGCACGCCTGGAAGAAGTGGATCATTTGGATCCCTTCCAGTCGGGATTCAGGCCTTATCATGGGACTGAAACTGCCTTGGTCACACAGGTCGATGATCTCTGGCAGGCTAGGGACAAAGGTGAGAGCTGTTTCTTAGTTCTGCTGGATCTCTCAGCAGCTTTTGGCACCAACAACCATAACATCCTTCTGAACCGTCTAGAGGGGCTGGGAGCTGGGGGCACTGTTATACAGTGGTTCTGCTCCTTCCTCCTGGGCCGTGTTCAGAAAGTGGTGGTGGGGAGTGTGTGTTCAGACCCCTGGGCTCTCACTTGTGGGGTGCCTCAGGGTTCTGTCCTCTCCCCCATGCTTTTCAACATCTACATGCAGCCGCTGGGAGGGATCATCAGGGGGCTGGGCTGGGTGTTCAACAGTATGCGGATGATACCCAGCTCTACCTCTCTTTCAAATCAGAACCAGTGAAGGCGGTGAAGGTTCTGTGTGAGTGTATGGTGGTGGTTGGAGGATGGATGGCAGCTAACAGACTGAGGTTGAATCCTGACAAGACAGAAGTACTGTTTTGAGGGGACAGGAGGCAGGTGGGTGTGGAGGACTCCCTGGTCCTGAATGGGGTAACTGTGCCCCTGAAGGATCAGGTGCGCAGCCTGGGAGTCATTCTGGACTCACAGCTGTCCATGGAGGCGCAGGTCAATTCTGTGTCCAGGGCAGCTGTTTATCAGCTCCATCTGGTACGCAGGCTGAGACCCTACCTGCCCGCAGACTGTATCGCCAGAGTGGTGCATGCTCTAGTTATCTCTCGCTTGGACTACTGCAATACGCTCTATGTGGGGCTACCTTTGAAGGTGACCCGGAAACTACAACTAATCCAGAATGCGGCAGCTAGACTGGTGACTGGGAGTGGCCGCGAGACCATGTAACACCGGTTTGAAAAACCTACACTGGCTCCCAGTACGTTTCTGAGCACAATTCAAAGTGTTGGTGCTGACCTTTAAAGCCCTAAACAGCCTCGATCCAGTATACCTGAAGGAGCGTCTCCACCCCATCATTCTGCCCGGACACTGAGGTCCAGCACCAAGGGCCTTCTGGCAATTCCCTCACTGTGAGAAGCCAAGTTACAGGGAACCAGGCAGAGGGCCTTCTCGGTAGTGGTACGAGCCCTGTGGTACACCCTCCCACCAGATGTCAAAGATAAAAACAACTACCAGACTTTTAGAAGACATCTAAAGGCAGCCCTGTTTAGGGAAGCTTTTAATGTTTAATAGGTTATTGTATTTTAATATTCTGTTGGAAGCCGCCCAGAGTGGCTGGAGAAACCTAGCCAAATGGGCGGGGTATAAATAATAAATTATTATTATTATTATTATTATTATTATTATTATTATTATTATTCCTGCTGTTGCACTCATGTCCTGCTTGTGGGCTTCCCATTTGACCATCAGGTTGGCCCCTGTGGCAACAGAAAGCTGGGCCAATGGCCTGACCAAACAGGCTCTTCTTATGTTCTTAATATCTGCCTGCTGCAGACATAGCACAGGCTCCCCAATGCTAACCATGGTTTGTGGTGTAATGGTAAACCACGGTTGAAAAAAAATCATTAGAAGAAACAGGTGCTGGAAAGGGGAGAAAGGAAGTGTACCTCTTTAAGACAGACTTTCAGGCTGAGTTTCCTGCCTGTCCTGGGTCTGTCTAGGGATTCCAAATGAATGCCTGTCATTTTGGGATCACGCACTGACAACATGCAAAACAATTGAGGCTAGCGCCAAATACAATCATTGATGTCCTTGGAGAAGAGAAGAGAAGAGAAGAGAAGAGAAGAGAAGAGAAGAGAAGAGAAGAGGAGTGGCTCTTTATAAATGAGCCCAGAAAGGCACCAGCAACAAGAAAGCAGGAATAGAGAGCAAAGGGAGAAGATTAACAGCGAACCACAGAGCAAGGGGCTGCAGGAAGGCAGGTGCATCCTAAGCAAACCAAGACCTATATAGCGGTTGTCGCTTCAGGCAATAAATCAAGTAACCTGCCACTAGAGAGAGAAAGAGTGAGGGAGGTGGGGTTTTTTTTTGTGGGGGGGGAGAGCTATCTGGGGCCTGTTCAGGGTATCTTTATTATTTAGAGCCGAGATGCAATACTCTCTTTTTCTCAATCTCAGTGTTGAGGGAGTTGGGTGGGGGAGGAGAGGGAGATTAACAATACCTGAGACCTAAGAGACTCTCAAAAAGTTATTTTACCACCTGCACACAGCAATTTGCATTGGTCCAAATTTAAAAAATAAAATAAAACCAACAATATATGGTTGCATCTAACAGTAGTCTTACTCAACAGTATATCCCCTAAAGTTAATGAACACAGGTGTTGTTTTAATCTTATTTATTTATTACATATATATCCCACCTTTTCCTCCCAAGGAGCTCAAGGTGGTGTACATGGTTTTCCTCCTACCCCGTTTCATCCTCAGAACAACCCTGTGAGGTAAAGGTAAAGGTAAAGGTACCCCTGCCCGTACGGGCCAGTCTTGACAGACTCTGGGGTTGTGCGCCCATCTCACTTAAGAGGCCAGGGGCCAGCGCTGTCCGGAGACACTTCCGGGTCACGTGGCCAGCGTGACATCGCTGCTCTGGCGAGCCAGAGCCGCACACGGAAACGCCGTTTACCTTCCCGCTGGTAAGCGGTCCCTATTTATCTACTTGCACCCGGAGGTGCTTTCGAACTGCTAGGTTGGCAGGCGCTGGGACCGAGCAGCAGGAGCGCACCCCGCCGCAGGGATTCGAACCGCCGACCTTTCGATCGGCAAGTCCTAGGCGCTGAGGCTTTAACCCACAGCACCACCTGCGTCCCTACCCTGTGAGGTAGGCTAGGCTAAAAGGAAGTGACAGGCCCCAGATCATGACTAACATAGGTCCACTGATTTCAGCATGTCTACTCTGAGGACTTACTTGGATACAACCAATAGTTTATAAGAAATAGAAGGCTCAGTCTATTAAGTCTGACTGTTCTGGCTGCTGCATCCTGCCAAAGTCCAGCCTCCTGTTCTCACAGTGGCCAACCAGATGTCAATCATGAAAAACCCACCAGTAGGATTCAAGCACAACAGCAACCCCCACTACCTCTGGTTTCCAGTTTCTGGTGTCCAGAATCATTGCTGCCTCCAACCACTGAGGCAGAGCATAGCCATTGCGGCTAGCAGCCTTCGATAATCGTCTCCTCCACTGATTTGTCTAATCCACATTTAAAGCCATTCACAAGAGATCTGCCGGATTGGGCCAAAAGGGACCCGTCTAGCTCAGCATCCTGTCCTCACAGCTGCTAACCAAATGCCCCAATGAGAAGCCCACAAACAGCGCCTGAGTGCCACAGCAGCAACTCTCCCCACTTGTGATTCCCAGCAACTTCGGGGGCATTTACTTCCTCCAACGGTGGAGGCAGTTACATAGCCATTGTGACTGGCAGTCATCGGCATCCTGCTCCTCCTCCATGAATTCACTGAACCCCTTTCTAAAGTTGTCTGAACTGGAGGTCATCCCTGTATTCTGTTGCAGTGAATGAAGCAGGCACCACCACCACCACCACTACATATGTGCATGCGGGCACCTCTGGAGCCCATGGAATGGGAACCAAACCCTTACCTTGCCATCCTGGAGGGCAGGCACAAGAGAAGCTCTCAAAATCTTCAGATTCTCTGCACTTGCCACCGTTCTTGCAGGGACCGTCTGCACATGGAGCCAGGACATCCCGACAGGTCGGCCCTGGAGTGTAAATACATCAAAGTTGAGGAGAGTCCACACATTTGGTCAGGGGAACAGCCATAGCAGCTCAACAGGCTTTGCATGCAGGAGGTCCCAGTTTCATTTCCTGCCAGCGTCGCCAGGTAGGCTGGGAATGTTCCCCACCTGAAACCCTATAGCATCACTGCTGCCAGTCAAGTAGACAATCCTGAGCTAGACAGACCAACGACTCAGCATAAGGCACCTTCCTATGTCCCTACTTGTGCTGAGGCTGCTGCCGCCAGCCAGTGTAGACAATCCTGAGCTAGACAGACCAATTGTCTTTGCTCAGTAGAAGGAAGCTCTTACATTCTCTTGGTCCAGTACTCGCCCTGAAAATCTCATGGACATGCTATGGTTTTCTCATGCTGCCCAATAAGACTTGGGCTGATCTGTGTGTGCATGGAGAAGCAACATGCTGTGCAAAATTTTCGTGTGTGTGAGAGAGAGACAGATTAGCACACATTTCTACAAACTTTTCTGTGCCCTTTGGCCTGTGGGTCTTCAGGGTCTTGCTGGGAGCCTTGAGAGATTTTCCAAGAGATTCTCTTCTCGGGGAAGAAACATACAGTGGTACTTCGGGTTACAGATGCTTCAGGTTATAGACTCCACTAACCCAGAAATAGTACCTCGGGTTAAGAACTTTGCTTCAGGATGAGAACAGAAATGGAGCGGTGGCAGCGGGAAGCCCCATTAGCTGAAATGGTACCTCAGGTTAAGAACAGTTTCAGGTTAAGAACGGACCTCCTGAACGAATTAAGTTCTTAACCCGAGATACCACTGTATTTCTTATCCCTTGTTAAGGGGTGCTTTGGAAAGGTACGTTCCCAAATTTCACATGCTTCTGCATGCTGTCAGGGCGACCCCAATAAGGGAACACTATTTGTGTGGGGTGTGCAAGTTCAACTTAACTCATATTTTCTCTCTTCCCCACCTCTGTCCCATTGTCTTCCTGTTTACGAAGCCAGTATTCCCCACATTTTACGTTATCTCCCTTGTCAGGCCCTTACCATCCAAGGACCCTTTTGCTGTTTTCCAGAAGGGGGCCTTTGACTGCCCCATTTTTCTCTGGATTGTTTCCACAGCAACTGGCCAAGGCAGGAAAGGAGTCATGGCTTCCTCTAATTGTGTGCAGGATGCTGCTGTTTTGTGAAGCAGGAAACAGGGCAGAGGACGACTCAACTCAGCAGAAAATCCCTGCCCTTACAAAGCTGATGGACCTGCCTATGCAGGTGATGCGGGAGAGGCCTCCATCATTCCAAAAGGAAGCATCCAGGGGCATGAGCGAAAAGTCTTTTTGCAGTATTTTTTTTTTAAGTGAAAAATGGACTCATTGAAGAAAAACTGGTTCATATAAGGCTTTCTCACAGAAAAAGGTGCTGAAAAATGTGAGTGTGGGAAAGGAGTCCCTCCTGTTCCAGCAAACCAAAAGATGACCTCCCCCCTCCCCACTCAGGAGCATGTGAAAATGATAAGCGGGAGGAAGCATCCTATGTTTAGAAAACTCTTCCAGCTGGTTTTGATTTCAGGGCAGAAAACAGGAGCAAGCAGCCCTTCAGACAACCTTGACGTAGGTGCTTCTGCTGCGCAGAGTTCTGGATTTGCACAAAAGCTAAGATCACACCCGACCCCATGTTTAAAGCAGCACCATGCCACTTTAAACAGTTATGACCCCCCCCAAAAAAAAAGCATTCTGGGAACTTGTAGCTTGTTAAGGGTGTTGGGAACTGTAGCTTTCTGTACAGTAAATTACAGGGTTCTTGGAGGGAAGACATACCTGTAAGATACATTTAAAGCAGTACCACACCACTTTTAACAGTCATGGCTTCCCACAAAGAATCCTGGAAACAGCAGTATGCTAAGGGGTCCGAGAGGCCTCTATTTGCTCACACACACACACACACACACACACACACCAGAGCTACAATTCCCAGAGCGGTTTAATAATCAATCCCTCTTCCCAGAAAACTATGGGAAACTTTCTATGCTTGTCATTAAAATAGCCCTTTATTCAGAACCATGAGAACTAGAACCTTATTTTATATTTAAGGGGGAAAGCAATAGCTCAGCAGCATGCAATGGATGCTTTGCATCCAGACAGGGCTGAGAAAGACTCTCTGCCTGAAGAGGTGCTGCTGGTGGTCAGTGTAGAGCAAGATGGACCAATGAGTCTGACTTAGCAGAAAGCAGCTTCCTGTGCTGCCACAGCTACAGGTTTTTGATCCAGGGTTTGGTCTCTTACCGGTGTAGGGTGGAAGACAGTTGCACTGGTAACGGGCCACGTCATCAATACAGGTCCCTTGGTTCAGGCATGGGTTGGAGGCACATTCGTTGATGTTGGTCTGGCAGTTGGGACCTGGGAAGATCAAGAGACCCACATGCATGGTCAGCCTGCCAAAGCTTGCCTCCTCTCTCCATGACTCCTAGGCTGGGGTCCTTCCCAAGCCAGCCTCCCTGAAGCCTTTAACTGGTTGCAAGTCCATTTCCAGGCGCAGTTCAAGGTGCTCACATTAGTATTTGAAGCCCTAAACAACTTAAGTCCCAAATACCTGAGAGGCAGCCTCCTTCCCTTCAGACCCTCCTTGGGTGTTGTGGTCGGCAAAGGGGGCCCTCTTGGTAGTTCCCACTCCCATAATGAGGGAGGTGTCTGGTAGGGAGCCTTCTCTGTGGCAGCCCCTATGCTGTGAGACTTCCCCTCAACAGAGGTGTGCCTGGCACCTTCACAGTACAGCTTTTATTTATAAAAAATACTTTTTTATGCCGCTGTATCGATGATTACAGTGGTTTTAAACAGCATAAAACATTAAACCAAATAATAAAATCATTAAAAGTTTGAAGCTAGTTAAAAATAAAAATAAATGAAATCAAACGTCCACAGGCCATTGTGGGGATGTACTCTTAATTGCCTGCATAGGTTTGGAGGAATAGAAAGGTTTTCAGCAGGCATGCTGATGACGTATCTTCCTCACTCTGGTCTCTGACACACCTGAGAGGCATATGTTTAGGATCCTCCCTATTCTTATGACCTGCATTATATTCATTCATTTATTTGATTGATTGATATACCGCCCTTCATCATAAGATCTGAGGGTAGTTCACTGAATAAAATGGAGGATAAAAACAAGTAAATAAGTAAAACAAAACAGCAAAACAATACCCCACCCACGTCCCACAGAAACATTTAAAAGGCTGTAGCATATTAATCAGCCAAAAGCCTGATTGAAGAATGGCATTTTCACCTGGCACCTAAAGATATATGATGATGGTGCCAGCAAAACCTCCCAGGGGTGAGGATTCCACAAATGGGGAGCCATGATGGAGAAGGCCCATTCTCGTGCTGCCACCCTCTGGGCCTCACATGGAGGCAGCACACGCCGAAGGGCCTTGGATGATGAAGGCAGAGTCTGGGATGGATTATAAGGGGAGAAGCAGTCCTTGAGGTATTACGGCGCCGAGCTATGAAAGGCAATTTGTTTAAACTGCTTTTAATGTTGTATTTTAAATTGTTGTGAGCCACCTTGGGATCTTAGGGGTGAAGGTCCTAGTCCTTCTCAGACCCATTGAAATTAATAGACATGACTAACTCAGGCTCATTCATTTCAGTGGGTTTACTCTAGAGCAGGACTAGCACTGGCTACAAAAACTTCGGAGCACCTGGAAGTGGGCAACCTGTGGCCCCCAGCCTCATTTTATACAGCCTCCGACGCCCCCTGAAGAAACCCCATCCTTCCATTTAATCGAATTTTCTTCCTTCTGGCTTGTTTTCTCCTGGCTTTTAATAGAGTTTCGATTGTTTCTCTCTCTCAAAAAAAACAAAAAACAAAAACACCCAACAACAACAAACAAAAAGCAAAAAAAAGCAAAAAAGGGGGGAAAGCAAAAAAACAAAAACAAAACAAGAACAGTGACCAGAAATCTCCACCCAGCTATAACCAGGAAGTCTAGTGCCACCTATTGACTGGACTGTAGAATGACACTACCTGTTACACCATGGGCCAGTCACACTTCATGGTGTGCTCAAGGCAGGGCAAGCACTCCCTGTCCGCTCTCCCCAGACCTCTTACCACTGAAGCCCTCCTGGCAGGTACAGATGTAGCCGCTGGTCATATCTTTACAGGTGCCACCATTCATACAAGGGTTGGATTCACACTCGTTGTTGTTGATGTCGCAGTTTGTCCCGCTCCAGCCTGGGTCACAATCGCACTTGTAGCTGTCGTTAAGAAGCAGAACACGCATGAGCCCCACCCTGAGCATGTGCATGTGTGAAGACCAATGTGGAGGCTTCCAGATGTTTTGGATGACACAACTCCTGCTCCTGAAGGGTGAATTGTGATCCAAAGAATCTGGCGGGCACCAAGTTGGCAATTGAAAGGGCTGGTGCAGACTGTGTGTCTGCAGCAGCCACCCCCCCCCCCAACAGAGACCCATCTTGTAATCCATCTTGTAATCTTTGGTTCCAAATGCTCAAAGCAGCTGCCATCCTGCCTCCCCTGGGTGCCCTGTTCCTTTCAGACACTGTGCATGTATACAGTTCTAAGAACCTCAGAAGGGTCCCGCAACAGCTGGATCAGGGCAAGGAGGCCCCATCTAGTCCAGCATCATCTTCTCACAGAAGCCCACAAAAGGAGGACCTGAATGTATTAGCCATCTCCCTGCATGTGATTCTTAGCAACTGACATCAAACTGACAAACAAAGACAGGAAGCTGCCAAACCCTTGGCCCATCTACCTTAGCATTCTCTACACTGGCTGGCAGTGGCTCCCCAGAGTTTCAGGCAGTGGACAGTCCCAGCCCTATTGGACTTTCTGCCTGGGAAACATCTGCTGTTCTACTAAGCTGGGACACTTCCCGAAACCTCTCTGGACTCTCTTTTCCTTGGTGTATGGTGGCTGTTATAGGAACATAAGAGCCTATTTGGTCAGGCCAATGGCCCATCTACTCCAGCCATCTTGTTCCCACACTTGGCCAACCATATGCCACTATTCGGTAACCCACAAGCAGGACTTGAGCACAACAGCCCCACTTTTGATTCCTAGAAATTGGCGTTCAGGGGCAACTTGCCTCTGACCCCATAGATTCCATGCAGTCACAGGAAGACTACATCTCTTACGGATGCTTGGAGGATAATGCAAACCAAGAATTATTCAGAGTAGACTCAAAGAACATTAGAAGAGCCTGATGGATCAGGCCAGTGGACCATCTATCCCAGCATCCTGTTCTCATGGTGGCCATCCAGATGCTGCAATAGGACCTGAACACAAGAACACTCTCCAGTTGTTGTTCCCCATCATCGGTTATTCAGAGGTAGACTGTCCCTAGACACAGAGCGGTGGTTCCCAAAATTTTGTTGGGCCACCGTGCCCTTGGCTCCATCAACTCATCCCCACAGCCCCCTAACCTATAAAAAGCATTATTCAGAAGAGTGGTTTTCACAACTCTCTAAGGAAGGTAACAGCAGAATAAAATTCAAAACAGTAACGATTAATTGCACATTTATTAAAAATCCACTTAAAACTATTGAGTTTAATTAAATCAACAAAATTGATGGAACTTGATGCAGGGATACCAGCTTTTCAACATCTGGTAGTCATTTAGCAAGAGTCTTAGTAACTCCTTCACTGTGCAGCAAATTCTTAATGTGATGCCTGGGCTTCATGAAGTGATACCAGTTTCCCGATGTCTGGTTTCAAATCACCACGTTTAGGAATCTGATTTCATTGCTTGGATGACCACGCTAAAAGCATGTTCTACCAAATGTGATGTTGGAATTGCAACAAGGAGCTTCTAAACCACTGTCTATCGTTATGTGCAGGATAGCGATCAAAAATTTCCTTCTGTAACCAAAATGCTGGGTACGATTTCTTAGACTTCGCCTTCTGCTCAGTGTCATTTTGTAGCTTCCATGATGTATTCCTTGATGTATATTTCTTTATATTTTTTGTTTCTAATGTTGTACATACATTTCTCTTTCTCTTTTTAAAAATTGTCTTACTGTGTTATATAGAAACCGCTTAGATGGGTTTTTTTTTCATATAAATCAATAGATAATTATTGATGATCCTGTTGTTATGGTGCCCAACCAAGTGACTATGAGAACCTGAGAGATGCCTGTCTGGGAAGTGATCCCGGAACCTCTCACCTTGCTCTACTCTCAGCTTGGCAAGGGCTGCATCTGACCATGTGAGACAGCGGAGGGAACTCCCCCATGCCAGACAGAGAGCCCCAGAGCCGCCTCCCCAGAAGCTTACCCATTCAGGCCATCATTGCATTTCCCGTGAATGCAGGGGTTGCTGTTGCACTCATTGACTTCCGAGAGGCACATGGGATCATGGTAGCCCTCTGGGCAGACGCAAACGAAGCTGTTGATGCCGTCCCTGCAGGTGCCTCCATTGTGGCAAGGGTTACTAGCACATTCGTCAATATTGATGTTGCACATCCTCCCTGTGAAGTTTGGGTAAGAGAAAGAGGTCACAGGCTGGCCCGGTGTCACAACCCAGAACCAATCACCACAGCCGTAAAGAAAACCCAATACAGTACAAGAATGGCTTCCCTGCATTGCACTGCAACGCAACCATTGTTGGTTTAGGTCCCTATCAACTCCACAATTCTATGGTTCTATGATCCCATGCTGCTCCTCACCTGCATATCCAGGTTCACAGGTGCACTCATAGCTATTGATTTTGTCAATGCACTTGCCATAGTCACACGGATTGCTGGCGCAGTCATCCAGGTTGACCTCGCAATTGGGCCCTTAAGAATAAGAATAGGAATAATAATTTATTTCTATGCCATCCATCTGACTGGGTTGGCCCAGCCACTCTGGGTGGCTTCCAACAGATTAAAACATCAAACACAGTAAAACACCAAACATTAAAAACTTCCCTATACAGGGCTGCCTTCAGATGTCTTCTAAAAGTCAGGTATTTATCTCCTTGACATCCCTGGGAAGCGTTCCGTTGCGTGGCCATGGCTGCTGAGAAGGCCTTCTGCCTGATTCCCTTAACCTCACTTCTCACAATAAGATTCTTGGAGCTGGATCTCAGTGTCCAGGCTGAACGATGGGAGACCCAAGCTGGATATTACAGCAACAAGGGGCTGATTGAGCCTCTCACCTGAGGAAGGCTGCAGCATTTGAGACTTTTCAGTTTAAAGAAAAGGCAAGAGAGGGCATGGTAGAAATTTGCAAAATTACGCATGGCATGGAGAAAGTAAATAGAGAAAAGCTTTTCTCCCTCTATCGTAATGCTGGAACTCTGTGGGTGTCCAATGGAGCTGAATGATGGAAGATTTGATTTCTTCCATCATCAGTGGAACTCGCTCCCAATGAAGGCAGTGATGCCCATCAACTTGCATAGCTTTAAAAGAGGATTAGTCAAATTCATGGAGGAGAGGGCTATTGATGGCCACAAGCCATAAAGACTATGTTCTGCCTCCACAGTTGGGAGGCAGCAATGCTTCTGAATACCAGTTGCTGGAAACCACAGGAGGGGAAAGGGATCTTGTCCTCCATGCTAGCCACTTTCAGAACAGGACACTGGACTAGATGGGCACCCTTTGGCCTGATCCTGCAGGCTCTTCTTATGCTCTTATTTCCTGCTTGTGGGCTTCTCACTGGGACATCCCTGAGTGGGCATGAGGTGCTGCCATGGTGCTGGATCAATTCCTTGCAAGTACAGAATGGAGATGATGTGGCCCTTATGAAAATGGGAGCGATTCCCATAGCTAATCTATGTGCTGAGTGCAGAAGTACTTTCCTTTGTCTGTCCTGAGCCTTCGCCTTACCTAAACATCCGTTAGGATTTAATTTTATTTTTTTACAAAAAGACTGCTGCAGTGAAGACCCCTGAGAGCTCTTACCTGTCGTCCCTTTGAGGCAGAGGCAGTTATAAGCGTTGTTCCGATCCTGGCAGGTGCCCCCGTTCTTGCAAGGCTGGCTCTGGCACTCATTGATGTTCATGTCACAGAGACGCCCCGTGTAGCCTGGCTTGCAGAGGCAGGTGAAGGTGGCAATGCCATCTTGGCAGGTCCCATAGTGGCAAGGGTCTGGGTCACACTCGTTAATGTCAGTCTCACAATGGGGGCCAGAAAAGCCTGAGGAGGAGACAACACCAAGCAGGTCATGACAATCAGTCCATCAGTCAATCAATAAATTGGGAGTCAGCCACCTCAACACAGATCTCTGTTTTATACTGGGTTTCCCCCCCCAAAAAAATATGTTATTGTTTTCACTTATTTATACAAGAAGCAACAATGAATATTAAACCATGCCACCCTCATCCTGCAGAAGCACCAAATGTCCATTTAATTACAATTAACTTCAAAGATTTAAACAAATGTACCATTCCACAAGTTGCCAGGTGTCCTCAGAGCCTATAACCATGTTCTATCGATGTTGCATATATATCGCAGAACTATACCAGGTTGATTGAACAGTAGTGGCTTGATTGTTAGTTTGACTCTCTTGGACGTGTTGTCCATTTGTGCATTAATATTAAACCCCAGAGTTGTGAGGTCCAGATATGAAACACGGCTGCACTTAAGAGCCTACCTTTCTGCTGGTTTTAATGTACGTGCTATTTCCTTATAAGCTGATTTGAGTTATTTTTGTAAAAAAGCAACTTGTAAGCTTAATAAACAACAACAAAAACCAACACAGGGCAACCCATATGCAACTTGCAATTAAGTTTAAAAACTTTTCAAAACTTTTCAAATTCCATCAACTACTGAGTAGCCTGGGCAGGAGGCAAGGAGAGGAAAGTCTTAACTAGGCACTGAAAAGATGTCAATGTCTGCAGCAGGTGGGTTTCACATGAGAAAGTGTTCCAGAGGTTGGTGGGGCACAGCCAAAAAGCCTCTTGTGGACACCTTCTGAGCCTCCTCTCTCTAAGGGATCACAGAACACCAGTATGACCAGTCCTTACAGGAATCATAGGTGGCTCTTCTCATTGCTGTGACCTTGAAGCTGGTTTGGAATCAGCGCCTGGTGCAGGAAGTGGAGGCCAGTGAAACTACGGAACTCACCCCTGCAGGAGGCAGTGACAGCCACCAACCTGGATGGCATTAAAAGAGGATTGGACAGATTCATGGAGAAGGAAGAGGAAGAGGTTTATCAGCGGCTACTAGCCACGATGGCTGCACCCTGCCTCCATGGTCAGAGGCAGCAATGCTTCTGAATCCCATTTGCTGGAAACCACAGGAAGGGAGAGTTACTCTTGTGCTCAGGTACTGATTGTGGGCCACTGTAGTTGGCCACTCTGCAAACAGCATGCTAGATGGCCAGACTCAAGAGGCTCATTTGATGTTCCTATGTCATGGTCTGACTTAGCATGAGGCAGCTTCCTATACAGATGAGTTCCCGGGGAAGCCCCGACAGAGAGCCTGGGGCACAGAAGCTGAACCAAACACACACCAAGTGCCCTTGAGCCCAGCAGCTAACAACCCCTTTGCCAGCCAGCATGGCCAAGACATGGATAGGAGGGACCCTGGCTGCAAAGGGAAGACAGCGCGTGGCAAGAGGATTTGGAGGGGAGGTTCCCTAACGATTGGAGGAAGGAGAAGGAGCCGCACCCCCCTCCCTACTGCCTCCCAACTGAATGCAAAAAGAGCCTGGCTTTGTCCCCAGGAGCGCACAATGGCTCCCCTTGCACAGACTACCCCTTTCTTCCTGTCTTTCGCAGGAGCCCAGAGGCAGCCTCTTTCCCCACTTTGTCTGCATGCAGCTCAGAGAGGCTGGCCATGGAATCCAAAAGGGCAGGACCAGGACGGGAGGGGGAGGTGCGGGTTCGGTTGGGACAAACGGCTGCATGTACGGCTGCCTGTATGGAAGGATAATAGCAACTGAGAAGTGCCGGGAGACAGAGGAGGGAGGAGGACAAAAGCCGGGAGTGGGGGGAGGAAGAGGGGGGTTGGAAGGAAGACAAAGTCAGGCTTTGACTGTTCCTCCCCTCCCCACAGGCCTCCCCCATCAACGAAATCCACATCTCAGCTTTTCATCGGCAAGACCAAGATGCTCATTAGAGACTGTTCAGCTGGAAGATTTTTAGCGGAGGACCCCCACAAAAGCACCTCTGTTCACTGCTGCCGGCTCATGGCGTCGGCTTTGTCCCCAAACCTACTTGAGTTTCACTCGTCGAGTGCACACGGCCCCTGCTACCCCCCCCCAAAAAAAAACCCCGTGTGTATGTGTATGAGAGGGTTTGGAAATGGCCTGTTTTTTGTATTGCTCCATCCCCGCTTTCTCCTTTGCGGGGAGGCGAGGGGCCCAAGAAGGAAGGAGGAGACCAGAGGCAAAGACCCCAATGGCTGGCACACAACACCCCCTTCCCCAGCAATGTTTGGCTTTCAGCCAAGGTGGGGGGGCTGCCTCCATTGTGTCAGGTGCTGCACAGAGCAAAACTCATGAGGAGTGGGGGAGAGAGGGAGGAAATGGAAGCAGAGTCCAAATATTTTTTGGAGGGGGTGCCACCAGTTGTCGGTGCCAGGGACCCTGGCATTGCACCAGTCAAGAACCAGGGCTCCTGCTCCTCCCCTCCTGAAAGCATTTCTAGGTTGCAAGCCGAACTGAGACCCCTCTAGGCCTTTCAGAAACATCTGAGGAAGTGTCATGGCGGTATCTACTTGGCATGCAAAAGGCCTCTACGCTCAATCCCTACATATATCTCCAGGTATGGCTGGAATCATCTCCTGCCTGAAAACTCTGGAGTGCCATTGCTGCCAGCCAGTGTAGACTGAGCTAGAGGGACCATGGCATCAGTAGAAGGCTGGTAAACTGCTGCCTCTCAGGCTACTGTCAAGAGGCACAGAAGCAGGACTTAAGAGGTTTTTTAAACACACACATAAGGTGTGTAAAGGTACCCCTGACCATTAGGTCCAGTCGTGACCGACTCTGGGGTTGCGGCGCTCATCTCGCTTTATTGGCCGAGGGAGCTGGCGTACAGCTTCCGGGTCATGTGGCCAGCATGACTAAGCCGCTTCTGGAGAACCAGAGCAGCGCACGGAAACGCCTTTTACCTTCCCGCTGGAGCGGTACCTATTTATCTACTTGCACTTTGACGTGCTTTTGAACTGCTAGGTTGGCAGAAGTAGGGATCGAGCAAGGGGAGCTCACCCCGTCATGGGGATTGGAACTGCCGACCTTCTGATCGGCAAGTCCTAGGCTCTGTGGTTTAACCCACAGCGCCACCCGCGTCCCAAACACACACATACAGAGAGAGAATAGGCAGTAGCCTGGCTTTACGAGCAAAGTGTGTATTAGACTCATGTCTGATGAAATGCAGAAAAAGAAAAAATAGACACTACTCAGTGCAAACAGCAATGAATTAGATGCACCAAGGGTCAGTCTCAGTATATGGTGCCCCCAACGTAACTATTTAACTCAGCCCTTCCTTCAGAACTATGAGGACTAGAATCTTACTTTATTTTTAGCCGAATGGTCGGAGCTTTGTGGTATACAGCCCCCGGAATCTCCAGGTAATAATAATAATAATAATAATTTTTTATTTATACCCCGCCCTCCCCAGCCAAGGCCGGGCTCAGAGCGGCTTACAAGCAATAATAAAAACAAGATGAATGATTACAACTTAAAAACAAAAATAAAATACAACATTAAAATAATGGAACATTAAAATATTAAAATGTAGCCTCATCGCAGGAGGAGAAGGAAAAGAAAGGGGGGAAAAAGAGAGGGAGGGAATCAAATTGGCTCCAAGCCAAAGGCCAGGCGGAACAACTCTGTCTTACAGGCCCTGCGGAAAGAAATCAGATCCTGCAGGGCCCTGGTCTCATGAGGCAGAGCGTTCCACCAGGCCGGAGCCAGAGTTGAAAAGGCCCTGGCTCTGGTTGAAGCCAATCTAACTTCCTTAGGGCCTGGGACCACTAGGGTGTTGTTATTTATGGACCTTGAGGCTCTCCGTGGGGCATACCAGGAGAGGCGGTCCCGTAGGTACGAGGGTCCTAGGCCGTGAAGGGCTTTAAAGGTCAAAATCAGCACCTTAAATCTGACCCTGTACTCCACCAGGAGCCAGTGCAGCTTGAAAAGCACTGGGTGAATATGGAGGTAGCCCTCCTCCAATAAAAGCCCTTATTCTCCTGGGGATATGGGTGATTTTAATGACACTGTTAACAATGTTCAGTCAGTGCTTTACGGTGTGTGGGTTTTGTTTTGCAATTCTTGTTCCAACATTGAGTAACATTCTCTACTATGTTATGCTATTTTGCATTACTTTGCAGTATACTTTGGAACTCCCTGCCTAGTGACATCAGGCAACCACCTTCACCGTACTCTTTCTGGCACCCGTTAAAAACATTTTTGTTTAGACAGGCCTAACCAGGTATTTAGAAAGTTGATGCAAGCTTTAGTTCATTGTGCTTTTAACCTTTAAAACAGTTCTTAAATTATTGTTGTTTATTCTTCTTATTGATAATTTGTTTTAAGCATTTTTGTGCTGCACAGAAGGGTTTTGTTTTCAATCAAGGCATGTTACAAAATATATACTAAAGCACATTAGAGACTTTCTTTTAGCACAAACAATATAAAAGTCTAATAAATAAAATTCCTTTGAGAGGAATGAAATACATTATTTACGCAGTGGCCTGCCCCCTGCCCCAGAATCCCTGCCCTCCAGAAGAGGTCAGAGATCCCACACCCCCAACCCTGCTTACCTTCAGTGCATTCACAGGTGTAGGCATTGGGGCCATCAACACACTTGGCACCATTCTTGCACGGGGTGCTGGCACACTCGTCAATGTCATACTGGCACAGGTGGCCATTGAAACCTGCCGGGAAACAAAGAGGCTGAGCTTGGCCTGAGCCCCGACTTCAGGGTGGTTGAGACCCCTGCAGTGGTCACCTTCCTTCTCTCCCTTGCTGGTAAGGAACAAATATGGCTCCCACCTCTTCCACAGGTGAGAAGCCTCTTCTTGCCTAGTAACCTGTGGCAAGTAATGGATACCTCTAGGTGACCAGAAAGGGAAACTGCAGGGGCTTTAGGAGAAGGGCTGTGACTTAGTGACAGAGTCACTGCTTTGCATGCAGAAGGTCTCAGGTTCAGTCCCCAGTTGCATCTTTAGGTGGGGCTGGGAACATGACTTCCATGAAACCAATGGACACAATACTGAGCTAGATGCTGGAGACCATGGCATAGGGAGGGCTCTTGTGCTTAGATCCTGCTTGCAGACTTCCCATACGGGCATCTGGTTCACCACAAGTGAGAACAGGATGCCGGCATAGAGGGGCGCCAGTGGCCTGATCCAGCAGCCAGGCTCTTCTTAAGTTCAATTTTAGTTCTACTCAAGATAGACCTATTGGAAATTACAGGCATTCCTAACTTCGGTTTTCAATGGTTCTACTCTTCAGTAGTGCTTAGCTGGCGATGACCTCTTTGTGCACATCTTTATCTAGTCAGGATGCAGTCCAGACACCCTGCTTGAATTTCCCAGTCACTTTTATTTTAAAAAAGGAGTACCCAAGGGACAGTCAGAGGAGTTGGGAATAAAAGCCAAAAAACCTTTTCTGTGAAATATCTTGATGAATAGGCTGTCATTATACACTTCACAGCTGCCTTCCCACAAACATCCTCAGCCCCAAAGTGGGGCGGGGGGACCCAGTTCGGGGCGGACAATTACGCTAACTCTTGTGATTTCCCACAAACTGGAGGGTAAAGCTGTATCCCGCCCCCCCCCAATCCTCAACCCCTTAAAAAATGTCCAGAAATGTGAAAATGCAAACTGACAGATGGGCACTGCTCCCCCTTCCAAGATCTTGTCCTGTCTCTGGAAATCTTCTCTAGAGAGCGTAAAAAGCATGTCATGGGGGCCTGGCTGCCCCCTTTTTTCGGTTGCCCCACTTGGCACAGTGCCCAGGTGCGAAAGCGACAGCCAACTCTCTGTCTCCAGCACCTTCTTAGTTACACATTTTGTTTCTGGGAAGTTTGCAGCACCGAAGCAGTAGAAATCTGCTCCACTTCACTGCAAAAAGCCAATATGACTTCTCTCTCCCACCACCGGCACCCTCTGGCCACCATACATTTTAAGTACTGTGATGCCACTTTAAAAAGCCATGGCTTTCCCCCAAGGAATCCTGGGAACTATAGTTTGTTCAGGGGGTTGAGTTGTTAAGCAACCCCCCCATATTCCCCTTACAGAGCTACAATTCCTAGAGCAGTTTAACCATCAATGCCTCTTCAAAGGGAACTCAGGGAACTGTAGCTCCATGAAGGGAATAGAGGGGTTTCCTAGGAACTTACAGCACCCTGAACGAACAGCAGCTCCCAGGTTTCTTGGGGGGAAGCCATGACTCTTCAAAGTGGAATCATAGTGCTTTGTGGTGTGAATGTGAAGCTTGCTTTCTCTCTCTCTCTCTCTCTCTGTCACACACACACACACACACAGACCCCTAAACTATCCCTACAACCAGGATAAGAAAAAAGAGCTTGAAAATGTGGGTTTTTCACACACCCCTCCATACACACAGAAACTCTTCCAACTAGACACTGAAGGGGAGGGGGACCTTCAAATCCTCTTCTTGCTAGTAAATTGTGGCTTGCTGTGGCAACTATTCCATGTCAACACTTGGGGTGCCAGCCTTCTGTACCCTGTGGCTCTGCTTCCCCTCCATTCAGCCCCCAAATCAAGTTTTTCAGGGCCTTCGCTCTCCATTGCCATGGAGACGGCTGCCTGGGGTTCTGAATGGGCGCTGGACTGGCTCTCCCTGAGAACATCTTATTTACATCTACAGAGGAGGAGGAGGAGGAGACGGAAAGCCCGGCCTCTCGACTTCAAAAAGCCCCCAAAGCCCCATTTCATGGATTATCCAGCCCTCTCCCCCATTCTCTCGCCCTGTGGACTGCATCACCTCATTTAAATCCATCCAGTTTTCCTCTCATTCTGCCTCTCCCAGCTTCCCAGTGCTCCCCCTCACCAACTTATTCCCCAACTAGGGGGGCCTTTATAAGTGCAAATCTTGTTCCTGCCATTTTTTAAATTAATCCTCGGTTTCTCACTCCCTCGCTTTCATTCTGTCTCCCAGATGAAGGAGGAAGTAGAGCTTGGCTTGAAAGTCTCTTTATGCTGAGGTGAGAGGTGTGTGCATTTGCTGTTCTGAGTTGCACAAAAAGGGGGGGTGTCAGAATGGGGCAAAACAACCCCCAAAGTAGCGGCCCCTTCTAATCAACAGGGTAGAACCCCTAACCCCCACCCTCAGCATCTTAACTCTGCAAAAGTGGCACAGAGTTGTGAAGCTGCTGTGGCATAACTTTGGCTGCATTTACATGACAGTCTATTCCATGGATAGGCAAAGTAAGGCCCAGGGGCCGGATCTGGCCCAATTGCCTTCTAAATCCGGCCTGCGGATGGTCCGGGAATCAGCGTGTTTTTACATGAGTAGAATGTGTGCTTTTATTTAAAATGCATCTCTGGGTTATTTGTGGGGCATAGGAATTAGTTCATTTTTTTCCTTCAAAATATAGTCCAGCCCCCCACAAGGTCTGAGGGACAGTGGACCAGCCCCCTACTGAAAAAGTCTGCTGATGCCTGGTCTATTCCCTTTTCCTGACATTTCCCCAACTGCTAGTTTCCATGTTATATTTGAGCTTTCACACGATGTAAATCCACTTCCAGGAAGATAGAGAAGGCTGTAATCTCAGCACAGTTTATCCCATTTTCCTGAAGTTTCCCTAACTGTTGATTCCTGCATTATTATATGAGCTTTAACATGGCGAAGAAGCCACCTCTAAAAATCTAGTGGAATGTAGAGCAAGTTTTAACATGTATCTCTGTGTTACTTGCTTCCAGAAGAAACGTCTGTTTGCAAATAACACAGAAATGAGAGTGAAACCTCGGTTGTATTCTGCTATATCTCTGGTTTTCATCTCATGCAAAAGTTCAAATATAACACAGAGCAAACGTCATGAAGGCAAAATAAACTACCGAGTGAATGCAGCCTCTAAAAAGGTAACAGGATCCACAGAGGTCATTGGTTTTTTCCTGTGGTCACAACTACTTACCCTAAATTATATTTGCTGTTAGGAATCTTGTAATGACAAAGCAATTTTACACACACACACACACACACACACACACACACACACACACACACCCAAATGATAAACTCAGTTTCTCCATAGGGCAGGCACTGAGCAGAGAACGGAACCAGTCCTGTCTGCCTGATGATGAGTGTGCCTGGGTGATTCCCAAGCTTCCCAGTGCACACTCCTCTCATCCACACATGACGTGCACACCAGGGCCCTGAGCACAATAGCACTTCCTTGCTAGCCACCCCTCAGCAACTGGCATTTAAAGACACAACACCTCTGATGCGGCGGGGGGGGGGTGTCTTTCTGTCCTGAGCACAGTGCAAATTCTGTCTGTGCAAGGCAGATTTCTATTTAAACCTGCCCTTTATTTACAATCATGAGGACTAGTAACCTTACTTCCTTTTTTAGGGGAAAAAGCCACCAGTGGCATGGAGCCTTCTGCTTTGCATGCACAAGGTTCAAAACCCCAGGGTTCAGCCTCTGGTGGCTTCTTTAGGTAAGGCTAGGAGATACCCCCTGCCTGAAAGGTAAACTGGACCTCTGGATCCAGAGGTTTCCTTTACTTACCAGGGCTAACAGCAGTGGCAGGCCTCCCCCCCCCAACACTCCTTCAAAGACAGGGCAACCCACTTCTCAACACCACATTCCTCCACCTCAAATGCAGGCGTGGAGCCCCTTGGAACTGCCAGAATTAAGAGACATCAGAGGAGAAGCATCCAATTTCCCCCGAGCTGCCCACTCTGAGCATATTTCAAACCTGCCGGCAAGGTTTGCCTCTGGGTGGTGGATTAACTGCAGCTCCGTTCTCACTACAAAGGCTTTGCACTGAAGGCGGAGAGATCGATGCCCCTCCATCCCCACCCCACCCCGCTCCAGTAGTACCTCTGGGGCACTCGCAGGCAAACTCATTGATCTTGTCCACACAGTTCCCGTTGTGCAGGCAGGGGCTGCTGGCACACTCGTCCGTGTTGATCTCGCAGTAGATGCCCTCGTAGCCTGAAAGGAGTTTCCCGACAAGGAAAGAAAAGGTAAGCCTAAAGGAGCTCCCCTGATGCATGCTGAGAGGACAGCACACCTATAGCAGAAAAAGGTCCGTGCCTCAAAGAGCCAGCAGCAAATGGCTCATGCTGGCAAGGCCAGCTCCTCCTTTGGCTTTATGGTGGAGGAGAGACTCCTGGCTCTGCTTAGCCACTTTCTCCTGCATTTTGGTGGCAGCAAAATGTTGCAGTGCATCAACACATATCAGGACTGCTCTTGTTCAGGATGTGATGCATGTGTGTGTGTGCGTGCGCGCGCGCCTAAGCGAGGCTCTCCCACCCCCTTCCTTGACCAGCTGCAACACAACAGCCCTGCAGTGTTGCCAATGGGTTTTACTCTATGGTAATTGCTGCCACCTTCCATCCTCCCACTTACTCCTGCAGCCCAGAAGGGAGGGGATCTGGGGTGCACCACGGCAATTACTTTTAAAAAGGCTCTGAGCCTGTGCATCCAGGCTAGGGTCAAAGCAGCTTGCTTGTTTCCCTGGCAGACCCTCTTAAACTTCCTAAAACCCAGGCATTCCAAGACCAAAGCACCCTGTGTTTTAGGAGGCAGCTCTCTTACGAGTTACTCAAGAGTGTAAAGGCAGCCCACACAAACCGAGTCTCTCCCAGATCTCAGAAGAGCATGCTGATCTGTTTCATGGGGTTCCCACCTGCTCCTCTTCCTAAGATCAGAAGGAAATGTCCTTTCTCTATGGTCCCACCCTAGAGGGAGGCACAGCTTATGCAACAAGAGACAGGGCCTTTTCAGTAGCTGCACCAACCCTATGGCTTTACTTCATTGGTAGGAGAAGTCCAGGTGTGGCAAACGTCGAAGCAGAATATGCCCAGACGCCACCTCTCTCCTAGGCATCAGGCTTCACACAGTGCAGGCACAAACTGACATACAAATATGTTGTAACCGAGGCTCCCAGCATCATTCACAAGCACTGGCTATGCTGAGAGTCAGGTTTGATGCAGTGGTTAAGAGTGTTGACTAGGACCTGGGAGAGATCAGGGTTAAAATCCCCCGCCCCCCAACTTGGCCACAAAGCTTTCCAGACAGGAACTTGGGAGCCAGTCACCGCCTCTTAGCTTAAGCCTAACCTCACAGGGTTGTTGAATTAAATGAGGAGCAGAGGAAGAACCATGCATGCCACCTTGAACTCCTTCGGGGAGGTGTGTGTGTATGTGTGTAAGTGAATAATAAAGGGAGCTGGGAGTTCAACAACACCTAGAGGGCACACTGCTGGGGATACCTCCTGGGTGGTATGTAGAACTGGGCACTCACCTGGCATGCAAATGCAGTGAAAGACCCCAATCTGGTCCAGGCAGGTGGCATCGTTCTGGCAGGGGTTTGAGGAGCACTCATTCACATCAATCTCACAGCGGGGGCCAGAGTAGCCTTGCTGGCACTGGCATTCGAAGGAGCCCTCTGTGTTGAGGCACTTCCCCGCATGCTCACAGGGGTTGGCACCTGTTGGGTTCAGAACCATTAAAAAGACATAATCAACATTCTATATTAGCATTACTGGTCTTCCGAGTTTGTACTGAACTGTGTTAATTCTTTACTACTCCTGTGTTCGCCTTTGCTTTATCTATATGCTGTTGTGAGTTTTTCAATACAAGAAATATTGTTTGCTCATTTGTAACACGGTTGTTGTTGTGAGTGCTCTGAGCTTGGCACTGCCATTGTGCTCCCCCCACACACACTTCCCAGAAAGCAGCAAACAAATATTAAATCAAATCCAAATTGAACACACACACACACACAAAAACACAGTGAAGAGAAGCAGTAGCTCCCAAAGGAAGCAACAGAGCATGACTGGGGATGGTGGCCATGGATCGGGACCTCCCAGCCTGCACCTTTCTGGCTCCTGGCCTTGTCCTTCCCCAAACTCTCTGTTTGCATGTAGTCTCCTGAGCTAGGTTTCAGGATCCCACTGTACTCCTTGAGTATTTCTTATGATGACCTGCTCTAGCTAGCTCCCTATTTTGGGGGGGTCCAAATGTTGCTAAATAATGCAGAGTGTTAACTCTGGGCAGATTCAATGTCCTTCCATATCCCAAGTGCTGTGAGACAGCAGGTATGCTGGCTCCCCTCTTTCCTTCAAGGTATTATGCCCCTGTTAACTATCAGGAGCTGGAATCCACAAAACAATGTATATCTGTCCTGCAATTACTAAACCGGAGTTTCGCAGCAGAATAAATTTGGCCCCTTTGCTGACCAAGGTCAGTTCAACTTTATGTTAAAAATCTAATGGAAGATAAAAACATAAACAGTGGCATCAATGGCAGCTAAATTTCTATTGGTGAGAAAAAACCAAGACCTGAAACCAAGAGAGAGCATTTTCAGCGAGTAACTCTGTGAGCCGGGTTTCCAGCATTGCAGGGGGTTGGGCTAGATGACCCTGAGGGTCCCTTCAAACTCTACGATTCTAACTCCAGATTACAGTTGTTGTTGTTATTTTGCATTTTGCTATCTGCTTTGTTCTGAAGTCCTTGTGTGAGGCATGCTTTCTTTATTTCCTGTGTGCTGACTGTATTACATTGGGTTTCAGGCTAGAACAGACTACGCAGGACCCTTTCCACTGGTATTTCTCCCCGCCAAGTCCTCCCTGTGCCCACTTACCAAGCGAGCATTCATCCACATCCTGGTTGCAGGCAGGCCCCATGTAGCCAGAGGGGCAGGTGCAGATGGCCTTGCCAGTGACTGGGTTGGTGTCGCAGTTGGACCCATCATTGCAGGGGTTGCTGATGCAAGCATCGTTGAGGTGGCACAGCAGACCTGCAAGGAAACGGGCACAGGTGCTTAGAGAAGAATGCTTGCAGGGGGGCTCCGACCCTCCCTCTCTCAAAAGTCCCATGGGCACCCACCCCAAAGTGGCACCCCTGGTTTCGTGTACCAACAGGGGAGGGAGCTGGGACCTTGCATTCAGCTCCCTTGATCCGCACCTGTCCGTCCATGAGGGCACTCGCAGTAGAAAGAGGCCACACGATCGTGGCAGGTGGCTCCCACGAAGCAGGCAGCGTTGGCGCAGTCGTCAATGTTCTCGCTGCAGTCCTCGCCTGTCCAGCCGTTGACACAGACGCAGTTGTAGCTGCCATGGGTGTTGTGGCACGTGCCCCCGTTCTGGCAAGCATTGGGGATCAGTTGGCACTCGTCCACGTCCTCTGCACAGTACTGGCCTGGAAGAGGTTCACAGAATCATAGAATTGGAAGAGTTGGAAGGGACCCAAGGGGTGGTCATCTAGTCCAGCCCCTGCAACGCAGGAATAGCAGTGGGGCGGAGTAAAGAGATGAGTTGGAAATTATCTTTGCCCTCATTGTCAAAAGACAGCAAACTTATTTAACTCATATAACACAAGGTCCTCAGTAACAATCGTGGTAATTGTAAGAGTGGGTTGTTTACAGCTAAGTCCTATGCAGAGCTGACCTACTAAAATGTGGGTGACCTGAGCGAGTCAAATTCACCAATTTCAATAGGCTTACTTTGAGGAGGTGTAATGTGGGATAAGCCCCAGCAACATTATTAATGGTAGCAAGAGCAACACCAATAATAGTTGTAGCTAAGGCTAATAAAATGGCAATAACAACACTAATACAGTGGTACCTCGGGATGCAAACGGGATCAGTTAGGAGCCCCGGTCGCATCCCGAACCGAACGTAAGACACGTCTGCGGGTCACGTTTTGCTGCTTCCACACATGCATGTGAAGTCATTTTGAGCATCTGTGCATGCGCGAGCGGCGAAACCTGGAAGTAATGCGCTCCGTTACTTCCTGGTTGCCGTGGAGCGCAACTCGAACGCGCTCAACCCGAAGCACATTCAACTTGAGGTACAACTGTATTGCGTATTTCATAATGCATAACTTTCAACATAAATCTGTAAAGGTCTGAAAGTGCATTAAAATCTTGGCATCCTACGTGCTCCCTATGAACAGAGAATGGATTGGAAGGGTGCAGCTGAGCCAGTCTTCAAACCCTGACCATGACCCTCCCTGGAGCCAAACCCTCACCTGTCCCCTTGTCCCCCACCCAAGGATATTGGCCTTCATTCCCTACCTGTCCATTCAGGGGGGCACTGACAGTTGTAGGTGTTCACCCCGTCCACGCAGGTCCCTCCATTCTTGCAGTTGTTCCCTGGGCAGTCATTGAGATTTTCCTCACAGTTCTGACCAGCAAAACCTGCCAGGTGTTTGAAGGTAGGGAAAGGAAAAGGGGAAAGGAAGAAAACGTGCGTCAGACCTTGTTTTTAGCCCCCTCTGACAATGGGGGAGAAACAGCAGGCTCTGTTACTTAATGGAAGAGGATGAAAATTGCTCAGCTTGCTGGAAAACCTCAAGAGATGCTGTCAATCTGACTTGACGTGAAATGCCATCCAGTCTCAGAAAATATGGATGCCCCATTTAAAAAAAAATACTGGAAAATTATCTTATATATTGGATTTGGAGCCTCCATGCTTGCTTAAGAACTTAAGAAGAGCCTGCCAGATCAGGCCAAAGAGGGCCCAGCGTAGTATAGACAATCACCAGTCAGGTGCCTCTTTTGGGAAACCCTCAAGCAGAGCACAACAGCAACCCTGCCCTCCCGAACGTTCCAGCAACAGCTATTCAGAAGCATTTATTGCTTCCAAATATGGAGGCAGAGCATCGCCAGCATGCCTAGTAAACTCTCCTCTATGAGTTTGTCTAAACCTATTTTAAAGCCATCCTAGTTGGCCATCACTCCTCCTTGTGGGGGGTGAGTTCCACAGTCATAACTATGTGCTGTATGAAGAAGTCCGTTCCAAAAGAACACAAGCTTGCTTGTATCTTCTCTTGGGGGGCCGGGGGCTTGAACCTTGCTGGTTCAAATACAGCACACGGTGAACTGGTTGCCACCCCTTGCTCTCCAGACATGTTGTGACCCTGCTAATGGGACTCCCCCTTTTTCTCTCTCAGCAGGAGGTCTTGATCCCTACCGGAGGAAGGTAGCTGTAGATCCACAACAATCTGGAGGGTCAAAGGCTCAGCTCACATTTGTTCTTGGAGCATCACCATTTGTTTGTTTTTTTCCAGAAACTTAACTGCTGCGCCCTGGAGGAACCAACACGCCTGAATTTGCATAAGACTATGTTTACGTTCACTTTTATTGTGAAGCCAGAGTAGCGAGCCCCCGGGTACAAGACTTTGCAGAAAAGCTGTGTAAGTATCTGGCCACAGCAACCTGTTTCTACCTAAGCTCACAAGAGAGGAGCTGTATAATAATCGTGGGGAGAGAATGCAATATGAAGTGTGTGGGAGATTCCAGTGCTGGAGGCTCCATCGCCTGGTGTCCTTCCATTCAGCACAGCAGGAAAACAGGGCCCAAAAAGGAAGGAACTGCACTGCAATTGGGGGTGGGGGTAGAGAATGGGACTGGTGCCACACAGACTCCGCCAACCACAGGGTTTTATAGCGGAAGGGCCCTGCCCGCTTCACCTCCTTTTAGCTCCCTGTGCCGTCCATGATGTAACCTGCTTTTCTCTTCCTGCTCCTGCCGCTCTCTCTCTCTCCCCCCCCCCATCCCATGTGCAAGGAAGTCCTCCTAGCATCCTGACATTGGGAGCCCGAAACAAGGGGTCCATTTCTGCGACAGGAACCTAAGAAGAGCCCTGCTGGGTCTGGCCAATGGTGTACCTCGCCTAGACTTCTGTTCTCCCCTTGGCCAACCAGACACCCCCGAAGGGAAGAACACAAGGACTCAGGCATAAGAGTGGCGGCAGCGCTCTCCTCCACTTGTGATTTCCCAGCCGGCCAGCATTTGGATGCATATTCTGCCTCCTCCCGAGAAACCAGCTCCATCAAAGTCTGAAGGCTTTAACGTGACACAGCAATGGACCCAGAGCCTTGCTCATTTCCACACAGAAAGGATCTCCCACCCTCAAAAATAGAAGGAGGAGGAGGAGGAGGAGGGAAAAGACAGGATCTTGTTTGATCAAGGAACCCTCCTTCTCTGCTCTTCATCGACACAGATTTCTCCAGCTGCCACCCTGTGTCCTCAACTCAGGGTGAAAGCAATATACTTGAGAGTATACAGTGAAGGAGCTGGAGAAGCAGGTTCTGCAAAAAGACACACACACACACACACACACACACACACACACACACCTAGAAGTGAAGCAACAGCTGTTTTGACTGCAGGCTGCAAGTTGTTTTTTTAGCAAACTCCTACTTCCTATATGTACAATAGAAGCTGCCTTTTAATGAGTAACGACAAATGGCCCATTCCGTCCAGGACCTTCCTACACTGGATGATAGTGGCAGTCTAGGTTTTCACATGAGGAGTCTCCTGGAGATGCTGTTGGGGTTGGATTTGGGGCCTTCTGCACAAAAAAGCAGCCCTCCCCCTAAAAATAAAGTTAAGATTCCAGTCCTCATAGTTCTGAATAAAACAGGAACAAGTCAGACCAACAAGCCATCTAGCTCCATATTGTCTACACAGATGGCAGTGGCACTCCAAAGTTTCAAGAGGAGTCTTTCCCCGCCCTTGCCTGGAGATGCCAATTGGGGATTGAACCTGGGAGCTTCTGCATGTAAAGCAGGTATTCTACCACTGAGCTACAGCTCAAAGAAGTTATTCTTGTCATGAAGATGCCATGATTGGAGGAAAAATACTGTCCCCTGCCTGAAATCCTGGAGAGTCACTGCTGCTGCCAGTCAGCATGGGCAGTATGGAGCTAGATGGACCAATGTCTGACTCGCCACAAAGCTGTTAAATTGCTGTCTCTCTGGCTGCTGTTAAGCGGCACAGAAAGAGGACTGGGTGTTAAAAAAAAGAAATGAAAAGAATAGGCAGCAGGTCAGACAAAAAGGAAAAAAAGAAAAATTAGTCATTTGTGAATACTAAAAAAGTAGGGCAGCTAAGATAAGAGGAAGCCTGATTCGTTCTTCTTTGTTACTTTTTGAACTTGTGCCTCTCCAAACTGATTAATCTTTCAAAGAAGCCCAATTGACCAATCTAAGGATCAGGCAGGAAAGACACTTCGCAACTCCTTTTGAGCCTGTCCCAAGCAATTAATCAGCTGGAGAGGCACCAATGCTTTCAAACTCAAAGCAGCACATTAACAGCAGCAGCAGCAATAGGGGTCTTAGATAAAGTTAGCAGGCAGTTGGGATGGAAAAAACAACAACAGGGGAAGAGGGCTTTGTTTTTGAAGAGCCCGGCAGCAGCACACTCCTGTTGCGATAACTGACCCCTCTCTGCCCCTCCTGGGTACACGGAAGGATCTGATTGCTGCCTGGGAAACGGACTGCACTGATACTGAGCAGCACTTTGGGTGGGGAGGAAACCTATCTAAGGGACCTCTAGCTGCAGATGTCAAGCCTGGGTGCCATAGGACAGGACCACTAGTAGCCAGGTTGCTAGTGGGTAGCTTGCTGGAGGGAGCAAAGAAGCCCCTCTTTGCTCTGGGTCCAGGTGGTTTGCATAGGGCATAAAGAGCTGCCGTATAGCAGTTGGGTAATTGGAATATTCTAGCTTTATATCCTTCACACTGAGTGGCAGCTCTCTAGGGTCCAAGATAAGGAGATTGTACTGGGGGTTGAACCTGGGACCTTCTGCATGCAGAGCACTGAGCTACAGCCCTCACCCCAAAATAAGAGAGGATTCTGGCCCTCATGGTTCTAAACAAAGGTCTGAATTAACCAGGTAGGGCAGGAATTGCTCCCTGCCTGAAACCCTGAAGAGCTGCTATTAAGTGTAGGCAATGCTGAGCTGGTTGGACCAATGTCTCAGCATTGAGCAGCTTCCTGTATTTCCATATAATTCAGCGCTTTGGTACAGAACTCTTGAGGACTAGAAACTCCTCTCCACAAACACCCTGGTGAAGGGCTGGAGCTCAGTGGGAGCCCCATTCTCTGGCTCAGCAGAAGGCAGCTTCCTACGTACCCACCCTCACCAAGGGCTTGCGGCCACTAGAAGCCAAGGAAGAAAGGCAGCTTCAAGCAGCCAGCAAGAACCGGACAGTTTCCCCATCCATACCTGGCAGGCAGGTGCACTCGTAGGTGGTGTCTCCGGTCTGCCGGCAGGTGCCTCCATTCTGGCAAGGCGAGGGGTTGCAGGGGACGTAAAGGTGCTCGCAGTTCTGTCCTGTGTAGGCCTGCCTGCAGTGGCACTGGTAGGAGCCCACCTCGTTGACGCAGGTGCCGCCGTTCTTGCAGATGGCAGGGGAGCGGCTGCACTCGTTGGTGTCCTCCTTGCATGTGGCCCCATGGAAGCCCGACGGGCACTTGCACACATAGGTCGATTCGAAGGGCACACACTGCCCACTGTTGGCACAAGGGTTGGAGGCGCAAGGGTCTGCCTGCTGGCATGTTTTGCCTAGGGAAGGGGCGAACACAGAACACAAGCTTCCTTTAGAGAAACATCCTGCAGCCTAACTGAGTTGGGACTGATAATAACCTGGGATTGCTGGTGCTCAAAGACTTGCTGCCCGCTTACCTGACCATCCTGGAGGGCAGCGGCACTTGTATTCCGTCAGCGTGACAAGGTCGCAGCTCCCTCCATTGTGGCAGGGGCTGCTGAGGCATGCGTTCTCCTCAGGAGTAAGGCACAGCTTGTCAGTGTAGCCTAGGTGGCAGGCACAGGTATACTCGGCCACATTGCCACGGACGATGGGCTGGCAGGTGCCCGCATTCTTGCAGGGGTAGCTGAGACACGGGTTCTGCAGGTGGCACCGGCTGCCCACATGAGAGCTGGGGCACCTAGAGTGAGGAAGAAGGGGACACTTCAGGACTAAGGAGGGTGGTGGCATGGCAGCATTTACCCAAAACAGCAAACCTCAATGGTTACATTGCACCTCCATTGCCTCTGAATGCCAACTACAGCAGAGGAGACTACAGTTGCACTCAGAACACATCAGTGTTTGAAATTCCCGAGGTGCATTTTGCTACTGGCACAGGCCCAATTGCAACTATGTGGAGATTTCTGGGCACAAGGTTGGCAACCACAATTTAAAAACCTTTGCCTTAGGCCATAGTTAATACCATTTCTGCTGTGTTGTGTTTCTCCTTGTATACTGGGACAAAGGAATTGTTGTAGAGCAAGCTATAGTCAAGCAATGTAGCTGTGATCATAGAATCGTAGAGTTGTAGTGTTGGAAGGGACCCCGAGGGACATCTAGTCCAACTCTTTGACAAGTAAGGCACTCCATTGTAGTGACCACAAACTAGGTTTAAGGTGACCATTGGCGCCTAACTTATATATCTAACACTGCTTCCCATTGGGGCATCTGGTTAGCCAACGTGAAGGTCTACCATAAGAGGTCTACCATAAGAGCAGAACCTCCATCCCCAGGAGCAGTCTAGCTCTGAATACCAGTTGTTGAGAATCACAAGTGGGGAGAGTTGCTGTGTGCTCAGGTCTTGCCTGTGGGCTTCCCATAATAGGCATTTGGACACCCACTGTGAGTACAGGGTGCTGGGGGAGGTCTTCCAGGAGACTTTTCCCAACATGTTTCAGGTACCTCAGCAATCCATACAATGCTCAGGGCAACTGGTTGGTGGGGCTGATTCAACCCCTCCCAGCATTCTGCATGACGGGGAAGGGGTTATGCCCCCAAACTATCACCTCCTGCAGCCCATGTCTGCAATTGACCCCTGCCACCTGAAAAAAATGCCCTCTCATTTCCAGGACAGGACAGGTAACCTGTATATTCCGCAGGGCCACAACAGGCTTTTTGTTACCTCTTGTCACACATTTGTGGGTTTCTCTTGGATTTATAGCCCATCCCATTCAAAAGGTTCTAGGTGGGAAGCAACACATTTAAAAACAGCTGAATAAACTGTTACTGGGGACACAAGAAGAAGAAAGAAGGAGGGCAGGGCCTCAAGGCTGTAAATTCTTAACAGCCCTGCCAGATTCCATTAAAAGCCCCCTGCTTCTCGTCTCCCACAGTGGCTAGACAGATGCTTCTAGGGAGTCCTCAGACAGGGCAGAAACTCAACAGGCTTCTTTGCTTCCCACCGGCCCAGTAACTGATACTTGGAGGTAGACTGCCTTGGAATGTGGAGGTTCCACTGAGCTGTCATAGCTCATAGCTGTGAATAAATGTGTCCCCCTCCTTGGATTTTGTCCAGCCCCCTTTAAACAACTACTGGCCCTTATGTCCTGCGGAAAGCAGCCATCTCACAATTTGCACTTGCTGCAAATCAATTTCACTGAATGACTCCTGGATTCTGATGTTATGACAAGAGACAGGGGTCACTGCACAAAATAAAGGCAGGCTTCCCACAGAAGTGAAACTCAATCCCTTGGGTTTTTAAATCACAAACTACCCTCAGCTCCTGCAAAGACCTGAGCTGGAGAATCACAAGCAATCCATCAACTGTCCAAGCCTTCCACAGCCCATGGGAACCCTTTTTTCACATGCACCTTAGGCACCACTTTCACACCCTGGCCACACACTCCCCCCCCCCCAATGCCCACAAACCACCTGCCCCAACTCCTCCCAGAGCCACCGAGGGAGCTATAAATCTCCCAGTCTTCAAAGAGGCTGCTCCAAAGATCAAAGAGCCATCCCTGAGAAATCACACCCTTTTTTGCTGCTGGACTAGATGGGCCATTGTCCTGATCCTGCAGGCCGTTCTTACGTTCTTATGCAATGGAAGTCAAAGAGCGAGGGGCCCACTCTGCACTTGTCAACAGGTGAAGCAGCACCCTTACTAATGCCCCCACCCCTATTGGGTGCACAACCCTTGAGACAACTGCTTCGCCGTTCTCTTCAACTATAAGCTCCCTTCCAAAAGTTGTTAAAAAGGTAAAGGTAAAGGTACCAGACTCTGGGGTTGGTGCGCCCATCTCACTCAAGAGGCCGGGGGCCAGCGCTGTCCGGAGACACTTCCGGGTCACGTGGCCAGCGTGACAACCTGCATCTGGCGAGCCAGCGCAGCGCATGGAAACGCCGTTTACCTTCCCGCCGGTAAGTGGTCCCTATTTATCTACTTGCACCCGGAGGTGCTTTCGAACTGCTAGGTTGGCAGGTGCTGGGACCGAGCAGCGGGAGCGCACCCTGCCGCAGGGATTCGAACCGCCGACCTTTCAATCGGCAAGTCCTAGGCGCTGAGGCTTTTACCCACAGCGCCACCCGCGTCCCTTCCAAAAGTTGTTACCTACAGCTAAAAAGGCAGGAAACAATGCTCTCCCCCTAAATACAGCATATGCCAGATTATCTCAGTGTGAAAGCGCTTCCATTTTTATTTTCTCTCTTTCTTTTGAAAAAATAGAGACATCCTAGCAGCAAACACACCCATCCATCAAGTGGTCACTGGCAGAGCCATCTGTTACCAGAAGCCAAAAGGGCCAGCTCGTTAATAAAAGAGAGAGACCCTAAACAAAACAAGGCAGCATGTGACACAAACACATATGGGCCGGAGAAAGAGGAGGATTTGCAGATGTGAGTATTCCATGGAAAGGATACTCTGAGATTCCAGGAAGCTACAATCATTCTTTTAAACCAGGAGAAAGTCTTTCAGCAGCAAAATCCTGTGCAGCTTGAATCTTTCTTGCTTTAGTTTTAGTGCTCTGGGGAAAGGAAGGTATTTGAAGGATAGCCTAGCAAAAAGGTGGCAGTTTCTTTTCCTGCAGAGGGCTGCAGTGGTGATGTGGGCTGGAATTTTGGAGAGTCGAGCACAGCCCTGCAATATAACCATTGCAGCATTATCCCTGGTGTGGGTGGGAGGATGGAGAAACACTCCAGAGCCCCCATCTCTAACGTGGGCATTACATCATGTGCAAAAAAAAGAGAGATTTATTTTAAGTTCCGAATGTTTTTTAAAAAGAGCACCCAGTCTGTGTGCAAGCACCTTCCCAAGTACCAACCACCTCGGACCCTGCGATTGTCTAGTGAGGGCTTGTTGGGAGCTGCTTAGTTGGTGCTGACCTGTGACTGGGCCTTTTCAGTGATGGCTCCCCAGCTGCAAAATGCCCGCACTAGTGGGGTGCGGCTGTCTCCATCATTATAAGCTTTTCAGGAGGAAATTGAAAACATTCCTGCTTACCCCGGCCATTAGGAGGCGGAAGACAGCTGCTCCAGGAAGCCTCATGCTAATAATAAAAAGAACGTTTTTAACTGAAGTTGTTTTTAGAATGCTTTTGCTTTGCTTTTAAATGGTTTAACTGTTTGCCACCCTGGGCTCCTTGGGGAAGAAGGACAGGGTATAAATTGTATTAAACAACCATCATCACCAGTATGAGGCCCCTCCAAGCAATTCAAGCGCTTGGTTTGGTCTGAATGGGGCAATTTAATATTCCTGCCTCTGGCCTGGAACACTTAAAAGTGGACTACACTGCTGGGCTGTTCTGAGCAACTCTCTTCGAAACACAGCATTCCTGCCTTCAATGCTGGCATAACAGAACTACACTACAAGGATGTTACAGACGGCTCTCTTGCCCCAAGAGAGGAATGGACAACATGGCAGGAACACTGTGGGCTTCTCTCTCAGCTTTAGCCTAACACCCCACAACTTAAGAAGATGGAGGGGAGGGTCAGGCCTCTCAGGACTGTTGTGAGGATAATATAGGGGGGAGGAGACCCACGTACACCAGCTTGAGCCCCTTGAAGGGAAGAAGGTGGGATAAAAATGCAATAAAAAGATAATAAATAAATCCACCGGATTCAGGACATAGAAGCCAGTTCTGGTTCAGAGGCTGAACTTGGCCCTTTCCAAGTGAAACTCTGCCTGTATGGTAGGGAGAAAACAGAGAAAAGGTGTCCTGTGTACCATAATTCCCCTCTTTCTTTTCCTTTTCTTCCGCAAGGCTGGTTACATGAACAACCCAAAGAGTTCAAAGGCGGCAAATGAAGGCCCATCCTGTGCCACAGATGCCCGAACAAAGGGCCAGGAGACAGGTGGGTTTGTGCTAGCCAGGTGTTGACAGGGGCTGTCTTGGGAATATCCCTTTGATTACAATGATGGCGATTATTATTAAGAAGCGCCCTGTGTCTGGATTCTGGAAAGAGAGAGGGAGGGAAAGTTCCCTCCCCTCTCTCTCTCTCTCTCTCTCTCTCTCTCTCTCCTTCTCCTCACCGTTCTCAACTCCCTGCACCCGCCATCTAACTTTGCCACGACTCTGCCATCCTGCACAAAGAGGACTGCAGCTGGCTTCAGCCCCAGCCTGCTCTTGCATTCATGGAGAATAAGCAGCACTTTACACAGGGGGATGGGATGTAGCAAAACTGCCACAACATGGAAGGGCAGCCTTTTGAGGCACAGCCCATTCTCCTAGGGCAGCTGTAGGGTGAGTGCCAAGAGCTTTCCCCGCTGCCACCCACAGATCACCGCGTGGGGTGCTGGAGGCATTTCAGGCAAAACTAGTACCCGCCAATTTAGCCCCACAGTCAGTGTGGTCTATGGCCAGGAGTGATGATTTGGAGTCATCGTCCTGCAACATCTGGAGGGTAACAGATGCCCCCACCCGCTAAAACCTCCTCTACCCACCCAGAACCATGCTGGTCATTTGCAACTTAAGATTGCTCAAGGCTCTACAGGATCAACCCCTTGCAGCATCTCCAGGGAGGGCTGGGAAAGTCTCCCTGCCTGAAAAGACCCCTGAGAGATACTGCTGCCGGTCAGCATTGGAAGGACTGAGCTGAAATAGCGATGGTTTGACTTGACGCAAGCGCAGCTCCCTCTGTGTCCTTGCACTGTTGCTATTATGGGGCTTCAAAACTGCTCGGCTTTGGGTGGTCCACATTCAACACTTTGAAGACCTGGGAGGCCAAAATGTGTCCAGATGAAAAACCGGGGGGGGGGGGGCAGCAAAAACACCAAGTGGGAGACCAAGGCAGGAAGTAGGTCAGCAGAACCAGCTGATCCAGAGGGCGCAAGGAAACCAAACCCCCAAATGTCCTTCAGGCAAATGGAGAGAGCAAAGGAAGGAGGCAGCCAACAGCCTACCCCTTCCTCCTCCAGCTCCACAAACCCCCAAGCTCCCATTGTTTGGGGTCCTTGTGTTTGTGAGAATCCGAGGACATTTCAAGTTAATGAGATGGCATGAGCCAGGCCCAGTGAAAAGTGGGCATAACAGAAAGAGAAGGAGGAGGGGAAGAAGGGGAGGGGGAAGGAAAAAAGGAAAGCAGGGCATCTGCTGGGCAGACAAAAGGGTGCCAGGAGCAGGTGCGCATGTTAATTAGAGGGTCAGAGCAGCTGCTCTCCCGCTCACCAGCCAATGTGCTGTTCCAGAGGACCGAATGCTGCAGGGAAGGGGGAACTGCAGGGGGCTGGGCGCGCGCGCGCACACACACACACATACTGCTCTGTTAGGGAATTCAGCTGCCTGCTTTGGCGCTGCTCAGGGGAAAGGCGCCAGTGAGATGGAGGCACAGGGCAGCAATGGCGGCATCCCGAGGATGGCGGCTGCAGGGCTGCTGCTGCTGCATGTGTGGCTACTAGCGGCTGCACCCTCTGGCACTTCCTGTGGTGGCTTCCTCTCTTCTTTCTCATAAGCTCAGATTGGAGAAGCAAATCACCCCAAGTGCATGGCGCGGGCATTAAAGGGTGCGTGAAGTGGGAGAGGTTTGTGAGTTGTTTAAGGGAAGAAGGAAGTAGCAAACTTCCTTATTTCAGCAGCCCACAGCTGGGTATCTGTCTGCATTGGGGCCAACCAAAAGAAGTCACATAAACAGCTGAAGGTCCCAAGTTCCCCAGAGCTCCTGCTTGAATAAGTTCATGCAGCGCACATCTGAACTATGGAACTCCCTCCTGCAGGAGGCAGTGAAGGGCACCAGCTTGGATGGATTTAAGAGACTCATAGAGGAGAATAAGGCTAGCAACAACTACAACTACTACCACCTCCATCGTTCTGCCCAGACACTGAGGTCCAGCGCCGAGGGCCTTCTGGCGGTTTCCTCGCTGCGAGAAGCAAAGCTACAGGGAACCAGGCAGAGGGCCTTCTCAGTAGTGGCGCGCGCCCTGTGGAACGCCCACCCACCAGTTGTCAAAGAGAAAAATAACTACCAAACTTTTAAGACATCTAAAGGCAGCCCTGTTTAGGGAAGCTTTTAATGTTTAATAGGTTATAGTATTTTAGTGTTTTGTTGGAAGCCGCCCAGAGTGGCTGGGGGGACCCAGCCAGATAGGCGGGGTATAAATAATAATAAATTTATTATTATTATTATTATTGTTACTACTACTACTACTAGCCATGGGGGCTGTACTGTGCTCCCATGGTCAGCGGCAACAATGCTTTCGAATAGAAATTGCTGGAGACAACATGAGGGAGAGTGCTCTTGTGCTCAGGCCCTACTTGCACATTTCTCTGCATCTGGTTGGCCACCATGAGAGGAGGATGCTGGACGAGGTGGGCCATGGGCCTAAGCCAACAGGATCCCTCTTAGGTTTCTCCTCCACTGTTGGAGGCAGTACGCCTCTGAATACCAGTTGCAGCAAACTGCAGGAGGGGAGAGTGTTGCTCTGTTCTCAGGTCCTGCTTGTGGGCTTCCCATAATGGGCATCTGGTTGGCCCCTGTGAGAACAGGATGCTGGACTACATGGGCTACTGGTCTGATCCAGCAGCCAGGCTCTTCTTTCTTATACAAATGCAGGCCACCTGATGAAGAGTTCTGGAAGTCTCAAAAGCTTGTCACATTTCTTGAACAACTTTTTGGCCGATACTGTCTTACTGCGGACACTCTCCGGACCAACTCAGTTCCACAGATGTTGTCTGTGCAGCATCATGCTAGCTAGCAGGGCTCACGAATCATGCTGTGCGCCACGTCTGGGAGTAATTTTGCTCTTCTACATTTCCCACAAACTTTACTAGTAAGGAAAATTGCCTCATATTTGTGAGCCACTTGCAGGAAATGCTCTCATGTCTTTACAAATAACAATGAAAAAACCATACTTTGCCTTGGTAATGGACTGGATGAGAGCCAACAGACTGAAACTCAATCCAGATAAGATTGAGGCACTGTTAGTGGGTGGTTCCCTAGACCAGATGGGTGGGAAATCGCCTGCTCTTGATGGGGTTGCACTTCCCCTGAAGGACCAGGTTTGTAGCTTGGGGGTACTTCTACAGTGGTGCCTCGCTAGACGAAAAGAATTCGTTCCGCGATTCTCTTCGTCTAGCGGTTTTTTCGTCTTGCGAAGCAAGCCCATTGACAGCTTAGCGGATTAGCGCTACAGCTGTCAAGCGGCTTCCAGCGATCAGCTGTTAAGCGGCTTATCAGCGGAACAGTTGATAAGCGGCTTAGCGGCTTAAGAAAAGGGCGGAAAAAGCGGAAAAAACCCGCGGGGGGATGCAAGATTTTTTTCGTCTTGCGAAGCAACCCCATAGGGTAATTCGTTTTGCGAAGCGCCTCCAAAACGGAAAACCCTTTCGTCTAGCGGGTTTTTCGTCTTGCGAGGCGTTCGTCTTGCGGGGCACCACTGTAGATCCTTTGCTGTTGCTCAAGGCTCAGGTGGCCTCAGTGGCCCGGAGTGCCTTCCATCAGCTTAGGTTGGTGGCCCAGCTACACCCCTCTCTGCACAGGGATAGTCTAACTACTGTTATGTGTGCGCTGGTAACCTCAAGGTTAGATTACGCAATGTCTTATACGCAGGGTTACCTCTGAAGATGGTTCGGAAACTTCAGCTAGTGCAGAATTCACCAGCCAGATTGCTCACCGGAGCAAGACGGTTTGAGCATATAATATTACATCGATCCCGGTCCGACAGCACTGGCTAACAATTTGTTTCCGGGCCCAATTCAAAGTGCTGGTTTTGACCTATAAAGCCTTAAAAGGCTCAGGACCGCAATACCTCAAGGACGCCTCTTTCCATATGAGCTCACCTGGACCCCGAGATCATCTTCTGAGGCCCTTGTTTGTGTGCTTCCTCCCCGAGAGGTCTGGAGGGTGGCAACACGAGAACGGGACTTCTCTGCAGTGGCTCCCCATCTGTGGAAAGCTTCCCCAGGGAAGTTCACCTGGCGCCTTCATTATACACCTTTAGGTACCAGGCAAAAACGATCTTTTTAAACCAGGCCTTTGGTTGATTTGATTGACATCCTATACCCTTTTAAAATGTGGGTTTTTTTTGGTGTGTGTGTAGGGGGGTGTTATTGGGCTGTTGTTTTTATTTTTATTATATATTTTGTGGTTTTATATATTTTGATCTTGTTCTGTGAACTGCTCTGAGACCTCCAGGTATAGGGTGGTATATAAATTCAATAAATAATAAAAAAATAAAATAATAATAATACATCATTGGAGGTGCAAATCCTTGCAAAATCCATGTAGTTTGGGTTTAGCCAAAGTATGGATCCAGGGGGGCAAAGATTCTCTTAGTAACAATAACAAAAAATACAGTAAACGCTTGCAAAACCACCCTCTACACTGCAAGTACGACTAGCAACAATTACAATCCAGCAGCTTTAATTTTATGATATGATATTCTCTGATTTATGATGGTTAATAAACTACTTCCCCATCCACACACTTTTTTTTTAATCACTTGTTTCTTCCCCATTTTCTGTATTGGGCTGTCATCAGGTCAAACCATATTTGAATGCTGATTTTAAATTTGTTTTAATTTATGTGTTTTAATTATTGTTCTTACCTAGTTTATTTTTATTGCTTTGTATTTATTACAATGACAATTCTAAAATGTTGGAAGCTGCCTTGAATGCCAAATAGGGAGAAATGTTAGATACAAATACATTAAACCAGGAAAGAAATAGGATGATAGCTCAGATGGTAGAGCATGAGACTCTTAATCTCTGGGTTATGGGGTCGAGCCCCACACTGGGGAAAAGATTCCTGCATTGCAGGGGGTTGGACTAGATGACCCTTGTGGTCTCTTCCAACTCTACAGTTCTGATTCTTGGGGGAAATTCCCCTCCCTCGTTCCCTACTGGAATGTAATGCGGTTTGGCTTAAAACGAAAACAATTAACACCTGGATCTACTGAATGAAATTTGTGCCTTATAGACATTTAAATTAAAATGCATTGGTCGGGTGGGGGTGTGTGTGAATCCCTCCACAGACAGGAGGAGGCAAGACAGTAGCTAGGTCTCTGGGTGGACGAGACAAGCTTTCAGACACCCTCAAAGGTCAGAGCATGGGTCAGGAAGGTTTATCTTGCCTGGGCCAGATTGGTCCCGTAGAGATCCCTCTGTGGGCTGGATCATGCGTGCGCATGAGTGAGCGTGCCCGCGATTGCACATGCACAGGTGCAATTTCCAGCGCCACAGAAGTGAGTCCCCATGCCTCGCTGCGCCACTTTAGTGCAGCACGCGAGTGGGCAGCTTGGTTCGGGGGCGGCTCATGGGCCGGTCAAACGACCTCTGCGGGTCGCTTCTGGCCCATGGGCCTTAGGCTGCTGACCCTTGGTCCAGAGTAATAGTGCTTGACTCCATTTGGTTGTCTGACTGAGCATCTCCCAACCTGTGTCCCTGCGATAAAGGCTCTTGCTTATCTGCTGGAGAGGTTGGCTCTTAACCCTCCAGTGGATTCAAGATCTGCTGCAGATAAGCACCAGATAAGCTCATGGCATATCTATCTGCCCTGGTGAAGATCTTCCGTTGGAAACTAAACCGTTGCATTGACCCACCATTCCTAGAGTGTGCATGTGTGTTGTGTGTCTATAAAGACAAGCACAGCTCTCTGTGGCCCCGATGCCTGCAAATAAAAGCTTGGAAACCTGTGTGGGAAGAGGGTGCTTCAATTCTCAGAAGTCCAATCGAGGCTGAAGAAAGCTTTCTGGTGGTATGCAGAGCAGGGAGGCAAACTGACACATCCTGTCAGAGCTCTTTGTGGCTCCGGGGCCCTTCCATTACCTCCCATCACATCAGGACATGACATTTAATCTAAGAATGCCACAGCACCCACCTGTCAGCTTCCCGTGTAGGGCTTTGCCAACAAAGTATTTCTTTTAAAAGCACAATCTTGGAACTACCACAACAAAACAACCCATAAATGCAGGTGCTTAATCTAATCTGTTCACCAAATTTTGGGCTTTTCTTTTGAAAACTGGCTCTGTGTGCAGTGTGCTCGGTGTGTAATTTCTGCTAACACATCACAGTTTGTAGTGCAGGCTGTAGGCAGTGGTGTTGGGCACTGGAAGAAGCACTTGGTCATGTTGGCAAAGGAGGCTCTGGTTTTTCTGAGCGCAGCAGTGCAATTTGGCAAAAGCGTGTGTGTAGGTGCACACATTCATTGATCTGCCTGGTGGTGCTTCCAATCAAAAGGAATCACAGAACTGCAGAGTTGGAAGGGACCCCAAGGGTCATTTAGTCCAACCTCCTGCAATGCAGGAATCCGAACTAAAGCATCTATGACGGATGGCCGTCCAACCTCTGCTTAAAAACCTCCAAGGAAAGAGGGATAATCCACCACCTTCTGAAGGAATCTGTTCCACTTATTGTCAGAAAGTTCTTCCTGATGTTTAGCTGGAATCTCCTTTCTTGTAACTTTTAGCCATTGGTTTGGGTTCTACCCTCCAGAGCAGGAGAAAACAAGACACACACACACACACACACACACACACACACAATTGTACCTATGTGGACAGTGCTTCATGCATTTGATGACATGGTCTCTGGCCCAGGAAAGTGCACTCTACTAGCAGTGCATATGAAAAGGATCTAGAGGTTCTTAGTGGACCACAAGCTCAACAGTGTGATGCAGCAGCAAAATAAGCTAATGCTATTCTAGGCTGCATCAACTGAAGAATAGACCAAGGGAAGTAAGAGTCCCATTGCTTTATTCTGCTATGGTTAGACCACACCTGTGTCTGAATTCTGGACACTACAATTTAAGGAACATGTTGACAAGCTGGAACATGTACAGAGGAGGGTAACCAAGATGATGAGGGATCTGGAAACCAAGTCTTATGAGGAATGGTTGAAGGAGCTGGGGATGTGTAGCCTGGGAAAGAGGAGTCTAAGAGAAGAACTGGTAGCCGTCTTCAAATATATAAAGGGCTGTCCCATGGAAGATGGAACCAGCTTGTTTTCTACTGCTCTGGAGGGTAGGACTCTCAATGGCTTCAAGTTACAAGAAAAGAGATTACGACTAAATGTCAGGAAGAACTAGCTGTGGAATGGACTCCCACAGAACATGGTGGACTCTCCTTCATTGAAGGTTTTTGAGCAGAGGTTTGACGGCCATCTGTCATGGATGCTTTAGCTAAGATTCCTGCATCACAGGAGGTTCCAACTCTACAATTCCATGATTCTACAAATATACGTGTTGCGTCTTTCAAAATGCCACAAGATTCTCAAACATTTCTGCTGTAACAAACTGGGTGCATCCTGGAACTGGCTCTCTGCTTTTCTTAGGTGGCGTTTGTTGGAAACGAGGAAGATCTTAGTTGGTGCCTGTTGCACTTCACCAAAATGTGCAGTCTGAGTTAAGAGGCAACAGCATTTCTCACAAATTCTCCTATAAAATTCATTTCGAAGACGAGACCTGTTGGATCCGTCCAATAGTCCGTCTAGCCCAGCATCCTGTTCTCACAGTAGCTGACCAAATGCCCCAAAGGGAAACCCCAAAGCAGCACCTGAGCAAAGAGCACCCTTCCCCTCCTGTGGTTTCCAACAGCTGGTATTCAGAAACATTACTGCCTCTGACTCTGGAGGCAGAGCATAGCCATTGTGGCTAGTGGCTATCGGTGGCCTTATCCTCTCCATGAATTTGCCTAATCTTCTTTTAAAGCCATCCAAAATGCACAAGTGAGTTCTACCGTTTAACTAAGCACTATGTGACGAAGGACATTCTTTTACATGTCCTGAATCTTCCAACATCCAGCCTTGCTGGATGCCCATGAGTTCTAGGTTTAGGAGAGGGAGGAAATATTTCCCCATCTCCAGCTTTGTGCCGCACATAGTTTTATAAGTAAGAATGCCAGCTACCCCTTTGGGCAACTGCCTGCTTGACCTCTAGGGAAACCCATAATGGCGAAGCCCAATACTTTCCCTGAATTAAAACTGAAACAGAGCCGACAGTCCTCTGGCAGTCTGGAGCCTGTTTGACAAAACGTGCGCCCCCCCCTGCCTTTTGTTCTCTTATTTCAATATTTCCACTGTTTTTCGGGGCTTTTCTGCCTTTCTACCAGCAACAGGTTTTGTCTCCCCTACACTCTCCCTGTATAGAAATGCCGTCTCCTAACACAACCCCAGGCAGATGTTTTGCTGACCTTTAACCCGCGATCAATTCAAGAGGTTCACCGTTTTTCTTTCACAGCTTCCAGCTCACCATCTGCCACCCCAGGGACAGATGCCATGCACACGCACCCCCACACATCGCACACACTCTCCCCCCCCCTTAAAAAAAGCCTCACAGTCCATTTCATTCTGCCCTTTTCTCAGAGCGGGGGGAGTCCCTATTCCCACCTTACGGTGGATAAGCCCACTGCCAATCTGACACAGAAATCAAAAGGTCCATCACGGGACAAGAGAAAGCGTGAATTCAGGAGGGGGGAATCTGTCTGCAAAGAAAGAAGTTTCCCATGGACCATAAGGCATCCCAGCTCCACAGCCTCCCTCCCACAAACTAATTCTGATTCATTCATTTTTAAAACTGCCTGTCCGTTCAACTTGAGGCTTGTTTGTTTTTACCAGGAAGGAACATAGAAAGTTGAGGAGCGAAAGCTATACAAAAAGGCCTAGTCAAACCAAATACAGTGGTACCTCGGGTTAAGTACTTAATTTGTTCCGGAGGTCCGTACTTAACCTGAAACTGTTCTTAACCTGAAGCACCACTTTAGCTAATGGGGCCACCTGCTGCCGCCGCGCCGCCGGAGCACAATTTCTGTTCTCATCCTGAAGCAAAGTTCTTAACCTGAAGCACCATTTCTGGGTTAACGGAGTCTGTAACCTGAAGTGTATGTAACCCGAGGTACCACTGCACCTTTTAGCAACAATGGAAGTTACGATCTTATTGGACCCACGAAGAAGGAAAAGCAGGGGAGTGGGGTCGAGAAAACTGGTTAGGAAGGGGCAGTGTCTCTGTGAACTGGCTGGGCCCACCAGATTAAATCAGGATTCGAAGTTAATTCTCAAACTGAGGGGGTGAGTTTAGAGGTTGGCTTTTCTGACTAAAGCCCCACTATACATTTGAACCTGCATCATATCACTTTTGTGGCTTCCTCTAAAGAATCCTAGGAGCTGTAGTTTGTTCAGGGTGCTGTTAGGAGCGCCCCCCCCCCATATTCCCCTCACAGAGCTACAATATTCACAGAATGTCTTCTCAATCCTCATGAGGAACTGTGGGAGTTGTAGCTCTGGGAGGGAAGTACAAATTGCTGCATCTTAAACAAGCTACAGTTCCCAGGGTTCCTTGAGAGAAGCCATGACTCTTTAAAGCAGGATCATTATTTAAATGTGCAGGTGGGGCCTACGAAGCAGTTCCTACTTGCACTGGGAAAATAACATTTCACGGGAGAAGAGTCGGTGGAAGAGGATTGGAAGAAATTTAAAGACTATCTTCAAAAATATTGCAAAATTTATGAATGCTAAGATGATGTTGGATTTAAAAATAATATGGCATTAGTGATTAAGTTATGGTAACAATGAACTAAAAAGGGATGAAAGATTGGAGACATACTATGTTAAGTTATATAATTAATAATGAGAACTGAAAGAGGGTAGGGATTTGCTGAATTTGATTGGAAAAGTGGGAACACAAAAAAGGGAGGTGTGAGGAAGTCAAGAACCAGGGTTAAACAAATATAGAGTTAAAGATTGATTTTTTTCCTCTTGTTTATGTTTTTTCATTATCTTTGTTCTGTATTCTATTCTTTGTGTATTTTTGTTATCTTTGTTTTCTCTTTTTATGATGTATGCATTTCTATGCTTTTTGTAAAACTTTAATAAATATCTTATAAAAAAAAGAAAATAACATTTCACTCTGCCTCAGTGAGACTCTTTGAAGTATGGGCAGGATTGAACATCTTGGGTTAATTCCTTAAGTCCAATGGATAACTTCGGTCCAACAGTGGCTACAACCCAGTGCTTTCCAATGGATCTTGTAGGTTTCATACTTCATAAGAACAAAGGAAGAGCTTGAAGGATAAGGCCAAAGGAGACTCATCTAGTCCAGCATCCTCATCTCACAGTGGCCAACCAAATGCCTGTGGGAAAATAGCAAGCAGGATTGGAGCACAAGAACCCTCTCCTCTCCTCTCCTCTCCTCTCCTCTCCTCTCCTCTCCTCTGTACCATCAGTGTGCAGGCAGTGTCCTGGCTAACAGCCATTCCAGTGGTACCTCGGGTTACATATGCTTCAGGTTACATATGTTACAGGTTACAGACTCCGCTAACCCAGAAATAGTACCTCGGGTTAAGAACTTTGCTTCAGGATGAGAACAGAAATCGTGCTCCGGTGGTGCAGCAGCAGCAGCGGGAGGCCCCATTAGCTAAAGTGGTGCTTCAGGTTAAGAACAGTTTCAGGTTAAGAATGGACCTCTGGAACGAATTAAGTACTTAACCCAAGGTACCACTGTAATAGCCCTCTCCTCCATGAATTCATCTGATCCTCTTAACACCATCTAGGTTGGTTGCCATCATTGCCTCCTGTGGGAGTGAGTTCCACAGTTTAACTATGCCCTACATGAAGAAGCACCACTCATTAAGTGAGATCAGCGCTTGTGTGAACCAATGACTTGGACTGGTTTCTAAGAAAGTTCTAGGATTGCAAACTAAATGCCCCTCTAAAAAATTTTTCCACACCCAATCCTGCTAACTCTCTCTCATGGAAGCTGCTGCTCCCCAAAATCTTTATCTGTTGGAATCATATTGGCTCTGCCTGTCTCCCCCCCCCCCCCATGGTAAAACAACTCAAGGGGAAGTCTGGGAATAGAAAGGTCACTGCCTTTCAATTAGACCCCCCCGCCCGCCTCCACATTAATTAAGCACTAAGAGTTTCCACCTCTGCCACTCTGACAACTGGGAACCCTCCCAGGTGAGCTGCCAGCCCAGTTCCGTAGCTGACAGCTGCGCTCTCCCCAGCAAATTCCCTAAGTCCTCCTGATTACAGGTATCACCTGGTGGAGATTATAGAGCCCTTCTGCTGCTCCAGGTGCCGTTTTATGGCCCTGCCACCTAGCCCTGTATCTGGAAAGTGCTTAATGATTGATCCATGCAGAGGCTCAAAGTTTGAAGCTGGCTGTAAAAGTCAACAGAAAAAGTGCCTCTCTCTCCACTCTCTGTCCCAGGATGTGCCGTGCCCCCCCCCCCCCCGCCCTGAGGAAAGTTTGGCACTTCTACTCTTGGGTGTTTATAAAGATTAAAATAAAAGGGCTTCTTTCCTCCCATGCCTGGGAGAACTGGGAGGAATATTCTGCAAGAAGAGAAAATAGGTTTCTCAGCAATCCAGTACAGATATTGCCTGCCTGAGGGCTAGCAAGTGTTTTATGACACCCATCAAAAGGGGTTGCCGCTCTCCATAAACTGCCTACAGCCACTCCAGCAGCAACAAAAATTGGGGGAAAGGCTGTAGCTGGGTGGTGGAGCATCTGCTTTGCATGCAGAAGGTCCCAGGTTCACTTGCCTGGGGCATCGGCAGGTAAAGCTGGGAAAAGACTCCCTGCCTTAAGTCCCGTAGACAAAACTGAGCTGGATCACTGATGGGGTCTGACTCAGCAGAAGGCAGCTTCCTTTGGTCCCCAAAAGTGGGAGATGTGCCCCCAAAACAGTAGTCTTCAACCTTTTTAGACCCAGAATCCAAACATGCATCTAGGGACACATTTCTTGACCTTTTGCTGGTTGCAGTGCTCCTGTTGCATACCACTAGTACAGTGGTTCTCAAAGGGTGTGACGCGCCATACTGGTGTGGCAGGAGAAGATGGCAAGTGTGGTGGGGAGTTTAAAGGCATTTAAACAGTTCAGTGTAGTATAGTACTGTGTAGTACAGGCGGCAACCATTTTGTCTGCGCCCACTTTGACTTCTCCAGCTCAAACAAGCATCAACCTAAGTTTTCAGTGGACCCATCCTCAAAGAGAACTTCGCTGGCCACTGTATGAACAGGATGCTGGACTAGGTGGGCCGTTGGCCTTATCTAGAAGCCAGACTCTCTTAGATCCTTTCTTAGAAAGTTGCAGAGGCTCTCAATCAGGCAAGGCGGAGGCACTTGCCGCTTGTGGAGAGCTAATCTATGCTGCCAGGGAGTCTTTCATCAGTTATCCCAGATAAGATAGCTCAATCTCATGACTCAGAGCCTCTCCTTCCAAGCAGTTCCTGTGATTCCAGCACACGCTAGGAAAGGAATCAAGGGCTCTGAGCTTCTTGACTCCACTAAAGCTGCATAGATCTGGATTTGCCATGAGTTTCTTAAATTTAAGAACAGAAGAGCCTACTGGATCAGGTCAAAAGGGAGCCCAACTAGTCCAGCATCTTGTTCTCACAGTGGCCAACCAACCAGGTGCCTCTTCTGGGAAATCTGCAGGCAGGAACCAAGTATAAAGCAACTCTCCCTTCCTACTATTTTCCAGCAACTGGTTTTCAGAAGCATGACTGCCTCCAACCCTGGAGGCACAGCACAGCCATCATGGCTAGTAGCTATCAACAGCCTTCTCCTCCTCCATGAGAGTTACCAATCTTATTTGTAAGCCATCTAAGTTGGTGGCCTTCACTGATGCCTGTGGGTGGAAGTTCCATAATTCAGCTGTGCACTGTATGAACCTATGGGTGGAGGAGTTCTGCATGGTTTTGTACCTTTTTGATCTGACCTCAAGCAAGGAGGAACATGGTGGAGGACCCCTCCCCCCCCCGACTTACAAATGAATACGGCTGATATAGTAACTTGGGGCATTCGGATACAGTGGAACCTTGGTTCTTGAACTTGATCTGTTCCGGAAGTCCGTTCAACTCTCGAAACCGTTTGAAAACCAAGCCACAGATTCTGATTGGCTACAGGAACTTCCTGCACTCAAACAGAGCCGTGTCAGATATTTGGCTTCCGAAAAACGTTTGCAAACCGGAACACTTACTTCCGGGTTTTCGGCATTCGGGAGCCAAAACGTACAAGTACCAAGGCGTTCGAGAACCAAGGTACGTATGCCATGAATAGATCCAGTTGCTACATTCCACACATTCGTATGCTTGTGGTTTATTTTTATTTGTTTTATGTCTGGTTTTTGTTCAATAGTGATCTGTAATTGCATATGGACTATGCATATTGTCAACCTCTCTTAAAGCCATCCAAGTTGAGGCCGTAACTGCCTATTGTAGGAGAGAGTTCCGTAGTTAAAATTCTGCGCTGCATGAAGTACTTCCTTTTATGCATCCTGAATCTCCAAAAACATCAGCTTGATTAGAGGTCCACGAGTTCCAGTGTTAGAAGAGAGGGAGAAAAGCTAGATGTGGAAAAGACCATGAGTTGGCTAGAAGTCACCTTGTACCCATTAAAGAGCAACAGCACAGAACCCTGCACAACCCTGCCTTCCGCTTTCTGAGCCTATGCTAGGTGTGGTTTTCACCCCACATTTCCAGATCATTTCTTGAGACCTCAAAATTTCATTTGAAACGGAGAAAAGCAAGCTGTAATTCACAGGGTTGAAAATTATGCCCAAAGACATTCAGAGACTCGCATATACAGGGTTAATATTCAAAGACTTGAAGACAAGAGATTCTTCTTAGATTTTTTTTTTTAAAGAAAGAAAGAAAAGGGGGTGGATGCAAATGATCATTCATAATCCCTTCAGTTGGCAAAGGAGTATTTCTGCTGTGAATGGAACCTTGTAGATGCTTCATTCAAAAGCAGTTCCTCTCTTTCAATCCCAACCCCCCCCCCGCCCCATTCAGAGACAGACACAAACTGTGATTCTCCCCCCACACTCCTTTTATCAGTGGGGACTGTACTGTCTTTTCATTACAATAGGGACTCCCAATTCTTAAAAAAAACTTTTAAAAAAACTTGGGTGACATTTGCCTACATAACAGCACTGAGGATTTATTCTATACATCCCTCCCTGCCCCACTTGGGATGGAGGAAGAAAAACAATTCTAAGTTGCACACAAATTGGAAAAGAAACACTCCCAAACTTTCACCATAAATGGTAGACATGGGTTTTTGTTGTTGATGATGATAAAAGTTCGCAATTCTGTCTGCAATTTGTTTTTAATTAAGAATGGGGTTTTTTTTGGGGGGGGGGGGACCGCAAACATGACCAAAGAGGCACTTTAAAAAAAACAACAACACCGCCTGCCATTCATAACTTGCACCTTGCATTTTGCCACTGCTTAATTGTGTGCCCTGCCCCCTGCCGATGGCATCCTGGAGTGTTTTAATAAACTTGGATCTGGATGTCTGATGGATTTAATTTTGCACTGCTGTAGGGCAATAGCTGGAGCAATTGTATCTGGGCTAGCTGGGCTAGACTTTCTGAAAGGGAAGAGCAAGGTGGGGGGATTTAAAGGAGGAGGAGGGGAGTGTTAAAAAATGTGGCCCCGATCTCAGGCTGCTTTGTGGTGCTGTGGAGCATTGATGGAGGGATGGTTCTGTTTTTGAGACAAGACCACCTCCCCAACTATTAACATGTGGCCCAAGGACTGATGTCAAAACCAGACTAACTATTTCCTAACAGTTGCTGTCACCAAAAAACAAAAAACTGCACAATCTTTCATCAGCAGATGAGTCAGATGGCAACTGAGAGAACATTTGCAAGGGGGTTAAGTAGAGAACTCTGGACAGTCAGAAGTATAAAAGCAAACCACTAGAAATGAACATGGTTTTTGTTTTGTGTTTTTGTTGTTTATTACCTATCCTTCACCCTAAGGTTCCAGGACAAGTGAGAACATTAAAAGCCGCTTAAAACAAGTTATAAAAACAAGGTGGGTGCTAACAAGTGTTGTTGTCTGTTTTTTCCTCAAGCACTATTATAAGAGAAGCTTCTGGTTGTGTTTGGTGGGCAAGAGGGGGAAAACAATTGCCACTTCCTGAAGCAAACAAGCAGACTTTGCAGAGCAAAGAAATCCTCTCTGCTGGGCTTGGGAGCATACTGTCAGCGGCCTTCAGACCAAGATTCAGTCAGCGAAGCCCATGTGTCAACATGAGGCCTTATTGACAGACTCTAGACAATGAGGGGAGTCTTGGCCCTCCCGCCATTCTTCCATGGGGTCTCTTGGAAACCCACCTTTCATGGAGAACAACAGGCACTGTGCGGAAAAGCAGTCTGTCACCCCTCTGCCTTTTGACTCTGAAGAGGAGGAGGCAGCTGGATGGGGGGCAGGGGGCGGTTTCTGAACTCTCCCTGCCAGCTTCCTCTGGGCAATCAATTCTTCCAGGCCACAACAAGTGTCAAGGGGTCTCTCTTCCCGCTCTATCCAATCAGACCTAACACATCTCCAAACAACATTTCTGCAAGATACAGACTGAAGCCAGGACAAGGAAGATACCTTCCTGCTTTCCCACCTGTTTCTTTACCATGGGCTCTGCTTGTTCTGTGCCTAGAAAGCACGGGTCTGAACAGTTTTCCATTTGACCCAAGCTTTCTAGGTCCAAGTGGTTTCGCTCCGCTCCTAGGGAAAACTTGCTCTTTAACTTTAAGTTGCTGTTTGCTCCAATTCAGTGCTAAAGATTGGATTTCCCCAGGAGAAAGTGGTGGGGAAAGCTGAAGTCTGGATGAGCCCAGTGTTCAGAAAGAGTACAGTCAGAAATTAAAGCCAAAAAAACCCCAACCCCCCCTCGCGTTTCTACTTGTTGCACCAGACTCTCGTGACCAGCTGTGTGTCTGGAGCAAAGAGGAACGAACAGCCAGTTCCATCCAAGCCCCCAAGCTATGAAGGGCTCACATTTTCTTGCCAGAGCACCTCAAATGACTGGCTTAGCTGTGATTCCCAGAAAAAGAGAGAGATGAGGATGCAGTTTTGGCATAATTTTTAAAAGGTACAAATCAGCTTTCTAGACATATAAATGCCACCTGAATAAGTGTGTGTGTGTGTGTGTGTGTGTGTGTGTGTGTGTGTGTAGGGTAGATATATACAGGTCCAAGGAACATGCAAACAGGAAAAAAATTGTTAAAGAAGGCACTGGTTTACGTGCCTGTAAACCCTTGCAGGTAAGCCAAGCGTGAAACTTCTCTGTTAAAATGCAACTCCTCACCATCAATCCCTCTTCCTTGAAACCTTCCTTGGTCATTCCACTAAAAAGGTATGGCAACCCAGACCCAGGAAGTTAATTGCTTTCAACTTTGATGAACTCTACCCTTGAATAACTTCAGACATGGGGTGGGGGGTGGAGATAAAGAGAAGTAGAGGCAGAACAAGGAATCAGTGCAAAACACTCATCAGACCAAGACACAAACAGGGAGGTGGGATTCGGGGGTGGGGAGGTACTAAGAGGCAAGGGGTGACAGGGAGGCACTGGAGGTGTAAATGCCTATCAGGCTTGGAATAAATGTGAAATTAATTGTTACCATTTTGTCTCTACAGCTATAGCAGGCACTGTAACCTTTCCAGAGTTTTGACTTCACCCCCAAAGGCACACCCCTAAGCCAATGCCAACAAAATTATCATGTAAACTGCTGTTCTGATTAATGCTTCTTATAAGATAGGGTATGGTGCATGCCAGATGAGTTTATGAAACCAGTAGCCTGGAAAAAGAAAAGGGAACCACTGAGCTGTACTGAATCTGAGCTGTTGACATTGCAAAGTAAACTGCACTCATTTCTTGGGAGGGGATGAGGGGGGCACTGCCTCATCAGTATGAGTTATTATCCCAGCCTTTGAATAAGTCAACTCTGTCCTCCTTCCCATGATAAGAGGGGTGTGGAATGCAGCCTTTGGAAGTTCCCCCCAGGCGCTCTCAATCTAAAATTCCTGCAAGATAGCAGGCAGGTCCAGGGACTCCCCCCAACCCAACCCACCCCACTTAGGAAGTGCCATTCTATTCAGTGTGGGCCAGGAATCTGATGGGAGCACAGAAGATGAAGAGGGGAAGCCTTGGGAGAAGCATGTGGAGAGCCACTGACAGCCAGTGTAGGCAATACTGTACTGAGCTAGATAGGTCAAAGGTCTGGCTTGCTAGAAGGCATCTTACGAAATTGTGGACGTTGTAGGTGTGTCAGTGTGCAAGTTCCCCACTCCCCAAACCTGGCTTCCTAAAAGCACTTCCTGAGTCAGTGTGGTCAGAATGCTACTGGGGATTCAGCGTCAGAGGACCAGAGTTCTGAGTTTAGTGGGCACAGGCTATCTTCCCTTAGGCAAACCACCCCCACAGGATAGACTTAGGGTTGTTCTACCAGATCCCTGCCCGGTTCCAGGTCACTCCAAGGACAGCTGCACGTGTCCAGCATCCAAAGACTGCCAGCAGCAAAAGGCGACAAGGCTATGAAGCAGATTTCTCTCCCAATCCCACTTCCAAATAGCGCCCAACCTAGGAAAGGAGCCAAAAGGCTGTCAGAACCTCAAAGAGGTGTCAATTCTTTCGGAATTAAGACAGGGACCAAAATTTCACACTCCCTGCTGCAAAGCACAGAAGCCACAAGATGTTGCCAGAGCTTGTGTGCATGTGTGTGTGTGCTTGCAATGTTTCTATGCCAAACCCAACACTTTATACAATGCAGCTGGACTGTCCCCTGACTGAGATAAGCAAGAGAGACAGAGCAGTGTAATACTGAAGTATGTTGGACTAGCAGCGGGGAGGCCCCTGGGTTCAAATCTCACCTCAGCCACAATCCTCACAGGGTGATCTTGGGCCAGCCCCACACATATTCGCACAACAGCTCCACACTCCCCCCTTTCCTGTGGTTTCCAGCAACTGGTATTTGGAAGCATTGTGGCCTCAAAACATGGAAGGCAGAGCATAGCCATCATGGCCAGTTGCCCTCAAAAGTCCTCCATGAATTGGTATAATCCAATCTTCATGAAATCTTGGTTTAACTTTAGACCTTGCAAGTTTGGGGGAAGAGAAATTGGCCCGATGCAAGGCAGGGCTGCATGCCCAACTGAGGAAAAGAATTTAGGGAAGGGGTGTGTTTGTTTCCTTCCACTTGCCGTCTCTTTATAATAATGAACACAGGCCCACGATACCGGAAGCCAGTCCTTTAGCACCAAACTGCTGTTTTGTTCTGTGTCATGGGCTACTCTCAGCAGAGCCACAAATGCATTTCATCTCTCTCTGCAAAACCAGAAATGCCCATTTAAGTTTACAGAGCCACAGAAAAGAGGAAGCTGCCAAGGAAATGGCTGTGCTTGTAGTTCAGTTCTGGGTTGAAGCAAAAGATCACCCTGTCTCAAGCAGAGGAGGCACCCTTGTCAACAAAGAATGGCAGCCAAATTAGGTTTCACTTATTGTTTGTATTTTAAAAATTATTATTTATTGCATAACATTCATAGACTTATGGATGGTAAAAAAAGGCGAATAAACCTCAAAGTGGTTTACAAAAAATATATATGAAGCAATGAAATCATCAGTTAAAACAATTTAAAACTTTGGAATTCCCTGCTTGTTGGAATCGAACAGGTGCCGTCACTGTACCCTTTTTGGCACTTGCTAAAAACATTTCTGTTTTTATGCCAATATGTAGAATGTCTGGTGTGTGTTTTAATCCAGTTTTTAGTTAATTCCTGATCTTACTTTAAAAAATATATATTTTAACAGTTATTTTTAACTGTTTTAACTGATAATTTTATTCTTTTTGTAAATCACTTTGAGGGTTTTTTCACAAGTGTATGCATTTTACTTTTAAAAAATGCTATGTGAAACTTTTAAAAAATCCTAAACAAAAATGTTTGTAACAGGTGTACAGCAAAGGGGCTTGCCTGACATCAGTAGGCAAGGAGTTCTGAAGGGCAGGTACCACCACATTAAAAGATCTGATTTCTTAAAAATGGGAATGAGTGTTATGTGGGACCTGTAACAGTTCCAGTTCCAGTAAGACTATTCCCTGTTCCTTTATGGACTTCCTCTGGCTATTTTAACACCACATCCTTTTCCTGCCCACTGAGAGTCCCTATTCTCTCTCTTGCCCACCCCATCCCCCACTCCCACATTGCTGTTATTTGATGGAATTAACAGCAGCTTAAAACGGGAGGAAAAAACTCAGGCAGAAAAACTTCCACCTCTCACAGCATTAAACAATGGTGTTAAATAACCCCAGGGCTGGATGGGAAGAAACCCAATACCAGAAGGGGCTTTAGACTCCCCACCATAAGAAGCTTTCCATGCAAGGTCCTTTACTTACTCCTCTTCTGGTATGGTTTTCTCTGCAACACCCATGAGTGTTAAGCAACCCCTGCAAAAAGCTAAGAACCTAAGAAGGGCCTGCTTGATTGGGCCAAGGGAGCCCATCCAGTCCAGTATCCTTTACTCACAGTGGCCAGCCAGATGCCCCCAATAGGAAGCCCAAAAGGAGGACCCAAGTGCAATAGCTGTGCTCTCCCCTCCTGCAGTCACCAACAACTGGTATTCAGAACCATTTCTGCTTCAAACTGTGGAGGCAGAGCATAGCTATCCCATGTCAGACATAGTGGCTGCTGGCTTCCATTTTGAACCTTCCATGGCCGGAGGCTTGGGAAGCAGAGGCAGTTAGTGGGGTTGGAAACAACAAGAAGCAGCTCCTCACAACTTTATCCCCCCTCACGAGAATGAAGAATCAGTTTCAAACATCAGAATCTAATTTCTAGGCAGCTGCCACTTCTGAAAATGATGCCGTGCGGTGCAAATCATCACCCAACAATCACCCGGCCTCTGTTCATTTCCAGTAGCCAACAGGGCCAGCCATCTAAAAAGCTGTTCTCTCCATAGTGGAAATTCCTTGGCCTTCTGCAAAAATGTGCCCCCTTGGCTGGGCCACCCTGCTCCTCTTGGGGCTCAAGTCGCAGTGTATTGCCAACATAGGCATAAGATCAAATTGCTGGAACCAAGGTTTGGCCAACTGGGCAACTACCAAGGGGCCACACCTAGAAGGATGACCACTGGAAAAAGCCCCTCCTCATCCTCTTCCACACTGCTTGTCCACCTGACTCTCACTGTGGTCCAGACAACTGCGGCAGCAGGAGAGCAACCTCCAGTCAGCCAAAATGGGAATCCCATTGCCATGCAAGGCCAATGGCAGGTATGTTCACATCACCTGGACTCCAGAGCTGCACACATAAGCCAGCCCAACTCTGGGCCAGTTTATGAGCACATCCTTCTACCCAATCATTGATCCAGACCCTCCCTCCCCCCCCCCCCCATAGCACCATCTGCTTCTAACTAAGCCAGCGGGTTGAGGGAGTTCCTGGGAAAGTGGCAAGCCGCGCCACCACAATCCCAAGACAAATAAATAAATAAGCAAGTCCCTTTTCATCTGTGGTGGGGATGCCAGCCTGAGAGACAGAGATGCCAAGGTCTAATTGGTACCTACGACAGCTACATGATCCCTACAGAAACCGTTTCATCTGATCTGGGAAAAAGCATTTAGCCCAAGTGGAGGGCCCAATTTTTCCTCTGCAAAGCTGCAGTTAGCACTTTCCACCCCAAAACCACAGGACTCCGCAGGAAAAAAGCTGAAGCTACCATCAGTGCTTGTTGGCATAAGACCAGCCCTGCCACCTCCAAGCACTTATTTTGTTTTTATCATATTAGATAGATAGATAGATAGATAGATAGATAGATAGATAGATAGTTTTGCTTTCTGGTTTCTATGTGCTGTTCTCACTATTTCTGAAAGGATGACGGAACACAGATCATCACATGCAAGGGAAAAACTTCGTTCTAAGCAGGTGGGCTGGGACTATTATTCCATTTATTTATTGTAAAAAGTTGGCTATTTTTTTTTCTATGGGCATAGCATATAATCTAGTAAGAACAAAATAGTGTGGCTAAAATCAACTTTCATAAATTTTTATTTATTTATTTTTACCCCATTTTTTGGAAAGGTCTTATCTACAAAGCAGCTTCCACTGTTATCTAGAATTGTTTTGCAAACGTTACAGTATAGAAAAAAGTTCACCTGGATATGATTCCTATTTACCAAAGGCAGCCAGGAGAGTTTTAATTTGCCTTTTGAAGTTGGAAACAAGATTCTCAAGTTGAGGAGACCTCCTGCACACTGCGGCCACTGAGACATGATTCTCTTCTCAAAACGCTTCAGCAGATCCCAGTTTCAATTCCTGCTACTGCCTTGAAAACATCATCCAAGTTCCTACATTGGCCACAAAATACAGTGTAACAGAAACATCTTGGAAGGATAGGGCCCTGGCCCAGTGATAAGAGCAGCTGCCTGGCATGCAGAAGACAGTCAGTACTCATGCATAGAAAGTGCAGAAAAGGAGGCAACTCTGGCACATGTTGCTTCCTAGATTTTGGTCCTCCTTGCATGGCTGATGTGGGGGAATATTTGGTCCTCCAGATGTTGCTGAACTACAACTCCCACCAGCTCCAGAGAGTGGCCAATGGGGCAGGGAGAAGGACGGGAGTTGTAGTTCAACAACATCTGGAAGCTGAAAGGTCGTCCCCCCACTCACCTATGTAGAGATAGTGGTCCAGGACAACAGCACCTTAGAAATCCTGCCAAAGGATTTAATGTCTTATTTTAACTGATGGTATATAACCCACTTTGGCAGGCTTAGTGGTCGAAAAGCAGTTTGCAAGTGCTATAAAGTAAATAAACTGCATATAACAATGCCATTTGCATTTGTCCAACTATACACAGCCAGGCTTGGATGGGCAGCCATGCAAATATATCAGCCCTCAGGGCTGCAGACCTTTCCCCAGAAAACCTTGAATGGGAGAACATTTTCTCTAGGCAAATCTTAAGCTTGATTTTTATCAGAACAATTTTTGTTCAGGTTGCAACTGAAAAATATTCTGATACCCAAGACAGAGAGAGTGCACCATCTAATGCAGTATGCTTACTTGTTTACTTTCATATTTAGTTGCAAAAATTAAGAAGCTGGAAACTTTCAAACTTGCTGAAGGTTGCCTAGCAATATTGCTCCTGAAGGCTTGCTTCCATTTGTGATCACTGCTAGCAAATTTTATGAAACAGAAAAAAGGTTCCATTCCACATCGCTGCTTGGCCCTTTCAATGATGATGAACGCTGGAAGCCGTCCAAATATTGATATATATATGACATGACCCAAAGGTTTCTAGGCTGGCTTGAGACACCAGGAGGAAATTCATGGCTGCGTTCTCCCACTGTCATCCTTGCTCATTCTACAAGTGGGAAGTCCTCTCTCTGAACGCCGCACGCCGCCCCCCAAGCCACAGCTCACACGCCTCAAGCCTAATTAGATTCCCCTGCCATCTGTACATCCAATGTAAATCAAGGGGAATACAAGAAGGCTTCTTTTTTGGAGGAAGAAAGAGCGGGGGGGGGGGGGCAGAATAGCCAAAGAGAGAAACTGGGGGAGGGGGGACACCCAGAGAAGAGAGATTGAGAATGGGGGGTGGGTGAGGGTACAGGAGGTGGGGAAGAGGAGTCAGTTATGCATTCTGGGAAGCCCTCCGCGATTAGTCACATAGCATTAATCTGCCTCCCGCAACAATAGCTGCTGAATTTCGACCGAATCCCAGCTGTCACTCCCTGAATGAAAGAAAACAAGATTTAGAGCGTCAAGCGTCCTTACAGCTTCTGCAGAAGGGGTGGGGGGGACGGTGCGGTGCGCATTCATTAGCGGCTCACAAAGGCGCCCAGCCTTTGTCCCTTAAATTGCTCATGTGCCCGATTAATTTGCTGAAGGGTTCTCTTCTCTCTCCCCCTGTCTCCCCCTCTCCCGCCCATCATCCCCGGAGCAAACAGAAGACGCCAAATGTGGGGGCAAAATTAAAGAAGTGGAGCAGACAAGGGACAGAGAGGTGCAGGCCTTCCATCCCCCACCCTCAATTCCCAACTGCACCGAAAAAGTCTGCCATTCAACAGTTGGGATCAGGAATGCCTGTAGGGAGAGCTGCTTCCTTAGAGAGAGAGACGCACCCCCCCCCCTTTTTAAAAGAGTCTTCACATTTGCTTCCAACAGGTGGAGTTAAAAAAAACACACACCAAAACAAGCAATCTCAACATATCCAGCTCTCAATCAAATTCTGTTCCAGGACTCTTGCAAGCAGGGGATTCCACTGAACATATCCTGAGGCTACATGCATTTGGGGACAGGGAGGGCGGAAAGGCTGCTGCCTTTTGCTTTTCTTTTATAGAAGGGTTAAGAAAAGAGAGCAGAGGTGGAGGAGATGCTGGGTCGTCCCCACATTAATTGGTGGGCAACTTGTTCCCTGCAGCCATCACTTGGGGAAGACCATGAGAAGTTCAAAGACTCTAAAACTTTCCTCACTGTAGGGAACATGGGGGCACTGCAGTAAAGCTGCTGGCATTTCCAAGTGCAGCTGGGGGGGGAATCCCTGCCTGAAAACCTGGAGTGTCACTGCCAGCCAGTGCAGACAATATCCATGGTCTGACTGCATATAAGGCAGCTGCCTATTTCCATAGTTAATTCACACAAACATAAGGCAAGCATCCTGGAATGGGTCAAAAGGAGTCCCCATTTAGACCAGCATCCTGTTCGCAACAGCGCTCTGATGGCAAGAAACATACAAGCAGAACCTGAGCTCAACAGCAACTCTCTCCTCCTGTGATTCCCAGCATCTAGTATTCAGAGGCATGGTGCTTCTGACATCTCTTTCTTCAGAAACATTAGGAGTGCTTGGGGGGGGGGGGGAGAGGCTGATTTGCATGCAGAAGGTCCCAAGCAGCATCTCCAGGCAGGGCTGAGAAAAATAGACCCCTGATCCCAAAACCCTGGAGAGCTGCTGCCAGCCACTGCAGACAACACTGGTCCAGATAAACTAATCCCCTGACTTAGTATTTTTTATTTATTTATTTAAGCGAAACGCACATACTGCTTGATAGTAGCAAAAACTCTCAGAGGTTTAAAAGCACAAGGCAGCTTCTTATGCTCATCATCCTAAATCTAGACAAGGGCTGGCTATTCCCACTTGGAAGAGGCTCTGTCCCTCAACCCCAGTTATCTCTAATCCCCAGCACAGAGCACAAGTACAACATACATTCATTAGGGCCATACACAATTACAGATCAATTGACATGGATAGTTTAGGGTTGCTCAGTTAAATTGCAATCATCCCCCTCCTTCCACTTCCACAAAGTTCAGCATGAATTAAATGGGAAGGTGTGTGTGTGTGTGTGTGTGTGTGTGTGTGTGTGTGTTATCCTCACAATCGCTCTTAGATGCATGCTGCCGTGTTGAAACTACTTTGGATAATGGCAACTCCACAGATGGAACTGCACCTTGAGCCCAGGTTCAGCTCCCAAGGATCCAGTCTGCAAACGCCCATCAGCACAGCATTGTTTCATATCACACAGACACACATATGCCTATGTTTGCAGCAGTTAATAGAAGATGCACACCCCCAAACAGTTAGGGGTGTGGATGGGGAGTGATGGCAGGAAATTGTTGGCTCCCAGCGTCACATCTATCACCTGTGGAGACTAAAAGTTGTCTCCCTCTTAATAGGCACACCCACAATGTAATATTAGGCTATCTGACTCCTCCTGGAAGCCATATTGTAATCCTGGACTTCAAACTCAAAATGTAAAGTGTCCTATTAAAATCTGGAGCCCTTTTCTGCCTATCAGAACCAGGTTGCAGATTAGCTTCCATCAGTCCATGTATGTTTTTTAAAAAACAAAACAGGTAGGAATCTGCTTCAGCCCAAGGGCCACACTGCCTTCTGGGCAACTGCCCAAGGGCCATACTGCCAGTGGTAGGTGGGGCCAAAAGTGAGTAAGACAACCACTTTAAGTTATACCTTTGTGAGTAGGTTAAGGGTTGTTTGTTGTTGTTTTTACACACTCCTCTCCATCCAGACAAGCAGAGGGTATCCTCAGAATTCAAGGACAAGACCCTCAAATTTGGGATGCGAAGCAGGGTGTGTGTTGCCTGGGGAGAGTTCCAAGAGCCAGAAAGAGAGGCCTTGAGGGCCACATCTGGCCCCCAGGTCTGAGGATGTAAACCAGAAATCACACCTCCACTGCATATAATTTCGCACTTACCAGCAAACCCCTGTTCCATTGGGGTAGGTTTCACACCTTCCTCCATTCAAGCAGGACTCCGAAGCCTGGGAACACTGGATGCCTGCAATGAGACCGCAGAGAGTTACAGTGGTACCTCAGGTTACAGACGCTTCAGGTTACAGACTCCACTAACCCAGAAATAGCACCTCGGGTTAAGAACTTTGCTTCAGGGTAAGAACAGAAATTGCACGGCAGCAGCGGGAGGCCCCATAGCTAAAGTGGTACCTCAGGTTAAGAAAAGTTTCAGGTTAAGAACGGACCTCTGGAACGAATTAAGTTCTTAACCTGAGGTAGCACTGTATTTGGGAATTTGGTTGAAAAGACAATGTAGGACAGGGCTTAGATCATTGGACTTGAATCTTGAAACCTGGGAAACTTCAGACCACCTTCATTCTTAAGTCAGCCAACAGCCTGAGTCTGGGCCTTGCCTCAACCTCAGATCCCCATCTGTGAAATGGGGACAGGATTCATTTACCTTGTGGGGTTGTTAATGCTGAGAGGAAAGAGGTCTGATGATTATATTTCTTTGACTGTGGCAGCATTCAGGGTTTTTTTGAACCAAGCTAGAATGCTAAGTGAGTACAATGTCTTGTTTAGGGAGTAGGTCACCGCAAGCCGCCTGCCGCTTATCTCCACCCTAGTTTATTATTTGCAAGGAGTGATTATTCTGCGGTATTATGGCAGTGGACAAAGCTGTAGTCTAACTCTTGATTTTGTGAGGAACGTATTGTTATCATTTGTTTTAATATCAAATAAATGTGTTTTAAAAAAGAAAAGGAAAACATTATTTTCAAGCCTTTGGAGAGTAGTAAACACAGAATAAGCAAAAAGGAAACAAGTTCAGTATAGCAGCAATTGTTTGCAATTCAGTTTAGGAACTGAAAACAACCCAAAGATTTGTAAAGAGGGGCATTTTTCTTTGTAAAGAAAGGGAATTTTTACAGCCCTTCAGTTTTTCTAGTTCTACACGATTCACTTTCCTCCACTGTAAACATGCAACAAGTAGGAACTCAGCATCAGTCAGGCAAAAGAAAAGAAAAGAAAAGAGAAAAAAAGAGAAAAAAAGAGAAAAGAGGCCTCTTTCCACCAAAGGTCTCTTTCTGAACACTTCCTGTGCTTCAAGTTCAGCACCACCCGGGCTAAGCCACACGTGGAATGAAAGTGTGGAAAGACATTCTCGCTTGCACGTGGTCCCAAACACAGCCAAAGACACCTCTGCCACCTTGAAGCAGGCTAGAGATCCAGGTTTGAATGTGTTAATTGCAAGTCAGTGTTAAAGTGCAGTTAAAATAAAATATGCAGTTAAAACAAATGATGCAATGAAGCCCATGCTTCTTATCTGTGCATAATTTAGCTTGGAACCAAAGTCCCAGTTCCCCAAGAAGCTAAAAGAGGATGGAGGGGCAAGCAAAGATAGTGGGAAGAGGAGGGAGCCTGGCAGGGACAGGAATCTGTGCAGAACGGCAAGTTCCAGCTCTAACCCCACAATTTCGAGCCACATCAGATCTCCTTCTTGATTTCTCCCTGCAGAGTTCCAGACTTTCCTCCATAACCATGAGGACTAGGGTGGGTTTTTTGTTTTAATGTTTTGAAAAGGAAGAAAAATCAGGATGCCAAATTCTATGCTTAACTCAATTCAGGGAAAACGTGCACAGCCCTACAGATAAGATCCACAAACTGGAACGTGTTGTGGTTTGCCAGCAGTAACGCATTGCAACAAGGCGCATCCTGGCTGAGCATAATTCTGGTTAGCCAACAGAGAGACCTCAGGGCCAGTTTTGTGGAAAAGCAAATGCTGCAAGTCTGATTCTCAAACCAAATCCAAAGAACAACCATATTGTGTTCTTGGCTGTTGGATGAGCCACATTTTTTTAATGGGCAAGAGGGTGGGTGGGGAGCTATCAGTCCCAAAATCTGCCCTACTTCCCTGCAAATAGGAAGTTCATGTCTGACCAGCAATGGTTTCAAAGCACATAAGCGTGGGCTTTGTTTTAATAGAAAAAGGTTCACGCCACCCTGCTGGAGCCCCATAATGATGTCAGCGGTGGTTACTCAGAAGATCAAGCTCAGCATCAGACCCTCAAATGTCAGACCCTCCAACTGCTACTGTTCAGTCTTAAACCAAACGCTCTTTGCGAAAAGGAAAAGAGCAAGAAAGCCCTTCTCCAATGGGGTTCTAAGGCGGCAAATGAGACAAGGCTGAACTAGTGGCTAAGGTGCAAGAGAAGCCAGCCAGCATTGTTCAGTAAGCCAAGGACAGGGAGTTTTATTTCAGCTCCCAAGGGCCACAACCTTCTGGGGGGCCACATATCAGAGGAGGGCATGGCTAGGGGAAAAAGTGGGAAGAACAAATGGATGCAGCTGTTACATGTGAACAGTATGCTCTGCTCTAGCCATGCAAAAGTCAGAAGTTTGTACACACACCTCTCTCTCCATCCACACAAGCAGACAGCACCATCGTGGTTTAAGGACACCAGAGCTAGCCAGGTAAGAGCACTTAAGGAGAGGGCAGTGCAGGGCTATTTAATGCAGCCTGGTGAATGTGGGTGGTCCAGAAGAGAGAGTCCTGAGGGCCACACCTAGTCCTTAGGCTCCACACCTATGTGGTAGCTCACTGAAGCAAAGAGCTGCCTACTTAACTTCTGCTGTTGTATAACAATGGCAACAGTAGTGGAATTTAAATGCTCATTCATTGGATTGCCTAGAAGGCACGGAAGTACTTGCTCATCAGAAAAGAATTGTTGATTTCTTCTCTTTAGGTCCCTGATGGGTCACATGAGACACTGCTATGGGCAGGGCTGCTACTGCAGACTTACCTGCATGGCTGAATCTTGGGATCCTGGGTTCAAGGCTACACTTAGCCAGGAGAACCTCAGACAAGCAAACCAGAACCAAGCACAACCCTATTACTGCTCTGCTCTTTATAGGCTGCCACTTATACCTTAAGTTAAGGTTGCTTTTGAGACAAAAGATGAAGGAAGTCTAGATTGTGAACCAGCTGTTTGGCCTACTGAGGTAAAGACTGTTTTGTTTTATTGTTGTTTATTACTGATTGCATGTAAAGCCACTCTGAGTCTTTTTGGCTGCGAGTGCTCTAAAACCAGAAAACAAGGACTCTCACTAAATAAATAAACAAAATACCCCTGGCTTATGGCTTAGCTTTCAACAAGGTGAGTTCAGCTCAGCACCTCTCTGTAAAATAAAAATGGGTATGATGCTTCCATCACATTCACTGTGAGGTGAGCATAAGCAAGAAACTGAAACATTGGTCTCTGTCCCAAAGAGGCTGGGGCAGTGACTATTCCCCCAAATTAGCAAAGTATTGGTATTTCACTTAAGTTTTTAAGCTACTGCTTCAAAAACATTCAGGCGGGAGATCATCCTTGCAGCCGGGGCACGGCTGCATTCTAGAAAACCCACTACCCTGGACAGAGGAAGCAAAAAACCTGTCTTTCATTTACAGCTATAGGAGTTCAGGCTCTTTTCTTTCCAGAGGGCAGACACAGACACACACCCCGCCACCATCCTGCTCACAGAACACACACAAACACACACTCTCTCTTACAAAGCTATTTTTGAATTGTCTGGCTGCTCAGATATTCATGAATATATATTTTTTTAAGCGCAGTGTGTCTGCAAAAAGAGCCCAACAGAGACCAGGATAAGAGAGAGTTCTAAAGCAGGCGGGTCCGAGTTCGTGGGAAAAAGCAACAGCTGCAGAGCAGAGCTCTGGGCCTTCCCCAAACAAAGCGGGAAGGGAGGGGGTGAAATCAGAGCTGCCCATTGTCAAAAGCCAAGGATACCTCTTGTATTTACTACAAGCTGATGGGGTTGGCTCAGTCCCCTTGATACCCAACACCTACATGCTCCTGACTGAGTCGGGAGAGAGCACTCTTCAGGACCCATGCACACACAGGCATACCACACACACACAACACAAACACACAGCAACCTCAACCAGGCACTCTAGTTACTGATAGCTCAGAAGGAAAGTGGAGGATGGGCCTGTGTGTAGCTGGAACTGCCGCTGGGGGGAGAAAACACAGAGCGAAACTAGACACTGACCCCAAAAGGTATGCAAAAAAAAAAGAGAGCTGTTCCTCTTCCATTTCCCAGAAGGCAAGAGGTGAAATTATTATTTGGCATGATGATTAAGGTGACTTGCAGACTTCTGCTGTGCACAGGAACACCAGAAAAGGGTGGCCTCAGGCAGCCCAGATCCTTAGAAGGCCCTTCCAAAGGGGCGGTTCACATGTGCGCATACAACCACTTGATGGCTTGCACCAAATGTGTGAATACCTAAAGAGGACCCTCCAGAAGTGGCCTGTACATAGCTGCCAACTTTTCTTGTGAGGAATCCTATTCAGAATAAGGGAATTTCCCTTAAAAAAAAGAAAAAGTTGACAACTATGGGCCTGTAATGAGCATGAGAAGAGGCTACCGGGCCGGGCCAGGCCGGGCCAGAGGCCCACCTAGGTATCTACTGAAAGTCCACAAGGCGGACCTCAGCGCAGCAGCAGCCGCCCTCTTCTGAGGTTCCCAGGAATGCTGGTTTTCAGAAGCATACTGCCTCCAACAATGAAGGCAGTGGTACCCTTATCCTCCTGCATAGAATCACAGGAGCGATCCCAAGGGTCATCTAGTCCAACCCCCTGCAATGCATCCATGACAGATGGCAATCCAACCTGAATTTTGTCTCATCGCCTTTATATAAAGCCATCCGAGCTGGTCACCACCAGTACATCTTGTGGCAGCACATTCCATAGTCCCAATATAGCACAAACAAGTTTTAGGGGGAAAGAAACCCAACAGCCCAGTGAGCACTGAGTGTGCTGAGTAGGCATGGGGCGCAGCCCAACTCTTGGAGGGTGGAGTATCCTGACTGGAATCCAAAAAATAAGGACCCTACGCTGCAACATTTTGTTACAGCTCCTAATTGCTTGTCACAACTGAACCCCAAACTCCACTCAAGGAACTCAGCTGGAAGAGCATCCAGTTTAACCTATGAACAACCAACATGGTGCCCTCCCCCTCCAGACTGTAGACTCACTTGGTGGGCCACAGGTTGCCTATGCCTGCTTTAATCTCTGCTGTGCTCTACAACTGCCTGGGGGGCGGGAGGGGGAAGGCACCCCCAACTCCCTGTTAGAACTTTGCCCCTCAGCTCTAGTAATGGAGACTCCTGCCTCCTAGTTTCTTCCTTCCACCACCCAAGATATTCTTGGGAATCCCACAGAAAAACCTATTATTGTCTCAATGCTCCTGGTGGTGAAGCTTAAAAAGCTGATTGGTTGAGCAGGAACAAAGGTCCTGACTTTTTCAGTTGCTAAGGAAGCTAAAACAGTCCAGCTTCTATGAGAGACTGGGAGGTTATCAGTTTGACTGGGTCCAAGATTGCACATGCACATACAACCCAGACATGGGAAGGGGTCTGTTTGGCCACTGGCCTGATCAAACAAGCCCCTCTTGTTTGATCAGGATTGGCATATAATGTGATGGCCCTGCAGCAAAGTGCTAGGACTGTAGAGTGCTTCTGTTCATGGGCCAATTAATTTTATTACCAAATCAATCAGGACTCTCCATGCAAGCTGTGTATTCCGGTGTGGTGTTATGCTTAGAATCACAGAATAGGATCTGGGAGCCCAGGGTTCAAATTCCCACTCAGCCATGATGCTCACTTGACTTTGGGCCAATGGGCCAGTCAGCGCCTCTAAGCCTACCTACAGGGTTGCTGTGGGGATAAAATGGGAAGACTGAGAACCATGTACACCACCTTGAGCTCCTTGGTTTTCCTCCTTGGATATAAAGGCAATCAGTAAGATTATGATCTTACTGATACTCCATTTGGGTGCCTGAGTGTGATGGAAACATAGGTTCCCAATCCCAGCTACGTAAAATCTTCTGATTTCTCTGCTGATTTCTATGGGAAGTTTAATCACTTCCACCCCTGGGAGGGATATAAAAATAGCATTGCAGGTTGAACCAGGAAATGAGCTACCTAGCCAATGAAGTTGTTCGCTCTACCCTTTTCCATATCTATGTCTCTTCCTCCCTCCTCCTCTTCCATTCCATTCATCCCAAACAGCTGTCAGCGCCGCCCCTTAACCATCAATCAGGCTCAGGACCCACACTCACAAACTTTTCAAGAAGCTTTGTAGGAGTTCCCTTCTCTCCCTTATGATTTTTGTATTATTATTTCTGCAAATCTCAGGGTTATGGCAAGCCTCCCAGGCACCCTCTGCCCTGCCACTGAGCCCGTGTGGGCATGACATAGGGGTTAGAATGTTGGACTAGGACCTGCAAGAGACCAGGGTTCAAATCCCTCACTTGACCATAAAGATCATTGGGTGCCCTTAGGCTAGCCTGACCTACCTCGCAGGGTTGTTATGAAGGTTAAATGGGGAGGAGAGAGAACAATGTACATCACCTTGTGGGATATAAATGCATTTTTTTTAAAAAAAAAGATAGTTAATTAAACGATGACCCTGTGAGAACTGAATTAGGATCCGAATGCAAGACATTGATGACACAAAGTGGGGGTGGAGGGGGTGTCTTCCTGAAATGACACTATCTGTTGGGTATGAGGAAACCAGGAAAGACCAAGGCTGTGGGGACAAAAAGGTCTTTCTGGGTGACTAGAAATGCAAGGGTTTGGGGGGGTAGGGGATGATATTGGGCCGACAACTTTTGGAAACTATTTACAAGCTGCTCCAAAGTAAGGGGGCTGGAGTGCGGGGGTGGGGAGAGAATCACTTCACTTTCACTAACATGGGTCAATCCATGCCAACTATCACCAGAAGTTTATTCTAAAAAACATTTACTGAATTGCTTGACCATTTCAAATTATTAGCAAATTATGTCCCTGCTAGAAAGAGAGACCAAGACCTGTGACACTGATGGGAGACTTGAGTGGCTGAGCTTGGAGTCACTAGGTCAACCCCCTTCAACCTTGAGATTTTCACGTGTGGTTAGGCTATAACTCCCATCATCCTGTAAATCAGTGGTAGAGCAACTGCTTTGCATGCAGAAGATTCCTGGTTCAATCCCTGGACTTTCCAGGTAGAGCTAGGACAAGATTGCCTGATAGCTTCCTATGATTCTCATAATTGGGCTAAGCCCAGTGATGGTACTCTGCAGTCCTGGAAGTACAAAGTTGATGAATTCTGCACTAAGGGATCCAAATCAGGATCCGAGCCCTAGTCTTCTCCCAGCTCCAATCCAGGGAGAGCTATGCTTGAGATGTGTGTGTACATCTATGTGTCCAGATAGTTTAAGGATCCCACCCACCAAACCTCAGAGCAGATCTCTTTCTCCACCCCCACCCCCCACAGCCCCATTTCAAGGTGCTTGCAAAAGCAAGGATGCCTTCTTCTCCAAACCCACAGCATGTGTGACAGAGAAACCTGAAACTCAAACTTTAATTTAGTTTTTGTTTTTTGTTCAGAGGCTAAACCAACACACCTCTGCAAGTGCTCTGAATTATATACTCTCAGCACACACAGCATCAACAATCACAAACCGTTCCCTGGCAGCAAAGCGTATGAATCAAGGTGAGAAAAAACTGCCCAGCAAGCACCCCAGCATTTAGCCACTGCACACTTTGATTTGAAATTGAAACGACTTCATTCAATGAATCAGGCAGCTGGTGAGAAGTTCCATTCACCCAGCACACAGAGCCTTTTTCTCTTTGTCTCCACTACTCCAGTTAAAATTCTGTCTCCAAAACAGATTGCCCTGAGGCACTTCAGAGAAAAGTGAGAACAGCCTGCTCTGTGCAAAACTTTTTTGCCCCATCTCCAAGTCTAGCGCTCACTGTCCAGGTTCTTCATTCCACTGTCCCCCCCTTCCCACCAAGGATTCACAAGAGTTCTGCAGAACAAGAGCACAAGAAACAGCTTGTGACATCCACCCCCAGAAAGTAACACAGCAAAAAATAAAAAGGAAGAGGGAGGTGAAAGAGAGGCAAGAGTGCGAATACAGGAAATATTACGCATATCCACAAAGTAGAAACACCCCCCTCAACCGCAGAAAAAGCACCCTAACCTGTGACAGAGTCCTAAATTTCCCAATTAAATCTGAAACCACCATGCAGACAATAGTTTGGCCTTTCACAGCTTCCTACCAAACAGAAGGCAGTCTTTTCACACATTATAATGCAGCAAACCCTGGTTTGGGTTGATTGGGTGTTTGCAAAAGAAGCCCCCTCTCCAAGATGGGAGGGGGAAAACTGTGGTTGTGCTCCCAGGAGGCCCAGGAAGAGGCAGAGGACCAGATATCCAATGATTTGGGGTCATCTCCAATGCCAGCCTTGCTCAGAGCAGACTCACTGAAATGAATGCGCATGGTTATGTTTCAGTGAGTGTAGAATCAGAACGGTAGAGCTGGGAGGGATCCCCAAGGATCATCTAGTCCAACCCCCTGCAATCAAAGTCTACTCCGAGAAGAGCTTTGTTAGATACAACTCTTCTCCCTCCTCTCTCCCCGTACAAATTTTGTCAGGACTGTGTGCTGCACGGCTACGAATTTGTTCAAACACGGTGCTGGGAGAGTCCCACTCCCACTTCCTAGAAAGAGCGGGCAGCAAAAAGTTTTGTAAAGCAGCTGGAGAGGGGATTCCTCACGCACACGCGCGCGCGCGCTCCATTCTTGAAAGACTGCCGTTCCCAGTAAAGTACCAGGCTCATGCTGCATTTGCCCGGGGAAATCAACATCTCTGCAAACTTTTTCGCAAAAGCAAAAAAAGCCCCAAGCAGCCTATCCGTTCGGTTTTGTTTCACTTTTGTTGCAAACCCCAAAGCGCCCTTTGCATCAAATAAATATGTAAAGAGAGTAAGAAAAGAAAATCCTGCCCTCTTTCCTTTTAAGGTGAGCTGCAGGTCACCGACGCTGCCTGAACCGGCTGCCAGGCAGCTTGGAAAACCCGCGCGGAGGGCAGGAAGGAACCCTCAGGGTAGACTGCGCTTGCACGGGGAGGCTTCCCATCTGAGCTGATCTGAGCCGACACAACGGCCCGGCTCGTTGTTTTGTTTTAATCGCCCTAAACGTCAGCACCACCACGCCGTGGGCAAGGGAGACGCTTGCAAACACAATCCTACAGTTGAAGAGTTGGAAGGGATACCAAGGGTCATCTAGTCCAACCCCCTGCAATGCAGAGCATAGGAGGACCATACCAGGTACACATTTCAGCCCCCACCCTCCATTCCATCGCTCGCCATGAAATCCTGAAAGTGGAAAAAGCGGCCCAGGAAGCTCATCCCCCACCGGATCAGGCCCAAGACGGTCCCGCGAACCCCACCAGAGGATGTCCAGGCTGGGGAGCGCAACAGGTGGCCGAAGTGGCGTCGCGGTCTCCAGCGCACCTACCTTGAGCGAAGGCGGGCAGCAGTGCCAGCAGCAGGAGGCAGCAGCAGCCGCGGGGGCTCCGCACCCCAAGGGGCCGCATCCCGCCGCTCCCCAGCCGAGCGCGGCTCGCCGGGTTAGAAGAAGAAGAAGGTCAGCCTCCCAAAGTTGGCAGCGATGGCAGCGTCCTCTCCGCCCTGCCCACCGAGGCTCTGGCTCCGCACACGCGGCCGCCCCTTCGGTCCGCTCTCGGGCGCCGCAGCAGCCCTTCGAAAGGAAGCGCCGGGACACTTATTAACTCTCTCTCCGCTCTAGCTCCCCTTGGAGCGCGCTGCCCCCCCTCGCCCCGCCGGAGGATCTCTCCGCGCCGGGCCAGGTGCGAAGTTTCCCAGTGGGGCGCAGAGAAGGAGCCCCCGTCGCCCGATTCCCGGTCCCCCTCCTCGCCCTGGCGCGCGGCGGGCTCTCCTTCGGGACGGCCCTTCTCTCGCGCGCCGCACAGAGAAACAGGAACTTTCTCCTCCTCCTCCTCCGCAGCCGCCGCCTCCTCTTCGCTGATAAGTTTGGGGAGTATGTGTGGGAGGGAGCAAGCGAGCGCCCTGCCACAGCCTCTCGCGGGGCGGGACCAGCCGGTCGCGGGGCGGGACAGCCTCGGGGGTTGCTTAGTATATGAGGGGCGACGCTCCCCTCCCTCCCTCCCTCCCTTCAAAGGGGGCTTCAGCCTTCCTCTTGGTGGGCGAGGGAAAGGCGCTCGAGCGCATGCAAAGTTTGGCGCCTGCTCCGACCCGGCCCTGCCACCCAGAGGGAAGCTACTCCTCTCCGCTCGCTCGCTTGCCTGCCTGCCTCAGCGCCAGGGAGAGGCGGCGAGGGGACCTCTCAGGAATGGAGAGGACTTAGTTATTTATCATTTGTTTTTATTTTATTATTATTATTATTACATTTCTGGCTCTCCCTTTCTACAAGGGACTATACCCGCTCTCCATTTGACCCTCACAACTGCCCTAGAAGGTAGGCTAGGCTGAGAGTGTTACGTTACCGTTTGTTTATACTGTATGTCATTTCAACCAAAAAAAGCCCCCAAGGAGGCTCACAAGAATGAACAGACACATACAAATACCATAGTGCAAATATGAAATAATGCCAAGACAAACAACAGAAGTGATACAAATTTGAAACAACAAACGCATGACAGTTTCTGCCAAAAAAAGACAAACATCACCCACTGAGCTTTATGGATAAACCTGGGTCTCCCAAGTTCTAGTCTGACACTCATACACCACACCACACCACACCACACCACACCACACTGACTCTTCCATAAAGGTAAAGGTAAAGGTACCCCTGCCCGTACGGGCCAGTCGTGACCAACTCGGGGGTTGCACGCCCATCTTGCTTAAGAGGCCGGGGGCCAGCGCTGTCCGGAGACACTTCCGGGTCACGTGGCCAGCGTGACGAAGCTGCTCTGGCGAGCCAGCACCAGCGCAGCACACGGAAACACCGTGACTCTTCCATACATGACCTTTTATCTTCCTAACAGCCCTGCCAGGTAGATTAGGGCTAAAGACAGGGACTGGCCTAGAGTCACCCAGTGAGCTTCAGGGCTGAGCAGGGATTTGAACCTGAGTCTTCCAGGTCCTAGTCTGATACCCTAACCACTATACCACCACTTCGGCCCAATCCAAGCAGTGCTCTCCATACGGATGTCTACTATAGTAGCAGAACCTCAGCGCCCAAGGGCAGTCTACCTTTGAACACCAGATGGTGAGGGACACACACAACTGGAGAGTTGCTCTTGCACTTGGGCTTCCGATTGGGGCACCCAGTTGCCCACTGCAAGAGCAAAATAGGTTGGCCTATGATGGGGCCCCTTTGGCCTGACCCACGTGTAGCCAGGCTCTTCTTAGGCTCTACAGGTCAGTGGAAGGAGCAGCGGAGCAAACTGCCTGCTTAGCCGTTGGCACTCTGCCTGGGAAGGAAGCGTGTGGAAGCAGGGAGGAGGAAGAAGAGGAGCACGAGGGCAGTGAAGAAGGTGATTCATGGGGCAGCCCATGGGGTGGTGCCTTGCCAAGGCCCCTCTGAAACCTGGAGCTGGCCCCCAAGCACATTGGTCCAGCAAAGGAGCCTGCCCCCCAACCCTGCTACACACACAAAAGCCTTTTAAAAATGCATCTATATTTATAAAGATAACAGACATGTCACTACGCTGAAAATGCAAGTCCAGAAATGGAAACAAGCAAACAGTAATTACACAGTTTACCGAAAACACATCAGGTTATGAGTAAACTTTAATGAACAATGACTAATATCGTATTCCATTATATCAATATGTCTGACTAAACAAAAAAAGAAATAAAAAAGAAACCCAGAATACTCAACATGTTTAATGTAGTTAATAGGGGGAGGGCAATGAGTGGGTCCTCTTATCCAGGCAAGAAGGATCACCAAGGGGGAAAGAGTTTCTCATATATTACAGTATTTTATTTATTTACATTTATATACCTCATCCAAGGAGCTCAAGGTAGCGTTCATGGTTCTTCTCCCCCTCCTCACTTAATCTCGACAATAACCCTGTGAGGTAAGGGAAGCTGAGAGGCAGCGACTGTTCTCCCAGGTCCCCCATTGAGCTTCATGGCTGAGTGGGGATTCGAATCCTGGTCTCTCTTAAACTGCAGTCTGACACACAAATCACTACACCACACTGGCTTAAGAGAGGTCCCAAAGCTGAGCAAAGAGAAAGGAAGTAAGGGATATATTGGAGAACATTGGTATCATAAAGAAACAGTTGTTGGCCTATCAAAATGCAGGATGGGCTTATGGTGTTAGGTACAGGGCAATAGCTCAGTTCAGTGGCAGAACATCTGCTTTGCATGCAGAAGGTCTCAAGTTCAATCCCCAAATCGCAAGCAGCGCTGCGAATGTGTCCAGTCTAAAACTGGGGTTACAAGTTGACACCCAAAAACCCAAATTTGTCTCTAAACTGATGCCAAAGTTTTGTGCTGTTTTGAGTACGGTAATTGATACTCAACCAAGGGCCATAGGTATCCCACACAACCCAGCATTGACAGGTTCACTCTAAACTGGGGCCAAATTTTTACAATACTGTAGTTTCAAATCCTTCTGCACTTTTAACCTCACTCCCAAAATGAGGAATTGATACTAAAAGCTGGGTTCCTAGTTAATGTCACTGTAGTTAACTGCACTCAAAATCCCACTTCAAAATCATCATTGCCTTACAAAGGTAAAGGGACCCCTGACCATTAGGTCCAGTCGCAGACGACTCTGGGGTTGCGGCACTCATCTTGCATTATTGGCCGAGGAAGCTGGCGTACAGCTTTTGGGTCATGGGGCCAGCATGACTAAGCCGCTTCCGGCAAACCAGAGCAGTGCACGGAAACGTCATTTACCTTCCCGCCGGAGCGGTACCTATTTATCTACTTGCTTTGACATGCTTTCGAACTGCTAGGTTAGCAGGAGCAGGGACCGAGCAATGGGAGCTCACCCCGTCGCGGGGATTCGAACCACTGACCTTCTGATCAGCAAGTCCTAGGCTCTGTGGTTTAACATACAGCGCCACCCGCTTCCTCCATTGTTTTACTTACTTCACCCCAATGTCAAAGTTATGCTCCTCTGTTCTTGAGGTTTCTTACTTTAAGATATGTAACTGAATGGAGAAGAAGTTGAGCAAATATAAAAACATGCACACATGGGTTGAATAACAAGGAGTATACACATATATCCTTATACACAAATACACTGGGAAATTATTAACAAAGACATTTTCAGCAGTTAAAGTTGGCATCACCAGGCCCAGCAAGAATTCCAGAAGCATAATGCATGAGAAGTTAAAGAAAGCAGAATAGGCAGGGAAATGTGTAAGATTTATTACGCAGTTTTGGGGGGGGCAGCACAAAATGTGGGGTTTGCAACACAAAACAGCACAAAATCATTGCAAAGGTTTGGCACCAGTTTGGAGTGAATGGGACAATGCTGGGTTTTGGAAGAATACCTATGGCCCCCAGTCTGAGTATCATTTACTCAGTTTGGGGTGGCAGCACAAAATGCAGGGTTCATGGCACAAAACAAGCACAAAACTTTGGCATTAGTTTGGAGAGGATCCAAAATTTTGGGTGAAGCTGCTGAGCTGGGTGACATAATGGTTTGACTCACTGGGGCTAATGCAGAAGGTCCCCGATTCAAGCCCCAGTGGCATCTTCCGGGTAGGGGTGGGAATGTCCCCTACCCTGGAGAGCTGCTGCTAGTTGGTGTAGACACCACTGAGGTAGTTGGTACAAGGGATGGGCTAGGACTAGGTATAAGGAAGCTTCCTGTAGTTCCAAAATTGCTGGAGTACCACTGTCCCACAGCAGTTGTTCTTAAAGCTGGAGACATGTTTCTAGAGGAATGTTCCGAAGGACAGCAGTTGTTGTGGCCTGTGAACTGGTCTCCCATCCCCCTTCATCACATTAGCAAAATATTTCTGCTGGATATAGTGGGGCATTCTTTTATTTCCAAGGGAAAGGCAGAGGGGACATCATGCCCCCCCCCCGCTTTGTCCTTCTTCCTTCTCTCTGCTGAAGACTCTTTTAAGCCCTTCTTCTTCTTGGTAGCAATTCCAAGGAGGAGGGAAGCTAATCTTGGCATGTGGGCAGTTGAAAATCATGGTTGCAGCCAGGAACAGGCACCTTATTTCTTGCCCCCCCCCAACAGCAATACCCGTTAGGCATGCAGCACCAGCAACAGCTGAGTAGAGACAGCGATTCTCATTTGAGGCCCACAAAGGCCTCCCCGTCCCAAGGAAAAGAGTGGCTGCTTCCGATACATTTCCTGCTTTCAAAAGTTATTTCTAAGGGTGAGTGTGAAATGATTTTGGTGGTAGGAACTTGGGGGAGAGATTTCAGATAGAGCAGTTGAGTGGGATCCCGTCTGGAAAGAAGAGAGTGGCTTTTTAAACTGTTGGCTGTGTTCAGCTCAAGAAGCGGCAGGTCTCTGGTGCTCTGAGGAGATAGCAAACAGTTGATGGAGAAATAGTGGAACCATCCACTCCTGTTTCATTTTGCTCCTTTCCCTCTGGAATTACGTTCGACCTAGGAAAAGTAGAGCAAATGATTTAAGGATGGAACTGGGGTATATGATAAGTGAGGTTACGGATTAGAGAACACTGAGCTACTTCAGGTGAGAGTCAGGGACCTTAATGCTCCACAGCTTAAAGTATTCAGTGGCTCCATTGAGCCTTTGGCAGCAGATGGGGTACTCCCTTTCTCAGTTTGGAGGAAAGGCAAGCAAGAAGGGGCATGACAAGAAGTTCACAAAATGATGCCTGGTATGGAGAAAGTGGATAGAGAAAGGTTTTTCCTCCCTCTCATGACACTAGAACTGGTGGGCATCAAATAAAGTTGAATGTTGGAAGACTCCGGGCAGATAAAAGGAAGGACTTCATGCAGCACAGAGTTAGACTTCATGCAGCACTCTCTTTCACAGAAGGCAGTAATGGCCATCGATTTGGATGGCTTTAAAAGAGGATTAAAGAAATTCATGGAGGAGGAGGGTCTCAATGGCTACTAGCCTCTATGGCTATTTTTGGCTCCACGGTTGGAGGCAGAAATGCTTTGAATACCAGTTGCTAGGAATCAGGTCCTTCTTGTGGGCTTCCAATTGGAGCACCTGGCTGGGCACTATGGGGAAAGGATGTTGTATTTGATGGGCCATTGTATCCCAGAAACAAGCTCCAATGCAAGTAATTATTGGAGCAGGATTAGGGTTAGCCTCCTAAAGCTTTAAATCAGTGCAGCGGGGGGTGGGGTGGGGGGGCCTTACATCCTATCATTGTTTCACCACATTAGATATACAGTGGTACCTCGAGTTAAGAACTTAATTCATTCTGGAGGTCTGTTCTTAACCTGAAGCACCACTTTAGCTAATGGGGCCTCCCACTGCCGCCGCACGATTTCTGTTCTCATCCTGAAGCAAAGTTCTTATTTCTGGGTTAGCGGAGTCTGTAACCTGAAGCGTATGTAACCCGAGGTACCACTGTACAGTATTTAATGGCACTTACAGGCACTCCTGACCGTGCACTATTAAGCATCCTTGGCCTCTGTATTTTTAATACAGTATCTCTTTCAGGATTATGCCTGGTCTGTTTTCCCAACCAGGATAACTTTTTAAAAGATGGCTCATACAGAGCTAAAGGTGTACCCATGCAGAAACCTGTGATCCAAAGATATTTCACACTGGTCTGGCGGAATGTGGGTGCTTGTTTGAGGGTTGCAAATAGCTTCTGCTGGGTTTCTTGGAAAGGGTTTTGGGAGAAAATCAGAAACAATCTTGCTTTCCTTATGTGAGACACAACCAGTTAGTTTCAAGTTATCCGCTGGGTAATTAAGCAAAAGGCATATTTTTTAAATCATGGGACTTGGGACATAGAGACTTCTTTCTTCTTTTGTAACAAACGCTAACTTTTTCCCTGTTGCTTTTTTAAATGATGCATTAGAGAGAAATGTTTTCACAAAATAAAATATCTTAAATGATAACTGGGTGCCAGATCATTATTTTTTAAAAAGAGCAATTTGAGTCCATGTTTTCAGTTAAAATAGCAGGACTTTAGGCATTTAAAAATAAATGATTGTTAAGTCTGTCTTAATGGAAACCTTGGCAAATCTCCACAGGATTCGTTGTTCTTCTGAACTTTTTTCCTGCCCAGACATATTTAAACATGTATTAAGTTCGGAGGGTTTGGGGTTGTTGGGGTTTAGGTTTTTTCCCCTTTCTTTATTCCCCCCCCCCCTGAAAGTTAAAATAAAATGGATAAGAAAAACCCTCCGTAAGATTATTTTAATTCTTTTTCACTCCTGCAAGCTAGGAAATTATGTTCATGGAGGAAATATAAACAGGTAACACACATCTGTAAATTATTTTCATGTCCCCAGGGGCTGAAAAAAAACCTTCTAAGTGAAACCAGCATGCTTATATATTTTGCCCTGACAGCTCAGGGAACAAAAAAATTGCCAAAATGTGGAGGCTGAGGAGAGTCCCAGCGTGGGAAAGTTGATTTAGTGAGAAATTTGCCCTAGGCTATTTAAATAAAATCAGCCACTTTTTTTCTGACAAATGCATGCTCCACACGAATCCTACAGCTACTCAATTGCCCAGACAGTTGGGTGGGTGCACCATCCACGTCCCTTTCATCTCTCTTACATAATCACACAATCAATATCTTGGCTTTTAAACAGATGGGGCACTGGACCCCCAAAAGCCTGCTATCAGATTTGATATTACTTGCTTTTTCTAGCCAAATTTGTCAAAATGATAAAGGGGGCAGAGCAATTCCCCTAGGAGGAAAGTTTGCAGTGTCTGGGCCTTTTTTAGTTTAGAAAAAAAAGTCAAGTAAGAGGTGACATGATAGATGTTTATAAAATGATGCATGACATAGAGAAAGTGGACAGAGAATAGTTTTTCTCCGTCTCTCATAATACTATAGTACAAGGATGTTCACTGAAGCTGGATGTTGGAAAATTCAGGACAGAAAATAAAAGACTTATTCATCTGGTGCACAGTTTTCTCCTACAGCAGTCAGAAAAAGCTGCACAAGCCGTAAAACATGGCTTAGTTGCAGTGGTGAAAGTTCTTAAATTATTGGTATAGGAACTCAAAAGAGTGGCTTATGAGAGCCATGCGGCTAAGCTGGAGGAAGCTTATATGAGGCTAGTTATCCCATGAATGAAACACTTTATCCAGCTTCGCTTCATTGGAACTCTGGTCATGCTTGCTTGGCTGGATGGAACATAGAGAGGGGCATATGTAGAGATCAGCCTATGGAACAAAGTTATACATTTGCATCCATTGCTCTGTCCACTTTTGCCTGAAGCCCCACTCACTGTGTAGTCCTCAGAAGATCACCCAGAAGGGAATGTGCCCCCCCCCAGGCTGAAAAATGGTCCCCCATCCCTAACATATATGAAGCTATTTTATTCTAAGTCAGACCCTTGGGTCAATCTAACTCAGTATTGTCTGCACTGACTGGCAGCAGCTGTCCAAAGGTTTAGATAGGGGCCTGCCTCTCCCAGCCCTGCCTGAGGATGTTATTGGGGATTGACTCCAGGACCTCTTGTATGCAAAGCAGGTGTCCTACTACAGAACTACAGCCCTTTCACCTAAATACAGAATATGATTCTAGTCATAGTTGTGGAGAAAGGGCTGAATTAAATAGGAAAGTTGAGAGCTGCCTTATACTGAGTTAGATATTTGGTCCATCGAGCTCACTATTGCCAATATTGACTGGCAGATGCTCGCCAGAGTTTCAGGCAGGGAGTTTCTCCCAGCCCTACCTGAGGCCTTCTGCATGCAAAGCAGCTGCTCTATCACTGAGCAGCAGTCCTTCCCCATATGTTCAGATAGGTTTAGGCCCAGGTGCCAGTATTTCTGAGGAATGAAACACACATTAGCTATCAGCCTGTTTCATTTGGAAATAAGTGAAGTGCTAATGAGGCTTTAAAGTTTGTTTCTGGCCTCTTAGCCCTGAGGAAGTTAGATAGATAACCAAGTAGATAACCAAGTAGAGGTAGATAACCAAGTAGAGGCTAGATACTACTTTCCTTTTCTTTGATAGGGCCCCTGCTTCATGCCATCAGTTTAAAATGGTAACTTTTTAAAAAAAGAGTTGCATTTCTAATTAAAAGCCAAAGGCTGCAGTTCAGCTGTCTGAATATATCTTGTTAAAGCACCCATTGTGTTTTACAATTTGAACTGATGAAGTCAAAAGTAAGCTTCACCAAGTTGAATGGTGGATCCCTGCAGGAAGCTATTTATAAGATGACAATCACTCTGATCCTAAGAAAGGGAGCGTTTGTGCTATAGGGTCTCCTGTTTTCCAGGCAGATGTTAAGTCTTAACTCGGGGGAGTGGGGAGTGGTGGTGTATGAGCTGCCAGGACGCTGAGAAACACCAGTCTAGGTGGCTCCTAGTTGTGGTGGAGCCCAAAGGTGTCATTATTAATATATGAAGCCCTTAACAACTTGGAACCAGTTTACCTGTGAGATCACCTTGCCCCATATACTCAACTGCTTCAGTCCGTAGAACTGGTGCTATTACAGGTGCTACATAACACCCACTCTGCATCTGTAAGAACTTGATATTTTAGTGTGGCAGAACCTACACTCTGGAACTCCCTGCCTATTGACATCAAACAGGCATCTTCGCTGCCCTCTTTCAGCATCTGATAACATTTTTGTTTAGACATGGAATGTTGGTGTGTGTTTCAATCTGTATTTCGTTTATTGATGATTTTGCCTTTGGCATGTTTTAAAGAGTTGTTTTTGCTGATGATTTTATTGTTTTATTCTCTTTGTAAACTGTTTTGAGGTATTTCTTTAAAAAAAAAGAAAAAGAAAAGAAAAGAAAAAGCCCAGTATAAATTATATGAAATAAAAACTTCAATGAATGTAGTTGTGCATGGGGAGGCAAGGGAATTTCTTTCCTGGATGACATTTGCTTTTTAGCCCAAGATACATAAATGCTTCCATTGGCAGGGATGGAACTTCAGGGTTTGTGTGAGAAAGGCGGGATTGGACAGATTTTAAAAAATGCAGCAACGGAAATGCATTGATGGCACCAACAGCAGCAAGTGTGCCAAAGAGAAATTGTAAGCTGGATTCCTCATCCTACGTGTCTGGGCAAGAGGCCTCAACTGCCACTTTATTCTAAAGAATAAAGGACGATGAACTCATTCCTAGAAGGAAGTTAATGCAACTGGATTTTTTTTTTTTGTCTGTGAAAGTCCGTGCCATTCAAAGCACCTTATAGTCCTGATGGTCCCTATGGTAGATTCCTTAGTGCCTTCAAAGTACAGTTTTTAAAATAAATAAAATTGTTTATTTTAAAATAAATAAAATTAAAAAGAATATCAGAATAGCCTGACTGAAAAAATAAGCTCCACCTAAACCAATAAAAATAATAATTTTATTATCTATACCCTGCCCATCTGGCTGGGTTTCCCCAGCCACTCTGGGCGGCTCACAGCATATCTAAAAATATAAAACACCAAGCGTCAAAAACCTCCTGATAGAGGGCTGCCTTCTGATGTCTTCTAAAAGCAATTCTTTATCTCCTTGACATCTTAAGGGAGGGCATTACACAGGGAGGGCATCACTATTGAGAAGGCCCTCTGCCTGGTTCCCTGTAACTTCACTTCTCGCAGTGAGGGAACCAGCAGAAGACCCTCAGAGGAGGACCTCAGTGTCCAAGCTGAGGTGGAGATGCTTCTTCAGGTATACTGGGCTGAGGCCATTTAGGGCTTTAAAGGTCAGCACCAACGCTTTGAATTGTGCTCAGAAATGTCCTGGGAGCCAGTGAAGATCTTTTAGGACCGGTGTTATATGGTCTCGGCAGCCACTCCCAGTCACGAGTCTAGCTGCTCCATTCTGGATTAATTGTAGTTTCTGAGTCACTTTCAAAGATAGCCCCACGTGGAGCACATTGCAGTCGTCCAAGAGCAAGTTAACCGGGGCATGCACCACTCTGATGAGACAGCCTGTGGGCAGGTAGGGTCTAAGCCTGCGTACCAGATGGAGCTGGTAGACAGCTGCCCTGGACGCAGAATTGACCTTCACCTCCATGGACAGCTGTGAGTCCAAAATGACTCCCAGGCTGCGCACCTGGCTGACATTCTCTTGGCATCGAAGGCTGTGCCCAGATGCACTGGGTGATCACAAAACAGGGTATATAAACAAAAAGAGAAAAGTAAAGCTATACAGTTCTTGTATGTGGAGGTTCCTTTTAAAAAAGAATGTGAATGTCCATGCCATTCAAAGCAGCTGTAGCCCTGATGGTCTCTGTGGTAGATTTCTCTGTGCTATTAAAGTACAGTGTTGTTTTCTTTTTTAATTTTTTTTTAAAGGTTGTAAGAATAGGATGGCTGAAGGAAGCTCCATCTAGACCAACATTCTCTTGAAAAATGAGGCTGTGTGTGGATGATCACAAAACAGGGTGTGTGGCAAAGAGAGAAAAAGCCTGGGGCTTAACTGCTCTTGGATAAGTAGGTTCCATTTTTATGCCATTTTATGCCATTGCTCTTATTCTCCAGTAATTGGTCTTATTTACTTCTCAGCTGGAGGATTTCCCCAGGAACTGGGACACACAATAGATTACGCCTAGGACAACACAATAGTGGCAACCCAGCAAATAATGAATTGTGTGTAGTAGCAGAGCTCTTTCCTTGGGACGCAAGAAGTCCTGGCAGACGAACTCCACAAATACAAGGGGGAAATCCTGGTGACAACAGTGGGAAGCCACACCTTTCATCTCAACCTGCTTGTGGGCTCTGCAGAAGCCTCTGGCTGGCCTCTGTTGGAAACAGAAGAGTAGGCTTTTGCCGTGTTCTTGCAACAGCCATGTTTGCACATCCTAGTAAGCCACAAGCCATATTTATGCGAACAAGCAGTGTGGTCCATCTAGCTCAGTACTGTCTACACTACCCGGCAGCTGCACCTCTCCAGTATTCCAGTCAAGGCATCTCCACATCCACTCAGCTGGAGATGTCATTGGGGATTCAACTTGGGGCCCTATGCATGCAAAGCAGGTGCTCTACCCACTAAGCCACAGCACCTCTCACAACACAGGTTTATTATTCTTATTACACATAGATTAGAGTTCCTTGCTTGGTTCTGTGCAATAAAAATAATCAGGGGTTTGAAATGCAGGTTTTTCATACATGGGTGTGGGTGTGTATGTGTGCATGCGCGCACACATACACGCACACGCGCGCACACACACATATACAGAGCCCTAAGGTTTCCATGGGTCCAGCCAGAGTCTGCAGGGTGTCTGTCTATGTGGCACCCATGGCTGGGTCCTTGCTTTAGGAAGAGGCTTTCTCACTAGGCTATAGAATCAGAATTGTAGGGTTGGGATGTACCTTCAAGGGTTATCTAGTCCAACCCCCTGCATTGCAGGGTTCACAATAGTCCCTGGCAAATTGCCATCCAACCTCTGCTTAAAAACCTCCAAAGAAGGAGAGTCCACTGCCTTCCAAGGGAGTCTGTTTCACTGTTAAACAGCTCTTACCATCAGAAAGTTCTCCCTAATATTTAGTCTGAAACTTCTTTCTTGCAACTTGAATCTGTTGGTTAGAGTTCTGCCCTTTGGAGCAGCAGGAAGCAAGCTTGCAAGCTTGGGACAGCCTTTCAGATGCTTGAAGTGGCTGTCAGTTCACCTCTCCCTCTCATCTTCTCCAGGTGCAACACACCTGACCCAACCATATGGATGAAGCCCTGTCTGAGGTCGGTCCCCTCCTCCTCCTGCTTTCTCCCTCAAAGCACAGGGGGCGGGGGCTATCATCCTTTTATGATCATTGCTGAAGTTACCCCCTCCCCTGTGTGAAAGGACTGGTTTGAGGAGTGGGCTTCCCAGCCCTCCCTGACCCTGAGTGTCTCTAAGTGAAAATGCTGCCTGGATGAGGGCCAAGCATAACAGCCAAACCCTTCTCCTACCTCCCTTCCCAGGCAGACCAAGATGATCAAATTAGCGGGATTGGGATCTAACTCATGAAGCTGAAGGTCCGAGAAAAATTGAAAAGGGGACATTCAAATGATCAAGGGGGGTGGTGTGCCTCTCCTATGAGGAAAGGGTGCAGCATTTGGGACTTAGTTTAGAGAAAAAGTAAGTTGTTGCATGATAAAAGTTTGTAGAATTATGCATGGGACATGGAAAGCAGACAGAGAAAAGTTCATAACACCAGTACTTGTGGACATCCAATGAAGCTGAATATTGGAAGATTCAGAACAGATAAAAAGAATGATGTCTTCATGCAGCACAGTTAAATGTTGGAACTCCTCCCACAGGAGGCAGCGATGACCGCCATCTTGAATAGCTTTAGAAGATGACTGGAATAATTCATGGAGGAGAGGGCTATCATTGGCTACCGGCACAGCTTGCTTTTTCCTGATTCGGAGGGTAGGTCTAGAACCGATTGCTTCAAGTTATAAGAAAGGAGAGTCTGACTAAATATCAGGAAAGCTTTCTGACACTAAGAGCTGTTTGACAGTGAAACAGACTCCTTTAGAGTTTCCCCTTCATTTTAAGTTTTATGCAGAGATCAGATGGCCATAGATTCTGTAGCTGGGATTCCTGAGTTGCAGAGGACTGGACTAGCTGACTCTCTGGGTCCCTTCCAACTCTATAGTGCTATGATTCTATGAATAGCTGTGCTCTTCCCTCACAGTTGGAGGCAATAATGCTTCTGAATCACACTTGCTAGTAACCACAGGTCCCGTCTTCCTCACCTTTTCTCTAAATTTAAAAGCCCCAAATGCTGCAGCCAAATGCTGGAACGAGGAGTCGTTCCATCTCCTTGATAATTTTGGTTGCCCTTTTCTGAAGCTTTTCCAACTCTGCAATATCCTTTTTCAGGCAAGGTGACCAGAACGGTACACAGTGTTCCAAATGAGGTTGCACCATGGATTGGTATGATAGCATGAAGATACTGGTACAATGCCATACTGGGACTCAGGCAGATGAATTTGGGGAGAGCCTGGCATCACTCCTGAGCAAGTTCAGTCATGACCTGGTTTGGCCATTGGGCCACTGATCTGTCCTTTCCTACCTTAGAGCTGGCCTTGGGGAACATCCCATCCGTGTCCTACAACTGTACTCTCTTTCTCTCCACCTTGCTCCATTTAAATTTGCAATAATGCACCTACATTAAAGCATGCTGGCGAAGACAATGAGAAACTCTCATAGATGCTGGTTTCCACTAGGAAGGGAGACAAAAGTTGTACCTCACCTTGCAAAATAGCAACTAAATGAGTAGTGCATACATTCAAAGAGCAACCTGCCTATAAATGCCCTTTGCCCAATTCTCATAGGACTGGGCAGATTCATGGAGGATATGACTATCAATGGCTACAGTAAATGCCTTAAATATCAGTTGCTGGGAACTGCAAGTGGGGAGAGAGTGATGTCATGTTCGGGTCCCGCTTGTGGACTTCCCTTTGGGGCAGCCGGTTGTCTACTGCGAGGACGAAGTGGGCTTTGGCCTGACCCAGCAACACTGTTCTGATATTCTTATGGAACCTGGCACCCATTACAGGAATCCCTCAAGCAGGACCTGACTGCAATAAGAGCTTCCCAGCTACTGATATTATTCAGAGGCATCCTGCACGCCTTGCTCTGGTGTGCGCCTTTTTGTACACATTACTGGGCTAGAGAACTGTATTGCAAAATGTGGAGAAGTCCAAATGTCAAAGGATAGTTGGTGTGCTGTTTTCGAGATTGCAAATTGTGCAAGTTCATGCTTAAAGGCAGGCTTGACTCTCCCTATGCCCCCCGCCACCTGAGTAGGGGCTCAGGCAAATGTGTTTGATCCGCAGCAGGGATCTGGTGTGCAGTACGAAAACAATCACTGCTATCAGGAGGCAGGAAACACAGTTGAAAAAGGAAGAAAAATGGCATCAAAGTCCATTTGTTAGGGGAGAAAATAAACAGGAAAGGGGCAGATAAACTATTGTCCAAGAGAAAATAAGAGGCGGCAACAGCAGCAGCAGGAGGAGAGGCAGCTCCTGAGGGACCTCAGGTCACCCAAATTGAAAGCTTTCCTCCAAACCCAGAAGAGTTTGCACAGCCCAGAACAATTATTTATTTATTTATTATATTTATTTATTGCATTTATATCCAACCTTTTTTGCTCCTAGGAGCTCAAGGTGGTGTTAGCACATCTTGCACCTTGGGTGAATTAGACTGGAATAATCACTTACAGTTTCTAGAGTTCTAAGGCCTTGTTTATGCAGGAACTATTTACAGGATGAGTAGAGATGAAAAGAAAGAAGACATCTTGTCTGGAGACAAGAACAAGGAGGATGGCTCAGCTTTTAGGGGTGGAGTTAGACAGAGAGGCTAGATTGCTCCACAAGCAGTGCCCTCATGTAGTTTAAAGTAGTACAGTACATGCATTTACTACAAACTCAACCTTTGAACCCCAACAACGACCCTGTGAAGTAGGTCAGGTTGAGAGGCAGTGGGTGGCCCAAGGGCACCCAGTGAGCTTCATAGCCAAGTGGGGATTTGAGCTTCCAGGTCTTTGTCCAACACTAGCTGCTATACAACAAGAGTGCTTCCAGAGGAGTGCATCTTATTGTGGCAGCCTGAACGCAATGCAGCTGGCTTACCACACTTTGAAGGACATGATTTAATAAGCGCTGCTAGTTAAAGAAAGGACCCCATAAGTCCATTTAGCCTGGGGTCTAAAATTATCCAAGGGTATTGCTATTGAAAGCTACTTTGCACCAGGCAAAGTTCTTCACTTATCTAGTCCAATGCACAGGGATGCTTAATCAAGCCCATTTGTTTATCTGGCTCAGTATTGCCTACACTGGCAGAGGCTTTCCAGGGTTTCAGGCAGGGGACATTTCTGGTCCCACCAGGAGATGTCTTGGAATCATCATCATCATCATCATCATTTTCATTTTCATTTTCATTTCTATATAGCTTTATATTTTAAAGGGGGGAAAAAATCAAAGTGGTTTACAACAGATTAAAACATCAAATAAAATAATCCATAATAAAATATTGCTGAAGAAAGTCAAGTATAAAGTATACATTCAAAGCAACATAATTAACAGGAGACTAAAATATTATATTAAACATTTCAGAATAAGACATTACTAAAGGAAGTGAAATATAAAATGCACATTTAAAACTTCATAATTAACAAAATATCATAAGCATAGAACATACAAACCTGGGACCTTCTGCACACAAGGCAGATGCTCTGATACTTAATTATGGCCCTTCCTACAAACAAAGTAAGATTCTAGTCCTCATAGTTCTGAATAAAGGGCTGAATTAAATAGGAATTTAGGTCCATATAGCCTTCTGCTGCTACCAGTCATTGTTCTTTAGTGATTTGTGAAGTCTTTTTATAGACTACGTCATTTTATGTATTTTTATTAATCTACTTGCCTGTTGCAAATGCCCTGTGGCCTTTGCAAATGAATGAATGAATGCTATGGTTGGACTGTTGGGAGTTAGGAAGTGAGAAATGGAAGAAGTGTCCTTATTTATTTATTTTAATTTCTAAACTGCCCTTCATCCAAGAATCACAGGGTAGTTTATAACATAAAAACACAAACTTTCATAACAAACAAAAGCAATATCCCTTCCCATGCACAGTTTAAAGGGCAATTGATTGTTTAATTAGCCAAAGGCCAGAGAGAAGAGGAATGTTTTTGCCTGGTGCCTAAGGATATGTAGTGAAGGCGCCAGGTGAGCCTCCCTGGGGAGAGCATCCCACAAATGGGGAGCCACCACATAAAAAGGCCGCTCTCATGTCGCCACCCTCCAGACCTCTTGTGGAGGGGGCACACAAGGAAGGGACTCTGATGGTGATCACAGTGTGAAATTTTAGGGAAAAAATACACTGGATTGGGTGTCCTCAAAAAATACACTGGATTTGGAGACTGAGTCTCCAAAATCAACTCTGAGTCTGGGAGAGGACCAGGGGGTTGCAATCATAGAATTGAAAGGCACCCAAAAGGACGTCTAGTCCAACTCTCCTGCAATGCAGGAACCACAGTTAATGGCTGGGCTGTATCCACTTTGAGCAGGTGGGCAGCTGCGGAACTGAAAGTGCCCTGGTTCTGGCACCACTAGGGTCCCTGTAGTGACTCTAGGCACAAATGGACTCTTGCAGTGTTCTTCAACCTTTGGTCTCCAGTTGGACTACAATTCCCATTATCCCTGGCCATGGGCTAATCTGTATGGGGGTGATAAGCATAGTAATTCAACAATATCTGGGGGCCCAAGACTGAAGGACAGTAGACTGTTGCCTGGGTGCCTTTCCCAGAAGCATTTGATAAAGTGGCTGATGGTATCCTATTGAATGTGGGCAGTCTTTGAGTTGGATAAACTGGGTTCATGGTAAGCAGGGCAGGCTAGTAGCTCTCAGCACCCTACTGCTGGGACAGGAGCAGGATTTGGGGATTATTTTTCTGAGAAAGACACACATGGGGGGGAGGGGTTGGAGAGAGAGAGAAGCAGAAGAAAGTAATAAATGCAGCCTCAGCAAGGATTAAAGGAGCCTGTCCGAGTTGTTGAACTTGGGCACCGCGTTCCCAAAGATTATTGTGTTCAAAAGGCATTCCTAACATAGTTTATTCCCAGTCATCTGTTGCAATCCATGGCTGCTCTACAAACTGGAGCATTTGCTCCAACTTCACCCCCACCCCCACCCCCCTGTCCCATCTCATAAGTGTAACCCTAGCAGCTCAGGATCATTACATGGGGATGGGGGACTTGAAAGAGAGCAAAGCTTTTGCTCGGGTGCCTGCTTTTACGCACTGCTAGACATCTTCTCTCTGTGCCTCTCCCCCCCCCCCCCCCAATTATCTGACATGAATTCAATGCAAGGCAGAAATCTGGAAGAATCCAAAGCAGGCAAGCTCATTTTGTTTGGTGTCTGTGACTACTAAGCACAGCTCATTTGCACAATGCACAGGACCACATAAGAATGTCAGGATTACTTTGCTAGATCTTATAAAAAAGTTACTGCCTTCCACCAAATCAGAATACTGGCCCATCAATCTCAGTATTTTCAGCACTAACTGGCAGCAACAGCTCTCTGGGGTTTCAGGTAGAGAGCATTCCGAGCCCCACCGGGAAATGCTGTTGTGGATCAAAAGGAGATCCAATTCAACATTAGGAAGAGTTGTTTGACAGTGGGAGAGACTCCCTGAGTAGGTGGTGGACTGTCCTTCATTGGATGTTTTTAAATAGAGATTAGGGGACAACTGTCAGGGATTCTTTAGCTGCAATTTTTGCATTGCAGGGGGTTGGACTAGATGACCCTTGGGGTCCCTACATTTCTATGGCTCTGTGAGCCTGGGACCTTCTGCATGCATGACAGGTGCCCTGCCACTACGCTGCGGTCCTTCCAAGTCTAGATGGACTGTTGAAGGTCCATCTCTCTACCCCCCCAATACACAATGCTCATTGCATAGGTAAATGACGACTCAGGTGACAGCATTAAGGAGGCTGCAGCTTCAGCACTGAGACAGCAAATCCTTCCTTTGACCTTGGACCAGAGGTGCTAAACCTGAGCTGCCCACTTCCCAGCTTCCAGTTCCCATTTAACTCAGCAGCTGTTTTGCTTTGCAGTGGAAGATTCAAAAGGAGTATATTGCAAAAATGAGAGCCCCCCCCCACCCATTTACTAAGGCTGTTTAACTAAGCCTGGTTGAGGGACGTGGCCCCCTGCTCTGCGCTGATGACCTCCAGATCATACATGTGGCTTTCAGGTCCCCATTTGGAATGTGCCCCAGCTGCTCTTTAGAATTGCCCTCTGTGCTTGGGAATGCCTTTCCATAACAGGAAGAGGAACCCTCAGTGGTGTAAGGATAGCTGCAGCAGAAGGAGCAGGTTTCCTGGCTAACTTTGTTTCAGAATCATACCATAGTGAAGGGCAATGAGGGTCAGTGGCATGGTGTGGGGAGGGCACAGGGGCCGCAGCAACAGGCGCAAATTTCTGAGGGGTTTAACCAGGCACCCCCATGACAGGCTCCATCATCAAGGCTGAGCCGTGGGGAGGTAAGCTGCACCCAGGTCCTGTTTGCAGGCTGCCCCCTGGGGCATCTGGTTGGCCACTGTGGCTGGATGTTGGACTATGTGGGCTATTGGCCTGATTCTGCAGATTTATCATGTGTATACACACACACACACAGTGTAAAATTATAGGTACTAGCATAGCTGTCATTTCCCTTTTTTTAAGGGAAATTCCCTTATTCCGAATAGGATTCCTCGCAAGGAAAGGGAAAAGTTGACAGCTATGGGTACTAGTATTCATAAGGATATTCATGGGATAAATATTTAATGCACAATTAAGCATATATGTATTATATCTTATATATAGGATAGTGTATATATTATTTAATGGGGCGAGTCAGTTAATTGTACTATATACATAAGAGTATTAAGATCATCATCCTTGTTCCTGGGATTCCGCCATTTTGCGCAGGGGCCCTTTGATGCCTCATAAGCAGCGTTTCAAGCTCAGCCAGAGGGGGGGGGGGGGCGGGAATGCAGGAGAGAGAGAGAGAAGAGAGAGTTGCAGAAAAAGTCCCTTTTGTCCTTCCCCACAAAGGGGCTTTGAGCTGTATTATCTGTTGGGCAGCAGCTCAGCGAATGGCCAGGAGGCCTCTGGATGCCAGCAGAGGAGGAATAGTGAGACCGGGCCAAGGCGGGGCTCCCTCCTCCTTCCAGGCACATAAGAAAGGAGCCGGTCCATCAGATAAAGTCCCTCTGGAAGAGACAAGGATCTCTCTCTTGCAGGCATTCCGGCTGTTCCGGATTGAGAACTTCATGCAAAACCAAGGCCTGCAGGGAGCTTTAGAAACCAGCCAGGCTGCCAAAAAGGGTCCCTGGGGCCTGGTTTTCGCAACAGGGCTCGAAGACACCCCCCCAAGCAAGCTGTCAACGTGAGGTATGGTGAACACGGCCTTTGTCTTACAGGAGCGACACCATCACACTGGCAGAATCCAAAGGGCACTGAAAAGAGGCCACAAATTCTGTAGCAAGGGATCCTGCAAATTGCTGAAATCTTGCAAACTCAGCACATTTGCCAGTATGGTTGTCGTTCTTGTTATTTATTGCATTTCTATCCTGCCTTTTTCTCCAAGGAGCTCAAAGTGGCATACATGGCTCTCGTTTAATCCCTTAAAATAACCCTGCGAGGTAGGTTAAACTGGGAGGCAGCAGCTGGCTGCAAGGTCACCCAGGGAGCTTCATGGCGGATTGGGGATTTGAACCCTGGTCTCCCAGCTCTTAGTCCAACACCAACCACTGTGTCACCACTGGCTGATGGCACTCAACTTTATGTGCTTCTCCTTGTGTTGGAAGGAGGGGGGTTGTGGAGACCACTTGAGACAGCCACAGGAACTCCCCCCCCCCCGCCATGCCTCTGCTATTCTCATTTGCATCTAGAACAGAAAGAAGAGCCCTGCAGCTGAATCACTTAAGGGAGGCCCACCTAGACCAGCTTGCTGTTCTCACAGTGCCCACCAAGTGCCCCAAAGGGAAGTCAGTGCAGGATATGAGCCTGACAGCAACTCTCCCCTCCAGAGATTAAAGCAACTGGTATTCAGAAGCATTACTGGTGGAGGCTGAACATAAAGAAGAACCTAGGAATAGGGGGCATCTAGTTCCCACAGTGGCCTAACCCCAAACTACTGGGCCAAAGCAATGTGATGCAGCCCCACCAAACTTCCATCAAAGTCCCTTGGTTGTTGCTGTTTTCAAGTTTGCTCAGTTTTGACTTGCAAAAGGGAAAGATCCCCCTATACCGTACATAAATCAATGCTATGACCTGCTTTTTGTGAAAAGCCAGTTAATTTTCTGCTTCAGAGCTCAGGGCAGCTGGGAAAAGGCCTTGCGGAGAGAAGCTGCGTTGGACCTGAGCTCCTGTGCTCTGGGCAGTTTGAAAACTGTGGGCGTTCCTCCACCCCCACCCCAAATTCCTTTCTCCAACGTTTCCAATCCAGACCGCTTGAGGGTGGGGGAGGCGGGTGCTGTGGAATGACTTCCTGGTTCCCAGACTTCACATGCCAGCAGTGGCCTTTATTTATGGCCCAGGAGGCTTCCCTCTTGAGCATAAATCAGGAAGGGGGAGGGGGAAGGTCAGCCTAGTTCCTGAGCATGGATGCAAAGGGCTTTCCCTATACTCCGGGAAGCTGGACCTCTCTCTGTGTGTGTGAGCATGGGAAGAGTTAAAGAGGGAGCCTCTGGCCTCTGCCCAGTTCCCTCCTTCCCACATCACAATTGAACCAGGAAATAAACAAAATTGATGCATTTTTGTTTCATTTCACAGCTGGAAGATAGAAGGATTTCCTCTTTGATTTCCTGCTTCCAGAGGAGAGGTGATGGGCAATACAGACGAAGCTGCCCTGTTACGGAGACAGATCATTGGTCCACCAAGCTCTATATTGTAAACTCTGGCTGGCAGCAGCAGCAGCACTCCAGGTTTTATGGCAGAGAACATTCCCAGGCCTGCATTGACTGAACCTAGGACTTTTTGCTTGCTAGCTTCCCCAGCCCCTGACTGAGAACCACGATGTGCAGGAATCTTAACTTTATTTTTTAAGGGGAAAGTATCATGCATGGTTCCATGCAGTGAGGGAACAAAGCAGGGTATAGATGTAAGAGAATAAATGAATAAAAATGCAGACAGCAGCTTAATTCTCAGTTTGGGAATCTCTCGCCTCTCCCCATCACACCTCCCCACACCCTGCTATGGCAAAAATACCCAAGATTTTTGGCTGACTCTCTCAGAGCAATTTTCACACCTCCCAGAGAGTCCCAGCCAGGCCTCAACGCCTCTGCAGCTTGGAAGGGTGTGAAATAGCACTGGGTACCAGCCTATCAGATTGTGCTGGGCCTGGGATGCCAGGAAGCCAGCAGCCCTTGACACCTAAGTGAGAGAAGCAGAGAACTCCCTTTGACACCAGTGGCTACTTTTAAGATGAAAGCACCACGGAGGTCCCTGGCAGAATCTGCAGAAATGAGGATCCCAGCTGAGGGGATGGTGCTTGGACGTAAAAGCCAGGCAGGTGTCTCTTTTTGTGTGGGCCTCATTCTGAAAAGCGCTGGGGTCTCAGCCCTGCCTGGGCATCTCCTACTCTGACCCTGCCAGGGCCCAGGAGGGAGGGAGGGAGGGGGTACATCGTGCCCCTGCCATGAATCAAAAAGGGGGTTTGGGAGTCAAAAGAGGAGACCCAGAAATTTCCTGGGACCTCAGAAAGCATTTGCATATATTGTATGAAGCCTATTACAGTGGTACCTCGGGTTACATACGCTTCAGGTTACATATGCTTCAGGTTCCTCACTCCACTAACCTAGAAATAGTGCTTCAGGTTAAGAACTTTGCTTCAGGATGAGAACAGAAATCGTGCTCTGGCGGCGCGGCAGCAGCAGGAGGCCCCATTAGCTAAAGTGGTGCTTCAGGTTAAGAACAGTTTCAGGTTAAGTACGGACCTCCGGAACGAATTAAGTACTTAACCTGAGGTACCACTGTATTTACATTTTGTGTAAGCCTGCATAAAATGCCATGATACTTCTCCCCCCTGCCAACTTCCTCATCTGCCAATTCCCCCGTCCTCCCCGTCTACTTCTCCTGGGCGATCCAGAGAGGCAGCGCTGAAGTTCCAGCAGACAATATTGTGAGTGGGCAAGTTGAGAAGGCGGGCTTGCTTTGCCTCTCCTGCGGGAGATGCACACTATCTACTGTCTGCTGGACCGGTGAAGGGCAGGGGTGTTGGCACTGATGTCCACCTTGAAGCAGAAGAAGGTGAAACATCTCATGGCCATTTTTGGGTAAAATTATATATTCCAAACAACTCACCTTAGAATCAGGAAAGAGTTAATATTTGCATTGATTCAAATTACATTTGTAGAAGTATAATAAAAGTAATTAAAAGTAATAAAGGCAAAAACACAAAAAAACCTCTACCAACGGCCCCCCCCCATTCCCCCCCATAGTGCTCTGCTTTATTAATACTATGATTCATCTCTCTGAATTTTTATTTGGGCTTTTTCTGGAAAAAGGTGTTGTTAATTTGGAATTGTTGGTTAACCTGAGAAACAGTGTTGCTCAGATAGAATGAACAAGGAATTGCGAAGTCTTTTTACAGTTGAACACAACTCAAATTATTTTGGCCAACTTGCAACAAGCTGCAAAAAATTCAGGGGCGCTCCAGCTGCATTGTTGTTTTGATCAAGCAAGCACAGCTAGGTGCTGCAGTTTTAACTTATATTTATAATATTGCTTACAACACGTCAACACGCACGGAGGTATAGAACGTAACCCCCATGCAAAACGAAGATTGCCTGTATATATCTTTTTGTCACATTCCCTTTCCCCCCTTTCTTCAGATATAAAAATATTTATTTATAAATTATCTCTCCAAAATGTATTCTCACAAATCATGCGCCCAGAAGAGAAAATATAGAAAGAATGAAAAAGGGGTCAACAAACACTTAACCCAACAAACTGGATTAAGTGCAGCTTTAAAAAAAAAACCTTTTCATTGAACACATCTATAGATTTGGAGCAAGAAGAAACTGTTGAAACCTCATTCCCAAACAAGGAGCAGTTTATTTGGGTAATCATGCAAAGTATTCTGATGAAGGGGAAGATGCAGAAAATGGAAATAGAAAACAGAAGTAAACAGGCTTACAGACGCATGTGGAAGTGAATTTGAAAGATGAAAGAGCTAATCATAATGCAGGCCTTGACATTGGATGCACCATAACTGAGTTTCCATCTCAAAAGGAAATAGAAAAGTATATTACATCTGGGACAGGAGTTGACATTATCTTAGAATTGTCAATAAAAGCTGAAGCTGTAAAATGGTACAAGCTTTTAAAACACATCATCAATGTTGCAGTCTTCTTAGGAGAACATGGTCTAGTATTTTCTGGTTCATCCCATTGAATTGGTAATCCAAGCAATGGAAACTTTTTAGGACTTATTGAACTGCTCTCCAGGTAGGACTTCAGGAACATGTGCTAAGTGTAGAAGAGTTCACAGAAAAGGATTGAGTGGTTTCAAGTTCATTATCTGACCTTTGACTCACAAAATGAATTTATTACAGAATGCTCAAATCTTGTGAAAAAAAACACATTTTGCTTGAGAGGCAATCTGCAAAGTAGTTTGCAGTAATAGTAGATTCCACACCAGATTCTTCCCATAGGGAACAAACAGCATTTATTCTGAGATACGTACTTTTAAAATAAATGCAGTATTAGATTCAAGAACAATTTCTTAGCTTTGCAGACTGTGGCAATGAAAAAGGGTAAGAAATTGCTCAGTTGGTAACTGACACATTGAAAGAACATGCTATTCCTTTTCAATGACTGCAGAGCTCAAGCCTACAATAATGGAACAAATATGGCTGGAAAATACAATGGCTCACAAGCAAAAATACGAGAACAATGCTGAACAGAACAATGCTCATACAGAAAGTATGTTTTACATTTTGGTATACAATGTTATAGGTGTCTTCTTCAGTGGTGTTAAGCAGTTGGCAGAAAAAACTGATTTCTTGTGGAAATATCTCACCATGCCTAAAAGTGATGTGGAGAGAAAAGCTCTATCTTAGAGCAATATCCTGCTGACCTTAGTGGTGGCGATTATGGAAAATAAATGCAACATTCACCCTCAGCAAATAAAGCATTTTTTGTAATTGCACAGTTAAAGCCGTTAGATCTGTTGCACTGCTTAACAGAGTACAGACTTGGTGATCTGTTTCCAAATGTCTGTGCTAACTTAAGAATACTATGAACAATCCCAGCAACAGTAGCTTCTGCAGCGGGGTCATTTAGCAAACCTCGGTTAATTAAGAATTACTTAAGGTCTACAATGCCTCAAGGACGTCTTGTGGATTTGGCCAGGCTAAGTATTGAATCAAACATTGCCAAGAACAATTAATTTTCGTGCTGTGATTTGAATTTTTCCCCAAGAGAGGCCTAAAAAGCTTCTTTTTTAAAAAAAGTAAATAATAAGTTTTTCTACTTTTTCTTTATACTAATACTTTTTACTATTTGATCTGCATTGCAATATAAAAGGATGATTCAACGTGAATTATTTTTCCTTATCTGTGTTGTGGCATAAACAAAGTTATTCATTTCAAATGTGGTTTCTTATCTCTGACCTTATTTTATTTATGTTTATCTATTGTTATCATGGAGTGTGCATAAGAGCGTAAGGCCTTCAATTTATAAAAGTTAACGGAGAGCTCCGCTGCGACCTTCTCTCTTCTCCTGTACCCTTTTTGAGCTTATAGGCTGCAGCTCATGGCATAAAACCCTAGTGGATAAAAACAGGAAGACTACTGGAGAAGGGAAGAGGCTCAAAATAAACTTTGTACACCCCCTCCTCCTGATAATAGTCTTCTCAGAGGCCCTGGCCCCAGGAACCCTGGCCGACCATCACCATGGGAGCCAGTGTGGTGTAGATATGGGACCTGGCAGAGCAGGGTTCACATCCCTCCCTCCCCCCTGCCGCCGCCACCACCCAGTCAGCCATGGAGCTTACTGGGTGAGCTCACTCTCAGCCTAACCTATCACACTGGGTAGTTGTGAGGATGAAATGGGGGTGGGGGAGAGAAATATGTATGTCACCTTGAGCTCCCTGAAGGAAAAAGTATGATATAAATAAAATAACATAAACAATAACTTATCTGAAGTGTCTCTAGATGCTGAGTGAACAAGTAAATAGAATATACCGCATTTTTCCATGTATAAGACTAGGTTTCCCCCCTAAAAAATAATGTCCAAAATTAGGGGGTGTCTTATACATGGATTTTGCCGAGGGTGGATTTTCTTAAATCTGGGTCCCCCAAAATATTGGGCGTCTTATACATGGGTGTGTCTTATAGATGAAAAAATACGGTATATCCCACTCCCTTCTGCTATTGGAAGTTTTGTGCAGGGGGCCATGCAGGTGTCTGGTCTGATCCAACTAAGCCCTCCTTTCATTCTGTCCATGGAGAGAACCTAAGAAGAGCCCTGCTGGATCAGGCCAAAGGCCTAACTTGTCCAGCATCCTGTTCTCAGAGTGGCCAACAGGATGCCCATATGGGGAAACCCACAAGCAGGACCTGAGCACAACAGCAGCTCTCCCTCCTGTGGCTTCCAGCAACTGATGTTCAGAAGCACTGCTGCCTCCAGCTGGGCAGGCAGAGCATAGCCATCAAGAGCCACATCCTCCTCCACAAATGTGTCTCATCCTCTTTTAAAGACATCCAAGTTGTCTTGACCATCTCTGCCTCCTGTGGGTGGGAGTTCCATAGGTTAAATCTGTACTGTGTGAAGAAGCCCTTTGTTTTATCTGTCCTGAATCTTCCAACATGCAGCTTAATTTTTGTGTGTCAGGAACTTCTTATTTTTTGCCAACTTTTTGCTTTGTCCCACCAAAGTTTTTAATGCCAGACATTGTGTCAGTTGCAAATCTGACAACTCCGGGAGTTGTTGAGCTGTCACTGGAAACATGAAATGTGTGGTTTGCTTTGTTTTTGTATCGCCACATATTTTACAATGTTGACTTTTTGTTATGGACAACGGCCAAGACTAATAAATGAAACTAACAATGGATGGGGGGCTTGCCAACTTTTTTGCCCTCGCACGGTTCCTCTGATTAGGACAGGTGCACAGCAGACCACGGGCAACTTCTCCACGCTGGCTATTGCTATGCCCAGCTGCACCTCTATCTGGTTAGGGATAGCCTATCCTTTGGTAACCTCTAGGTTAATTACTGCAGTACATTATATGTGTGGCTGCATCTGAAGATGGTTCGGAAACTTCAGCTGGTGCAGAATTCAGCAACTAGGTTGCTCACTGGGGCAAGACAGTTTAAGTATATAACATAAATCCTGGTCTGACTGCATTGGCTGCCAATGAGTTACCGAGCCCAATTCAAAGTGTTGGTTTTGACCTATAAAGACCCATGCGGACCCTGTGATCATCATCTGAGACCTTGCTGGATCAGGCCAATGGCCCATTTAGTCCAACCTCCTCTTCTCATGGTGGGTGACTAGATTCCCATGATGGGAAGCCCATAAGGAGGACCCAATCACAAGAGAAACACTCTCCTGCATTTTGCAGCAACTGGGATTCAGAATCTTTACGGTCTCCACCTGTAGCAGGCAGAGCATAGGCAAAGCGATTTTGGTAGCTCAGAAGCTGACACCCTCCTTGGGGCTAGCAGAGCTCTATGGAAACAAAGGTGACATCACAAAAGGAAGGAGGAGAAATGGAAAGGAGAGATCCTCTTTCCTCCACAAGAACCGCACCCTTTCCTTTTACAAGGCTCCTGTCAAAAGAGAAGAGACTGCCTTGCTGGCTAATGATGTTTTTAGGCACCTTGGTGTGTTCTACAAATGTCAACCTCAGGGAGGTGCCCTGAAAGTGGGCCCTGAGGCCATGTTGCTGAACGGACTTCTTGCTCCAAAACAGGCCTCTCCAGAGCCCAAGAGAAAAGATACTGCTGGACAGAGAGACATGATGCCGGCAACCTTTCAAGGCCATGACCTGCTGCAGTTTCTGGGCTTCTGAGTAAACAGGTAGGAAGGGGCTGCGCACTTGAAAACCCATGGCAGATGGCCACCCAACCTCTGCTTAAAAACATCCGGTGAAAGAGAGTCCACCACTTCCAAGGGAGTCCGTCCCACTGTTGAACAGCTCTTACTGTCAGAAAGTTCTTCCTGATGTTCAGCTGGAATCGCCTTTCTTGTATCTTGAATCCTACCCTCTGGAGCAGGAGAAAACAAGCTTGGCCCATGCTCCATAGGGCTATCACATCTCCTCTCAGTCTCCTCTTTTCCAGGCTAAACATACCCAACTCCCTCAACCATTCCTCATGAGGCTTGGTTTCCAGACCCTTCATCATCTGAGTTGCCCTCCCCGGGACTCATTCTAGCTAGTCCAATGTGTTTCTGAAACTGGGGTGCCCAGAACTGGACACACAACTCCAGGTGGGATGTGGCCAAGGCAGAATAAAGCAGTCCTATTGCTTCCCTTTGGGACGCGGGTGGCGCTGTGGGTAAATGCCTCAGCGCCTAGGGCTTGCCGATCGAAAGGTCGGCGGTTCGAATCCCCGCGGCAGGGTGCGCTCCCGTTGCTCAGTCTCAGCGCCTGCCAACCTAGCAGATCGAAAGCACCCTCGGGTGCAAGTAGATAAATAGGGACCGCTTTCTAGCGGGAAGGTAAATGGCGTTTCCGTGTGCAGCTCTGGCTCGCCAGAGCACCGATGTCATGCTGGCCACGTGACCCGGAAGTGTCTTCGGACAGCGCTGGCCCCTGGCCTCTTGAGTGAGATGGGCGCACAACCCCAGAGTCTGGCAAGACTGGCCCGTACGGGCAGGGGTACCTTTACCTTTACCTATTGCTTCCCTTGATCCGAAGACTATACCTCTGTTGGTTGCAGCCTAGTATTACATTAGCTTTTTTGCTGCTGCATCACACTGTTGACTCAGGACAAACTTGTGGTCTACTAACACCCCTAGATCCCTTTAACGTGTGCTGCTGTCATGCCTGGTGTCCCCCATCCTATCCAGCACCTCTTCCCACTTGTAAATCCCTTCTTAAAGGATGGGGAAACTTACACACAGAGAGATTATGCTCGTGATCTGATTCTGATCCAAGCAGCTGTTGCAGATAATCATAACTTGACTCCTTTATCCTTTCTCTGCTCCCTGGTCCAGGTCCTCTTCAGTTGCAGGGGGAAGTCATGGTGTGTGTGTGTAATTTTCTCCCAGCCTCCCAGAATATAACTGGCTGGAGTTGCATTTAATGAGTTTAGCCAAAATGGGCTGGCTGGAGTGCCTTCTTCCTGCAAGGCAATGGAGGAACTCAATGGCAGACCGATGTGGCCCAGACAATGCCTGCCATTGTCCCGTCAGCTCTGTCTGCCAAGGCTCAGCCGAGGGATGAATGGGGCTTGTTTCTGCCATGGGTTGCTGGCTTATTTATTTATTTGCTTGTTTAAAATGTTTCCATCCCGCCCCCATCCTAGAGGCAGCTCACCACCATTGTTAAAACAACAACGCCCACCCTTTATTAAAAACACACACACGCTGCACAATCAAAACAACGAGGTGGCATTCAACCTTGCATGCAGGAGCTCAAGTACAATCCCCAATAGCATCTCCAGGTAGGGCCAGGAAAAGACTCCCTGCCTGAAACCCTGGAGAGCTTCTGCTTCCAGTCAGTGCAGACAACACTGAGCTAGATGGACTATTGGTCTGAGTACAGTGGTACCTCGGGTTACATACGCTTCAGGTTACAGACTCTGCTAACCCAGAAATAGTACCTCGGGTTAAGAACTTTGCTTCAGGATGAGAACAGAAATCGTGCGGTGGCAGCGGGAGGCCCCATTAGCTAAAGTGGTGCTTCAGGTTAAGAACAGTTTCAGGTTAAGAACAGACCTCCAGAACGAATTAAGTACGTAACCAGAGGTACCACTGTATAAGACAGCTGCTTATTTAAACCATCCCTTTCTTTAGAACAGGGGGAGGCAACCTAAGGCCCGGGGGCCGGATGCAGCCCAATCACCTTCTCAATCCGGCCTGCGGACGGTCTGGGAATCAGCGTGTTTTTACATGAGTAGAATGTGTCCTTTTATTTAAAATGCATCTCTGGGTTATTTGTGGGGCATAGGAATTCATTCATTCCCCACCCCCACCCCCAATATAGTCCATCCCACCACATGGTTTGAGGGACGGTGGACTGGCCCATGGCTGAAAAAGGTTGCTGATCCCTGCTTTAGAACCATGAGGACTGAAATCTTTATTTTAGTTTGGAGGAAGATGTACCACAGCTCAGTGGTGCAGCATCTGTTTTGCATGCAGCAGGTCCCAGGTTCCATCCCTGCTGGCATATCCAGGTAGGGCTGGGATTGTCCCCTGCCTGAAACCCTGGACAGACACTGCCAGTCAGTGTGGGCAACACTGAACTAGGTGGACCAAGAGTCTGGCTCCGTATTTGGTTTTAGCTCAGCGGAGAGCTGCTGCCAGTCAGTGTATGCAATACTGAGCTAAATGGACCTATGATCTGCAACTGAAGCTGCACATGACAAACATCTGAAACGCTACAGAGAAATGCTGCCAGTCAGTGCGTGCCATACTCAGCAAGATGAACCAAGGGTCTGATTCTGTACAAGGCAGCTTCCTGTGTTCCCACTGCCTAAGTGGCTCCTTGCTTAGACTCAGCATTATGTGTCTGCTTCTCCACAGCATCTGTGTTCAGATCCTTAACAACAACCCTGGGTGCTAGGCCTCTTGCATCTGCATTTTGACAGGTGGGAGGGTGCACGGCAGGCCACCCACAAGGGTGCTGGGTTGGGAGCTGGCTTTCCCAGGCTCTGCTGCAGCACCCAGCCTCTCTCCCCACCCTTCCAGGATCTTATTGCCGAGGGAGACCCTTTTCTCTCTCGCCCTTGCCTCGAAAGGGCCTGTGCAAAGCCTGGATGGGTGCCAGGGGGAGGGGCGATGGGCAGGTGGCAGCCTGAGCTGGCACTTCCTTCATCCCTGCCCTTGCCTGAGCCACCATGATTTGAAGCCCCACAAGGCCTCTTGAGGGCAAATATTCTCTCGGCTGGGCGGGATCTGCCCAGACTCATCCCGGGAGCGACGTGGAACCGGAGACAGAGGAACGTTCCCACCGGAGCGCTTCCAAGTCCGTGGCTCGAGGCACTGTGTTCTTGGAGGGAGAAAGCAATAAACAGGTGGATGCAGGAACACCTGCCAGGTCCAGCGGACAGTCTCAACATGCGTAGGTATGGCCTACGGGCCAGGGGAAAGGCGGTGGCTTTGAGTTGAAGAGGAAGCCTTCTGAGGTTGTGAGCCACTTGGCTGCTTGGATCCTGGTACTGGTGGCCCCGAGCACCAGTCCTCTAATGAGATGGGTGTTTCCAGAACTCCAAGGCAGCTTTCATTTGAAGGTGGAAAGATAAAGAAATAAATCACTGGAGCGGGGTGTCAAGGACTTCTACACCTGGGGCTACAAGGCTCTCCTACAGTCAACACAGTTGCTCCACCATAACAAGGACATTCCTCATCATCTCAGGGATTTTCTACCTGAGTTTTTACCCATGGGGCAACCCTTGAGCTTGTATCGCTGGAACAGGGGTGGCTTTTCTGTGGCCCCACAGGCCTTATCCAGCCTGCTGGTTTGTTCCTTGTGGCTTCCACAAGACCCACAGACAACCTCACAGAGGGCTGTAGCTCAGAGGCGGAGCACCTGATTTGCATGCAGAAGGTCCCAGGTTCATTCCCTAGCAGCATCTCAAGGTAGGTCGGGAGAAATGTCCCCTGCCTGGAACCAAGGGGAGCCATTGCTGCCTGTCAGAGTTGACAGTCCTGAGCAAGATGAGCCAATGGTCAGACCACTGATCCATCCAGCTCAGTACTGTCTGTGCTGACTGGCAGCAGCAGCTCCTCCAGGATTTTCAGACTGGGAAACGTCCCAGCCCTACCTAGAGGTGCCACTGGCAACTGAACCTGGGGGCTTCTGCGTGTATATCTGGGACCTTACTAAGGAGCTATGGCCCTTCCCTTAAACATGAAGTGAGGTTCTAGTCATTGTTCTGAAGCAAGGGTGGAACTGAATAGAAGCATAGGAAGCTGGCTTCTACAGTCAGACCATTGGTTCCTCTAACACAGTATTATCCCGTGACTCTCCAAGGTTCCAGGTGGGGAACATCTACCTGGAGATGATAGAAACTGAATCTGGACCTTCTGCATGTAAAGTGTAACAATAATATCAAGCAGTTGCATCCAACTAAGCTGCACTCAAGAGTAGATCCATTGCAATTAAGGGGCCTAAATTAGACTACAACCCAAACCTTATTTCAGAGTGATATTTTCTTCCTCCCCCCCCCCCCCCGTTTCATAGTGCTGGAGCTGTCCCTAGGCCTGAGCCTCCCTCTGATCCCAGAGGCAGCATATCAGGGGCATTTGGGCCCCCCTGTGATAGGTGTCCTTTGTGTTCCTCCCGCTATGTTTCACAGGAAGGAGGTGCCATGGCATCAGGCTGATAGCCCAGAGGAGGAGGAAGTCTGGATATTGTCATAGGGGACGGATATGGGATTGGCAGAGCAGTTGGTCTCCTCCTTGGGTTCAAAATTGGGAGGGGAGGCACCGGAGATGTGTGTGAGAGAGTCCAAAACTTGCAAGCTAAATCAAAAGTTATTTGCTTCAAGCAAATGAGGGATCCCTTGCAAGCACACTCCAGAAAATAATGTAATACACACACGATGCACCTTCAGCTAATGGTGTTTTGCAAATTCTGCCATCCAGCTTTTGAGGGTGGCTTTATATCAGGGGTAGGGACGCGGGTGGCGCTGTAGGTTAAACTACAGAGCCTAGGACTTGCCGATCAGAAGGTTGGCGGTTTGAATCCCTGTGACAGGGTGAGCTCCCGTTGCTCGGTCCCTGCTCCTGCCAACCTAATAGTTCAAAAGCACGTCAAAATGCAAGTAGATAAATAGGTACCGCCCCGACGGGAAGGTAAACGGCACTTCCGAGTGCTGCTCTGGTTCTCCAGAAGCGGCTTAGTCATGCTGGCCACATGACCCGGAAGCTGTACCCCGGCTCCCTCAGCCAATAAAGCGAGATGAGCACCGCAACCCCAGAGTCGGTCACGACTGGACCTAACGGTCAGGGGCCCCTTTACCTTTATATCAGGGGTAGCCAAGCTTTCTTTAGCCTGAGGTCTATATTCACATATGGCAGCAGTACAGGTGCCACACAGTACTTATTCTACACTTGTAAGGAATTAATCTTTTAGCATGGCAGCAGCTACACAGAATGATAGAATCAGAGTTGGAAGGGACCCTGAGGATCATCTAGTCCAACCCCTTGCAATGCAGAAATATGCAGCTGTCCCTTAAGGGGATCGAACCTGCAACCTTGGGGTTATCAGCACCACACTGTAACCAATTGAGCTATCCATACACTTTGGAACTCCCTGTTGACATCAGGTGGCCATCTTCGCTGCACTCTTTTTGGTGCTTGCTTAAAACATTTCTGTTTTGGCAAGCGTATCCAGACACACATAGAAGTTACAGAAGTTTTTATCACTTGTTTGCTACAGTTGATTTTAATTCAAACATCTGTTTTTAATAGGTTCTCCTCCAAAATGTTAATTCTTTATTTTATAGCCTTAAAGGGCTCAGGACTGCAATACCTCAAGAACCACCTCTCTCCATACAAACCTACCTGGACCCTGAGAGCATCTTCTGAGGGCCTTCTTTGTGTGCCTCCTCCACGAGAACTCTTGAGGGTGGAAACACAAGAACGGGGTCTTTTCTGCAGTGGCTCCCCGTTTGTGGAATACTTTCCCTAGCGAGGTTCAGCTGGCGTCTTCACTGTACACCTTTAGGCGAAAAACATTCCTCTTTAACCAGGCCTTTGTCTGATTGACATCCAATGTCCTTTTAAAATGTGTTGTGGAAGCAGGGATAATTGGGTTGTCCTTGTTGTTGTTTTTATAATGTATTTTCTGTTTTTTTATATTGTGATTTTATGTTGTGAACTGCGCTGAGTTCTACAGGTATAGGGTGGTATACAAATTTAATAAATAAAAATAATAAAAATAGTTTTGTACACTGCTTAGAGGTGGGTTGTGTTTTTTTTAAAGTATCAAATGGCATATAAATGTTGTTAAATAAAAAAGAACTCTGCTCCAGTCTGGCTACTTGCAGCCAGAGGGAGGATCTGTTCCACAGTGCCATCACTGCAGGTGGCCAGGGGGTGGTACTGCAACTGTCAGATCAGCAGAGTCAGGCAATTCCAGGGGCTAGGAAGATTTGGCCTGGTGCCATAAACTGCTGGCCTTGAGCGACTTTTGAGACAATGACAGACTGAAGCTCTGCTTTCTCTATAGCTCTAAAAAAGGTTGCCATCAACCATTCTGTCTATGCCCCTGTTGCAATACTGAACTGAATTTGGCAAAGCTGGGCTCGGCTAGTTATATTTTGTTTGTTTTGGATATTTAACCATATCCTGTACTTTCTTTTTTTTTTTTTGCAACTTTGGGGTCATGCTGGACACCTTCAAACTATGCTGGCAAAGCAGCCTTGGCCTTCAAATAAATTTTGGCTCAAGACTCTCTGTATGCTGAAGCCTGGGATTTAGTCACATTCCACATTTTGCATTCAAATGAAACCATCAGAGACAATCCAACAAGCTTTTAACATGGTGCAATGTTTTGATTTGAGGATGGCTGGAGGCTAAAAAAAAAAAAAAACCCCACACAAGAAATCCTCCGCTGAAGAATCAAACTCCTCCTTGGAACAATAACAAAGGTGACATCATCAATATCACCACTGGGCTTCCTTTGTTATGGAAGAAGGTAATTAATGAGACAACAAGTGTGCTCTGGACTGCTTGCAATCTCAAATTATCACTTTTTATGTGCTTTGCTTTTTTTTTTTTGCTCATAAATGTCCCTTTGATGTTACAACGGGTTTATTTTTACCCAGCCATTGCCTGTCGCAACAGCTGCTATAACCCCCTTTTGTCCTTCCTGGGGTAGAAACAGCAAAGACCACCAGCCTTCTCAGTAGGAAGAATGGGACCATGGGAATGAACAGTCAATTTTTTAAAAGAAAGGATGTCTGGTTTAAAAATAGGCCAAAAAGTTAGGTACCTGGGAATTTGGCTAACTATTTGAGAATAATTATATTAAATTGTGGAAGGAAGTTAAGAAAGAGTTGGAGATATGGGGAGAATGAAACTCCCCGTTAGGCAGAATTTCAACCGTTAAAATGAATATATTGCCTAGGATTCTGTTTTTATTCCAATCAATCCCAATTGTAAACAATTTAAGCTGCTTCAAAGAATGGAAAAAAGATATCTCTAAATTTATCTGGCAGGGGGGAAAGTGAAGAATTAAACATAAAATCATGATAGATTAAAGAAAGAGGGGGCTTTGCTCTGCCAGATTTGCATGTGTATTATGAGGCAGCTTGTTTGTGTTGGTTAAAAAATGGATTGTATTGGACAATTGCAGACATCTTAGATTTAGAGGCTCATGACAAAATCCGGCTGACATGCATGTCTCTGGTATGGAAGGCTAAAATCTACAAGAGTTTTATGAAGCATATCCTTAGGAAGAAGAGTCTGGGAGAAATATAAAAATCTGCTGGAAAGAAAAACACCTTTATGGCTATCTCCCATTGAAGCAATTATGATTAAGAGAGTTAATATGGACAGACAATGGGTGACTTACAGGGAACTGCTGGATTTTACAGTGGAGGAACCCAAACTGAAATCAATAGAAAACTTAAGATGCCATGTTATGGATTGGTTATCACCAGTTATAAAATATGTTTAAATTGGATAGAAAGAAAGGATTTCTGGATCAAAGATCACAATTTGAAAAAGAACTTTTACAAAATAAGGATAAACTTTTGTCTAAAATGTATAATTTTCTACTAGAATGGGAAACAAAAGATGAGCTTGTTAAAGCTTCAATGACACACTGGGCAATAGATTTGTAAGTTTACAGTAAAATATGCAGGGATATATATGTAAAATGAAAGACAAGAAGGGAGGTCATTTTAAAGTTTGTAAAATGTTTATTTGAAATTGTAACATTGAAAATTTTAGGAAGAATTTCAGTGATTATATTGCCAAAAATGTTATTTTTATTTCAGTCAATCCCAGTGATGAGCAATGTGAGCTGGCTGGCAAAGAATGGCAAAATGATATTACAAGATTTATCTGGAAAGGGAAGAAACCAAGAATAAAATATAAACTTTTTACTAACATTAAAGATAGAGGAAGTTTCTCTTTACCATATTTAAAATTATACTTTGAGGCGGCCTGCATTTGCTGGATTCAGGATTGGATTAAATTAAAGAATATAGACCTGTTAGACTTGGAAGAGCATGATTGGCATGCATATTTATGGTATCAGAAGGTGAAACTCCACAAAGGATTTCATAACCATATAATACGAAATGCAATTTTTAAGGTAGGGGAGAGATATAAAGATTTAATAGAACAAAAAACACCATGGTGGATATTCCTAGTAGAAGCAATATCTTTAAAAAAGGTAAATATGAGGACAAAATGGCCAACATATAGAGAGCTGTTAACAGAAGTGGATAACCAATTAAACTTAAAAGAATTTGAGGAAATTATAGAGAAGGTAACAGATTGGTTACAGTATTATCAAATAAAATGATAAAAAGTAAGGATTTAGCTATACAATATCAAGATTTCAAAGAGAAATTGTAGAAAATAATATAAAATTACTGTCAAAAATGTATAATTTGCTGTTGGAATGGGAAACCAAAGAGGAAGAGGTTAAGTGTGTAATGATAAAATGGGCAAAGGATGTGGGACATAATATACAGTGGTACCTCGGGTTACAGATGCTTCAGGTTACAGACTCCACTAACCCAGAAATAGTACCTTGGGCTAAGAACTTTGCTTCAGGATGAAAACAGAAATCGTGTGGCGGCAGCAGGAGCCCCATTGGCTAAAGTGGTACCTCAGGTTAAGAACAGTTTCAGGTTAAGAATGGACCACCAGAACGTTCTTAACCCGAAGTACCACTGTACTATTTTCCAGCAGGATCACTGTCTCTAGCTTCCTAGAGCTGTCCAACCAGCATGATAGGGGAGCTAGTAGTCATTGGGAATAAGCCTCCACACCTTTTGTATGGATTGGATGGGCTCCCAGTGTCCCTCTGGAGAAGGTGCACAGGAAAAACCCTGAGGAGGAGTTATTCTGTCTGCTCCAACGCTCAGCATTTAGCAACACTGAAAATACAGGGTCCTTCTGTTTCAAGAGAACGGGGTGCAAGTTCTGTTATATGCACTAGAACTTCAAGGAAAATGCAACCTGAGTCTCTCCGGACGAAGATATTGGAGCACTCCAAATCGTTTCCTCATGCCCATGCCCAGAAATAGTAGATATAGATGAAAGGAAACACATGCAGATCTGCATTGATTGTTGCAATGCTTATCTATCTATCTATCTATCTATCTATCTATCTATCTATCTATCTATCTATCTATCATCTATCTGTCTGTCTATCTATCTATCATCTATATCTATCTATCTATCATCTATCTCTATCTATCTATCATCTCTCTCTCTCTCTCTCTCTCTCTCTCTCTCTCTCTCTCTCTGTGATGGCCTGGGATTCCGATTCAGAGGCTGAACCAGAGGAATCCCAGCCTGCACAGGAGTCCCCGCCTCCAGGGCCGGCTGAACTGGGGCAAGGCCTAGATGCTGAAGAGCCTGCACCTGTGGCAGAGCACCAGGAGCTGGCCCCAGGTGAAACCCTTCTGGCCCCAGAGAGGCTTGAGGACTCAGTGGCTACAGGTGAGCCTCCTCCAGGGCCCAGTAACCCTTCGGCCTCTCCTGATCTGCAGAGGCTTAGGGCAGAGAGGCGAAGGGAACTGGTTGCTCCCAGGAGGAGTGCTTGCCTCAAGGTCAGAGGAGGCGGGGCTCCTGGGGGCCGGGACCGCCCCTGGCCTTAGAAGAGGATAAAAGCCCAGTCAGCCCGGCCCCAGGTTGCGGGAGCAACGTCGTTGTTGGCTTCGGACCTTCCTGTGTTCCTGATCCCTGCTCGGCCTCCTGTTCCTGACCATCCGGTGCTCCTGTTCCCTGCTCGGCCTCCTGTTCCTGACCATCCGGTGTTCCTGTTCCCTGCTCGGCCTCCTGTTCCAGCGTTCCTGTTCCCCGCCCGGCTCTCCGCCTCGGACCTCGCCCCTCTTCGTGTGGACTCTGCTTACGCCCACGGTACCTTACCCCCGGATCCAGCACACACACTCTCTCTCTCATCTATCTATCTATCTATCTATCTATCTATCTATCTATCTATCTATCATCTATATCTATCTATCATCTATATCTATCTATCATCTATCTATCTATCATCTATCTATCTATCATCTATCTATCTATCTATCTATCTATCTATCATCTATCTATCATCTATCTATCCATCTATCTATCATCTATCTATCTATCTATCTATCTATCTATCTATCTATCTATCTCTATCTATCTATCTATCTATCTATCTATCATCTATCTATCTATCTATCTATCTATCTATCATCTATCTATCTATCTATCATCTATCTCTATCATCTATCTATATCTATCTATCTATCTATCTATCTATCTATCTATCTATCTATCTATCTATCATCTATCTATCTATCATCTATCTATCTATCTATCTATCTATCTATCATCTATCTAATCTATCTATCTATCTATCTATCTATCTATCTATCATCTATCATCTATCATCTATCATCTATCTATCATCTATCTATCATCTATCTATCATCTATCTATCATCTATCTATCTATCTATCTATCTATCTATCTATCTATCTATCTATCTTAGAAGGATGGGTATCTGTGAGGGGGTGGGACTATGACTATCATGAAGGGACCTGCAGTTCTGAATCTGCCCCTTCACTACTGTGGCTTGGCCTCCAGCCCCAAGAAACCCCCTCACTAGGGGATGCGAAAGGAGGGAGGGCAGTACATTTGCTTTGTCCTCCTGATGGCAGAAAACATTCCTGCCTTTGCACACCAGAAACTCAGCTGTGGCTGAGGAATACCAGGGGGGACGCGGAGGGTCCCAGATTGCTCCAGGATGCCCATAATAGGCCAGGAGGATGAAGACATCTGGGACAGGCCAGGGAGCAAGGCTGGGACTCATCTCTCTCCGATTAATGTGGGAGGCTGTTCAAACGCTTTCCTCCAAATCTCTGTTTACCCTCCTCTGCTGTGTAAACAGTTCTGCGGGGGTGATTGTGGAGGCTTTGAGGTGGGAGCAGCACACAGGGGCCGCTTGAGCAAATAAATAAGGCATGAATGAGGAAGTATAGGAGGCCAACGACAAGAGGTCAGAGGGCTATCAAGGAACAGGAGGGAGCGGCCATCAATCCTTGGGACCAGAGGAGCAAACAGATGTAAGACTCAGTCAGTTTCAGTTCCCTCCCTTCTTCCGAACTCAAATCCAGTTCTTCACATTTCCTCAGCAGTTTTTTTATTAATTTATTATCATGATTATCGTGGTGTATTCGTTAGAGTGCTGGACTAGGACCTGGGAGAATCTGCTTCAAATTTCCACTCAGCCATGAAACTCACTGAGGGGCATACATGATTCTCCCAACCCCCCACCCTATTTAAACCCTACAACACCCTGCGAGGTGGGTTAGGCAGAGAAGCAGTCACTGGCCCCCAATGAGCTTCATGGTTGCGTGCGGATCTGAACCCTGGTCCCTCCCAGGTGCTAGTCTGAGACTCTAACCACCACGCCACATTGGCTTGCTCTTCCCTATTTTTGTTCTGGAACTTAATCATGGCTGGTTCTCCTTTCTATCTGTGGAAATGCCACCCTTTCAAGGCCTCTCCCTGATTTCAAAGAGATGCATCAGCCAGTCACTAGCCCCAGTCTCTTCCGGGAGAGGGGGCTGGCTGGAGCCATCAAGATCTGCTCCGAACAATCGTTTCCTTTCCCAGGCACCTTTGGGGTGGAGTGCGGGGGGGGGGGAGAGAATGCAGCAGGGCTTTCGAGATACAAATGGAGCAGCTGAATCAACACCTCCCTCCTCAGAGGGGTCTGCCCCTCCGAAGATAGCTGGATCCGGCCTGGAGAAAGAGGAAGTGTGAGCAGCAGGATGAAATTTATAGGGGGGTGGCCTAGGAGACTGACTTAAGGTGCTTTTAAAAAGGGCTGTCCTCTGTTGGAAGCACAAGGTGTGGGTGGGAGGGAATTCAATTCAGATTGCATCTAAAGGCAAATTGACCAAACTCTTGGAATTTTGACCAAATTGACCAAACTCTTGGAATATAGGGACGCGAGTGGCGCTGTGGGTTAAACCACAGAGCCCAGGACTTGCCGATCAGAAGGTCGGCGGTTCGAATCCCCGCGACAGGGTGAGCTCCCGTTGCTCGGCCCCTGCTCCTGCCAACCTAGCAGTTTGAAAACACGTCAAGTGCAAGTAGATAAATAGGTACTGCTCTGGCGGGAAGGTAAATGGCGTTTCCGTGCACTGCTCTGGTTCGCCAGAAGCGGCTTAGTCATGCTGGCCACATGACCCGGAAGCTGTACACCGGCTCCCTCGGCCAATAAAGCAAGATGAGCGCCACAACCCCAGAGTCTGCCACGACTGGACCTAATGGTCTGGGGTCCCTTTACCTTGGAATTTTGCTGTGCGATTCTTCAGCCAAGTTATGTGTGCAAAAATGCATACAAAGTGTGCATAAAATATGCATATATTGGTAAATAGCAACATATGAAGATGCACTAAGTATGGGGAAATGGCTCTGCAGAAATGTGTATTGTTGTTTAGTCGTCTTAGTCGTGTTATATTATGAACATAAAGAGAGCCTGGCTGCTGGATCAGACCAGTGGCCCATCTGTTTCAGCATCCTCTTCTCACAGTGGCCACCCAATGCCCCACAGACATGAAGCAGCCGCCTTGGGTGGCAGAATCCTGTAGGTCAGCATCCCCATCTGCCCTTGCCAGGGTCACACAGGTGATGGTAGCAGTGGAGGCTTACTGTGAGATAGCATGGAACTCTTGTAAGATATTGAAGCTCCACAGGTTCTTGTGGAAGTTCTACAAGATTTACAAGATCTCACGGGTAACCCCAGTGAGGCTTGGGATGGGCATGTGTGTGTGATGTGGCATCTTCCCGTTTTGCCTCAGGTGGCAAAACGGGATGGTCGGGCCCTGTTCAGAAGAAAGCCCACAAGGAGGGCCCACTAGTTGTTGCTTTTTCCGTCATCTGGTAGACTGCTGCTGGGTGTCGCTGTTCTCTCATATAGACCTCTCAATGGGGAGCCAAAGCTGGATCAGGCCAATGGCCCATCTAGTCCACCGTTTTGTTCTCAGAGTAGCCAACCAGCAGCTTCCAGCAACTGGAATTCAGAAACATTACCTTGGCTAGTAGCCATGGAAAGCCACATGAATTTGCCCAATTCCATGAATTTGCCCAATTCTATTTGAAAGCCTTCTAGGTCGGTGGCCACCACTGCCTCCTGTAGGAAGGAGTTCCACAGTTTAACGATGCACTATATATGAACAAGTCCTTTCTTCTATCTCTCCTGAACCTTCCAACATTCATTGGACTTCCGCAGAGTCCCAGTGTTACGAGACAGAAGGCGATAGCTTTTCTCTGTCCACTTTCTCCACTCCCTGCATTAATCCACTCCTAGCATGTCAGATCAGATCCCTGGGCTGGAGCTCAGCCACCCCACATGACAGAGGGCCAGAGTTTCTTTGCATCTCCCTGCCTGGCTGGCGTTTGCAGCCTTCCTGGCTCCCACACCTCCCTTTCCTGCCCCGCTTTCCTCCCCGCTTCTCCAGAGAGCTTCGCCCCCACCTTAAAAGGGCTTCCTCTGAGGGCTGCTCCTGATACGGCCCACTGACTGGAGGCCTCTCCGCATGAACTTCCTCCGTCTGCTCCATTCCTGAGAAATCCCAGACAGTCTCTTGCAGCAAAGGCCCCCAAAGGACTGTGGGGAAAAACGCCTCCTCCTCCTTCTGCAGGGCTCGCGTGGAAAAAGCTTCTGCTGCAGTTGTCCTGGCAAAAAGAAGAGGGAAATGTGGTGTGGGGGCACACGCACCCTGTGGAATTTGCGTTTGGGGGAAGATCCAAATCCCACACAACACCTCCTCCTCCTCCTTCAGGTGTGTGTGTTTGGGGGGAGTGGAACAGGAATAAGTCTAGGGGTAATGCTGCTGCTACTACTACTATGTCCCACTAATAATAATTTATTTCATAATATGTAAACACTGCTGGATTGTAAAAAGAAACACAAGCCTCAAAGCATTTTACAAAAAAAGGTTAAAACAATTAAATGATCAATAAGAAAATTACCAATAAGAAGACTTCCAAAAAGTTAAAATAACATTAAATGTTAAAATGCGCACCAGCTTTTGAAGCACCTGAATTGCGCAAAAGGAGGATGTTTTTAGCAGGTGCTGGAAAGGGTATAGCAAAGGTGCCTCCTGCCTGTTGTCAATAGGTAGGGAGTTCCAAAGTGTGAACGCTACCACACTAAAATACAGTCATACCTCGGGTTGAAGTAGCTGCGGGTTGAGCGTTTTCGGGTTGTGTTCCACGGTGACCTGGAAGTAACAGAACACGTTACTTCCAGGTTTCGCCACTTGCACATGCGCAGACGCTCAAAATGACATCATGCACATGCGCGGAAGTGGTGAATTGCGACCTGTGCACACGCAGACGGGGTTGCGTTCACTTCAGGATGTGAACAGGGCTCCAGAACAGATCCCGTTCACATCCAGAGGTACTACTACTACTACTAAGAATAATAATAATTTATACTCCGCCCATCTCTTGGGCGGCTCCCAAAAGAATATTAAAAATACAATAAAAGATGCATAATGGATATTGTATGTCACCTGTAACAGTGCCAGTTCCACCAACGGAAGTGTATATGATTGGCATATAGGAGGTAAGTAATCTTGTAGGTATAATAATGATGATGGGGAGAAATTCAATTCAGTTGATGTTTAAAGGCAAACTTAGTTAATCTGCACTGCCCAAAACTAATTCTCCAAATTTTGCAATGCAGTTCACCAGCTCAGTACTGTGTACAAAAATGCATACATTAGGGGAAACTGTCTGTGAAAAACGAATAATGAAAATGATATACAGGAATACACTAAATATGGAGAAATAGTTTCCAAAAATATGTATGTTCATAAAAAATGGCATACAAAAACGTGTTCATTAGGAGAAATTTGGACTAAAATGCTAATGAATTCTCTTGAAGATTTAAAATAATAAAAATAACAATAATTATAGCAAATTATTATTTGCTGCAGAAATGTAGAGGACTGAAATTCAGATTGCAAAAAGAGAAATGGAGGTGGCCTTCACACAGCAATTCATCCTGTTTTAATTTCAGCATTAATTTCATTTGCAAATAACCTGGAAATGAGTGCTAAACTTGCGCTGTATTCTAGTATATTTTTAGAAGTGGTTTTTAAGTCACATGAAAGCTGGAGAAGAAGTGTAAGAAGAGCCCTGAAGCTGGATCAGGCCAAAGGGGACCATCTAGCCCAGCATTCTACTCACAGTGGCCACCCAGATGATCCATAGGGAAATCTGCAAGCAGGGCCCAGTACAAGAGCACTCTCTCCTCCTGTGGATTCTAGGAACTGGTATTATTATTATTATTATTATTATTATTATTATTATTATTATACCCCTGGGTTTCCCTGGCCACTCTGGGTGGCTTCCAGTGCTTTCAGAAGCATTGTAGCCATCAATCATGGAGGCAGAGCCTAGCCATTGTGGCTAATAGCCAACTGATAGTCTTATTCTCCGTGAATTTGTCCAATTCTCTTTTAAAGTCATCCAAGTTGGCGGCTATCAGTGTTGGAGGAAAGTGGAATGCTTCCCTCTCAGTGGCGAAAGCTGTGGAGTAGGCGGAGTGCTGCCTCTTACACTTCCACCACCTGAGGTAGTGTCTGAAATATAGCCAGTACTTGTTTGCAAGCCTCTCTGTATAAGTTAACTCCACCCCTAAAAGCTGAGCCTTTTTTTGTTCTCTCCAGACAATATGTGTTTTCTCTCTCTCTTTCATCTCCACTCATCCTGCAAATAGTTCCTGCCTAAATAAAGCCTTTGAACCACAGAAACTGTAAGTGATCTTTTCAATCTAGTCCACCCTAGCTGCAAGGTCTGTTAAAAATCACTGCTTCCTGTGAGAGTCAGTGCCACAGGTGAAGTTAAGTGTGAAGGACTTTCTTAAGTATGCCTAAAGATGATTCAAGGAAGGGACAAGGGATGTTGCCGGGTGATACATGCTCTGTGACTCTGGTGTGCTGCCTTAAGACATACCAGAGAGCCATTGACAGGAAGGATCCTATAGCTGTGCTCCAAGCCAGAGACAGTTGGAGGAAGGCAGTCTCTTGGTACCCATCCACATCTCACTAAGGATGCAGCATGGCAGCTGAGCAGCTTACATTGATTTTCCATTACACACACACACACACACACACACACACGTACGGGTCTACATTGGCGAGGGTTGCTGTTGTGCTCAGATCCTGCTTGAAGACTTCCCATATTGGGCATCTGGTTGACCACTGTGAGAAGAAAATGCTGAACTAGATGGACCAGTAGGGTTCTTAATGTCTTATAGGGATGCGGGTGGCACTGTGGTCTAAACCACTGAGCCTCTTGGGCTTGCCAATCAGAAGGTCGGCACTTCGAATCCCCACGACAGGGTGAGCTTAGCTTCTGTTGCTCTGTCCCAGCTTCTGCGAACCTAGCAGTTCCAGTGCAAGTAGATAAATAGGTACCGCTGTGGCAGGAAGGTAAACAGCATTTCCATGTGCTCTGGCTTCCATCACGGTGTTCCATTGCACCAGAAGTGGCTTAGTCATACTGGTCACATGACCCGGAAAGCTGTCTGTGGCCTGAAGTGAGGTGAGCGCTGCACCCCATAGTCACCTTTGACTGGACTTAACCATCCTTGGGACATTTACCTTTACATTTTTTACCTTTAATGTTTTATGTGCTTAATGTTTAGCTTAAATTTGATTCTGTAGCTTTAACCTAGCTGTTTCTTATTGCTGGCTAGTTCCTCTGTGGAAGCACCAAAATGCATCTTCAAGCTTTCCCTCTAGATCACTGAGGACTAGCAACTTGAGGGTACAAATTCATAAAGGGCTCTGCCAGGGTCTTCTGTGTCCTCTGCCTTCTTCATGTGGGTCTGCTCTGGTGAGGCATTCTTGTGGCAACTCTTGTTTGATTTGGGAGCATCTGGGCACTGATCTGGAGTGGGGCCTGTTTTTAGCATATCCATCAATGCTTTTCTTTTCTTTTTGTCTCTTGAGAGGAAGGAGGCCACTGGCGATGCATTTACCAGTATGCAACTGCTCTGTCCCAGCTGTTCCCAACTGTTTCTGGTGGATGTGAGAGTAGAGGCAAAAAGGCTTCCTGGTCCCCTTGTGGAAAAAGCCTAGCATTTCCTCACCAACTTTCCTTCCACAGATTGAAGAGCAAAAGTCTCTTGAAAAGTCAGATTAGCTTTCCTCTTCTGTATCTCACTGGTACATTTTAAGGAATATTGGAAGCTGCCTTCTACAGAGTCAGACTTGTTGGGCTACCCAGCTCAGTATTGTCCACACAGGCTGGCAGCAGTGATTCTCCAGGCAAGGAGTCTTACCCCACTCCTATCTGGAGATCCTACTGGGGACTGAAACCAGTACCTTTTGCCCGTAAGGCGAATGCTCTGCCAATGGGCTACAGTCCTTTCTCTAAAAATAAATAAGATCCTAGTCCTCATGGCCCTGAATGAGTTGGAACCTGGGCCTTCAGCATGCAAAGCAGAGGTCCTGCCACTGAGCCACCTCCTGGCCTACCCTACCTCATAGGGTTGTTGTGAGCGTAAAAGGGGGCAGAAAGAACTAGGTGTGCTATCTTCCAGCTCCTTGGAGAAAAGGAGGGTTATACAGCCATACCTCATGTTATGTTTGCTTCGTGATACGGTTTTTCAGGTTGCGTCCTGCGGCAACCTGGCAGTACCGGAAAGGGTTACTTCCGGGTTTCGCCGTTTGCACTTGCGCAGATGCGCAAAATGACGTCACGCACATGCGCAGAAGTGGCGAATTGCAACCCGCAGTTGCATTCTTTTCATGTTGTGAACGGGCCTTTGGAACAGATCCCGTTCGCAACCAGAGGTACCACTGTAAATACAATAATATGAGGTGAACACGTGCCCAATGTATTTTGTATGTTGACATATGTACATAATTTTGGAGCAGTGCCAGCAGACATGAAGTGCTGTTGACTTGCTGCAAGACAGAAGCTGCCTTGGTGGTTTGTGCTGGGATTCCGGTGCAGGCAGGTGGGGCCCAATCTGTCCATGTGCGCCTAACCCTGCTTGGCTCAAGGAAACCATTCCCATGGCCTTCAGTCCCAAGGGAGCCACAGGGAAAGGCAACAACGGATGGTTGGACCGCCAGCAAGGCCTTCTGTCTAGGAGGATTGACAGCTTTGGCGGAGCGGGGGAGGTATCTGTATTCACACATTGGATGAATCAGAGGAGCTTTAGGGGTTGGGAGGCAGGGGGAGGTCTTAGCTGCTTGCAGCAGGGCTCTCCTCCACGCTCCCCCCCCCCAAAAAATGGGCCTTGTCATGTAAATCCATTGCTCTCCATCCTTTGACTCCAAACAAATTAAAGCAATAAAGATAATAGCTGTATATTTCCTCTGCTGGTTCCAGTCCTGCCTGGAAAAAGGCTCCTTCTGAAGGTGTTATGAGGAACTCACTCCCACAGGAGGCAGTGAGGTCCAGGAACTTGGATGCCTTAAAAAAAAAAAATCATGGAGGAGAGGCCTGTCAAAGGCTACTAGCCACACAATGGTTGGAGTCAGCAATGCTTTTGAATATCAGCTGCTGGAGACTGCAGGAGGGAGAGAGTTGCTGTTGCACTCAGGTCTTGTTAGCTGGCTTCCCATTGAGGCATCTGGTTGGCCCCTGTCAGAACAGGTTGTTGGACTAGGTGGGCCATTGGCCTGATCAGACAAGACTCTTCAGGTGTTCTTAACCCCATTATGGTAAGAGCCTGCTGGATCTGAGACCTGCTCTCTCGGACTCAGAGCATTGATAATGGGATCTCCAAGTTTGCATTGATACCCACAGTCCTGAACAACATGGGCTCAGGTATACCTTAAGGAACTCCTGCTGTGTGAAATACAATTCCAGCAGAAACACAGCAGGCAGCCTTGCTTTTGACTATATCTATATATCTATATAGGACGTGGGTGGCGCTGTGGGTAAAACCTCAGCGCCTAGGACTTGCTGATCGTATGGTTGGCGGTTCGAATCTCCGCGGTGGGGTGAGCTCCTGCCGTTCGGTCCCAGCTCCTGCCCACCTAGCAGTTCGAAAGCACCCTTAAGTGCAAGTAGATAAATAGGTACCGCTTTATAGCGGGAAGGTAAACGGCGTTTCTGTGCGCTGTGCTGGTGCTGGCTCGCCAGAGCAGCTTCGTCACACTGGCCATGTGACCCAGAAGTGTCTTCGGACAGCGCTGGCTCCCGGCCTCTTAAGCGAGTTGAGCACGCAACCCCAGAGTCGGCCACGACTGGCCCGTACGGGCAGGGTACCTTTACCTTTATATATATAACTATCAAAGTATTTTACAAAAAGGATAAAACAATAAAATTACCACCAAGAAAAATTAACAATCATTAAGACTTTTGGAAAAGTTAAAATCACGATAAAGGGTTAAAAACTGGCATCCACTTTCTAAACATCTGGGGATGACGACAAAAGATAATGTTTTTTAAATGTAAAGGGACCCCTGACCATTAGGTCCAGTCGTGGCGCTCAACTCGCTTTATTGGCTGAGGGAGCCGGCGTACAGCTTCCGGGTCATGCTGGCCAGCATGACTAAGCCGCTTCTGGCAAACCAGAGCAGTGCACGGAAACGCCATTTACCTTCCCACTGGAGCGATACCTATTTATCTACTTGCACTTTGACGTGCTTTCGAACTGCTAGGTTGGCAGGAGCAGGGACCGAGCAACAGGAACTCGACCCGTCACGGGGATTCGAACCGCCGACCTTCTGATCGGCAAGTCCTAGGCTCTGGTTTAAGCCACAGTGCCACCCGCGTCCAAAAACAGCATAGCAAAGGTTCCTGCCTGATGTCAATAGGTAGGGAGTTCCAAAGTCTAGGCACTGCCACACCAAAAGATTGCGGAGCTTGCAGGATTCCCAAGCAGAGTGGGACCAGCACTGGGTATGAGCCACTGCTCTTTGTCTCGCTTGAGTCATCTTCTAGCACAAAATGGCTCTCTGGTGGCTCGCTAACTGTGCTCTGGATTGGTGAGCCCTGATTATTATTAAGGTGGGTGGGTGGGTGGTGGTGAGTCAGGCTTTGTCTTTTAAGAGTTTCCTCTGAAGGTGCACGGCAGTTTCAATTCCTAGAACAAAATTTCATTTCTGATTGATCAGGTTGTGAAAGGCCAGATGGGCACCTGGAAATATGCATGCCAGCTGCACCACCCTCAACAAAGGGGGCGACTACTGGATACCCTCTGCAGTTCTGATCCTTCTTGGGCTTGTGTGTGTGTGTGTGTGTGTGTGTGTGTGTGTGTGTGAGAGAGAGAGAGAGAGAGAGAGAGAGAGAAGCAGATGGGAGTCTTACTTTCAGCTCTCTATTTTGGGGCCACTTTGGAGGTAGAGGAACAGGAAATGCACATTTTCAGTAAAGTTTCCTCTCTCCCCACCTCTCACCTGTGTCTCCTTCCACCAACCTTTGACAAAGTAACTACTTTGCATGCAAAAGAACAGTTTTTTATTTCTTTGTTCTTCTTAAACAAAAAATTATATACCGCTCAACTGTACTCAACATCTCTAAGCAGTTTTCAAAGTAATAATAATAATAAATAAATAATAAAAATAATAATAACCAGTTTAGCAAATGAAAAGCTTTTAAAGACAATTCAGGTTAATAGCTTAAAAATAAAAGATCAAAACTAAAGATCAAAACTAAAAATAAAAGATCAAAAATTAAAGCTCAGTTTAACCAACTGAGTGCGGTGCTGATAATGCCAAGGTTGCAGGTTCAATCCCTGTATGGCACAGCTGCATGTTCCTGCATTTCAGGGGGTTGGACTAGAGGCCCCTTAGGGTCCCTTCCAACTCTACAGTTCTATGATTCTATGAACATCAGTGGGTCTAGAGTGCTGCTGTTGTGGCACTTGGGTCCTGCTTGTGGGCTTCTGCCAGTGGGGGCATCTGGCTGGCCACTGTGGTTAGAGGATGCTGGACTAGATGGGCCCCCTTTGGCCTGATCCAGTAGGCTAACCTAACTTTCTTTTGACTGGACAAACTCATGAAAGATGAGACTATCAATGCTGCTGCAAGCTATGAAGGCTAGGCTTTGCTTCTAAGTTGGAGGCAGCAATGCCTCCAAATACCAGTTGCTGGAAACTACAGGAGGGGAGAGTTGCTCTTGCACTTAGGTCCTGCTTCTGGGCTTCCCTATGGATGCTGAACAAGATGGGCTCCCTTTGCCCTGATGCAGCAGGGCTCTTATGTGTACTCCAGAAAGAGGACAGCAAAGGCACCTGCCTGATGTCAGAGGGCAGGCGTTCTGAAATATACTTGGAGTCAAGTGTGGATTTCATGCTCTTTATTCAGCTCATAGTAGTGAGGAATGCAAGTTCCCCCAAAGTTTCTGCTTTATATACATTATTTACACAATGGCCCCCACGTGATTGGCTAATTCCAGGATTCTCCTGTAGGCCAATCAGGTTGCAGATTCACTTCCACCTGGAGCTGGATTGGGTGGCTCCTGTGGACCAATCAGACTGCTGCATTCTGGCTCCTATTGTTCTAGGACCAATTAGACTGCGGCATTCTGGCTCCTATTGTTCTAGGACCAATCAGACTGCTGCATTTTGGCTCCTATTGTTCTAGGACCAATCAGACTGCTGCATTTTGGATCCTATTCAACTCAGTACATAACAAGTTCCAAAGTGTAGATTCTAACATAGTCCTTACAGCTGTGGAACATGTATTGTGTGGTACCTATTAAGAATGCCTGTTCCATGAGAGCCAATTCCTGCATGCACGGTGAGCACGCACACACATACACACACAAACAACCCCCGCTGTCCAAAATCATGGAGACCATCTTGCACACACAGACACACACCACACACAGTTCGCTTTTTTAGCCCGGCCTTGACCCTTCACCTCCACCCAATTTTTATCCTCAGTTTTGCTACCTCTAGGAGAGAGAGAGAGAATGCAGAAGACACACCTCCCCTCTCATGAGGCAACACCCTTTTCTGCAAAACAATTATTCTTTAATAGCGCCCCATCACGTGCCTGTTTAAAGGGCCTGGAAATGAGAGCGTCAGGCCAGGGGTGTGTTGGCAAACTCGTTGGCACGTACCTCTGATTTTTTGCCCTTTAAAAAATTGCTCATTTGGATTATTAGCATCATCCACCTCCCAGCCCTCAGGCGGGCGGGTGGGTTGGCAGGCAGGCAGGCAGGCAGGCAGGCAGGCAGGCAGGCGCCCTGTTCACAGCCCTGTGCTCCCTTCTCTATTCTCTGATCAGATGAGATCATTCAGGGGAACCCTGAACTCTCAGGCCTGAACCTGTTTCAGGGGAGGAGGTAGAGGAACCTGCTCATGCACCTAATTGGTTCTTTTCAAAGGATGCCGGCTGGTGATTGGCCAGGTCTGTGCCACAACAGCTGGATTTGAAAAACAACATTTGCACATTGCCTACAAGAGGTTGATAGCAAGGACCTGGTGGTTCTCCCAAGCTGAGGAAGGCAAGTGAATGAGTTGAAGAGTCAGGGGGAATGAGACCACTTTTTCCTGATCAACACAAGTGCAATCAGCCCACAAAAATAGATCTTTTCCACAGCAGCAGTGAAACAAGCCCTTGGGAACCATATAGCAGTCATTTTGAAAGGACAGGGTCAGCGGCATAGGAACTTTCGGAAGAACCTAAGGAGATTCCGGCTGCTGGAATCTGGGGCCCCAAAGGGGGCTCCTCTAGTCCAACATCTTGTCCTCACAGTGGCCAAACAGATGCCTATTATGGGAATCCCACAAGCAGGACCTAAGTGCAACAGCACCACTCCAGTTCCCCATCTGGTATTTAAGGGTAGACTGCCCCAGGCATAGATGCTCTGCTATCCCATTAGGCCTCCATGTGGAGAGTCCTGCTGGATTGGAACCAAAGACCAACTAGTCCAGCATCCTGTCCTCACAAGAGTCTTCTTCAAGAGGCACAAACATACAGAGAGAATGTTGTGGAAGCCCTTTGTCTTGGTCTGCTCCTGAGCAAGCCCCCTCCCCTTTTCATAGCTGCCCCCAACACTCAAGCTTTCACCCATTTTGGACCCTTCAGGCAGAACCCATCTGCTGCCTTGCTGACAAGAAAGCAAGCAATATTTTGACTTTGTCAACTTCTTGTGATAAAAAAGGGGAAGGAGCTGCAAAGCTCTTGTTCTGTTCTGGAGGTTGCAGGAGGAGCAGCTTTGAAAACCCATCTTGTTTTGCTTGCAAAATTTTTATGTATGGTTAGGGGGAAAACATCTTGCAAAAGGGCAGACTGGCAAGCCTTTTATCCAGTGCTAACCTGTTAGGCTTGAACAGGCCTATTGCCAGTAAATTCCCCAGCTAAGTCAGCCTTGCCTCTAGCTTAGCCAGGTGAGGTTGGGGGGCTTAGCCAGGTGAGGTTGACGAGGGAGGTATTCAGACCCTAGACCCACCTATTCCAAACTCCCTTAAAGCTGGCGGATCTGGGGTTCAGATGGTGGTGTCAGGTTCATTGGGTTTCCACGGCTGAGGCAGCATCTGAACCTGGAAGTTCCGGGTTGACAGCTTTTGCCACACTATGCCATGCTCAAATTCTGCTTTAAGGAAGTTGCCAAGGCTGACAAACCCCTAGTTCCACTTGTGCAATCATAAGAGGGCAGAAGAACACCCACACCCTTCACCTCAAACTATTGAACCTTGAGAGCACAAGAGGGTGAACAAAGAATATTAAAATCTAAGCTTGTCTAACAGGAGTGAGCTTTTTCAGTCCTGGGGCCACATTCCCTTGCAGGAAAGCTTCCAGGGGCCAGAATCAAAGTGGGTGGGGCAGCCTACGTAGTTCATGCACTTGTCCCTTCAAGACGGGACTAATGCACTGCACTGACCGTGGGACTTCCCTTGTGTTTGAAGCTGCAGTTAGTGCAGAATGCTGCAGCACGATTGCTGACAGGAGTGAGGCCTGGGCAACATAGAATGCCTGTGCTCAGCGATCTGTACTGGTTGCCCATTTGCTAACAGGTCAAGTTCAATGTGTTACTACTAGCATATAAAGCACTTAACAACTTGGGACCAGTTTACCTACATGATCACGTTACCCCACATGAGCCAGTCCACCACTTCAATAGGTGGAGTTGGCACTTCTAGAGGTGCCACATAACACCCATGCCACATTTGTAAGAACTTGGATTGTTTCGTGTGTGCTTTGGAACTTCCTGCCTACTGATATCAGGCAGCTGTCTTCACTGTACTCTTCAGTGCCTGCTAAGAACATTTGTGTTTATACAAGCCCACCTAGACATGCAGAATGTTGATTTGATTTTACAGTAATCTTATTGTTTTATTCTGTTAACTTTGAGGTTGTTTTGTGTGTGTGTGTGTTTACATTTATGTAATTAATTAATTCATTAATTATATTATGTGGCCTTTATGTTTTTCTGTCCTCAGCTCAGGGAAGCAAGCAAAAGGCACGATCCCTGTTATTTTCCAGCCTGGCAAAAGCCCTGAAACAAGATGTGGAACATGTCGGGTGAAATGGGTACCATGGAGAAAAGGGCTGTGGTCTGGGGAGACTTCTGAGGGCCAGGAAAAATGCCCTAGAGGACCACATTTTTCCCAACCAGCTGGAGGCTCCCCCATCTCTGCTGCACTCTGAAGAGAATTTTTAAAGAGAGCTTAAGATGGTTTGAAAGGTAACAACAACAATAACTTGAGTTGTATATTTTTTAGAATCCACCTTATTATTGAGATTGTAAGTTGTTTTCAACTGTTTTAATGTTGCGTTTCAATGTTGTCACTTGCCCAGGAACTTCAGGGTAAAGAACGGGTAATTATTAATAACCATAATTTATTTAGCTTATTTGTTTATTACATTTATATCCCACCTTTCCTCAAGGAGTGCATAGTGGTGTACATAGGCCACCCCCATTTTAACCCTCACAACAGCCCTGTGAGGTAGGTCAGGCTGAGAGGCATTGATTGGCCCAAGGCCACCCGGTGAGCTTCAAGGCTGAGTGGGGATTTTGAACAGATCTATCTCAGGTCCTGGTCTAATCACTTCACCACACTTGTTCTGTATAACCCTTATAATCATAATAAAAAAGAGGGATTTGTGTGTGCACACCCCACACTTTTCACCCCTCTGCCAAAACAGGTCAGGCAGGTTGTTTACAACCTATCTGACCAGAAAGGGGACCTCAAGTTGCGTTGCAAGAGGCACGTGTGTGTTTTCAGAATGGAAAGCAGAGAAGCCTCTCTCAAACCACGTTCAGCATTTGTGAGGCACCTTTAAATCTGGACCAGCTGGTTTATTGTGGCAAGAGGACTCACTGGCAACAACAACAGCCACACCCACAGCTGGTTGTCTTCCTTTGTCAGGCACACGCAGCTGACAATCCGCTTGCGCTCCACTCGTGTCCCAGCCTTGGGTTCGATGGGTGCGTGGGCCGGGTTTGCAAGCTCGGCCCACGGGTCAAAGCACATTGATTTTTCCGCAGCAAGGACGTGCTCATGCAATCTCACATGACTTTGCTTGTGTGTGCGTGCGTGCATGTGTGTGGAGCCAGGCACTCAAGGGCTTAAGTTACTTAATCGAAAGGTGTGCCTGCTTCTCTCTTTTTTTAACCTAAGGCTAAGTCAATCATTTATTAAAGAGCCGTTGAGTTTGTACTTTGTGATGTGTCCAAATGAGTTCAGATGTCTTTATTTATGTCTCATTCCTGCATCTTTCTGGCACTGGGGGCAGAAAGGGGGGCTCCTACCCACCCACCACTGATCTCAGTTCTTTCCCACACCTCTCCCACCTATGAATCATTTGGAGAGACACTCCCTTCCTGATTCCTGATCCAAGCAGCTTTCGGGGACAACGGGAAGGGGATTGCTCCTAAATCTGCTTCCTCTTGCTTCCTGATTTCAGATCTTTTTGACCTGTTGGCTGTGTAATTCCTTGACTGAAAAGCAGGAGACATCCCTGTGCACACACACCTCCAAACACACACACACACACACACACACACACACAAACACACACACACACATATATATATATGCACACACAAATTTGCTTCTTTTACCAATATGTTTTTAAGAGCAAAATGGAAATTGCTGAATACACAATAGGGAACATTTCCTAAAAAGACACACATGTTGGATTGGCCCATTTAGTCCAGCATCCTGTCCTCATCCTGACCAAACAGATGATAAGCCCACAAGCAGGGTCTGAGGGCAGCAGCAACTCTCCCCTCTTGTGATTTCCAGCAACTGATTCAGAGCTGTTCTTCTATGCACGAAGGTTACACTATGACAGTAGATCTCCATATGGAGAGCCCTGCCACATTGGACCAAAGATCCATCTACTGCAGCATCCTGTTCTTACAATGGTCAACCAGATAACCCAAAGGGAAGACCGAAAGCAGGACCTAAGCACAACACCAACTCTTCCTGCTTGAGAACATTAGAAGTGTTGGGCAAATAACTGAGGAACACCAGTTGATCCTGAAATCCCACATTTGTGGGTAACCACAACAGAAAAACAGTTTTTGGTCCTGGGTGAAGCCTCCAGAAGGGCTCCATTGAGGCTCCCAGCCTCTCTCTGTGTGTGAGAGTATGCAAATGCACGTTGGGTGTGTGTATGCCAAACTGGGACTTTGACCCGGGTGGCATAAAACCTAGTTTCGCCCCTGCTTAAAATGCTGCTTCCCTGCATCTACCCCTGTTAGACCACAACCTTAAGTAATTTTAAATGCTTTACTTACAGTAAGCACAGGTCCCACTCATGCATAGTTCAATGCTACAGCAGAAATAACACAAGATAATTATTATTGCATTTGCTGCTTCTGAATGTGGAGGCAGAGCATAGTCATTGTGATCAGTAGCAATTGATAGCCTCCTCTTCTATGAATTTGTTCAATCTGATAACAGTGATCCTGAAACCAAATGAGGTAGCAGGGAGGAAGACTTGAAATGCTACTGGGTGCCTCTGAGGTGCATGAGACCTTGCAGACAGCCCTGTCTCTTGCCTTGTTTCAAAGCCATTCCTACTATCTTGATGAGTACCTACTGTTGTCTAGATGTGTGAGTGAATGCCCAGCTTTTTGCCAGCTGGCTGCTAAAAGTAAGTGATGCAGTCTCCTAGCCAAGTCCCACACAGGCACATCTCTTGTGTGTCTGGGTCTCTCCCATTCCAGCAAGGCTGGTTGTGAATTCTTGTGTGTGTGTGTGTGTGTGTGTGTGTGTGCATTTTTGGCAGTGCTGTTGCCTCCTTCCCAAATGCCCTATGGTACTTCTGCAAGATGATGTGCCCCAGTGCAAAAGGCAACCATCGAAAAGAAAGCACACACGACAATGTGACAAACGTTTGCAACCTCTGCCCGACATGTTCCTCTTTCCGTAGACACTGGGGAAGGCTCAGTGATGAAGATAAACAGCAGAGAATCGTGACCTTGAGCAATACTGGGCCACGAAAACCAAAGGGTCATCTCCACAGGATATTCTTCGGGGAGCAGAATCGCACTATGTTTGTCTGCAGAACAGGAAGCTACGTCATATTTGCAACGGTACATCCAGCTAAGTATGGCCTGCACTGCACTTCACCTGGCAGTGAATCTCCAACCCTATCTAGAGAGGCCACTGGGGATTGAACCTAGAACCTTTTCTCCATGCATGCAAAGCAGGAGCTCGGCCTCTGAACTATGGCCCTTCCCCATAAAAAAATTGTAAGATTCTAGACCTTATAGTTCCAAATAAAGTGATGTGGATTGATTGCAGCTGCATACCTGTGATGGTCAGAAAAGGATGCTCATATTTCCCCCTGACATTTCAATTCCATACTGCCCTTGTTGCTAGGAATCATAAGTGGAGAGAGTGACTCTTGCACTCAGGTCCTGCTTGCAAATTTCCCATTGGCCACTATGAGAACAGTATGCTGGATTAGATGGGCTCCTTTGGCTTAATCCAGCAGTCAGGCTCTTCTTATGTTCTTACGTGCAAAGGCCATCCCACAGCACCACCATGACTGACTGTCTTTGCAACGTGCAGGAGGCAAAGAGTTAAAGACCTTTTAAGCAAAGGGGCGAGGCAGATAGCCCACTTCCCCCTGAAGACACTTCTGGTTAATTACCACCTCTGATGTAAGAGCAGCAAATTATTTGAGAAAATGTTCTTGGGCTGTGCAACTTTCCTTGGTTGTTTAAAAAATGATCCTTAACTTTTCTCTTTTTTTGCAACAAAACACACACAAAACACACATACCCCTCCCATTCCTTCCAACGCTCCAAAGATGCCCCCAAGCCATAAATCTCCATGCAGAAATTCTTGGCCTCCATTCATTTTGTTTTGAATCCTGTGGGAACCTGGCAGCATCCTCTGGCAGGTGAACCATTCCCTGTCATTTACCCAGGTGTGAGAATTTCACATCTCTGGGCAAGAAAAACCAAAGGGGTCTTTGGAGACTGAGCCCCAGTAAAACTGGGGGTGGGGGACATTGGTTCTGTCTCATTTTATTGTTTGTTTATTTCATTGCATCTATATCACAAGGTAGTGCACATAGTTTTCTCTCCTCATTTAATCTCCGTCTAATTCCCCAATTGTGGAAAGCCCACAAGCAGGACCTAAGTACAAGAGCACAACCTCCTTGTGGTTTCCAGCAACAGGTATTCAGAAGCATTGCTGCCTCCAACTGTGGAGGCAGAGCCTAGCCATCATGGCTAGTAGTCATCCATCTCCTTCATAAATTGGTCTATTCCTCTTTTAAAGCCACATAGGTTGGTAGCCATCACTGCCCTATTTAGGAGGGAGTTCCATTGTTTAATTCTGCACTATGTGAAGAAGTCTGTTCTTCTCTCTGTCCTGAGTCTTCCAACATTCAGCATCATTGGATGACCACCAGTTCCAGTGTTATGAGACAGGGAGAAAAACTTCCCTCTTGCCACTCTATCCACGCCATCTATAATTTTACAAACTTTTAGCATGCCACTTATTCTCTAAATAGAAAAATTGCAAACGCTGCAATCTTTCCTACGTGGGGAGATGCTTCATCCCCTAGATCATTTTGGCAGCAGTTTTTCTGAACTTTTTCCAACTCTACAATACCCATTTTAAGGTGAGGCGACCAGAACTGTATTCCAAATTATGGATGTCCCATAGATTTATATAAAGGCACTATGATATTAGCAACTTTATTTTCAATTCCATGGACTTGTGGAACTTTTTTAACTTTTCTGAAACAAGGTGTGTGTGGCCATGCGTCTTTTAGGGAGCTGGACACAGTACCAGTTCCTGGGGGTGCCTCCTTCCAGGCACCTCCCGCAGGGGCCAACCTCACAGCCCCAATACCTCCATCCACAGCCACCTTTGCTGCTTCTTCAGCCTCAGGCTCCTCTGCTGGCTGTGTCAACAGCCGAGAGAAAAAGTAGGACTTGTTCCCCGGGCCCTGCGGTGGGCGTGGCATAGGGATGTGGAGTGCGCCTGGCAGCAGAGCCTTGCACAGCCAGTTTGGAGGCTTGCTGCACAGTGCCACAATCCTTTTCTTTCCCGCAGCCGCTCAGCCTCGTGGATTCACCAGAGACCTGGCCCCTGGCCAGGTGCTGCTCCTGCAGGTTGACCTGTTTCTGGGGTGCCTGTTGGAGAGAAAGAGAGAGAGAGAGAGAGAGAGAGAGAGGCTGGATGCTGCGGTTGTTTGTGGCTAAGGAAGGGACAGGTGTGGCCTTCTTCCTTCAGAAGGCAGGCAACGAGACCCTGTCAGTGCAGTCGTACCTTGGATCTCGAATGCCTTGGCTCCCGAACAAAAGCGGCTCCCGAACAATTGAAAGCCAATAATAATAATCATAATAATTTATTATTTATACCCTGCCCATCTGGCTGGGTTTCCCCAGCCACTCTGGGCGGCTTCCAACAAAATATTAAAATACAATAGTCTATCACACATTAAAAGCCTCCCTAAACAGGGCTGCCTTCAGATGTCTCCTAAAAGTTTGGTAGTTGTTTTTCTCTTTGACATCTGGTGGGAGGGCATTCCACAGGGCGGGTGCCACTACCGAGAAGGCCCTCTGCCTGGTTCCCTGTAACTTGGCTTCTTGCAGCAAGGAAACCGCCAGAAGGCCCTCAGCACTGGACCTCAGTGTCTGGGCAGAACGATGGGGGTGGAGATGCTCCTTCAGGTATACTGAAGGCTTTAAACGTCAGCACCAACACGTCAGGTATACTTTAGGGCTTTAAACGTCAGCACCAACACTTTGAATTTTCCAATTTTCAAACCTTTTTCAGAAGATGAATGTCTGGCGCGGTTTCCGCAGCTTCCGATTGGCTGCAGGAGCTTCCTGCAGCCAATCAGGAGCTGCGCTTTGGTTTCTGAATATTTTGGAAGTCAAATCGACTTCCAAAACGGATTCTGTTCAACTTTCAAGGTACGACTGTATATGACCAGGGAAGACACATCGGCAAAGGGTTAAATTTCTTCTTTAAAAAGAAATTGCAATTAATATAGAATTTACCATGAACTTTCATAAGAAATAAAATCAGCAATAAGCCAGAACAGGTTAAAACCTACACTAGCAGTCTACATTTCTGGACCGGCTTGTCTAAACAAAAAAATTGTGTATAAGGTCCCAGGCCCAGTACCCAAATTCTTCTCCAGGTAGGGTCAGAAGTGTCTCCTATCTGAAACCCTAGAGAGCTGCTGTTGGTTGGTGTAGAGCAGTGTTTCCCAAACTTGGGTCTCCAGCTGCATTTGGACTACAGTTCCCATCATCATCCCTGACCACTGGTCTTGCTAGCTGGGGATGGTGGGAGTTGTAGTCCAAAAACAGCTGGAGACCCAAGTTTGGGAAACACTGGTGTAGATAATAATGAGCCAAGTGGACCTAGCAGTTTGACTCAGTATAAGGCAGCTTCCTACATTTCTATTTATTCAGAATGATGAGGACTAGACAATGTATGTTAAAGGGAAACAACCATAGACCAGTGGTGGAGCTCCTGCATTGTATGCAGATGGTCCCATGTTCAATCCTCAGGGGCATCTGCAGGTAGGACTGGGAAGACTCCCTATTTCTGCCACAGAACTACAATTCCCAGAGTTCCCTGCAGAGGGATTGATTATTAAACCACCCTAGGAATCATAGGTATGTAAGGGGAAATACGTGTTTGTGTGTGTCAGGGACCTCTTAACAACTATCACTCCCAGGATCCTTTGAGCAAAGAACGGTTTAAAATAGTTTTGTTGTTGTTTAGTCGTTTAGTCGTGTCTGACTCTTCGTGACCCCCTGGACCAGAGCACGCCAGGCACTTCTGTCTTCCACTGCCTCCCACAGTTTAGTCAAACTCATGCTGGTAGCTTTGAGAACACTGTCCAACCATCTTGTCCTCTGTCGTCCCCTTATCCTTGTGCCCTCCATCTTTCCCAACATCAGGGTCTTTTCCAGGGAGTCTTCTCTTCTCATGAGGTGGCCAAAGTATTGGTGGCCAAAGTATTTAAAGTGGTATCATAGGGCTTTAAATGCTTCAGCTAACTCTTAAGTTTGTTTTTATGTGGGAGATGTTTTCAGGACAGTCTCTTATGCATTTATGAAGTTGTTTGTTTCAGTATTCCTTTCTCTTGCTATAGTTTGTGCTCTGCTTTCTGTTGCATCTTGGCAAGTTACCTGCTAAATTTATTTGAATAATAATAATAATAGCAACCTGAAAACAATTTTTAAAGAGAAAGGGATGCTTTGTGAAGAGCCAAGAAACCAAGCCTTACGAGGAACAGTTGAGGGAGGTGGAAACATTTAGCCTGGAGAAGAGAAGAGAGGAGATATGATAGCCATCTTCAAATATCTGAAGGGCTGTCACATGGAAGATGGAAAAAGCTTGTTTTTGTTGCTCGGGAGGGTAGGACCTGAACCAGTGGCTTCAAGTTACGAGAAAGGAGTTTCTAACTAAACATTAGGAAGTACTTCCTGAGGGCAAGAGACATTCAACAGTGGAACGGACTCCCTCAGAAGGTGGCGGGCTCTCCTTCATCAGAGGTTTTTAAAGAGAGGTTGGGTGACCATCCCTTCTAGGTACTTTAGCTGCAATCCCTGCATTGTAGGGGGTTGGACTACATGACCCTTGGGGTCCCTTCCAAGCCTATCATTTTTCCTACCACTATGATTCTACCAGAAACTTTCTGGCAATGGCTTTCCACCCTTAAGCCATGCTCATTCATTGCTTTCTGAAGAAAACAGGACCTTTTTTGGAGCCAAGCCAAGGTTCATAAATAAATAAGGGACCAGTCCAAACAAGCCTTGTGAATAAAAAAGCACACAAAGGCTCTAGTGTACCTTGTCAGGGGCTGACTTCTATAGGAATCCAAATTCACCAGCCAACCTGTTGTTGAAAATGTCCCTGAAGTTTGTTCTGCCCCTGGAAACCAACCTTTAACACTGGGGTGAGCCGGCCTGGTGACTATTTCATGCCAATGTTCAAGGTGAATGATCCTTCCTGATCTCCGCGGAATCTTATTATTTCCAGCTTTACATCATCTTTGAATATTTACCCTGAATTTTAGAGTAGAGGCTTTCTAGTTTAAAGAAAAGGCAAGTGGAAGAGGGAACATGATAGAAGTTTATAAAATGTTGCATGGCCTGGAGAAAGTGGACGGGGCAAGGTTTTCCTACCTCTCTCATAACACTTGTGGACGTTCCATTGAAGCTGCAGGTTGGAAGATTTGGGACAGATTTTTTTTTTTTTAAAAAAAGGTTCGTAGTTAAGCTACGAAACTCTCTCGCACAAGAGGTCATGATAGCCACCAACTTGGATGGCTTTAAAAGTAGATTTGACAAATTCATGGAGGAAGAGAAGGCTTTCAGGGCCTACTGCCTACAATGGCTATGTTCTGCTTCCACAGTCGGGAGACAACAATGCTTCTGAATTCCAGTTGCTGGAAACCACAGGAAGGGATTCTATGAGTTTCCAGAGCCTGGCATTTTACGCCATCTGCAGAGTGTTTTATAACACCAAAAGTTTCCCCAGTTTGCCTGCTATCAGATACTGGGTGACCACCAGCCACTCCATGACTGAAGCAAAGCTTCTTTGATAAGGATGTTACTTACATCCTCCCTTTTTTCTGCCTGTCATCATTTTGGTTCCTGGAAGATATCTGTGTGCCCCATTTTAACTGTGCAAAGCAGATATCGAGCGAACACAGGTTGTTTTTATAATAACGAATTGCATTAAAATCACATCTGGATGTCTTCATACGGTGGCTACATCCACACACTTGAAACACTTCGCCTCCCACAAGGGATCCTGGGAGCTCCATAGCTCACACGAGGAGGGCTCAGCTTTGTGCATGAAAGCGTAGGAACGTAATAAGAGCCCTGCTGGATAAAACCAAAAGGGGGTCCACTTAGTCTAGCATCCCGTTCTCACAGTGGCCAACCAGATGCAAGTAGGACTTGAGCACAAGAGCACTTTCCAATTCTTTCCCCCCATCTCATATGCAGATGTAGACTGTCCCTGGACATGGAGGGACTTTTATCGCAATGGACCTCCATAAGAAGATCCTGCTGAATCAATCCCAAAGCCCATCTAGTTCACAATCCTGTTCTCACAGTGGCCAATTAGATGCCCATTATGGGAAGCCCACAAGCAGAACCTGAGTGCAAAAACAATTCCCCCCCCCCCCGCAGTTTCCAGCAACTCATATTCACTGGAGGTTTCTAAACAGATTGGGTGGCCACCTGTCAGGTATCCTTTAGTTGTGTCCTAAAAAATGCAGAGGAGACTTATTTTGAAAAGCCTTTCCTTTGGATCGGGGAGTCCCAGTGACAAGGTGACCACCCATAAACATCAGATTGTTGTTGCTGGCATCCGTCTGTCTCGAGAGAGAATGGAGTGCACCTCAGGGGTGAAAGCAAACCACTGTGTTAGCAGCACCAAAGTCACCTTCCCAGGGTGCAGGGAAGGTGTGTCTTGGCTGTGCTGATGTGGTCCAAAGGAAAGCAGAGCAATATGGCATCAACTTGGTTGCAGGAATTGCCCAAAGGAGGCATACAAACTGCATCCAACCGCCACAGGGACTCCACTTCGGATTTGTGTAGGGTTTATTCTGTAGCCTTTTCTTCTCTAGAAGATGTCCTGCAAAGCACCAGAGGTTTATTTAGGATCAGAGTTTTCCTTTTCCTAGATGGGCTGCCTTCCTAGGTTGACCAGCCCCCTCTGTCCCCACAGCAGGTACAGAAACCACCTTCTTAACCATCTGATGCATTAATTGGCATCATCGGCTCAATCGGCTACCCTCACCTGTTTTAGCCAGCCAGTCGAAGCCATTTCCTTGGGTGTGGCTGCTGTCACATATGGACACTTCTATAAGCCACAGTTGAGAGCTGAGTGCATGGTGGGGACCCAAAATGGACAAACTACTCCAGAAAGAGCATGACATGTACCTGACCAAAGGTACTACCCCTCCTCTAACACTCCATACACTCTGGTAGGGACACAGGTGGCACTGTTGTCTAAACCAGTGAGCCTCTTGGGATTGCTGATCTGAAGGTCGGTGGTTCGAATCCCCGTGACTAGGTGAGTTCCCGTTGCTCTATCCCAGCTCCCAACATAGCAGTTCAAAAGCTTACTGGCATGAGTAGATAAATAGGTACCGCTGCAGTGGGAAGGTAAACGGCTTTTCCGTGCGCTCTGGTTTCCATCACGGTGTCCCGTTGTGCCATAAGTGGTTTAGTCATGCTGGCCACATGACCTGGAAAGCTGTCTGTGGACAAACATCGGCTCCCTCGGCCTGAAAGCAAGATGAGCACTGCAACCCCATAGTCACCTTTGACTAGACATAATCATCCAGGGGTCCTTTACCTTTTACCTACACTGAGATAAGCATCACAAAAATGGGCTGTACAGGTAAATTAGAACATGTACAGAATACAATTTTTTCCAATACATATACAAGTCTGCCACTCAGACATTTAATAGAATCAGAATTGTAGAGTTGGACCCCAAGGGTCATCTAGTCCAACCCCCAGCAATGCAGGAATCTCAGCTAAAGCATCCATGACAGATGGTCATCCAACCTCTGCTTAAAAACCTCCAAAGAAGGAGAGTCCACAACCTCCTGAAGGAGGCTGTTTGGCTATCAAACAGCTCTCACTGTCAGAAAGTTTTTTCTGGTGTTTAGTCAGAATCTCCTTTCTTGTAACTTGAAGCCATTGGTTTGAGTCCTACCGTCCAGATCAGGATAAAACAAGTTTGTTCCTTCTTCCATGTGACAGCACTTGAGATATTTGAAGATGGCTATCCTATCTCCTCTCAGTCTCCTCTTTTCCAGGCTACACATCCCCAGCTCCTTCAACCATTCTTCATAAGGCTTGGTTTCCAGACCCTTAATCATCTTGGTTACCCTCTTCTGCACAAGTTCCAGCTTGTCAACATCCTTCTTAAATTGTGGTGCCCAGAATTGGACACTATTCCAGGTGTGGTCTGACCAAGGCAAAATAGAGTGGTACTATTACTTCCCTGAACACTATACTTCTGTTGATGCAGCCTAAAATAGCATTAGCATTTTTTGCTGCTGCATCACACTGTTGACTCACATTCAGCTAGTAGTCCACCAAGATCCCTAGACCCTTTTCACATTTACTACTGGCAAGCCAGGTGTTCCTCATCTTATATTTGTTTATCTTGTTCTTCCTGCCTAAGTGCAGAACCTTGCATTTTCCCTACTGAAACTCATTTTGTCAGCTTTGGGCCCAGTTCTCCATTTGTTAAGGTCATTTTGAATTCAGGTTCTGTCTTCTGTGGCATTAACTACGCCTTCCAGGTTGGTGTCATCTACACATTTGATGAGCATCCCCTCAATTCCTTCATCCAATTTGTTTATAAAGACATTGAACAACAGTGGGTCCAAGAAAGAACCCTGTGGCACCCTACTTGTCACCTTTTCTCAGGATCATTAATGAGTACTATTTGGGTATGTTCAGTCAATCAGCTACAAAATCACCTAGCAGTTAACCTCGTTCAACCCACATTTTACCAGTTTCTTCACAAGAATATCATGGGGGACTTTGTCAAAAGCCTTACTGTGATCAAGATACACTATGTCCACAGCATTCCCCTGATCCACCAAGCTTGTAACTCCATCAAAAAAGAAAAAAGAAAGAAATGAGATTGATCTGACATGACTTATTTTTGAGAAACCCATGCTGGGTCTTAGTAATCACAGCATCCTTTACTAAGTGCTCACACACCAACTGTTGAATTACGGTATCTATTCTAGGACCTTTCCTGGTATCAATGTCAAGCTCACCCATTGGGTCTTCTTTTTCCTCTTTTTGAAGACAACATTTGCCTGCCTCTAGTCTGCAAGGACCTCACCTATTCTTCAAGAATTCTCAAAGATCATAGACAAGGGTTCTGAGATTACATCTGCAAGCTGTTTAGTATCCTTGGAGGCAGCTCATCAGCCCCAGGAGATTTGAATTCATTTAAAGTCACTATGTGTTCACTTAATACCTCTTTTCCTATCTTGGACTTCCAAGGGAGGGATGTCTTTTGTTGGCTCCTTATCCATAGAGATAGCCGCTTGTTCCATCTACCATGTGACAGCCCTTCAGATATTTCTCTTCTGTGGCATTAGCTCCCCCTCCGAGTTTGGTGTCATCTGCAAATGTGATGAGCATCCCCTCAATTCCTTTGTTCTTCAGGTCGTTTATAAAGGTTACGGGCTGTCTTACCATTCGGATTGTCTTACAGTGCAGAAGTTGGATATAGCTGTAGCAGTTAACCTAGTTCCAACCCCTGTCAGTAGTAAAAACAGCACTTCCCAGTAACTGGTACCTGGGACTCCAGACCAGAACTTCCCAGCTTGGGGTACATTGCAGGGCAGAACTTGCCACGTGACTCAACAAAACACAGGTCACAAGTTGGCAGAAGTTAAAATCTCCAAGTCCATTTGGGCCCTGTTTCCCTGCAGTGTCTGCCATCCCAAATAATAATGTCATAAATCCAGTTCTCCACAGGAGAGGAATGTGTTGAGTTAGGTCGGGATAGGAAAATCAACAAACGATACTAAGGAAATAAGAATAAGATGTATTTTTAGCAAGTCTCTCAGATCTAGTGTATGGAGCTTTCAAGCAATCTCTTTAAAGGTAAGCATTGATAAGGATGCCTATCAATTTCTATGGTGCAGATGGGGTCATTAGTGGAGAGAGAGATGGTTGGGAACTGGAGTAGAGGGGTGATGGCAACTCCTTCAAATTGTCAGTATTCATTAAAGTCTGCCAGTAGCCTCTCGGGCAGTGGTCCTCTTCGAGGTTGCTGATTCCTGGTGGTGCTATGACTCTGTGGCCAGGCCTCTTCAGAGGCGTGGTTGTTTTTTAACCAGAGGGGGCAGTTTCTCTATATGTGCCCAGTCTCCGCACAGTAGAAGCATCCTTTCCACTGAATTATAATTCTACTGCTGCTCATTGTGCAAGTCCTGAACAGTTAAAATATTTGCATCTCAGGTTTTGTCCGGCTGATAATCGGGTTGAACTAGGGTCTCTCCAGATGTGGTCAGGATGCCCACCCCCCCATCCTATCCTCTGCATCGTACAGCAGAGCATTTAGGAGCACATGTGCCCTGAAGGATTGTGGAAAAGATAGCCAGAACAACTTCCCTACAGTTCTGTTATTCTAAGCCGAGAAGCAGGATTTGAGCACAGCAACAGCAGCAACTGGCTTTCAGATGTATTTACTACCTCTGAGAGTGGGGTCAGCTTCACTGATGACATGAAAGTCCTAAAATCTGGTGCAGAAGGAGGAGTGGTGGGGGGGAGAGAAGGGAAACACAGCAAGCCCCCTCGCCTCCATCATCCTCTTGTTGCTATTAAAATGTCACTCATGCTTGTACATCTGTGAGCTGCCTGCCTTGTCCCGGTATTTTCTCACGCTCAGCTGTTGGCAGCCAGTGGAGGCAGGAGTGTTGGGGCTTGCCCCGCCGCCCCACCCTGACTCTCTCTATCTGGCTCATCAAGGCCCAGGAGAGCTGCAAGTTGAGGCAGGGCCTCTGGCACGGGCCCCAAACTGCCTGCTCTCCAGCAGCCTCCTTGCAACATGGGCCAGGGGAGCGCCAGAGGGTGGGGGGTGGGGACTCACACACAGGGGAGCCCCTGCTCTGTTTTCCGTGGCAGCCTGATGATTTCCCCATTGCGGGTGAATTTGCTAACCCTTCCCAAAGCAATGTTTATTCTTGCAGGCCTGTTCTGGTGGCAGTGCTCCAGGGGACACAGGAAACGGCCTTGTACTGGGTCCATCCAGCTCAGTGTTGTCTGCACTGGCTGGCAGCAGCTCTCAAGGTTTCAGGCAGGCGCATCTTTGACGCTACCAAGGATTGAAACTGGGACTTTCTTTGTGCTAAGCATGTTACCCAGTGAGCTCCATGGTTGAGTTGTGGGGGGCGGGATCTGAATCCTTTTAGTCACCACAACAACCCTGTGAGGTAGATTCGGCAAGAACCAGCACAAGTCACGCCCAGTGAGCTTCATGGCTGAGTGGAGATTTGAACCTTGGTCTCCCTGGTGCTAGTCTAATATTCTAACAACCGCACCAGACAGTCTTTTTGCAGGGCTTCCTGAAGTATTAATTTGTATTGCCTGGAGGCAACTCCTTGTGTAGAGTCCTGTCGTTATTCGGCTCATCATCGAGGGTGATACATGGCCGCACCCGCATGCGCCAGGCCTCTTAATGAACATGCAGAGGATCAGGGCAAGTGGGTGCCACGCCCAGCCCTTCATCAGCCAACCCACTTGGAAAGAAACAACCTTCCTTGCCACAACAAACAAAACAGCAGTTTAAAAAAATAAAATCACAAAGCTCTCCATGCCAGGCCATCCCTTCAAACCATAGGCTGTGGCGAGCCAATTGATTTAAAAGAGGGAAAGGAGGTCCCCATTACTTAGTGCTGGGTTTCAAAGCCAAACAGCCAGCAGCCTTCCTGGCTTCACCCAAAGGGACCATAGAATCATAAAATCATAGAAGGGACCCCAGGGGTCATCTAGTCCAACCCCCTGCCATGCTGGAATCCCAGCTAAATAAGCCCTGACAGAAGGCCAGCCAACCTCTGCTTAGAAGCCTCCAGTGAAGGAGAGTCCACCACCTCCCAAGGGAGTCTGTTTCACTGTCAAACAGCTCTTGCCCTCAGAAAGTTCTTCCCCACTTCAATGCAGCAGAAGGTGAAAAAAAAGATTTCCAAGTGCTGCTTCCACTCTCCAGGGATTCAGTGGCTCAGAGCATCAGGTAAACCTTGCTTTAAAAAGCAGCTCATGTCAGATCCAAATGAAGGCTCACATGTTTATGGTGAATCTGTCAATTTCAGCTTCTTGGTTTTCCCAATCTCCTCTGTCCACATCAGTTTGCATATTTTCCCCCCTTAAAAGGGTTATCATGAAAATTCATCTGCATTTTGCATGAATTTCTCCTACTATATTTTTTAGAATATGTTATATTACCTAGTGTACATGCTTTTGCAAAAGGAACTACCCACGTTCACCTAACAAACATTCTTCTATGTCACTTGACTAAGATAAACATTTATATGCACATTATACAAATTTCTGTGCGCATTGGCTGCAGAACTGCATTGACCTGGTTGTTGCATTTGGGTCTTGCTTGTAGGCTTCCCATAATGGGCATCTGGTTGGCCACTGTGAGGACAGGAGGCTGAACTAGATGGGCCTTTGACCCAACCTAGCAGGGCTCTCCATAGAGACTGTCATAGTAGAACCTCCATACCCAGGGGCATTCTACCTCTGAATACCAGTTGCTGAGAGAGGAGAATGCTGTTGCACTCAAGTCCTGCTTGTGGGCTTTCTCCACTTGGTGCACCTGGCTGACCTCAGGCCAGGATGCTGAACTAGATGGGTCACTGACCTGATCCATCAGGGATCTGCTGGAGGTCTGCTGAGATAGCAGAACTTCCATGCCTTTGAATACCAGATGATGTGGAATAACAATTGGAAAGTTGCTATTGCTTATGGGCTTCCCATAATGGGCATCCAGTTGGCTATTGTGAGAACAGGATAATGCACTAGATGGGCCACTGGCATGATCCAGCAGGCTCTTCTCATGTTCTTAATTCTGGCAGCAGCAATGAAACTTTCTCCCCAAAATAAAGTGGAGATAACACTGGGCAATATGCCTCCTGCTCAAGGATCAGCAATGGAAGGAGCCTACATGCCCGCGTGTGTCCTATGTTTGTGTGCGTGAGTATGTGTGTACATGGAGTGTCAACACCTATTACTGGCACGTGGCCTCTGGAGGGCTGACTAAGGATGAATGTGGCCCTTGGGCCAGAAACACTGCGCCACCTGCCTCCATTCTGGTTCCTTAGCAGCGCTGACAAGCTCCTACATGCATTTCTCTCTGGTTTCTCTCTGTCCGGCCCCACCAGGAATTTGGGAAGCAGGAAGCCAGTCTAAAAAGGATTGTTTGGATGGCAAGAACTCAAAACATCCCTCAGCACCCCTGACCTTCATTGTCTTCCAGCGAAGACAGCCCTGGTCACTGGGAGAGCTCGATAAGGACTGTCAACAGCAGTGCCTGCACCGGGAGCAGGTCACGTCTCTGAAGGGTCGGCCACCTCCCCCTGCACAGCAGAGTCCAATACCAGGAGTTATTTTGTGCTGCCCAGAGCAGCCATAACAAGGCCAACCCCCCTGCCCTATCGTGCCACCTCCCAGATTCTTCTTCCACATCCTAGCTCATCCAACACATGGATGTTGTTTCTGGCGAGGCTGAAAGGCCAGGTCAACTCGGGGCAGGTTTTGCAGCTGCTCTTTCCTTTAAAAACTGGAGTATCATGTAAAGTCCTTCTTAGCCTGATTCTTGGCATGTGAGGCTGGCTCTGACCGTACTGTTGACACCACCCCGTCTCTGAGCAGCGAGAGGCTCCAGGGGTCCCAGGTGCTTACTTGGGTTTGGTTTCCTTGGAACAAAGGTCAGTGGAGACTCTGGTGTCTTCGGGATAGATGTTTACACACATATCCAAAGTGAACATAGGATGGAGAGGCTCACACGCTGCCCTCCCAGAAATATAATCCCAATTCTAACACCAATGTTGCATCCCACTCTCCGAGCAGTGGGAAATTCCAGGGGTTCCAGGGGCTTATACAGGGTTTGGTTTCCTTGGAATGAAGGTCAGTGAAGACTCTGGTGTTTTAGTTACCCACCCACCTACCCACCCCAAGTATAAGATGGAGGGGCTTGCAGCATCAATGCCGACAAGCAAGATCTGAGTGCAACAGCAACTCTCCCCACTTGTGATTCCCAGCAACTGCTATTCAAAAGCATTTAGCGCCTCCGACAGGAAGGCAGAGCCAAGCCATCTTGCTCTTTGTTTTGGTGATGGATTTCTTCTTTGGGGGAAATGCATATGTGCTCCCTAACCAAAGAAAACAGAAGTCTCTTCTGCAGTAGTAAGGAAACTTTTGCAAAATTGGGAAACTGATTTGGGGCACTCAGTCCTAGTGCAGGCAACTTTATTGTTCATGCACGCTTTCATCACTCTGTTGCATTGCATTGCATTTATATCCCACCTTTTTCTCCAAGGAGGTTACACTGGCATACAAGGTTCTCCCCTCCTTGTTTTTACCCTCACAACAACCCTGTAAAGTAGATTAGGCTGAAAGGCAGTGACTGGCCCAAGACTGCAGCCAGTGAGCTTCATAACCAAGGTGGGGAGATTCGAACCCTGGCTTCTTCCAGGTCATAGTCTGCACTTAATCTTCACAACAACCATTTGAGGTGGGTAAGGTTGAGAGAGACTGGCCTATGAACTTCATGGCTGAGTAGGGATTTGAACCCTAGTCTCCCAGGTCCTAGTTCAACACTCTAACCACCTCACTGCATTGGCTCATCTTATCTAAGGCCCTCTGTATTCTGCTGGTGTCTGAGCTGAGGAGACATCTCTGTCGCCTGCCCTGTTCCTTCCCTGCAGAATAGGTCAAAAGTGGGCTCTGGGTGCGGATTCTACACCGCGTTATCAGTCTCTGGAAAACATGATAAAGGAAGCCAAATGAACATTGTGTTGGTCTTTCCGGAGCCCTGGTGCAATGCAATGTATCGCAGCCAGATTCATACTTCAAAGCAGGCAATTAACTCAGGAGGCTTAACCAAGGGTGTTAAGCTGACAGCTGGCCAGTTTGATGGGCCCCAGAGAAAGTGTTTACCCTTACCTTCCATCCCCATATTTTTTTATGGGGTGTTTGCTATGAGAACAGCAACAAGAGGGACCAGATGCAATTGGGCCTCAGAGCTGATCTTTCTGGCAGCAAATCATAAAAGAAAGAAAGAAGTGATTTAAAAGTCCTGTCCATAAAACAATTCTGTTAAAAGGAAACGCAAGCAAGCCACTCCTGGTTGGCTTATGATCTCCAATTATCTCCCTGTTTGTTTGACTAGGACTTGTGGGAGAATTATGAGCAAACAGCAGGTAAATGGTTGCCTGGAAAAGGACCCCAGATATTATGTTAGCAGGATGGAGAGTCTCATGGGAGTTTTGCGATAGCAGCAGATTGGGCAATGGCCCCTAAATTAGTATTAATTCCTCTTAGTGATTTGGCACTGGTTCCTAAATTAGTGTATATTACTCTTATCAGTAAATTATTTATTATTAAGAACATAATAATATTTTGGATTCATGCACCAAGTTTAGGGAATCATTGGCTCTCCTGGTGCTGTTGGACTACAGCTCCTATCCAAGAAGGCTGTCTCCACCTGGTCCACCTGGCTGAAGATTGTCACACTGGCTGGTAGCAACTCTCCAGGTTTCAAGCAGGGAGTCTTTCCCAGCTCTTCCTGAAGATATCAGAGGGGATTGAATCTGGAACCTTCTGCACACAAAGCAAATAATCTGCCACAGACCTATGGCTGCTCCTCCACTTGTAAGATTCTAGTGCTCGTAGTTCTGAAGAAAGGGATGAATTAAATAGGAGCCCAAGAGTCTTTCCCGTGGGTTCCAAAGATCTCAGAAGCCCCCACTCTGCAGTCAGTCAGAGCAGGGCCTTTAATGTGGTTGCCCCTGTTCTGTGGAACATTGTCCCTGTCGAAGTACTACTGGCATCCCCTAGCTGCACTTTCTGGAAACAACTGAAGAGATGTTTTTTGTTCTGGCAGGATTTTCTAGCTGGGTAAATGGGGGTTTACTGCAAGGAGCCTCTGGTTCAGGTTTCAGTCTGGCTTCTAATGTATTTGTTGTTTTGTGTTTATAACTGTCTTTGATTACCTTATGTTTAAATAGCCTTGGGGTGGCAGTTTGGAAGGCAATTAATAAATTAATTAATTGTGATTATGATGATGACAATAATAACAATAACAATAACAATAACAATAACATAACAACATAACATAACATAACATAACATAACATAACATAACATAACATAACATAACATAACATAACATTCAGCCTGATGCAGAGCTTCCCCAAAGTTTGCATGCTCGTTTTTCGCATTTTGGTTAGCCTTGATTTTAAAAGCCTCACAACGTTATGGATTTTGACGCTCCTATTGAGCTGTACGGACTTAATTAATTGTCAATTATGTATCGTTTGCAGACTGAAAACAACAACAGTGGATACTTGATTTTGCATTTGCCAGATTGACTTCTTTTCTGGACAGGGAACGAATAAATGAGGCCAAGAATTTCTGCTTTCGATGGGAATCCCTGGCACCCATAAGGATGACACTTAATGCAATGCCCTCTCACCACTCCACAAAAAAAGAAAAAAGAAAAAAAGATCAATGTTCAGTCGACAAATTAACTAGAAGCAGCCCCAAGTCGGGTCCTGGCCATATCACAACTCATGGGATTTGTACAGGATACATTTATTTTTTTAGTTGTTTGTTTGTTGGTTGGTTGGTTGGTTGCATTCACTTCCCACCTCTTCTTCCAAGAAGGTCACAGTGGCATTCATCATTCTCCTCCTCATTTTAGCCTGACAACAACCATGCAAGGTAGGCTAGGCTGAGAGGCAGCAGCTGGCTCTTAAGCGTCACATGGCTGAAAGGGGATTTCAGCCTTGGTCTTTCCCAGGTCCTAGTCTGGTACTCCAACCACTGCACCATGCTGACTCTTGTACTATACAGGCAGACACCCTCTAGAGGGCCATTTGCTCTGCTTTGGACAATGAAGCAGCCAGAAGGTCCAGTCAGTGGATCTCTTCCTTCCTCCTCAGCTGCTGCCTCCCCCCACCCCCACCCCGCTGAATTTGACTGAGATGAAGATAATGAGAGTTTGGTTATCGAGAGACCTAGTAGATTAATGTGGGAAAAGCATTGATGGAGGCTGAAGGGCGGGGGGAAGCGAGAGGCAGATGCAGGCCCACTTGGAGCCTCCAATCAATGCAGACCTTGGAGGGATGAATGAGAGCTTCAAAAGAAAGGCTGGCGAGAACAATTGAATGCTTTTAGATCCCAGATGGCCACCCTGCCTGAAGCGGTTGCAGGAAAAGGCCAGGCGGTGCGCATCAAACAATGATTCCTTTCCCTGTGGTTTCGAACGTGGATCTCTGGCCCCCTCTGAGGACCATGTGCTGGTGTCAGAATCCAACACAGGGGAAGGATTGCATAGAAGTCAGCTCTAAGCATCCAGGTTGACTAATTTAGACAGTGTCCCATAAGAACACCAGAAAAGCTTGCAGGGTCAGGCCAAAGGGGGCTGGTTCAGCATCCTGTCCTCACAGCGGCAAACAAGTTGCCGGTTATAGGAAATCCACAAGCAAAAGAGCCCTCTCCCTTCCTGCCGCTTCCAGCAACTAGTATTCACAAACATTGCTGCCTCCAACTGGGGATACAGAGCACAGCAGCTTGAGGTGAATAGCCATCCATAGCCCTATTTTTCTTCATCAATTTGTCTTTAAAAACCATCCACACTGGTGGCCAAACACTGCCTCTTGTGGATGGGAGTTCCATAGTTAAATTCTGTGCTTCGTGTGAAGAAGTCCTTCCTTTTATCTGTCCTGAATCTTCCCATATTTAGCGTCATTGAATATCTAGCTTTAGGGGAGAGGGAGAAAAAAAATTCTTTATCTGTTTTCCAGAGACCTGAACAGGGATGGAATCACCACTGCATGACAATTCCACGCAAGTTCTTGTGATTCCTCTTTGTTGTGATTTGAGATCGTGGCAAGTCTTAACACCACCTGTGGCTGGTGCGCCCCAACTATGCCCCTTTCTAGGGAGAGGTGGCCGCAGCGGCCCATGCTCTGATAGCCACCTTGGTTAGGTTGCTACAGTCTGTTGTGTGTCCCTAGAGACAGCACACCCTCCAAGTGTCCATATTTTCCAGGGACAGTCCCAGAATTACAAAAACCATCCCAGTTTCTTCTTGGATCTCAGAATTTCCCGGTTTTCCTTTTTCTTTCTCTCCACGTCTCTCAGAACAATTAAAAGTGGTGCAGAGATCAGACACGCCCCCCATGGTCTTTTTGGAAACAGCAGCCTTTGCTGTGTGTGTGTGTGTGTGTGTGTGTGTGTGTGTGTGTGTGCAGGTGCAAAAATGGAGTCCTGTTTATACTGAAAATAAAATACCTGCACCAAAGGAAGAAAACGGTGAAGATGGCATACAAGGCCCTTCCTATAATTCTGAAGGAAAATATAACCAACCCACTCTAAATTCTTTAATTGCGATGCTTCAAAAGCCAGCAATTTTGTAGGAAACGCTTGGAATGTTTATTCCTTTATTGTAAATCAAGCATTACACTGTCATGTCTACCCAGAAGTAAGTTCCACTGTATTCAGTGGAGCTTACTCCCATTACTCTGTGCAGCCTTGCACTGCATTTTTACTCAGAAGTAAGTCCCACTGAGTTCAATAGGATTTACTCGCTGGAATGATCACACAGTTTCCATTACTACTACTAATACCAGTAAATCCCATCTTTTTCACTGGCAGGGACTCAAGGAAGCTTACAGCTAAGATTTTATTTTATTACATTTAACTTATAGGATGTCCGTATTATCATCTGAGAAATACTGGAGAGAATCATGGCCTTCACCAACGTGGGACCCTCCAGATGGTTTGGGCTGCAACTGATCACTTCCAGAGTGCTTTTGAAATCCATAAAAACTTAAGGAGAGCCATGCTGGATCAAGGATTGCCTGTTTAACTGCTCTGGGAATTGTAGGGGAACAGGGGTCTCTATAACAGCTCTCAGGGCACGGGGGCCTTTGTTAACCTGAAACTGTTCTTAACCTGAGGCACTACTTTAGCTAATGGGGCCTCCTGCTGCTGCTATGCCCCCGGAGCATGATTTCTGTTCTCATCCTGAAGCAAAGTTCTTAACCCGAGGTACTATTTCTGGGTTAGCAGAGTCTAACCTGAAGCATCTGTAACCTGAAGCGTCAGTAACCTAAGGTACCACTGTAAATAGTAACATTTTTCTTATTATTATAGATTAGGAAGTCCCTATTTTCATCAGAGAAATGTTGGAGGGTATGGCCTTAGACTCAGTGCACTCCCTTGCAGAACTCAGCAAAACATTCATTTCACCTAGAAATTGTGGGTGAATTGTCTTCAACTACCGTATTTTTCGCTCTATACGACGCACCAGACCATAAGACGCACCTAGTTTTTGGAGGAGGAAAACAAGAAAAAAAATATCCTGAATCTCGGAAGCCAGAACAACAAGAGGGATCGCTGCGCAGTGAAAGCAGTGATCCCTCTTGCTGTTATGGCTTCTGGGATAGCTGCGCAGCCTGCATTCGCTCCATAAGACGCACACACATTTCCCCTTGCTTTTTAGGAGGGGAAAAGTGAGTCTTATAGAGCAAAAAATACGGCAATTCAGGAGACTTTTTAAATCTGGCCTAGAGCACTCCCAACAGTGGTCTTTGGCCTGATTCAGCCAGCCAGGTTGTCCCTAGGTGGCTTCAGAAGTTCATGTGCCTCTCCTTTTATGCCTTCTGTACGCCCTGGATATGTCTTCAGCCAAACTTAGCTCATACTTATCAATACCAGGTTTTTTTCATGAGGTTGCAAGCTTTAAAAAATGACTGTGGTTTTAGCAGGTACACAACATACGCTTCTCCTTTGCACCAAGGCTTCCCTTTCTGTGTTTAGGTTTTCTTCCCTGCCCTTTCCAGCCCCTGTTCTGAAGCCAGGGGTTATTGCCGCTTCACAGCCTGAAATATACTCGGAGTCCCGTAGTGATTTCTTTTATTTATTTATTTTAAATATATTTTTATTGGTTTTACATATATTTTCCAAATAAAACATACCATAACGTCTCTCATCTTATACCACATTTTGGCTATAAGCCTACGACTTCCATCAACCGTGTCTAGTGATTTTCGACCTTCATCCGTCAAGGAACTCTTATGTTGGAGTAAATTCCGGAAACGCCCACTGACAGATTCTGCCAGCGATTGAGGTAGCCATGCACCCATGGCTCCTTGAACTGGGAAAGTTTAGGAACTGATGTGAAGCTTGGAGGACTTAAACGCTTACGCACGAGCAGCCCTCTTTTCCCATTATAGCAATCCGTCAGTCTCTGACGCTGCTTGTGCGAAGGAGAGGCATCATGAGCAACCCAACCGGAGCCGGAGGAGCAGGAGGGGCTGGAGGGGGACCAACTCTGGAGGAGAGAAACAGAGCTTTGGAGCACCAGCTGGCACTGCTAACAGCGCGGCTCGAGGAAAGGAGGGCGCAGGATGCACAGGGGAAACCCACTCCCATCGGAAGGAAGGTACCTGGGTTGGTACAAAAATTTGGGGGTGATCCAAGGAACTACCAAGCCTTTAAGACAGAGATGCAGTATGCACTGAACCTGCAACACGATGACTTTGCCGATGAGGAATCGAGAGTGGCTTTTGTGATTGGACACCTCGAGGGAGGGGCTAGAGATTGGGTGAGATCCCTGATGGCAAACAATAATAGCGCCTTAAAAGACTTGAGGAAATTCTTTGGTGCGATGGACTTGATGTTTTCCAGCCAGATTGAACAGGGAGTGGTACGCAGACAGTTAATGGTGTGCAAACAGGGAAATCAATCAGTCAGAGAGTATTGGACACAGTTTACCATGCTTATACATAAATTGGGGTGGGATCTGTCTTCGGACCCGATACAAATGCTGTTTGAAGAAGGCCTAGCCCCAGCGGTGAAAGATGAACTTTCCCGCGCGCCCCGTCCTGAGTCCATGGATCAGCTGACCAAGGCAGCGCTTGCGATTGGTGCGCGCCAGGAGGCGAGAGCGCTGGAGAAGCGGGAAGGGAGAGGAGAGCGTTGGAATGATTTCCGCATTCCTGAGATGCCAGCACAACCTTCCCCACCAGTGGAACCGATGGAGATTGGAGGAGCAAGCGCGCGCGGAACTTCAAATGTTAACGAAGGGCGGAAGAAGGAAAGAGCGCCAAGAAATGTTTCCTTTGCCAACAGCCAGGACAATTTGCCAGGGTCTGCCCGCAAAGGAAAGGATGGCAAGGAATGGTGGGGGCTGTTGGAAGTGAGGAGGAGGGGGTTAAGGAGCAAGTAAAAGCCAACGCCTGGCTGCCAACGACAGGGCACAGCAGTCAGGCCAAGGATCAGTGAACGTGCCCAAGCCTGAACCCCCAAGAGCTGCTCTCGTCGTGGAGGTGCTGCTAGAGCTACCCAATGGACATCCACTCACTATAAAAGCCCTCTTAGACTCAGGCAGCTCCTGCAATTTCATGAGTAAGGAGTTTGCGTCAGAACACCAAATACAAATGCTGCCCTTAGTTCCTTCCTTGCAGGTAACAACGATTGACGGGAGGGAACTGCTGGGAGGGGAAGTTAACCAACAGACGGTCCCCATGACAATGAGAGTGGCAAGGCACACGGAAGTCATTGCATTTCATGTAGCCACACTAGCGGGACCTCCCATCATCTTGGGAATGAGCTGGTTGATGCTACATGACCCACTGGTGGGATGGCACCAACGGACAGTCTCTTTTGGGTCAGCGCATTGCCTAGAGCACTGCAAGGGAAGAGAAATGCAGGGGCTGGCTAGGGCCAGTCTTGCAGGGATGGCGGTGGGGGAAAAGGGAGAAATACCCCGACAATACGCAGATCTGAGTGACGTCTTCAGTGAGAAGGAAGCAGATAGACTGCCCCCGCATAGACCCTTTGACTGTCAAATTAACCTACTCCCGGGAGCCCAGCTACCAGTAGGCAAGCTGTACGCCATGTCAGACAGGGAGATGCAGGAGTTAAGGGAGTTCATAGACAAGAACCTGAAACGAGGTTTCATCAGGGAGTCAAGAGCGGTGGGGGGCAGCCCAGTGTTTTTTGTGGACAAAAAAAAACTAATAAACCCAGGTTGATTGTGGACTTCCGGGCCATCAATGCAGTGTCAGAACCGGTGGCCTTTCCCATGCCCAGGATTGATGACATTTTGACCAGGGTGAGGAAGGGAAAGATTTTTACCAAGCTGGACCTGAGGGGGGCGTATAACCTGATACGGATGAGGAAGGGGGATGAATGGAAAACTACCATGTTCACCCCCTTGGGGGCCTTTGAGTATCTTGTTATGCCCTTTGGACTACAGGGGGGCTCAGCCTGTTTCCAATCATTCATGAATCACGTGCTGGGACCTTTGCTCTATAAGAACTGTGTAGCCTTCTTAGACGATGTGTTAGTCTACTCAGAGGATGAAGAGCAGCATGTCCGAGATGTCCGAGAGGTCCTAAGCCGACTGCAAGCAAACCAGCTGTGGTTCAAGCTGGAGAAGTGCCAGTTCCATACTAGAGAGGTGGAATTCCTGGGGTACCGTTTGTCAGACAAGGGATTGGCCATGGATCCTAGCAAAGTCCAAGCGGTACTGGAATGGAAGACACCCAGAACCAGGAAAGATGTGCAAAAATTCCTGGGGTTTGGAAACTTCTATCGGAAGTTCATCAAAAACTTTGCCCACTTAATGGCTCCCATCACCGATTGTCTCAGTAGTAAGAAGAAATTTGCATGGACGGAAGAGGCGCAGCAAGCGTTTGAAAAGCTAAAGAAAGCATTCGCTTCGGAAGAACAGCTCTTGCACGTGGATCTACAGAAACCGCTGAGGGTGGAAACAGATGCATCAGATCGAGCGGTAGGGGCAGTTCTGCTCCAGCCGGGGAAGGATGCGTCGGACTGGAGACCGTGTGCCTTTTTCTCGCGGAAGTTGAATAAATCCGAAAGGAACTACACAGTGTATGACAGGGAACTGCTTGCCATTTATGAAGCGTTTTGACGATGGCGGCACCTGCTAATAGGAGCGCAGCACAAGGTCCAGGTGTGCACGGACCACAAGAACCTGGAATATTGGCGAACGGCCAGAGTACTGAACCAGAGACAAGTGCGATGGGCGCAGGAATTTTCCAAATTTCATTTTGAAATTCGCTACGTACCGGGACCAGAGAACGTGAGAGCGGACGCTCTCTCTTGAAAACCAGAGTATGTGGAGGGGGAGGGAGCGCCAGAGGAGAGACATGTCATCCCCGAGGACCACTGGGTGTGTGGGGCAGCATTGGTAGGGCAACGAGAACTAGTAGAAGGGACAGAGAACGATGAATACGCCCAAGAGAAGCTCAGAGGGCTCAGGAGAGCCGGGGAGATCACCGGGGGTTTTGAAGAAAAGAACGGGGCGTTGTACTACAAGGGGGCCTTGTACATACCAGAAGGGGAATTGAGGGGTAGGGTACTCAAACAACTGCACGACAGCCCCACCGCGGGGCACTTTGGGCAACACAAAACGATGTGGTTAGTCACCAGGAAATTCTGGTGGCCCAAGGTGAGGGAAGATGTACGAGAGTATGTAAGGGGGTGCGACCGCTGCCAGTGAGCAAAGGGGGAAAGGGCGGCACCAGCGGGGTTGCTGGAACCATTACCATGTCCGGCCATGGGAGGCAGTTTCCATAGATTTCATGACGGATTTACCAAGATCCAAGGGGAAAACTGCGGTAATGGTAGTGGTAGACCTGTTAACCAAGATGTGCCACTTTATAGCTTGCTCACATGCGGTAACGGCGGAAGAAACCGCCAGGTTGTTTGTAAAACACGTTTTTAGGTTGCATGGCGCCCCCTTGAGGGTGGTTTCAGATCGAGGGAAACAATTTACGTCCAGGTTCTGGAGGAAGCTCATGAGCTTACTGAACGTGGAGGTCAATTTCTCAACCGCTAGACACCCAGAAACAAATGGGCAGGCGGAAAGGGCAAACAGTATTCTGCAACAATATCTGAGGTGTTATGTAAATGACAGGGAGAATGATTGGGTAGAGAAATTAGCCCTGGCCGAATTCGCGTACAATAACGCGGAAAATGTGTCCACGGGCATGAGTCCATTTTTGGCCAATTATGGGTGTCAGCCCAGGGCCTTTCCAGAGGAAGGGGGGGAAAGATGGAGCGTACCGGCAGCGGAACATTTTGTGGAAGAAATGGAAGCAATACACCAACAGCTCAAAATGAATTTGGATAGGGCCAAGGCAGAATACAAGAAGCAGGCAGATAGGAGCAGAAGGGAAGGAGAGACCATAAGGGTGGGGGACCGGGTGTGGTTGTCAACACAAGAGTTACCATTCAAAGGGGGTTGCAAAAAATTGCGGCCAAAACGACTGGGACCCTTCGAGGTTATACAGCAGGTCAATACGGTGGCCTTTAAACTCAGGCTGCCAGACAACATGAAACTGCATTCAGTATTCCATAGGTCATTACTATCACCATACAGGGAGGGGCGAGAATTTGGGGGACGCGAAAGTGAGGTTATTGCGGCACCGCAAGTAGAAGAGAGGGAGCGGAGCAGTCATGTAGCAGAAATTCTCGACTCTCGGTGGAAGGGGAGACAGGTGGAGTACCTAGTGGCATGGGAAGGGGAACCGGAGTCCGAAAATACCTGGTTACCGGCAGAAATGGTCAAGGATGAGGTCTTAGTAGGAACATTTCATCGCCGGTTCCCAAGGAAGCCCCAGCCCTTGGCTAGGTTCTGGGAGGAACACTTCGGCACCACTGATGAGGAAGAGGAGTTCGAGGGGTTCCCAAAATCAGGACAGGAAGAGGAAGAGGAATCAGATGGGGAAGAGTATGGGGGAAGAAGGGACAGTAGTAGGTGGAGAGCTGTTTTCGAGTCCACCGAAGATGAGGAGGATTGCTTCCGGGGGTTCCCAGCCTCACCACCCAGAGAAGAGGGGGAAACGGGGGGGGTGAGGGGGGTCCTGGAGGGGAGGTGGATGTCAGGGAACTGCCATCGGAGAGTCAGGTGGTGGAAGGGCTCAAGGAGGCTAGGAGAGCCTCAGATGCGGAGGAAGGAACCAGTAGGGGGAGAGCGAGAGTTCCTGCAGAAACTCAATCGGAGGAAGGGCTCCAAGATGTTTCCAGTGAGAATAGCGGCTCAGGACCTCCGCTGGGGACGCCCACTCCGTGGAGGAAACTGTCACGCAGAAAATCCAGAAGAAGAGTTTCCGTCAAGGAACTCTTATGTTGGAGTAAATTCCGGAAACGCCCACTGACGGATTCTGCCAGCGATTGAGGTAGCCACGCACCCATGGCTCCTCGAACTGGGAAAGTTTAGGAACTGATGTGAAGCTTGGAGGACTTAAACGCTTACGCACGAGCAGCCCCCTTTTCCCATTATACATGCCTACAATCCCAAGTGAAAATGCTTCTGGCTTTTTTATAAATGTATATTTCAACATCTTTTTAATTTCATTATAAATCATTTCCCAGAAACCTTTCACCTTTTTACATTCCCACCACAGATGATAAAAAGTACCTTCTTTTTCCTTACACTTCCAACATTTGTTACTTATTTTATACATTTTAGCTAATTTCACTGGTGTAATATACCATCTGTACATCATTTTCATCACATTTTCTTTCAAGGCATTGCATGCAGTAAATTTTATTCCTTCTTTCCACAATTTCTCCCAATCTTTTAACTGTATATCATAACCAAAGTCTTTGGCCCAATGTATCATAACCAACTTAACCTCTTCATCTTTCAAATGCCATTCCAACAGCAATTTATACATTTTAGACAATGTTTTAAAATTATTATTTAAAATTTCCATTTCAAATTTCGATTTGGTATAACCAAATCCCTTTTTCTTTAAATCCTCTTTAAACGTTTCATTAATTTGGTGCTAGTGCAACCTATCATTTATGATTTGATATCATTTATGATTTCATATCATATATTTCATATCATATATATTTATGATTTGATATCATATATGATTTGATATCATTTATGATTTGATATCATTTATGATTTGATATCATTTATGATTTCATTTATGATTTCAACCTATGATTTCATGCTCTTTATTGCAGCTTGCAAAACAGTGATTGAATTCCCCCCAAACCTCAGGCTTTTATATACATTATTTACACAATAAGTCCCATCTGAATGGCTGATTCTGCTTTGCTACTGGAGCCTGATTGGTCTTTTCCTGCAGGCCAATCAGTTGTTGCATTCTACGATCCTACCAGCCTAATAGACTGATTAACTTCCTCCTGGAGTCTGATTGGTCTTTTCCTGCAATCCAATCAGTTGTTGCATTCTAGGATCCTACTTGCCTATTGTTCTAGGATCCAAGCTTGGTACATAACACTCCTACCCTCCAAGTTCCTGTTGTGCCCAGAAGGTTAGCAGTCATAGTCATTGAGGTATGCTGGTCACCTACGTATGGATTGTGGTTTCGGTTGTTTTTCAGTAGGGGTTCCTGGTTCTGGTTCTTGTTCCGGGGCTGCCGGCTGTGACTGGTCCGTTGGGTTGGGCGCCGCTGGTCCACTCGGTCATGGTTCTGGTTCCTGTGGCCGCTCGGCCTCGGGGGGTCACTTCTGAAATTCCTAGTTCTGCCTCCCTTACCTGCTCCTCCTGCTCTATGGGCCTCATCCTTCTGCTATCCCTTTGGGATTCCTCTGTCCAGCCCTCCTCGCAGTTTTCCCCTGGGAATTGTCGCCGTAGTTGATCGCAGTGGCGGCGCCAGGCTTGTCCCCTCCGTTAGCACCTCGTACGACACGGAGCCAGTTGCCTTGCTGACTTTGGTGGGTACCCATGCTGGGCCCGCCCTGAAGTTCTTTGCGTACCCTGGGTCGCAGGGCTGGAAGGTCCAGGGGTTCCTACTTTCCGCCACTGCTGCCTCGTCATGGGCCCAGTCGGGGTGAAGGCGGTCCAGTCTTGTTGTGAGATGCCGGCCCATGAGTATTTCCACTGGGCTCCGGCTGGTCGTTGTGCTGGGGTGCTATGCTGGGCTAGGAGAAATGCAGCGAGGTGGTACTCCCAGTCCCTTTGCATTTGTGTGGTGGAGGGCGTCCTTGGTGGTCTGCAACCTGCTTGGTTGTTGTTGGTGGGGTGGAACGGTGCTGATTGTGCGTGGTGGATGGCATTTTGCGTTGCGAAGATCTGGAACTCCTCTGACATGAATGCTGTCCTGTTGTCCGAGACGAGGGTGTCAAGGAGCCCATGGATCGCAAACAGCCTATGTAGTACTCGGGGCCACAGCCGTGGAAGTGGATGGTGCCTGGGTTACCTCCAGCCATTTGGAGTATGAGTCCACCACTACGAAGAATGTCCTTCCCTCGAAGGAGCCAGCGAAGTCCACATGCAGGCGGGAGCACAGCGCTTGGGCAGACTCCCAGAGCTGGATGGGGGCCCTTGGGGGATTTGGGCGGGACTCCTGACAGGTCTGGCAGTATTTAACCCAGGCCTCTATCTCCCTGTCGATTCCTGGCCACCACACATGGCTCCTTGCAAGGGTGTGTTTCGTGTAGGGCTGTGAGGACCTTTTGGCACAAGGCTGGGGAACGACCACCCTGCTTCCCCATAACAGGCACCCCTTGTGGGCTGACAGTTTGTGTTTGCGGCCCAGGATTGCTACTGGGCCATTCCCGCCACACCCAGTCCAGGACCCGGAAATGACCCTGTCCTTCATGGAGTAGCATGCTACTTCCGGCACCTGAATGGGGCGGTCAGGAAGCTGTTCCAGGCTCATGTGCCGGTGCTGGGTCGGGGCTGGTCTCAGGTAGTGGCAGTCTGCTGAGGGCGTCCACTTGGCCCATCGCCTTCCTGGGCCGGTGGATCAGTGTATACTGGTAGCTGGTGAGGAAAATCGACCACCTGAGGACGCGGGGTGACAGTACTGCTTCTTGGGGGCGAATAGGCCAAGCAGTGGCTTGTGGTCGGTCATGATGGTAAAGGGGCGCCCATACAAGAAATTGTGAAATTTCTTTACTCCCTTCACGATTGCCAGGCCCTCTATTTGCTAATAGTTCCTCTCAGTTGTGGAGAGGGTTTGGGAAAAGCAAGCCACCGGCACCTCTCTTCCATCCGGAAGTTGGTGGCCTAGTATGGCGCCAACACCATAGGGCAAGGCGTAGCATGCTAGCACTACCGGCAACCTCTCATCAAAGTGCACCAGGACTGAGTTCGAGACGAGCAGATCTTTGACTGCTTGGAACGCGGCCTCCTGGAACTGCCCCCACACCCATGGGGCCCACTTGTCTAACAGTCTGCGTAGGGGCTCTGTTACTGCTGCCTTGTGCGGTAAGAAGGCATGGTAAAAGTTCAATAGTCCCAAGAAGGCCTGGAGTTCTGCCTTACCCTTAGGTGCCGGGGCGTCGCAAATAGCCCGCACCTTGTCCCCAGTCGGGTGGACTCTGTCTGCGTCCACCGTAAATCCTAGAAAATCCACCTGTTGCACTCCTAGCAGACACTTTTCCCGCTTCACCTTGAGGCCAGCTGTCTGGAAACGGTGCAGGATGGTGCGGAGTCGGTCCCCGAACTCCCCCAGCATGGCCCTGGCGATCAACGCATCATCGAAGAAGGGGGTGACGCCGGGAATTCCTTTGAGGAGAGAGTCCATTAGATTTTGGAATATGCCTGGTGCCATGCTGACGCCAAATTGCAGCCACTTGACACGGAACACGCCCCTGTGCGTTACAATACTTGCCTATTGTTCTAGGATCCAAGCTTAGTACATAACACAGCCCTTAGCAAAAAATTGCATGGAGTCATGGATCATGCCTTGTGCCAAATCAGACCCTTGGCCCATCTCAGCATTGCCTACACTGACAGGCAGCAGCTCACCAGGCAGAGCTCTCTTTAAGCCAGATGCTGCAGATGCTCCTGGGGACTGAACCTTCTGCATGAGAAGCAGAAACTCCATCACTGAGCTACAGCTCTTCCCCCTAAACATAAACTAAGATTCTGGTCCTCATTGTTGTGAATAAAGGGATGAATTATAGAGGAACATAGGAAGCTGTCTTACACCAAGTCAGACCCTTGCTCTACCTAGTTCAATACTGTCTACACTGATTGGCAGTGGTTCTCCATGGTTTCAGGCAAGGGACATTCCCAGTCCTTTTGGGATTGAACCCGGACCATTGGCACACCAAGCAGTTGCTCAGCCACTGAGCTACAGCCTCTCACTGTAGACACCAGTGGCCTGGAACTCTGGAGTGCTGCTGCTGCCAGTCGGTGTAGACAATACTGAGCTTGGTGGGCCCAGTGAAAAGCACCTGCCTATGTGCTTATGGTCAGTGTTTCTATGCTGCCTTCAGATGACGGTGAAGGATGGATTTTAGGGCAAGCCTGCCATCCAGTGGCCAAACCACAGTGTAGAAAGCTCTCTACTTATGTCACAGGCCACCTGGCACCCCCCTCTGGCTGCTTTGGAGTGCAGCTTCCACCACCCAAGCCAAGAAGGCTTTGCAAGCATACCAGAAACAGCTAGCCTGGTTATGATGTTGCCACATACCCCTTGGAATGCACCATGCACACAACAACACCCCAGCGCCCTAAACCGTTGGAAAATTTTTTTTTTAAAAGGGCCATAAAAATGATCAAGAGGCCAAAGCGATTCCCCAACTGGAAAGGTAGCAGTGCAGGCATGGAGAACGTGGTGGAGGAAAGTTTCTCTCCCTCTCTCATAGCACTGGAGCCCGTGGTGGACATAAAATGAGACTGAACATTGGAAGATTCAGGATAGATAAAGGGAAGGATTCAAGGGAGGGGGGGGGACACCTCTTCAGGGCTTTCAGGCAGGGGGCATGTCCAGCCCTCCCCCTTAAAGATTCCAGTCCTCATAGCTGTTTTTTTAAAAAATTAATTTTATTAAGGTTTATAGAGAAAAAAATACAAAACATAGTATCGCCCTCTTTTTTTTAACCAAAGACTTTTATCTAGATACAATAAAAACAGAAAAGGGGGTGGGGAGAGAAAGAAATAGAGATAGAAATAAGAAAGAAGAGGAAAGAGGTTTAAAGAGAAAGATAGAAAAATAAGATTCAGAAAATAAAGAACTTCTGATTCTTCCTTCCCACCATATAAAAACAATACTTCGTCCAATGTAACACCCAATGAAGCTACTTTCTATAAACAAACATTATCTTCAATCCTCAAATCTAGATATCATTATTTCTTTTTCACCCAAAAAAGCTGTGAGAGGTTTCCAAACTTTAACAAATGTTAACAATGACTTTTCTCTGATTAAATGTGTCAGTTTTGTCATCTCAGCTAAGTCTTAGTTTTAATAGCCATTCTTCCATTGTTGGTAATAATGGGTTCTTCCATCTTTATGCATATAGAAGTCTTGCAGCCATAATCATAAATTGTAACTAAGTTCCATAGTCCTTTTCTAACTGTATATCCATGAGTACCAGCAGGAAAATCTTCAGTGTTCACCGTATCAAAGTATGTATTTGTATGCTTTTTTGTTGTTGCTTTTTTACATGTCTACCAAGCATGATAATATGCCCCCTCATGTTCTTTACATTTCCAACATGTATTTGGAATATTTTTATACATTCTAAATAATTTCTCAGGAGTTCTGAAGAATGGGCTGGACAAAATCACAGTGAAGGAAGTTGCCTTCTACTGAATCAGACTCTTGGTCCATCTACCTCATTATTGTCCACGCTGACCAGTAGCAGCTTCACCAGGGTTTCAGGCAGGGAGTTTCTCCCAGTGGTACCGAATGGTACCATGCACATTTTCATTTTTTGTTGTTGGTCAAGGAACTGCCTTTTTAAAGGAAAGGGCTTTAACACTGCTGGGTTGTTGTATGGGGTGTTAAGGAAGGGGCAGTTCCTCTAATGGGGGAACACATCAGTTTGTCCACCTTTGGCCCCCACCCTGCAATCAGCTCTCAACTGTGGCTCCTAGAAGCTGTCAGCATGAGACAGTGGAGACACCCTGGAAAATGGCTTCGACTGGGTGGCTAAACCAGGTGAGGGGAGCCGATGGGACTCAAACCCTTGATGAGTAGGAAATTCCCCTGCATGCAAAGATAGGCTCCAGCAGATTGAACAGGCGAGATTAATAATGGGTCTAATGGTCAAGAAGGTGGTTTCTGCATGTTACAGATAGGTAGCCGTGTTGGTCTGCCATAGTCAAAACAATAGTCAAAACAGATATCTGAAGAAGTGTGCATGCACATGAAAGCTCATACCAAGAACTAACTTAGTTGGTCTTTAAGGTGCTACTGGAAGGAATTTTTTTGTTTCTGCATGTGTTTGTAGAAGGAAGTGAGGGGCAGATGGGGCTTCTCAACCTGGGAAGGTAGTTCATCTACGAGAAGGCAAACTCTGATCCTAAACCTCCACTGCCTTGTGGGATATCTTTGGGAGAAGAAAAGGCTAAGGAGAAACCCTACACAAGTCCAGAGTGGAGTCCTAAGGTGTTTGTATTGTGCCCTGTAGGCCTCCTTCTGGCAACTCTGGCAAACGTATAGCTCAGCTTTCCTTTGGACCACATTAGTAAGGCCTAGAAGGGGGTCTTGTTGTCTAGGCAGCCCAAAACCTTGATATTGCCGGGGTTTGTGCCCTGGGAGGACACTTCAGTGCTGCTAACACAGAGGTTTCACTTCACCCCCAGACGCTCACTCCATTGTCTCCAGAGAAAGACGCATTCCAACAAAAAAAGTTTTTATTATCTGTATGTTAATAGTTTTTTTTATGTTTTAATTCTATTTGAGTTCAATTACTTTGAAATCTTTTTTATGCTTTTATCTTTTTGTGTTTTATCTTTATTTAAGTTGAGTAAACTGCCTTGAGCACGTGCGCATGCACGCACACACACACAGAGGGAGAGAGAGAGAGAGAGAGAAATAATAACAATTGTCCTGCCAAATTCAAAGAAGTACAAATTTCACAAAGGCTGCCTCATGTTTCAGGAAGTGTCAGGCTGGTTTGCATCCCAGGGAATGCTGAATGGATTTCTCTTCCCTATTCAGCCAAGGGGCAGCGAGATCTCTTCCTGTGGATTGTGCTTTTTGGAGGAATACAACAGCAGAGAGGGAGGAAGGGCTTGTTGGGTGTGGGGTTGGAGGTTGGAGTTCTGAAGCTCAACAATGAATAAGAGAAAAATAAAACAATGCTCCTGGATAAAAAAAAACTACTGTTATAGCTATAACCTTTTTTTTTTTTAAAGGATTCATGCGTAACCAAAAATTCATTCATTTTTGACCATTAAAGCCCTTCACGGCCTAGGACCCTCATACCTACGGGACCGCCTCTCCCGGTATGCCCCACGGAGAGCCTCAAGGTCCATAAATAGCAACACCCTAATGGTCCCGGGCCCTAAGGAAGTTAGATTAGCTTCAACCAGAGCCAGGGCCTTTTCAATTCTGGCTCCGGCCTGGTGGAACTCTGTCTCATGACACCAGGGCCCTGCGGGATCTGATTTCTTTCCGCAGGGCCTGTAAGACAGATTTGTTCTGCCTGGCTTTTGCTTGGAGCCATTTTGATTCCCTCCTTCCCCCTCTTTCTTTTTTCTTTTCCTTCTCCTCCTGCGATGAGGCTACATTTTAATATTTTTATGTTGTATTTTAATTTTGTTTTAAAGTTGTATTCATTCAACTTGTTTTTATTATTGCTTGTTAGCCGCTCTGAGCCCGGCCTTGGCTGGGGAGGGCGGGGTATAAATAAAATTTATTATTATTATTATTATTATTATTATTATTATTATTATTACTATTAAATAAAAACTAAACCAGAATTAAATTGCAATGCAACATATGTGGTAGATGAAGAACAGTACTTCTGGTTTGAATTGATCAGTGACCTACAAGGAAACGGGTGACATCTAATGAACATCAAATGAAGCTGAATGTTGGAAGATTTTGTAAGAAGAGGATGCTGGACTACTTGGGACATCAGCCTGATCCAGCAGGCTTTCCTTAAGTCAGGAAGGATTAGGGTATTTGTGGAGGATCAAGTTGCCAATGGCTGCTAGACACAATGGCTGTTGTCTGCCTCCATGGCCAGTCAATTAATTGCTGCAGGAAAATGAATTTCTTTCTGCGTTTGTTGGAAATGGCCTCAAATTCCCAAACTGGAATCTGCTCTTAAAGTGAGGAGCAATGGCGCTGAATTCATGACAGTATATGTGGGAAACATTTTAAGAATGTAATTGTTGTGTATTAGGTCAAAGGATTTTATATCTGTATTATTATTGTCTGTATTGCATTAGGGTAAAGTAACTGCCTTTTGGTTCCAGAGGGTACAGCTACTATTGGTTCATTTAAGCTGCTGTATTTGGATCCTCTGTCTTATTGGTTTCCTCCAAAAGGCAGGACTGTGATTGCCTGATATTGTTCCCTCCAAAATGTATCCTTTCTAGCTTGTTCCCTGTCCCTATAAATGTAGCTCTCCCCTCCTCAAGTCTCAGTCTTGTTTGCTTTAATAAAGAAGTGTTACTAGAGAACTGTCTCCAGCATATTATGTCAAGAGAGCTGAAATCACAAACCCCACGTCACAACAACTGGCGACGAGGATGGGATCCGGAATGCTGAGGAGCGGTTAACGCAGCCCTGCCTCAGAGTCCGGATTGTAGCTAAAACAAGACTCACTGGCCAGCTGAGAAGATGACCCTGCCCACAGGACAATGAAGAGTCCAAGGGTATTGGAGCCCTTCCAGCCATCAGAGCCCCACACGTGGGAAGACTACGTCGAACGCTTCGAGTTCTTCGCGGTGGCTCAAGGGATCACCGATGCCAGCAAAAGAAGGGCCACATTCCTGAGCTACTGTGGGCCTGAGATCTTCACGCTGGCCAAGGCATTGCTTGCTCCAGCGAAGCTAAGTAAGACATCTCTCAAAGATATTCTTGCCTGCCTAACAAGCCATTTGGCCCCTACTGAGACCAAGATGGCCCGGCGGATGGAGTTTCATAAGAGGCAGCAGCGTGCTGGGGAGTCTGTATCTGCATTTCTAGCTGAACTGCGGAAGCTCGCTCAGCACTGCGACTTCCAAGATCTGGAAGAGACTCTCCTGGATCGTTTTATCGGTGGTCTGAGCAGCAAGAAAGCCAGAAGACGCATCGTGGCTAAAGAAGAGGTTACCCTTGCTTCAGCCTTGAAGGAGGCCACCGCCACGGAGAATTATGAAAGAGAGGAGCTTGATGCCAGTCGCAGGGACCCTAAGCCACAGATAGAAGTTGCACATGCCATGGACGAGCTAGAGGCTACTTCGAGCCAGAGCCCAGTCCGTGGGGTCGAGTCAGTGCGTCAGGCCTGCACAGTGCACAAAGATCACCGAGGCAGGTGCCCTGGTTGTGGCGGAAACCATGAGCGGAAGAGTTGCCGTTTCCGGGATGCTATGTGCCGGACGTGCGGGAAGACAGGTCACATCGCCAGGGTCTGTAGATCGGCGGCGTTGGGAGCGACAGGAGCACCTAGACTGGAGCATCGCAGACCGACCACAGCAGCCCACGTTCTACAGGACTGCCACTACGTAACGGAGATCAACGGGAGGGTCGTGCAGTTTCCAGCGCAAGGCAAGGCACACGTCAAGGTGAAGATTGAGGGTCAGCTGTGCGACATGGAGGTGGACTCCGGATCTGGATTCACTATCGTGTCGGACCAGACCGCGAGGACATTCTTCCCCAGGGGTAAGTTGCCCCCTCTGGAGCCCTTCCTGGCAACTTTGCAGTCATACTCAGCAGGCCGCATCCATGTCATGGGAATGTGTGCCGTGAGAGTACAGTTCCGGGACAAACAGGCGGTACTCAAACTGGTGATTGCGAAGGGCAGTCGCCCCAGTCTCCTGGGCACTGACTGGTTCCCCGCCCTGGGACTGAGTATATCAGGGCTTAATTCAATCCAAACCTGCCCTGAGATGAGTGAGGCATTATGCAAAGAATTTGCTGGTCTCTTTAATGGAAAACTGGGTTGTTATAAAGGGCCCCCAGTTGACTTCGAATTGGACCCTGGGGTGGCCCCAGTCCGACTCAAACCAAGGCGAGTGCCATTTGCACTGCAACCCAAGATCGAAGCAGAGCTGGATAAATTGGTCAAGCAGGGAGTTCTCTCACCCGTGGACTCCGCTAAGTGGGAGACTCCAATCGTCACGCCCCTTAAAGCAAATGGGGAAGTCAGGATCTGTGCTGATTACAAATGTACTATCAATAAGGCACTCAGGGGAAACTTATACCCCATTCCAGTCGTATCACATTTGTTGGCTAAACTGGCTGGGGGCAAGGTGTTCGCCAAAATTGACCTGGCACAAGCTTACCAACAGCTGCCAGTAACCCCACAATCAGGGGAAGCACAGACTATTGTCACACATAAAGGGGCGTTCAGAGTTAACAGATTACAATTTGGAGTTTGTGTGGCTCCAGGGATTTTTCAAGGGCTCATGGAACGCCTGTTAAGAGGTCTGCCGGGGGTCTTGCCATTTTTTGATGACGTTTTGATTGCTGGAAAAGACCCACAGGAACTGGTTGCGCGTGTCCGTGCAGTGTTGCTCAAGTTCAAGGAGGTGGGATTGCAACTAAAAAAGGAAAAATGCAGTTTTGGGGTGCCAACTGTTGATTTCTTGGGGTTTAAAATTGATGCATCAGGCATCCACCCCACAGATGCTAAGGTTAAGGCCATCATCGAGGCACCACGACCACAGAACAAGACGGAGTTGCAGTCATTCCTGGGACTTATTAACTTTTATCATTCGTTCTTACCCCAGAAAGCTTCGGTAGCTGAACCATTACATAGACTGTTGCAGAAAAAGAATGTGTGGCGATGGGGGCAGGAGCAGCAGAAGGCTTTTGACTCCTTGCGAGGAATGCTGAGAAGCAGGAGCGTCCTTGCTCATTATGATGAGTCGAAGCCGCTGGTCCTGGCATGTGATGCCTCTCAATACGGTCTGGGGGCGGTGCTGAGTTATAGGGAACCGGATGGGTCGGAAAAGCCCATCTCTTTCTATTCCCGTACGTTGTCGGCCATGGAGCGCAACTATGCTCAAATTGACAAAGAGGCACTTGCAATTGTGGCAGGAATCAAAAAGTTCCATTATTATGTGTACGGTCGCCATTTCTCCATTGAAACGGACCACAAACCACTGTTAGAGTTGTTCAACCCGAATAAACAAATGCCACAAATTTCTCCCCCAGAATGTTGCGTTGGTCTATATTCCTGAACGGGTTCCAGTACACCTTGACCCATGTGCCGGGGAAGCGGTTGTGCCACGCTGATGCGCTGAGTCGATTGCCCCTTCCTGGCGGGAGCAATGAGGATCCTGCTCCAGCGGAGCACATAATGATGCTGGAAACACTTCCGGGGGCTCCTGTAACGGCTACTGATATAGCTGAGAAAACGAGGAAAGATGCTGTTCTCTCCCGTGTGCTCACTTGGGTGGGGAGGGGGTGACCAGGTGGTCCGCATGAAGAGAAATTCAGGCCTTATGCAACAAGGCAGCACGAGTTGTCCATGCATAAGGGTTGTCTCCTGTGGGGAGATAGGGTGATCATCCCAGCACCACTGAGAAACAGGGTTCTTGAGACGCTTCACATGGGACACCCGGGAATGGTCAGGATGAAGTCGCTAGCCCGATGTTATGTGTGGTGGCCTGGAATGGACCAGAACATAGAACAATGGGTACGAACATGCAAGGCATGCCAAGAGGTGCGGCCAGAAGTGGCCAGAGCACCAGTTCACTGGTGGGAGCAGTCCAGATCTCCCTGGAGCCGGCTGCACTTAGATTTTGCTGGGCCATTCCAGGGGAAGGTCTTTTTGGTTATCGTCGATGCATATTCCAAATGGTTAGAAGTGGCGATGGTCCCTAGCATGGCATCAGCTGCCGTAATCAAGGTGTTGAGGCAGCTGTTTGCAACCCACGGGTTACCTGAGACCATTGTATCAGATACTGGGGCAGCTTTTGTATCCCAAGAATTCAGGGCATTCTTAGCTGATAACTTCATAAGAGGGGTCACATCCGCGCCCTTTCACCCATCCTCCAATGGGCAGGCGGAGCGCATGGTAAGAACAGCCAAAGAATCCATTGCGCGCTTAATGGAGGGTAACTGGTCAGCTCGCATCGCGCGAATGTTATTTTTGCAGCATGCGACGCCATGTACTGCAACGGGCAAGTCGCCAGCTGAGCTGCTCTTGGGTAGAAGACTAGTAACGGTGCTGGATTATGTCCACCCGGATAAAATGCCAAACCGTAATGCAAGAGCAACCCCCCAGGCTGAGACTGACACAACAAGGTATCTCGCCCCTGAAGATCTGGTCTGGGTGAGAAACTATTCACGAGGTTCGCGGTGGGTGGCTGGTGTGGTCACCCGGGCTAGTGGACCTGTGTCCTATTATGTGACCTTGGAAAATGGGCAAGTTTGGAAGAGACATATAGATCAGCTGAGGCGCCAGGTGCTCAGCAGAGAGGAGTCTGATAATTCATCTCTGGCTAACGACGCAGAGCTACAAGGCCAGGGTGAAAATGGCCCAGAGGTGCAGTCACCAGGGGCCTCAGCAAATGAACCAGGATCTGCTGGTCCTCAGGATGACGAGGTACAGGTAGGGGACCCTGAGATGTCTGGGACTCCATCTGTTCCTGACGAAACCCCTATAGCAGCCCCCCTACCACAGGTGACACCCAATCCAGAACCGGCAACACCTGTTGTCAGGAGATCAAGTAGAAGTTGTAGGACCCCACAGTACCTGAGAGATTACGTCTGCTGTGCTCACTAGGGGGGGAGGGGTGTTGTGTATTGAGTCAAAGGATTTTATATCTGTATTATTATTGTCTGTATTGCATTAGGGTAAAGTAACTGCCTTTTGGTTCCAGAGGGTACAGCTACTATTGGTTCATTTAAGCTGCTGTATTTGGATCCTCTGTCTTATTGGTTTCCTCCAAAAGGCAGGACTGTGATTGCCTGATATTGTTCCCTCCAAAATGTATCCTTTCTAGCTTGTTCCCTGTCCCTATAAATGTAGCTCTCCCCTCCTCAAGTCTCAGTCTTGTTTGCTTTAATAAAGAAGTGTTACTAGAGAACTGTCTCCAGCATATTATGTCAAGAGAGCTGAAATCACAAACCCCACGTCACAACAGTAATAAAAGAGCATAAGAAAAACCTGCTGGACCAGACCAATAGCTCACCTAGTCCAGCAGCCTGTCCGCACAGTGGCCAGCCAGATGCCCCAAAGGGGAAACCTATAAATGGTAAGCACAAGGGAATTAGCTTGGCCCTGCAGAGCTGTGGCGCTGCTTGGGTTCCCGCCGGTTTGAAAGGGGCCTTGTGCAGGAGAACTTACTGCTTGGTTGTGTCTTGTGTATTTAGGGCTATTGTGTGTATATTATCACAGTGCTATCTTTTGCCTCTCACTCCCCCATTCTCTCCACATAGCTACCCTGTAAGGTAGGTCAGGCTGAGAGGGAGTGACTAGTCGCCACCCAGTGAACTTCATAGCTGAGTGGAGGATTTGAAGCCTTGAAGTTGCCCCAGCCCCCTAGTTGGTTTGACCATTATTCTTTTTCTTCAGTTTTTCTAAGTCTTCAAAATGGGGCAACTGGAGCTCTTTGCTTGATTGCAAAGCCGCAGAGGTGAAAGCATCTGTAAGACAGATAATTTATGCCAAAGCTCATACTTGGGTAATATTAGCAGTAACCCAAAAGCCACAATGGTTGGTCCTCTCCAGGATCGCCTCAGGTGTCCAGAACCACTGGCCCAAAGGATGGGTGGTAGGATGGGTGCAAGGATACCAAAGAGTAATGTCAAAAACTTCACAATGGCCACTTCTAGAGAAGGTGTAGGCTTACCGCAAAGCAGCCTGCCAGTTCTCCTAGCCTTTGTAGATGTGGGACAGACACTGCAGCAAGGAGATGGCTTGTCTACACCCAAGCAAACGTCCATACATTCTTTATACACAAAGCAGCATATATCACAAGACTGCCCATCCCTTCATCTAACCAGATGAGGACATAGGTGGCAAAAACTCAAGTCTTACAGATGGCTCCCCTTTCTGGGCTCAGATCCCAGCACCCCAAACCCCACAGTTAAGGGTAACATCAAAGCAAGCTAATTTGCTTATATCAAAGCAAGTGAATAGAAATATATATGAGTTCATTGCTGCAATACTACCAATTAATTGTGGGGTTATCTTGAAGCTTCTGGAACAGTTCACCTTTGGTTCAATGCCATAAATAAAAAGTATCCCACCCCTGTTCTAAATAATAAAGCATTTATTTACTGCCATTATTTGCATGCTGCCCAACAAAATATTTTGCAATAAATATAACCATTTGGATGAAAAAATAAAATGTAAAACTGTAAAATCAAGGCAGGTGTCAACACTGATGGCATTCTCTTATGACTGCCAGTAATCAATGCCAACTGATGTGTGTTTTGGCCTAATATTGCCAGCTATTTTATTCTTTCTGCTTCCAGAATTTCTTGCACCTAGGTCCCACGCTTAAAAACACAGCAATATGGATTCTTTAGTTTGGCAAGCACTAACAAAAAGTGAAATTCCCATTTGCATGCTCCCACTTATATGTATGCAGAAAATGTTGCTAAAAAGGGACAGGGGCGGTATGGGGGGGAAGAATGGGGGAAGTCCTACTTACATGCATCCCAGTGACACATGTGGTGGCCCAGAACGGGACCCCTGCATAAGTGAGGATTCCCTTGTATCCCGCAGGGAAGCCTCAGAAAGAACGTGGTTGGTCAAGGGAGCCGTGGACTCAAAAAGATTGAAAACCACTTATTTACCCTGATGGATGGTGTGAAGTATTTGGATCCCTGTTGCTTGGGCAACTTTTGCAAAGAGGTTGACCACATCTCACAGCTCTTGGGCTGGCTATTGCACCCCTCCCCTCCCCAGGTGGGCAGGATGTTTAATTTTGAAGAGCCTTTTGCTGATGGCAGACTCTCGGGAGATGAGATGCTAGTTGTGTTATGTTCAGACATATAAATTAACAGCTGGGCCATAATGAGTCACAGGAAAGTGTGTGTTGATGGGTTGGAGGGGGGGGTCTTATTTGGCACAGGTTCTCAGCTTGGCAGGACCATTGCTCATTCCAAATATCTGTGTGCCTCTTTCTGGGAAGGGTGCTTGATACTTGCTGGGCTGTTGGTGTTGTTCCCATGCCCCTGAACTGAGCAGCCTCCCTCCTTTTTACTGCCTGGCTCCTATTTCCTCTCTGGGGCGAGTCACAGGCCACGAGGTATCAGTGATTTATTAAAGGGGATGAGTGAAGCACAGCCCAGAGGAAACGTCTGCTCCTAAAGATTGGACAGCTCTCTCTGACCATCTTCTCTCTCTGTGTGTGTAGCTTTCAAATGGGGTGGGGTGGGGGTGCTGGCACCCTGTCCCTAATAAGTTGGATGTGTGCGTGCAGGGAGGCACTTTGTGCTGTTGTTTTTATGGGAATGTTGGAGGTGCAGAATTAATTTTGACTGCTCAGTGTGCTTCACTGGTGAAAATGCCCTCACTAGATTCCAAGTACTCATTCCCCCCACCTCCAAGTGGAGGGACATTTTCGCAGCTGGAATGTGTCCCACTGTACAGAGGTAAAGAGCTACATGAGCTGCCTCAGCCCCTTTCATTTCTGATCCCTGGAAGCTTTCCTACAAGGGACTGAGATCCCAGGACTGAAAGAGATCCCTCACTCCCGGTTGACAAGCTTTAAGATTCTTTCTTCACCCTCTTGTACTCTCAGAGATAAGAACATAAGGAGAACTGTGCTGGGGCCCCCTCCATATAGTCTAGCATCCTGTTCTCACAGGGGACAACCGAATGCCTCTCTGGGAAGCTGGAAACTGAGCACAAGAGCCCTCTTCCCTCCTGTAGCTTTCAGCAACAGGTACTCAGAAGTACTCTTGCCTCCAACTGTGGAAGCATAGCAGGGACATCCTGGCTAGTAGCTATCAATTTCCCCTCCTCCATGAATTTCTCAAATTATCTCTCAAAGCCATCCACGTTGGTAGCCATCGCTTCCTCCTGTGCAAGGGAGTTCCATAGTTTAACAATGCACTGTGTGAAAAAGTCTTTCCTTTTGTCTATCCTGAATCTCCCAACATTCAGCTTTGTGCAATGTCCCTAGTGTTGTCATGAGAGGGGAAAAAGTTTTTTCTCTCTCCACTTTCTTCATACCCTGCATGCATTTCTCTAAGCAAACCCTATCCCACCTCCAAACTCTGCAACCTTTTCTCATAGGGGAATCGCTTCATCCCCTTGATCATTTTGGTTGCCCTTTTCTGAACCTTTTCCCAACTCCACAATATCCTTTTTTGAGGTGAGGCAACCAGAACTGTATATGGTTTTATTCCAAATATGGCTGCACCATAGAGTTGTATAACAGCATTATGATATCAGCAGTTCTTCATAACATTTCTGTACTGTCTCAACCACCATTGGTTTCCACATTGTCATGTATGTAGGAACATCAGAAACTGCTTTATACTGAGCCAGGCCATTGGTTCATCCTACTCAGTGTTGCATACACTGGCTGGCAGCAGCAGCCCTCCAGGATTCCAGACAGGGACATTTCCAGCCCGACCTGGAGATGCCGCCTGGGATTGACCTGCAACCTTCTTCATGCTCCACTGAAAAATAAAGTAAGATTCTGTACAAAGGGCTGGATTTCTGTAGAAAGGGCTGAAATGGGTAGGGCTGGGAAATAATGCTGCCTGGAAACCTGGAGAGATGCTGCCAGCCAGTGTAGACAACACTGGGTGGGATGGACCAATGGTCTGGCTTGGGATAAGACAACTTCCTACATAGTCCAAAATCCAGAGTGTACCAGGTTGGACAAAGCAGGTATAGAGAGAGGTGAAAGTGGAACTGTCAGCAATGAGATCAGAGACAAATGAAACTGAGAAAGTAGTTAGAGAAAAGTTTTCTGTTCTCTCTCATAACATTAGAACTTGCGGACATCCAGTGCGATTGAATGTTGGAAGATTCAGGACAGAGAAAATAAAAATCTTTCACACAATCCCTAGATAAACTATGAAACTCCCCCCCCCCACAGGAGGCAGTGATGGCCACCACTTTGGGTGACTTTAAAAGAGCATTGGGCAAATTCAGGGAGGAGGAGGAGGCTATTGATGGCCACTAACCATGATGGCTACTAGCCACAATGGCTATGCTCTGCTTCCACAGTTGGAGGCAGCAAAGCTTCTGAATATCAGTTGCTCGAAAGCACCAGGAATGCTCAAATCCTGCTTGTGGGTTTCCTGCCAGCATCTGACTGGCCTCTGTGAGAAGAGGATGCTGGACTTGATGGGCCATTGGCCTGATCCAGCAAGCTTGTCTTGTGTTTATGGAAGCCACTGAGTCATAACTTCCCCAAAACCTCAGAGCTGTCACCTGTGGCCTGAACTGGGCTCACCTGGCACACTGATCTGTGCTGCTTTCAGCCACCCACCTGGCCTAACATTAAGGACCCTTGCTCACTCCTCTTCCCTGTCCCTTAAAATAAACTGGGTGTTTTTATGGGTGGCTGTCAGGGCTCTATGCACTTAGGGGTCTGTGCACAATGACTTGGTGGTGGTGGTGGTAGTGGTAATAATTGCTATTGACAAGTGGGGGGAAAGAATCAAAAGGCATAGCAGGCCAGCGCATGAGGAAATAAAATTCTTTCCATGCTGGACGCTCCTGGGCAGGAAAGCCTGAAAAAATTCAGGGGACAAAAGGCGGAAGCGATGGAGGATTGCTGGGGAGTTATCTTGGGGCTGCACTCGCAAAGACTGTTGACAGATGGGATCTTTTGACTGTTTCGCTCCAGAGAGGCAGGAAACCCTCCTCCCCTCCTCCTACAGTTTGCTTCCTGCCATGGCGTTTTAACGTTTGCAGTGAGGTTTGCAGTTTGAGAACTGGACCCCCCCCCCCAAATTAGTTAGATTTCTCCAGCAACAAAAGTTGAATCAACACACACACACACACACACAGAGAGAGAGAGAGAGAGAGAGAGAGAGAGAGAGAGAGAGAGAGAGAGGCGTTTACCACTGCAACTATCTGAACACCCCATGAAACTGAACACTGGAAGATTCAAGACAGATGGAAGAGAATAACTCCTTCATTCACTATAAACTGTGGAACTCGCTCCCCCAGGAGGCTGTGATGTCCACCAATCTGGACAGCTTTAAAAGAGGACTGGACAAGTTCACGGAGGAGAGGGCTTTTGATAGCTACTAGCCATGATGGCTCTGCCCTGCCTCTACAGTCAGGGGCAGCCATGCTTCTGAATACCAGTTGCTGGAAACCACAGGACGGTAGAGATGCTTCTGTGCTGGGGTCCTGCTTGTGGGTTTCCTATTTGGGGGCAATGGGATGGCTCCTGTAAGAACAGGATGATGGACTTGATGGGCCACCGACCTTATCTAGTTCCCCACCCTATGGTATTCAGGAGTAGACTGCTCCGGGCATGGGAGTTCTGCTGTCACAGTAGACTTCTGTATTGAGATACAGTGGTACCTCGCAAGACAAAATTAATTCGTTCTGCGAGTTTTTTGTTCTGTGAGTTTTTTCGTCTTGCGAATTTTTCGTCTTGCGAAGCACGGATCACCAAAGTCTCCAAAAACCTCAAAAAAGGCTACCACACTGTGTGCCAGGAGTTGCTCCTCGAAGTCAAGTCGCAACTGCACCTCTTCAAGCAATGCACCCTGGGTATTAAGGGTTTTAAGAAAAAGGAAACAAACTTGCAAGACGTCTTGCAAAACAAGCCCATAGGGAAATTTGTCTTGCGAAGCAACTCAAAAAACGAAAAACTCTTTCGTCTTGCGAGTTTTTCATCTTACGAGGCATTCGTCTTGCGAGGTACCACTGTACCTGCTGCCGGATAAGGCCAGAGTCCAGCCTTCTGTCCTCTCAGTGGCCAACTAGATTCCAATTGGCAGGACCTGAGCACAATGGCCACACTCTGCGCACTCATGACTTCGAGAAACGGGTCTTCAGAAGCACGCGGCCTCCGACAGGCAAGAGAAAACATACCCATTATGGCTTGTAGCTACTGATGGCCCTCCTCCAGGGCCGTCTTTACCCGGGGGTGCAAGGGGTACGGGGCACCCGGGTGCCAAATTCTGGTGGTGCCAGGTGCCAGCCGCTGAAGCCACCTAAGCTCTTAACTATCTACCTGTTATGAACTAATAAATAATTTTGATCAAGCTAGAAAAACAATATATATATATACCTAGGTATTACCGAAATGTATACCTACTGTTTCACTAAAGGACTTTCAACTTTGTGCACTCATTTACCAAAGATGCGCCATGTCAGGTTGTCGTTCACAAGCTGAACGGATCATTGCACCCCGGTGGCACTTATGTTAAAGACCCCACTGCCCTCCTCCATGGATTTGTCTGATCCTCTTTTAAAACCAACCAGTTTATGTTTCTGAAAAGGTTTAATTTGTTTTGGGTTCTTCCCCCACCCTGCCAGCCCTGCCATGTTTTGCTAGTAGTGGCCAGTGAATGCTGTGTCCTGACTTTGTGTTAAAAACCTTCACCATTTGTCTGGAGGGTCTCATGTTGTTTATATAGCCTGTCATTTGAACCAGGATTTTCTCAAAGGCAGCAGGACAAACACCATCACCACTACCAGAACTAAACAAAACCACTTACCAAAACAAAGAGGGCAACCTCCCTGCTCCCCAGCTCAGTCTCTTTAGTGAAGAAGAAGAAGAAGAGTTTGGATTTGATATCCCGCCTTTCACTCCCTTTAAGGAGTCTCAAAGCGGCTAACATTCTCCTTTCCCTTCCTCCCCCACAACAAACACTCTGTTAGCAGAGTGGGGCTGAGAGACTTCAGAGAAGTGTGACTGGCCCAAGGTCACCCAGCAGCTGCACGTGGAGGAGCGGAGACGCGAACCCGGTTCCCCAGATTGCGAGGCTACCGCTCTTAACCACTACACCACACTGGCTCTGAATAAAGTGGCATTTGCTTTTCTTAGGATGCACATAGGAAGGTTCTTGGCTCAGTCTAAGACTGGTTGGTTTGTGAGGAAAAGGTCCCTGGTTTAATCCCCCTGCAGCATATCCAGGTGGCCTTGTGGAAAGACTCCCTGTCTGAAAGCCCAGAGAGCCACTACCTATCACTGTGCACAGTCCTGAGCTAGACGGGGCAATGGTCTGACTAAGTATAAGGCAGCTTCCATTGTTCCTATTTAATTCATCTCTTTATTCAGAACAATGAGGACTAGTGTCTTAACAAAGGATCCTCCTGAAACTGTGGAGAGCCGCTAGCGGTCAGTGTAGACAATGCTGAACTAGATGGTCCAAGGGTTCTCTCTTGGTGCAAGGCAGCTTCCTGTGTTCCTTTCTTCAAAACCATAAGGACTAGAATCTTACTTTAGTTTTTTGGGAAGAGCCAGAGCTCAGGGGTAGAGCATGTGCTTTGTGTGCAGAAGGTCCCAGGTTCAATCCCTGCTGGATGGGAATATCCCATATTTGAAACTCTGGAGGGTTGCTTCCAGTCAGTGTATACAATACTGAGCTAGATGGACCAATGGTCTGACTCTCTATAAGGTGTCTTAGAATCATAGAATGGTAGAGTTGGAAGGGACCCCAGGGGTCATCTTGTCTAACCCCTCTGCAATGCAATGCCTTCTTTCATTCCTATGTAATTCAGTCCTTTATTCAGAATCATGAGGCCTGGAACCATTATTTTCAGGGGATGGGCCATAGATTAGTGCAGAGCCCACGCTTTGCATGCAGGGAGATGCCAGGTTCAATTCCTGACAATGCCCAGGTAGAACTGGGAAATATTCCCTGCTTGAAACCCTGGAAAGCCATAGCTGCTGCCAGTCAGTGCCCACATCCTTGAGTGAGATACACCAACAGTTGGACGATAAAGTAACAGCTTCCTGTGTTGCAGGGGGCCTTCTGCAAAAACACAAAAGGGGGGGGCTCTGTCTGGAAATGCTGAGCTCACAGTTCCCGCTTGGGCCCTGAACACAAAGCCCTGAGCTAATTAAGGCTGGGAAGGAGAAGCAAAGCCAGGGTTGGGGGTGGTGGTGGAGGAGAGATCCTGTTTCGCTGTCCGGCTTGCAAGTCCTCTAATCATGTCACAAGCGAAGGCTTTGCTTGTGTTCAGCCAACCCTTCCTAAAGCTGCCAGGATTAAAGCTTCAAAACTCTGCCATTTTAGTCATTCACACAAACACATATTCATTCCTCTGACAGCTTTTTGTTAGTCTTATGCCCAGTCATCAACAACAGAATAGCAACTCCCGGAATTCCCTATGGATTTTCCAGCCTTAGGCCAAGCCCCCTCGCAGGCAATGGTTTTGGGGGGCTGCAGGGCAGTGGTGGGAGCAGCCAGAGATGAGAGTGGGCCAAGCGGCAAATGTTTTCTGTTACCCCATCTCTTTATCCCTGCCTCCACACAACACCTTTAAAGCAAGTGGCTTCCCCAATAGAACTGTAAACCGCTTTGTGGGGTTTTTCTTTTTCGTTTTTATAATCAGGTGGTATATAAATTTTTATAAAATAAATAAAAGTGACAGTTAACCCCTTCACAGAACTACTATTCCCAGCACCGTTAACCAACTATAGTTCCCAGGATTCTTAGTGGGGTGGGGAGTGAGATATGCTTTGAATGTATTCTGGTCCAACAAGCCAAAAGCCCTCAAGGAGGCAGCCATGGGTGGGACTTGCGAGGGGCATGGTCCGGGGAGAGGGAGCGTGGCCCCAGGGAAGTCCAGGCAGAGAAGCCCAGGGAGCTTTATCTGCCCCTCCTTGACTTGAGATTCCCCACCCCTGCTCTAGAAAGAAGGAATGGCTGTTGTTGTTGTTGTTTAGTCGTTTAGTCGTGTCCGATTCTTTGTGACCCCCTGGACCAGAGCACGCCAGGCACTCCTGTCTTCCACTGCCTCCTGCAGTTTGGTCAAACTCATGCTGGTAGCTTCAAGAACACTGTCCAAGCATCCCGTCCTCTGTCGTCCCCTTCTCCTTGTGCCCTCCATCTTTCCCAGCATCAGGGTCTTTTCCAGGGAGTCTTCTCTTCTCATGAGGTGGCCAAAGTATTGGAGCCTCAGCTTCAGGATCTGTCCTTGAGCACTTAGGGCTGATTTCCTTAAGAATGGATAGGTTTGATCTTCTTGCAGTCCATGGGACTCTCAAGAGTCTCCTCCAGCACCATAATTCAAAAGCATCAATTCTTCGGAATGGCTGTTAGAACCGTTTTAAATATCTAGTGCAGCTAGTTTCTTCCCGAACAGCTTCCAAGGCTCTGTGAAATTTTAATTGTTCCGTTCTGGTGCAAGAAACAGGCCCCAAATTAGCTCTCAAGTCTTCCAGCCAACTGCAGCAATCAGCTTCTCTGGAATGGAAGTCTTTAGCATTCAATGCATTTTAGCCAAAATAGTGTCTAATTTGGGCCAGCTGCACCCACCCACTTAGGGGGGTCTTTAACTTCAGATTGCAATGGGGGAAACCTAGTTCATAATTAACTATCATTTTCTAACATCCACTTTACTGCTGATCTTATCCAGGAATAGTTTTGAGATCTGAACAAATATTTTCCCTGGAAGGAAAATTGCTCAGGAAATAAAGTGTTTATTGTTGCACACAACCTCAATCTCTTGAGTGCTTCCAGGTTCTTAGCTAGGGTTCGTGTTTTCTTTTGGGAATGAGGCACAGCAGAGACCGTTGTGTCTTTGTGACATATGGTTTATTTACACATATATACAACTTAAGCCTATGATAGAGGGGTTTACAGCATCAACACCCCAAAAAGGTCTTGTTTCTCCTATAGCCACAGCCTTGGATTCATCAAACACTGTGCTCTCCTTTCTCGCTTTTCAGCTTTCTGTTTTTGTTGTTGTTGTTTAGTCATTTAGTCGTGTCCAACTCTTCGTGACCCCCATGGACCAGAGCACGCCAGGCACTTCTGTCTTCCACTGCCTGCCGCAGCTTGGTCAAACTCATGCTGGTAGCTTCGAGGACACTGTCCAACCATCTCATCCTCTGTCGTCCCCTTCTCCTTGTGCCCTCCATCTTTCCCAACATCAGGGTCTTTTCCAGGGAATCTTCTCATCTCATGAGGTGGCCAAAGTATTGGAGCCTCAGCTTCACGATCTGTCCTTCCAGTGAGCACTCAGGGCTGATTTCCTTAAGAATGGATAGGTTTGCTCTTCTTGCAGTCCATGGGACTCTCAAGAGTCTCCTCCAGCACCATAATTCAAAAGCATCAATTCTTCGGCCATCAGCCTTCTTTATGGTCCAGCTCTCACTTCTGGGAAAACCATAGCTTTAACTATACGGACCTTTGTTGGCAAGGTGATGTCTCTGCTTTTTAAGATGCTGTCTAGGTTTGTCATTGCTTTGCTCCCAAGAAGCAGGCGTCTTTTAATTTCGTGGCTGCTGTCACCATCTGCGGTGATCATGGAGCCCAAGAAAGTAAAATCTTTCACTGCCTCCATTTCTTCTCCTTCTATTTGTCAGGAGGTGATGGGACCAGTGGCCATGATCTTCGTTTTTTTTTATGTTGAGCTTCAAACCATATTTTGCGCTCTCCTCTTTCACCCCTCATTAAAAGGTTCTTTAATTCCTCCTCACTTTCTGCCATCTACGTTGTGTCACCTGCATATCTGAGGTTGTTGATATTTCTTCTGGCAATCTTAATTCCGGCTAGGGATTTATCCAGCCCAGCCTTTCGCATGATGAATTCTGCATATAAATTAAATAAGCAGGGAGACAATATACAGCCTTGTCGTACTCCTTTCCCAATTTTGAACCAATCAGTTGTTCCATATCCAGTTCTAACTGTAGCTTCTTGTCCCACAAAGAGATTTCTCAGGAGACAGATGAGGTGATCAGGCACTCCCATTTCCTTAAGAACTTGCCATAGTTTGCTGTGGTCGACACAGTCAAAAGCTTTTGCATAGTCAATGAAGCAGAAGTTTTTACCAGCCTGCAACCTTTCTTCCTCTCAGTCACAACGCAGCCAACTGCCAACTCAACTCTGGCTTTTGTTCTTCTAAGTATCTCAGAGATCAAAGTGGAGCCCCACCAATTTGCCTTCTTGACATAAAGCTCCCTCTCCTTGGCTTTCTTAACGGCTCATTACCTTTGCTTTCTTCTCTTAATGGCACATTTCCCAGGTAATCTCCTGAACATGGGAAGCTGGGTCCACAGGTTAGGAGTCTGTCATCCAATTTAACTGCCCATGCAGAGTTTGGGTAAGGCTTGGGGCAAGAGTCTTCTCTGAATAAAGTTATAAAAAAAAGCAGCTAGTCCCTGGCAGGGCCCCCCAGCCAACTCATAACACGATGTAAATGGTTCTGGAATAAGATAATGTAGCATAATTGTGCTTTGGGGCCAGGGGCCCCTGACCATTAGGTCCAGTCATTAGGACTCTGGGGTTGCGGCGCTCATCATCTCGCTTTATTGGCCGAGGGAGCTGGCGTACAGCTTCCAGGTCATGTGGCCAGCGTGACTAAGCCGCTTCTGGTGAACCAGAGCAGCGCACGGAAACGCCGTTTACCTTCCCACCACAGTGGTACCTATTTAACTACTTTCACTTTGACGTGCTTCCGAACTGCTAGGTTGGCAGGAGCAGGGACCGAGCAACGGGAGCTCACCCTGTCACGGGGATTCAAACTGCCAACCTTCTGATTGGCAAGTCCTAGGCTCTGTGGTTTAACCCACAGCGCCACCCGCGCTTTGTTAGAGTAGCATAATTGTGCTTTGAATTCATGGGATGGAGAAAGCAGATGGAGAACAGTGTTCCTCCCTCTTTCATAACTGGTGGACAACCACTGACGTTGAATGTTGGAAGATTCAGGACAGATAAAAGGAAGGACTTCTTCATGCAGCACACAGTTAAACTACTGTATGGAACTCACACCCACAGGAAGCGGGGGATGGCCACCTTGAATGGCTTTGAAAAAAGGATTAGACAAATTTATGAATGAGGAGGAGGCTATCAGTGGCTACTAGCCATGTTTGCTATGCTCTGCCTTCATGGTCAAAGGCACAAACGTTTCTCACAACTGGCTTCTGGAAACCACATCACACTTCTCTGAATTTTGCAATGCAATTCTCCAATCAGAGAATATATATACATAAAAATGTATGCATTAAGGGGGAGAAAATGTCCATTTGAAAATCATATATTGGTGAATACAATATACAGAAATGCATTTCTTTGTCAGCCTACACATCTGGTAGTGAGTGAGATTCCTCACACTTCTCCCAACCCCTGAGACGTGGCTCTAGCAAAAGCTGGCTGGCTTCATCCAGCCATTCATTCCTGTTGACAAAAGGTCCAAGGTTCCTGTTTTGTTTCACTGAACTCAGAGGAAGTTTATCATCAACTTTAAAGACCATTATAAAAAAGAGAGAATTGGGTGGTGCCTGCTTAACTTCTGGCTCTGTGGAGAACCCGTCCTCGAACTAAGACTTTCTGACTCTTGAAAGTTATAAATAGGGAGACAGATAAGGTTTTTGTTTCTATGTGCGATAAGCTTCATTGTCAGGGAAATATGATTTGTTGTATGTGAGCATGTGTATCCCAAGTTTTGCTTGCTGCAAACCCACTGGATTAATGAGCTAAAAAGCTGGTCAAAAGGTACAACTCAGAATCTTCTCCAGCTGGAACAGTTCTCTAATGTCATATACATACTGTCAGATAAGAAGCCTGGATAGCTCAGTTGGTTAGAATGTGGTGCTGATAATGCCAAGGTGGCAGGTTCGATCCCTGTATGGGGCAGGTGCATAATAATAATAATAATAATAATAATAATAATAATAATAATACCCCACCCTCCCCGGCCAAGACCGGGCTCAGGGCAGCTAACATCAAATATATACCGGTAATGCATTAAAAACACAAAATCAATGATATTCTTGAATTGCAGGGGGTTGGACCACATGACCCTCAGGGTCCCTTCCAACTCTAGGATTCTATGACTCCAGATATATATATATATATAGAAGTAAAGGGATGACAAAGGCTATTAAGGTCCTAAATCACAGAGATCAAATCCTTGCTCCCCTGTCAATTGTACTTGTTGTGAATTTAGCTGTGATTCCTGCATTGCAGGGGGGTTGATGACCCCTGGTACCCCTTCTATGTTTCTATGAAATGAATGGTAAAGAATGGAGGAGTTGGAGATCTTTGAGGGGGCATTGCCTCTCCCTTCAGACTCATTTCTGTGCTACATATTGAACACTGGAGTGGAGGAAGGGTTCATATTCTGAGCCAGACCATTGTGGCCCATCTAGGTCTGTATTGCCTACACTGACTGGCAGCAGTGGTTCTCCAAGATTTCAGGTCATTCTCAGCCCTACCTGAAGATGCTGTTAGGGAGTGAACATGGGACCTTCTGCATGCAAAGCTCTGACCTTCACTCATAAGAACAGAGCAAGCAGCCTTATACCAAGTATACCTTATACACAGCTGGTCCAGCTCAGTATTGTTTATGCTGCCTAGCAGTTGCTCTCCAGGGCTTCAGATTCCAGGGGTTTTCCCAGCCCCACTTGGAGATGCCAGCTAATGAAGCTGGGACCTTCTGCATGCAAAACAGGTGCTCTGCCACTGAACTGTAAGCCCTCCCCTAAAATCAAAGTGAGGTTCCAGTCCTTGTGGCTCTGAAGAAAAGCCTGGGTTAAAGGGGGGACATAGGAAGCTGCCTCATTCAGAGACAGGTGCTTGGTCCATTTAGCTCAGCATTGTCTACACTGACTGGCAGCAGTGGCTTTCCAGGGTTTTGCACATTAATCTCTCTCAGCCCTGCCTGGGGATGCTGCTGGGGATTCAACCTGGGACCTTCTGCACTCAGAGCAGATGCTCTGCCTCTGAGCTACCACCACCCAGTTGTTGTTTTAGAGGTGACATTTTTGTAGCAAATGGTCGTTTATTGCCTTGACAGCTTTCTAGAAGTCTAATTTTAAAGATAAGATGGAACAATGTTTTGTCGTTGATGAATTTCAGGTAGTGAGGTCTGTGGCTCTCCCAGAGTGGTGGGTCCTGTTGCTCAGCCCCCACCCCCCACTCCAGGAAAAAGGCCTTTTAAGGCTATATATTTGTGCAGAGGCTCCATCGGCCTCACGGGCTCTGGACTGCAAAGGTCATTCTCTCTTCCCTGACCAACAAAGTGATTTTTTACTCCTGACGCAGTTCCCATTTCCTCTCTGTTGAGATTCTAATTGTTCTCCCAAGCAGACTTCCAAATCTCTTTCTCACATCCACTTCCTGTTTCCTGACAGAGGGCAGAAACAGATATTTCTAGGGGTACGTGAACTGTTATTCGAGCTGTAGTCGAGGGTGCAAACTAGTAAGGGGCAGGAACGGAATGAGCTGAAATCCCTCATTGCAAATCTTCATCCCTTTGCATATATTTTTTTTGAAGGGGGAAAGGCCTTGAATAACTCTAAAGCAACAAAATCCTTGTGGCTTCCAGCATAATAAAAATAAGCCTTAGCAAGATTTTTGAGATTTAATTTGGAAAGGTATGATAAATTAAAGACACCATTGTTTGTTGTCCAAAATTAACATTACCACTACCGGACAACGTAGACAATACTCAGCTAGGTAGGCCAAGGGTCTGACTCTGTATAAACCAGCTGATTGTGCTCCTCTTCAATTCATCCCTTTATTCAAAACTATGAGGACTAGAACCTTATTATACTTGTGGGAGCGGGAGAGTCATAGCACAGGGTCAGAGCACCTGCTTTGCATGCAGAAGGTCCCAGATTCAATCCTCAACAGCACCTCCAGGGGCAAATCAGTGTAGACAGCATTGAGGTGCTCAGTGGACCTGCATTGCAGCGGGTTGGAACAGATGACCTTCAGAGTCACTTTCACCTCTAGTATTCAATGATGCTGTGACCAATATATAAGGCAGCCTCCTTCGATGGGAGATTTAGTCCAACAGCATCTGGAGAGCCATGGATTCCCCAAACTGGTACCTAAATCCTGCATATTATTATTATGCTCTTAATAATAAAGTATTTACTCTTAAGGGTACTCTTATTAAAGAAGCTATTGTTTGTTGTCCGTAATTAATATCACTGAATATTTCTGATGATGCCAAAGTAGACATGTTGTAGCTAAGTTGTCAAAAAGATTTTGATCATCCGATGTATGATTTCGGCAGCTCAAATAGTAATTGCAATTCAGCAGAAATCAGCCCAAAATCTTACACTGGGTGCTTAGTGCCACTCACTCTGGAATAGAGCCAGAATGGAGAAAATTATGCATATTTTCAGATATCACAGAATCACAGAGCTGAGGAATAGAACCTCCAGGCATTTCTATATAAGACCTGGCATTCTTTTATGACATATACACTTTCATGACAACCCTTGACCCAAATCTGGCAAATCTGGAACTGGACATAATAATCTGATAACACTGATAGTCCTTACTTGGACTTTTGCCATTTCATTCCATGTGCAACCAGGCGAATTCTACACGCCTATTTTCTAATTTTGTTTTTCCATCTTTTAATTGTCATCTGTTCTTATAACAGTTCTCTCTGTTTTATATACATTATAAAATGATTTTTTTAAAGGAATCTTTACTAAAATGCACACATGCAGAAATAAAATAAGCCTTATCAGGGTTTGAACTCCTGACTCTGCAAAGCAACCCTGCCAGAAGAGTCCTGCTGAACCAGGAAGTTTTCGCTCCCCAAAATAATCATTGTTTTTTAAAAATACTAACTGTGCATTCACCAGAATAATAGCATTTTCTCCTCCCCACTTTCCCTCGCCCCTGATGAAGAGAGATAAGTGGCTAAAACAATGTGAGTGTGCATTTGATACCCTTGAAACCCAAGAGGTTGAGGGAGAATCAATGCACATGGCAGCAGCAGCAGCAACAACAACAACACACCCTCACTATTCTTTCTTAACTATATTTTAAGGTTGAGTGCAGCCTTTAGCATGGGAAGTCAGGAAATTGGAGATTATTCTTTGTAAGAACACTTGATGGAGTCGTAAAAGTGAGAAGGTGTAGGCGTGTTGTATACAGGTGGGCTTCTGGGTGAGTTGTTCTGGTGCTGTTCATCTTTCAAATGAGGCTTAGCAGGGTCTAAATGCAGGGTATTGTGATAGAGGGTGTTTTTGGCTACAAGCCCTGATGGCTGTGCTCTGCCTCCATGCTTCTGAATACCAGTTGCTGGAAACCGCAGGAGGGAAGTTCCTTGCTCATGCTTGAAACCTTCTTGCAGATTTCCCAGAAAAAAGGCACCTGTTTAGTCACTGTGAGAACAGGATGCTGGGCTGGATGGGCCATTGGCCTGATCCAGAAGCCTCTTCTTACGCTCTTAGAAAGCACCGCCACTGACTGACTATGCAATTTTATCCATGAGTGTGTTGACAACTGTCACAGACACCAGCACCACCACCACCCACAGAGGAAAAGGGTAGGTGCCTTCTACTTGCATTTGGGCAAAGCACTTCCTCTGTTATTACACAATCCCACAGCCACCAGAAATAAAGAACCGCTTAGGTTAGCGGAATCCCTTTCTCCTTCCTTCATACAAACTCAGAAGCCACCCAAAGTGGTGCCCCTTTAATGTATAATTAACTTGTGGAACTCTTAAGAAGCAGAAATGGCCAAACACTGGGCAGTGGGTGGGGGCTTTTTCAGATGGCCTGCTGCATTAATCTTTGTTCCATTAATTCTTAACAGATAATGAGTTGTATCCCAGTACTTTTTACACAAAGTAGACACATTTAAATGAATGGGCTTGGTTCTTAGGGCCCATTAATATTACTGAACACTCCCACTGAATGTGGCTACAACCCTTAATTTAAGACTGCTTTGACGTGGAATTAGTTTTGACTCAAGCTGACTGAACACCATACATTTAAAGCACACGGCTTCCCAATAAGAATGCTGGAAACTGT